>NC_083593.1:9150770-10433270 GCF_027579695.1 Neoarius graeffei | reverse complement strand
CAGCATGGGCCCTGGCAAACTCTAGGCGGGCTTTTTTCGTGGACGGCATCCATGCATGCCATTCCTCTGCAGCGTACGCCGTATTGTGTCACGGGAAATAGTCACCCCAGTTTGGCTTTCTACTTCTTTAGATAACTGCAGTGAACTTGCATGCCGATTTTCTTCAACCCTTCTCATCAGAAGACGCTCCTGTCGAGGTGTTAACTTCCGTGGACGACCTGGACGTCTCTGTGAGACGGTTACAGTTCCGTCTTTCTTAAATTTTTGTACCACTTTTGCTACAGTATTCTGACTGATAAGTAAAGCTTTGCTGATCATCTTGTAGCCTTCACCTTTGTGGTGTAAAGAAATTATTTTCTTTGGGGAATTCTGAAGAGACAAGTTGAGCATCACTCTCCATCCAGCATCCAGTCACTAAAAGAGGTCATTGTTGAAGAATGGAAAAAGATTGATGTTGCAAAACGTCGCCAACTTGTTCATTCCATGCCTAGAAGACTTGGTGCCGTCATTAAAAATCATGGAGGCCATACAAAGTACTAGATGTAGTAGTTTTTGTTGTGGCGTGTACTCATTTTTGCACCACCCTAATTTGAGTAAAACTGAAAAATGTGTAATCCAAGTTATATTATTAACCTTACTTTCCCGTTATAAGTTAAACAGATGTTATATTAAACTTTGTCTTGTTAACATTTTGGAAATTGTTTGTGTTCATTGAGATATTGTTTAAAATGTTACTTTTCAAAGGGGGTGTACTCATTTACGCTCAGCACTGTACATATTTAGTATTGTATTTTTTTTTAATTTATATTGTACTGTGGGAATGAGGAAGGATGGTCAAGAAAAAAAAAAATCAGCTGAACTGAAAATGAATAATCAAACACGGGTTCTTGGCAAAAATCATACACGCAGAGGAAAATGATCAGAATTAGTGACACCCTTCAATACATTTTATACAGTGGGGCAAAAAAGTATTTAGTCAGCCACCAATTGTGCAAGTTCTCCCACTTAAAAAGATGAGGGAGGCCTGTAATTTTCATCATAGGTACACTTCAACTATGAGAGACAGAATGGGGGGAAAGAATCCAGGAAATCACATTGTAGGATTTTTAATGAATTAATTGGTAAATTCCTCGGTAAAATAAGTATTTGGTCACCTACAAACAAGCAAGATTTCTGGCTCTCACAGACCTGTAACAACTTCTTTAAGAGGCTCCTCTGTCCTCCACTCGTTACCTGTATTAATGGCACCTGTTTGAACTCGTTATCAGTATAAAAGACACCTGTCCACAACCTCAAACAGTCACGCTCCAAACTCCACTATGGCCAAGACCAAAGAGCTGTCAAAGGACACCAGAAACAAAATTGTAGACCTGCACCAGGCTGGGAAGACTGAATCTGCAATAGGTAAGCAGCTTGGTGTGAAGAAATCAACTGTGGGAGCAATTATTAGAAAATGGAAGACATACAAGACCACTGATAATCTCCCTCGATCTGGGGCTCCACGCAAGATCTCACCCCGTGGGGTCAAAATGATCACAAGAACGGTGAGCAAAAATCCCAGAACCACACGGGGGGACCTAGTGAATGACCTGCAGAGAGAGCTGGGACCAAAGTAACGAAGGCTACCATCAGTAACACACTACGCCGCCAGGGACTCAAATCCTGCAGTGCCAGACGTGTCCCCCTGCTTAAGCCAGTACATGTCCAGGCCCGTCTGAAGTTTGCTAGAGAGCATTTGGATGATCCAGAAGAGGATTGGGAGAAGGTCAGATGAAACCAAAATAGAACTTTTTGGTAAAAACTCAACTTGTCGTGTTTGGAGGAGAAAGAATGCTGAGTTGCATCCAAAGAACACCATACCTACTGTGAAGCATGGGGGTGGAAACATCATGCTTTGGGGCTGTTTTTCTGCAAAGGGACCAGGATGACTGATCCGTGTAAAGGAAAGAATGAATGGGGCCATGTATCGTGAGATTCTGAGTGAAAACCTCCTTCCATCAGCAAGGGCATTGAACATGAAACGTGGCTGGGTCTTTCAGCATGACAATGATCCCAAACACACCGCCCGGGCAACGAAGGAGTGGCTTCGTAAGAAGCGTTTCAGGGTCCTGGAGTGGCCTAGCCAGTCTCCAGATCTCAACCCCATAGAAAATCTTTGGAGGGAGTTGAAAGTCCGTGTTGCCCAGCGACAGCCCAAAAACATCACTGCTCTAGAGGAGATCTGCATGGAGGAATGGGCCAAAATACCAGCAACAGTGTGTGAAAACCTTGTGAAGACTTACAGAAAACGTTTGACCTCTGTCATTGCCAACAAAGGGTATATAACAAAGTATTGAGATGAACTTTTGTTATTGACCAAATACTTATTTTCCACCATAATTTGCAAATAAATTCTTTAAAAAAAAAAAAATCAGACAGACAATGTGATTTTCTGGATTTTTTTCCCCTCATTCTGTCTCTCATAGTTGAGGTATACCTATGATGAAAATTACAGGCCTCTCATCTTTTTAAGTGGGAGAACTTGCACAATTGGTGACTGACTAAATACTTTTTTGCCCCACTGTGTGTGTGTGTATACACATAAATAAATAAAAAAACACATACAAAAGGGACTCTGTAGGGTTTAGGCATGTTCCATTCCCACAAAACACTGCATTCGGAATTAGAGCCAACATACCTTCTGGCTAAAGTTGTACTAATCCCTAAAGACACATTTAGGTGGTGAATGACACAGTCGCAGTTCAATGCCATTTCCACGCTAATTAAAACCACATTCTGGGAAAAACAAAAATCAATCTGGGAACTACTGTAGCTGACAGACACTTGGGGGGGGGGGGGGGGGGGGGGGGGGAATTTTCCAGCTGTCAAGTACGATATTTCTTGAGACGCTACCCCTGAGAAATTCGTTCATGTCGAGGCGCCTTCCTGATGCTTGTTCATATAATCTTCCTGACAGAACAGTAGCACTTTACATTCGACGTTCAGGTCTACTTGTACCAGCAGCGTGCGCACACTAAAATATCAGTGTCACTGCTGTTACAGCTTTCCACACTATTCGCACGATTCATGAGGTAGTCACCTGGAACGCTTTTCAACTAACAGGGGTGCCTCGTCAAAAGGTAATTAGTGGATTAGTTTCTTGCCTAATTAATAGAAAACACAGTAAATAGCCCTTTTCCACAACTGGAGTAATCCATATTGTATCAGGAACCGCAAAACTAAGTAAAGAGAAACGACATCCATCATTACTTTAAGACATGAACTGTTGTTTAATAAAAAATAAAAAGATAAGCCACTGAATTAGAAGGTGCCTCCAACTTTTACCTGCTACTGTATAGTCAGTCTAACAAACAATAATCAAACTGATCTTGAACGATGTGGATAATTTTTTAAATAATACAAATAGTAGGCATGTACGCATTCGTCTCCGATAATGAAAATAATTACAACGTTCTGCGCATGTGCGTTAGAGTCAGGATGTGCTCCATGTGCAATAACAATCCAGTTTTAAGGCTTTTAAAATAACTGAGGTGGAATGGACATTAAATTAGCTTAATGTTTGGATAAAAGGACACCAATTGAGCTCTATAAAATTCAGCGTTTGATATTCAATAAGCACGCTGAGAAATTTCCCAAGCAATGGCCTTTAAAGGAACAGTCCACCGTACTTCCATAATGAAATATGCTCTTATCTGAATTGAGACGAGCTGCTCCGTACCTCTCCGAGCTTTGCGCGACCTCCCAGTCAGTCAGACGCAGTCAGACGCGCCGTCACTCCTGTTAGCAATGTAGCTAGGCTCAGTATGGCCAATGGTATTTTTTGGGGCTGTAGTTAGATGCGACCAAACTCTTACACGTTTTTCCTGTTTACATAGGTTTATATGACCAGTGATATGAAACAAGTTCAGTTACACAAATTGAAACGTAGCGATCTTCTATGCTATGGAAAGTCCGCACTATAATGACAGGCGTACTAACACCTTCTCCGCGCTTCGGCAGCGCATTGATATCTGAGCTCCGTATCAATGCGCTGCCGAAGCGCGCAGAAGGTGTTAGCACGCCTGTCATTATAGTGCGGACTTTCCATAGCATAGAAAATCGCTACGTTTCAATTTGTGTAACTGAACTTGTTTCATATCACTGGTCATATAAACCTATGTAAACAGGAAAAACGCGGAAGAGTTTGGTCGCATCTAACTACAGCCCCAAAAAATACCATTGGCCATACTGAGCCTAGCTACATTGCTAACAGGAGTGACGGCACGTCTGACTGCGTCTGACTGACTGGGAGGTCGCGCAAAGCTCGGAGAGGTACGGAACAGCTCGTCTCAATTCAGATAAGAGCATATTTCATTATGGAAGTACGGTGGACTGTTCCTTTAATGCTGAGAACATGAAAAGATGAGTCAAGGCATTATACTGTGGACAGCTAACGTGTGCATTTTGTGGGTTTATTTATTAATTATATGTATATAAGTAACCAGAGCATCCTTGCTCCTGAATGTGAGGGATATTTAAAACTGGTCATAAACACTTCCTCTCATTTGAAATCATATGCGGATGGTGCATTACTGACACAAATGATTTACAACAACAAAACAAGCAGCATAATTAAAAACGAGCTCCAGATTGGATTTAATTAACCCCGCCGACAGTAGTCGGAGGGGTTATTATTTTCACCTGCGTCAGTCTGTATGTGTGTGTGTGTGTGTGTGTGTGTGTGTGTGTATCTGTCTGTCTGTCTGTGTGTCTGCAAGATATCTCAAGAACCAATGGATCGATTTGGACCAAATTTTGTACATGTGTTGCCAATCACCCAGGAAGGAAACCATTAAATTTTGGAGGTCAAAGGTCAAGGTCATGGCAGAACTTCGAAATTTTCGCCCAATGTATTTTAATAGGGAAAAGGCGGGGTTTGCACTCGTTAGAGTGTCCCTGTCTAGTTAGGATTAGGATTGACGTGGCCGTGCGTTAAAACAAAACTAACATTTCTGCCAAATGTTCTTTTCGTCTTTAATCCAAAAACTGAAAGTGTAAAGCAAAAGAACGGTATGACCGTGATCCTGGGGGAGGAAAGAATACGAGTGGTTCTTTCAGGTTTAATCTTGTTCTTTCGTGACTGAACCACCCTCCTCTTCAGCGGTATGTTAACATAAAGGCATAGGTGATCGAAAAGGCTTGTTGTTGTCAAGGAACCCAGGTGAGCAATTATCAGAAATGATTGCAGGGAATCTTTCATTCAATTGACAAAAATCATAGGGTTGTCATGCTACTTACTCTTCTGAATGACAACAGCTGCCTTCCCAAATCTCTCTAGGAGATGAGCCAACTCGTCCTGGTGCCAGTATTTAAAAAATAACCGGGACGAACTGAAGGAGAAAAAGGTGGAAATATTAGTCTTTTCTCCTGCAAGGGTTTACAAGGAAAAAAAAAAAAACCCACAAACAAAAACCCAGATATGAAACCCCTACTAGCATCACACGTGCAGTGTTTATTTCCAGTAATGTTGAAAATTTAATTAAGGAGTTGATGGATACTAAAAAGGTACACTAATTAATTCGTTATGATGTGCAAATATGATCGTTGGATTGTATGTATGTACAGTATGCATGCATGCGTGTCTAACCCAAACCTACCCACACTTCCAACCACGCAGCTCTGTGGTATTAAGAATCGACATGCAGCTGGCAGAGAAAACAAACCGAGATTAAACTATGAAAATACATAAACGTTCATAAAATTACTAAAAAAACAAACAAAGCTCTTATAACAATAAAAAGTGGATTTATTTCCACTGGTGTTTACGTCAATTTATTCACCTTTCTTTGTCCAAAGGCAGATCTGGTTTAAGCAGCAGAACGTTGTACCTGATGATTAAAAGATTTAGTTGAACTCAATCTCCGGAAATCCAAAAAGATTTTTTTTTTTTTTTAATTTCACACAACCATACTCCTCATTTACCTCTGTACAAACTCTTTAAAAGATGGTCTCCAGGAAAAGCCTTCTCTCCGAATGCGGATCGTCTCTAGCAGGCCGTTGTACCTCAGCTTAGCAGGGCAGGGGAGAGAGGGGGAAAAGCCACTCAAAAAAAAAAAACTTGCACTACAGTTTTTTTTTAACATTACAGCAGGATTAGTATAAAGTAATTTAACAGTGCCAGTTTTATCAGTTACATGTGCACAAGAGTACTGAGACCCAGCAATGGCATTTGTGTGTGTGTGTGTGAGTGAGAGTGAGAAGCAACTCTCCTTACGGGATTCAGTATTTTAAAGACAAAACATTTCGATAAATTTTCTTACATCATGCATTTTTTTTCTGCATCACAAAAAAAATAAAATAAAATAAAAAATAAAATTGTATTTAACTCATCTCATTATCTCTAGCCGCTTTATCCTTCTACAGGGTCGCAGGCAAGCTGGAGCCTATCCCAGCTGACTACGGGCGAAAGGCGGGGTACACCCTGGACAAGTCGCCAGGTCATCACAGGGCTGACACATAGACAGACAACCATTCACACTCACATTCACACCTACGGTCAATTTAGAGTCACCAGTTAACCTAACCTGCATGTCTTTGGACTGTGGGGGAAACCGGAGCACCCGGAGGAAACCCACGCGGACACGGGGAGAACATGCAAACTCCACACAGAAAGGCCCTCGCCGGCCACGGGGCTCGAACCCGGACCTTCTCGCTGTGAGACGACAGCGCTGACCACTACACCACCGTGCCACCTAACTTAAATATTTACCACATATATTTTAGATTTTTATTTTGTTTTGTAAATATTTACCAAATAAGAATTTTCAGGAGATGCCAATTAGTTTGCATTTATTTGAAATATTTGGTTTTGAACTTCAAATTTTATTCTGTAAATATTTATTATGATAATTTGTTGTTTTCATTTTTCAAGGATGTCAATTAAAAAAAAAACGACTATAAACATTTAGTTTTGAACTTCAAATTTCATTCTGTAAATATTTTAGTAATTACTGCTGTTTCCTTTTTCCAGGATGTCAATTTGTTTGCATTTAATTTGAAATATTTTACTTTGAACTTCAATTTTTATTCTGTAAATATGCATTATACGTTTTCAAGGATGTCAATGTGCTTGCATTTATTTTATAAATATATTAATTTATATTATAAACATTTTATATATACACACAAATCTGTTAGAAATTTGTAAATATTTATTAATTCATTCGATTATCTTTTAAACATGAGTTTTTGGTTTGTTTTTTTAAACTGTGTATTAAATTATTTTTGTTCCTCCAAGTCTCTGATTGAAAATTTTATTTTATACAATTGTTTATATGTCCATTATTTTAATAGATGTCAATAATTATGGCTCTGACCCTGTGGAATTGATATGTAAAAGAAATTAGTCAACAGAAAATGAATTTTAACAAAACTAATCCGTCTTAATTTACCAAACTGTACTTTTATATTTGACCAGTAGGTGGCAGTGGAGTAAAAGACATGCTGATTTTCATTTTCGGTCTTTGGACATTTGACTGGTGTTCATGTCTATTGAGGTTTTTCACCTGACGTCACAGGGTCACGTGACGCCCCGGTGTCCGCCATTTTGAAGGTCAAGCTAGCTGATGTCAACAACATAGTAGCTGGTATGTTACTGTAGCAATGTTTACGTTCAGTCATTTGGATGACTGTTAAAACCTTTCAGTCTCAAGTTTTTCCTTTACTGTATTTACTAGTTTACTGTAATTATGATCCGGCAGCTATTTACACTGGATCCAGTGTAAATAGCTGCCAGAGCGTGCTCCGGCTTGCTCCCCCTCAAATTAAGCAGCGCGCTCTGGAACCTCGGCCGGAGCACTCCGGGAGCAAGCCGGAGCGCGCTGCTTAATTTGAGGGGGAGCAAGCCGGAGCGCGCTGCTTAATTTGAGGGGGAGCAAGCCGGAGCGCGCTGCTTAATTTGAGGGGGAGCAAGCCGGAGCGCGCTGCTTAATTTGAGGGGGAGCAAGCCGGAGCGCGCTGCTTAATTTGAGGGGGAGCAAGCCGGAGCGCGCTGCTTAATTTGAGGGGGAGCAAGCCGGAGCGCGCTGCTTAATTTGAGGGGGAGCAAGCCGGAGTGCGCTGCTTAATTTGAGGGGGAGCAAGCCGGAGTGCGCTCTGGCAGCTATTTACACTGGATCCGGTGTAAATAGCTGCCGGATCATAATTACAGTAAACTAGTAAATCCAGTAAAGGAAAAACTTGAGACCAAAAGGTTTTAACAGTCATCCAAATGACTGAACGTAAACATTGCTACAGTAACATACCAGCTGCTATGTTGTTGACATTAGCTAGTGCTAACAGCTAGCTGCTAGTACACTGCTACAACACAGACACCGACCCTAATAATACAGTTCTTGGTCATTGCCTGGTAACAGCAAATTTATAACGGGCCATGTCTCAACAGACTAAGAAGTTATTTCAATGACATTTAATAACATTTTGTTTATCCTGAGGACCGAAAGTAAATGAAAATGTGAACAAACCTTAGCTGTAATAAGATGGCGACCACCGGCTCCAGGGACGACCCGCTGATGTAGGCATGTTACCCAGCCTGACACAAAATATTTGTAGGCATCCAAACTCTTATACGCTTTCAGATCAATACCTGTGTATGGCGATGGGTTTTTAACCACATAGGTATACAGATCATGTGGGCCGAAGTCAGGTAAAGACGAGGGCTTGGTGTACTTCCGTATGTCAGTGAGCAATCCTGGTGGAAGCAGGTAAACGTCGTTCTCTAAGCCTGCTAACCTCAATTTTTGCAAATACCTCTCCCTCTGCTCGCCCTGTAAATGCTCTACGTCGCTGGATAGTGAAGGTGTTTTCTGCATCTCGCTCCTTTTTCTTTTATGTTTTTCGTTTGTCGCCTTCCTCGCATTCAAACTGATTCGAGCCGTGACGTCCAAAATGGCAGCCTAACGATGCATCACATGACTTGGTCACGTGGGTGAAAAACCTCAATAGGGTCACTGTTCCAGAATTCACAAGCAGCACTGCTCTTACTCAGGACAGCAGGAGAGACTGAGTGCACGTGTGGATGACCAATGTGATAAAGCCACGTTGAAGGCAATGTCCAGACGCATGGAAGGAGTTCATGATCTTAAAAAAAAAAAAAAAAAGAAAGTGACCTACCTGATCCATGATGAGCTTCCTGTCCACCTGATCAGGCAACTTGCTGCTGTTCGGTTTGATACATCTCACGAAGTGCGGACTGGCAGCAAACATCTTCTCCATTAACACAGCCAGGGAGTGCTGGACAAAACAGATTGGATTTAACGTCACACTTATAATGGAGTTGATCAGTAAAGACTTCATTAGCAGGAACAGCCCTTTACCTTGAACTGTGTGCCTACAGACTGCTTCCTGGTCGAGTTGAAGTTGTCATCTACAAAGTTTACCATCTTTGAGGGAGAAAAAAAAAAAAAGTAAAAAATAATCCACTTTCCCCCCTTCATTGTGCAGACCCATTTATTCTAGATCACATAATTACAGAACACAGATAATTACAATTTACCTTTGCTTTCCGTGGCATTAGCGTCCCTGTTCTGGAAATTGTGGCTGAAAAAAGGAAAACATTTTACAAAAGTTATTTTTATTGTTGGGGCGGCACGGTGGTGTAGTGGTTAGCGCTGTCGCCTCACAGCAAGAAGGTCCTGGGTTCGAGCCCCGTGGCCGGCGAGGGCCTTTCTGTGCGGAGTTTGCATGTTCTCCCCGTGTCCGCGTGGGTTTCCTCCGGGTGCTCCGGTTTCCCCCACAGTCCAAAGACATGCAGGTTAGGTTAACTGGTGACTCTAAATTGACCGTAGGTGTGAATGTGAGTGTGAATGGTTGTCTTTGTCTATGTGTCAGCCCTGTGATGACCTGGCGACTTGTCCAGGGTGTACCCCGCCTCTCGCCCGTAGTCAGCTGGGATAGGCTCCAGCTTGCCTGCGACCCTGTAGAAGGATAAAGCGGCTAGAGATGATATGAGATTTTTATTGTTATATTGCTGATCTGATGCAACAATGGACTTGGACAATAACTTGGCCTGTTCGTAGTTCTGAACTTATTTTTAAAACTTGTAATAATTGTCATGGGTTTGCAATTTATTTTTGGATTTTGGAACGAAAGTCTATCCAGTCTGGACAGAAAGTGACCAACACCCCTATTCTGTTCTGTAAAACAACAATGACGCACTTTTACAGCTGCGCAGTAGGGGGTGTTGCAGTAAAACAGATGCTGATTTTCATTCTCAGTCTCGTCATGGGACTTTTATAAGAAGACTATAATAATTATTCGTGTAAGAAACTGTATAAATCGACTCCATTGGTGTCTGTTCTTAACTAAAATGAAAGCAAATCTACACGTTATTATAGTGGGGCAAAAAAGTATTTAGTCAGTCACCAATTGTGCAAGTTCCACTTCAAAAGATGAGCGAGGCCTGTAATTTTCATCATAGATATATCTCAACTATGAGAGACAGAATGAGAAAAAAAAATCCAGAAAATCACATGGTCTGATTTTTAAAGAATTTATTTGCAAATTATGGTGGAAAATAAGTATTTGGTCGATAACAAAAGTTCATCTCAATACTTTGTTATATACCCTTTGTTGGCAATGACAGAGGTCAAACGTTTTCTGTAAGTCTTCACAAGGTTTTCACACACTGTTGCTGGTATTTTGGCCCATTCCTCCATGCAGATCTCCTCTAGAGCAGTGATGTTTTGGGGCTGTCGCTGGGCAACACGGACTTTCAACTCCCTCCAAAGATTTTCTATGGGGTTGAGATCTGGAGACTGGCTAGGCCACTCCAGGACCTTGAAAAGCTTCTTACGAAGCCACTCCTTCGTTGCCCGGGCGGTGTGTTTGGGATCATTGTCATGCTGAAAGACCCAGCCACGTTTCATCTTCAATACCCTTGCTGATGGAAGGAGGTTTTCACTCAAAATCTCACGATACATGGCCCCATTCATTCTTTCCCTTACACGGATCAGTCGTCCTGGTCCCTTTGCAGAAAAACAGCCCCAAAGCATGATGTTTCCACCCCCATGCTTCACAGTAGGTATGGTGTTCTTTGGATGCAACTCAGCATTCTTTCTCCTCCAAACATGACAAGTTGAGTTTTTACCAAAAAGTTCTATCTTGGTTTCATCTGACCTTCTCCCAATCCTCTTCTGGATCATCCAAATGCTCTCTAGCAAACTTCAGATGGGCCTGGACATGTACTGGCTTAAGCAGGGGGACACGTCTGGCACTGCAGGATTTGAGTCCCTGGCAGCGTAGTGTATTACTGATGGTAGCCTTTGTTACTTTGGTCCCAGCTCTCTGCAGGTCATTCACTAGGTCCCCCCCGTGTGGTTCTGGGATTTTTGCTCACCGTTCTTGTGATCATTTTGACCCCACGGGGTGAGATCTTGCGTGGAGCCCCAGATCGAGGGAGATCATCAGTGGTCTTGTATGTCTTCCATTTTCTAATAATTGCTCCCACAGTTGATTTCTTCACACCAAGCTGCTTACCTATTGCAGATTCAGTCTTCCCAGCCTGGTGCAGGTCTACAATTTTGTTTCTGGTGTCCTTTGACAGCTCTTTGGTCTTGGCCATAGTGGAGTTTGGAGTGTGACTGTTTGAGGTTGTGGACAGGTGTCTTTTATACTGATAACGAGTTCAAACAGGTGCCATTAATACAGGTAACGAGTGGAGGACAGAGGAGCCTCTTAAAGAAGAAGTTACAAGTCTGTGAGAGCCAGAAATCTTGCTTGTTTGTAGGTGACCAAATACTTATTTTACCGAGGAATTTACCAATTAATTCATTACAAATCCTACAATGTGATTTCCTGGATTCTTTCCCCCCATTCTGTCTCTCATAGTTGAAGTGTACCTATGATGAAAATTACAGGCCTCTCTCATCTTTTTAAGTGGGAGAACTTGCACAATTGGTGGCTGACTAAATACTTTTTTGCCCCACTGTATGCCTGCAAGTCGGCACTCAAGCATTTGAAAAACAGTGCTAATTAATAAATAATGAGCAGTGGTCCAATAAAATTAGAGGTATTCAGCCATTTTGAACATCACTGAATACAAAGATTAAAAGAAGTCGTCTGATTTCTTTAATTGTGCAGCCCGTAGTGATGCACGTTCACCTACCAGCAAAGAGGACGCTGAGGAGAGGGGTAACACTGTTGATGAAGAGAGTGCGAATGTTGGCTGGAATATTGTCTCTGTTCTTTTCCAGGAAGCCACTGGCGTTATACTGCACCTAAACAAGAAAAGAGCAGCGTTACTAATGTTTCGACATGTATACCGTCACTGGATGGCAAAACCTGCAAGTTCACTTTTTTTGCCAATCTGTTGTACCTTTCCAGCATAGTGCACAACCGCAAAGAGAGGGCTATGGCTCCGGACCACCTCAAAATGGGGATTGGCTTTGAACTTGTTGTTCAGCTTGTCTACAAAGTTTCCATCTGTGGCCTGCAGGAGGAAAAAAATAACCTCTAAGAATTTAAGGGAAATTTTCAAAAATCACATGTTGCAGATTTTCCAGAACACAGAGGTTTTCCAAAAATGAAACCCTTAAATTAGACTTCTCATAAAGCAACTACCATGACCAATGTTTACAAAAGATAGTAAGTAATCTGTAGATCATGGGACAGCATTTGTATTTTGTAAGGTGTTTGAATTACACCAGTTCCTGCAGAGCCTTGCGCAAGTATTCTAGCTTCAGCTAAATATTTCAGGTCACCATGCTGAAAAAAAGCGAACCACTGCCGGCATATCAGAGCCTATGTACTGTATGGTGGAGCAGGTTTCCGTCAAGTACCTTTCTACACTGCCCAGCCAAAAAAGTTGCTTTTTGGGGTTTAAATAAGCAAATACTTAAGAGCCTTTGATTGGATAATTACTGCAGCTCATGTTATTAAATGTTTCAGCTGGCAACAATTCTTTTAACCCTAACTGATGCAGTGAGTAGTTTCTCATTTCTTAAAACCACCATCCTGTGGTCATGGAAAAGATGTTACTGTTTCAGAAGGGTCAAATTATTGGCCTGCATCAAGAAGAGAAAACAACTAATGGCCCTTTTCCACTACCCTTTTTCAGCTCACTTCAGCTTGCTTCAGCTCACTTCAGCCCGACACGGCTCGCGTTTCGACTACTTCAGAACAGCACGACTCAGCTCGCTTCAGCCCTGCTTAGCACCCAAAACTCGCACGGTTTTGGAGTGGGGCTGAAGCGAGCCGAAGCGAGCCAAACCGAGCCGAGTGAGGCTGGGGGCGTGAGCAGACACTTCCCTGTGCACTGATTGGTGAGGAGGAGTGTCCTCACATGCCCACACACGCCCCGTGAGCACGCTGGGATCTGTAAACACCGTAAACCCGGAAGAAGAAGAATTACGAGAATTTCTGAAGCCTTATGCGCCTCGCCTCATCTATACACTCTTGCCAGTATCTGTTGGCGTTGTCGGTGACAACAAGCCACAGAACCAAGACCAGCAACACTAACGACTCCATGTCCTCCATGTTTATTGTTTACTATCCGGGTCATGAGACTACCGCTTAAAAGGTCACTGATGTCACTGTTTGCGCCGCTTAACGACATCACGTGACGTCCACCCACTTTCGCTAACTCCACCCAATGTGTCCACCCACTTCCAGCCAGCACGGTTCAGCACGGTTGTAGTCAAAATGCAACTCCAATAGCTCCGCTCAGCTCGACTCAGCACAGCACGGCTCAGCCCAACTCAGCCGCGTTTGTAGTGGAAAAGCGGCATAAGGATTGCTGAAATTACTGGAATTCGGTTAAGAACGGTCTAACATATTATTATTAAAACTTGGAAGGATAGTAGTGAGCCGGAAAGTCATAACATTTCCACATGCACAGTGCAACAAGAACTCCTAGAATCAAGTCTCAAATTGTAAAAATTTGAGTCATTTAACCTCATGAGGAACCTTATCCCCATTGAAAGAATTTGGGACGTGCTGGAGAAGACTTTGCGGAGTGGTTCGACTCACCCGTTGTCAAGAGAAGATCTCAGTGTACAAGCTATACAACTCTGGATGGAAACAAATATTGTGATGTTGCATAAGGTTTTTGAAACAATACCACGGTGAATGTGCGCCATAACCAAAGCTATTTTGCAACAAAATATTAGTGCGATTATTATTATTTTTGGCTGGGCCTTGCACATCTTCAATATAGGGGGGCACGACAGACCCACACACCAAGAAATTTGGTGGACAGGGTTTAATTTATTTTAGGTTAAGTCAAAACAGGGCCAAAAATTTTTGAATTTTAATTCAGTGGCTTTGAAAGTTCCAAATGTCTTCAACTTGCCGAGGCCTCTTGTGGCGAGTTATTGGTAGGTGTTAGAGGTCTGCACGGGACAGAATTTTCAGTCCCGCTCCTGCATTGTGCAGTCCCGCTCCAGCAAAGAATTATGATTTTCAGTCCCGCCCGCAAATCCCGCATGATGCAGACGTTCGCGTCATTTCTCACGAAAGTTCTTGTCATTGGCTTGGGGAATTAAACATGCTGAGCTTAGCCGAGCTCTCCACTGACCGGTCCTTCACCTAGCGCACGTAGCGAGGGTGCGTGTTGCCAGGCGGCATGCGCAGCTGAGGCTTTACAGAGATACCCATTGTGAGCTTCACTAGAGGAGCTCTGCTCTTCTGCCATGATCGGAGATCTCAAACACGGAAGAGCGGAAAGGAATCGGAAACGTATGCGAGATTAAACCACATCCACCAATTTAGGCATCTTAAAATGTTTTTATTAATGCCAAATAAAATATCCAGCACAAATTATATATGATAGACATAAATTAATAATTTATAAATTTTATTTTAAACACATTTTTAGTTAGCGGGACTGCAGCTTATCACCTCTCCCACATTGTGCACTCCCCCTCTCGCCCGCAATGAGCTTTCAAAATTTGTCCCGCGCCGCACTACTTTGCGTCGGGTCCCGCGGGACTCCCGCGGGAGTGCAGGGCTCTAGTAGGTGTAGCCACTTTAAGCCATTTTGTTGGAAGAAAACCCAAACTGTCACCCTCAGCTGAGAGAAGTTGGTTCAGATGGTCAGGAACTACCTAGGAACCTCTAAGGCACAGGCCTGCCATGAACTGGAAGCTGCTGGAACATCAGTCTCACTGACTGCAGTCAAACAAGTTTTACATCACCATAGATGGAGAGGCTGCTGTCCAAGAAATAAGCCCTTGCTCCCAAGTTGAGCTTGAAGGTGTCAACTAAAGTTTGCAGCTGATCACATGGACAAAGAGCCTTATGGAGGAATGTTTTATGGTCAGATGTGACAAATATTGAGTTGTTTGGCCACAATGACCAGAGATACAGAGGAACACCGTACCAACTGTTAAGCATGGTGGTGGTAGCATCATGTTCTGGGGCCAATAAAACTGGCACTTTGCGCAAAGTGGATAGAACTGTTTTTTTTTTTTTTTAAAGGGGGGGAGGACTACCTTACAATGCTTCAGCATAACCTCAAACCATCAGAAACTGGGACACAATTGGGTGTCCCAGCAGGACAATGACGCCAAATGTACATCAAAGCTGGCTGCGGAACAGATAAAGCAGACTAACAAAAGCTTAAAACAAGTCCTGACCTCAACCCTATTCAAAATATGTGGACTGTGCTTAAAAGTCAGGTCTGTGATTGAAAGCACACAAATTTAACCAGCTCCATCAAGAAGAGTGGTCAAATATCTAACCAGAATTCTGCCAGAAGCTTGTTGATGGCTACCAAAAGAATCTGGTCAAGGTGAAACTTTCAAAGGGACATTTAACCAAATTGCTGTATGAAAAATTTTGACCCAGTTGATTTCTGGGGAAAAAAAAAAATCACTGTCATTCTGCCACAGAAAAAGAAGAGCTCAAAGAAATAACTGAAAATACAATATTGCCATGACATTCATGTCCATCCACGTATGAAACTTCTGACAAACTGTAGAACCGAACCCTGATTTGTGCTTTTCCAGAAGTTTGTCCTGGACTTGTTTTGATACCTACTGGGGCTTCAGGATGCTGTTTGTTTAGAGATGATCTCTAAAACTGTGGGCCTTTCCAGGAACAGGTGTAGTTATATCGAGATCATTATGGTGCAACACTTGAAATGCACACAGGATAAACTCTATTCAACTTTAAAAGCAACAGGGAAAACAAAAAAAAAAACGCAGGGGTTCACACTTACGCAGTCACAACTTCTACACTTCTTATTTGTACATATTTTGTTAAATATATATATATATATATATATATATATATATATATATTATGGCATGCCATTCAGGAAATTAATCTTTGAATATATTGAATATATGGAATGAATCCCCGAATATATTGAATGAAACATTGAATATATTGAATGAATCCCTGAATATATTGAATGAAACTTTGAATATATGGAATGAATCCCCGAATATATTGAATGAAACCTTGAATATATGGAATGAAACTTTGAATATATGGAATGAATCCCCAAATATATTGAATGAAACCTTGAATATATGGAATGAAACTTTGAATATATTGAATGAATCCCCAAATATATTGAATGAAACTTTGAATATGAAACTCTAAATATATGGAATGTAACTTTGAATATATTGAATGAATCCCCGAATATATTGAATGAAACTCTGAATATATGGAATGAAACTTGGCTGACGTCATGACGGCACTGCCGCCGTCCTGCAGCAAAAATGAGTCAGTCGGCTCGGGATTTGGTTGCGGCTATTTTAAACAATAAAGACATTGTTAACACTCTGGCGAATGCTTGTGGTTTTATTAGTGGTTACTTCTTTTATGTGCAACGAAGCTACGGTGACAAAGTCATTTCCCTCGTGGATCATATTTGTATAACGGTATTTTCTGTATATAAACTAATTTGTAAATTTTGTTTGTCGAGTTTTACAGCGTTTCTCAATATACTCCAATACTCTCCTCTGAGTCAGAGTTTTTCTTGGGACCTGTTGTCTGTCTGACGAGCTGTGGGAGCGGGGGCAGGTCCGTGTATCATCCGATCATTCAAGTATTCCATTCAATCTGGAAAACGACGGACCGGGGCAGAATACAAAGTTTCATTCCATATATTCAAGATTTCATTCCATATATTCAAAGTTTCATTCAATATATTCGGGGATTCATTCCATATATTCAATGTTTCATTCAATATATTCGGGGATTCATTCAATATATTCAAAGGTTAATTTCCTGAACGGCATGCCATAATATTATTTATATATATATATATATATATATATATATATATATATATATATATATATATATATATATATATATATATATATATATATATTTAATAATTGAGTCAAGTTGCATAAATTCATGATATAAAAATCCCCAAATCAAGTCCACTTCAGTTCCAGGTTCGAACCTGGAAACATGCAAAAGGGTAAACACTTATGCAAGACACTGTGTGTATAATGAGCTCGAGTATTATCCAACAACGATAATTTGACTTGAGAAACCGCCAGGATGTATGCAAACAAAAGTGTGATCCGCTCCTCCCAAATGAATCATGTGTGGTTCTAACCTCATCCGCTCACCTGAGGAAAGGCGCTCTGCTCATCCAGCAAGGACAGAATCCCAATCGGCTTCGTTAAGAACAGGTCCTGAGGGAGACAGCGTTTGCTAATCATTACTCTGGTGCTTGATGATAGACTTGCAGCTGCAGCAGGCATCGGCTGAGCTTCATTTTCCCTTTTTTTTTTTTTAAATCATGTATTCATAGGTCATATTTATACTGGAGCTATTTAGTACTATGGTACGGAAGCCGCGAGAGGCCCTTCATATAATCTTTTTTTACACTACGTTCAGACTGCAACCTGAAACGACCCATATCCGATTTGTTGTGAAATCAGATTTTTTTGTTAGGCCGTTCACATTACCAATTACTATATGAGACTTGTATGCGATCTCCAATATGAACGGAAAACGACCCAAAAGTGTCCCGCATGCGCAAATTGACATGTAATAAGCACATCTACGTAATACGTAAACAAACAAAAAAAAAAGCGCACTCTTCAAGTTTGCAAGTAAAGCATGGAGATGAGGCGAGACCTGGCGATGTGGTTTTTGTGGTGGCGGCGGAACTCACACAATAATCTGATTAATGTGGGCAGCAGACTAATGAGACCGGAGGTGTCAAATTACTGGAAGTTTCCAGAACAATCTTATAATCTTGTAATACAGGATGATTTAACATCCAGGTCCCTACCAAATCCACCATTAGCTTGATCAATTCTATAAAAGTCTATTTAAATTCTGAAAACTGTACAAATATGTTGTTGTTTTCCACCAAAGAGGCGGGATTAGCCAACGCAGAATAGTGACGTTTGTCTCTTGTTGATGACGTGTAGGTCGCATGAATGCGACCTGTCCGGTCAGACTGCAGTCGCATGTGAAAATAACGGATATGCATCGGAATTAGGACCACGTATCCAAGCGGCCTGGGTCGCATGTGAAAAAAATCGGATCTGTGTCGTTCAGATTGTCAATAACAAATCGGATACAGGTCGCATATGGGCAAAAAAAAAAAAAAAAATCGGATATGGGTCGTTTCAGGGTGCAGTCTGAACGTAGTCTTATTCACCTTATCTCGAGATAATGACATAATTAATTCAGGATCTCGAGAAAACACCACAACTAATTCAAGATCTCGAGAAAACAAGACAATTATTCCGTGATCTCGAAAAAACAAAACAATTATTTCATGATCTCGAGAAAACAGCTGAGATTTCCAGCAGAGCTGAGACGAAGCCGGGCCAGTCTTCTGCGGAGGTGCCGCAGACTAATTTTGAAATGATCCCTTATTAAAAGACTTAATGCAATCTCTCCCTGTCTCAACCCCTGATCAAAATATTGCCTTATTAGGTGATCGATTATTCCAGACATTCTAATGACCAAAGTTGCGTCTATACAGAATGAGAAATAGCCCCAAAGTCAGCATATCATAAGTCTCTTGGCGCACCTGAATGAACCATTTCTCAGCTGTTTACTCGAGATCATGGAATAATTGTTTTGTTTTCTCGAGATCTCGAAATAACGGTTTTGTTTTCTCGAGATCTCGAATTAGTTGTGTTGTTTTCTCGAGATCCTGAATTAATTATGTCGTTATCTCGGGATAACAAGGTGAATAAAAAAAAAAAAAGGGATTATATGAAGGGCCTCTCTCGGCTTCCGTACTACGGTTCTCAAAGTGGGGTCTGAAGAATAGCTGGGTGGGCGGGACAAATTGTGATAAAAGAAGTGAAAAATCACAACCCACTATTATCAGAGTTATTACCAAGTCCTATCTGCTACTTGTGAACTGAATGAGTTAAACCCAAACCTCATTAACTCCCTAACGAGCAGTCCTATAAATAATGAATTTTTTTAATGAAGTGTTCTGAGAGTGGAAAGTTCAGTAATTAAAACTCGAAGGCTCCAACACGCAGCCAAAACATTACTGTGCACGTTTAACTAAATCGGCGGTGGGTTTCTTAACCTCTTAACGCTAAGAGCATCTCAACTAGGAGAGAGAGAGAGAGAGAGAGAGAGCGCGTTCATTATGCTGCTCGCTCTACCATTTAACGATGCTCTTTGATTGTGCGATGATGCTTTCGGGAACTTGGCACAGCTTGATATTTGAAAAGCAAATCATTCTACATTTTAACAGACAGTCCTTGGCCGATTTAACAGTTTCGATGACGTACTTGACCGAGTTTGGGTAACGTACATGTAATTTAATGCTTCACAGAGTGAAAAAGTCTGTAACTTCCTGTAGCGCACTTTACCCCAAAATAAACCCGCTGCTTAAGGGAGGAGGAGCAGCAGCAGCTGCACACGGCCGTAATTACCGCCCAGGGTTAATATTTCCTAAGTAATGTGAGACATGCTTAAATTTCTCCATAACAAACATAATACAACAAAACCATAGCACCCACACCCAGACCGTAACCTTTCTAAGTTGACCTTATTCTGTTCGACAGCCCCTTAGTAAAGGAAAGATGTAGAACGCTGATACGAGAGAGGGCTAAAATGCACTGGTATGTGACGGGGAATGTAGATGCGGTTTGCACACTCAGCATTTCCTGTTCCTTGGATTTACCACAGAACTCCTGTCTGCCAAGATCTCTGCTGCTGCTGCTGCTGTCTCCTTGAGAAAGAGAAAGAAAGAATGGGGCAAGATAGAGCTTGAGAGAGAATCTACCAGAATTGGTTTGTTATCCTTGAAGGTGATGGTCTCCCACTGGATGCCCTCCTCTTTGTACTCTTTCTGCTCCATTAGAAAAATGTGCTGTGGAAAGAGGAAACACCCGAATGAATTCCTTTAAGGATCAGCAATAAAATAATGTAAAACATAAGAGAAAATACCAATTAAAAAAAAAAAAAAAAAGACGATAAGGTCAGGGTAAGGCTGTAGTAGTTTTATATAAACATGCATCATGTGTTCCGAGTCTGTAGCGTGTGTGTGTGTGTGTGTGTGTGTCATGTTTGCGAGATACACCAACAGCAATATTTTGCTTGTTTTTACATGAAGTAACTAAAAAGATCAACCATGAGCTACTGCTCACTCACGTATCCCCCCCATATCAGAACGCAAGCAATCGAAGGACTAGGACACTTATTATGAATGTTGACTTTGACAAATAATTAACCTGGAAACTAGTAAGTAAAGAGCCGTGTCCTCCTCAGGGATTTCAAACAGCATCCTGGTAAACTGTCATTTTGAAATAGCGTCAAAATCCACCCTATACGTTTTGTAAATACATTGCCAGTAAACAGGAAGTCGATGTGCGACAGACCTGAAAACGGTACACACGGTATAGAACCCCAAGCTGAAGTTTGGCACCAAATATCAAGCAGCTATGATTTGTGGTTGCTGAGAAGAAAAAATAAATAAATAAAAATAAATAATAGGGTGTTTCGGATGGACAGAGGTAAACCAGTATACCGCCCTCCTTCAGAGCAGGGTTATAAAACTGCTTTCCATCACAAATCTTATAATGTAGTTGGTATGACGATAAAAAAACCAAAAACAACAATGAACAAGTTGAACTTGATGCCACTCCTTCTTCTTCTTCTTGTGTGTGCCAGAAATAGCCTTGAATAATACTCCAAACATGAAGGAAGCTATTAAAGAAAAAAAAAAAAAAAAAAACTCTCTCTTCACTCTGACTCAGTTCCAAAATGGAAAATCCGTTCATCTGTTTGTTTGAATGATAATTCTATATAAACCCAACAAACATTCAACCAGCTGAGAATCTTGGACAGACACACGGACAGGTGACGGCCCAAAAACATATACACTACCGTTCAAAAGTTTGGGGTCACTTTGAAATGTCCTTATTTTTGAAAGAAAAGCACTGTTCTTTTCAATGAAGATCACTTTAAACTAATCAGAAATCCACTCTATACATTGCTAATGTGCTAAATGACTATTCTAGCTGGTTTTTGGTGCAATATCTCCATAGGTGTATAGAGGCCCATTTCCAGCAACTCTCACTCCAGTGTTCTAATGGTACAATGTGTTTGCTCATTGCCTCAGAAGGCTAATGGATGATTAGAAAACCCTTGTACAATCATGTTAGCACAGCTGAAAACAGTTGAGCTCTTTAGAGAAGCTATAAAACTGACCTTCCTTTGAGCAGATTGAGTTTCTGGAGCATCACATTATTTTGTGGGGTCGATTAAATGCTCAAAATGGCCAGAAAAATGTCTTGACTATATTTTCTATTCATTTTACAACTTATGGTGGGAAATAAAAGTGCGACTTTTCATGGAAAACACAAAACTGTCTGGGTGACCCCAAACTTTTGAACGGTAGTGTAGATGTATGATGTATTATGCAGGGGTGATAGCGTTCCGGCGCCGCGCCGGATTTCCGGCGTACCATGGCTGGGGGAAAAAAAAAATCTAGTTCGCCCATTGTCCTGTGTCATTCTGAGATGCGCAGATAGACAGTAAAGGGAATTCGGAATTCCCTTTACTGTCTATCTGCGCATCTCAGAATGACACAGGACAATGGGCGAACTAGATTTTTTTTTTTTTCCCCAGCCACGGTACGCCGGAAATCCATCACCCCTGATTATAACAGGATTAAATGAAGCTATTTATACAGGGTGTCTCAAGAAAAATGCACTCACACTTTAACTGTCCCTAACATGCTGCCTTTTTTGTGTTGCAGGTGTAATTAATCAATCACAGCATGGACTTCTTTTTGTGGGGATATCTCAAAGACAAAGTTTATCGCACCAAACCAAGAACAATTGATGCATTGAAACTGGAAATTGAAAGACAATGTCGCGATATTCCTAATGACCTGTTTCGTGACGTTTGCGAATCCCTTGGTGCGCATTGTCTGGACAATAATGGTCATCAATTTGAACATTTGCGAACATGATTCTTCAATTACATTTGTCTTCTGTATTCGAAGCTATTCCATTTCACTCTTTCTCGTCATTCAAAGTGTGAGTACATTTTTTTGAGACACCCTGTATATTAGTCTTTCTATCTCTTAGATACTTGTGTTGTAAATGTCCTTGGTGTAAACCAAAGCACAATCTGAATCGTTATGTCTGGTTATCTCACCACCATGTGACAACACATCCCTTAGGCTACATCCACACGACAACGGCAACAAGATTTTTTTTTTTTTTTAAATATCGCGTCCACATGGGCAACGGATCAGTAAAATAATCAGGTTCATATGGCAACGCAACGCTTGCTGAAAACGATGCAATACACATGCCACACCTCTATGTGCACTGTAAGACGGTCCCATCGGAGACACCAGAACAATAGAAGTAGACGCATGCGCATAAACCCCTTCTTCTGTAGCATCAGCCACATAAAGTTTTGATTATTAATCAGTAGCGTAAAATAGTATCTATTGTCTAAGACATTTATATTTCATATTAAAACGTCTATGTAAATTAATACATAGAAAGCCTGGCCAGGCGCTGAACGTTCTTCTGCCTTCACTTTAAGAGAAATTCAGGGTGAGCATGAGCCTAGGTTCTTCCCTGTCACTGTCACACGCGCACACCTTCTCACTCCCTGTCCTATGGATATGGTCCCTTTAAATCACGTGCTCGTTTTTTGAATGGAAATGCGGAAAGAGGAATGAATGGGGGTAGATGGGGAGAGAGAGAGAGGAATGAACGGGGGTAGATGGAAGCCGGTACGCCAACATTCTGAGATCCTCCAGAATTCTTTAAATGGTCCGGAATAAATTGAATGCTACACGTTGATGGATTACTTTGTTCTTCTACGCCCTTTTTGAGGAATGTATTGTCGGACTTAAACCAACATCTGAAGAGGGGAGATCGCTCCTTTTTTTTCCCCCTATTTTTGCTGGCGGGATTGTTTTTGGAAAGCGCACGGGCGGAGCGCGGTTTTGGTTATACTGCTTCCGCAGTGTTTGGACTAAAGACTCTGCCCTAAGGGCTATTCTCTCACACTCTCTCTCTCTCTCTCTCTCTCTCTCTCACTTTGCACCATTACACAAATATTCACAGTGAAAATATTTTGTAAGCGCATTTCATGAACCAAGTTATAGGATTTGTTGACAACTCGCATCGAGTTTGTTACACTTCTACCCAAGCACTCACAGTCATGTGGTTGTGACGTCATCGTAAACAAATCCGTTCTACTCATCCAGACGACTTCGCAATGGTGCCGTTGCCAGATTTTTCCACTCTGGAACCCGTTCTCAAAAGATTTCGTTTTGGGGCACCCAAAACGCCGGTGCCGTGTGGACGCCAGGCCGAAACGATAAACAATTTTATCAGATTCACCCAAATCCGTTGCCGTGTGGACAGTTTACATCTACTTGTGTTGTAAATGTCCTTGGTGTAAACCAAAGCACAATCTGAATTATGTCATGTCTGGTTATCTCACCACCATGTGACAACACATCCCTTAATGTCCGACCATAAAATGTTCCAGGTCTATGATGACACAGTCATTAGGTCATGTGTGTACGGTATGTGCGAGTACTTACATGATTAAAAAAATACTGTAGCTGCTCGTTTGCAAGATTAATGCAGAGCTGCTCGAATCGGTTCACGGCAAAGTTCTCAAACCCAAAGATGTCAAGAATACCTGCGAGGAGTCAAAACGAGGCACAGAAGGTTAACTGCACGCCTGTTTGAAGATTGTGCTGCATGTCCATAATGTTTGTACCATAATAATATTGACCTATTTCACTCAGCTCAACATTTGCATCCAGTTTGTGTATCAGCAGCTCGTTAATTTTACTAACGATCCAGCCAAACACTCTGCCGTACACCACTTTGGCGATCGAATCTCTGGCATCTGAAAGGAAATAAGACCAGACGCAGGTGATGAGAGGAAATCCTGAAAAAGCTTTAGTCAGTCACTGATTATTGTCCATTAGCATAGTCAGCTGGATTTGCCTTACAAAAAGCCCCACAACAAAACCCTTCCTTCTAGGCAACAACCTGGCCAAACTGCTTTAAGCACATTCTTCCAAATCAAAGTTTTGGTCCATAAACACATGTCAGGAAGCGGGGTCATTAAACATGCAGCGTCGGTGATGAAACTGATCCATAGCAGTCGGGAAATCGTACCTTCAGCTTGTTGCTGGTTGTGGAAGCGGTGGATGGATTCCCCTCTTGTTACTGACATGGTGCAGGTGAGACACCTCATCAGGTCCTCCTCCTGAACACCAAACTGACCCTGAGAAGGGGGCGAAAGCAGGTAGATGTGTCATCCAGTGGTTATTTTCTTACATCATTATTTTTTTTTTCCGCAGTCCGGTTGCCATCAAATCCTGCGCTCTGATTGGCTGGCGAGCGGGTCTGTATCCTACAGTACAGACCCCCAGTTATGGACCTCTGGCGACTCGCTCGTTCACAACAACAAACATAGTAGCAATTTTTGTCAACATTTATTTTCGCATTTCTCAGGAGAATAGCATTAATTTTACAGCATGGATAGCGATAACGACAGTGTTCGCAGCGAAAGCGAGTTTTACTACCCTGAGGAAGAAGAAATAAACGTTTCAGGAGAAAGCTAAAAACCTGTAACTGTTGCTAACGCCGAGTAAAAACATGGCTGAATCCTGAATGACTTAATTTTGTATAAATAGGGGACTACATAGGCGGCAAAATGTAGTTTTTTTCCTGCCATGGAAGTGCACTTGTATACCGAGGAGGAAGCCATTTGCATTACAGCCGTGAATGAGGATTCAAAATGGCGGCTCGGCTCGGTTTTCCCTTTCGGGCGCTCTTATTTTCTGTTAGAATTTGGTAAAGAAAAAAAATATATATATATTATTTACCAGCTTAAGGTCGGTCCGTATGGTGAAATACCGTGACCTCGGCCTGTACTTTCAAGACCTCGGTCACGGTATTTCACGATACGGACCTCCCAGCTGGTAAATAACGCACACACATACCGTATATACTTGGGCGGCACGGTGGTGTAGTGGTTAGCGCTGTCGCCTCACAGCAAGAAGGTCCTGGGTTCGAGCCCTGTTGCCGGCGAGGGCCTTTCTGTGCGGAGTTTGCATGTTCTCCCCGTGTCCGCGTGGGTTTCCTCCGGGTGCTCCGGTTTCCCCCACAGTCCAAAGACATGCAGGTTAGGTTAATTGGTGACTCTAAATTGACCGTAGGTGTGAATGTGAGTGTGAATGGTTGTCTGTGTCAGCCCTGTGATGACCTGGCGACTTGTCCAGGGTGTACCCCGCCTTTCGCCCGTAGTCAGCTGGGATAGGCTCCAGCTCGCCTGCGACCCTGTAGAGCAGGATAAAGCGGCTAGAGATAATGAGATGAGATGAATCCCAAATTTTTTGTTTTGATTGCATTTTGGAAGAAATATCCCAACTTTTCCTAAAAATGGGGCTGGTAGTAGATTTTGGTATATTATGAAATTCACAATACCAACAATTTCCACCCAAGTATTCCTGATCCACCGTCGTACTTTACAGTTTACATCAGATGCTTTTTTTTTAAATACATTTTTTTTACATTTTTCAATGGCAAGTATGGACATTCAAGTCTGGTCTCATCTTTCCATAAAAATCATTCCAAAATGTAGTCCTAATGATAGCTGGAAAGACTTTTCTTCTTCCTTCTTTCATTTGTTGTTAACAAACGTTAACTTGCAGTCCAGATTTTTAGTCACTATGGTCCACGTTAGCATTTCTACTGATGATAATGATCATTCAGACAATGTCGGTATACTGAAGCTACAGGAAGTGAGATCAGCCCTTTTAGGAAACGTCAACAGATGATTCATATCACAGTAATTATCAGATGATACACAGTCATGTGGAAACTTGGTGCGGTTTAAATATAGCCACTTGTGACATTTAATAGCACCACCTATCTTATCATGAACAGCCAGATGTAGCCAGCAACGACAACTCAACCTCTGCTCTAAGGAGCTTAATTGTACCAGAACAGGCCTTAATTCATCTGCTTGATTATCAAGTCGGGGGAGAAAAAGAGGCAGTTGCGTGTGTGTTGCTACTTAACCTTCCTCTTATACAGAATACAGGTCTGACCAAGCTGGGGTATTTAGCTAAACAATGGTCGTGTTTATTTTACTACACATGTACAGGAGAGATAAATCCTCTGGCTGTATTCCTTCACCCACGCCTCACTACCGCAAGAACACATCTGAGCACAGAAAACGCAGCTCTGCAAGGACGTCTAATTTAAAAAGCATAAAAAATTTACACCCATCGTCGGCAGGAGAAGTTGGTGTAATATTGCAGGCGTATTGTGTAAACGAGAAGGCAGCTGAACTAACTAGTGTTGAAAAGAAGCACGCAGTGATCGCTTGGTTTCCTTCATTCAAGGAACTCGGAAGCTGTCGTATACAAGCGAAGAGACTAAGGCCGAATCCCATTTCACCCCTTGGACCAACCCCTTGGCCCTTCCCCTCCATTTTGCGCGTTCACGTGAAGGGGTAGGGGTATCCCAATCCCAGTTAACGCGGAGGGGTAGGGGAAGGGGTAGGGCTTCTGTACCCCTCCAAACGGAGATTTTCCTGGAGCTGACTCTGAATGAAGGGGTTTGAGTGATTTCCCACAATGCCATGCGGATTTCAGCGAGATTTCATGCGGATTTCAGAAAGATGGCGGTTCCCGCGGCGAAAGATTGTCATAAATGTATTTTCTCCATTATTTACGTGTTTTAAGTTGTTATCCAGAGGAAACACGCCGCTTGATTCGCTTTCGAGCTGAGAATGAGCAGCGATTTCTGAAATCCAAGCTGCTGCTAAAAAGCTTTGGGAGTGAGTATTGTTTTCGGTTGCTTTACTGCGTACGTTTTGTTCTGTTATTCTCGCTTTTATTGTTTACATGAGTGTTCTGACACCTCATTCTGTCGGATGTGGTGCACGAAGCGCCAAAGATATCCCATTCAGTGGTGTTAGTTAACAAATCACACCCTGCCAGCAGAGATCTCTGGCTCTGACTGTAGCGGCTGGTCGCAGCCAATGACGCATTTGGTCGCGTTTTGCTAACGTAAACGCTGACGGAGGTACGCGATGACGTATGCGATCGTTGAAGGGCTATCCCAATACGTAAGGGTTGAATTTCAAGCCCTATCCCTTGTAGCTCAGTTTCAAGGGGAAGGGCCAAGGGGAAGGGGTAGAAATTAGAATTGGGATTGGGCCTAAAGGTACGGTCGGGATCAAATGATTCCAAGAAGCTTCCATCGACTACTCTTGCGTTAAATAAAGTTGAAGAGGAGCAAACGAGATCAGTTTATTTCATCTTTATATTAGTGCTGTCAAAAATGTCGCGTTATTCACGCGTTAACTTGACTCAATTTTAACGGCGATAATTTTTTTTTATCGCGAGATTAACGCTCTGTGACATGATGTCGGTTTTTCATAAGCTTTTGAAACTGCCAGGAACTTGGAACACAGACTTTGCTTAGAAAACCGATAGCAGCTAGACTGTAATGCCGCGCCCCGCACAGCCAGAGTCCTCTGCCCTCCTCCCCCCCAAAAGAACCAGCGCGGGCGGGGCGCGCTAGTAGAGATGGGATTTATGGCTCTTTGATGGGATCCGCATCTTTGTGATCCGTTCTTTGAAAAGAGCCGTTCAAAAGACTGGCTCATTTGGCTCTTTTTAAATATTCATTCAGTTTTAAGAAGACAGCGTCTAAAGAAGCCAGATCCCTCTGAACTGTAAACTCAATGCTATCCCAGAAATCCTTCCTGTAATATGCAAATTTGGCCGCCTCTGATTGGACAGCGCGACGCATCAACAGGCAGAAAGTGTAAAAGTACAAAATGTGTTAAGTGAGCTGAAACAGTAAAGATCAGATTCAATGCAATATTTATCAACGAACAACTTAAACTTAATATAAGTGTACTTTATATTATAATCAAGCATGTCAAGCCTACCGTCACTGTGAGTTGTAGACTAACTCAAGCAGTAGATCACTTCGCTCATGGTTCTTTTGCTAGCACCGGTGCTCGGCTTAGGTTTCACTTTGCAGTGGCTGTGTCAAGACGTGTTATGCTTTGCAATACAAAGCAAGCCCATTCATGTTTTTATGCTGATAAGAGAATTACAATGGTTTTTCATGTGACAAAAATGTACGATTAAATTGCGATTAATCACGAGTTAACTATGACAGTCGCGACATTAATCGCGATTAAATATTTTAATCGCTTGACAGCACTACTTTATACCAAAGCACTGTTGAATTCTCGAAAGCTGGGACGCTAATCCGACTGCGATTCCACATGAATTAATAAATATCGAGCATGTCTAATAAAAGGTACGACTCAACATGCATTGATAGGCTTTCTGGAGATGGTTATTTACGGGGAAAAAAACGTCTCAAGTGGCAGCGTGATGCGTAATGCTCAGTAAGTTTTCCAGAAAGAGGATTTTGTGGATGCTGGTAACATGAACAATGTGGTTTTTTTTTTTTGGTCTTAATGCCACTGAAAGCACTGTTTACAGCTGCTAAGAGTGCAATGTTTTTGATTATTAAAATGAAACACTAATTGTTCGCTAATTTATTTGCTCGATACAGAGGAATACAACACTCTGGAATGTGCAGTTATTGGAAAACGATCAACTTTTACCACCACATCAGATATTATTTTCCTTTTCCTCAACCTTTAGGTTGAGAGTATGTCGTGCGCGTTCTGGCTGCCGCTTCTCACCGGAGCTCTTATTTTATTTCTTTTTCTATTTTTTTTTCTTTCCTGTGCGTTTGTGTAGTTTGGGGTTTGTTTGAGTGTTTTGTCCGCCGGTTGTGGTGTAGCTCCGGACCCAGTTTTGGGCGTTGGTTCCCTCCAGGCCTTGGTTCGCCGTGGGTGATGCTTGTGCTCCCAGCTGTGGACTGCAGTGAGCCTGTTGCTCAATTTACATCGTGGTTGTCCAGCGCTTTGTGCTTTAACGTTTGGCGTGATGTTCCGAGCGATGTTGCTCGGTGGCGTCGCGGCGGCTGTGCAGGCGGTTTGGGACACACCAGCGCTCTGCGTGACGGAGCTTCTCTGCTCGCTGTGTGGATCCACGGCGTGGTGTTCGAGCGATGTTGCTGACGGCGTCACGGCGGCGGTGCTGGAGATGTGGGACTTGTTTTCGTGCGCCTTTTGGTGGGACTGTGGCTGCTACACCACGGGAATTACATCCTGACCCCTACTTGGTGGACTTTTTACTTATTTTATTTTTATTTATTTTTTCTTTCCTTGGCTATAATTGTAAAGCGTCCTTGGGTTTTTTGAAAGGCGCTATATAAATTAAACTTATTATTATTATTTTAGTGTAAATATGCAGGTGATGATAGAAGAAGAAGAAAAAATAATAATAATAATGGTGGCACGGTGGTGTAGTGGTTAGCGCTGTCGCCTCACAGCAAGAAGGTCCGGGTTCGAGCCCCATGGCCGGCGAGGGCCTTTCTGTGCGGAGTTTGCATGTTCTCCCCGTGTCCGCGTGGGTTTCCTCCGGGTGCTCCGGTTTCCCCCACAGTCCAAAGACATGCAGGTTAGGTTAACTGGTGACTCTAAATTGACCGTAGGTGTGAATGGTTGTCTGTGTCTATGTGTCAGCCCTGTGATGACCTGGCGACTTGTCCAGGGTGTACCCCGCCTTTCGCCCGTAGTCAGCTGGGATAGGCTCCAGCTTGCCTGCGACCCTGTAGAACAGGATAAAGCGGCTAGAGATAATGAGATGAGACGTGCTGATTGAATTTCTCGACCAATCACCTCAAACAACTCGGCAAAACAGCAGCTGGTCGCTTCGTCACCGTAAGCGAGGAAGAATGACAAATTATGAAAGAAAAATGTTCCTAAAAAGCAATAAAGATGCTACAAACTATTCAAAGGTAAAGTGGGATCATGATTTATTTTAGCAATTAAAAAAAAAAAAAAAAGTATATTTTATGTGACAAGTCTGTGCCGGACTGCTATTACACTTGCATGCCACTTTTGAAGTTTGAAATAATTTTTTTTTTTTAACCTCCTAAGGCTCAAGCTGTTTTTTTACATGCATTTTTTTATTTCTCTTTGTTATTTGGGCTTATTAGAACCTGATTAGAATAAAAACTAAGCATCATCTTTTGATAAGATGTACTTTTAGAGAAAAAGTGTGTTCACATATGTGGATTCTTGTTCCGAATTTCTAAAAAGTGCTGTCCATGCATGTGACCGCTAAGCCCTAGGGGGTTAAATACGCTTTTTTAAAAATAAAGGTCATCTGTGTATTTATACTAAAACAATTATCTGCCTCAGGCTCAGTGACGCGACTTCGTCTCGGTTATTATTCATCGATACTCACTTTGCCTTCGGCGAATAACTGTTAAAGAGCAGCGCGTGGAAGTGTATTGTTCCGGACTTATTCCGCCCTTTCTTTCGTGATGCACCTGAGCCAACTCACCGCCGTGGCTCTGAGCCAGCCCTGTGAAGTCTCGCTCACTTTCAGGGCGTCATTCTCAGTTGGCTCGAATGTGATATTTCCCAGAGACAAAATCCCAGCCAGGATAGTCATCATGTCCACCTTTTCCTGAAAGAGCCATGCGAGAGCATTTGTAAACACCGAGTAGTCTGTACAGTCTGTTATTACACATGTGCACCAGGGTGCATCAGTCGCCCCTAAAAATGAAAAGTTCCTCCGATCATGATGCATTTTTGTTTAGATATTTTTTTGGGGCTTTTTTCACCTTTATTGGATAAGACAGTGTAGAGACAGGACAGGAAATGAGTGGGAGAGAGAGACGGGGAGGGATCGGGAAATGACCTCGGGTCGGAATCGAACCCGGGTCCCCGGATTTATGGTATGGCGCCTTATCCACCTGAGCCACGACGCCCCCGCATTTTTGTTTTTATGTTCCTTCTGGTAAGAAAACACACTGGGTGAAATATTTTGACAAAATTCAAAAGTGTAATGGTGGCACCAGGAGCTCAAAGTTATGGAAAAAGCTGCTATTTTATGACAAAATTTCGATCACTTTTCATGAAACATTATGGCACCTTATAGAGTATACCAAATATCTTAGATACACATTTTTAGTCCATATTCTAAATATATTATCAAGCACAGTTTGAGTTTTCGCTGTTCATTGAAACATTGTTCAACTACTTTTAAACAATACAAATGGATTATGAATCACATTAATGCTTCTCAATCCCTTGCAAAGGTTCTTAACGTGATCTCTGGCTCACAAGAAATCAATAAATGGAGGCCAACATTGTGATTCAAACCTTACGCGAAAACATAAAATAAGCGTTTTTTGGCAAAAAAATAAAAAATAAATGAACCTCATGGTGCCGCCATTAGACTTTTGAATATGGTCAAAAAATTTTACAGGATGTCTTTATTGGTGAAAAGGAACACCCGGACAAAAATGCATCAGATTTTATGAAAGTGAGGGCAACTGATGCGCCCTAATGTGCACCAGGGTGTGTGTGTGTGTGACTTCACCTGCTCCTCAAAGCCCACCATATCCATAGCGTTGCTCACTTCATTGTACTTTTCACTCCACTGCTGCACCATATCGCTGTTGCCAAATTGCCCGTTCAGGTAACTAGGACACAGACAATTAGACGCTCATGAGCCAGAGCACTGTGACACGGCCAGATAAAAAGGAGTCGGAATGCAAACAAAGGAAAATTCCACAAAAGCCTCAGGAATGTAAAGTGCAATAAAATGCATGACAACAAAGCCACGCCTTCCTCTAAAGGAAAACAAAACGAAAGGGTAGGACAAATGCGCGTGACACAAACAGAAAGGTGATAAAATCGGACCGTGTAATTCCCGAAACGGTTTCCGCCCAGCAGCAAATGACGTCTTTTATACGACACCTACTATAATCTGAACCGTCACGCTACAGGGTGTTGCTTTACGACGTCGTGAAATGACTCACCGGTATTGAGAAGGGTCCAGAAGGCCGTACATCTCCTGGTCCTGTGAAGAAATGCCAGCAAGCATGCAGTAGAAGATGTGGAAGTTCCTCTCGCCTTCATCTTGGTGGACCACACGGGACTTTTCTAGTAGATACTCGTTGATTTTGGCGCCTTTCACTGCAGGAACGAGAGTACACCGCGTCAGTAACAAGACACTTTTTGTTTGCGCCATTTCGTACACCGAAACGATTGTGGCGCAGTTCGCTGCTTATTGTCTATTTTCTCTGCGTAACTCTTGTTCCTGCTGCTTTCAAGTCGTCCTGCGACTCTTTTCAAGTGACTGCTGTGTTCTCGCTTACCTTCCTGATTATTAGGGCCTCTGCATGCTCTTGCGACAAGGCTTTCGCAGATAGCTTTTCGCAGACAGTTCAGGCTTTCGTCTAAACGGGGGAACAGGGGCGCTGCGCCCTCTTATTCTCGGTGTGCGCCCCCTTACCGACTCCATGAAAACATCCCAGCAACACTACGTGACAATGTGTCTGATCATCAAATACGTTATAATTGCTCCAAAAATATTCCAATCATAGTAGATACACCACCAGACGGTGCAAAAACTATCCGAATTGGCGTTTTCCAGACTGAGGCGCCATGTTGTTTAGTTGTCGTGGCTGCTCTCGTGAGATTTGACATGGGTTACATACAAGGTCAGCTGACTTGTAGAGCGAGATTTCTCGAGACTGAATGACCTTTCACCCACCGGCGCGGGAGCTTTTGACAGAAGTAGTTCGCGAGTTGTTTTTGTTGACACTTGGGCATTTAAAGATGTCATCCAGCAGCACGAAGTGGAAGAAAGCCAAAGACTGTCCGGGGCAGAAGATTACTTCTTTCTTTTTCAATGTTGACAGACAATTTGTTACAATTTCCCTCTCCGATAGCCTCAGAATGTCCCATTGGAGCATTTTTCAAAGGCTTTGCACGGCGGGGGGGGGGGGGGGACAACCGGCACCATCTCCCCCCCACTTCGCTCCCTCGCCATGGTGAGCGCCCTCATGCTAAATTTTTCTAGAAAAAACCCTGCAGTTGTAATTTATCGTTGAGCGGGGAGTAATAGGCGTGCGCGATGTTATTCACCGCCACAACGCAAGGGGGCGCGAAGTTGCGAAATCGCTAGGAGTAGTTGGTGGGTGTGGTTAGTGGAGTGTTTATCCTCCGGTTACTTATAATGACTAGAACTGGAGTCGTATAGATGTACGTACTTCCTCACTTCCTCGATCAACCGCTCTTCGTGCTGCTCCATCTTCGCTCGTGTTTTTAAAAATGGCGGCCGTGAAAACAAACCAAACCGGGAAAGTAGGGAAGCGGAAGTGCGTGTACAGCGGATGTAGAGTGGACCAATCAGAGCCTTCTTGTCTGCGACGCTGTCTGCGAGGCTTCCGCAGTGGTCACAATTTTTGGGAGGTGCATGCAGAGCGTCTGCGAAGAGGGGGGGGGGGGGCTACGCAGACGCCATCTGCGAGGACTGGGTTGTCAGCATAAATTGGCCTTTAGTCTAAAAGATGTGCGAGATTGATCAGCTGTAGTTCGATGGACTTTCCATCTGCAGATTGAACCAGTTGTACTCGCAGGGAAGTTTAAGGTCTTTGCTTTTGCTCTCGAGTGCTGTTTAGGCTACGGTCGCACTACAGCTCGCGATGAAAATGAGGCGCTCGGTGGCGATGCGTCCTCGAGCTTCAGGAAGTATTCCCCAAACCCATCTGCGAATATTCGCTGCTTTGTTTGCCAGCGAAAACAACACCACCAAATTTCAATGCATGCACTGATGTTTTGGGCCACTCATGAGGCGGAGACACACCCAAAAAAAAAAAAGAAGAAAAAAAAAAAAAAAAACTCCTCACAAAGCTCGGAGAACGTTCGCCGTGCATCACACAATTGGTGACGATGCTACCAATTTTTCATTGTTACCTATCCGCAAATCCATTGTGAGTTGTAATGAGGTCACTGAGAAACTCTTTCATTTTTAACATGATCGCTACTTGGTGTGTGAAACCTGAAATTTCCACATACTTTTTCACCTTTATAAATACTAAGTATGTATTTATAAGTCAAAAAAAAAAAAAAAGTGTAAGCTTGAAGTTGGTACACAGTATACACGAAGTAGATCAAGTAGCTTAAAAAAAAAAAGAGGAAGTGTCTGAATACTTACTTCCTCTCACTGTACACCTGCCATGAGTGAGGCACAAATGTTGGACGCAATTTTTGCCCTTTATTAAAATGCAGCAATAAACCTCACCTGAAGAGTTCTGAAAGCGCAGCTGAATATACTTTCCAAAGCGACTACTGTTGTCATTCATGACCGTCTGGGCATTCCCGAACGCCTCCAGAAGAGGGTTCACCTGTACAGAAAAAACAAAAAACGGTAGTGCTCATACAAAAACAGTTGCCATGGTAAAAGGCTGCTACAGCCATTAACGTGGACATTGAAACTATATCCAACAGTACGTATGCTGTTCTAAATACACTACCGTTCAAAAGTTTGGGGTCACTTTGAAATGTCCTTATTGAGCAATTCCAGCGTTATGGACGTGACACTTGAACTCAAAATGGCAACAAATGACCCAGTGCATGTTTTATTGTCTCCCAGTATTTAAACAGGTGTTGCATATTTTAAGGCTGTACCATACTGGAGAAGTGATAGAACAAGAACAATTCCCATAATACATCTAGGGCATGCCAGAAAATGCCAATAAAAGATGCGTTATGGATGTGACAGAAAAAGTATCACTTTTCTTGGGTGACTGTACATTTTTATCAAACTCTGTGAAATCGTAAACCTAATGTCGAAATGGAGATATCCATTTGATAGAGGGGTTCAAGGTGAATATTAAAAAATCTTTGTTTAAAATATTTTGTATTTCATGCAGAGTTTCGGAAGTAAAAGTCAGCGTTATGGATGTGACGAAATTCCGTTATGGATGTGACGCGTCTGAAATAGACATGGCATATGTTTAGAAAATCAGCAATTTAACCACCATAACCCTTTGAAAAACTCTCTAAATATCAGCTAAAACTATCAAAGTTCTTAAATAATATTTAGGATGGCTATTGTTTTGCTGTTTTGTGGATTTTAGCATACATTTCTGTGGCTTGTGGCAATAATATAGAATTGTACATGATCAAAGTTGATTTTAGCTTGGGGTTTACATTATAAGAAAGAAAGACTGACAGTGACATATTAGGTTGGTTACAAATTGGTTCAACTTATTCACATCTGTAAAATACAGGCCTAGGTGATCTCTCTGGGAGTGGTTTTGATGTATTACATGTTGCTTTATTTTTGCATGGTGAGGTTGACATTTACATGGAATTGCCCTATTTTTGAAAGAAAAGCACTGTTCTTTTCAATGAAGATCACTTTAAACTAATCAGAAATCCACTCTATACATTGCTAATGTGCTAAATGACTATTCTAGCTGGTTTTTGGTGCAATATCTCCATAGGTGTATAGAGGCCCATTTCCAGCAACTATCGCTACGTTCACACTGCAAGGCTTAATGCTCAATTCCGATTTTTTTGTGAAATCCGATTTTTTTGTGAGGTCGTTCACGTTAACAAATATATGCGACTTGTATGTGATCCTCAGTATGAACGAAAAGCGACCTAAAAGTGTTCTGCATGCGCATTGCAGGATACGACGACGTCACACGCAGTGAGCATGGCCAGTGTTTACGGAAGTAAAACCGCCCGGTTGCGGTATGACCCATCCAATCTAGCTTGAATAGCTGCATCCCCCCAAATGGAAATCAGCTGAGACCCGCCGCCTACTTCAGCGCAGAATAGTGATGTTTGTGGCTTGTTGATGACGTGTAAGTTGGATGAATGCGACCTGGCGGTTCAGACTGAAGTCGCATATGAAAAGATCGGATAGGAATCGGAATTAGGACCACATATCCAAACGGCCTGGGTCGGATTTGAAAAAAATCGGATCTGTGTCGTTCATATTGTCAATAAAAGATCGGATACAGGTCACATATGGGCGAAAAGATCGGGTTTGAGTCACTTCAGCCTGCAGTGTGAACGTAGCCTTTCACTCCAGTGTTCTAATGGTACAATGTGTTTGCTCATTGCCTCAGAAGGCTAATGGATGATTAGAAAACCCTTGTACAATCATGTTAGCACAGCTGAAAACAGTTGAGCTCTTTAGAGAAGCTATAAAACTGACCTTCCTTTGAGCAGATTGATTTTCTGGAGCATCACATTATTTTGTGGGGTCGATTAAATGCTCAAAATGGCAAGAAAAATGTCTCGACTATATTTTCTATTCGTTTTACAACTTATGGTGGGAAATAAAAGTGTGACTTTTCATGGAAAACACAAAATTGTCTGGCTGACCCCAAACTTTTGAACGGTAGTGTACAGCTAACAGAAAATAATCTCATGTGCCAAAAATGGATCTTCACGTCAATGGCTTATGGTCTTTGAAAGACAGGGCTGATTCTATCAGCCGTTATACCCTGAAGGCCTGGTGTACGTTTAATAATAAGCCAAGCAACAGAAACATACAGCGAATCAGAATCTAGTGTGCCTTTAGATAAGAAAGCCACAAATCAGCTGATTAAAAAAAAAACCTCCCAATTATAAACTCATGAACAGAGCTAAACTATAAACATGCTTTAATCGAGCCGTATCCGGACTGAAGACCAGCATTCTTTTTATTTTTTTATTTATAAACCCAGACGGGTGCTACAAATCAACATTGTGCTTGATAGAAAATGAAAAGAGAAAGGATGGGGTTCAACACAAAGAACACGGAAAATAGAAAAACGTGCCACGTGTGCAGATCTCCTACACTGTCTCCTGCGCTGTTTAAGCAGTTTTGCCTGAAGTCAGCAGTTAACAAACAAACCAACCACTCGGAAGGACACAGGAGAGGAAACCCAGAAACAGCAACGGGGCCTTGAAAGCAGTTTGTTATGACTCTCGTGCTCTTTCCAGAGATCCTCCCATGACTCATGTTACCCTCAAGCAGCTGCATCTCCAAATAGATCACATGACAGACAATATGCTTCATGAACAAAAGGCTCTACTAAAGGTGTATGCAGGAAAACGTAATAAATAAGTCATACGAGTGGGGCGTTCGGTATCAAAGTCAATTCCCTGGAAGGCAGCTCTTTTGAAAGCCAGACTAGCTGACCCGAGGCTTAGCTGTAGGACACAGTTTCCCAGAGGGTAGGGCTTCCCACACGTACTAAAGTTTCACACAGTCCCTCTCTCCTTTTAAAGCCCCCCCCGACATCCTGCCCTGCTGAGACAGATGTGAAAATGTGCAAAATGCTCACTGAATGTACTAAAACACATCCCAGGGAAAGTTTCCCCCCTCCCAGATGAAAATGCATTGCAATGCTGACAAGACGTGAATGTTTTTATTTTAAAAAAAATAGATATAAAATGTCGTCACTGGTTGGGAAGATTTGATGCAACAAAGTAGTAATCATAGGTGAAGGAGCTTTCTAAAGTTCTGATGGACAACATTTTTAAACGGTAAATGCTGCATAGCCATGCAAGATTCCGTAACACGCTCTCGAACTAATAAGGAAGGTTAAGAGAAAAGACAGGAGGTGGATGGAAAAATGAGTTGCAGGATGGCAGGAAAGCAGCACGAAAAACATTTACAGAGAGAATAAGCAATAAACTGCACTGCAATGATCTCCATTCAAACACCCCATACAAAACTCTTCAAGAAAGAAAGAAAGAAAGAAAGACAGACAGACAGACAGGCAGGCAGACAGACAGACAGGCAGGCAGGCAGACAGACAGGCAGGCAGACAGACAAAGGCAGACAGACAAAGGCAGACAGACAAAGGCAGACAGACAGAGAAAGACAGACACAGACAGACAGAGACAAAGACAGACAGACAGATGGACGGACAGACAGACAAAGACAGACAAAGACAGACAGACAAAGACAGAGACAAAGACAGACAGACAGACGGACAGAGAAAGGCAGACAGACAGACAGAGAAAGGCAGACAGACAGACAGACAGAGAAAGGCAGACAGACAGACAGACAGACAGACAGACAGAGAAAGGCAGACAGACAGACAGACAGACAGAGAAAGGCAGACAGACAGACAGAGAAAGGCAGACAGACACATACACAGGGAGACAAAGACAGACAGACACACATACACAGAGAGACAGACAGACACACATACACAGAGAGACAAACAGACACACATACACAGAGAGACAAAGACAGACAGACACACACACATACACAGAGAGACAAAGACAGACAGACAGACAGACAGACAGACAGACAGACAAAGGCAGACAGACAGAGAAAGGCAGACAGACAGGCAGACAGGCAGAAGGCAACTCGTATGCACATCTAAAATTTTCACTTGAGCAAAATCAGACCTCTTTTGGGAAAAAAAATAAATAAATTGGCAATAACTCAGCTCACGGTGGATGGAAAGCCAAAATAAACTAAAGACCAGTTTGTAAAAAAATGGAGACGAAGGTGACCATTTATAGAGAAGTTTGTGAAATTGCAAGTCCTTAAAATGGACCCATGTAATCTTGGGAAGCTGAAGACTATTTGCCAAGAGGAATGGGCCCAAATTCAACCACAATGCTGCAAAAACATTAAGCCAAGTAGAACATCGCACAGCTGTAACTGCCAACAATGACTGTGAAAGTATAAAATGTCGGTAACTTGTGACCTCTACATACATTTTTCATTTTAGAGAAAAAAAATGTACATCACGGTATATCATGCGATGATGAATCACAAATTTGAATCAAATACAGTAATCGCGTTTATCATCAGGCTGCATCATCTCTTAGTTTTTCCTAGTTGTGATTGCATCATTTAGACAGCAGTGTGCAACAACATACAATAGCGGGAACACACATGACTTCACCCTCGGCGGAAGTAACCCAGCACTAATGCCTTGAAAACACACAAACCGATCTAAAATAGGAGAGATGCTGTGCGATTGACCTTAAACAGAATTAACAAGAAATCGCAGCTCGTTTTTTTTTTTTTTTTATAGACTGCTAAAAGCTAAAAAAAAAAAATATATATATATATGAATAGTACAAATATTCATAAACATTTACTACATAAATGACTATTATTAACCATTTTCTTTTTTAATAAAAGGAATATTTTAGTTAACAGGCCATTATATTTTACTCCTTTTCAAATATGGGTAATTGTCAATTTAAGAAAATGAAAAATAGGTTTTGGTTTTTTTTTTTATTTTACAAAAGGACCGTTTAAGTTTCTAGAGTAGGAAAACATGTTGCTTTTTTTTTTTTTGGTAATAATTTATCATTTAATTTTTTTTCCAAAATATATTGTGGGAAAATGGAATCGTGAACCCAGTATTGTGAATTGGGCGAATCGTTACGTTTATTCTAAAACGGTGTCTGATATTTACGTCCTCTCACCGTACCAGGCTGAAACACACGATTAAACCCTGTACACTGTGTTTCACTTGCCACTTGAAAGCTTAATTCATTATACACCCACAGATCCTAATAAACTTTTTACAGATCCGTAATTTTCGTTCCGTTTTAATACACGCCCTTCAAGTCAACCTAGATTCGGACAACTATGAAACCAGCTGTTTACAAAACAGACAGAATGGAGTCAAACCTGCTTATTCAAACTACAGCAAATCTGCTAAGCTTCACTTAGCCTGTGCACAAAGAAGCTGCAGAGTGAGTGATGACCTGTGTGTAAGCAATTCTGCTACCGGCAGAACAAGAAATACATGTTGCTATAACTCATAGGGGAGTATATTTGCTCTAATAAGGTGGTGTTTACATTAGACCGTATCCGTCTTGTTTTCGTCGCGGATGCACTGTCCGTGCACATTAAAACGCCGGGAAACGACTCCACAGGCGGAACAACTTGAATCCGCCAGGGCCCACGTATTCAACCCAGTTCGTATCTGATCCGGTGCTGTGTAAACATTGAGGAACGAGGAAACGCAGTGCTGAGCTCTAGCTGACGTCGTCATTGGACGACGTCACTGTGACATCCACCTTCCTGATTCGCTGGCGTTGGGATCACATACACAGCGGCTCAGTCCCGAATCACTGCTCGTGCGCTTCACTCGCGCGCTCTGTGAGCTGCGCAGGGCCGGAGGGCACTCGCTGTTCAGGGCGGAGTGATTTGGAGCGCAGGAGGAAGTGCTGAGCCGCACTGAGGTTTATTTACCTCCTTCAGGCGCTTAAACTCAGTGAGAACATGAACATCACAGCCAGGTGTGTTTATCTGCTGGAGAAGGTGTTTGCTTGCCATCCTTCCACTTGCAAGTGGTGAGTGACTTGCGCATGCCCGATATGCACTGGGATCATGCGACGTGCCGTCTAATTAGTCATGTGATTAGCGTATCCGTGTACTGGCGTTGCTGTGTGCACGCGAATCGTTTTAAAAACGTTAACCTGATGATCCGCTGATACGGTCTAATGTAAACACCAATCAGGTACCATAAAAATGAACGTGTCCCCTTCAGCATTCGGTGTGAAAGTCTCAGAACAGCTGGATAATTGACTTGCAAATGTACGTAACTGATTCAAGGCTCGTAGCTTCTCTTCTCCATTTCTTGAACACCACTACAGAGGCTGAAGAACCTGGGTCAGTCTTCAGGGTTCCATATTCTACCACATATTAGCCACAGAAACTCACTGTTCATTTACATACAGCAAGAGTCATGGCGAGGTCATGTCTATAGCACTGCAAAAAATGGCCTTTCAAAAGTAAGAAATAAAAGATGAAAACAAAGCATATTTGCTTGAATCAGGTGAAAAAAAATCTGCCAATGGAGCTAGTCAGATTTGACTTGGTAAGATTTCTTAAAGCAAGATGAAAAATCTAACCTGTTTTTAGATGAAATAATTCCAAAATAAGATTTGGGAACTTATTATGCGAGATCTGATTAACTCAAAATAGTTCTTATAACAAGATCGTACTTCTTACATTTAGCCGTTCAAGTCATTTTTATTTTATTTAATTTTAAGGGTATTTCACTTAAATTCATGACAAAGTCTTAGCAGTAAAAACTGAATTTAAGATAAATATATTAGTGCTGTCAAGCGATTAAAATATTTAATCGCGATTAATGTCGCGACTGTCATAGTTAACTCGCGATTAATCGCAATTTAATCGCACATTTTTGTCACATGAAAAACCATTGTAACTCTCTTACCAGCATAAAAAAGTGAACGGGCTTGTTTTGTACCAATGTTTTTTTTTTTATTGCAAAGCATAACACGTCTTGACACAGCCACTGCAAAGTGAAACCTAAGCTGAGCACCGGGGCTCTTCGTCCCGAGGCTAGCAAGAGAACCATGAGTGAAGTGATCTACTGCTTGATTAATCTAATCAGAGAGACAGGTTACACAGTGACGGTAGGCTTGACATGCTTGATTATAATATAAAGTACACTATTATATTAACTTTAAGTTGTTCGTAGATAAATATTGCATTGAATCTGATCTTTACTGTTTCAGCTCACCTAACACATTTTGTACTTTTACACTTTCTGCCTGTTGATGCGTCGCGCTGTCCAATCAGAGGCGGCCAAATTTGCATATTACAGGAAGGATTTCTGGGATAGCATTGAGTTTACAGTTCAGAGGGATCTGGCTTCTTTAGACGCTGTCTTCTTAAAACTGAATAAATATTTAAAAAGAGCCAAATGAGCCAGTCTTTTGAACGGCTCTTTTCAAAGAACGGATCACAAAGATGCGGATCCCATCAAAGAGCCATAAATCCCATCTCTACTAGCGCGTCCTGCCCGCGCTGGTTCTTTGGGGGGGAGGGCAGAGGACTCTGGCTGTGCGGGGCGTGGCATTACAGTCTAGCTGCTATCGGTTTTCTAAGCAAAGTCTCTGTTCCAAGTTCCTGGCAGTTTCAAAAGCTTATGAAAAACCTACATCATGTCACAGAGCGTTAATCTCGCGATAAAAAAATTATCGCCGTTAAAATTGAGTCAAGTTAACGCGTTAATAACGCGACACTTTTGACAGCACTAAAATATACTAATATTAGGATTGTTAAATTCTACAACTAAGCATTGCTAGCTTAAAAGATTCTCCTTTTGTGGCCTCTAATTAGTAAAACACTCTAGATATGAGACCAGAGACTATCTTGAATCAAGTTGACGACACGTGTAGCATTGCAACAAGTTTTTTTTTTTTTTTTCCCATTTCAACATTCAAACATTAACACATCTCTTAAGATTCCACTTCCCCAGGACCTCAGGCACCAAAAAAAATTCAAGTCTACGCATTTTGACTTACAGTGCTTACACAACGCCAAAGCAACAGTGCATTTTGGGGGCACTGACTATTCATGTGTACGAGGGGTTTACAAGATCAGGCACAAAAAAACAAAAACACTGAACTTAACTCACAGCATTCCAAAAAGACCTCACTAAAACGCCCTCCGCTCACTCATAGCCTTTGTGAAGGCACGTGTCTGGTCTAGAGTCTGTACAGCATCTAGAAGGAGCTCAATCTGAATGACTGAGAAAACAGTCGCAGTAAACTTAGGATCTGTAAGGTGGAGTTGAACTGTAATGAAAGATTCAAAGATTTCAGTAAAGTTCATTTATTCCCAAAACAAGCATACTTTGTTTTTTCTTGAAACAAGATGAACCGCATTTGACAAATGTCCAAAATGTACTTACTTGTTTAAAAAAAAAAAAAAAAAAAAAAAAAACTTGTTTTATTTTCAAAGGTGCTCCAAATAAGACTTTTTCAAGACATTTTGTCTATACAAGATTTTCAAGATGGACTGTCTAAAAACTAGCCTTTCTAGCTAAATGAGGTTTTGCTTGTTGGGCAATTATGTCTTATAATAAGGGTGGCTAGATGTTTTGACTTGAAAATAGACAAACTTCCTAAGATTTTTATTTTTTGCAGTGCAAAAAGATGCCTGGACCTTAGACTACGTTCAGACTGCACCCTGAAACGACCCATATCCGATTTTTTTGCCCATATGCGACCTGTATCCGATTTGTTATTGACAATCTGAACAACACAGATCCGATTTTTTTCGCATGCGACCCAGGCCGCTTGGATACGTGGTCCTAATTCCGATACATATCCGTTATTTTCACATGCGACTGCAGTCTGACCGGACAGGTCGCATTTATGCGACCTACACGTCATCAACAAGAGACAAACATCACTATTCTGCATTGGCTAATCCCGCCTCTTTGGTTGATAATGATTTCGTCATTTGCCGAGAAGCACAGCACGTCAACATCCCACCACTCCTGGCTGCGACTCCGCATCCATACCCTCCTTTCAACGGAGGCTGCTGCCACGGCCCCACACAGCGCCTGGACCAAAGCCCTTGCCCTCCTGCTTCTCAATCGCCTCCACAATACCAGGTTATTGTGCGAGTTCCGCCGCCGCCACAAAAACCACATCGCCAGGTCTCGCCTCATCTCCATGCTTTACTTGCAAACTTGAATAGTGCGCTTTTTTTTTGTTTACGTATTACGTAGATGTGCTTATTACGTGTCAATTTGCGCATGCGGGACACTTTTGGGTCGTTTTCCGTTCATATTGGAGATCGCATACAAGTCTCATAATTGGTAATGTGAACGGCCTAACAAAAAAATCGGATTTCACAACAAATCGGATAATGGGTCGTTTCAGGTTGCAGTCTGAACGTAGTGTTATTCACACTCGTCTACTCTTACCCCTTGTCAACCAACAGGGAACGGGTTCTTGAACCGGTTCCATTCAGGATTCTTTGGATCTTAGTGCTGGTTAGCAAACTAGCCTGTGTTATTACCAGTTTCGAGTGGAACAACCAGGGATGAGAATGAAATATTTTAAAAGTCTGAAAAAAGTCAGGGGTGGGAGCTAATGATTTTTGGCTATTTTTTTTTTTTTACCCCAAAACCATTAATTTTATTTGGAAATAAATTCCCCTTCTTGGTGGACTACCAGGCGAAAATGATTAATATGGTCCAAGAGACTTGTTTTTAATCAATTCACATTTGATGATTTCAAAAAAAATCAATGCACCTTTTAATATAAACGAGCTCTACAGTATTATATTTCTGCATTTTTGCTATTCATGTCTTTGAATCCTCTAATCCTTTAAAATGAAGTGCAAACCAGAAAAAAGTTCTATCATATAATTCTCTTAAGCTTTCTTCTGATGTTATCATGGTAGCAGGAGGTCTTGCATATTAAGCAGGCAACATTCAACATCACTTATCACTTCCCTTTCAACTGTTGTGTGTACTAACTGGGTTTTATCTGGACAGGATGTTGTGTAATGTAATACAGATACCATACGGTCAATTTGAAGATCAAGATGGTGAGTTTGAATTAAAGAACAGGCATGTACAATGGGCAGCAGGGTGCATCAGTTGCCCCCTAAAAATGAAAAGTTCCTCCGATCATGATGCATTTTTGTTTTTATGTTCCTTTTGGTAAGAAAACACACTGGGTGAAATATTTTGACAAAATTCAAAAGTGTAATGGTGGCACCAGGAGCTCAAAGTTATGGAAAAAGCTGCTATTTTATGACAAAATTTCGATCACTTTTCATGAAGCATTATGGCACTTTATAGAGTATACCGAATATCTTAGATACACATTTTTAGTACATATTCTAAATATATTATCAAGCACAGTTTGAGTTTTAGCCGTTCATTGAATCATTGTTCAACTACTTTTAAACAATACAAATGGATTCTGGATCACATTAATGCTTCTCAATCCCTTGCAAAGGTTCTTAACATGATCTCTGGCTCACAAGAAATCAATAAATGGAGGCCAACATTGTGATTCAAACCTTACGCGAAAACATAAAATAAGCGTTTTTGGGCAAAAAAAAAAAAGAACCTCATGGTGCCGCCATTAGACTTTTGAATATGGTCAAAAAATTTTACAGGAAGTCTTTATTGGTGAAAAGGAACACCCAAACAAAAACGCATCAGATTTTATGAAAGTGAGGGCAACTGATGCACCCTAATGGGCATTACATATTGGAAATTTTTTTTAAATCAAAAACCAAGTTCATCTCGGCCTAAAAAATTTGGGCAGACGCTCCCGCGCGGCACATGCCAACAATTCCCCCCCCCGTCCCCCTATGAAATGAGCAATAAGTACCGGTAAGAGAGTTACTGTACACATGGTATCATACCTAAAATTTTATCAGAAATATAGATACAATACCATGATTCTCCCCAACATGCTACATTAGATAAGCTAACCCCATTTATAAAAGATACACACTTATCTCATCTCATCTCATTATCTCTAGCCGCTTTATCCTTCTACAGGGTCGCAGGCAAGCTGGAGCCTATCCCAGCTGACTACGGGCGAAAGGCGGGGTACACCCTGGACAAGTCGCCAGGTCATCACAGGGTCGACACAGACACAGACAACTATTCACACTCACATTCACACCTACGGTCAATTTAGAGTCACCAGTTAACCTAACGTGCATGTCTTTGGACTGTGGGGGAAACCGGAGCACCCGGAGGAAACCCACGCGGACACGGGGAGAACATGCCAACTCCGCACAGAAAGGCCCTCGCCGGCCCCGGGGCTTGAACCCGGACCTTCTTGCTGTGAGGCGACAGCGCTAACCACTACACCACCGTGCTGCCCCCTGATTCGTGCGATATACATTATACATATAATGAATCCTTGAACAGGCAAAATAATTTTCGACCTACCTTTGTATTTTTTGGTGTATATGTGAAGTTCGATAGTCCTTGCCCCTCTACTAGCGTAGTTTATCATGTCAGAACACAATGAGCAAAGTACTTTTCCTGGGACGTCTATTTTCCGTACGTGATCACCGAGCTTCGTTGTGAGTCTGTTTGTCGATCTCGACATTCAGTGTTCTTTCTAACCAAGCCCATCGAAAACGGTTCTTTATTCCTGCACCTTTATCAATCGCCCTCGCTCCATCCTCTTCTTTCTTATCTAGGACTTTTGCCATTGTCGGCATGCTAAAATATCCCGCCTGAATACATGCGTCTTTCCGATGTTACCAATACGTATTGTCAAACAGCGCGTACGGTCGGTGAACGGTGACTGCAAGCCACGCGTGGAGAGCATGAGTACTTGTGTTTATACGCTGCACGCGATGGGATTTCCCGAAAATTCTACCGCAAATAAGTCGAACATTGTCGCAAAAGTGAATGCTAATTACGACATGTCGAAAGACTCGAGCGTGTTAACCCGGAGCCCACCAAGAATCAAGACGTTATAAGGTGACCACAGATCGTTAACCATACCCCCCCCCCCGAAAATTTCTCAACAGATTTACATCGATCTCAAAAACGATCATTTTGGTCTGAAAAAGTCGGAAATCCGCCGATCGGCGGAAAATCTCATCCCTGAACAACTGTAAAATCAATCAATGATGCGTCACAAATCGAGGGCGTCGCACAAAAAATTAAACAGTAGTAGCAAGACGGCGGATCGCAGCGATAACCTGCAAGCTTTTGTTTTGTTATTGCAGATGTTTGTTTCCATCCAAAAAACAAGCAACTACTAAGGCCCTGTCCACACGGCAACGGATTCAGGTGAATCTGATAAAATTGTTTATCGTTTCGGCCTGGCGTCCACACGGCACCGGCGTTTTGGGTGCCCCACAACGATATTTTTTGAGAACGGGTTCCAGAGTGGAAAAATCTGCCAACGGCGCCATTGCGAAGTCGTCTGGATGAGTAGAACGGATTTGTTTACGATGACGTCACAACCACATGACTAGAACAAGCAGCACTCTCGCTGTTTTGTATGAACCACTGCATTGCATTCACTTTTGTATACAGCTTTTCTTTTAAATAAACAAGTAACTGAACCATTTCTTGAATTTCTTTTTTTTATTGGATAAGACTGCTTTTCAAAATGTTCACACACAATAAGAAAATTAAAGTTGTATAAAACTATGCACACTAATAAAACTAATTTGTACACACAGAAGGCACGATTTCCTCGCATAGTCACAGCCTTCTTCTTGTTGTTGTGTGCTTGTTCCTGACAGTGCTTCACACCGGGTAGAAGAAGGGGTTTATGCGCATGCGTCTACTTCTATTGTTCTGGTGTCTCCAATGGGACCGTCTTACAGCGCCCCTAGAGGTGTGGCATGTGTATTGCATCGTTTTCAGCAAGCGTTGCCATATGTACCTGATATTTTACTGATCCGTTGCCCATGTGGACGCGATTTTTTTTTAATAAAATCTCGTTACCATTGTCGTGTGGATGTAGCCTAAAGGCCAATTTATGCTGACAACCCAGTCCTCGCAGATGGCGTCTGCGTAGCCCCCCCCCTTCGCAGACGCTCTGCGCGCACCTCCCAAAAATTGTGACCACCGCAGAAGCCTCGCAGACAGCGTCGCAGACAAGAGGGCTCTGATTGGTCCACTCTACATCCGCTGTACACGCACTTCCGCTTCCCTACTTTCCCGGTTTGGTTTGTTTTCACGACCGCCATTTTTAAAAACACGAGCGAAGATGGAGCAGCACAAAGAGCAGTTGATTGAGGAAGTACGTACATCTATACACTAGTCATTATAAGTAACCGGAGGATAAACACTCCACTAACCACACCCACCAACTACTCCTAGCGATTTCATGCCCCCTTGCGTTATGGCGGTGAATAACATCGCGCACACCTATTACTCCCCGCTCAACGATAAATTACAACTGTCTGTGAAAAGCTATCTGCGAAAGCCTTGTCGCAAGAGCATGCAGAGGCCCTAAGACGACGTAGAAACTCTCCAAATTAACCACACGCCCAGTGGTGGAACAAACCAGCTCTCTTTTGGTTCCAGCTGGGAACCAGCTTTTCAGGTTCCGAACCGATTTATTTTTGGTTGAAATGCTCCGAAAGGTTCAAAATTTGGTGCGCAAACCAGAACGGAACCCGTTCCCTGTTGGTGGAAAAGGGGTGTTTGTGAGCAACATTATAGTGGCTGAAAAGGCCAAGCAGATCAAATGCAATTCAATGCCACACTGCAAAAAACTGAAAACTGAATGTGAGGAGAAAATTCCTTAATACTAGTCAAATTATCTTGCTGCATGGACAGATAATTTTACTTGACAAGACATCTTGGGATAAGTTGGTTACAATCTAGAACTAGTTTTAATAATCTCAGAGTTGGTGTCTTGTATTCTTCTACACTGCAAAAATGATATCTTAAGTTAGAATATCTTGAATATAGTAGAAATGATCTCGCATTTCCAATTAGAAGAATACAAGACACCAACTGAGGCCCTGTCCACACGGCAACGGATTCAGGTGACTCCGATACAATTGCTTATCGTTTAGGCCTGGCGTCCACACGGCACCGGCGTTTTGGGTGCCCAAAACGCAATCTTTTTGAGAACGGGTTCCAGAGTGGAAAGATCTGGCAACGTTGCCGTTGTGAAGTCGTCTGGATGAGTAGAACGGATTTGTTTACGATGACGTCACAACCACATGACTGTGAGTGCTTCATGCCGGGTAGAAGTGTAACGAACTCGATGCGAGTTGTCAACAAATCCTATAACTTGGTTCATGAAACGCGCTTACAAAATATTTTCACTGTGAATATTTATTGTGTAATGGTGCAAAGTGAGAGAGAGAGAGAGAGAGAGAGACTCTGCCCTTAGGGCAGAGTCAATCCCGCCAGCAAAAATAGGGAAAAAAAGGAGCGATCTCACCTCTTCAGATGTTGGTTTAAGTCCGACAATACATTCCTCAAAAAGGGCGTAGAAGAGCAAATTAACCCATCAACGTGTAGCATTCAATTTATTCCGGACCATTAAAGACGCCGCCTTCCGCGTAGAATCATACGTCATCCTCGCCGCCATATTGGATAGGTCAAAGCGGACAATAAAGATTCATGTGCTGCGTTTAACTGTACCAACAGGTTTACCGTCCAAACGAGATCACATGGGATTACCTTTCACAGGTGAGAAACAACAAATTAATCCATCAACGTGTATCATTCAATTTATTCCGGACCATTAAAGACGCCGCCTTCCGCATAGAATCATACGTCATCCTCGCCGCCATATTGGATAGGTCAAAGCGGAGAATAAAGATTAGCTGCGTTTAACTGTACCAACAGGTTTACCGTCCAAACGAGATCACATGGGATTACCTTTCACAGGTGAGACTGGAAAAATACTTTTCATTGTATTTGGTCATTATAATGTAATTTTACGAACAGATTTTCCTGACTTTGTGGCTAATATGAAGTCTCGCTCATAATAGTTTATGCGCATGCGTCCTTACTACTTCTATTGTTCTGGTGTCTCCGAAGGGACCGTCTTACAGCGCCCCTAGAGGTGTGGCATGTGTATTGCATCGTTTTCAGCAAGCGTTGCGTTGCCATATGGACCTGATATTTTACTGATCGTTGCCCATTTGGATGCGATATATTTTTAAATAACATCTCGTTGCCGTTGTCGTGTGGATGTAGCCTGAGATTATTAAAACTAGTTCTAGATTGTAACCAACTCATTCCAAGATGTCTTGTCAAGTAAAATTATCTGTCCATGCAGCAAGATAATTTCACTAGTATTAAGGAATTTTCTCCTCAAATTCAGTTTTCAGTTTTTTGCAGTGCATTTGTTTTTAACAGAATCTTTACAGAAATACCAATGTAGAGTTACTGTAGGTGTACAACAAGCAGACCAGGTGGCAAGGGGGGAAAAAAAAAAAACCCTCAGAGGACATGAAGAAACCTTGGGACTCGAAATTGAACCCATCCTCTGAAAGATTATACACGGCTACTATTTTGAAAGGATGTTCAGGAGTCCTGGGGTGAGGGCTGGACAGTGTTGATGCTTACAGCAGCAGTTCGTACGTAGGTAGGTAAGTAGGTAGACAGGACTCTACAGTATCCAGATGAGCTCATTCAAGCGTTGGAAATAAACGAACTGTTAATCAAAACAGCATTAACGTAAATCTAAAGGCTGTTATGGTCCTTTTCCACTACCCTTTTTCAGCTCGCTTCAGCCCGACACGGCTCGCGTTTCGACTACCTCAGAGCAGCACGACTCAGCTCGCTTCAGCCCTGCTTAGCACCCAAAACTCGCACGGTTTTGGAGTGGGGCTGAAGCGAGCCAAACCGAGCCGAGTGGGGCTAGGGGCGTGAGGAGACACTCCCCTGTGCACTGATTGGTGAGGAGGAGTGTCCTCACACGCCCACACATGCCCCGCGAGCACGCTGGGATCTGTAAACACTGTAAACCCGGAAGAAGAAGAATTACGAGAATTTCTGAAGCCTTATGCGCCTCGCCTCATCTATACGCTCTTGCCAGTATCTGTTGGCGTTGTCAGTGACAACAAGCCACAGCACCAAGACCAGCAACACTAACGACTCCATGTCCTCCATGTTTATTGTTTACTATCCGGGTCGTGAGACTACCGCTTAAAAGGTCACTGATGTCACTGTTTGCGCCGCCTAACGACATCACGTGACGTCCACCCACTTTGACTAACTCCACCCAATGTGTCCACCCACTTCCAGCCAGCACGGTTCAGCGCGGTTGTAGTCGAAATGCAACTCCAACAGCCCCGCTCAGCTCGACTCAGCCCAACTCAGCACGGCACGGCTCAGCCCAACTCAGCCGCGTTAGTAGTGGAAAAGCAGCATTAGATGCTTTGTATAAAACAGTCAGTGTGTGTGTGTATATAAATCAATAAAAAGGCTACAAACATTAAATACACTTTTGGTCTTGTAATATTGGTATAGTGCTTTTTCACCCTGCCCTACTGTAATATTTACTTATTCACGCTTACACGCCAACTTCCACACCAGCACTTTTTCTGTTGCATGACCTCAATTAGGAACAACTGGTGATTCATCTTTATTCAGTTTATTACTGTATCCTGTTTTATTACATTACATTACAGCAGAGTTCCTGTAAAACCGCCCAAAATGTTTTTTTAGTCACCAAGCCCATACATTACAGAGGCACAAATCTTAGTAAGAATAATAATCGCGTGCCAATGATGCGATTCAACCATGGTCTCTTGCACAGCTTGGGTTTTGACATGTGCAAAAATCAAGGCTATATTCAAATAAGCGTGGTCGGATCACTTACCTGCAGGATCTGCTGCTCAAGCTGAGAGTTCGCGCGACAGAGCTCCATAAGCTGCCGCAGTAAAAGCTTTGTGCTTTCGGTCTTCCCTGCTCCGCTTTCACCGCTGAAAGGGGAGTGAAATAAAACAAGAATTGTCGTTACGGTGATAATGTTTAACCTTAGAGGTCATTAACTGTGTCTGTAATGTAGCTTCCACAAAACAGCCCTGTAGATCATCCTCTACCGGTACGTCATGAGCTAGACCCAAATTCCAAGACAGACCTTGAACCCTACTGGTGCAATTTAGAAAAAAGAGGCATTTGATAAACAAATATGCCGAGCCTGATGGTGCTCTGGACCACTTGATGTGTAAATCCGAAAGTCTGAGCCAGTTCTTTACAATTTACATGCCCAATGGAATTTGCAAATACGTGTTTGCGTCCACAAGGAAACACTGCTGACTTTCGTTTACTACAGAGCCACCAGACTTCAGAGACTGAAACAGAGGCATGTACGGTAGTAAAACATGCAGCGCTCATCATCAAGCCATCTTTCACACTTACTTATAGGCAGATGATGAGCGAAACGTATACACGCTAACAAACCGCCCCATCTTCTTCCTATTTACATTCATGGTCACGGTTATGCAAACACGAGCGTACAGGTGTGTTATGACGTGCCATTTTTATTTACAGCCAAGTGAATTTGTTGCACGTCCTATGGTTCAGGCGATGGACCTGCACTACGGTACGCACTCCTACAACATACACACTCTCGCACCTCCTCATTCTTCCCAAGCGGCATGGTAACCAGGTAAGACGAGACCACTTAAGAAGCCATCTGCTCGCCATTAAAGCGCTTCAGCAGCACACAGCATCAAACTCTTGCCCCTAGTGTAACCATAGTAATAACTAAAATTTTTAAATGAAAATGACTTCTCGTTCTGTACAGCTCTAATTACGCAACCTGACCACGTATGACCTGTACGATGGAAAAACGATCACGGCGGGAGGAAAAACAAAAAACAAAACCAACGAATGCACCGTCATCGCATGCAAAGCTCGCACTGGAAACACCACAACCTGGAATATCTCCAGAAGTGGTCTACCATAAACCAAGCACACACTGCAGGAACTTTTCCTCAGAACGTCTTGTCCTAGCTTGTCTTTAGAGGAATGTCCTAACAGACGTCAGGGTAGAAGGAAAAACAAACTGAATTACATTTTTTTTTTTAAAACAGGTTGGAACATGTTACATATTAAAATACACACTACAGAAATACTCACCTGATCACGATGCACTGGTTTTTCGGCCCTGTGGCCAGACGGCCCAACATGGACTGATACGCTCTATCGGCTACAGCAAATATATGTGGGGGTAAAGTGCTTTTCTCATGGCATTTGTACTTCTCAGACATCTGAAAAATACATTTGTCATTATTATTATTATTATTAAGTCACAGTCCAAAAGATGAGTAGGATCATTCCAAGAGACACTGTGTGTCAAGCTTGTTACTATGCAAAAAAGTGAATATTAAAATGGCAGCGGAATTAAGATCAATTTGCTGCTTTTTAAGATTAAAAGCTTTTAGTATTTTCTGGCAACAGATGACATATTTATAATAATTATAGCTCTTATAACTACTAGGGTGCATCAGTTGCCCTCACTTTCATAAAATCTGATGCATTTTTTTGTCCGGGTGTTCCTTTTCACCCATAAAGACATCCTGTAAAATTTTTTGACCATATTCAAAAAGTCTAATGGTGGCACCATGAGGTTCATTTTTTGCCAAAAAATGCTTATTTTATAGTCTGGTTAACACCAGACCACATCACAAGTGAAATATGGTCTGGAATCCGCCTATTGAATTTCTCGTAGGGGAGGTGTGGTTTACGATTGTCAACGGCCGTTTATTGGACGTTGCGAATGTCTATCATTTGGCGTATACGTAGCCCATGGCCAATCATGGCAGTTGTACCTGGTGACGTAGTTAGAGCGACGAAGAAAGACTAACGCCAAACGCTGTTTTTTTTTTTAAAACAAACTTTCGCTCTAAACTATTCAGAACAGTGTCTAAAGCTTGATCGAAAGTTTGGTTCATATCGCTCGCCGCCATGTTAAACGTGATCTGTAAACAGTCCCAAATAAACTACAAGCTTCCGTTTGTCGAGTAGTACGCGTCACTGTCTTTCCACCCCTCCCCACTCTCTGATTGGCTCCCTAACTCAGGCGAGCCTTTAGACCATATAGTTTCCATGCTGTCTTTTCAGATCGGAACGATTGTGCAAAGCAGCACGGGATTTCCCAGGCTACTTATTTTATGTTTTCGCGTAAGGTTTGAATCACAATCAGTGCGTTTACATGCACATCCAAATCGAGCTGCTGTCGGTAATCGAGCTAAGGGTCCCAGCAGGGGTGCCAGAGAAATCCAATCCTACATGCACACAAGGAAATCGAGCTATTGTGTGAGGTACATTGTGCACCCGAGCCACAGGTGGCGCTACACGCCGCATCGTGTTGGTACACTTCCGGTTGTCGTCATGAAGAAGAGCTATTCAAGAGTGTAAACAAAGTTATCAGTTCCGTGTTCTCCATTGCGTGTTTTTCTCCCGTCCATGAATTTGAATATATTCAACTCCTTAAGCTGAATGAGCATGAACTCTGTCTCCTCATTGCTCCAGAAGTGCACGTTTCTGCTCGCCATTTTCTCTTCTTCGTTTGTTCCTCCTGACCTCTTCTGCTGCTCGCTACTACTGTTGTCATGCCGACCGAGGCTGTCGTGTTTCCCACTTGTGGTCTCGTCACTCCCGGAAGGGGCAGTGCTGAAGTAAGTAGCTCGACAGGGTTACATGCACTAAGTAGCTTGGCTACAAATCGCATAATCTAGGTCGCGTAGCTCGATTACGAGAAATCCAGTTCGGTTCAATTTCAGCCTAGCTAAGGTGTTTCCATGGCATTTAGAACTTCGATTTCAGTCGAGCAACGGCAGAAATTCGATTTTCTCTATGTGCATGTAAACGCACTCAATGTTGGACTCCATTTATTGGTTTCTTGTGAGCCAGAGATCATGTTAAGAACCTTTGCAAGGGATTGAGAAGCATTAATGTGATTCATAATCCATTTGTATTGTTTAAAAGTAGTCGAACAATGATTCAATGAACAGCTAAAACTCAAACTGTGCTTGATAATATATTTAGAATATGTACTAAAAATGTGTATCCAAGATATTTGGTATACTCTATAAGGTGCCATAATGTTTCATGAAAAGTGATCGAAATTTTGTCATAAAAGAGCAGCTTTTTCCATAACTTTGAGCTCCTGGTGCCACCATTACACTTTTGAATTTTGTCAAAATATTTCACCCAGTGTGTTTTCTTACCAAAAGGAATATAAAAACAAAAATGCATCATGATCGGAGGAACTTTTCATTTTTAGGGGGCAACCGATGCACCCTAATAACTACCCATAGAAAAACATCTTCCATCATGTCCAAGCATTAATATGCAATTTTTATTGTTGTTAATTTACTGGATGAAGAAAGAAAAAAAAAAAAAAGGATTAAAGAAGATTTCTCAATTTCATCATCTTCCATCAACACTTTGGTAACCAGACTGATCAGAGTAACAAAATTGATGGGACAATGATTTGATAGTTATCATTTCACTCGCCTACATTACATCAACACCGTTACACCTAACACTACGTTCACACTGCAAGGCTTAATGCTCAATTCCGATTTTTTTGTGAAATCCGATTTTTTTGTGAGGTCGTTCACATTAACAAATATATGCGACTTGTATGTGATCCTCAGTATGAACGAAAAGCGACCTAAAAGTGTTCCGCATGCGCATTGCAGGATACGACGACGTCACACGCAGTGAGCATGGTCAGCGTTTACGGAAGTAACCTAAAGTTTCCTGTGTATGACAGTAGCCAGCATGGAGTACCTGGCAATGATGCAGTTGTTGTTGCGACGGAGCCAGAACATGCACAATAGCCAAGGGTTTTGGCTCAGGCGTTCTGTGGGGTAGTGACTGCAACCTCCGTTCAAAGGAACATCAAAGCCATGTTGTTGTAACTTTTTTTGAGAGACCCGCCGCCTACTTCAGCGCAGAATAGTGATGTTTGTGGCTTGTTGATGACGTGTAAGTCGGATGAATGCGACCTGGCGGTTCAGACTGAAGTCGCATATGAAAAGATCGGATAGGAATCGGAATTAGGACCACATATCCAAACGGCCTGGGTCGGATTTGAAAAAATCGGATCTGTGTCGTTCATATTGTCAATAAAAGATCGGATACAGGTCACGTATGGGCGAAAAGATCGGATTTGAGTCACTTCAGCCTGCAGTGTGAACGTAGTGTAAAGTAACAAAGCAGACAGAAGCAGCAACAGTGCTACGGTACCATTTTGGCTAATAATACCAGTTTGGCTATGGAATGAAGATTACAGAGACTCACTGTAGAGCTTTAAAATGCTCTGAACAAAATTAAACACTTTATACAACAAAAATCTGCCTCACAGTGTGTTCCTGGGATAGGCTCCAGATCTACCGTCTCCCTGATCAGGACCGAACTCTTACTGAAGACGCATAAATTTAAATTAAAAAAAAAAAAAAAATTTCTACATTCACTTCGGGTGAATTTGAATAACGATTCTGGACAAACGTTCAATTAAATTACGCTGTAAGATAGTCCTTGAAGCACTGTATTAGTGATGTAAAATCCTCTTTCTATTTTCTACATCGTAGAACAATATTGAAGACTTCAAAACTAAAACAATATACACTACCGTTCAAAAGTTTGGGGTCACCCAGACAATTTTGTGTTTTCCATGAAAAGTCACACTTTTATTTACCACCATAAGTTGTAAAATGAATAGAAAATATAGTCAAGACATTTTTCTGGCCATTTTGAGCATTTAATCGAGCCCACAAATGTGATGCTCCAGAAACTCAATCTGCTCAAAGGAAGGTCAGTTTTATAGCTTCTCTAAAGAGCTCAACTGTTTTCAGCTGTGCTAACATGATTGTACAAGGGTTTTCTAATCATCCATTAGCCTTCTGAGGCAATGAGCAAACACATTGTACCATTAGAACACTGGAGTGAGAGTTGCTGGAAATGGGCCTCTATACACCTATGGAGATATTGCACCGAAAACCAGCTAGAATAGTCATTTACCACATTAGCAATGTATAGAGTGGATTTCTGATTAGTTTAAAGTGAAAAGAACAGTGCTTTTCTTTCAAAAATAAGGACATTTCAAAGTGACCCCAAACTTTTGAACGGTAGTGTATGGCTCACATTTTAGATAGCCACTGTTTAACTTGGTGAAGCTTTGCACACTATTGGCATTATCTTAACCAGCTTCATGAGGTAGTCACCAGGAATGCTTTTGAATTAATAGGTGTGTCTTGTCCAAAGTTCATTATTGGAATTTCTTGACATCATCAAACAGTAAAAAAAAAAAAAAAAACAATAAAAAAATACATCTGTAGGAATCAAGAACAGCTCAACTAAGTAAAGTCTGAGGGATTAGAGATCACAGGTGTTCAGATTAGGCTTGAGCCCTTGCCCCTTTACACACTGAAATTCCTTCAGATTCCTTGAATCGTTCAATAATGATATATATCCTTATTCGACAACTGTATAATTCATATATCTAGTTACGCTACAATAACCTGCATAGCGCTTGCATTGTTTCTGCCTACCGCTAGCGGCCTGCAGTGACTACTAATGCGTCGCGTTTTGGTCTTTGCTTTCTTCTTTACTGATTCCCGTGCGAATTTCCCCAGTACACAAATACTGATGACATAGTCAGTATTCTCAGTTACCTTGTGGTTCTCGAATTTTCGCGATGTGACAACGGGAAGTGGAAAAAAATTGTTTATAAAGTAGGTCCTCATCTTACAACTTCTGCTACCATCAAAGGTGAGTAGGTTGTATTTTCTAAAACATACAGAAGTGATAGCTTAAGTATTTTTCTTGATTACTGCCAAGTTTCATCGTAATCAAAAGACTAGCACAGTTTTCTAACGTTAGCAATACCAACGTGTCCAAGTGCTGCTGGCAGACGGGCGGCCACGATTGATTTCTACCGCTAACTTGGGAGGATGAGGGCTTTATAAATCCATTGTTTCATTTATGATTCACGATAAAACAACTCATATTTCATTACCACGGTAATTAAAATAAAAATAATAGTATATGACATTGTAGCTTGGATATTTTGTTATTTTCTTGTTCCCCTTATCATAAGCTTTCAGCTGATACCTTACTTTTTGAAGTTGGACAAAAAATTAAGCAGGTTATGGTCATTTACAGGTGGAAGTTGTTGATATTGGTCACCGTTCTTCTATTGTTTTCGTGTGTAATTAAGGGCTGAAAATCCCCTCGATTTTGCAATATTAAAAAAAAAAAAATTCATAACTTCCTTAATATTTGTCATAGATAGTTGGTTCATGTATCATTTTAAAGGTCTTTTCTAGTGAGTTCTAGTGTAGTAGAAATATTCTTAATTGAATAACTTTGATTTTTATTGTCACATGCCTAATATATCTCAAGCACCACTTAGCTAAGTAAAGAGAAACAGAAGAAGTGTTTGTTTGTTTTTTTTTTAAACCCACACTGAATTAGAACAGGCGTGTTACACTTTTGACTGATACTATTATTCAGTACCCAGTCAAAAGTTTGGACACACCTAATTCAATGGTCTGTCTTTCTTGAAAATTTGCACAGTAATTATATATATATATATATATATATATATATATATATATATATATATATAAAAATAAAAAGTGCTGTCAAGCGATTAAAATATTTAATCGCGATTAATGTCGCGACTGTCATAGTTAACTCGCGATTAATCGCAATTTAATCGCACATGTTTGTCACATGAAAAACCATTGTAATTCTCTAATCAGCATAAAAAAGTGAATGGGCTTGCTTTGTGCCAATGTTTTTTTTATTGCAAAGCATAACACGTCTTGACACAGCCACTGCAAAGTGAAACCTAAGCCGAGCACCGGCGCTAGCAAAAGAACCATGAGTGAAGTGAGACAGGTTACACAGTGACGGTAGGCTTGACATGCTTGATTATAATATAAAGTACACTATTATATTAACTAAGTTGTTCATTGATAAATATTGCATTGAATCTGATCTTTACTGTTTCAGCTCACTTAACACATTTTGTACTTTTACACTTTCTGCCTGTTGATGCGTCGCGCTGTCCAATCAGAGGCAGCCAAATTTGCATATTACAGGAAGGATTTCTGGGATAGCATTGAGTTTACAGTTCAGAGGGATCTGGCTTCTTTAGACGCTGCCTTCTTAAAACTGAATGAATATTTTAAAAAAGAGCCAAATGAGCCAGTCTTTTGAAAGGCTCTTTTCAAAGAACGGATCACATCAAAGAGCCATAAATCCCATCTCTACTAGCGCGCTGGTTCGGGGGGGGAGGACTCTGGCTGTGCGGGGCGTGGCATTATAGTCTAGCTGCTATCGGTTTTCTAAGCAAAGTCTCTGTTCCAAGTTCCTGGCAGTTTCAGAAGCTTATGAAAAACCTACATCATGTCACAGAGCGTTAATCTCACGATAAAAAAAAATTATCGCCGTTAAAATTGAGTCAAGTTAACGCGTTAATAACGCGACATTTTTGACAGCACTAATAAATATATATATATATATATAAAAATAAATGCAATGCTTGGATTAAACTGGTGCAATGTTACATAGCGAAGCTAAGTAATGACATTTTAAAACGGTTAGAGTTCATTATTGCCTTTTTGCTCGTTTTGTATAGGTAATCACATGGGCCCCGAGTAAAAAAAGGATTAATTTCACGAGTGATTTTGAAGTTTTGAAAATCGCAACTTGGGCAATTTCAAAACTTCGAAATCACAAGTGAAACTGATCCTTGGACTAACTTACTGGCATTCAACATTAAAACTTAACTATATGTTTCCAATGATATGGAACCAAATATGTGTTTTATGGTATAAAGAATGATTTAAGTGCATCCCTTTTGGAGCTACCTGTGAGTAATTTTGCTAAATATGACACATATTGCCATACATTCACCAAAAATAACGTTATCACCAATTTTTTTTTGCATGGTAAATAGAGCTATCACAGGGCTACAATAAACAACCAAGTTTATTTAGTCAAGCCTTTTGATATTGAAGATAATAAGTGTTAAATGTGATTTTTAGCTTGCGTACCCTGATCGTAAAACAACCCTTGAGTAATTTGGCCCTATGGATTATCATCAGTACAAACATCACATCGAAGAGAATAAACTTCCATAGTGCTTATACAGAGTCTAACTGTAATGTGCAATTTTCCCGAGTCTCTCAATAAGGCAATTTTTCTATACTTTTTCACGGTAGATAATGCAAATAGCCCTCTGTATTTAATCCTTCGTTTGTCTAATTTTTATTTATCTGTTTGACATTTTCTTGCTACTGTAACGTGAATTTCCCCGATGTGGGATGAATAAAGTGAATCTAATCTAATCTAAAAACAGATAGTCAGTGTCTGAGCAGTCTGCTACCTTCTGAGGAGGAAGTCAATTCGAAATGGCTTATCGCCCCTTTAAAATAAGTGACTAAATGAATGTTTGGCTGAAATAAAGATGTTTATGACTGAATTACCTCTTTCCCATAGAGAGGGAGTTGCTTAAATGGGTTCACAGCGACCAAAATATCCCCAATATAAGTCTGTTAGAGGAGAAAACAACAACAACAACACAAATAAACAAAACAGCTGTGAGTCCTGTCTCAGGTTTACTAACAACATACAGCACAGTATCTTCCTGATTCACTAACAAACACCTCAGGTCACCAAAACCATTACAATAATAATAATAAATAAAATGCAGGTTTTAAAAACACAAACAGAACTTGCAGTACTATGTACACGACGTGATAAAACCCTAAAATGTCCGACATATTGAAGGATATTTCTAAAGATTAACCATGCTGACAGACACGGAGCATTACTGACATAGATGTGTCTGTGGTTGAATCTTGCAGTCAGTGATTCCAGTAAACTCTCTTCATCCAAATCTGACAGAGTCGCCAAATCCTCCTGAGCATGAGCTTCTCCCTCCATGATTCGGTCTCAAGTGCCACAAAAAATAAATAAAATGTTGTTAAAAACGCTTAAAAGTGACTGTCTGAGCGGCTTTGTAACGCCATTGGTTCAGCACATGTGCTCTGTGCTGAGCAAGCCGTGTGCCTGCTTTCAGCTTCCCAACCAACTCTCACTACACCTCAGAGCTCATGTTCTGCAGCACCTCCTCCAGCACCTCCTCCTCCTCCTCCTCCACACGCCTTTAACCCTCGCTGACCCGGAGACCGGCATGCTGTACCAGCCTGTGAGCATACAAACCCTTTCAGGGGAAAGTATCTCTGCTCAAAATGGTCGCGAGAAGGCGCCATGTGACGCCACAGGCTGGATAATTTGCATATTCATTGGCTCGTGAAGATCATTTGCATATCAAATGTCTGACATGGGGCGGCACGGTGGTGTAGTGGTCAGCACTGTCGCCTCACAGAAAGAAGGTCCGGGTTCGAGCCCGATGGCTGGCAAGGGCCTTTCTGTGCAGAGTTAAAGTAGTTTTAGAATTTGAAAATCGCCTTTGCATGTAACGATGAATACTAATATTTGTAGTATATTGCAAAAAAAATCACTAAAAAATGTTTATCCGTAATGATTTTATAGAGGGGCGGCACGGTGGTGTAGTGGTTAGCGCTGTCACCTCACAGCAAGAAGGTCCGGGTTCGAGCCCCGTGGCCGGCGAGGGCCTTTCTGTGTGGAGTTTGCATGTTCTCCCCGTGTCCGCGTGGGTTTCCTCCGGGTGCTCCGGTTTCCCCCACAGTCCAAAGACATGCAGGTTAGGTTAACTGGTGACTCTAAATTGACCGTAGGTGTGAATGTGAGTGTGAATGGTTGTCTATGTGTCAGCCCTGTGATGACCTGGCGACTTGTCCAGGGTGTACCCCGCCTTTCGCCCGTAGTCAGCTGGGATAGGCTCCAGCTTGCCTGCGACCCTGTAGAACAGGATAAAGCGGCTAGAGATAATGAGATGAGATGAGATTTTATAGAGGATTTTCTGCGATAGCCCACGAGCAAAACATCGCGCCGCGATCACGTGACCAATGACGTAATAAATTGACAAGCTAGACAGCTCACTTATGGCCCTTTTCCACTACCCTTTTTCAGCTCACTTCAGCTCGCTTCAGCTCACTTCAGCCTGACACGGCTCGCGTTTCGACTACCAAAGAACAGCACGACTCGGCTGTTCAGCCCTGCTTAGCCCCTAAAACTCGCACCGTTTTGGAGTGGGGCTGAAGCGAGCCAAAGCGAGCCGAGTGAGGCTGGGGGCGTGAGCAGACACTCCCCTGTGCACTGATTGGTGAGGAGGAGTGTCCTCACATGCCCACACACGCCCCGCGAGCACACTGGGATCTGTAAACACCGTAAACCCGGAAGAAGAAGAATTACGAATTACGAGAATTTCTGAAGCCTTATGCGCCTCGCCTCATCTATACGCTCTTGCCAGTATCTGTTGGCGTTGTCGGTGACAACAAGCCACAGCACCAAGACCAGCAACACTAACGACTCCATGTTTATTGTTTACTATTCGGGTCGTGAGACTACTGCTTAAAAGCTCACTGATGTCACTGTTTGCGCTGCTTAACGACATCACGTGACGTCCACCCACTTTCGCTAACTCCACCCAATGTGTCCACCCACTTCCAGCCAGCACGGTTCAGCGCGGTTGTAGTCGAAATGCAACTCCAACAGCCCCGCTCAGCTCAACTCAGCCCAACTCAGCACGGCACGGCTCAGCCCGACTCAGCCGCGTTTGTAGTGGAAAAGCGGCATTACTGTACATACTGTGACTGTGAGTGACAATTCGCAGATCTACGGATTATTTCCACTGTATACGATGGTAAAAAAGTGTGTCGCGTACGGCTGTTCTAAAACCAACAAAGACGGAGTATCTCTGCATCAGTTCCCTGATCCTGATAAGAATAATGGATACGATCTCGCTGAGTGGAACCGGCAAGTAAAGCGGACGAGGGCAGACTGGTGCTAGTTGAAGGCTAGTGCACATATTTATCTTAGGGTCCTAGGCAAGCATAGGTTCTCAAAGATAGTTATCCATGCAGGAGCTAATGATATACGCCTTCGTCAGTCTGAGGTTACTAAGAGTAACTTTGTAGAGGTGTTTAAATTAGCGAAGGCGATGTCCGATGCTGTAGTATGCTCTGGCCCCATCCCAATGCGGCGTGGCGATGTAGCTTACAGCAGGTTATGGTCGCTGAACTGCTGGCTGTCCAGGTGGTGCTCTGAAAACAGTGTGGGCTTTATAGATAACTGGGCTAATTTTGAGGGCACTGCTGGCCTGTTAGGGCGGGACGGTATCCATCCCACTCGGGAAGGTGCTGCTCTCATTTCCTGCAGCATAGGTCATAGTCTCAGAACAGGCCTAGTTAATTTCTGACAATCCAGAGCCAAGGCCAGGGAGCAGACGAACAGGCTAAACCGACTGTCTGCTAGCTGCACAGAGTCGTCACTCAGGGCCCACTACATCGAGACTGTGTCTGTTCCCCGAGCTCAACAAAAAGGTAGAAATTTTCAGAGAGTTTGTTCCAGTAACCTAATCAATATAAAATTAGATCAGACTGACTGTACAGCTGCTGCCAGCACCTTTGATCTAAAGGTGGGGCTATTAAATATTAGATCTCTTACATCTAAAGCGCTAATGGTTAATGAACTCATTACTGATCAGGAGTTTAATGTACTATGTTTAACAGAAACATGGATTAAGCCAAATGAATATATAGCATTAAATGAAGCGAGTCCTCCTGGATACAGTTATATACACCAGCCTCGTCTAACTGGCAGAGGAGGAGGCATCGCGGTTATTTATAACGATTATCTAGGTGTAACACACAAACCTGGTTATAAATTTAATACATTTGAAGTTCTTCATACTCATATAATGTATGTAGCCTCAAAAAATAAGTCTACCCAGTTAATTCCATTGCTTATTATTTACAGGCCCCCGGGGCCATATTCTGAGTTTCTTTCTGAATTTGCAGATTTTATCTCAGATTTGGTTATTTCCTTAGACAAAGCTTTAGTTGTCGGAGATTTTAATATTCACTTTGATAACTCAGAAGACCCTTTAAAAACAGCGTTTGTGTCCATCTTAGATTCAGTCGGGATTAAGCAGAATGTCATAGGACCGACCCATAATGGTGGTCACACCCTTGATCTAATACTAACATTCAGATTAAACGTAGACAATATAGTCATACTTCCACAGTCTGAAGTTATCTCAGATCATTGTCTCATCTCATTCAAAATATGTCTGAGTAATAATATATGCACCTCACCACGCTACTGTATTAAACGTACTTTCACGTCAACTACTGCACAGAGCTTTATAAATGATCTCCCAGAGCTGTCAACTTTGATTGGGTCACTGTCAGCCCCTGCAGAACTCGATCAGGCAACTGAATGCTTAGAGTCAACATTCCGCCATACTTTAGATAATGTAGCTCCTCTAAAAAGGAAAATGGTCAGAGACAAAAAATTAGCACCCTGGTATAATGATGACACTCGCACATTAAAACAGACCACTCGAAAATTGGAACGTAAATGGCGTCAAACAAAATTGGTAGTGTTCAAATTGGCGTGGAAGGAGAGCTTCCTGAAGTATAAAAAAGCTCTTAGTGCTGCGAGATCAACATATCTCTCCTCCCTAATAGAAGATAACAAAAATAATCCTAGATTCCTATTTAATACTGTAGCAAAATTAACCAGGAATAAGTCCACTATCAACACATGCACACCTGCAGTATGTAGTAGCAACGACTTCATGAATTTTTTTAATGACAAAATTGAGAATATCCGACAAAAAATTCAAACTACTAATTTAAGGTTAGACAATGAAAGCGACCTTGTAGTTAACAATATAACTGTATCAGATCATCAGTTAGAATGTTTTACTCCCCTAAAAGAAACTGAATTACTTTCATTAATCTCTACATCAAAAGCCTCAACTTGCGTACTAGATCCCTTACCGACACATCTATTCAAACAGATAATGCCTGGAGTAATTGAACCGCTTCTAAAAATAATAAATTCTTCTCTTATGATTGGCTATGTACCCAAATCCTTTAAACTAGCAGTTATCAAACCCCTGATTAAAAAACCTGACCTTGATCCCTGTCAGCTGTCCAATTATCGGCCAATATCAAACCTCCCCTTTATCTCCAAGATCCTTGAAAAAGCTGTGGCACAGCAGTTATGCTCATATTTACATAGGAATAACATCCATGAAATGTATCAGTCAGGATTTAGACCTCATCATAGCACAGAGACAGCACTGGTTAAAGTAGTAAACGACCTACTGTTGGCGTCTGATCAGGGCTGTGTCTCGCTACTTGTGTTGCTTGACCTTAGTGCAGCATTTGATACCATTGATCATTCCATTCTTCTGGATAGACTAGAAAATGTTGTGGGAGTTAAGGGAATGGCCCTCTCCTGGCTCAGGTCTTATCTAACTGATCGTTATCAGTATGTCGATATAAATGGTGATATTTCTAGACGTACCGAGGTAAAGTTTGGTGTTCCACAAGGTTCTGTCTTGGGTCCACTGCTTTTTTCTCTATATATGTTACCTTTGGGCGATATTATTCGTAAACATTGTATTAGTTTCCACTGTTATGCTGATGACACACAGTTGTATGTCTCTGCAAAACCTGATGAGAGACACCAGCTTAATAAAATTGAGGAATGTGTTAAGGACATTAGACACTGGATGCTTATAAATTTCCTTCTGCTTAACTCTGACAAGACTGAAGTACTTGTGCTAGGACCACATAAAGCTAGAAGTAAGTTTTCTGATTACACAGTAACTCTGGATGGCCTTTCTGTTTCTTCACGTGCAGCAGTAAAAGACCTCGGAGTGATTATTGACCCCAGTCTTTCATTCGAAACTCACATTGATAACATCACCCGGATAGCTTTCTTTCATCTCAGAAATATTGCAAAGATAAGAAATTTAATGTCATTGCATGATGCAGAAAAACTAGTCCATGCTTTCGTTACCTCCAGGTTGGATTACTGTAATGCCTTACTGTCTGGATGTTCCAATAAGTGCATAAACAAGCTCCAGTTAGTTCAAAATGCCGCAGCAAGAGTCCTTACTAGAACTAGAAAATATGACCACATCACGCCTGTCTTATCCACACTGCATTGGCTCCCAATCAAATTTCGTATTGATTATAAAATACTACTATTGACCTTTAAAGCACTAAATGGTCTCGCACCACAGTACCTGAGTGAACTTCTGCTCCTCTATGACCCGCCACGCCTACTTAGATCAAAAGGTGCAGGCTATCTGCTGGTACCTCGTATAGTGAAGGCTACATCAGGGGGCAGAGCCTTTTCTTACAAAGCCCCACTGTTATGGAACAGCCTTCCAAGTAATGTTCGGGAATCAGACACCGTCTCAGCGTTTAAGTCTAGGCTGAAAACATATCTGTTTAGTCAAGCCTTTTGTTAATGGTGTTTATGAGGTAAAGGAGTAGATCTGGAGGGTCCTCAGACATAGAGTGTTTTGGTAAACTGGGATGTATGGATGCTGTCAGTCCCCACTCGCTTGCTCACTCGAGTTTGTTGACGGTGCAGTGGCTGGCTGCTTTATGTCCCGGGGCTCCCTCATGCCTGTGTTACCTTCTGGCTCTCTCCTTTTAGTTATGCTGTCATAGTTAGTTGCCGGAGTCCCTGCTTGTACTCGGTGCAATATGTATACTGTTCCTACTTATTCAGGTGACATTGGGCATACCTAACCACCTGTGTTTTCTTTCTCTTCCCCCCCCCCCAAATCTGTCCCTCTGAGTTACATGGAGTCAACAGGAAATCTTTTGGTGGAGACGGTGGGGACCTCGACTGGCTATCGTAGCCTGCAGGGAATCGGCCGTCAGACGTTCTGTCGCATGTCCCAGACCCGGTGAAATGTAACTGAATTGTCTTGGCCAGGCCTAAGGGTCCCATCTGCATCTCATCATTGCTGAGGAGTGTGCTCCCATCACCCAATCAAGCATCCAGCCAGAGCAGGTCATGATATATTTTTTACCATATTAACATGCCATTGTGCGTCATGCCTGATGTAAAGACTCTCGTCTCTGCGAGCCTACCACACAGATTTAATACTTGTCATTTTTAGGGCATACCTAACAACGTGTTTTCTTTCTCTCCCCCCCCATCTGTCCCTCTGAGTTACATGTTGATCCTGGGATTGAGATGCTGGCCTCTTCTGCCCCTCGGACCTGCTTGATCCATCCTGGTGCCCTGTGTCTGGTCGGAGTTTTATCGCCCCACTCCTGTGAAGGACGGCCCCATGAGGACAGTTGAGGGTTATACCTGTTAAAACTGTTAATATTATAGTCAGGCTGTCTGTTGTTGCCCAAATGAGGATGGGTTCCCTTTTGAGTCTGGTTCCTCTCGAGGTTTCTTCCTCATGTCGTCTGAGGGAGTTTTTCCTTGCCACCGTCGCCACAGGCTTGCTCATTGGGGATAGATTAGGGATAAAATTAGCTCATGTTTTAAGTCATTCAAATTCTGTAAAGCTGCTTTGCGACAATGTTTATTGTTAAAAGCGCTGTACAAATAAACTTGATTTGATTTGATTTGATTTATGCTGGTGAGTGTAAAGGGAAAAGTGGTTTTTATAGTCCATGGGAGAATCTTGAGGCACGCTTTGAACGAGCTTCCCGAACCTTTAGGACAATTAAAGGGTTCTTTAACTAAACAAGAACTAGACGATCCCTGGACGAGTTCCTGCTTTGCACTTCTACGATACAGCCGTGACTGTCCCCATTCAGGCCCGCATTTTTCTTCTCCCCAAGCTCCGAACGCACACAAAGCAGACTTTGACAGCTGCAGTCATTTCCGTGTTGTTGGAAAGGCCGCTTGAACGCCATCGGTTCGCCCCAAATATACTGCCGATCGCGACGCACATTTCGGCCCAGACCTCTGATTTAGTAGAAAAAATGTTGTGCATCGACTCACCTCGACTGGAACACGATTCACTTTCGTCTTCAGACGCAATTTCGTCTGAATAATCGCTGTCTGATTCACTCATTTCGCTTGTGTTTATACTGGATGCTGCCATCCTGGTCAATTTACTACGTCATCGGTCACGTGACTCCTGACTGGGATTTCCAGGAAATGCTTCCCAGAAGCTCGGTTTTGTCGCTCAAATACAGCCCTTTGATGGGGAAATTTTTTATTTTTAATTTGCATACATTGAATATATACCCTTATACTACATTTTCATCAATAGTGGGTTCTAAAATTCTAGAACTACTTTAACTGGTGACTCTAAATTGACTGTAGGTGTGAATATGAAGGCCAATTTATGCTGACAACGCAGTCCTCGCAGATGGCGTCTGCGTAGCCCCCCCACCTTTGCAGACGCTCTGCGCACACCTCCTAGTCTGGCTAATGCGACTTCAAAGCTCTGCGAGTATTTGGTCTGGCAAAGATATTAAGCCCAACCGTTTCCCAAAGTGCGTGGTTGACCCGCCTCCCTGAAATGCCTCAGTTTGCTACTGGTCGAAACCAGAAAAGGCTGTGACGAAGCTTAAACCAATCACATCACTCTTTCCTCTGATGTATGTGACACGATGGGGCTAACTGGTAGATTAAACTCTTACCGAAGCCGGTCGGGAGCAAGGCGAAAACGTCCTTCCTTTCAATAAATACCTCCAGGGCTGCTCTTTGCTCCATTTTCAATGAGAACTTGCTCCATGTTCGTAATGTTTCTAGTGAATGAAGCGCTTCCGGCATAGATTCTGTAAACAATCTATGGCTTCCGGTCGCAGTTCTACTACGTCAGTGCCTTGAACACACCTCTACCCAGGGCCATTGGAGATGCTCAAAGTTGATTGGCTCCCGATTTTTCGGGAGCTTGGAAGAGCTTGCCTTGCCAGACTAAGCTCGCAACAGGCCCTCGTGTTGTGTCACACTTAGGATGGGCGGGCCCAGGCTACGCACCTCCCAAAAATTGTGACCACCGCAGAAGCCTTGCAGACAGCGTCGCAGACAAGAGGGCTCTGATTGGTCCACTCTACATCCGCTGTACACACCCTTCCGCTTCCCTACTTTCCCGGTTTGTTTTGTTTTCACGACCGCCATTTTAAAAAACACGAGCGAAGATGGAGCAGCACAAAGAGCGGTTGATCGAGGAAGTGAGGAAGTACGTACATCTATCCGACTCCAGTTCTAGTCATTATAAGTAACCGGAGGATAAACACTCCACTAACCACACCCACCAACTACTCCTAGCGATTTCGCGACTTCGCACCCCCTTGCGTTGTGGCGGTGAATAACATCGCACACGCCTATTACTCCCCGCTCAACGATAAATTACAACTGTCTGCGAAAAGCTATCTGCGAAAGCCTTGTCGCAAGAGCATGCAGAGGCCCTGAGTGTGAATGGTTGTCTGTGTCTATGTATCAGCCCTGTGATGACCTGGCGACTTGTCCAGGGTGTACCCCGCCTTTCACCCGTAGTCAGCTGGGATAGGCTCCAGCTTGCCTGCGACCCTGTAGAACAGGATAAAGAGGCTACAGATAATGAGATGAGACTTAGCCTACATGGTCGTACATAGACACGGTGGTGTAGTGGTTAGCACTGTCGCCTCACAGCAAGAAGGTTATGGGTTCGAACCCAGCGGCTGATGAGGGCCTTTTTGTGTGGAGTTTGCATGTTCTCCCCATGTCTGCGTGGGTTTCCTCATACAGTCCAAAGATACGCAGGTTAGGTTAACTGGTGGCTCTAAATTGACTGTGAGTGTGAATGGTGGTATGTGTCAGCCCTGCGATGAGCTGGCGACTTGTCCAGGGTGTACCCTGCCTCTCGCCCATAGTCAGCTGGACCTTTTTAACAACTTTTTAAAGAAATGTTTTGGCATATCTTCTGCAATCTTCAGTTTAATGAGGATTGTCATGTGGTATATATATTGTCATGTGGTGCAAGGCTAGTCATCTCTCATCTCATTATCTGTAGCCGCTTTATCCTGTTCTACAGGGTCGCAGGCAAGCTGGAGCCTATCCCAGCTGACTACGGGCGAAAGGCGGGATACACCCTGGACAAGTCGCCAGGTCATCACAGGGCTGACACATAGACACAGACAACCATTCACACTCACATTCACACCTACGATCAATTTAGAGTCACCAGTTAACCTAACCTGCATGTCTTTGGACTGTGGGGTAAACCAGAGCACCCGGAGGAAACCCACGCGGACACGGGGAGAACATGCAAACTCCGCACAGAAAGGCCCTCGCTGGCCACGGGGGTCAAACCCGGACCTTCTTGCTGTGAGGCGACAGCGCTAACCACTACACCACCGTGCTGCCCTAGTTTATTATTAGTTGTATTATTATTATTATTATTATTATTATGAACTGTCGTACATTAGGTTAATAACATATTTTAACCCTTTCACCACTGTGTAACTTCATATACAGACTGCTATATACATTATATAACTTACTGTATATAACATAAGAAATACCATTAACACTAAGTAACTTTGTGATAAATTCAATATAAACCAGTACACAATTTTAAAAGAAAATATCATGAGCTAGAATGTGTGCCATAGTGACATATTTGTTACCGTTGGAAACAAGAGGAATTCTGCTTTGAAAATATGTAACACTTATAACAATAAACTGAACACAGTTTAAATTTGCGTTTTATCCACTTATATTTACTGAAAGAAAGATGCGTAACCCTAATTAACACAAAATAATATTGTGTTTATCTAAATTGCGTTGTAGGAAATCCCAGGGAATCTAACTTCTCAACCAATCAGCATAGACAATACAGAAGTTTCCCTCCTACCATGAGACGAGAATAGCGGCCTGCAGTGGTGAAAGTGTTAAGCTGAAGGCTCAAACAAACTTTCGTTTTTGATGCGTCAAACTACAACTTTTATAATTTCTTGTCACAAGTGACAAAAGTCCCCACCTAAAGAATATAAAATTGCAGTAGTAGCCTAGGCACAGGTTATAGTTGTATATGTATTTAGTTATATAGTTATAGTTATATGGTTAGCTTGCTGGATGAATCTTTTGAGAGTTCTACCTACGTTCTCCAATGTCGACTTACCTTCACTTTGGACTGCCCAGTTAAACTGTAAATTAAGGTGATGCTTAAGGTGACTGGATGCTGTTGGCTTATAATATTCTGTTGAGCAAAGTCAAGTCAAAGTCCCTTCCATGCCAGGATCTGGTCTTCCAAGGCAGTCTCCTATCCAGGTACTAACCAGTTCTTTTGAGGCGCATGGGTGAGGCACTGATCTCCATTTCCATAGCCCTCGGCCTCTTGCCTATACAGCTAGGGTTTAACAGTTTATTTATTCAGTGCAGAAAATAAAAATCTCAATGCACGTACATAACACAGGGAATGAAGTAAAAATTATAAAATAACAAATATAATAAAATTAAAAACATATGTATAAATATACAATTTAAAATGCTTGTTTAAAATAGTATGATTTAAGATGTTTCTTAAAAGAGTCCAGATCATAGAATTTAATGTCAATGCGGAGGGAGTTCCATACTTGTAGAGCTGCATGAGTAAAGGCTCGGGTCCCAACCTGACTCCTACACCCAGGGACCTTGAGGTTGCCCTGGCTGCTGGATCTTAGTGTTCGTTGTGGAGTGTAGATCTCAATAAGGTCTTTAAGGTAATTCGGTGCCAGCCCATTCAAACACTTGTATGTCAATAATGCGATCTTAAGTAAGATATGATACGAAACTGGCAGCCAATGGAGATCCTTCAAAAGTGGTGTCACGTGATCATACTTCTGGGCACCACACACAACTCTGGCTGCACAATTCTGCAGCTTTTGTAGTTTGTTGATCACACACTTTGGGGCCCCATACAACAGGGCATTGCAGTAATCTATGTTAGAAGTCACAAACGCATGGACAATTTTCTCTGTGGCTGGTTTGTCCAAATATTTCCGTATTTGCCTGATTCGCTTAAGTTGATAATGACCTTTCTGACATATATAGTTCACATGATGAGTCATTTTGAGCTGCTGGTCAAAGACCACACCGAGGTTTTTTAGTGACTGCACAGACTTGATGTAAGAGTTTCCAACTACAAGGTCTTGAATTGTCGCTTTCGCAAGCCGTTGTGGAGTTCCAAGTATCATGAACTCAGTTTTCATGTCATTTATCTTCAACCGATGGGATAACATGCATGCCCTGACTTCGGAGATACAGGCACGAAGGTTGTCAACAGCACCGGTCTCAGATAAGTGATCTCCAGGCTTGTATGACAGATACAGCTGATGGTCATCTGCGTATCCGCCGACCTGGACCACAGGCAGGTGCTTCTCGATGATGTCGTACAAGGAGCACAGGTATCCCAGGAAAACCACCGGACCAGCACAGCTTCCCTGGGGGACGCCATACTTCAGCTTGTGATGGTCAGAGATCGCATTGTTAATGATGACACGCTGGTCCCTATCTTGAAAGTAGGACTGGAACCAGGAAAGTACGTTTCCTGAGATGTGAAACTGGCTCCGAAATATACTAGTGAGTATGTCCAAGCTGACCGTGTCGAAGGCGGCCGACAGGTCCAATAGGACCAGTAGCGTCACCTTCTGAGAGTCCGTGTTGTTGATAATATCAGAACGAATTTTTACCAACAATGTCTCCGTACTATGGTACTCCTTGTATGCAGAGTTCATGCTGGAGAATCTGTGTATGTTACAGTGGGGGGCTAGTCTTCTGGTAACCACAAGAGTTTGACTTCCCTACTCACATCTGTATTGCAGCATGCCTTGCCAGATGGCCACAGGTACCATTTTTATGATGGTCTTTGGTATGACCCAACCGTGAGTAGACCTCGTGACCTCCCGGTCAAGAGGCGGACACGCTAACCACTAGGCCAACTCCTGGTCTCTGTTGAGCAAAAGGGGCAATGAAATTTGTCACAGCATGTACGACGTTGGTCATATATTGGCATTGATATCCTTTGCTGAATGGTAATGCTGTATGCATAGCGGCACATACAACCATCATATGGTAGGTTCACATGATGCCCTGCTGTGCATGCTTTCAGTGCCAGTGAGATGAAACTGTTGTTGTGAAACTGAGGTTCTTTCCTTTGCTGTCAGACCCTTCTCGTTCGTCCAGAGTAGTTGGAAAAGGGAGACACTTCTTCTTCTTCTTCTTTTGCTCATACTTTGTGTGGGAAACAAGATCACCATGGTGCGCATGCATTTTTGATGTACAGAAATTATCCTCTCCATATCTCTCTCCCAATCTTTGCAAATATACAGTATCGTAGAGTAGAAATGGTTCCGTATATCACAGAAACACTGTCTGCACTGGCACTTTGCCTTTGCTTGTGGAACTTCACGTTAAATTTAGATTCTAATTCATTCTGATTATTTGCTATGAAACAAGGCCAAGGTGACCCCTGAGTGCTTTTAATCTAGTTCAATCTGGCAACTGTACTGCCCACTGCTCCTCCCCCGAACATGGGGCAGCATGAATCCTACCCAGTTCTGTAAAATGCAGTTTCCATTTTTGACCACTAGGTGCAATAATAACTTTATGCACCTGAATGGGGCTGTGAGATTGTTCAACATCAAGAATTTGTATGTTTGTACTTGTATCTGGTGTTTGTCACTCAAAAGATGTAATTAGTATTTCAACAGAATTTATGTGTCAAGTTGCTAGGCTGGGCGGCACGGTGGTGTAGTGGTTAGCACTGTCGCCTCACAGCAAGAAGGTCCGGGTTTGAGCCCCATGGCTGGCGAGGGCCTTTCTGTGTGGAGTTTGCATGTTCTCCCCGTGTCCACGTGGGTTTCCTCTGGGTGCTCCGGTTTCCCCCACAGTCCAAAGACATGCAGGTTAGGCTAATTGGTGGCTCTAAATTGACCGTAGGTGTGAGTGTGAATGGTTGTCTATGTGTCAGCCCTGTGATGACCTGGCGACTTGTCCAGGGTGTACCCCGCCTTTCGCCTGTAGTCAGCTGGGATAGGCTCCAGCTTGCCTGCGACCCTGTAGAACAGGATAAAGCGGCTACAGATAATGGATGAATAGATATTGCCTTCTTTACCAACATACAAAGATTTTTCTGGAACATTTTAATCTTGGTTGTAAAAGTAAATCTAAAATGGTTTTACTGACGCAATAATGCAGAAGTCATTAAATAATCATTTAAGATAAAATTGGTATTAAGAAATCAGGGTGCCAAGACTTTTGCACAGCACTGTATGGTCTCACATCCTTGAAACAGATGACAATACTAAAACCTATCATTATCAGATGAGCTAGCCAATGGCTTCTGACTTCAATTGGAGTCCTTTTCTCTTAACGCTGCGAATCTTGTGTTGGATACCCAAAGAATTGTGATTCCAGGTATCTCTGATATGAATTCCAAAATGACTCTGATGCTCATAAGCTCACAATCGCACTTTTTGACTTTACAGTATACAGTTATAGAAGAGAAATTATTTATAAATCACATTATCAGGCGTCACCCGGATGAGGATGGGCTTCCTTTTGAATCTGGTTCCTGTCAAAGTTTCTTCCTCATGTTGTCTCAGGGAGTTTTTCCTTGCCACCATCGCCTCAGGCTTGTTCGTTAGGGATGGATTTATACATTTGAAATTTATATCCGGGATTGAATTGAATTGGATTAATAGCTGGATATTTGTGAATATATACTTTTTCAAACCTAACCTTTAATATAGCCTCTAACGATTATTAATTATAACTGTAAAATCAATCATTTTTTCTGGGATATACTGTATTCTGCATTCATGCTTTGAATCGATGACATCTTCAATATAGACTGCGCTGGTCACATTCGGGGTTCCTAATAATGGTGATGTATTTTGAGTATTATATTAACAGAATGCTGACAGATTTGAACTCAACAATAGTACAAAATGTTGAATTCTGTCAAAGCCCTGAGGCTGAGAGATACTGTACAGTAGTGTACTACATAATAGTACTACATAATAGGAAATACAGATTTCGTATTAAAAACAGTTCTCAGTAAATATACTGTATATACAACCCCAATTCCAAAAAAGTTGGGACGTTGTGTAAGCTGTAAATAAAAACAGAATGCGATAATTTGCAAATCATGGAAATCCTTTATTTCACTGAAAATAGTACAAAGACAACATATCAGATGTTGGAACTGAGAAATGTTATTGTTTTTTGAAAAATATATGCTCATTTTGAATTTAATACCAGTAACACATTTCAAAAAAATTGGGACAGGGGCATGTTTACCACTGTGTTGCATCACCTCTACTTTTAACAACACTCTGTAAACATTTGGGAACTAAGGAGACCAACTGCTGTAGTTTTGAAAGACAAATGTCCCATTCTTGCCTAATATACAGTTTCAGTTGCTCAGGTTTGGGGTCTCCTTTGTCGTATTTTGCACTTCATATTGTGCCTAATGTTTTAAATGGGAGACAAATCTGGACTGCAGGCAGGCCAGTTTAGCACCTGGACTCTTTTACTACGGAGCCATGCAGTTTTAATGTGTGCAGAAAACAGTTTGGCATTGTCTTGCTGAAAGAAGGAAGGCCTTCCCCGAAAAAGATTTTGTCTGAATGGCAGCATATTGCTTTGAAACATGTATATATCATTCAGCATTAATGAAAACTTCCCAGATGTACAAGCTACCCATGTCATGTGCACTAATGCACCTTCATACTATCACAGATGCTGGCTTTTGAACTGTGCACTGATAACAAGCCGGATGGTCCCTCTCCTCTTTAGCCTGGAGGACATGATGTCTAGGATTTCTAAAAATAATTTCTAATTTTGATTCGTCAGACCTCGGGACAATTTTCCACTTCGCCTCAGTCCATCATAAAAGAGTTCGGGCCCAGAGAAGGTGGCGGTGTTTCTGGATATTGTGTATATATGGTTTTAACTTGCATTTGTGGATGCAGTAATGAACTGTTTTCACAGATGATGGTTTTCTGAAGTGTTCCTGAGCCCATACAGTGATTTCCACTACAGACACGTGTCTGCTTTTAATGCAGTGTCTCCTGAGGGCCTGAAGATCACAGGCATCCGATGTCAGTTTTCAGCCTTGTTTCTTGCATACAGAGATTTCTCCAGATTCTCTCAACCTTTCAATGATATTATGTACCATAGATGATGTGATCCCCAAATTCTTTGCAATTTTACATTGAGGAACGTTATTCTTAAATTGTTGCACTGTTTGCCCATGCAGTCTTTCACAGAGTGGTGAACCCCTCCCCATCTTAATTCTGAGAGACTGAGTCTCTCTGAGATGCTCTTTTTATACCCAATCATGTTACTGACCTGTTGCCAGTTAACCAGATTAGGTTTTTTTTTAGCATTACACAATTTTGTCAGTCTTTTGTTGCCCCGTCCCAACTTTTTTGAAATATGTTGCTGACATCAAATTCAAAATGAGCACATATTTTTCAAGAAACAACAACATTTCTCAGTTTCAACATTTGATATATTGTCTTTATACTATTTTCAATGAAATGTAGGTTTTCCATGTCTTTCAAACCGTCACATTCTGTTATTATTTATGTTTTACACAGTGTCCCAACCTTTTTGGAATTGGGGTTGTATTTGGAATGCACAGGAGGTCAAATAAAATAGTAATAAAGCAGTTATGTACTCATACTTTTATTTTAGGTAAAACCCACGCTCATCAGAAAGATCATACAAAACTCCATCACTGAACAATACAACATATATAAGTGTTGGAGCAGTTAAATTGATCTTACATTTCCAATGCTAAAAGACAAATTAGAGTAAATTACCAATCGAATGCTATGCTGTTTTTCCATACGAACATTTTACCTCGTATGTTGAACACGAAGGCAGCTTTCTATTACAGTTGTCTATTTATATGGTTGGGTTTTTTTTTGTTTATGTATTCCTGAACTCTAAGCATAAATCGCATAATGAACAAGTAAGAGTATTATTTCTCATAATGCACCCAGTTGGATAATAAAAAGTTCATACAAAAGAACGCATACACACAAACACAAAGCCCTGGCCTTCTGTTTAACTAGCGGTCTGTTTATCTCATCTCAATATCAGTTGTGGGCACTTTCTTCATGTCTGCATGTTTTGCTTTCCTGTTGATAAAATGAAAAAAGAGAGACCCTTTTAGAATTCGTTTATAATAAGAAGTCACATGTGCGAAGCAACGCAGATGACCGTTTTGCAACAGCAATTATTGTTCATGATGAAACTCACCTTCGGAGTACAAATAGCGCAATAGTAGCACTGACTGCCACTGCAAACACAACACCACCCAGAATGCCTACAATCAAACCTGGCAAACATAAACACACATTTTATATTTGATATACTTTAAAACACACTCCATCAGTGAACAATACAACACTTATTACGAAACATCTGTACATTTTAATGTCTATATGGGACGTGTCACCACAAAAAGTGTCCAGTTGGTCAAAGAATGAAAAGGTTTATTGGATATTCTACATCTACACGAAATTATCTTTCCAATCTTCAAATTAATGATCATTAAATTTGGTGCAGCCAACCCAGAGGAATTAGCAGAAATGTTTAAAGTATTATCATCTTAACAGAAAATCAAGTTTGGAGAAAATCAGCTGTAAACTGAAATTAATGCATATCGCATGTTTAATTGGCCTACAAAGTCATATTTATAGGTTGTTTTACAGTATAACATTTTAATGATGGCTGCATTATAGATTAAGGAATGTATTTATGGCAAAATTAGAAAAACAATATGTGGTTCACGCCACAGGTGCATACGTATCTAGAAAGAAAGAAAGAAAGAAAGAAAGAAAGCACAACTTTATTCATCACACACTTGTGAAATTTCCTCTCTGCTTTAACCCATCTGAAGCAGTGAACACACACATGCACAATGAGCACACATACATACCCAGAGCAGTGGGCAGCCATGCTAACAGCGCCCGGGGAGCAGTTGGGAGTTCGGTGCCTCGCTCAAGGGCACCTCAGCCCAAGGCCGTCCCATATTAACCTAACCTGCATGTCTTTGAACTGTGGGGGAAACCGGAGCACCCGGAGGAAACCCACACGGACACAGGGAGAACATGCAAACTCCGCACAGAAAGGCCCTCGCCGGCTGCTGGGTTCGAACCCAGAACCTTCTTGCTGTGAGGCGACCGTGCTAACCACTACACCACTGTGCCGCCCACTACAACAGAAAAGCATCCCCCATGTGGTTATGAGTTTAAATCCAAAAAGTGCCATAGCCATCGAAGGTCAGGGGTCTCTGAAGGGATGGCAGACTTCCTCTGTCCCCTGTCAATCACAGCAGAACTAGCCAAGCACGGGCATCTGTATGCTCATGTATGTGGAAGAGGGTAGATAGCCCTTGCACAGCCCTGTGATGCTGCAGGAGCAGCAGTTTGATCTGGCTGGCTGGCTTCACATGTTTGTAATAGCCTTCATTATCCCTGGTTGGAGGCTGTTGTATAATTGAGGAGAGCGGGCTAGGGGGTGGTAACTGGCAAATAACCAAACCAAAAAATTATTTAAAAAAAAAAAGTCAGACAAAAAAAAATCCTTCCATGAATGTTTCCAGTTTCTCTAGAGGTTCGTTTACTGCACAAACCACACCAAGAATGGATACAGATTAGCAGAAATACCTCATGATCTAATGACAATTATTAGTCATTTTTCATGAGTGATGATTATTATTAAGCTGATTTGTGCACTCACCCACATCCACTGTTTGCTCATCAGGGTTAGGAGCTTGTCCTAACATCCTTCCAGACCTTGCTGTAAAATACAAAAGAGGTTTTTTTTATAAGTTGGCCACATCCAAAATCTATTACTGTATGTCTACTACATAGTGTGAAAACTGAAGTTACAACAGGAGTATGTTTTGGGTGTAGCTTTGCTTGCAGTGCCCTCTAGTGTACATGACTGGAGTAAGCTACAGTTTGTATAATGCATTCAAATAAACTTCATCTACAGGAAATATTACATAATGAAAACATTTATTACTTCTGCCAACTTTGTTGGAGGAGATTATGTTTTTGCCTCTGTTTATTTGTTTGTCTGTTTTTGTTTGTCTGTTCCTCACGTAACTCAAAAAGTACTGAACAGACCTTGGTGAAATTTGGAGAAAAGGTGGGCCATGGGCCAACGAACACCTGATTTAGATTTTGATGCAAATCCAGATTTGTATGTGGATCCAGGATTTTTATTTTGTATTTTCCCAAGATAACTCAAAAAGTAGTGAATGGATTTTGATTGAACTTTGAAGAAAGGTGAGTCATGGGACAAGGAACAATTGAGTAGATTTTGACGCAAATCTGGATGTGTATGCAGATCCAGGATCCAGATATGTATGTGGATTCAAGTTTTTTTTTGTTGTTTTTTGTCTTTTCCCAACATAACTCAAAAAGTAGTGAACAGACCTTGGTGAAATTTGGAGGAAAGGTGGGCCATGGGCCAAGGAACAATTGATTAGACTTTGATACAAATCTGGATATGTACAGGTACATGGATCCAGGATCCAGATACACTACCGTTCAAAAGTTTGGGGTCACCCAGACAATTTTGTGTTTTCCATGAAAAGTCACACTTTTATTTACCACCATAAGTCGTAAAATGAATAGAAAATATAGTCAAGACATTTTTCTGGCCATTTTGAGCATTTAATCGACCCCACAAATGTGATGCTCCAGAAACTCAATCTGCTCAAAGGAAGGTCAGTTTTATAGCTTCTCTAAAGAGCTCAACTGTTTTCAGCTGTGCTAACATGATTGTACAAGGGTTTTCTAATCATCCATTAGCCTTCTGAGGCAATGAGCAAACACATTGTACCATTAGAACACTGGAGTGAGAGTTGCTGGAAATGGGCCTCTATACACCTATGGAGATATTGCACCAAAAACCAGACATTTGCAGCTAGAATAGTCATTTACCACATTAGCAATGTATAGAGTGGATTTCTGATTAGTTTAAAGTGATCTTCATTGAAAAGAACAGTGCTTTTCTTTCAAAAATAAGGACATTTCAAAGTGACCCCTAACTTTTGAACGGTAGTGTATGTATGCGGATCCAGGATCCAAATATGTATACAAATCCAGGATTTTTTTTGTCTTTTCTCAAAATAACTCAAAAAGTACTGAACAGATTTTGATGAAATTTGGAAGAAAGGTGAGCTATGGGCCAGCAAACAATTGATTAGATTTTGATGCAAATCTGGATATGTATATGGATCCAGGATCCAGATTTGTATGCAGATCCAAGATTTTTTTTTCTGTTCCCAGCGTAACTCAAAAAGTAGTGAACGGATTTTGATTGAATTTTGAGGAAAGGTGAGTCATGGGACAAGGAACAATTGATTAGATTTTGATACAAATCCAGGTGTGTATGCAGATCCAGGATCCAGATATGTATGCAGATCCAAGTTGTTTTTTGTTTGTTTGTTTGTTTGTTTTGTCTTTTCCCAACATAACTCACAAACTAGTGAACAGACCTTGGTGAAATTTGGAGAAAAGGTGGGCCATGGGCCAAGGAACAATTGATTAGATTTTGATGCAAATCTGGATATGTATCTGGATCCAGGATCCAGATATATACGTGGATCCAGGAATTTTTGTGGATATTCTAATATGTGGCTTGGCAGAGGTATGCACTCTACCGAGGGCCCTTCTATTCTGTGTTTGTATTAGCAAAATTGACTGAATATGAAAAAAAAAACATAATGAAGGCTGCTGGGATTCACTGTAAAAAGAAGAAGCAAGTGTTGTAGTCAAAATCTCCAGAAGAACTGTGGCTGGTTCCGTAAGACGCTCAGTAAAACTTACAAACTACAGTCTATAATTTCTCATCCAAAAAAAAGAATATTTTTACTGATACGTTTACTGATTATTATTTCACTTTGAAGACTCTCCAGAGAAAGACAGAAAGCTGTGTTGGAATATCATTGTTTTATCAAGAAAATCAACCATGTACTGTTATAAAAAAAATTGTATGCCATTTTTCCAGTAGAAAAATCTAACATAACTCCAACAATAACTAATGTTCCTTGTAATATCCTTCTAATTAGGTACTGGAAAGAAAAAGTCATGAATCATCAAGAAGTTGCGAGTTTTGGTTTTGAATATGGCGCAAAACCCATTTTGATTTCGAGAAAAATGACTTTAAAAGTACACGGTGTTGTTTAATGTGTTTCCAGTCCAGTCTTAGCTAGTAGTGTTTGTAAAAGAAATGGACATTTATATCACAATGACACATAAACTGATACACATATACATGGTATAATAAAATAAGATTTTCAAGGACCAAGGATATGATGTCACTGGGCAAAGTGGGCGGAGTTCAGGGGCGATTTCTCAGAGACAACAAGGGAAGCCGAGCTTCCCCTAAAATTCTCTCCCCAAACTGCGGCGTCTACGACGTTGAATTCTCATTAAAACAATAACTTGCATAACATAATATATGCCCAAGATTGTATTTATGTTCATAACTATCCTGTAACTTATTTGAGTGATGTCTGACGAATTTGCAGTTCGCTACGAGAATCACCTTTGCTGCCAGGCTGTAACCTTTCTTATTTCAATGGGCTCTATGGACTGGCAGCAGTGTTGCCAGATTGGGGGGTTTTAAGTGCATTTTGGCGGGTTTTGAACATATTTTGGGATGGAAAACGTCAGCAGTATCTGGCAACACTGACTGGCAGCCGGATGTCCGTTGCAGTCTACGAGACGGCTCTGAACAGCCAATTTCGGCTAGTTGTTATTGGTTAAAATCAACAAAATCGTCACTTCCAGGGAAGCCGGGCTTCTCTGGGACTAAACGAGACAGTGGGAGGGACAAGAAGCCGGGCTGATAAAGGATTATTGGAGGTAGTGTTTGAAAGACATGAGGAGGGTGGTACTTCAGCGAGGAACACGGAAGTATGATCAGTCAGTCCCTAGCGGATGTCGAGAAAGTGCAGTCGTGTGCCAAAGTGCTGTCCGACTTTCTTTTCATATAAACGTTTCTTCTCATTGATGTCTCTGTACATTACTCTGTAAATAAATGTAAATATTACTCGTTATGCTCCGTTAACTTTCATCCATTCTATCAGTTTGATCATTCGTGAATTCACTCGTTTATTTCATTTGTAGTTCAATCTGGATGTAGGCTAGCTTGAGCCTTATTGGGATCTGCAGTGCTAGCTGCTAACAGAAATTGGTGAAGTCTCTGGACAGCACAACCAGCTGGTATGACAGGGTCACAGACCATTTTCTGGAAAAGGAGCGGAGGGCAGAATTTGTGTATAAATAGTGTTCATGTTCATGAATCTGAAGTGTGCATATTGTTCAGTAATGTTAAGAGAATGGTGGGCTCTGTGTTATAGGTTATACCTGGGTATAATATTCAAGGTTCTGTGTGTTGCATAGCCTACCTGGTTATGAATTTCCAGACTGTGTTGCAGAAGATGTTCAAGAATGTGTTGCACAGCTGGGTGTTGTGTTAAAGACTCTGTGTTGCATATCAGCGTATGATGTTCGTTGAATAGCCAGTGATTTTTGGATGTTTGATATCTTTGATTAAGGATATGAGGCACTAGCCTGGCAAGCCAGACTATAACATGAAATGTACAAGCAAAAATACTTTCTGCCACTAGGTAGGGTTGTCGAGTTCACTATGCTAATGGGGCACACCTTTCTATGCTTTGATATCCGGCCTACAGGTTTTACGATGAATGCGTAAAATGGGCTTCCCCTGTTTTAAAAACCAGCAGCCGCCACTGGCGGAGTTTAATGGTTTCTTTCAAACTTCTTATTCTAAGTTTGACATAACGTTACGACATTATGTCCTGAGTGTAAAATCCAGTGAAATAAACATTATTCTGTTGACTTTTGATATTTGTTTTAAGAGCAGACTTGGTTTCGATGTAACAGATGGAAATACAGACCATTCGCAATCGTGTTTTGTCGAAAAATTTTTCAAATACTGTATCACTTCTATTTTGCGCAAAAGCACACTGGGAACTTGGCTAGTGAAGTCGCTGGGTTTCTATCCTCTCTATATTTTTCGAAATATTTAAAACTTGAGTCCACTAGCATGTTAGCACACATGGCGTGTATATGGGAAGTTTCTAGAAGCAAAAGTGAACAAACATAGAGCTTGTGCTTAATGTTTAACTTCAGAGTAGTCCTCTGGAAGTCATAAAAAGGTTATTATGGCTTAAGCATGTCAGACAATATGGGTACAGAATAATGAGTAAAGGAAAAGAGAAGAGAAGAAAACTGACCTTGACACATGCTCTCACAAGCTTCTTTAGTCTCAAAACGGTTGCCATTTCCCTGACAGCCTCCATAAAGAAACAGTCGGCAGACATTCTGCTCAGTGTCATAGTAATACATGACAAGTCGGGCGTAACAACTGCCTCGGTCCCTCTTTAAAGTGCACACTGCATCTGAGTGAATATAATATCCAAAGCAAAGCATCAAAATCTGATTATCTACTCTAATACAATTGGATAAATGTTCAGTTTGATAAGTACGGAATAAACCATGACAGGGTGTGCTGTAAATAATCAATGAAAAGATGGTATGATAACATGTCCCGGAATGTTTTATTCCTCTTATACCCGGAGTGCCCTTGGGGGGAAAAGCTAGGACAATTCTAAGGGCCCAGCATTGACAGAGGGCCCTCAGAGAGCAATATTAACATTATTACCATCCATCCAACCATCCATTATCTGTAGCCGCTTATCCTGTACAGGGTCGCAGGCAAGCTGGAGCCTATCCCAGCTGACTACGGGCGAAAGGCGGGGTACACCCTGGACAAGTCGCCAGGTCATCACAGGGCTGACACATAGACAACCATTCACACTCACACCTACGGTCAATTTAGAGTCACCAGTTAACCTAACCTGCATGTCTTTGGACTGTGGGGGAAACCGGAGCACCCAGAGGAAACCCACGCGGACACGGCGAGAACATGCAAACTCTGCACAGAAAGGCCCTCGTTAGCCGCTGGGCTCAAACCCAGGACCTTCTTGCTCTGAGGCGACAGCGCTAACCACTACACCACCGTACCACCATTATTACCATGTGTAAGTTAAATTAATAAAAAAAGTAATAATTTTTTCTCTTAAAACGAGCAAATACAACAACCTTCTGATTTGGGTTTCCATTTTCTGCAAAAAGCAAAGGGGAGTCCCATATACGATTCGTACATTGGGGGAGTGCCTGTTAGAGAGCGCACTTGTCCTGGGCCATCGGCATAGTGAGGTAGGGTGGCCAGTTCCTTTCCTCGCCGCCTTTAACTTCCCCAGTGTTTCCACCAGGTCCCCATTCACTGCTGGGTGGACAGGGAGCGAGCCCCAGATCCCTGTCAAGCCGAGGCTCGAACCAGGGACCGTTCGCTTAGCGGTCAAGCGCTCTAACCACTTGGCCACCTGCACTCCCCATTTTCTGCAAAATTATTGGAATAGATAGTCTTTATATTTCACCCCTCTCCCTATTCATTATACGGTACAGTCTTGCGTAGGCAGAGCCAGAGCGTGACACCACGTTAGGTTTGTTGCTTTCCAATCCAGCACTAACGTCAGCTGCGTACGGTAGAAGCAGAATTGATGGTGAACCGTCAGTAGATTGACACCATCATGAAGAACTCAGGTTACCAGACACGTAAAAGGAGGGCAATATTATATTCTTTCATAGGGACCAAAATTTCTAGCGGCGCCCCGGGTTATACCACAGCAACTTGCCAACAATTCCATTTTTTTACACTTATAAACGAACGACTTATCATTGTTTAAAATCCGTTTATTGTTACATTTAATGTTGTAGAACATCTAAGAGACAGGTTCTTGTTTTCACATCAGCTACATTATAAAAGAATGGCTCCTTTTCCAGCATCTCTTTCTCTCTTGCTTGTTCACAAGACAGAAACACATCACATTACAGAAAAACTAGAATGCGTAAAGTTCTCTTTCCTATGGAATGTTACATTGGAGACTCCTTCCACAAAATAAATATTACATAAACATCTCCTTGTGGGGGGCGGCACGGTGGTGTAGTGGTTAGCGCTGTCGCCTCACAGCAAGAAGGTCTGGGTTCGAGCCCCGTGGCCGGCGAGGGCCTTTCTGTGCGGAGTTTGCATGTTCTCCCCGTGTCCGCGTGGGTTTCCTCCGGGTGCTCCGGTTTCCCCCACAGTCCAAAGACATGCAGGTTAGGTTAACTGGTGACTCTAAATTGACCGTAGGTGTGAATGTGAGTGTGAATGGTTGTCTGTGTCTATGTGTCAGCCCTGTGATGACCTGGCGACTTGTCCAGGGTGTACCCCGCCTTTCGCCCGTAGTCAGCTGGGATAGGCTCCAGCTTGCCTGCGACCCTGTAGAACAGGATAAAGCGGCTAGAGATAATGAGATGAGATGAGACATCTCCTTGTACAGAAAGCTTCACCGTACCGACGATTTCTTAAACAACAACACACTTTGAACTTGTTTATTATTTTAACATTAGGCTATGTAGCTACAAGTCTCTTTGAATGAGCTGTTACTATAGCAACGATAACGTAACACAAGCGCATTAAGAGAAACCCATGATTTGCCTTGGAGCCAAAACTACAGAAATTGAATCAGCACCTTCTGACCAATCAGAATCAAGAATTCAACACCACTTAAAAGATTTTCAAAACGAGGATTTTTTTTTTTTTTACCTCCTTCTGGATAGAGCTCATGATACTTTAATGAACAATTTCCCAGGCATTGCTGTTCGGTGGTGAACCGGTTGCCATTGCCTCCCTCTCCTTTGTAGAAGAAAGGGTTGCAAAAATCGACGTCCTCCATGTAGTAGAACTGCAATATCTTTTCTGATCCAGTCCCTTCATCCATCATTTCAGTGCAACCTGAATCTGCACAATAATGGGGAAAAAAAATAATGTTCTGTAAAATATTACCACCATGACACATTAGGTTTGTTTATCTATATGTTTAGCAGTTATTCCACGAAATCGAGTCGTGCATGAGCTGATAGCGTCGAGTCGGCTATAATCCATGTACGACGAGATTGAGTGGAATAACTGTTTTATTCTATCCACATTCACTGGATTTTGAGAAACAGAGCATTTTTATTTTTATTTTTTGCAAATCCGATAAATTTCCGCTTAGAATGTAAACAAACCGGCGAAATGACAGGAGCAATGTGTGAAAAATGCGATAATGATAATTCTTGAAAAAGAAAAAAAGATACGCTCTTACCATCAAATACTTTCATTCCATATTTTGTTGCTTTTTTGTATTTTTGGGGGTTTTGTTTTCGAGTAGAGTTTTTATTTTGTCCTCGGTTGGTTCAGCAACACGCGCCACCATTTTGTTTTTCTCTACTCACGGTATATGAGCTGGTAGTAAAGTAGACAATCAGAGCATGTGACTGCTCATATTCAGTGAATGTGGATATATAAAAGTCACTTCATGTCTTAAAGTAACGATGGACGTCGTTTGTCTTTACTGAGTCGAGCGGTTCTTGACATAATATGGATTACTACAGTTGACAAATAGGGTATTTTTATTATTTGCTTTTTGATCTCAAACACAGGCGGCACGGTGGTGTAGTGGTTAGCGCTGTCGCCTCACAGCAAGAAGGTCCGGGTTCGAGCCCCGTGGCCGGCGAGGGCCTTTCTGTGCAGAGTTTGCATGTTCTCCCCGTGTCTGCGTGGGTTTCCTCCGGGTGCTCCGGTTTCCCCCACAGTCCAAAGACATGCAGGTTAGGTTAACTGGTGACTCTAAATTGACCGTAGGTGTGAATGTGAGTGTGAATGGTTGTCTGTGTCTATGTGTCAGCCCTGTGATGACCTGGCGACTTGTCCAGGGTGTACCCCGCCTTTAACCCGTAGTCAGATGGGATAGGCTCCAGCTTGCCTGCGACCCTGTAGAACAGGATAAAGCGACTAGAGATAATGAGATGAGATGAGATGAGATCTCAAACGCATTAAGAAGACAAGAAACTCGTCCACTAATTAACTTTTGACGAGGCACCTGTTAATTGAAAAGTATTCCAAGTGACTACTTCATGAAGCTGGTTAAGATAACAATAGTGTGCAAAGCGCCATCAAGGTAAACGCTGGCTACTTTGAAGAATCTAAAATATGAAACATATTGGGTGGTTTTAAACAAAATTTTTTTACTACATAATTCCCTACATTATTTCATGTTTTTGATGTCTTCAGTATTGCTCTATGTAGAAAATAGAAATATCAAAATACAGAAAAACCTATGAATGAGTAGGGGTGTACAAACTTTTGACTGCTACTGTACATATACAGGAACTGTATTTCTTCATAAGAATTTAGCAACTCGTAGAAGTTTTTCTTTCGGCACGTGAATGAGAGATAATCAAGGAAACAGGAACACAATGAAGTTGTTGAAACAGTTGAACTCACTTGATTCCTGTGCGCTTGCACACATGATCCCCATCAAGAAAAACGTCAAAGAAAGTTGAGAAACCATTTTGCATCCAAGAGTCGAGCAGTTCGTTCCTCTTTGTGCACCAGTGATTACTGCTATATCCTGAATTTCCAAACTTCTGTTCAAATGACGGCCTTTAGACTCCTTTATCAGTGCTACAAGTTTTATGGCCTGGGTGTGTGTGTGTCTCTCATCGAGAGCAATCGCACAGTTTCAGTCATAAAATAAGAAACTGGCCGTCATATAAACGCCCGTTCACTGCTCTTCAGGTTACAGCAGAAACTCTAACCCTGTATCTCTGATTCTGCTTTTTCTAGTATTAGAAACCTTAAGATTTGGATTTGCGAATTCAACTGTGGCCATTTTACAAGTGTAATGTATTCCAGCTGGACGTTTTCATTCACGTTGTGATTATTTCTTGGCAAAAGTGACACAACTGTCGTAATGAGTAAGACCGGCTTCATTTCTGAGCCTCAATTCTCCATCGCTACAATCATAAAAGTCAGACACAGCCATAATTACTCAACAGAAACTGAAGCGAGATGAATAATATGATTTATCAACCCAGGAAGTGTCATTTGGTAATGTTCCTGAACGATGTTGCTCATATGGCAGCAAAGCAAGGCAAGTACAGGTCAAGAACTTCAGTTAATGTTCACATCGATCAGAATGGGAGGCAAAAAAAAAAGTGATCTCAGTGAACTTGGCCATGTTGGTGCCAGATGGGCTGGTGTGAGTCTCATCTCATCTCATTATCTCTAGCTGCTTTATCCTGTTCTACAGGGTCGCAGGCAAGCTGGAGTCTATCCCAGCTGACTACGGGCGAAAGGCGGGGTACACCCTGGACAAGTCGCCAGGTCATCACAGGGCTGACACATAGACAACCATTCACACTCACACCTACGGTCAATTTAGAGTCACCAGTTAACCTAACCTGCATGTCTTTGGACTGTGGGGGAAACCGGAGCACCCGGAGGAAACCCACGCGGACACGGGGAGAACATGCAAACTCCGCACAGAAAGGCCCTCGCCGGCCACGGGGCTCGAACCCGGACCTTCTTGCTGTGAGGCGACAGCGCTAACCACTACACCACCGTGCCGCCCCGGCTGGTGTGAGTATTTCAGAAATATCTGATCTCTTTGAATTTTCACACAAAACACTCTTTTGAGTTGATACAGAATGGTGCAAAAAACAAAAAACATCCAGTGGGCAGTTTATGCAAGAGCTCGGAATGAGAGAACGGCCAGATTGGTTTGAGCTGACAGGAAACAATGGTAACTTGTATAATAACAAGAATCACTCTTTACAACTGTGGTAAGCAGAAAAGCATCCCATACTAAACTTGGAAGTGGATAAGCTACAACAGCAGAAGATTTTCTTTTTCTTCACGTGCTTCCATCTTGACCATAGCCAATTCCTGTTTATAATGTCTTATAGGGATAGACTCTGGATCCACCATGACATCATGACACCAACATGGGAACCATGCCACGTTTTGACAAGAAAAAAAAAGACTCCATTATATATTTTATGTATTTAATGTGGTTGAGATTATTAGCCTGTAATAATAATAATTATTATTATACTTCCTGGGCGGCACGGTGGTGTAGTGGTTAGCGCTGTCGCCTCACAGCAAGAAGGTCCGGGTTCGAGCCCCGTGGCCGGCGAGGGCCTTTCTGTGCAGAGTTTGCATGGTGTCCGTGTGGGTTTCCTCTGGGTGCTCCGGTTTCCCCGACAGTCCAAAGACATGCAGGTTAGGTTAACTGGTGACTCTAAATTGACCGTAGGTGTGAATGTGAGTGTGAATGGTTGTCTGTGTCTATGTGTCAGCCCTGTGATGACCTGGCGACTTGTCCAGGGTGTACCCCGCCTTTCGCCCGTAGTCAGCTGGGATAGGCTCCAGCTTGCCTGCGACCCTGTAGGACAGGATAAAGCGGCTAGAGATGATGAGATGAGATGAGATTATACTTCCTTACATTCTACTGTTGCTTTATTGCCCTCCAGTGGAGAAAGTGCTGTTGAGTCTGAGCCAGTCGGAACATTCAGTGGTTTCCATTCTACACCAGTCGCTGGAAGATTGAGAATTCAACTCTGAGGCCTCCAAAAGAGCCCTTGAACACAGCTTTATGCTTAGAGCTTGGACAAAATCATTAAAGGAAATAAAAGCTTTAAAAGCAGCAGCAGTCATATGTTTTTGCTCTTTGGCTTAAATTATATGGAGCGTCTGCCAGCTAAGCCTCTCCGAGTTAGTCCAGTAGTTACGATGGAAATGATAACACATTTGAACAAGCACACTGGTATCTGCTTGTGAGTTGTTTATCTTTCACTAACAGAGGCGGACAGTAACGAAGTACGCTTTTTGAGTATTACGCTTTGCTTGAGTATTACTTTTTTGGAAACTGATGACTTTAACTTCACTACATTTGAAAGATAAATATCGTACTTTTCACTCCACTACATTTCTGTCAAGGTCCTCGTTACTCGTTGCTATGAAGCAGCTTTGAAAGTGATTGTTTTTTTTCTTTTCTTATCTAAAACATGATTGGTTTTTTCGCCGGTGACACTGAGACAGACGATCGGTAATCACTAGGATCACGTCACATCCGTAGACTGGATAAAATCAACATCATTGATTTCTCCGCAGCGTTATTTGAACACGATCAGTTGATGGCAGAATGCAAGGAGGCGGTTCTTCCAGGGAACGCACACATTCGTGGCCCATGAACCCATGTTTCAGTTTTCTGAAAGGAATAAAGATCCGTTTCGTTTTAAACGTTTGCTTTGTTTGCTGAAAACAAACCACATCACGGCCTACAAAAACTCGCCGTCCAACCTGCAGAAGCATATTGAGGTATATGCAGTAAACGTTTTATTCCAAGAGGAAGCTTGCAATGAAGTTGTCTGTGCTTTTAGAGCTAGCGATAACATCGCAAACGTAGCTATGCAGTCTGGTTAGTCAAATGACTTTCTGTGGATTTGCCCGCAAAGTTGCCATCGCCTTGTCCACGGCTAATGTTAACACATAGCTAGTTAACTTGGACACTGTTGGTTAGCATGTAAAAACGGAGTTACGCTAAGATGAATAACGTTAACTTATCTGAAGTCCTTTCAGAAATATGTTTTAGCATAATCTTGCCAAATAAACAATGTAGAAATCTTTCTTTTCTAGTAGTCAGGACTGTGAAATAGAAATGACAAAATCCGAGGAAACAATTTTAGCAGGGGGTCTGGGGGCCGCAGGGCCCCAGAAGCTGAACAGATTTTGTGTATATTGATAGATTTGAAGCATCTCCTGAAAGCAAATATTTTCTCAACCATGCCATTTAATTTGAACTGTTATTATGTTGAAATAATACAATATGAACTGATTTACCTTTTAACTGATAAGGGTTCACTTGAAGAATGAAAATACAGTGGTGCTTGAAAGTTTGTGAACCCTTTAGAATTTTCTATATTTCTGCATAAATATGACCTAAAACATCATCAGATTTTCCCACAAGTCCTAAAAGTAGATAAAGAGAACCCAGTTAAACAAATGAGGCAAAAATATTATACGTGGTCATTTATTTATTGAGGAAAATGATCCAATATTACATATCTGTGAGTGGCAAAAGTATGTGAACCTCTAGGATTAGCAGTTAATTTGAAGGTGAAATTAGAGTCAGGTGTTTTCAATCAATGGGATGACAATCAGGTGTGAGTGGGCACCCTGTTTTATTTAAAGAACAGGGATCTATCAAAGTCTGATCTTCACAACACATGTTTGTGGAAGTGTATCATGGCATGAACAAAAGAGATTCCTGAGGACCTCAGAAAAAGCATTGTTGATGCTCATCAGGCTGGAAAAGGTTACAAAACCATCTCTAAAGAGTTTGGACTCCACCAATCCACAGTCAGACAGATTGTGTACAAATGGAGGAAATTCAAGACCATTGTTACCCTCTCCAGGAGTGGTCAACCAACAAAGATCACTCCAAGAGCAAGGCGTGTAATGGTCGACGAGGTCACAAAGGACCCCAGGGTAACTTCTAAGCAACTGAAGGCCTCTCTCACATTGGCTAATGTTAATGTTCATGAGTCCACCATCAGGAGAACACTGAACAACAATGGTGTGCATGGCAGGGTTGCAAGGAGAAAGCCACTGCTCTCCAAAAAGAACATTGCTGGTCATCTGCAGTTTGCTAAAGATCACATGGACAAGCCAGAAGGCTGTTGGAAAAATGTTTGTGGACGGATGAGACCAAAATAGAACTTTTTGGTTTAAATGAGAAGCGTTATGTTTGGAGAAAGGAAAACGCTGCATTCCAGCATAAGAACCTTATCCCATCTGTGAAACATGGTGGTGGTAGTATCATGGTTTGGGCCTGTTTTGCTGCATCTGGGCCAGGACAGCTTGCCATCATTGATGGAACAATGAATTCTGAATTATACCAGCGAATTCTAAAGGAAAATGTCAGGACATCTGTCCATGAACTGAATCTCAAGAGAAGGTGGGTCATGCAGCAAGACAACGACCCTAAGCGCACAAGTCGTTCTACCAAAGAATGGTTAAAGAAGAATAAAGTGAATGTTTTGGAATGGCCAAGTCAAAGTCCTGACCTTAATCCGATCGAAATGTTGTGGAAGGACCTGAAGCGAGCAGTTCATGTGAGGAAACCCACCAACATCCCAGAGTTGAAGCTGTTCTGTACGGAGGAACGGGCTAAAATTCCTCCAAGCCGGTGTGCAGGACTGATCAACAGTTACCGCAAACGTTTAGTTGCAGTTATTGTTGCATAAGAGGGTCACACCAGATACTGAAAGCAAAGGTTCACATACTTTTGCCACTCACAGATATGTAATATTGGATCATTTTCCTCAATAAATAAATGACCAAGTATAATATTTTTGTCTCATTTGTTTAACTGGGTTCTCTTTATCTACTTTTAGGACTTGTGTGAAAATCTGATGATGTTTTAGGCCATATTTATGCAGAAATATAGAAAATTCTAAAGGGTTCACAAACTTTCAAGCACCACTGTATATCAATAACATGCCTCATATTGTAAATTCACTCATGTTGTGTCGATTCGTATCAATTCATTGGGTACCATAATGTCTTTTCCAGGGGGGAAATTCTAGACTGACTATTAAATAATAGTCACTAATGTTCTTGTTTTTGAACTGATTCAATACCAAAATGTCTTTCTTGTTCATGTTAGACAGATTCTAGTCAAAAACTATATACAACTATTTACAAGTCAATATTTATATTTATCTCCTTTTCTTTGTTAGCAGTTTCTTCAGCTTGGAAAGCCTACTCTTTTCTTTCGGACTTTCTATACGGCTTTTCCTCGCTCTTTTGGTCTCTCTTTCATTACATATTCATGATAACAATGAACATTATGAACAAGAAGTTAAAACTACATAAATAATAAATGTGAACAAGATGGTCTACCCGGTAATCTATAGTTCAACAGCTTCAATTTCACCAATTCCGCATGTTTTTTTCCTTTAACATGGTCAACCAAACGCGTTCTTCCACCAGAACCGTACTTCACATCCCGATGGCACAAGATGCAGTAAGCTTTCCCCGGTTCTTTTATCACCCGTATGTGCTCATGGAGATATTCACTACCGGCTTTAAACTCCAGCCATCACCAATTCCATAGATTTTTGATGCCGTTTTCCTCGTCCATGTTTTTGACATCGTCGGTCTCACCGTCCTCCCTCTGAACGATGTCCCTCCGTGACGCGGACATACCGCGAAATTCTCCTTTTCAAAACCGTTGATATCGAAAGCGTGTTTAAAGAGCACAATGGTAAAACGAAAAGAACACAAGATTCGCGCCATGGTTTGTAAGCATGACACAAATGCCGTAAACTGGTCTGTCATTGTCGCAAAAGAAAAAAAAAGATACCAAAAAAATTACAATGTCGTTACAGAAAGAACAATTTGCGGTAGGCTCTTTCCCAGACTCACCGGCTCGGTGACACTCGCTGTACGAGACTACTAGCGGTCGGTAGATAACAACCCCTACCCCCCCAATTTGTTATTGCAAAATTAGATGATTTACTAAAATTATATTTTTGGCGGCCAAATTCGCGGAATTCCGCGGATTTTTCACAGCCCTGAGTAGCGTTAGCTACCCAATATGATTTCGAGTTTGAAAAGAGTTTGCTAGCATGTCAGGTGGAGTCTCACTGACTAGCTAGCTTAACGTTAAACCACCATGATGGCACAGCATGCGTTCATTTTGCGAATTCACATTTCTGTCTTTGGTAACGGCGTTAGGTTTTGTAAGCTTTGTGACAATAATACAACAATGCGTTGACAGAAAACGTACTTTTAATACTTAAGTATTTTTAAAAAGCAAGTACTTCAGTACTTTAACTTAAGTAAAAATTTGACTGGACAACTTTCACTTGTATCGGACATGCAGGTTAGGCTAATTGGTGGCTCTAAATTGACCGTAGGTGTGAATGTGAGTGTGAATGGTTGGTTGTCTCTGTGTGTCAGCCCTGCGATTATCTGGCGACTTGTCCAGGGTGTACCCTGCCTTTCGCCCGTAGTCAGCTGGGATAGGCTCCAGCTTGCCTGCGACCCTGTAGAACAAGATAAGTGGCTACAGATAATGGATGGATGAAGTTGTAAAGAGTAATTCCCTCACCAGCATATCTTTTGTCTCTCTCCAGGTTACTTAAAAAAAAAAAAAAAAAAAAAAAGTGTCTTGATCTGTTCAAGAAAAACTGCACATTTCTTCAGACATCTCATCGTCTGAAAATAAAGGAACATCTTTATGTCCAACTGTTACAAAGTACCGATACCATGGAGTCCTGATTAGACAAAACACAAACAAACAAAACACCTCTCTAAATTCAACATTTCCTCCCCGAAAACGTCACCATACAATCAACGATTCTGGCATAAAAATAAATAAAAAAGCTTACCTTGCGATTTCAAGTTCTATGGTGGCAAAAATCAGCCCTGCACGCTTGGTGGGAGGAATGAAATTACTTTCTTCCCTGTCAATTACTGTAACACAAGCCAATTGTGGGCACCCAGGAGCTTGTGTATGCAGAAGAGGGCAGATAGCACTTGAGTAGCTGTAAGCAGGAATTTGAAAAGATAAGACTGGCTGCCTTCCTGTGTGCACATTAGACAGTAATAGGAAAATTCATCAGCACCTTCTGACCAGTCAGATTTGAGATTTCAACACTGTTGAAGCTGTAAATGGATTGTGTACGAGATCGGTCCTTTGTGACGCCAAAGATGGATATATCCATGCCTTAATCATGTTGGAAGAAGAAAACAGACCTCATGTTGGTGCAATTTGTAGTAAGCATCATGTTCATCCATCTCACCCAACATGGTTCTTTTTCGAAAGAAGGATTTGGAAGAAACAATCCTAAGCACCCTCTCGAGACGCCTTTACTCATGTGACTTAATAACCTTCTAGTAGTCAATGAATGGCTTACGCAAGTGTTTTGCAAACTGCTGGCAAAGCAGAGGACAGTGGAGGAGGAAAGGGAAAAAAAAAGGGACTCTCTCGGGAACATATCAGTGTTTTAATGAAACGCTGGGGAATCTGAAGCACCATGACAAAGCTAGACATAAAACAGTCCCTGAGTACTAGTGTAGCAACAATCATCAGTACAACAACGAACACTCATCCACTATCCTACAACTGAGGAAAATATTCCTTATATATAAAAACACAGCAGTAAAAATACACTTCAAACTAGCAAAAGCATTTAAAATTTATTTATAACAGCATAGCTATAAAGTGTCCAGACTCCTCCTCCTGTTAAAGTGCAGGATGCGACTTTCCTTCACTAGCCGGTTGCACAAGAAAACTCAAACTCATATCACTAGCATTTGAAGTTCTGGAAGATTTCAGCTACTTCCAGCCAGTTCCTGAAACAGGCCAGGCCCTGATCTCGGATCTGCTTCCTGCCTTTGTCCGTGATCACCTGCCCGTTCTCCTTCACGATCACCAGCTTGGGCACGGCTGTGATGTTGTACCTCTTCTTCAGCTCGCTGAAATAAAAAGAAAGACAAAAAGAACACGTGGCAGGGACACAAGTACTGGCTATCCTGCAATATGGAAGTGTGAAAAGCTACACCATTATAAACCCATCCATCCATTATCTGTAGCTGCAGGCAAGCTGGAGCCTATCCCAGCTGACTCTGGGCGAGAGGCGCCGTACATCCTGGACAAGTCGCCAGGTCATCGCAGGGCTGTCAGAGACAAACAACCACTCACACCTACGGTCAATTTAGAGTCACCAGTTAACCTAACCTGCATGTCTTTGGACTGTGGGGGAAACCGGAGCACCCGGAGGAAACCCACGCGGACACGGGGAGAACATGCAAACTCCGCACAGAAAGGCCCTCGCCGGCCATGGGGTTCGAACCCAGGACCTTCTTGCTCTGATGCGACAGCGCCAACTACTACACCACTGTACCACCCACCATTATTATTTTATACATATATATAAAAAGTCATCCATCCATCCATCATCTACAGCTGCTTATCCTGTACAGGCTCCAGCTTGCCTGCGACCTATCTCAGCTGACTATGGGTGAGAGTTGGGGTACACCCTCGACAAGTCACCAGGTCATCGCAGGGCCGACACACAACCATTCATACTCTCGGTCAATTCAGAGCCACCAATTAACCTAACCTGCACGTCTTTGGACTGTAGAGGAAACCCACACAGACACGGACAGAACATGCAAACGCCGCACAGAAAGGCCCTCGCCAGCCGCGAACCCAGGACCTTCTTGCTCTGATGTGACGGTGCTAACCACTACACCATCGTACCACCTACCATTATAAGTCATGATATTTATTTTATTCTGATATGTTTTTGCTTTTGGGCGGCACGGTGGTGTAGTGGTTAGCGCTGTCGCCTCACAGCAAGAAGGTCCGGGTTCGAGCCCTGTGGCCGGCGAGGGCCTTTCTGTGCGGAGTTTGCATGTTCTCCCCGTGTCCACGTGGGTTTCCTCTGGGTGCTCCGGTTTCCCCCCACAGTCCAAAGACATGCAGGTTAGGTTAACTGGCAACTTGTCCAGGGTGTACCCTGCCTCTCGCCCGTAGTCAGCTGGGATAGGCTCCAGCTTGCCTGCGACCCTGTAGAACAGGATAAAGGACAGATTTATTCCCTGCTTCAGGTCAATACAATCAACTTCTCCATGCAGTTAGTTTACCAAGCAACTATCATGGAAATAAAACCAGGCAGAGAGACAGCAGGTTATTTTTAAACCTAATCCTCTACTGCCTGGTGATAAACCTCTTACTAAGCGGAAGTGCCTGCACCTGAAGGCCCAGGTGACTGTCGCAGGGATGCAGTGTTGCCAGATAGGAAATATGCAAGCATCGTACCAAAACCTCAAAATTATCGGTTTTTGTGAGAAATTATCGTACACAAACAAAACGCATACAATATAGTTATTTTAGCTGTATTTTAATTTCCAAAGATGATTACTTAAATTTTTAAACAGTAATTCGCAATATTCTCGTAGTAGAGGGAAAACTATGACACAAAGCGAAAGTAAATGCACAATTACCGTAAGACTAGAAAGATTCGAATTTCTCACAGCCACATTGTGCTCTGCCATAAAGCCTGCAAGCTTGATCTCGTCTAATTTTTGTTTTTCAGGTGGTTTTTGTAGGCAGTGTGCTATTGACTTCTGTACGGCAGAGCAATAGGGCCAGGGTTTTATATTTTATTTGGAAACTTCTGAGAGAAAAAAAAAAAAAACTCAGAATTTGAGATTAAAGTCAAAATTTGAGGAAAAAAGTCGAAATTTTCGAGAAAAAAAAAAAAGTCAGAAATCTGTAGAAGGCGGGCTTCCATACGGAAGTGACACTCACTCGCGGCCGGTAGACATGAACGGCTGAGACCAGAGCCATGGAATTCAGAGTTGTGACAACCGGGGTACAGGAAGTCGGTTGGTGATGTGACTCACGTAGATTCAAATACTCCTAGGCAGCAGCTTTCTGTTTGCTAGAGACTAACACAGAACCACTACTGATTTTGTCTCCTGAAAAGACCAAGTTCACGACACCGCCTCTTCAAAGTCCGAATATAAATCACAATATTGTGATTCTGTGCCAGGACTGCAAGGATCTCTGTTATTAAACCCAATCCCGAAATAACATTTAAGTCGTCCATTTCAGCAGCACTAAACACAGTAGTAGCAGACTAAGTCTCCGTCAGCTCTGAATGACCTGGTACTGCCTGGTAGCCTAAATTTGTGACTTTTTTCTCGAAAATTGAGTTTATTTTCTCAAAACTTTTGACAAAAGTTTCGACCCCTTTTCCCCTCAAAAGTTTCGACCCCTTTTCCCCTTAAAAGTTTCGACCCGTTTTTCCCCTCAAAAGTTTCGACCCGTTTTTCCCCTCAAAAGTTTCGACCTCTTTTCCCTCTCAAAAGTTTCGACCCCCTTTTCCCTCAAAAGTTTCGACCCCTTTTTCCCTCAAGTTTCGACCCCTTTTTCCCCTCAAAAGTTTCGACCTCTTTTTCCCCTCAAAAGTTTCGACCCCTTTCCCCTCAAAAGTTTCGACCCCTTTTCCCCTCAAAAGTTTCGACCCCTTTTCCCCTTAAAAGTTTCGACCCGTTTTTCCCCTCAAAAGTTTCGACCCGTTTTTCCCCTCAAAAGTTTCGACCTCTTTTCCCTCTCAAAAGTTTCGACCCCCTTTTCCCTCAAAAGTTTCGACCCCTTTTTCCCTCAAGTTTCGACCCCTTTTTCCCCTCAAAAGTTTCGACCTCTTTTTCCCCTCAAAAGTTTCGACCCCTTTCCCCTCAAAAGTTTCGACCCCTTTTCCCTCAAAAGTTTCGACCCCTTTTTCCCTCAAAAGTTTCGACCTCTTTTCCCTCAAAAGTTTCGACCTCTTTTCCCTCAAAAGTTTCGACCCCTTTTCCCTCAAAAGTTTCGACCCCTTTTCCCTCAAAAGTTTCGACCCCTTTTTTCCCTCAAAAGTTTCGACCCCTTTTCCCCTCAAAAGTTTCGACCTCTTTTTCCCCTCAAAAGTTTCGACCCGCTTTTCCCTCAAAAGTTTCGACCCGCTTTTCCCTCAAAAGTTTCGACCCGCTTTTCCCTCAAAAGTTTCGACCTCTTTTCCCTCAAAAGTTTCGACCTCTTTTCCCTCAAAAGTTTCGACCTCTTTTCCCTCAAAAGTTTCGACCGCTTTTCCCTCAAAAGTTTCGACCCGCTTTTCCCTCAAAAGTTTCGACCCGCTTTTCCCTCAAAAGTTTCGACCCGCTTTTCCCTCAAAAGTTTCGACCTCTTTGAAAGTTTCGACCTCTTTGAAAGTTTCGACCTCTTTTCCCTCAAAAGTTTCGACCTCTTTTCCCTCAAAAGTTTCGACCTCTTTTCCCTCAAAAGTTTCGACCTCTTTTCCCTCAAAAGTTTCGACCTCTTTTCCCTCAAAAGTTTCGACCTCTTTGAAAGTTTCGACCCGCTTTTCCCTCAAAAGTTTTGACCTCTTTTCCCTCAAGTTTCGACCTCTTTGAAAGTTTCGACCTCTTTTCCCTCAAAAGTTTCGACCCCTTTTCCCTCAAAAGTTTCGACCCGTTTTTCCCCTCAAAAGTTTCGACCCGTTTTTCCCCTCAAAAGTTTCGACCTCTTTTCCCTCTCAAAAGTTTCGACCCGCTTTTCCCTCAAAAGTTTCGACCTCTTTTCCCTCAAAAGTTTCGACCTCTTTTCCCTCAAAAGTTTCGACCCGCTTTTCCCTCAAAAGTTTCGACCCGCTTTTCCCTCAAAAGTTTCGACCCGCTTTTCCCTCAAAAGTTTCGACCTCTTTTCCCTCAAAAGTTTCGACCTCTTTGAAAGTTTCGACCCGCTTTTCCCTCAAAAGTTTTGACCTCTTTTCCCTCAAAAGTTTCGACCCCTTTTCCCCTCAAAAGTTTCGACCTCTTTTTCCCCTCAAAAGTTTCGACCTCTTTTTCCCCTCAAAAGTTTCGACCCGCTTTTCCCTCAAAAGTTTCGACCCGCTTTTCCCTCAAAAGTTTCGACCCGCTTTTCCCTCAAAAGTTTCGACCCGCTTTTCCCTCAAAAGTTTCGACCCGCTTTTCCCTCAAAAGTTTCGACCTCTTTTCCCTCAAAAGTTTCGACCTCTTTTCCCTCAAAAGTTTCGACCTCTTTTCCCTCAAAAGTTTCGACCTCTTTGAAAGTTTCGACCCGCTTTTCCCTCAAAAGTTTTGACCTCTTTTCCCTCAAAAGTTTCGACCTCTTTGAAAGTTTCGACCTCTTTTCCCTCAAAAGTTTCGACCCCTTTTCCCTCAAAAGTTTCGACCCGTTTTTCCCCTCAAAAGTTTCGACCCGTTTTTCCCCTCAAAAGTTTCGACCTCTTTTCCCTCTCAAAAGTTTCGACCCGCTTTTCCCTCAAAAGTTTCGACCTCTTTTCCCTCAAAAGTTTCGACCTCTTTTCCCTCAAAAGTTTCGACCCGCTTTTCCCTCAAAAGTTTCGACCCGCTTTTCCCTCAAAAGTTTCGACCCGCTTTTCCCTCAAAAGTTTCGACCTCTTTTCCCTCAAAAGTTTCGACCTCTTTGAAAGTTTCGACCCGCTTTTCCCTCAAAAGTTTTGACCTCTTTTCCCTCAAAAGTTTCGACCCCTTTTCCCCTCAAAAGTTTCGACCTCTTTTTCCCCTCAAAAGTTTCGACCTCTTTTTCCCCTCAAAAGTTTCGACCCGCTTTTCCCTCAAAAGTTTCGACCCGCTTTTCCCTCAAAAGTTTCGACCCGCTTTTCCCTCAAAAGTTTCGACCCGCTTTTCCCTCAAAAGTTTCGACCCGCTTTTCCCTCAAAAGTTTTGACCTCTTTTCCCTCAAAAGTTTCGACCTCTTTGAAAGTTTCGACCTCTTTTCCCTCAAAAGTTTTGACCTCTTTTCCCTCAAAAGTTTCGACCTCTTTGAAAGTTTCGACCTCTTTTCCCTCAAAAGTTTCGACCCCTTTTCCCTCAAAAGTTTCGACCCGCTTTTCCCTCAAAAGTTTCGACCTCTTTTCCCTCAAAAGTTTCGACCTCTTTTCCCTCAAAAGTTTCGACCTCTTTTCCCTCAAAAGTTTCGACCTCTTTTCCCTCAAAAGTTTCGACCTCTTTGAAAGTTTCGACCTGTTTTCCCTCAAAAGTTTCGACCCCTTTTCCCTCAAAAGTTTCGACCCCTTTTTCCCTCAAAAGTTTCGACCCCTTTTTCCCTCAAAAGTTTCGACCCGCTTTTCCCTCAAAAGTTTCGACCCGCTTTTCCCTCAAAAGTTTCGACCCGCTTTTCCCTCAAAAGTTTCGACCCGCTTTTCCCTCAAAAGTTTCGACCCGCTTTTCCCTCAAAAGTTTCGACCCGCTTTTCCCTCAAAAGTTTCGACCTCTTTGAAAGTTGACCCGCTTTTCCCTCAAAAGTTTCGACCTCTTTTCCCTCAAAAGTTTCGACCTCTTTGAAAGTTTCGACCCGCTTTTCCCTCAAAAGTTTCGACCTCTTTTCCCTCAAAAGTTTCGACCTCTTTTCCCTCAAAAGTTTCGACCTCTTTTCCCTCAAAAGTTTCGACCTCTTTTCCCTCAAAAGTTTCGACCTCTTTTCCCTCAAAAGTTTCGACCTCTTTTCCCTCAAAAGTTTCGACCCCTTTTCCCTCAAAAGTTTCGACCCGCTTTTCCCTCAAAAGTTTCGACCCGCTTTTCCCTCAAAAGTTTCGACCCGCTTTTCCCTCAAAAGTTTCGACCTCTTTTCCCTCAAAAGTTTCGACCTCTTTTCCCTCAAAAGTTTCGACCTCTTTTCCCTCAAAAGTTTCGACCTCTTTTCCCTCAAAAGTTTCGACCTCTTTTCCCTCAAAAGTTTCGACCTCTTTGAAAGTTTCGACCTCTTTTCCCTCAAAAGTTTCGACCCCTTTTCCCTCAAAAGTTTCGACCCCTTTTCCCTCAAAAGTTTCGACCCCTTTTTCCCTCAAAAGTTTCGACCCCTTTTTCCCTCAAAAGTTTCGACCCGCTTTTCCCTCAAAAGTTTCGACCCGCTTTTCCCTCAAAAGTTTCGACCCGCTTTTCCCTCAAAAGTTTCGACCTCTTTGAAAGTTGACCCGCTTTTCCCTCAAAAGTTTCGACCTCTTTTCCCTCAAAAGTTTCGACCTCTTTGAAAGTTTCGACCTCTTTTCCCTCAAAAGTTTCGACCCCTTTTTCCCTCAAAAGTTTCGACCCCTTTTTCCCTCAAAAGTTTCGACCCCTTTTTCCCTCAAAAGTTTCGACCCGCTTTTCTCTCAAAAGTTTCGACCCGCTTTTCCCTCAAAAGTTTCGACCCCTTTTTCCCTCAAAAGTTTCGACCCGCTTTTCTCTCAAAAGTTTCGACCTCTTTTCCCTCAAAAGTTTCGACCTCTTTGAAAGTTTCGACCTCTTTTCCCTCAAAAGTTTCGACCCCTTTTTCCCTCAAAAGTTTCGACCTCTTTGAAAGTTGACCCGCTTTTCCCTCAAAAGTTTCGACCTCTTTTCCCTCAAAAGTTTCGACCTCTTTGAAAGTTTCGACCTCTTTTCCCTCAAAAGTTTCGACCCCTTTTTCCCTCAAAAGTTTCGACCCCTTTTTCCCTCAAAAGTTTCGACCCGCTTTTCTCTCAAAAGTTTCGACCCGCTTTTCCCTCAAAAGTTTCGACCCGCTTTTCCCTCAAAAGTTTCGACCTCTTTGAAAGTTGACCCGCTTTTCCCTCAAAAGTTTCGACCTCTTTTCCCTCAAAAGTTTCGACCTCTTTGAAAGTTTCGACCCCTTTTTCCCTCAAAAGTTTCGACCCCTTTTTCCCTCAAAAGTTTCGACCCCTTTTTCCCTCAAAAGTTTCGACCCGCTTTTCCCTCAAAAGTTTCGACCTCTTTTCCCTCAAAAGTTTCGACCTCTTTTCCCTCAAAAGTTTCGACCTCTTTGAAAGTTTCGACCTCTTTTCCCTCAAAAGTTTCGACCCCTTTTCCCTCAAAAGTTTCGACCCGCTTTTCCCTCAAAAGTTTCGACCTCTTTTCCCTCAAAAGTTTCGACCTCTTTTCCCTCAAAAGTTTCGACCTCTTTTCCCTCAAAAGTTTCGACCTCTTTTCCCTCAAAAGTTTCGACCTCTTTGAAAGTTTCGACCTGTTTTCCCTCAAAAGTTTCGACCCCTTTTCCCTCAAAAGTTTCGACCCCTTTTTCCCTCAAAAGTTTCGACCCCTTTTTCCCTCAAAAGTTTCGACCCGCTTTTCCCTCAAAAGTTTCGACCCGCTTTTCCCTCAAAAGTTTCGACCCGCTTTTCCCTCAAAAGTTTCGACCTCTTTGAAAGTTGACCCGCTTTTCCCTCAAAAGTTTCGACCTCTTTTCCCTCAAAAGTTTCGACCTCTTTGAAAGTTGACCCGCTTTTCCCTCAAAAGTTTCGACCTCTTTTCCCTCAAAAGTTTCGACCTCTTTGAAAGTTTCGACCCGCTTTTCCCTCAAAAGTTTCGACCTCTTTGAAAGTTGACCCGCTTTTCCCTCAAAAGTTTCGACCTCTTTTCCCTCAAAAGTTTCGACCTCTTTGAAAGTTTCGACCCGCTTTTCCCTCAAAAGTTTCGACCTCTTTTCCCTCAAAAGTTTCGACCTCTTTTCCCTCAAAAGTTTCGACCTCTTTTCCCTCAAAAGTTTCGACCTCTTTTCCCTCAAAAGTTTCGACCCCTTTTCCCTCAAAAGTTTCGACCCGCTTTTCCCTCAAAAGTTTCGACCCGCTTTTCCCTCAAAAGTTTCGACCCGCTTTTCCCTCAAAAGTTTCGACCCGCTTTTCCCTCAAAAGTTTCGACCTCTTTTCCCTCAAAAGTTTCGACCTCTTTTCCCTCAAAAGTTTCGACCTCTTTTCCCTCAAAAGTTTCGACCTCTTTTCCCTCAAAAGTTTCGACCTCTTTGAAAGTTTCGACCTCTTTTCCCTCAAAAGTTTCGACCCCTTTTCCCTCAAAAGTTTCGACCCCTTTTCCCTCAAAAGTTTCGACCCCTTTTTCCCTCAAAAGTTTCGACCCCTTTTTCCCTCAAAAGTTTCGACCCGCTTTTCCCTCAAAAGTTTCGACCCGCTTTTCCCTCAAAAGTTTCGACCCGCTTTTCCCTCAAAAGTTTCGACCTCTTTGAAAGTTGACCCGCTTTTCCCTCAAAAGTTTCGACCTCTTTTCCCTCAAAAGTTTCGACCTCTTTGAAAGTTTCGACCTCTTTTCCCTCAAAAGTTTCGACCCCTTTTTCCCTCAAAAGTTTCGACCCCTTTTTCCCTCAAAAGTTTCGACCCCTTTTTCCCTCAAAAGTTTCGACCCGCTTTTCTCTCAAAAGTTTCGACCCGCTTTTCCCTCAAAAGTTTCGACCCCTTTTTCCCTCAAAAGTTTCGACCCGCTTTTCTCTCAAAAGTTTCGACCTCTTTTCCCTCAAAAGTTTCGACCTCTTTGAAAGTTTCGACCTCTTTTCCCTCAAAAGTTTCGACCCCTTTTTCCCTCAAAAGTTTCGACCTCTTTGAAAGTTGACCCGCTTTTCCCTCGAAAGTTTCGACCTCTTTTCCCTCAAAAGTTTCGACCTCTTTGAAAGTTTCGACCTCTTTTCCCTCAAAAGTTTCGACCCCTTTTTCCCTCAAAAGTTTCGACCCCTTTTTCCCTCAAAAGTTTCGACCCGCTTTTCTCTCAAAAGTTTCGACCCGCTTTTCCCTCAAAAGTTTCGACCCGCTTTTCCCTCAAAAGTTTCGACCTCTTTGAAAGTTGACCCGCTTTTCCCTCAAAAGTTTCGACCTCTTTTCCCTCAAAAGTTTCGACCTCTTTGAAAGTTTCGACCCCTTTTTCCCTCAAAAGTTTCGACCCCTTTTTCCCTCAAAAGTTTCGACCCGCTTTTCTCTCAAAAGTTTCGACCCGCTTTTCCCTCAAAAGTTTCGACCCCTTTTTCCCTCAAAAGTTTCGACCCGCTTTTCTCTCAAAAGTTTCGACCTCTTTTCCCTCAAAAGTTTCGACCCCTTTTTCCCTCAAAAGTTTCGACCTCTTTGAAAGTTGACCCGCTTTTCCCTCAAAAGTTTCGACCTCTTTTCCCTCAAAAGTTTCGACCTCTTTGAAAGTTTCGACCTCTTTTCCCTCAAAAGTTTCGACCCCTTTTTCCCTCAAAAGTTTCGACCCCTTTTTCCCTCAAAAGTTTCGACCTTTTTTCCCTCAAAAGTTTCGACCTGTTTTCTCGAAAATTGAGGTTTTTTCTCAGAAATAAAAAAAATATATATGTATTTCTTAGTGGAACTATCGCTCTTCCGTACACTTGTGAGATAGTGCAAGATTTTTTTTTTCTGAATGCTTCTTCGACTTTTCGTGGTTTCTCAAAACTCTGCTCTCTGCTCCCATTTGAATGTTGCAGGAACGGCAGTGTGCCTTAGCATCATTTCCCGGCACAGGTTTTAGCCATCCGGAGAGTGCAGGCTCTCTCTCCCACTCTCTCCGGCGAGTCCGTGGCCTGTGCTTACTTTGCCGTTGCTCTTCGGATGCTGCCTTTCTCTTTGCTCCTCCACTTTCATCCTCCCCTTCGTTTTTTGAACTCATTTAGGCACTTTTCTTTTTATGTCTCTTTGTCGACAGTTTCTCGCTTAGCTGCTAGGCTCAAAAGTTGTGTGTGGTAATGATGCATACGTTTCTATGGCTACGTGTGTGCGTTCTGTGCATGTCTTTTGATGGCGCCTGAGTGGAAAGCCTGCCAAATGATTCTTGGGGGTCAGAGAGAGAGAGAGAGAGAGAGAGAGAGAGATGCGTGTTTGGACAACCAACTGAAAACTTTGAAGTTATCGTACATTTCAGATTTTTTCCCATTATTGATCGTACAGAGGGCAAAATTATCGTACAAATACGACAATTATCGTCCATCTGGCAACACTGCAGGGGTGTGAGGCGGGGGACCGGAAGTGACTCACTGCTTGTACTGGTCGGTCCAGGGCAGCGCGAGCCAGTCCCCGTGCATGTGCTGGTAGTACTCCGCCATGTCCTCAGCAGATTTATCCGAGGAGATGAACACGATTTCGAGTTGAGCAGGAGGCTCGCACTCTTCCACCAGCTCGGTGTAAAAGTCACACAGCACCGGTGTGAAGTCGCGGCACGGAGGGCACCAGCCGCCGGAGAAATACAACCCGACTACTTTATTCCGCAGCGCCTCTTCCGGCTCCACTTCCTGTCCGGCTTTATTCAGGAGCACGCGCCCGGCAAACACTTCCGCCATCACTACAGCAATAATAAACACAACTAACAACTCATTCAGCAGCAACGACAAACTTAACAGACCCACTTCACAACTGGCTTTAACCTCCAGTGAACGAAATATATCTCTATAACTTCCGGTAGAGCTCAGACTTTAATATCCTCGCCAGGACGGATTAACTTGCTAAGACCCGCCTCATATGCAAATTACACACTTTTACGGACACGCCCACTTGAAGTCATTTGGCGTCCTGTAAGAGTTGGAACTGCAGGTTCTCCAAACACACACATGAAATACGAGTTTCTTTCTTCTCATCTCATCTCATTATCCTGTTCTACAGGGTCGCAGGCAAGCTGGAGCCTATCCCAGCTGACTACGGGCGAGAGGCGGGGTACACCCTGGACAAGTCGCCAGGTCATCACAGGGCTGACACATTAGTGATGGGAATTTCGGCTCTTTTTCGGGAGCCGACTCTTTTGGCTCTTCTTACTATAAGGAGCCGGCTCTTTCGGCTCCCAAACGGCTCCTGAGATTTTATTTTTGATTTAATTGCTGCAATTAACTAGTTAATTAATTACATTATTTATATTTTATCAATAGGATGTTTTCCATTTTATTTTTTAGTTTTTGTAGCCATTGTAAACCTTTGTAAAGTATAGCAGTGTAACAATGTTCTAGCTATAGAAATAAAACTTACTTACCAATTAATAAATTATTTTCTCACAAACAATGCAAAACTGTGTTATATTACCAATATAAAATACACAGCTGATTTTCCCCTCCTCAGGTGCCTCACAGACTCCTCTCCGCTGCGCTCCACAGTCAGTGGCGCCACCAGGGGGTGGCCAGGGGGGGCTGTGGCCACCCCTACAAATTTACTGGCCACCCCACTGGCCAGTATAGATTGTAGTAGCCTCAGTTATGCAGTTCATCCCAAATGCACAGCCAGCCAGGCAAGACGCTCTTGATCTTCGGTGAGTGAGGGAAGATCATCTTCCCTCACTCACAGCAGCCCCTCCCCTCCCCCGCCGCTTTTGCGCGCTCCTACAGCAACGGCTCAGCGTGTGCGCGTGACCGCCACTTGTACCTACACAGGTAAATAATGACCTCAAAAGGAGTTAAGAGAGAAGACGGAGAAGACTACCAGTAAGTAAATAAGTCAAAATATTCTTTAGTAAAAGAAGAGGGGGAAGTATGCGTCGTAACGTGTGCTTTTTAAGTGCTAAATAGTGCTGTTACAGCAGCTTTTTGATGGATTTTTGACATGTATAACTGTGTCTGTGCACATTAGATCATTAGTAACATTAAATATAACACAATAAACCAAAGTATATCAGTAGGCATTTCCTTACGTCTTTCTGATAGTTTTCTACTGGCCGGTTTACTACAACAGTATAATGATATCCTGAAATTATGGCTTTTAGTTTTGGTGTGGGGCGGCACGGTGGTGTAGTGGTTAGCGCTGTCGCCTCACAGCAAGAAGGTCCTGGGTTCGAGCCCCGGGGCCGGCGAGGGCCTTTCTGTGTGGAGTTTGCATGTTCTCCCCGTGTCCTCCGGGTGCTCCGGTTTCCCCCACAGTCCAAAGACATGCAGGTTAGGTTAACTGGTGACTCTAAATTGAGCGTAGGTGTGAATGTGAGTGTGAATGGTTGTCTGTGTCTATGTGTCAGCCCTGTGATGACCTGGCGACTTGTCCAGGGTGTACCCCGCCTTTCGCCCGTAGTCAGCTGGGATAGGCTCCAGCTTGCCTGCGACCCTGTAGAAGGATAAAGCGGCTAGAGATAATGAGAATGAATGAGTTTTGGTGTGCCACTCCAAGATTTTAAGTGTCCCCATCTGGCCACCCCTATGAAATATTTCTGGAGGTGCCACTGTCCACAGCTTTAAGCATTACACCAATTTTCATATTTTCGCAGCTGTGAATGACATCAACCCCCCAACCAAAAAAAGTAGGCGTACACCATGCTACTTTTTTTCCTTTGAATGGTAATAGACAACACAAAGACGCAATCGGACAGCAACTTTTTTTGTGAAAGTCTTTCTCTCTCTCTCTGAGGCACCTAAGGACAAATACTAATTCGGCTCCCCAACTCGGCTCCCACCGAAGAGCCGGCTCCCGTCGTTCACTTCAAAGAGCCAGCTCTTTGAACCGGATCATTCGCGACCGACACATCACTATGACACATAGACACAGACAACCATTCACACTCACACCTACGGTCAATTTAGAGTCACCAGTTAACCTAACCTGCATGTCTTTGGACTGTGGGGGAAACCGGAGCACCCGGAGGAAACCCACGCGGACACGGAGAGAACATGCAAACTCCGCACAGAAAGGCCCTCGCCGCCCATGGGGCTCGAACCCGGACCTTCTTGCTGTGAGGCGACAGCGCTAACCACTACACCACCGTGCCGCCCAATTTTCTTTCTTTCTTTTCCAAAATTAAATTTTTATTTCTTTTTCAATAGTCATCATAAAATTCTTTCGTAAAAGTACATTTTTAATTGTGGCCTCACAGCAAGAAGGTTCTGGGTTCGAGGGAATTTCTGTGTAGAGTCTGCATGGGTTTCCCCGACAGTCCAAAGACATGCAGGTTAGGCTAATTGGTGGCTCTAAGTTGACCGTGAGTGTGAATGGTTGTTTCAGCCCTGTGATGACCTGGCGACTTGTCCAGGGTGTACCCCGCCTTTCGCCCGTAGTCAGCTGGGATAGGCTCCAGCTTGCCTGCGACCCTGTAGAACAGGATAAGCAGCTACAGATAATGGATGGATTGATGGTGTTCTAATGCAGATTGTAACATGTAGCAACTACCATCCTCTTGTTTAGAAATTTTAGGGACTGAGGCCAAGTTTACATTAGACCGTATCTGTCTCGTTTTCTTCGCGGATGCACTGTCCATTTACATTAAACCGCCTGGAAACGCCGGGAAACGGGAATCCGCCAGCGTCCACGTATTCAATCCAGATCGTGTCTGATCCGGTGCTGTGTAAACATTGAGATACGCGGATACGCTGTGCTGAGCTCTAGCTGGCGTCTCATTGGACAACGTCACTGTGACATCCACCTTCCTGATTCGCTGGTGTTGGTCATGTGACGCGACTGCTGAAAAACGGCGCGGACTTCCGCCTTGTATCACCTTTCATTAAAGAGTATAAAAGTATGAAAATACTGCAAATACTGATGCAAATACTGCCCATTGTGTAGTTATGATTGTCTTTAGGCTTGCCATCCTTACACTTGCAAGTGATGAGTGATATGCGCTGGGATCACACACACAGCGGCTCAGTCCCGAATCGTGGCTTGTGCACTTCACTCGCGCGCTGTGTGAGCTGCGCAGGGCCGGAGTGCGCACCCTCCAGAGGGCACTCGCTGTTCAGGGTGGAGTGATTTGGAGCGCAGGATGCCTGCGGAGCCGAGTGTATCCGTGTATTGGTGTTGCTGTGTGCACGCAAATCGTGTATTGGCGTTGCTGTGTGCACACTAATCGTTTTAAAAACGTTAATCTGATGATCCGCTGATACGGTCTAATGTAAACATGGGCTAAATCTCAGTCAACTTTAGGAGATTGGGATTCCCAGAATGGAAAAGGATCAACCAAAGGATTACAAGCTGGAACTGGAAGACTATTAACCAAATGAACAATTTTAGAGAATATAGGACGAAAGTGAAGATTAATGTCACAATTTTGTTCTTCTAGAAAACATTTTTTTGTTGGATGATCTTCAAAAGATCTATATTCTGGCCCAATCCCAATTCTAATTTCTACCCCTCCCCCTTCCCCTCCCCCTTCCCCTTGGCCCTTCCCCTTGAAACTGAGCTACAAGGGATAGGGCTTGAAATTCAACCCTTACGTATTGGGATAGCCCTTCAACGATCGCATACGTCATCGCGTACCTCCGTCAGCGTTTACGTTAGCAAAACGCGACCAAATGCGTCATTGGCTGCGACCAGCCGCTACAGTCAGAGCCAGAACCAGAAATCTCTGCTGGCAGGGTGTGATTTGTTAACTAACACCACTGAATGGGATCTCTTTGGCGCTTCGTGCACCACATCCGACAGAATGAGGTGTCAGAACACTCATGTAAACAATAAAAGCGAGAATAACAGAACAAAACGTACGCAGTCAAGCAACCGAAAACAATACTCACTCCCAAAGCTTTTTAGCAGCAGCTTGGATTTCAGAAATCGCCGCTCATTCTCAGCTCGAAAGCGAATCAAGCGGCGTGTTTCCTCTGGATAACAACTTAAAACACGTAAATAATGGAGAAAATACATTTATGACAATCTTTCGCCGCGGGAACCGCCATCTTTCTGAAATCCGCATGAAATCTCGCTGAAATCCGCATGGCATTGTGGGAAATCACTCAAACCCCTTCATTCAGAGTCAGCTCCAGGAAAATCTCCGTTTGGAGGGGTACAGAAGCCCTACCCCTTCCCCTCCCCCTCCACGTTAACTGGGATTGGGATACCCCTACCCCTTCACGTGAACGCGCAAAATGGAGGGGAAGGGCCAAGGGGTTGGGCCAAGGGGTGAAATGGGATTCGGCCTTAATTGCACTTTGAGTTCATTTGAATTCTCTTCTTAGATCCAAAGGCATAATAGAGCAGTCTATCTCCAAAACAGAGATAGGAGTACATTTAAGAGCACCGGTGCAGAACATCTAATTGTTACAGCGTTCATCTTCGTCATCACTCTCTATGAACACCAAGCGACAGGACCTGCATAGAGCCGGAGAGGAAGTGGACCCGGAAGAGTTGCTCAGTAATAAAATAGTCGGGTTGTATTTCTCTGCAAAAATTATTCAAAGAGGTTGCAGAAAGTTTAGACACCCCTTACTAAGTCAAATAATAAAAGCCATGTTCGGTCTGCAGAGTGAACCGACTCAAAATCAAAGTTCTCATTTTATACAGTTTCCAAAAAAGTGTATATAAATAGAAGAAGAAAGCTTTATTTGTCACATGCACACCAAGCACAGTGAGATTCATCCTCTGCATTTAACCCATCTGAAGCAGTGAACACACGCACACACCCAGAGCAGTGGGCAGCAGTCAGGGGTTCGGTACCTTGCTCAAGGGCACTTCAGCCCAAGGCCGTCCCATGTTAACCTAACTGCATGTCTTTGTACTGTAGGGGAAACCGGAGCACCCGGAGGAAACCCACGCAGACACGGCGACAACATGCAAACTCCACACAGAAAGGCCCTAATCAGCCACTGGGCTCGAACCCAGGACCTTCTTGCTATGAAGCAACAATGCTAACCACTACACCACCGTGCCGCCCAAATAATCTCATTAGTTAATATGTTATCATACTACTTCAGTATTTTCTATTGGGCAGCACATCGCACGCTTCTCATATTTTGTATCAACCAAGCCAAGTTTTCTAGTATGAATGGTCCATTCAAAAAGAATCAAAACAAGTGATACGTCGTGAACAACACAGTATTCAGAGCGTACAATACATGATTCAAAATGACTGGAGTCAAATCAGCTTAGATTGATACAGGTTGCAGGTGCAAACGAGCACAACACTGGAGAGGGTACAATCGTGGCCTTGGCCAGTCCACCACAACATGGGATTTAAAAAAAAAAAAAAGCACATTGCAGCTGTAGATTTTTTTGTCACAATAGCCGATTCAGAATAACTTGATAAAATGTTAACATGCAAAACACTCCATAATGAATTGCTTAATTCAACATGGCCTTTGCTCACTCATTACAACAGAACACTTCAGCAAAACATGAAGTCATCACAAAGAAAGAACTCCAGTAGAATGGAGAGAACTTGTGTAAATTGCTGCCAGCGTTACAGCAAATGAAAACTACTCGAATACAGTACACTTGCATTCAAATTGTACTCTTACTTGTTCTTGGTGTGACTCATCTCATCTCATCTCGTTATCTGTAGCCGCTTTATCCTGTTCTACAGGGTCACAGGCAAGCTGGAGCCTATCCCAGCTGACTACGGGCGAAAGGCGGGGTACACCCTGGACAAGTCGCCAGGTCATCACAGGGCTGACACATAGACACAGACAACCATTCACACTCACATTCACACCTACGGTCAATTAATGGCCCTTTTCCACTACCCTTTTTCAGCTCACTTCAGCTCGCTTCAGCTCACTTCAGCCCGACACGGCTCGCGTTTCGACTACCTCAGAGCAGCACGACTCAGCTCGCTTCAGCCCTGCTTAGCACCCAAAACTCGCACGGTTTTGGAGTGGGGCTGAAGCGAGCCAAACCGAGCCGAGTGGGGCTAGGGGCGTGAGGAGACACTCCCCTGTGCACTGATTGGTGAGGAGGAGTGTCCTCACATGCCCACACACTCCCCGCGAGCACGCTGGGATCTGTAAACACCGTAAACCCGGAAGAAGAATTACGAATTGCGAGAATTTCTGAAGCCTTATGCGCCTCGCCTCATCTATACGCTCTTGCCAGTATCTGTTGGCGTTGTCGGTGACAACAAGCCACAGCACCAAGACCAGCAACACTAACGACTCCATGTCCTCCATGTTTATTGTTTACTATCCGGGTCGTGAGACTACCGCTTAAAAGATCACTGATGTCACTGTTTGCACCGCCTAACGACATCACGTGACGTCCACCCACTTTCGCTAACTCCACCCAATGTGTCCACCCACTTCCAGCCAGCACGGTTCAGCGTGGTTGTAGTCGAAATGCAACTCCAACAGCCCCACTCAGCCCAACTTAGCACGGCACGGCTCAGCCCAACTCAGCCGCGTTGGTAGTGGAAAAGCGGCATTAGAGCCACCAGTTAACCTAACCTGCATGTCTTTGGACTGTGAGGGAAACCGGAGCACCCGGAGGAAACCCACGCGGACACGGGGAGAACATGCAAACTCCGCACAGAAAGGCTCTCGCCGGCCACGGGGCTCGAACCCGGACCTTCTTGCTGTGAGGCGACAGCGCTGACCACTACACCACCGTGCTGCCCCTTCTTGGTGTGACTATCATTTTGAAACGTATCACTTTTAGAAGTAGATATCATTACTTAATGATGTAACTTTTTCACATTTTCCATCTTGCAGTAAAGCCAGTCCTCATTTCTTTCCATGTGACCTTTTTGATTTCAGTGAGTTGGAGAATAGGTATAAGGTCACAACCGTGCCCAGGCTGGTGATCGTGAAGGAGAATGGACAGGTGATCACGGAAGATGGCAGGAAGGAGATCCAAGAACGAGGCCTGGTCTGCTTCAAGAGCTGGCTGGCAGTAGCTGAAGTCTTCCAGAACTTTAGTTGCTAGGGAGGTTTTTTTTTTTGTGTGCATCCAGTACTTTACTGGGAGTGGTTGATCTGGACAATTTTTTTTTTATGTCACCTTAAGGTGCAGGAGGCATTATGTTTTCGGGTTGTCTGTATGTCCGTGCGTCCGTGCATGCGTCCGTCCCGAAACCTTGTGAACACGATATCTCAAAGGCTTATGAAAGGAATTTCACAAAACTTTCACCATTTGTGCGCTTTGGAACAAACATGAACTGATTAGATTTTGAGGTTAAAAGGTCACAGGTCAAGATTACTGTGAGGTCAAATGTTAATCCCCAAACTTTGTGAACACCATATCTCAAAGACTAATTAAAGGGATTTCACCAAACTTTCACCATTTGTGCACTTTGGGACAAAGATGAAATGATTAGATTTTGAGATCAAAAGGTCTAAGGTCAAGGTCACTGTGAGGTCAAATGTCCGTCCGAAAACCTTGTGAACACAATATCTCCAAGGCAAATGAAAGGAATTTCACCAAACCTTCACCATTTGTGCGCTTTGGGACAAACATGAACTGATTAGATTTTGAGGTTAAAAGGTCACAGGTCAAGATTACTGTGAGGTAAAATGTCCATCCCCAAATCACAACTTAATAAGGCGTGTAGTCTACTAGGTGGAGGCATCCCCATCGACGCCGTTGGCGTCAAGGTCTATCTAGTTTTTAATAGCTATGACTAATATTAATATAAATGCTCTTGTACTTCCAAGTTTATTGTTCCCCACTTGTAGGATGGTGGATGATCGTTGTATTGATGACACTTGCTACGCTGGTACTTGGACTGTTGTATCTAGTGTTGTCATGGTGCTTCAGATTCCCTGCCACTTCATTAAAACACTGATGTATTCCTGAGAGGCTTTGCCAGTGCTTTGCCAGCCGTTTGCAAAACACTTGCTAAAGCCATTCGGTGACAAGAGGGTTATTCAGTCACAGGAGTAAAAGGGTCATGAGAGGGTGCTTAGAACTTTTCTTCCAAATCCTTCTTTAGCAAGAGAACCATGTGGGGTGAGACGGGTGAACATGCCATTCTACTTACTAGAAATAACACCAATGTGAGGTCTGATTTCTTCTTCCAACACAATTGAGGCATCTTGGTTTTATTATAACCACACTGACCGTTGTATCATCTAACTCAAATCACGAGTTCACAATAACTCGCACTTTCTAGGCTCAAAACCTGCACAGGGACTTGTAGATATGGCAACAGCTTAACGTAATCAGGGTTCAAGTCTGTGTATAAGCCAGCCAGGCTTTTCAAATTTCCTGCTTATAGCTATAAGTGCTGTCTGCCTTCTTCTGCATACAAGCTTAAAGATGCCAACAATTCAGCTGTGTTACACTAACAGGGAAGAGTAATGCCATTCCGCCCACCATGGGCGGAGCTACCGGGGTGGCATAGGGTGGCAAATGCCACCCTAAAAGAAAGCCTTGCCACCCCTGCTGCCACCCCAGTTGGCAGCGACGAATTCAAAGAAAAATTACGGCCAATTTGACATTTACGTGTGCGAATTTCCAATGTCCGACTGCGGCGAATGCAACACGAGATAACGCCAGAGATTAGTTGTTTTGGAAAATTGAGAGGTGCAAAGCGAGGGAGCCAGGAGTCACGAGGAAAGGAGACACAGGAGGAAAGAGGTAAAAGCTGATTAACTATCTATCAAGAAATGAAATTATAATGAATGAACAGTGCTAGCATAGTTGCGATGCTGATTTTGGCTCATAAAGACTTATTTGGGGCGGCACGGTGGTGTAGTGGTTAGCGCTGTCGCCTCACAGCAAGAAGGTCCTGGGTTCGAGCCCCGGGGCTGGCGAGGGCCTTTCTGTGTGGAGTTTGCATGTTCTCCCCGTGTCCGCGTGGGTTTCCTCCGGGTGCTCCGGTTTCCCCCACAGTCCAAAGACATGCAGGTTAGGTTAACTGGTGACTCTAAATTGACCGTAGGTGTGAATGTGAGTGTGAATGGTTGTCTGTGTCTATGTGTCAGCCCTGTGATGACCTGGCGACTTGTCCAGGGTGTACCCCGCCTTTCGCCCGTAGTCAGCTGGGATAGGCTCCAGCTTGCCTGCGACCCTGTAGAAGGATAAAGTGGCTAGAGATAATGAGATGAGATGAAAGACTTATTTGCGGTCGACTATGACAGAAAAGAGATTATCAAGTTTGGCTGTACTCAGCATTGAATCAAAGCGCACAAACGCATTAGATCTTGATAAATTTGTGAAGCATTTTGCTGAGCAACATGGAAATCGCCGCATTCAGCTGTTGTAGGCATGACAAGTTCATGTTATGCTCACTGGTGAGCCTTTACAAAGCGTGAGAAAAAAAGCTATAAAATGTGACACTGGTGTAAATGGTTTAAATCATGCTGAACTTGAAGCAGTGTTGTTATTGTTGTTGTTTTTTAGTGTCTGTTCTTTTGCATATACAGTATAAAACTGTCCAGAAACGGTATAGACCTCATCTGAGAATGTGTGTTCTTAGTGAACAATAAAAGCATGAGATTAAGTTTGTCTGTATGAGTTTGTAAATGGCAGCCCGTGCCCTTTTGTAGTGTGTACATACTATTTGTCATCAAACTGTGATAACTGTGATTAAATTCAGTATATATACGTCTGTAATACGTTGCCACCCCTCAAAAATTCCTGCCCCCCTCTTGCCACCCCATAAATATTTTTCTAGATCCGCCCCTGTCGCCCACCAAGAGCGCAGGGCTGATTTTTGCTACCATAATTTGTAATGTCCAGATCACAGGGTACCGTAAATGTTTATTTTATGCTGAAATTGTTTGTTTTCTGTAAGGAAGTGTTTGAATTAGAGGGTTTTTTCCCCTTCCAGAGACTCTCCAGTGCTGGTGCTTTGTAACAATTGGCAGTAAAGATGTCTAAAGATGTCAAAAGAGAGTCTACTAGCGAGGGAATTACTCTTTATAGCTGGTGTAATGCAAGTGGTAACAGCTAAGTGTTCAATTATAAACATAGCTATCAATGATAAAACCAATGCTAACGTTCAACAAACGTTAGCTTGAATGACTTGCTGCGGAACAAGAGAAAAACCCCCACTGTTACTGGATGATAAATAGCTTTTATTTAGAAACATCAGTCTGAAAAGTCTGAAAGTCAACTCTCAAGCGGATAATGAACAATGCTAAATGTTTCCATCATAACTACCGTACTAACTCAGAAGGGCTTAGATGACACACCATTGGATTTAAGCCAAAGAACAAGAACGTATGACTGCTGCTTTTAAAGCTTCCATTTCCTTTTAAGCCAAGGAAACGTCTCACATGATTTTATCCAAACTCCAAGCATAAAGCAGAGTTCAAGGGCTCTTTGGGAGGCCTAGGAGTTGAATTGTCAATCTTCCAGTGACTGGTGGAGAATATAAACCACTGAACGTTCCGACTGGCTCAGACTCAACAGCACTTTCTCCACTGGAGGGCAATAAAGCAACAGTAGAATGTAAGGAGGTGTTATTGCAGGCTAATCCCAACCACATTAAAATCAATAAAATACATAATGGAGTCTTTGTTTAAACATGACAGGGTTACATGTTCGTGCTACGGTAGATCCAGAGTCTACCCCTATAAGACACTAAACAAATGGCTATGGTCTGGAACTGAAGAAACAGACTCATTCTCAGTAATCATTTCAATGCCAGAGTTTCAGTTAATGTTCACCTCAAATACTGCCTTCAAGTGAAATGCTTGGCGTCCAAGTGATCAGCAAACATGTCACAACTCAGAGCTTTCAAAAAATTGGTGCCTTCAGATCCAGCCAGGTTTATCATGTTTGCAAGAAGAGTCCAAATGAACACTTAACTCTGGTCTTCAACGGACATTTTCCAAAAGGTCTGACTTCACGAGATACACGTCTGCTGGTGTTTTCACAAATGATGCAGATCATGGCAGTATATTTTTTCAGTGTATGACAAGTCATATTGACTTTTTTTTTTAGTAATTTTATACGTCTGAGGAAAACAATATTCCCAATGGCCTCATCTTTTCATTACGTTCCCTGCTCATCAGTTTTGCAAACTGCTGGCAAAGACTCAGGAATACATCCATGTTTTAATGAAGTGGCAGGGAATCTGAAGCACCATGACAACACTAGATCCAACAGTCCAAGTACCAGTGTAGCAAGTGTACTTTCTGAAGAGACTCTTCGTGCATTACTTTCTAAACTAAAAAAAAAAGCATGGAATTGATAAGCTGGTCTCCTAACGAAATTGACACAGTTTTCTCGATGAGAAGTTTGGGTTCGGGGGAACCCGTCTATCCTGCCGGAACGTTTGTGGCTGGTTACACGATGGACGCGTGGGAGCAGTGGCGGGTCGTGTGCCTGGCAATTCTTTCTGTGGAGGACATTGAAGATATCTACCTATTCGGAACCATGATTACAGGACTTTTGCTGATTGGATTAGGCATTGCCCTGGTATATCGAGGAAATCAGACAATGGTGACAGCTGTTCAAAGCCCCACGAAGCTGCCCGATATTGGAGTGGTGGGCAAAGCTGTTGGCACTCAGACTGTGGACATTCAGAACTTTAACCACAAAATGGTTGTTATCTCAGAGCAGCTTTCAGCTTTGCAAGGAATACGTTTTTCGGAGATCAATTTGAATAGAATGGACGGAATGGACCGATATGGACGAGCGGCACCCACATGCAATGAACCGGTGCTACAGGTGCTCTAGCCCCTGCCCCTTTTCTGTTTGCTGTCCAAAGTGCCCTTTTCATAGGGACTGTTTTGTTGTTGTTTTTTTTTTAATATTTGTAAAAGATAAGTTAGCTCCAACATCAATATTCTCTACAATTTGACAATAATATATGAAATTATAGATTTATAAAATAACGTTTTTCTATGTAAATGCGGGCATCAATCCGTGACATCATGCATTCAGTGAACCTCCGTGCAGAAAGTGCATGCAGGCGGTTGACAGTGGGAGACAGTGCGAGGAACGGCATGGTAAGGTCACACTGAAAGTCTCCTTTCATTTCTTATCTGAACATGCAATACTGTGCAGCTTAGAACACAACAGTAAATGCGTAGGGTTGTTTATCATTTAATGAAGCCGCCTAGGCTATATTTAAACCGTTTGCTCCATCCATTTCATTAACGTGGCAGATTCGGAAACTTTAGTTTGAATGACGGCGTTAATAACATTCTAGCAGCTTCGAAAACTTAAGGCTGAATGACGACGTCCACAACATATTCTAGGCTGTCAGACCTTCTTCTGCTGGCAATTGAGAAAGATATCCATATTGAATACAGTGTTGTCATAGACATTTTCAAGAACATGGCAAACCGAAGACTGCTGCTTTGAAGAATACTGCAGCATTTAGATGGATCTCACACACACACACACACACACAGAATGTTCAGTTGCAATTGAAATTTAGTTTTGAATAACGTTAACTTGTGTGAAAATTTTGTTCCAAGTGCCCTTTTTTGAATGTTGAGCCCCTGCCCCTCCAAAGGTCTTTGCACGGCCCTGACGAGCGGTGTGGACGTGCAAAGACTGCATCTGGAAAGACCAAACAATTCATATCTTATCGACATTCGGCGCCCTGAGACAGCACTGGCCTTGGTTCAGGCCATTGCTGAGACAACATTTCCCCCTGAAGGTCGCTGCCGGGAGACTCTCTCACATTCCTCGCATTCCTTCTCTAACTCTCCGCGGTCGCCATTTTTACCCCCAGTGTGACAAGCGGGTGCGTGACCAGCGCCTTCATGGCTGCAGGAGCGGACGGCTGCTTGCTTGCGCTGGATTACCTCCTCCCCTCCCCCCTCCCCCCCCTTACCCCTGATTCCCCCCTCAAGTCCTGTGTTTAAAGTGTACTTGTGTTATTGTGTGCTTATGTGCAAAGGTTTTTTAAATGTTCCCACACTGTACTCCTGACAGGAGCATAGTGGGGGAGGGGTGGTTTTTTTTCCTTATCTCTCCTCATGTTGTGTTTCCTTTTTATCTTTATCCCTGTCTTCCTGTCCTGTCTACCCTATGTCAATTGTATGTTGTATATGTACGGACAGGTTGACGGATAATTTCGCTGGTACATGTGACTAGTGACAATAAAGGGCATCATCATCATCATCATCATCATCATCAACACAACGATCGTCCACCATCCTACAAGTGGAGACAATAAACTTGGAAGTAGCAAGGGCATTTATAAAAGTCATAGCTATAGAGTGTCCAGATCAACCACCACTCCCAGTAAAGTGCCAGATACAACATTCCTTCATGAGCTCATTGCACAAGAAAAACCTCATCTCGCTAGAAACTAAAGTTCTGGAAGACTTCAGCTACTGCCAGCCAGCTCTTGTTCTTGGATCTCCGTCCTGCCATTTTCCGTGATCACCTGTCCATTCTCCTTCACGATCACCAGCTTGGGCACGGTTGTGACCCTATACCTATTCTCCAACTCACTGAAATCAAAAAGAGCACATGGAAAGAAAAGAAAAGAGGACTGGCTTTACTGCAAGATGGAAAATGTGAAGTGACACCAAGTAGTGATATCGACTTCTAAAAGTAATACATTTTGAAGTTATAAATTAGTCTGTGGTGATTTTATATCCTAAATGCAACCACACACACACACACACACACACACACACACACACACACCTTGATATCATACAAGCAATAATTTGGTTTATGATTGTATTTTGATTCATATACAATCTCACACCGATTTCATCTTATGCTGATTATACGTATATTGATTCAAACCCAAGTAGGTTGATTTTCAGGAAAGAAATGAAATCTTAAAGGGAAACTGATTTATGATAATTACAGTAAAGACAGATTGCTTATACCAAAAAGGTTTGCTGCTAATTCCAGTGCCTGCAGTGTTCTTTGTAATGAGTGAGCCAAGGCCAGGTTTAATTAAGCGATTATTCATTCTGGAGTGTTTTGTATGTCAGTATAATACATTATCAAAGTTATTCTGAATCGGCTATTGTTACAACAAAGTCTACAGCTGCAATGTGCATCATTTTTTAAATCCCATGTTGTGGTGGACTGGCCAAGGCCACGATTGTACCCTCTCCGGTGTTGTGCTCGTTCAATCTAAGCTGATTTGACTCCAGTCATTTTGAATCATGTATAGTACGCTCTGAATACTGTGTTGTTCACGACATATCACTTCTTATATATGTTTTGATTCTTTCTGAATGGACCATTCATACTGGAAAATTTGGCTCAGTTGATACAATATGGGGGGCGGCACGGTGGTGTAGTGGTTAGCACTGTCGCCTCACAGCAAGAAGGTCCGGGTTCGAGCCCCGTGGCCGGCGAGGGCCTTTCTGTGCGGAGTTTGCATGTTCTCCCCGTGTCCGCGTGGGTTTCCTCCGGGTGCTCCGGTTTCCCCCACAGTCCAAAGACATGCAGGTTAGGTTAACTGGTGACTCTAAATTGACCGTAGGTGTGAATGTGAGTGTGAATGGTTGTCTGTGTCTATGTGTCAGCCCTGTGATGACCTGGCGACTTGTCCAGGGTGTACCCCGCCTTTCGCCCGTAGTCAGCTGGGATAGGCTCCAGCTTGCCTGCGACCCTGTAGAAGGATAAAGCGGCTAGAGATAATGAGATGAGATGTGTGAACGTACTGTAATTCTGCATTCAACTTCAGTCAGAAGTACTTACATTTTCTTATCATTTTTCAGTCTTCCATTGTTATAGACCAAATGGCCAAGAGTTTGTGGACGCATGACCATCACACCCATATGTGGTTGTTCCCCATACTGTTGTCACAAAGTTGGAAGAACCAAATTGTATAAAATGTCTTTCTATGCCGTAGCATTACAAATTCCCTTCAGTGGAACCAAAAGACCCAAAACCTTTCCCAGCATGACAATGCCCCTGTGCGTAAAGTGAGGCCAAGTAAGGGGGGCTCCCTCATGCCTGTGTTACCTTCTGGCTCTCTCCTTTTAGTTATGCTGTCATAGTTAGTTGCCGGAGTCCCTGCTTATACTCAACAATATGTATACTGTTCCTACTTATTCAGTTGACAGTGGGCATACATGTCAGTCCTGGGATCGAGATGCTGACCTCTTCTGCTCCTCGGACCTGCCTGATCCATCCTGGTGCCCTGTGTCTGGTTGGAGTCTCATCGCATCGCTCCTGTGGAGGGCGGCCCCATGTGGACAGTTGGGGGTCGCGCCTGGAGGACGCTCTGGACTCTTGCAGTGGTGCTTTTGTGGCTGGGGACTGCAGTTGACTTGCTGACTTTAGGACTGCGGTTATCGTGAACGGTTTTGCGCTCGGGTTTCCGTCGGTGGAGGGTTTATAGCATCAACGAAGCTGACTTTATGTTAGAACTGTTAATGTTATAGTCATGTTGTCTGTTGTTGCCCAAATGAGGATGGGTTCCCTTTTGAGTCTGGTTCCTCTCGAGGTTTCTTCCTCATGTCGTCTGAGGGAGTTTTTCCTTGCCACCATCGCCACAGGCTTGCTCATTGGGGATAGATTAGGGATAAAATTAGCTCGTTTTAAGTCGTTCAAATTCTAAGCTGCCTTGCGACAATGTTTATTGTTAAAAGCGCTATACAAATAAACTTGGGGCGGCACGGTGGTGTAGTGGTTAGCGCTGTCGCCTCACAGCGAGAAGGTCCGGGTTCGAGCCCCGTGTCCGGCGAGGGCCTTTCTGTGCGGAGTTTGCATGTTCTCCCCGTGTCCGCGTGGGTTTCCTCCGGGTGCTCCGGTTTCCCCCACAGTCCAAAGACATGCAGGTTAGGTTAACTGGTGGCTCTAAATTGAGCGTAGGTGTGAATGTGAGTGTGAATGGTTGTCTGTGTCTATGTGTCAGCCCTGTGATGACCTGGCGACTTGTCCAGGGTGTACCCCGCCTTTCGCCCGTAGTCAGCTGGGATAGGCTCCAGCTTGCCTGCGACCCTGTAGAACAGGATAAAGTGGCTACAGATAATGAGATGAGATGAGATGACGTGTGTGTTAGGTTTGGAAAGGAAGAACCTGAGTGTCCTGCACAGGGCCCTGACCTCAACCCCACCGAACACCTTTTGGATGAACTGGAACACCGAGTGTGTGCCTGACCACACTAATGCTCTTGTAGCTGAATGAACAGTATTCCCACAGCCATGCACCAAAATCAAGTGGAAGGCCCTCCCAGAAGAATGAAAGTTATTATAACAGTAAAGGGGGACTAAATCTTGAGTGGGATGTTCAACAAGCACATCTAGGTGTGACGGTCAGGTGTCCACAAACTTTTGGCCATATAATGTAACTTCTGTATGAACAGCTGTAGTTGCGCTCCTGCAGGACACAGTGTCAGAATCTCATATGGAATTTTTACGTTTATTTGGCACCAGGATGAATTGAGACCAAGGTTCAACAACCACTACGCCAAGTCCAGATGTGTCAAGCAGATTCAAAACCTTCTAGCTCTTCTTGAAGGCTTTGGAAGTCCTAATGTTTTTTGTTTTGCATCATCCAGAACCTCGGTGTATTCACAAATGTGGACGACCATCTACAGTATGATGATATAGTGCTCTACAAGGATGAACAGGAGATGCCAGTATAACATCTGTGTCCTCCCGCGTGTCTGCAGGAGCATGTTGAGCAGAACCGTAATCAAACCATTTCAATACTTTCAATAACACAATGAACAAAGCACAAAACAGAAACCATTTCAGACAAATGCATGTTCTACTTCCAGTGGCCAGAACGTTTAAAATGATAAATGGTCGAACAAACAAATCTATGGTTTGAATAGTGATTATTTGTGCACACTGAAAAAGTAACTCATTCAATTTGTGCATCCTTTCCATCCATCCATTATCCGTTACCACTTATCCTGTTCTACAGGGTCACAAGCAAGCTGGAGCCTATCCCAGCTGACTATGGGCGAGAGGCGGGGTACACCCTGGACAAGTCACCAGGTCATCGCAGTGCCATAATTCCATATATGTCATTTAATAGTTTTGATGTCTTCAGTATTGTTCTACAATATAGAAAATAGTCAAAATACAGAAACACCCATGAATGAGTAGGGGTGTACAAATTTTTGACTGGTACTGTATTTCGTTCAAGCGATGCAATAAATAATTAAAAGCGAAGTAAATAGCTAAATAATTGTGTTCTTGATTCAAAATCAGTAACCATGATGAACATACTAGAGCGGCGGCTACAATTATCGACACCTTTTCATTTTTACCAATAAAAAACAATTTTACAAAGGTGAGTTTCAGTTCCAACACTTATTATTGGTTAATTAATTAACCGGAAGACCCGCCCTTACCCTTTGATCTTGTCATCTGATGACACAGCTCGTTACCAGAGATGGAATTTTCTTTAGCGCGATCAGCAATTTTTCGGAAAACCCGGACGTTCTCATCGCAGGTAAGCATGGTGGAAAGATCACAGACATGTTTTTACTGATCAAATTCACCGATATTTCATGATCTCCTCATCGAAACCTTTGTTTCTTACTCTTTCATTTCGTATCTAAACGCGTGTTTGAGAAGTCACGTGTCGTGAGGTGTCGATAATAGCGATCACTTTCACCGGTGTCCACCATTATCGACACCCTGTGGAATTAAGTGACGTTTACAACCATTATGGATCGAACTTTGTGTAACATTGTTGAAGTACTTTAAAAAAAAAATAAAAGTGCTGTGATTTATTTTTTTTCTGTTTCATAACAATGGAATGTTTAGAGAGTATTTGGAATCCGATTGCAGTAAATAGAATGAGACCAGAATTAAATTCCTAGCATATAAAAAATTACATGCTTGAAATATTCAGATTTTTCTATTCCATTCAGATTTTTTCTCTTTTGCAGTTTGTTGTAAATATCTACCACATATTACAATATCAGCAGAGATTATATATTTTGTTTCGAGGAATGACATGCGACCTTTCACCTTACAATCTCAACAGCCTGTTGATGTTTATTGGTAAACTACAAAACGAGAAATGAATACAAACAACAAATGATTAACAAAATGTGATCTACGAAAATCCTTAGAAAGTGGAACAAAAAGATTTTCTGACGCAGGATAAACACTCAGGTCATTTGTTTACAAACATTAGAATTACTTCATTTACGTAAACACCGACATCGATATACAGTATTTACATAAAAGAGATTTTGTACTAAATATAAGTCTATGTAAAACAAATTTTAAATAAAAACTATTTTAACTTAATAGCACATACCAATTATTTTTTAAAATAAATAATCTGGATGTTGATAATTGTGGAACGTGTCGATAACTGTAGACAAAGGTGTCGATAATTGTGGAACGGTGTCATGTGATCTGATACGCTAAGTAATCAGGAAATCAACTCCTTTCTTTCCAGTGGAAGTTTGAGTAATTATTCCTGCACAATTTACGTATTCAAAGTCTCTTCTACTTTTGCAACAGCCAAAAGATCATTAAGGTGTCGATAATTGTAGCCGCCGCTCCATTACTACTTTCATTCGTATTTCTTCTGCTGTTCCTGGTGAGGGTGGTGTTCAGCCCAGACTTCATCTCCGTCCATACATTCCAGATTTTCCCCAGGATAGTTTTTGAAGGTCTTCCACTATGGAATCAATTTTGTGCCAAAATGTTCATACAATACTTTTGAAATATCAAACAAAAACGACAAATCAAAATACAAGAAAAAAAAAAAAAGTCAATTTTTTTAGACTGGCAAACAAATTATTCGTGTAATCGTGCAAAATATCAGTCTATTACTCTTCAGAAACCTTTTATTTTTGTTCCGCGTCTTTCTCAGTTTTGTTTGACGTAATTTATTTTGGTTGCGATTCCAGCTCTCTCGTTTGCGCTCCTGGACTTTTTGCTTGCAGTTTTGGCACAAACTTCACGTGTGGGTGGGCTGTCCAGGAATGCATTCCCATTGGGTAACTTGTGTTTGACTGACAGCTCCGCTCAGCCATTCCCTACTCGGATTCTGGCGGACTGTTTGACGAGTGACCGATCCATTGATGGTAAACAAGGATCGAGTGGACTTCAGTGGCGACTATGAGATTGAATTAATTCAACAAAGTGTAAATTCAATATCATAGTCGCCACTGAAGTCCACTCGATCCTTGTTTACCGTCAATGGATCGGTCACTCGTCAAACAGTCCGCCAAAATCCGAGTAGGGAATGGCTGAGCGGAGCTGTCAGTCAAACACAAGTTAGCCAATGGGAATGCATTCCTGGACAGCCCACCCACACGTGAAGTTTGTGCCAAAACTGCAAGCAAAAAGTCAGGGAGCACAAACGAGAAAGCTGGAATCGCAACCAAAATAAATTACGTCAAACAAAACCGAGAAAGACGTGGAACAAAAATAAAAGGTTTCTGAAGAGTAATAGACTGATATTTTGCATGATTACACGAATAATTTGTTTGCCAGTCTAAAAAAAAATTGACTTTTTTTTTGTATTTTGATTTCTCGTTTTTGTTTGATATTTCAAAAGTATTGTATGTAGTATTAACTCTACATCACTTTTACATAAATAAACAGGGTTCCCCCCTTTTGTAATGCGAACATAATTAAATGATGTTTCCACACCAAAAATGCACGGCTCATTATTTCAGAAAGAGACAGTCATACTGAATTTCACATGAAGTTTTATTTTTTATCTTATAAGGATAGACTTACATAATAATTATAAAAATTACTTACAGAATTAAGTAACAGGTTTTAAAATGTGTTTATACTTCTAAATGCAAATAAAATGAACTATCTACAATGTTTAGAAAAAGAAAATGCCGTCCAATAGAAGCCATATAAGCAAAGAACATGAAATCTATACATGTATCTGTGACAATCATCAAATTGCACTTTTTTCCTTTTTTTTTCCTTTTATTTTTTTAAAACAAACAAAGTAATCAAAGAGCATCAGCATCTCAAAGGGACCATATTGATGGAGTTTGTATTCTTCTCTCACTGTATGCACGGAGCAGGAAAAGAAAAACCAAACAAACCAAAAAAAAAAAAACCACTTTCCTTTACTCTTACATCTAAATGTACAAAGTTGAATTAGATATGTAGGATATTTAGTATGAAATTTCATTCTCTCTCACACACACACACACAGGCATACATACACTTACACAACTCCTATATAGGATTCTTGCAACAGTTTGTGAATCCATCTCCTCCCCTCGATTATTTTCACACTAACTACGGGACTGGACGTGTACGGTTTTATGTGTCGAGTAGATATGATCCCTCAAATGCTGTGTAACACTGGTACCTTGCCCTTCAGTTGGCACGCCACATGAAACACCAGTGCATTTGATCTGATAGAGCATAGTAGAAAAAAAAACAAAAAAAAAACAAAAAACTTTTCATTTTAGAAACGGGCGAGAATTAAAAACAAAATGAAACAGCCAAAAAAAAAACAAAACAAGGATTTTCACAATTGTTAACAATAAGCTTTCCATTTAGGAACCAAAGAACTGAAAGAAAAGACGGGTACACATGCATCACACTGACGTACACTTACAACTCTACTCATATCATGCAAAAAAAGAATGGCCTAGCATTCATAATTTTTTTTTTTCTGTTTGAATTTCCCACGTTGACCGGACATCAAACACGGTACAATACTACAGTAGGTAAGTGTAAAGAAAAGGCCGAACCGTCCAACCGAGCGTCCGTTTGCATAACGACACGTTCATATGCCACTGCTGAAACAAGTCTGAAATGTACGCAAAGCTGCAATGGTTCCAGAAGGTGCATATGATCTCTCTCTCCCTCTCTTCCCCGATCATTTATGAATCACAATGGTTTCATGGACCAGCTCTTTTTTTTTTTTTCCTCCTCCTCCTCCTCCTTTGGGTAAGCTAAGTGTTAAGGTTGTACAGGTAAACAGCTGTGACATCATTTCCACTGTCTATGCTTGAAATGGAGCCATTGTATCCATCAAAAGTGAGTGCGTTCTCACCGTGGCCTTCATTTATTTATTGACTTAATACATTTATGCTCTCTTTTTCAGACTGCAAGTGAACACTGCTTTAAAAAAAAAAAAAAAAAAAATATTGGTCTAGCGGGCTCAACATACACCAAAAAACAAAAAACACACACACACGTTGTGAGGTAATGACTAACACATGTGGCCGTGTGTGTGAGAGTACGTGCGTTACTTTCAACATTGTAACATTCCTGAGGAGAGAAAGAGGAAGCCCCTCAGGTCATCATACATACCGCTCTATCAGCGACGTACAAACGAGGAATATGAAAAGCAGACGGTCATTTACAGCGAGGCACGTACATTACGACGTTAAAAAAAAATAAAACACAAAAATCTCAAAAGGCTAACTGTGTAAGAAGCTACATATTTATCAAATATGATTACAATGGGTTGCAATGCACTACCTGAATACTTCAATTATTGCAGGTTTTTTTTTTTTTAGTATTGTTAGTCTCGACTGAATAATCGTTATATTTTATTTGACCAATTTTTCCACGAGCATCCATTTGGAAACGAATACCAACAGAGTGGGTCTAACCATGACGTGGTGTAAAATAAAAAGATACGGCGCAACAAAATGATCGATTATCAGCCACCCACGAATAGCACGAAATACAAATTGCAAACATTTAAAATACAATTACAAAGACATCAATGAGCCATAGCTGAATATCACAAGAAATAGATTATCGATTCTGTTAAAACTTTTTTCCCCCCCTTTCCTTTTTCTTCTCGCTTTTAAAAACGAATGCTGATAAAATGACTTTCAGGTAAATGGATGAATTTTGACAAATCATGTCTCTTTCATAAAGAAAGTGCTTCAATGTGTCGTAGAGGCCGAAAAACATTAGTGCTTATGAGAACTGACAGATCATGGAATAATGTAGACTCTATAAGGAGAGAGAAAAACAACACACATTATGGAAAAAAAAAAAAAAGCTGGTGAGCAAACTACAAAATACGCATCATCTATCAAACAGATGAGTAAAATTTGTAGTACATGTGATTTAGTGGGACTTAGAACTGAGATTTTCATCCCCACTGCTGTGCGCTATATGGTTGAACTGCATCAAAGTAAAGAATTTTCAGCGAGTAAAAAGTGAGCCTCTCAGTCATCAAAGTGTCCGATTCGTCAAGAGTGAGAACTGGAAACTGACCTCGGATTCTCCCGTTCACTAGTGGAAATGATGTACGCCTGTTATTCAACAGGAATGAACACTTTATAATATATTTATATAAAAAAAAAAAAAAAAGACAATATGAACATGTAGCTACTTTTGTTTCAGGAATACATTGGTCAAAACAACAGCCATCCCTTTGTGTGGAAACGAGGAAGAAAAAAAAAGAAAAAAAAAAAAAAAAAAAAAACACTTAACTAGTGGCAATCCAAGGCTCCAGTGAAATATCCATCACCGCATCTCCATTAAGATGGTGCAAAGAAACGTTCCGTGAGGACTTTTGGCAGAGTTTGTGGATCACATCCGACGTTAATCTCCTCCTGGGCTTCCTGGACTTCCTTCTTTCTCCGCCTATGACGTTTTCACCAAGTCGTACACGTAAATGTGAAAGTCGTCATCGAACTTGATGAAATAGACGGAGGGCTTGGCCTCCACCTGGTGTATGACCATGCCAGTCCGTTTGGAGCCATCCTCTTTGGCGTACTCCACTTGTTTGCCGACGAGGCTGTCCACCACCTCTCCGGGCTCACGCTCCGCCGGGGGAGAATCGTCTGAAAACGTGAAAGACAAGGTCATTAACTACCAAGGAATCACAGATGGAAATCGGAGTGTTGCAGAATGCTGCACATGAACTGCCTATCCTTTTCTGTTTTAACCCCATACACACTCCACACAGATCTGCAAAGGTTCGAGAACCTAAAATACTTCCTGATGGTTCTTTTCATCTTCGGATTCTGTCAGTATTGCTTCCCTTAGGATACCCTCTATCCTTTGCTTGTTTTTGGTAATATCTCCCTCTCTCTCTCTCTCAAATACAAGGGTGACCATAAAAGAACTAGCTATGTAAAGCTCATGTGTACAAGTGATGTCATCTCCCATCTTCAGATTTCCCCCAATCACAAATATCGCAATACAAGGAAAACAAAAACTGTATACTGTATTCGGCTTGAACTTAGTCTCTTCAGTTTGGGTCAGAATTTGGAATAGGTCAAAAAACACACTCCACATTAGGGATGTTAACCGATGACCGTTTGACCGGTGGTTGACCGAATCAACGTCAACCGGTTAATTTTTTTTTGGTTGTCGGTGAAAAAAAAAATCAATCGTTTTGAAGCTGCCGATTTTGGAGCGGAGAACCTGGAATTCTGTGTTTGTAAACGCTTGGGCCATGCCATGCAGTGTAAGGACGACAGCTGACAAATCAGAAACACCCATTCAGTCATGTCCCGCCCTCCCGCCCCAGTTAAAGACAGCTGACAAATCAGAAACACCCATTCAGTCATGTCCCGCCCTCCCGCCCCAGTTAAAGACAGCTGACAAATCAGAAACACCCATTCAGTCATGTCCCGCCCTCCCGCCCCAGTTAAAGACAGCTGACAAATCAGAAACACCCATTCAGTCATGTCCCGCCCCAGTTGAACACAGCTGCCACTCGGGAAAAGAAAAAAAGTGTAGACACAGGCTTTTTAGCTTACAAATTACTATTCTGTTCTTTTTTTTTAATTATTATTAGAAGGCACATGGAGTTTAGTCCTGCCTTGGCCAGTGCATTCTGAAAGTACGTTTCGGTCTGTAGCCAACAATGCATGTTATTGCAGATCATCTCTCTCCACACAAACTAAAGGCGCAGATGCCAACTTTTTCACGGCTTTTTCATGGACTGTAACGGCATTTGCTTATGTAGTAATTTTAATACAGAATTTACTCTGATGAAATTATTCAGACACTCCAACGCCCCCCCTAAAAAAAAAAATCGGATCTGCACGAGCCGTGAAAAAGGCGCGCCGTTTGCATCCCTGTTTAAACTCATAGGTTAACCGACTTTAACCGGCTAATGAGGCTCGGTGGTCGGTCAAGATTTTTTTTTAGTTTTCGCCATCCCTACTCCACATCTTTAAGCGAGCCTCTTCAGTGTGTGCGCTGTGAACCAAACTCACTCGAATCGGGCATGATCCTCAGGTCTCCGTCCTTGTAGTCGTCGAGCAGCTGATACATGTAGAGGACCGGGTCCTTTTCGTAAGTGATATAAAACCATGTGTTCATAATGGGTGCACGGGCCAACACCATGCCCCGCCACTCGTCCTTCGAGCCTTCCTCCGTCTCAAACATGTGCTCCACTGCCTTGCCTATCATCGTGTCAGCCAGATGTGCGTCGCTGATGCGTGTGGAAGCTGGTACACGAATTTAAAAAAAAAAAAGAAAAAAAAAAAAATCAATGACCTGGATCCTGAAACTCATGATAAAGAAAATATAAACTATACGTTTTGTAACTGTCTGGATTACCATGAGGGGGAGGGAGAAGAAAAAAAAAAAAGTCAGAATGAGTTTTATAGCTTAATCAGGGACGTAGCAAATTATTCATTAATTAGATAACACACTAGTAAATCAAAGGCTTATACATAATTACTTGATTACTAGTGGGATACTAAGCTATTTAAGTACATTATGTAAGATGTGAAAGAAAATCTGACACTGGAGACTCCTTCCATAAATGTTAAACAGGTGTGCTAACTATGCACTGTGACAGGATGGACTGCGATGCAAAAAGGTGATAATGTGCGATTCATATCATGGAGAGGAAAAATAAATAAATAAATAAGCCATTCTATTAATTATTAATTTAATGCAAATGTACTGTTTCAACACCAGAGTTCCCAATCTGCACAACACATTCACATACAGAGAGCACGCTGGGCCTGATAACTCCGGACCATTATGACGGACACGCAGGACCATATGATAACCATTAAAAAGAAGAGTTCAGTAGTATTTAAATCGACACCAGCCCGACACTGCTGCTGTAATCTACAGTGCTTTAAAAAAAAAAAAAAGGGGTCAAGGGAAACGGTTATTTTACAGGGATCCCAGCAGTAATTGAAAAAAATAGAGGAATGTAAGAAACTATCAGCAGGGGTCAAGGGCGCTGCAAGCCCCCTGAAGCTGTTGAGATTTTAACATTTAAAGATGCTATAGAACACATTTTTTACATAGATTTAACATAGAAAAGCAACAGAATTTAACAATAATGTGTATCTATTTGATGGCATATTTTGTAATCAATGACATAAGTGGCAAAAAAAACTGTTATTTATAAAAATTAGATGAAAATGCAGCTTTGAAGAATATACTACTTCTAACCCGGACACTGTTCCGCTATCTCTTTTATGGACGATATCTTTTTTCCACGACATATTCAGGGCTGTGAAATTGTAAATAAGAAATCCGAGGAAAAAGGGGGGGGGGGGGGTCTGGGGGGCACAGCCCCCAGCATAAGCCGGGGGTCTGGGGCCCTGTCACCAAGCCATTTTAGGTGTTATATGGTGTATTCTGAGCATTTCCTGCAAGTAAAAAATTGATCTCAACAAGTAAATATTTGACTAGTCTTGGTCTTCATTTTGCCATATAAAATACCTATCAACAGTTTTCCCTTTTAAAATGAAAGATCCATGTAAAATACCTTGAAATATCTAATAAGTGCCTATGTATTTTATCTCTTAATCAAAATAAAAGTAAAAAAAAAGTGTAAATAATTTAAAGAAATGTTAATAAAAGAAAACTTTGATAGGCCTTTCAAAATGACTGTGAAAAATCATGCTCAATATTTAAGTGAGAGATACCTGTTGTCTTCCAAATTACACTTAATTCTTGTATTATGTCCTGGCTTTTTCCAAAAATCTGTCACAATGTCTCTTGTCTACAGAGCAAAATTAAAAAAAACCTAATGTTTATCTAATATATTATTTACATCTTTTCTTTTACTTCTGGCTCCTTCTATTCCTCTTTGCATCACTCCCAGCTATTTCTTTCAGTTCATCTTTCAGTAAGGCTATTAGTTATTAGTTCTATAGTATTTGCATTCCTCTATTAAAGCTATTTACAAAATGTTCATAGTCTGTCAAACAGCATCTAATGAAAGTCTTTTAATTTTCTTTTCTTTAACACCATCTCTTTCAGTTTTGCAAACTTGCTCTTTTTCATCTTTTCCTTCAGTCTGTGTGTTCTTTTCTAGCCCTCTTTGCATCTCTCTCAAACACCTCCTTAGCTTTCCTTTTTGATGGCATCTTAACTATGTCTGATCTTACACCCTGCAAGTACAAAATTCACGTACGCGGTGCAAGGTCACGCAATAGCTTTTTTTAGCTTTGTCATTCGCAGTCAAGACGTGTTCCACGCTCAGCTGGCATAAAACTCCGCGAGTCCGGCTGTATTGAGCCGCCGGTCTCGTGCAAGGCGATTAAAACCGACTAGACCCCCCCCCCCCAATGATTTTTAATGCAAAAATAGACGTTTTGTGAAGATGATATTTTTCGCGACAGAATCCGCGGAAACTTCACAGCCCTGCATATTGAATTAAATTCAACGCATTAGAAACAAAAGCACGAACGGAGTTAAAACATTTTCTAGCAAATGGGCGCAGCCATATTGTTTTCTCGTTCTATCACGTACAGTCTTGCGGTATTCACATCAATTTAACTTCCGAGTGTTCCCGAATGTCAACGAGAACAAACGAAGCTGACAAAAACAAACATCACTAAACAAGCAAACCAAATCAGAACGTATTCTGCTGGTTATTTTACTTAAACATATTTTTAACGGATATACAAGAGATTTAAAAAAAACAAACAAAAAAACCCCACCACTTTGGCTAGAAAAATAGCGGAATTCCGCTAAATAGCGGACGTCTGGGATCCCTGATTTTAGTCCACCATGGAGCTCTATTTCTGGTTAAAATGATGCTTCAGGTGCCGCTATGGAGTCCATTATGATTCAGGTGATCATTTCCCCACAGGTCTGAGACTTTAGTCAATCAAATTTGAGAAAACACACACACACACGATGAACCTGTAATATATTTTGTTTAGAATATTAAACCTCTGTTCATAGCAATTTCTAATTTAGTCATTTTCTTTCATCCAGACAAAACTGCACATCATTTTGTATTGTTTAGGATTCTGAAAAAAAAAAAAAAGTATTTGTCATAATTTTTCTTCATTAAATTTTTTGTTTAAAATAATCTGAAAATCGAATTCAATCAAATCATGAAGCCAGTATTACGGAATCTAAAATCAGACAGCACCCAGAGTGTATGGTTATACCTCTAGCGCTGTGGTATAATACGCACTTAGAAACAACACAACTCCGAAACGTTTAGTGTGTATTAGTTACAGCGTTCATGTCCGTCATACCACCATGAAATGTGTCCTGTTTAAACATATATACCAAATGGAAATTTCAAGGGCATAATCAAGGGTAAAATAAAGGCAGCACAAAAATAAACAAAATGTTAGTGACTACTATATTAGCAGCTTTCTTAATCTGCATGTCAGGCACCGAACAATAATTAAAAAAAATTGCCCAGACACAATTTGCTGCCTGATGTACAACCCCAATTCCAAAAAAAATTGGGACAAAGTACAAATTGTAAATAAAAATGGAATGCAATGATGTGAAGTTTCAAAATTCCATATTTTATTCAGAATAGAACATAGATGACATATCAAACGTTTAAACTGAGAAAATGCATCATTTAAAGAGAAAAATTAGGTGATTTTAAATTTCATGACAACACCACATCTCAAAAAAGTTGGGACAAGGCCATGTTTACCACTGTGAGACATCCCCTTTTCTCTTTATAACAGTCTGTAAACGTCTGGGGACTGAGGAGACAAGTTGCTCAAGTTTAGGGATAGGAATGTTAACCCATTCTTGTCTAATGTAGGATTCTAGTTGCTCAACTGTCTTAGGTCTTTTTTGTCGTATCTTCCGTTTTATGATGCGCCAAATGTTTTCTATGGGTGAAAGATCTGGACTGCAGGCTGGCCAGTTCAGTACCCGGACCCTTCTTCTACGCAGCCATGATGCTGTAATTGATGTAGTTCGTGGTTTGGCATTGTCATGTTGGAAAATGCAAGGTCTTCCCTGAAAGAGACGTCGTCTGGATGGGAGCATATGTTGCTCTAGAACCTGGATATACCTTTCAGCATTGATGGTGTCTTTCCAGATGTGTAAGCTGCCCATGCCACACGCACTAATGCAACCCCATACCATCAGAGATGCAGGCTTCTGAACTGAGCGCTGATAACAGCCTGGGTCGTCCTTCTCCTCTTTAGTCCGAATGACACGGCGTCCCTGATTTCCATAAAGAACTTCAAATTTTCATTCGTCTGACGACAGAACAGTTTTCCACTTTGCCACAGTCCATTTTAAATGAGCCTTGGCCCAGAGAAGACGTCTGCGCTTCTGAATCATGTTTAGATACGGCTTCTTCTTTGAACTATAGAGTTTTAGCTGGCAACGGCGGACGGCACGGTGAATTGTGTTCACAGATAATGTTCTCTGGAAATATTCCTGAGCCCATTTTGAGATTTCCAATACAGAAGCATGCCTGTATGTGATGCAGTGCCGTCTAAGGGCCCGAAGATCACGGGCACCCAGTATGGTTTTCCGGCCTTGACCCTTACGCACAGAGATTCTTCCAGATTCTCTGAATCTTTTGATGATATTATGCACTGTAGATGATGATATGTTCAAACTCTTTGCAATTTTACACTGTCGAACTCCTTTCTGATATTGCTCCACTATTTGTCGGTGCAGAATTAGGGGGATTGGTGATCCTCTTCCCATCTTTACTTCTGAGAGCCGCTGCCACTCCAAGATGCTCTTTTTATACCCAGTCATGTTAATGACCTATTGCCAATTGACCTAATGAGCTGCAATTTGGCCCTCCAGCTGTTCCTTTTTTGTCCCTTTAACTTTTCCAGCCTCTTACTGCCCCTGTCCCAACTGACGTGTTGCTGTCATGAAATTTCAAATGAGCCAATATTTGGCATGAAATTTCAAAATGTCTCACTTTCGACATTTGATATGTCGTCTATGTTCTATTGTGAATACAATATCAGTTTTTGAGATTTGTAAATTATTGCATTCCGTTTTTATTTACAATTTGTACTTTCTCCCAACTTTTTTGGAATCGGGGTTGTACATCTATTAAAAAACACATCATTCCTAAAGCCTACATTTATAATTTGCCTAAATTATTTATACATTTTCTAATTACATATTGAAAATTACATGTGTTGGTCTGGGAAAATGTATCAAATGTCGTTGTGGTTGAATACTGACAAACAGCTTTTAAAGAAGAAAAGCCTGGTTTTGGCCAAAAATTGTGTTCTCTTCCCAAAGATATCATGCTAAAAATATTGGAAGGTCGGACAACCTGCAAGCAACGCTACCACCATCTAGTTGTGGACACAAAAACAGGCCTATTTCTCTCAGCTGGAGCTCGAGGTGGTCATCCATGCTTTTCTTTCATCTAGATTAGATTACTGCAATTCTTTGTACTCAGGGTTAAGGCAAAAACAAACACTCATGCCTTCAGATGGTACAAAACCATCAAAAAGTTGTTAGACGTTTAAAAATACTAGAAGACAAGATCACATCAGCCCTGTTATAGCCTCTCTTCCCTGATTACCAATAAGTTTTAGAATTGATTTTAAGATTTTACTGATCACTTTTAGAGCACTTCCTGGTTTCACTCCCAACTAAAATGATGCACAATGGTTCACAAGGGACCAGTAATTCAGCAGCAGGTCCTTGGGCAGGGCTCTGCTAGCTGTTCCTAAATCTCGACTCGAGACTAAAGCCTCGGTCACAACCGGCCGTACGTGCTCTTACGGCCGGTCTCATCTCATCTCATTATCTGTAGCCGCTTTATCCTGTTCTACAGGGTCGCAGGCAAGCTGGAGCCTATCCCAGCTGACTACGGGCGAAAGGCGGGGTACACCCTGGACAAGTTGCCAGGTCATCACAGGGCTGACACAGACAACCATTCACACTCACATTCACACCTACGGTCAATTTAGAGTCACCAGTTAACCTAACCTGCATGTCTTTGGACTGTGGGGGAAACCGGAGCACCCGGAGGAAACCCACGCGGACACAGGGAGAACATGCAAACTCCGCACAGAAAGGCCCTCACCGGCCATGGGGCTCGAACCCAGGACCTTCTTGCTGTGAGGCGACAGCGCTAACCACTACACCACCGTGCCGCCCCTACGGCCGGTCTATGTGCAACACCAAAACACCAAACATCGCACGGCCAAAAAAAAAAAAAAAAAATCATACGTCCGGTTGTGACCTAGGCTTAATAGCTGCAGTCAGGGCCCCTCAGCTACAGAACCCCTGCACAAGAATGAAGCTTACAGGATCAGGGACATCTTTTAAATCACTTCTCAAAATGTACATTTTAAAATAAGCCTTTTATTAATTATAGGACACCATTTTATTTCCAACATGTCTTAGGCTTCCTGCCCAAAAAGTGATCCATCAGTAGTTGGATCTGCAGTTTCCAGACAACATGCATCAACGTTAAGATTGTAACATACGGTATGTCACTATCTAAATTCAGATTTAATCCCAGAGTGTGCATGGCCTACATCTGAAGGTGTTTTCTTTCCTTTTGTTTTTTTTTTTTACATAAATCAAAACTACTACACCCCTGGAAACCCTGTGGGAAAAACTCAGCAGCACTGTCAGTATGGTGTGTGAATTCGGGCTCTGACAGTTCCTCGACCTCAGCTACATCACTCCAGTTCATGATTGGTCTCACTAGAGATGTGCGTGCTGTTTTTCAAATACGGGGGGGTTTTGGCAATATTTTCTGATTAGTTGGTTTATTTCCCAAACTATAAAAGGCCAATTTAAAACATCATGATCCTGACCAGGCAGTTATTAAGGATGAATGAATAAGCATGGTGAGCTCATGTTAATAAATATAGTCTTTGTTCTGTGAGGTTCACTTCCAAAAAACCTCCTGCTCACATGATTTTTTTTTTTTTTTGTCTTGTGTCAGGATCCCAGTACTGATATGCACCTCTAATCTCATCCCTCACAAGGATGTTTCTTAAAATCATAAAGAAATAAATCCTCCTTCTTCTTTTGGCCGCTCCCGATTATGGGTCGCCACAGTGGATCTTTCGTCTCCATCGCTCCCTGTCTTCAGCATCCTTCTCTACCACACCTGCCACTTTCATGTCCTCTCTCACCACATCCATGCATCTCCTCTTTGGCCTTCCTCATTTTCGTTTGCCTGGCAGCTCCATCCTCAACATTCTCCTTCCAACATGCTCTGCATCTCTTCTCAGGATGTGCCTGTACCATCTCAGTCTCATCTCTCTTAGCTTAATTCCCAAGCTCTCCACATGTGCTGTCCCTCTGATGTGCTCGTTCCTTATCCTGTCCAACCTCCCATCGCAAACCTTAACATCCTCAACTCCGCCACCTACAACTTTGCCTCCTGTCTCTTCGTTAAGGGTACGGTCTCCAATCCATACATCACAGCTGCTCTCACTACTGTCTTATACATCTTACCTTTCACTTTTGCTGGGACTTTCCAATCACAAATGACTCCCGAAATCCTTCTCCAACTGCTCCACCCTGCCTGCACACTCTCTCACCTCACTATTGCAGCCCCCATTTTCCTGCACAGTTGACCCCAGGTACTTGAATTCAACTTTCTTTACATCTAGTCCTTGCATCTTCACTACACTCACCCCCATTCTCATTGATGCACATGTATTCTGTTTTGCCTCTGCTCACCTTCATTCCTCTTCATCCCTCCATCTCTCCAAACCCAGCTCAACCTCCTTTCACCACATATCACAATATCATCCACAAACATCATGTTCCATGGTGACTCTTGCCTCACTCCGTCCGTCAAGCTATCCATCACTATGGCAAACAAGAAAGGACTCAAAGCAGATCCTTGATGGAGTCCCACCTTCATCTTGAACCATTCAGTCGTTCCAACTGCACACCTCACTGCTGTTTCACTGTTCTCATACATGTCTTGCATCACTCTGATATACTTCTCATTCACTCCACACTTTTTCATACAATACCATAACTCATCTCTCGGCACTCTATCGTATGCCTGCTCCATGTCTACAAACACGCAATGTAGCTTTCTCTGGCCTTCCCTGTACTTCTCCATTAACATTCTTAAAGCAAAAATTGCATCCGACGTGCTCTTCCTTGGCGTAAACCCGTACTGCTGTTCACAGATTGCTACCTCTCTTCTCAATCTCGCCTCCAATACCCTTTCCCATAGCTTCATGGTGTGGCTCATCAATTTTATCCTTCTGTAATTACTGCAGCTCTGTACATCTCCCTTATTCTTGTATATTGGGACTAGCACACACTTTCTCCATTCATTTGGCATTTTCTCATTCTCTAAGATCTTCTTAAACAATCTCGTTAGGAACTCCACAGCCGTCTCACCCCAAAATTAATTAATTAAAAAAAAAAAAGGTGCCTCCTTTTCATATCAGTATTTCTACCTGTTTAGAACACATTATCTGGTTATTCCGGGGAATGTATTCACATTTAGTTACATCCCTATACAACATGTATGGAAAGAAGAGAAAGAAAAAAAAAAAACCCAGACCAAACAAAATCAAGGCGTACCTACACGGTCCGGCAGGACTTCCAGCCCCTGCACTCGCTCGTCCTTGTGCAACTCCAGGCCATATACACAGTCGAACCCATCATACTTGATTAGATAGAGGGACGGGTTGACTGGCACTTGATCCAACACAGTGCCCTTCCACTGGGACGCTGCTCCGCTGCCCTCCTTCCAGATGTGCTGTATACGACAGCCCACTATGTTTCGCCGGGGCTGGGACACTTTGGTGGGCCCCACGCTGGTTTTGTGTTTTCTGTACGAATGAACATGTTGAAATGCCTATATAGCAAGTCAATACATAAAGCTTTCTGGTATAATTTAAGATGTTTCAAGTGACCTTGAGGGATTCTGTTAGCAGCCAAAACAAGCGACCCAATAACCCCAAATGGCAGATTGGCAATAAATCAGTTTAGTATTGGATTTAAAGGTTTTTTTTCCCCCCCAGACTCAACCAGTCATGACTTAAAGCATTCAACAATGAACATAAAGCCTGCGTGACTAATTTCAACTGTAAATCAGATGTCGCCAGGGTTGCAAAACTTACTTGTGGGAATTCTTTTTCTTCATCATATTTGCAGACACACCAGCATGTCCTTAAATGGTGAAATCGTGCAGAAATATAATGTCGTTATTAAAAACAGCCCTCCGAGAAGTAGGATGTGTGTACACAAAACAGACCCGAGGAGAATTTTACCTGCATCAGCTCTGGATCTCTGGGCTGCGTTCTTCCCGAATGGGGTCTTCATTCATCTGGATGTAGAGGAGCAGCCTTGCTGCCAAACTAGGGTGAAAATATGAATTCAAATCTGTCTAATGGGGGGGGGGGAAGTGTGGTGAAAATGGGGTGAAAAAGGAAAAATGCTGGCAGGTAATCCGATAATCCAATCTGGCGTTATCAGCAGCCCGCTCAGGGCTCTGGCAGGTGGTGGTTATCCAGTCTTTTACTTTTGTAGAAGGGCTTTTAAAACCTAGGAGAAAAAAAAAAAAAAAAAAAAAAGAGAAAACAAGAAGCAGATTTACCATCCTTAACCTTGAAACAGATACCGGAGTGCTTCTCTGCCAGCTTTATTAATTTGTAGACAAAGCCCCACTGAGTTGAATCAGCCTACATACAAGCTACAGAGAATTCATCTCAAAACTTTCAGCCGTAATGCAGAGCAGATGTATCTGGTTTCAATCCAAACCTGGATTCATTAAAAGAATGCTTCATACATCGGTCTTGATCACCCCATCATATGGGGAGTCTTGGAAATTCGACTGGAGAAGTGAAGTGTCGACACAAAACGTTATTTAGCCAACCAAGTCAAGTTGCTGTTACACACCAGGGTGGTCATAAATATTATAGCAGATGATGGCTGGTGCACTTTTAGTCATTTAACACCCCCCCCCCCCCCCAAAACAACAAAACGGCGGCCTCAGAGAAGCCGATGAAGGTATTCCTAAATCACAAATCAAGCGGGGGGCGGGGAAAACACCTTCCTCAAACCTTTAAAACCCATTTCAAAGAATTAATCACTCAACTGGCTGAGACGCAATATTTTCAGTAGAGGCTATTAGAGAATACAATTAATTAGTGTCAAAAGATACTGGTTGCACAGACGCTCCATAAAATTAAAAACGGATGACTTGTAACCACATGACGGTTGCAAAAATGTGCTACATCATGACCGTCCACCATGATGGTAGATATACAAGCAACTGGGACAGCAGCCGCTGAAAGTGTGTCTGAAAACAATGCTGAATTTTCTCAGTAGTATCACGATTTGAACGGTCGAGCAAAGATTTGATATAAAGAGAAGATAGATGCGTGTGGGTTTTGACCCATATTATTTTAAAAAGTAAGACTTTTCTGAAGATAAGACGCTTCTACCGACCATTGAGTACCCAGATATCGTGTTCTATTTGGTTTGGTTGCTGAAGAATCAAGTCTGACCTTGGACGAAACAGTCCATTTTCTGAGTGGGTGCCCAGTCTGGATTGTTTCTATCGTATAATTTTGCTGGCGCTCCTAGAAGCGAAATGGTAATACACGTGTTAAAATTATAATAATGACTGAGTGAACCACGACAAGAGAACGCTCATTTTATAGCAAAATTCTTCCATGCTATTATTGAAAGCTTTTGAATCACACCTGAGATAAAATGATCACTACAAACACGAGCTGTTCTGGTTTTATCCTCCGTTAGATCAGCCCTGCTGACATTATTCAGCTGTGCTCGTCTCCTCTCCGTACTAAGCCTCAGAGTTTCCCCGCCCTCTTTCCGAATCACGTACGGAATTCTAAAAAAAATCGGAACATGCCATGGTCATGAGTACTGTTGTGACCACAACCATACACAGCACAAAGATATGGCATTGCTCAGGGATGCAAATGGTGCGCCTTTTGGCGGATGCCGCCTTTTTCACGGCTGAATCGCGCAGATACGATTTTTTTTTTTTTAGGGGTGGCGTTGGAGTGTCTGATTATAATTTCAAAGTAAATTCTGTATTAAAATTACTAAATGAGCAAATGCCGTTACAGTCATTAACAGCATTTGCTTATATACAGAATTTACTTTGATGAAATTATAATCAGACACTCCAACGTCCCCCCTAAAAAAAAAAAATCGGATCTGCACGATTCAGCCGTGAAAAAGACGGCATCCGCCAAAAGGCGCGCCGTTTGCATCCCTGATTGCTAAAAGAACGCTTAAAGCAGTGGAAAAACAGAAAGCTGTGCACGCATGACTGTGTTTTATATGGAACGTCACTCGACCCTGCATTTGTATATCCACCAACATGGCTGACATCTGGGTTTCTACTTTGCTTTGTCATCACTTGCAAGCCAAGGATATGCTTAATATGCACCATCATGGAATTTGGTTGGCGCTAGCAAACTCAAAAAGGTGTGACTGAATAAAATGCATCTCAAATTGTATACTTATGTACTATTCTAGACTGTTCTTGAATGCTAACACTAACCAACTTTCTCATTCCAGTCACTGCTTGAATGTTACCTTTAATCCTACTGAAAGTTGTTTCGAGAACCAGCCTTCTGGATTTTCTCAACTAATAAATGTAAGGTGAGGGTTTTCAATTTGCGCTGGACATCAGAGACAGCAGTCACGCTGACAGCACAAAGACAAATGGAGCTCATCAGCATGTTAAACACTGCTGTGCATGAAATTGCTAAACATTTCAGTTCGAATCAGAAACCAGACAGAAATGTTTTGGCTCTGATGTACTACCTAGTGGATGCCGCTTTTAATCCTCCAAACAGACATAAAATAGTCAAGCGAGCATGTGAACAATGCCACTTGTGTAGGGAAAGTGAAGCATATTTAGAACGGCACCTTTAGTGTCATTCCAATAACATTTTCAATATGCCCTTGTTCATTTCCCCTTAAGGCTCAGCACGCATCACTGAGCAAACTGAGCTAGCTGGTTTCCTCTCTTGCTGTATAGAATAATACACTTACATCAAGATGCTGTATAGCTGGTTTCATTTAAAAAAAAAACCTACCCCAACCAACATATCTGAACTAACCAAATCAAATTTTTGCTTGTATTTTTAAAACTACCTCCCAGGTGCTTGTGTCAGTTAGTTTTATATATATATATATATATATATATATATATACATACACTATATATATATATATATATATATATATATATATATATATATATATATATATATAGTGTGTGTATATATATATATATATATATATATATATATATATATATATATATATATATATATATATATATATGTGTATATGTGTGTGTGTATATATATATATATAAATAATCTCTAGCCGCTTTATCCTGTTCTACAGGGTCGCAGGCAAGCTGGAGCCTATCCCAGCTGACTACGGGCGAAAGGCGGGGTACACCCTGGACAAGTCGCCAGGTCATCACAGGGCTGACACATAGACACAGACAACCATTCACACTCACATTCACACCTACGGTCAATTTAGTCACCAGTTAACCTAACCTGCATGTCTTTGGACTGTGGGGGAAACCGGAGCACCCGGAGGAAACCCACGCGGACACGGGGAGAACATGCAAACTCCGCACAGAAAGGCCCTTGCCGGCCACGGGGCTCGAACCCGGACCTTCTTGCTGTGAGGTGACAGCGCTAACCACTAGGGATGTCCCGATCCGATCACGTGATCGGAAATCAGGCCCGATCACATGGTTTCAGACTCGATCGGAATCGGGCATTGCCTCCCGATCAGGGATCGGATGTATATCTATATAATATATTCTCATTTTTAACACATCAATAGCTATGCGTTGGCACAGAGTGAGACCAGACCTCTTGTCTCAACACAGCAACATCAACGCGTGCGGCATGACATCACTTTGTAGCGGAGACGCTATTGGTTATTGGCTGCCTGTTGCCGGCAAAGTTGAACACGGAAGCAGTTCGAAGCGGAAAGCAAAGCATGAGATCTTTTTTTTTTTCCATTGGATGACAAAAGAAACGGGCTCAAACCTGAAAGGGTAGAAATGCTTGTTTTCATCAAGAAAAACGTTCATTTCCTTAATTGAAATTACTGTACACCACTGTGAGATGCGTTCTTAAAAGCAAATTACCGGCACTGTGGCACTTTATTTTTTTTTATTTGTTTACATTCCTGCCAGGTATTTTAAGGTTATTTTTTTTAAATTTGTTATTTATTGTTCAAACTGCCTCACGTAAGTGCTCTGTTTGCTAACGGAGTTGTTGGATGTTAAAATAAGGTGTTAAATAAAAAATGAGGAACATCCTGGATCCGTTTCTTTCCTTGTCTTTATTATTTTTTATGGATTATAAGAAGTATCGGATCGGGACTCGGTATCGGCAGATACTCAAAATCAAATGATCGGTATCGGATCGGAGGGCAAAAAAACCTGATCGGGACATCCCTACTAACCACTACACCACCGTGCCACCCTCATTCATATAAAATATTACACACACACACGTACATTTTTATATATATCACACACACAAACTGCACTTCTTGCTTTTTCGAGAAGGAAATTGCATCAGATCACAGTGCCTTTGGGGGCAGCTCTGCTCTTGAAATCTACAGACATGTTTAGTCAATCCCCCAGGCTTCCAAGGGCTCATCTAACAAATCTCAGCTGGGAAAAATAATGGAAAAGAAGGTGAGGTGGTCTCTCCAAGAGGAAACGGCAACGGGAAGTTGATGAGGGGATGAAGTACATGACTCAGCTTAATAATAAACTAAATGCTCATTTTGCCCTCGGGCCTTTTGATTTGATCACCTTAATAAAAGACGACGATGACCAGACTAAGGCTGTTGTACTGAACTGCTCTTAAACCTGATCTCTTTCAGACGAACGCATCACGCTCATCGTGTATGCAATGTTTAGAAGCACTGGACAACCAGATCACATTAAAAACATGAGACGGAAAGTAAACACGTTAAACTTGTAATGTAATGCATTTGAGCGAAACAACGTGATAATAGGGTGTGCAGGGAAAAAAAAGAAAAAAAAACAAAACAAAAAAAAAAACCAACACAAATATCATACGAGTCCTACTGGATGTAAAGAAGAAAACCCTGGCAGGACGTACTATTATAGGAAAAGATCCAACGACACAATGTGAAGCAGAGGTACTGTTAATTTTCCACCCTGAAGCTGACTTTCCCATAACACCAACACATCTTGAAGTGTTTTATTCCTCCTACACTGTGGCAATTTACCAACGCTAAGTATTTATTTATTAATTAATAACTGTGTACTTTTTATTCATTTATAGTTACATTTCATGTTGTGGAATGCAAGCAAAGCAAGTTACTCTCTCTTATAAACAATTTCTCTTCTTTCTCGCTCTTAAAGGAGAACTGAAGGCAAATTTATCATCAAAATTCTCTCATTTTATTAAATATAGGAATGCATTTTTGATGGCTATTTTGTCACCGCTACAGCAAGTTATGAGTGTTTGAAATACGCTATGTAATATCCATATGTCAAAGCAATGGCCGTAAACGAGATTCGCTAAGACCTGTGCAAGACATCGTAGAATGGAAGTAAAACGTACAGCGGAAATCAAAGCGACCAACATCTGCCAACATTGTCAAAAGACGCGCGCGCCCTCTTTCGAATGCTGATGTAATCAAGTCGGAAGTTGTGTTTGTTTTGATAGCAATCAGGAAAGTTTGAAAAAAGTAGGCAGTAATCGTCATTTAAACTCGTTTTTGTGCAATACTTCGTTTGGAAAGCAGATTTCAAAATGGCAGCGCTGACACCTGGCTGACACTTCACATTTTGAAGTCTCGCACAAGTCTCATGAAGATTGAACGGATAAGTGACACCTGCCGTGGACCAAACAAACTAAATTCAACATGGCTATAAACCGAATAGGCCGATAAGTATAATATTTAATTGCAATTAGCTGCCAATACGAGTCACGATATAAGGTTACTAAAACCGAAAACGTAATTGAATAACACGTTAATTAAGAAATAAAGCAAGTTTAAAAATGAATTCAGTTCTCCTTTAAATTGAATATGAAACTGGAAAGTCCTTGGTCTTAAAGACTCTCCTATGGCTGAAAACAGTAAGAGCCTATGTGCGGACCGGTGAGTTGGCCTAGTGGTTAGCGTGTCCGCCTCTCAATCGGGAGATTGCGAGTTCGACTCACGGTCGGGTCATACCAAAGACCATCATAAAAATGGTACCTACTGCTGTCTGGCAAGGCACACTGCAATACAGATGTGAGTGGGGAGTCAAACTTTAGTCAAACTCTCACGGTTACCAGAGGACCAGCCCCCCCACTGTAACCCTAGCTATGTAATAGGCAAGAGGCCGAGGGCTACGGAAACGGAGATTGGCACCACTTGGCGTGGGAAGGACTTTGGCTATGTGCGGACACTGGAGACCCCTTCCATAAAATGTGAAATAAATAAATTATTAGTGAAGCAAATTCATATCTTACTCATGAAAGCCTGAGGTGATTATCATCTTCATATTATATAGATTCTCCTGTTGTAAAGTCCCAATGAAATGGATTGATATTTATGCATTTCCTTTTGAAACAGGAAGTCGGAGTGATGGCGTGTTGAGGTGCTTGATTACAGCTTTTGCAATGCGCCACGTCTCGAACACCGAATCAAAACGTTTCTGACAGTGGCCTAGCAAGCTGACTAAATATAGAGAAAAGCGAAGAGTTTAATGAGACCCTTTTTTTAAAACCATGGAGGATCTGTCACTGCCAGCTTCACCCACGCCTTTCGCCTGTCACTTTAACGAGCATGGCATCCTAGAAGTTAAGATGCTGAGCGTTTCCGGAGTTATGCCATATACAATCGCATGCTCATGATCACAGAGTCGTCTCTGCAAGGCATCTCATGGTACATTCAACGATATTACTTATCCTTACTGATCGAGAACTCAATGCTAATAAAGACTGAATTGTGCTTTTGAGAAGTCTGGGGTTGCTTCCGAACACTCATCCTTCTGTAATATTAGTACGCAAAGAGTAGTATGTAGCGTGTCCGAATACTCAGGAGGCATTTAATAGTAGTCTAATGGTACCTAAATGATCTACAAGGCAAATATTCCACACTAGTGTCGCATAATTCAGCTAGAGCCGCCAAATTACCGAAGAAGAAAAACAAAGATGGCTGTCCAAAGCAAAACTAGTTAGTGAGAACTAGTTGTGTAGAACTGTATCAGGAATTTTTTTTAAAAACATTTCTGCTACTGCAGAAATATATATACACTTTATTTTACAGCATACATGTGTACACCATCTGTGAACATCTGGGTCAGAGGACAGGTAAGATGGCGGAGGAGAACTTACTACTCGCTCGCATACTCATAGAATGCACTACGGGTAGTAGGTACTTAAGTGACATTAGTACACTGAGAATTCAGATACAGCCTGCCACCGCGACATTTTGGCACTAAAACACTCTGAAAAGTTATAAAAACACCAACTTGACTGAATTCCATTATCCTGGAAATGAATAAACCACCCCCTCCAACATCAGATGGTCGGAAAAGATGCCCAGCGGGAAGATGCCCAGCGACATTTCCTGATAATGACCTGCTAGTATAGAGCGAGGCACGCCCCAAGGGGTGGGGCATATACATTCTAGAGGGCATTTAAAGGGGCTAGCTCACCCTTCCCAGGATCCTATAGACCCCTTGTGCATGACGTCACGCATCATGTGATAATTTCACCTGGGGGTCAGACAGACACCGTCTTGTGTAAGCAAGGCTTAATCTGTCTTCTATATGGTTCATTTTTGTGTTGTTTGTGGTTGTTCAAATCAAGAAATGGATAAAAGGCATTACCATCTCCCTGCTTTCAAGAAAAATGTTAACAGAGAAAGCAAATGCTTCAAGAACAACGAAAAAACGAGTGGTTAAAGAGAAAACGACGAGACAAGCCAAGCCTGAAAACTCCAGAGAAATTCACAACTGTATTTAAAATCTATTTAAAAAAAAAAATAAACCACCATCAGAAGCATGTATGGAAGAGTTTGCTTAAGAATCTTGTTTTTCTTTTCCTGCTCGCATTCGAGTCAGCGTCTTCATGAAAGTGTTAGATTTTCTGACAGGTGAAGCGGCGTCCTTATTCAACACGGAAAACCCAGATTGGTTTCAAACAACTCAGACATAACTCAGTTTATTAAAAAATAAATAACCACCACAAGGAGCGACATGTGCAATATATCCTGAAAGAACAGAAAAGATTAGGAGCAGAGAGAGCTGGAGCTTTGTTTCCGTTATCAGAGGAACCCAGTCCTGTGCAAAATATCACCGATATTTGCACGAGATTTTGCACTGCAATAGAGTGTAGTAATGAACCAACAGTTTGAGTGTGTTACACACAAACACACACAACTCTACAACAGCTACGTGCATGTGAAATGGAAATAAATCGACTAAGGCAGAAAAAACTATTTTGGATAAAATTGTTACTGTGTTACACACTGATCAACCTGTACGACTCAGCTGTGCCTTTTGAATCGAGAATAAATGAAGAGGGAACTGAACATTAACCGTCTGCGTTCACCTAGTTCTTGTAAATGTTCGGCATTCTCATCTCATCTCATTATCTCTAGCCGCTTTATCTTTCTACAGGGTTGCAGGCAAGCTGGAGCCTATCCCAGCTGACTATGGGCGAAAGGCGGGGTACACCCTGGACAAGTCGCCAGGTCATCACAGGGCTGACACATAGACACAGACAACCATTCACACTCACATTCACACCTACGCTCAATTTAGAGTCACCAGTTAACCTAACCTGCATGTCTTTGGACTGTGGGGGAAACCGGAGCACCCGGAGGAAACCCACGCGGACACGGGGAGAACATGCAAACTCCGCACAGAAAGGCCCTCGCCGGCCCCGGGGCTCGAACCCAGGACCTTCTTGCTGTGAGGCGACAGCGCTAACCACTACACCACCGTGCCGCCCATTCGGCATTCTATTTTGCAAATTATTATTCCAAGGGTGATTAGTTGAGATACGACTACAGCTACAACTGGAATGTGCTGATTTCTGTTAGCATTTGTAATTATTGTACCACCCACAAGAAGATAAAATTAAAATAAAATCTTACAATATTGTTTGAAAGCCTAGGGCAAGATATTTTGTTATTTTATAAATAACACTTCAGAGATATTGTTTTAACAATAATAAGCATCAATGTATAAACAGAGTGCAAATAGCTCCGTAACTATAATGTCCTTGGGGTTGTTGAGACATGGTGGGGCGGAGTACCATCTAGCCAACAGTTCAGGTCGGAGTTATTTGAGGGTAAATACTTTGGCTTTCGCAACATCCTGTTCCTAAAAGCTGATGTCAGGAATTATTATTGTTTTTTTTTTTTAAACACAAAAGCAGCTTTTGTTGCTTTTGTAGTTAGTTTTTTAACTGTTCTTCCATGTTGGGACTGTTCGGGAAAAAGAAGGTATATTCCAACATGTAGCTAATGCTAGGCCACAAATCTGCACAGGTCACTCCAGTCGTTTCAAGGAATTTTGTACGGATCATAACTGCTAATAAACTCTAATTTCCACGTATGTCTATCCTTTGCTTCTTTCTGACTAAGCTTATCCAAGTAATCCAGTAGTAGAGCTTTTTTAGCTGTAGTTTTCTTCAGGCAACAGCCACAGACGCCAGACAGACAGACATCGCTTGGTTTCAGTATCCAAACAAAGTTTGCTTGTCTGCCAGGTATAGGGTAGTGACGGTTGCTAACGTAAATGTGACGTCAGCGCAAAGAGCCAATTAATCGTATTTGAAAGCATATTCCTCTTGAACTTTCCGACTCTGCCAGCTCTTCACGTGCGTTCACCTAGTTCTTGTAAACGTTCGGCATTCTATTTTGCAAATAAAAAATCATTGCAGAAAAAGATTACGAGGAATTGAGTATCAGCCAAGACGACCGAGGCTCATTCTCGTCCGTTACGACGGAATAGCCATATGAAAACGGAACGGATTGATGTAAAGAGTTTAAAATATAATGACTTTGACAAAACTATTTCAATTTATGATCTATAGCAGAGGATGTTGCTGCACTGAACGCACTGAACTTGGCACCCCATATGAGGAGAATGTGAAAAAAGTATTTAGATTCATTAGTGCATGCAAAATAAAAACATGCTCAAACAACTTCAGCTGTAAAATTAACTGTTAAATGTTTTAATGCTTGTTAAAGACCCAGCACCCCATTAACACACAAATGACTCCAAACACGTCTGATTTGTTTGTGCATCAAAATAAACGTGTTTCATTATTACCTCTGCCAACTTTGTTGAAGGTTATGTTTTTGCTTCCATTTGTTTGCCCGTTCCCAACGTAACTCGAAAAGTAGTGAATGGATTTTGATGAAAATTTGAGGAAAGATGAGCCATGAGCCAAGGAACAACTGATTAGATTTGGATGCAAATCTGAATACGTGGTTCGGCAGAGGTATACACTCTATCAAACGTGCTTCTAATTTCTTAAGATAGTCAACATTATTTTCTTGATGCATGACGTCACTCAGCGCCACGTTAATGAACCACAGGTGTTTATTTTACATGCACAAACAAATCAGACAAGTTTGGGGTCATTTGGGTGTTAATGTGCTGCTAGGTCATTAAAACATCCATTAAAACATTTGATGGTTAATTTATCCAAAATTGTTTGAGCACTTTTTTTGCATGCACAAAGAAATCAAAATACTTCATATGCGCTGGGAAAACAAAACAAGACACTGCATCATTGCAGATTGTTTTGCAAACGTAATACATAGAGGATATTACACAGTCGCGAAAAGATATGAAGTTTATCTTCGAGTGGTGAATGTAGATATTAGGGCTGCACAATTAATCGAATTTAATCGAAAATCGCGATTTTGGCTGCCACGATTAAATTAAATGAAAATCGTGATTTATTTCCATTTAAAATGCGAGCTCTGCTGCATATCTGATCAAGCACTTTTTGACCAGTACTCCGCCAAACCATTAGGGGGCGAACCGACGCATGTAAGGTTTCATTACTCCGCCTAAATAAGCAAGCAAGCCAAGTGCGCAGAGCTTCAGTGCAGCGGTATCCAGTGTTGCCAGATTGGGCGGTTTTAAGTGCATTTTGGCGGATTTGAACATATTTTGGGCTGGAAAACGTCAGCAGTGTCTGGCAACACTGGCGGTATCTTCTTCAAGGGGTGATAGCGTGAGAGTAGGTAACAGATTGAGCGTATTTAGCACTGGAGGCAATGTTGTGACCTGCCTTCGCTCATGTTTAAAGCCAGAGCATGTTGATAGGCTGGTCTTTCTAGCTAAAAACTTGTAGGCCTCAGTATAATGCTATGTAATTGTTGCAACTGAGTTTTCAGTTCCTTCATCCTTTGGTAATTTCTTGGATAAATTTCATTTATTTGTCATTTGGAAATCAGAATTTCTCTTTTAAATTTCATTCTGCACTGAAAGCTGTTCATATTGTTTGTTTGAATATAGTGAAATAAAATTTAAGTGATTTCCCTAACATCAAGAATAATCGTGATTACAATTTTGATCAAGATAATCGTGATTATCATTTTTTCCATAATCGTGCAGCCCTAGTAGATATCATGAGTCAGCAAAAGCAAAGAGTCATATTTTTGACAAGATACACGGTGGCACAAAGATGAGAAGTGTAACATTATATTATATAGACATGTCCACAAAAAAACCCAAACAAACCCACAACTTAAAAGAATTTTAATTTTGAACCAGTTCGCTATTTTGACAACATACATCTAGTCAGCAGGAAAACACTGGGAGTGATGTCATCGGAGTAAAATATCGGGAACTATTATAAATCCAGTACACTTTTTCGATGGAATAAAAACGTGTTCTATTCCCTTCTAGCAGGTTTCATAGCATGCAATATTGTTAGCATATCGCTTATGCTATGCGTATTACGTCACTATCCAATGGAGAATGAGTGTTGAATATTGTTTACGATACTGCATGGTTGTCAAGACAACATGATGTCACACGTCGGAGATGTAAAACTTCCACACTAGCGAGCGACTGGGACAATTTATAAACAAACATGGCCACCATGTTTACTTCTTTAAAACGCAGAAGATTTTGAGATAATTTTGAAAGAGAAAGCTGCACTGAACACCTAAAAATAATGAATAATAATGGCTTTTTTCATGGTATATCAGATATATTCCATTCAGCTACTCGTCTTCCGACTCATTCAGTATCATGCTAGCTGAATGGACTATATCGGATATGCCACTCAAAGCCAGCCAATATTATTTAAATATATGTCATGAAGCATTTCATATGAAAAATGCGAGTTCTTCAACACGAGAAGATAAACATCATATCTTCAAGCCAACATGTGATTTTCTTTTGATTACACAGGACACACAAAACATTTTTTTTTTGCAGTCTGGTTTCCATCAAATCGTGCACTCTGATTGGCTCGCAAGCGGTCCGGAATCCCACCGTACGATACAGACCCCGGTTACGGACCTTTGGCGACTCGTTAGTTCACAACAAAAATAGTAGCAATTTTTTGGCAACATTTATTTTCGCATTTCTCAGAATAACTGCATTAGTTTTACAGCATGGATAGCGATAACGACAGTTTTTTTTTAAAAGATTTTTTTTGGGCTTTTTTTCACCTTTATTGGATAGGACAGTGTAGAGACAGGAAATGAGCGGGAGAGAGAGACGGGGATGGATCGGGAAATGACCTCGGGTCGGAATCGAACCCGGGTCCCCGGATTTATGGTATGGTGCCTTAGCCACGACACCCCCAGATAACGACAGTGTTCACAGCGAACGCGAGTTTTACTACCCTGATGAAGACGAAATAAAAGAAAACATTTCAGGAGAAAGCCGAAAACCTGTAACTGTTGCTAACGGCGAGCAAAAACATGGCTGAATCCTGAATGACTCAATTTTGAATAAATAGAGGACTACATAGGTGGCAAAATGTAGTTGTTTTTTTTCCCCTGCCATGGAAATGCATTTGTAGGAGGAAGCCATTTGCATTACAGCTGTGAATGAGGATTCAAAATGCCGGCTCGCATTGGCTTCGTTTTCCCTTTCTGGCGGTCTCATTTTCTGTTAGAATTTGGTAAAGAAAAACTATATAATTATTTACCAGCTTAATGTTGGTCCGTATCATGAAATACCGTGACCTCGGCCTTGAAAATACTGACTGAGGCCTCAGTATTTTCAAGACCTCAGTCACGGTATTTCATGATACAGACCTCCCGGCTGGTAAATAATATATATTCAGTGTTTTCCCCAGAAAAAAAAATTAAAGCCCTAAATTCTGGCATGATAATACACAGACAATTGAGCACCAACAGCACGAAGCAAAACTGGGGGGGGGGGGGGGGGGGGGGGGGGTGTGTGTCCCGGGGGCATACACCCTCCTGGAAAATTTTTTGAAAATAGATGCTCTGAGGTGCATTTTCAGGGTATCGGAGAGGTTTTAGATGCATGATTATAGGACAGATTTTACCAGCGTTTCAATGATTTCTGACCTAAATAGTATTAATGTATACACATTTGAAATTTCCCCTTAAAGTTCAGCATGCAAGTTAAACCGTTTTGTTATAGATTACTTAGGTATATGATCGATTGAAAATCTACGGGGATCCCTTAATTAACTATGATCAAGTAGTGCTGTAACAAAAATGTGCATGAAAACATGAACAGTGGTTTGCTCCATCTTATACCATCCAACGAAGAGAATCGATCATCATGACCTTCTGTTGATCACAAAGGGATCCGAACCTAAGAACTGCCACCTTAAAATAATGCCGCTTTTCCACTACAAACGCGGCTGAGTTGGGCTGAGCCGTGCCGTGCTGAGTCGAGCTGAGTGGGGCTGTTGGAGTTGCATTTCGACTACAACCGCGCTGAACCGTGCTGGCTGGAAGTGGGTGGACACATTGGGTGGAGTTAGCGAAAGTGGGTGGACGTCACGTGATGTCATTAAGCGGCGCAAACAGTGACAGTTATCTTTTAAGCGGTAGTCTCACGACCCGGATAGTAAACAATAAACATGGAGGACATGGAGTCGTTAGTGTTGCTGGTCTTGGCGCTGTGGCTTGTTGTCACCGACAACGCCAACAGATACTGGCAAGAGCGTATAGATGAGGCGAGGTGCATAAGGCTTCAGAAATTCTCGTAATTCGTAATTCTTCTTCTTCCGGGTTTACGGTGTTTACAGATCCCAGCGTGCTCACGGGGCGTGTGTGGGCATGTGAGGACACTCCTCCTCACCAATCAGTGCACAGGGGAGTGTCTGCTCACGCCCCCAGCCTCACTCAGCTCGGTTTGGCTCGCTTCAGCCCTACTCCAAAACCATGCGAGTTTTGGGTGCTAAGCAGGGCTGAAGCGAGCCGAGTCGTGCTGTTCTAAGGTAGTCGAAACGCGAGCCGTGTTGGGCTGAAGTGAGCTGAAGCGAGCTGAAGTGAGCTGAAAAAGGGTAGTGGAAAAGGGCCATAAGTTGCTGTATTACTATAACTAATGATTTAGAATATTTCTGATGCAATTACCGTAATACATGTATAACAAATACAGTGAAAAGAAAAGTAAGGCAACTGCATATTATAAAGTTTAAATTTTGGCACTTTATTAAATGGACTAGATTAAGATTAAAATGTATTTAAAGGAAAAGAAAACTTAATTCATACATTTAAGTTTGCAGAAAGATTATGTACTTATAAACTTATAAATGATAATAGACTAGGTCAAACTTTTGTGATTAAAATCAGTCGGCTTTGTCCGTCTGGTGGGGGACAACATCGGCAGCTAATGAGATCGCTTATAATGAATTGGAAACTTCTGGGATGTCTGACGTTTTCTTTCGATATTTTTATTGCACAGTTTGAACATGTGATCTTGACACAGCCAACAGATTACAGTTTGTTTACATCATACCACATGGACACATTACTTTGACAGAATCAACACAAACACTGGGAAAAAAAAAAAAGACCACTTGTTTAACAATATCAATCAATGTGTAAATGGATCTGTTATTTGCTCTCCTACGTATCTAGTTACGTGTGGGGAGGAAATTTAACGTATCGGATTTTAACTAAAGCAACTAAGCATATCGGCAGGCAAAGCAAATGTCTTGGGCCTGATACGCTAAAACGCTTTGGGGAAAACCATGATATTTATCAAAACAATTCATCGATTTCCTTGCGACTAACAGACTGAGAAACAGGTCACAGTTTTGGTTCTCCATGCCCCAGATGTGGCATGTACATATATTAAAAAAAATAATAATAAAAAATAAAAATATGCGTGCTATTTACCAGCTGGGAGGTCCATATTGTGAAATACCATGACCGAGGTCTTGAAAGTACTGACCGAGGTCATGGTATTTCACCATACAGATCGACCTTAAGCTGGTAAATAATATATTTATTTTTTTCTTTACCAAATTCTAACAGAAAATGAGAGTGCCTGAAAGGGAAAACCGAGCCGAGCCGCCATTTTGAATCCTCATTCACAGCTGTAATGCAAATGGCTTCCTCCTCAGTATAGACCCTTTTCAGTCACGTGACCTTCGTAAACGCGACCACCATTTTGGACATGTAGCGGACTTCGGCTTGAATCAGTTTGAATGCGAGGAAGGCGACAAATGGAGAACATACAAGAAAAAGGTGCGAGATGCAGAAAATACCTTCACTATCCAGCGACGTAGGGCATTTACAGGGCGAGCAGAGGGAGAGGTATTTGCAAAAATTGAGGTTAGCAGGCTTAGAGAACGACGTTTACCTGCTTCCACCAGGATTGTTCACTGACGTACGGAAGTACACGAAGCCCTCGTCTTTACCTGACTTCGGCCCACATGATCTGTATACCTATGTCGTTAAAAACCCATCGCCATACACATACACGCCAACGTCCGAGGTTCCGGAGCGCGCTCCGACTTGCTCCCAGAGTGCTCCGGCCGAGGTTCCCCTCAAATTAAGCAGCGCGCGCCGGCTTGCTCCAGGAGTGCTCCGGCCGAGGTCACGGAGCGCGCTCCGGCTTGCTCCAGAGCAAGCCGGAGCGCGCTGCTTAATTTGAGGGGAACTTCGGCCGGAGCACTCCGGGAGCAAGCCGGCGCGCGCTGCTTAATTTGAGGGGAACCTCGGCCGGAGCACTCCGGGAGCAAGCCGGAGCGCGCTCCGGAACCTCGGACGTTGGCTCCAGCAGCTATTTATACTGGATCCGGTGTAAATAGCTGCCGGATCATAATTACAGTAAACTAGTAAATACAGTAAAGGTAAACTTGAGACTGAAAGGTTTTAACAGTCATCCAAATGACTGAACGTAAACATTGCTACAGTAACATACCAGCTACTTGTTGACATTAGCTAGTCAACAATAGCTACTACAGAAGAACAAAGAGGTTACAATGGGTTATTTTAACCTATTTGGTTACACACTCGCCGCCACAGAATGTTAACACCAGTGTAATGCCTTTTCTGGCTAATTTTATTCGTCTTACCTCCAACAAAGTAGTCACTACACAAGCGTTGGTATGCCGAGGGCTGCCAATCTTTCCTGTTAATGGCCGCTATCCATCTTCTCCGTCGGGATCCGATAAATTGCTAAACCTTGCCTTGTTTGTTGATGGTTACTACATCCAGGTGCACAACAATATAATGGCATGATGGAAGTCTTGCTGAACGTAAAAACTTTCTTTGCTGCCGTTCCTCAATGTTGGCTGTGGCAAACTACTGGTAGTACATGTCCAAAATGGCGGCCGCGTTTGTCGTGACGTCACGTGAAAAGGGTCCATACAAGTGCACTTCTATGGCAGGGGGGAAAAAAAATACATTTTGCCACCTATGTAGTCCCCTATTTATACAAAATTGAGTCATTCAGGATTCAGCCATGTTTTTACTTGGCATTAGCAACAGTTACAGGTTTTCGGCATTCTCCTGAAATGTTCTCTTTTATTTCGTCTTCCTCAGGGTAGTAAAACTCGTGTTTGCTGTGAACACTGCCGTTATCGCTATCCATGATGTAAAATTAATGCTATTCTCCTGAGAAATGCTGGCAAAAATGTATAAGATTGATAATCTTATTAAAAAAAAAAAAAACATTGACAAAAAATGCTACTATGTTTGTTATCGTTGTGAATGAGCGAGTCGCCAGAGGTCCGTAACCGGGGTCCATACCGTAGGATACAGACCTGCTCGCCAGCCAATCAGAGCGCAGGATTTGATGGAAACTGCACTGCGAGAAAGTGGTGTATTTCCCAGTATCTATATTTTATAGTGGAATATCAAATGGTGACACGAAACTGAACGCAGAGGCTTGTGGGAAAGGTGAGCTGGCTCCTTTAGACTAGTACAGAATGAGTCATCAAAAAAAAAAAAATCTCATTTTACTTATAATACACGTCATATAGATGCTTTCCCAGAAATTTTCCTAGAGATATACTATTATACTGCTGACCAATTTTGATTTGAAGGAGGGGGGGAAGGAGCATTTCTGGTAAATTGAGGCCTAGTGGAAAAATCCATTAGATCTTGGAACAAACAGGACAGGCAGCTTATTGGCAGCTGGTACAGCTGGATTTTGCAACATGAAGGTGAGAATTAGTGCTAATTGATCCAGCAGGGATGTAAAGGTGCCCTACAAACCCGTTCAGCACAAATATAAATGAAGTGGCGCGGCGGCCCCCGCCCCCTTTCTCTCTCACACACACACACACATACATATATACACACACACACACACACACATATATATAATCCTGCCACTGATTCAAGCCTTGTCTGCAACTCGGGGTGCAATTTAAACCCATTATTTGGGGCTGATGGGGTTTCAGACTGAGACTTTAAATTTCAAATGAGCTCAGGACAGTGAATGGCACACACACACACACACACAGATCAGTTAACCGGATCAGCTTTCTTTCTGCAAAACGATAGAGTGGCTAAATGACAGACTGCTAACAAGCAATAACCTCATATCTGTACATTGACCACTTCACACAATTATACAGTTAAAAACAAACAAACAAACATTAGCTAACTCTTTCTAAATGAACGCTCGCTCGCGCGCGCGACAAGATCCAAAATTTACCTCAGGCAACAACAATGCTAACACACACACACCACATAACGACTAACAGGGGGAAAATATGTTTAAAAAAACCAAAAGACAGCTGTACAAAATACCTGCTTTTATCATTCCCTACTCCCAATTTAAAAAACAAAAAACAAAACCTACCTTACGAAGAAAAAAAAAAAGGCGATACAGATTTATGCTAAGCAAAAACCGAACATTCGCGAATATTTTCCCCCCTTTTTAAACCCCCAAAGCTCAATATGCACCAAAAAAAAAACACCTCAGCTAACCTTTCTCGACTGCAGAGGTCGTAATAATCCCAGACGAAGATAAAATAAGGTTCGGTACACGTTTTAAACAGGGCCGTAAGAGCAAACCTCAAAGGCAAACCTGTGCCATGTTGCCATGTAAAAAAAAAAAAAAAATCACAAATGTTAGCCAGGCAGCTAGCTCTGGAGTCAGTGAGCGATGTCAGCCATGTTTGCTCGGCTATTATTTACAATCCCCGCAGCAGCCGAACAAAGGAGGGACTGTGGAAAAAAAGGAAAAGAAAGAAAGCGACGCTGCATTGTGACGCCTGACAAGAAACACATTTCAAATGGAAAAAAAAATGCCTAGAGAGAGAGAGAGGGGGAAGAAAAAGAAACCTCCACTCAGTCTTACAGTACCGCACAAAAACCGCGTATGGGTTTGTTTCATTTCTCACGAAGCAATAACCGTGTGCATGTTTGGTAGTATATCAGCTTACCTTTTTTTATTTTTAACTGCGAATTTATAGCATGCTACGGAAAAATTCCTCTCCTGCCCTCTGAATCCAGCAGCAACCGTTTTGATGAGCTCAACTGCGGCCGAGACTTCCCCCTCCTTCCCCTCCCTCTCATTCTCTGCCACATAGTGCTCCACTGTCAGACGCAGCCTAGCGCGAGGAACCTTCACTTCCTGCACAATAGTGAGCGCCTGTGCAGTTTGCATCTTTTTTCACCCTCTGCTTTAAACTTGAGGGCAAAATTTGTCTGGCTCTGCGCAGACAATGCGACAAGGATGGGTTAAAATTGGGCATGGTTTTGCTTCTATTCTACAATAAGTCATAGGAATTTTTAACAGAAAAAAACAACAACATTCATGACTGAAATAGGTGGATTTGTACTGGACTGAATGCAGATTATTTCTCTGTTAACACTGGGGGAATGTGTTTTCACTAAGGATGGAGGTGTATTCAGATCAGGGGTGGTATAGGGTGGCAGCTGCCACCCTTGAAATAAATCTTGCCATATCACAACTCTGACTTCATGGTCGGTTATGATTAGATTAGATTAGATTAGATAGAACTTTATTGATCCCTTGGGGAGGGTTCCCTCAGGGAAATTAAAATTCCAGCAGCATCATTACAGGATAAATAGAAAATAGAGAAAACTTCTAGATAAATTAAGTATTTACATATACAAATATAAAAAATAGGGTGGCACGGTGGTGTAGTGGTTAGCGCTGTCGCCTCACAGCAAGAAGGTCCTGGGTTCGAGCCCCGGGGCCGGCGAGGGCCTTTCTGTGTGGAGTTTGCATGTTCTCCCCGTGTCCGCGTGGGTTTCCTCTGGGTGCTCCGGTTTCCCCCACAGTCCAAAGACATGCAGGTTAGGTTAACTGGTGACTCTAAATTGACCGTAGGTGTGAATGTGAGTGTGAATGGTTGTTTGTGTCTATGTGTCAGCCCTGTGATGACCTGGCGACTTGTCCAGGGTGTACCCCGCCTTTCGCCCGTAGTCAGCTGGGATAGGCTCCAGCTTGCCTGCGACCCTGTAGAAGGATAAAGCGGCTAGAGATAATGAGATGAGATGAATATAAAAAATAAGATATGAAAAAAGTCCAGCAGGAGAAATATTGCACATTGTCCAGTATTGCTTTTTGTCAGGCTAGGCTACTGCTCCTTCCCATCCTCTGTCCTCTTGTTACCCCTCCTCCCCCCCAGAGAAGAGTTGTACAGTCTGATGACGTGAGGGACAAAGGAATTTTTAAGTCTGTTCGTCCTGTACTTGGGAAGGAGCGTTCTGTCACTGAACAGGCTCCTCTAGTTGTTGATGACGGTGTGCAGAGGGTGACTGGCATCGTCCATGATGTTCAGTAGTTTGTCCATAGTCCTCTTCTCTTCCACCGTCACCATAGAGTCCAGCTTCATGCCAACCCCAGAGCCGGCCCGCCTGATCAGTTTGTCCAGCCTGGATGTGTCCTTCTTGGATGTGCTGCCCCCCCAGCACGCCACGGTGTAAAACAAGACACTGGCGACCACGGACTGATAGAACATCCACAGGAGTTTCCTGCAGATGTGAAAGGACCGCAGCCTCCTCAGGAAGTACAGCCTGCTCTATCCCTTCCTGTACAGGTGGTTGGTGTTGCCAGTCCAGTCCAGCTTGCTGTCCAGCCACAGCCCGAGGTACTTGTAGGAATCCACAGCCTCCACCTCGACTCCCTCGATCAGAACTGGTCATGACCTTGGTCTGGACCTCCCAAAGTCAATGACCAGCTCCTTGGTCTTCGAAGTGTTGAGCTGCAGATGGTTCCTGTTGCACCAAATGGCAAAGTCCCTCACCAGGCTCCTATACTCCTCCTCTTTGTCGTCACTGATACACCCCACTATGGCTGTGCCATCGGCAAACTTCTGAATGTGACACAGCTCCGAGTTGTAGCAGAAGTCCGCGATGTACAGGGTGAAGAGAAGAGGGGCCAGCACCGTGCCCTGGGGTGCTCCGGTGCTGCTAATCACCGTGTCAGACCTTCAGCCTGATGTACCGCGGCCTGTCGGTGAGGTAGCTGGAGATCCAGGCGACCAGGCAGGGGTCCACCTGCATCCTGTTCAGTTTGTCCTGAAGCATAAGGGGTTGGATGGTGTTGAAGGCACTCGAGAAGTCCAAGAAGAGGATCCTCACTGTGCCATTTCCCTTATCCAGATGCGAGTGGGCTCGGTGTAGCAGGTAGAGGATGGCGTCTTCCACACCAACACCTGCCCGGTACGCAAATTGTAGACAGTCTTGGGCGTGTTGCACCTGGGGTCTGAGGAGGCTGAGGAAGAGACGCTCCAACATCTTCATCAGATGTGAAGTGAGTGCCACCAGTCGGAAGTCGTTCAGCTCTCTGGGCTGGTTCTTCTTGGGAACTGGAACGATGCATGATGTCTTCCAGAGGGTGGGCACTCTCCCCAGCTGCAGGCTGAGGTTGAAGATGCGTTGGAGTGGTTCACCCAGTTCAGCAGCGCAGGTCTTCAGTAGTCGACAGTAGCTTATACAGTCATGTTACTGTCTCTGTCAAGTTTTGTAAGTTTTCCCTGGATTTCCTCAGGATTTCCTCACACTCTCCAAAAATATGCCAGGAACTCTACTGACTGAATGGATATGACTGAATGTGTAGTGTATGTGATGCCCTATGGCGTATGCCATGCCCAGTGTTCCTGAGATCAACACTCACTCTGGCCAGCATGAAGCTTGTTTCTGGAAATTAATGAATGAATGTAGTTGTTGTTTTTTTTAAGTAGGAACAATGAGATGTTCAACAAATGCAACTTTGCCCTATACATGATGACATGGGGGGCGGCATGGCGGTGTAGTGGTTAGCATTGTCGCCTCACAGCAAGAAGATCCTGGGTTCGAGCCCAGCAGCCGACGAGGGCCTTTCTGTACGGAGTTTGCATGTTCTCCCCGTGTCTGTGTGGGTTTCCTCTGGGTGCTCTGGTTTCCCCCACAGTCCAAAGACATGCAGGTTAGGCTAATTGGTGGCTCTAAATTGACCGTAGGTGTGAATGTGAGTGTGAATGGTTGTCTGTGTCTATGTGTCAGCCCTGCGATGACCTGGCGACTTGTCCAGGGTGTACCCCGCCTGTCGCCCGTAGTCAGCTGGGATAGGCTCCAGCTTGCCTGCGACCCTGTAGAACAGGATAAGCGGCTACAGATAATGGATGATGACATGGCCCCTTTGCTACACTGCTGAACCAGATCTAAGGTTTGCTTGAGGCTAACCATGTTTGGTTGACTTGTCCAGAATTGCAGCAGCGAGCATCACTGCCATGGGCAGTGATCACACCTATCACAATGATCACACAATCACACATATGGGCAATTTAGAGTAGCCAGTTAACCTAATCTGCGTGTCTTTGGACTGTGGGAGAAATCAGAGCACCCGGAGAAAACCCACACAGACATGGGGAGAACACGCAAACTCCACACAGAAAGGCCGCTGTTAGCCGCTGGGCTCAAACCCAGAACCTTCTTGCTGTGAGGCGACAGTGCTAACCACTACACCAGCATGTCGCCCCCACACTATGTTTAAAAACCCTGAAAACTGCACTAAAATGAACATTTGCACACAAATGCACAGTTGCCACTTTGCACCTGTCTTTGTCTCATCATTTATGTTGTATATTGTACTTAGCAAGATGTCTACTTAGATAGCTGTAGACAGTCACTGATGTACCTTATTTTGTATTCTTCTGTTTTCTCTATAAATGTACCATAGAGAGCCTGAGGGAAACTGCATTTCAATGCACTGTAGACTTGTACAGCCATCCACCTGCTGTTTTCTGCAGTTGTCTAATCAGCCAACCCCTTGACAGCAGCACAGTGCATCAAATCATGCAGATACAAATCAAGAGCTTCAGTTAATGTTCACTTCAAACATCAGAATGGGAAAAATTGTGATCTCAAGTTGCAACTTTCACTGTGGCATGGGTGTTGGTTTGAGCCAGATGGACTGGTTTGAGTATTTCAGAAACTGCTGATCTCCTGGGGTTTTCACACACAACAGTCTCTAGAGTTTACACAGAATGGTGCAAAAAACACAGAGTGATTGACAGTTCTGTGGGTGGAAACAAACGTCTTGTTGATCAGAGAGATCAGATGAAAATAGCCAGATTGGTTTGCGCTGCCAGGAAGGATATAGTAACTCATATAATCACTCTTTACAACCATGGTGAGCAGAAAAGCATCTCAGCACGCAACAGCAGAAGACCACATTGGGTTCCACTCCTGCCAGCCAAGAACAGGAATCTTATGCCGCTTTTCCACTACAAACGCGGCTGAGCCGTGCCGTGCTGAGTTGGGCTGAGTTGAGCTGAGCGGGGCTGTTGGAGTTGCATTTCGACTACAACCGCGCTGAACCGTGCTGGCTGGAAGTGGGTGGACACATTGGGTGGAGTTAGCGAAAGTGGGTGGACGTCACGTGATGTCGTTAAGCAGCGCAAACAGTGACATCAGTGACAGTGGCGGAACAAGTCAGAGCCGGGCCGGGGGCGGGGCAAATGACCGGGCCCTTTATTAAAGCTTATCATAACATCATTTTAGGCTACAAAATGTCCGCAACTGCGGTGTTTACCAATTTCAACACTACCGGGTGCAACTATGTTATTTAGTACATCAAGTCCTTCAAACGAACATGTAACTCAGAAACAAAAAACATTAGGATACTGTACATGGCTCATAATAAAACATCAATAGCCTATACTGCGCACATTATTTGAAGGGCATACGAATGAGCGCTCAGAGGTTGCAACGGTGACAGGAAGAGTCAGAAATAAAAGGAGGGCGGTGCAAACCTCACTGAATGCACTGTGTTTACCAATTTCAACACTACGGGGTGCAACTATGTTATTTTGTACATTAAGTCCTTCAAACGAACATGTAACTCAGAAACAAAAAAACATTAGGCGACATACTGTACATGGCTCATAATAAAACATCAATAGCCTACTGCGCGCATTATTTGAAGGGCATACGACGAGCCTTGCGCTCCGCGAACTCGTCCACGATGCTCTGTATGTCACTGATTCAGTGATCTTTTCAGCGGTAGTCTCACGACCCGGATAGTAAACAATAAACATGGAGGACATGGAGTCGTTAGTGTTGCTGGTCTTGGCGCTGTGGCTTGTTGTCACCGACAACGCCAACAGATACTGGCAAGAGCGTATAGATGAGGCGAGGCGCATAAGGCTTCAGAAATTCTCGTAATTCGTAATTCTTCTTCTTCTGGGTTTACGGTGTTTACAGATCCCAGCGTGCTCGCGGGGCGTGTGTGGGCATGTGAGGACACTCCTCCTCACCAATCAGTGCACAGGGGAGTGTCTGCTCACGCCCCCAACCTCACTCGGCACGGTTTGGCTCGCTTCAGCCCCACTCCAAAACCGTGCGAGTTTTAGGGGCTAAGCAGGGCTGAAGCGAGCTGAGTCGTGCTGGTTTTTGGTAGTCGAAATGCGAGCCGTGTCGGGCTGAAGTGAGCTGAAGCGAGCTGAAGTGAGCTGAAAAAGGGTAGTGGAAAAGGGCCATTAGAATCAAGAACAAGCTCCTATTAAGTGGCCGGTGAGGAGTGTATATTGTATGGACTTGCTGACAATAAAGCTCTCTTGAATCTTGAAAAACACCACTGAATCCTATACTCATATTTAATACACATTGTAACAAATGCATTCAGTGTGAAAACGTGAATACAACCAGCTACAAAGAATGAGAATCTTAAATGTTAATTAGCCCAGAATTGTTTCCAGGAGACAATGTAAGACAATTATTATACTGGTAGCAGAATAGACCTCGCATACTGATCAGATGTCTGGCCAAAACAGAAAGGTTGAACTCACTGACAGGAATGCCTTAGCTTTTATTAGATTTCATTAAATAATCCAGGTTTAATCATTGAATTACCTAAAGTTCAGACATGATATTATCAGATTCATAGCTGTAAGTCATTCATACATTATTTAAAATCAGTATTTTATCTATATTTCTTCCAATAAGGACAACAACACAGCTCAGTATGGAAGATTAAACCCATTTATATTTAACAAAATATGATTTAAAAATCGATTCAAATTCCTCCATTTTCTGGTATTCATTCTTTCTGGGTCTCAGATCTAAATGTGTGTGCATTTTTCTTGCTAATATAGTCAAATTATCTTTTGTTAGTTACATAATCCCATCTGTCTCTCTGGAGAACAGAAGCTAAATGGAAATTATGTAAATATACTATCCACGTATGCATTTCTGCAATGGTCCATATCGACGGCACGGCCCGTGACCGAGCACGCTTTGACATTGAAGAAGTGCAATGGAAAACAAAAAACTCGGCCCCTTCTCCCCTCCTTCCGGTTGCCATAGAGACAGTGTCTTCACATGCCTTTGAACTGCTGCATAATGGACAGGAGGTGCTCGCTGCGTTTTTGGATGTTGCACTGCTCTTCTTTCAGCTTCTCCTGCTCATGGAGCACTTCCTCCTGCACAGAATTGATGACCGACTTTGTATTATTGTGGTGCCGCCATATTGGAATGTATGGCTAAGTCTGAACTGGACTTATGATGTTTCCATTGAGAAGTGATTGATGGTGATGACCAGTCCCTTGGGATTATGTCTTCTGGACTGTATTCATTTACTGCTAGGACCATCTTTCCTGGTGCTTTGTTGACTTACATTCAATTCTTATATATATATATATATATATATATATATATATATATATATATATATATATATATATATATGGGTCATTCTAGAATTTGGGTACATTTCATGTTTGTGAGATAAACCTTTTGTCATTTTGTTATTTTCCACAAAATAAACCTTTATTGAATCAGTTTTGAACAATGAATATATGTTATTTATCAGCTGGGAGGTCCGTATCGTGAAATACCATGACCGAGGTCTTGAAAGTACTGACCGAGGCCCTCTGGGCCGAGGTCAGTATTCAAGGCCGAGGTCACGGTATTTCATCATACGGACCGACCTTAAGCTGGTAAATAATATATTAATTTTTTTCTTTACCAAATTCTAACAGAAAACGAGGGCTCCTGAAAGGGAAAACTGAGCCGAGGCAAGCCGCCATTTTGAATCCTCATTCACAGCTGTAATGCAAATGGCTTCCTCCTCGGTATACAAGTGCACTTCCATGGCAGGAAAAAAACTACATTTTGCCGCCTATGTAGTCCCCTATTTATACAAAATTGAGTCATTCAGGATTCAGCCATGTTTTTGCTCGGCGTTAGCAACAGTTACTGGTTTTTAGCTTTCTCCTGAAATGTTTTCTTTTATTTTGTCTTCCTCAGGGTAGTAAAACTCGCTTTTGCTGTGAACACTGCCGTTATCGCTATCCATGATGTAAAATTAATGCTATTATACTGAGAAATGTGAAAATAAATGTTGACAAAAATTGCTACTATGTTTGTTGTCGTTGTTGTTGTGAACGAGCGAGTTGCCAGAGGTCCGTATCGTAAGATACGGACCCGCTCGCCAGCCAGTCAGAGCGCAGGATTTGATGGAAACCGGACCGCGAAAAAAATAATGCAAATTATGACAAACTTTCACCAATAGCCATGCTTGATATACATTTTCGACCCAACTTAGCCATAAAACATTCACTGAATGATTCCCACCCCTCCCCCCACATTATTGGCAGTCTTCGACTCCTGATTCAGATATTCGACTTGAATAAACATGAAGTGATTCAGTCTAACAATCTGTTTTTGGGGGCTCATTCTATTCGCTGTTATAAAAATCAATTGCACAGAAAGTCTATTTTCTGTATTATGTGAAATATATATATATTTGTATCCGTCCCAATGGTCCTGTCAACTCTGTTATAAAACTGCATAAAATCCACAAAGCCTTTAATAATATGCATGACACCTGCCCCGAGTGATGACACTTCCTCTGGTGGGAAACTTCAGAACGGCAGTGAGGTATGTTATGTTATTTTTCTTCTCTCATTAATTTGAACAAAATGTTGAGGATTTTACACCAACAGTAGGTTAATTATTCGTCAAATCTGTTACTGTGATATTGGTGTGACTCTCACTCATTTTTTTTAAAGACAATTAAAATCCATAAAATTCTGTTTTTATACATGCCATGTGGTAGCTAGTTTGAGGTTAATGGTGGAAAATGTCACCTCTGTTATCATCAATTCTGTTCACGGATTGCCCAGTTTAACGATAACAAAGTTGACGATGACTCACAGAGTCAATACTTGGAATGCACCCGCAATTATAGAATGAGCCAAAAAGATTAACACATGCAGCGAGTGGTACTTTGATGCTTAAAAATATCAGGATCCTGTAGTATATTTGAATAAATTAATTGAGTTTTCAGGGATTTTTTTTTCCTTGCAAAACACTGATTTTGAAGGTTATTTCCAGACCCAAATTAATATTTAGTGACACCTTTCCTGGAGAGAAAATGGAACAGCACTATGTAACTTCCTATGATGTCTAACAGGGCTGGAGACACTGGAATATTTCTACTTTATATCCTTGTGTGCGGCGTGTGCATTGTTCTTATCGATTTGGACCGCAGGTTTCAACAGGAATCAAACTAAGAGCCTGAAATTTCGAACACAATTATTTCTGTATTTATTTAGGTTTATGTTTTGGGTCTTTACTGTGTAAATCCGTCTATAGCCAAGTTTTAACCATATGGCAGAGGCAACCAGGCTTTGTACTAAAATATCCTTTTGTCTTCATGGTGTTATTAATTTTTTTTAAGTGTCCCTGGACTAAAAGATGCAAAACCCCACCTCTATACAGTGGGGCAAAAAAGTATTTAGTCAGTCACCAATTGTGCAAGTTCTCCCACTTAAAAAGATGAGAAAGGCCTGTAATTTTCATCATAGGTACACTTCAACTATGAGAGACAGAATGAGAAAAAAAAATCCAGAAAATCACATTGTCTGATTTTTAAAGAACTTATTTGCAAATTATGGTGGAAAATAAGTATTTGGTCAATAACAAAAGTTCATCTCAATACTTTGTTATATACCCTTTGTTGGCAGTGACAGAGGTCAAACGTTTTCTGTAAGTCTTCACAAGGTTTTCACACACTGTTGCTGGTATTTTGGCCCATTCCTCCATGCAGATCTCCTCTAGAGCAGTGATGTTTTGGGGCTGTCGCTGGGCAACACGGACTTTCAACTCCCTCCAAAGATTTTCTATGGGGTTGAGATCTGGAGACTGGCTAGGCCACTCCAGGACCTTGAAATGCTTCTTACGAAGCCACTCCTTCGTTGCCTGGGCGGTGTGTTTGGGATCATTGTCATGCTGAAAGACCCAGCCACGTTTCATCTTCAATGCCCTTGCTGATGGAAGGAGGTTTTCACTCAAAATCTCACGATACATGGCCCCATTCATTCTTTCCTTTACACGGATCAGTCGTCCTGGTCCCTTTGCAGAAAAACAGCCCCAAAGCATGATGTTTCCACCCCCATGCTTCACAGTAGGTATGGTGTTCTTTGGATGCAACTCAGCATTCTTTCTCCTCCAAACACGACAAATTGAGTTTTTACCAAAAAGTTCTATTTTGGTTTCATCTGACCATATGACATTCTCCCAATCCTCTTCTGGATCATCCAAATGCTCTCTAGCAAACTTCAGACGGGCCTGGACATGTACTGGCTTAAGCAAGGGGACACGTCTGGCACTGCAGGATTTGAGTCCCTGGCGGCGTAGTGTGTTACTGATGGTAGCCTTTGTTACTTTGGTCCCAGCTCTCTGCAGGTCATTCACTAGGTCCCCCCGTGTGGTTCTGGGATTTTTGCTCACCGTTCTTGTGATCATTTTGACCCCACGGGGTGAGATCTTGCGTGGAGCCCCAGATCGAGGGAGATTATCAGTGGTCTTGTATGGCTTCCATTTTCTAATAATTGCTCCCACAGTTGATTTCTTCACACCAAGCTGCTTACCTATTGCAGATTCAGTCTTCCCAGCCTGGTGCAGGTCTACAATTTTGTTTCTGGTGTCCTTTGACAGCTCTTTGGTCTTGGCCATAGTGGAGTTTGGAGTGTGACTGTTTGAGGTTGTGGACAGGTGTCTTTATACTGATAACGAGTTCAAACAGGTGCCATTAATACAGGTAACGAGTGTAGGACAGAGGAGCCTCTTAAAGAAGTTGTTACAGGTCTGTGAGAGCCAGAAATCTTGCTTGTTTGTAGGTGACCAAATACTTATTTTACCGAGGAATTTACCAATTAATTCATTAAAAATCCTACAATGTGATTTCCTGGATTCTTTCCCCCCATTCTGTCTCTCATAGTTGAAGTGTACCTATGATGAAAATTACAGGCATCTCTCATCTTTTTAGTGGGAGAACTTGCACAATTGGTGGCTGACTGACTACTTTTTTGCCCCACTGTATATTTAATTCTGGTCAGAAAGGCAGAATAAATTAAGTACGATGACTTAGATTTTATTATATTTTAAAAATAAGAAGAAAATCTTTTTTTCAGAGAATGTAGTAGTGTTTCCAACTGTTTGAGAGGAGAAGATAAATTATTATACCGTATGTAAATTCACTTCCTAGTCAGACTCTTGGCTATATAAATAGCAATTGGATGCAGTGTGTGGTGAGTAACTGTTTGTGGTCACACACCCTGAGTTTGCACAGCTCCTTCCTCTCCTTATCGTTCTCTTCAGCCCGTGCTCGTAGCCAAGCCTCATTCTGAAGTCTGTGTCTCTCTAGCATTTCCTGAAGTTCCTGTTGAACCAGAACCACAAACGTTTATTGTTTCACAATGCATCAAGCGACACACGTCTGTTTTGGAGAACAATAGGTCAATCGGTTTGAGGCCATTTTCCTCAGATGCTCAGCTCCCTCGTCTGACCTCAGCTGTGTATCTTGTGCTAATAAATCCGTGACAGAGCCACAGATTAATTATGACACACCTGGCTCTGTTTCTTGTGATATTCATCGATGGCCTGCCTCTCACAACGCAGCGCTTCGACTGCTTCTGAAAGATCAGACTTTCCTCTGAAAAAAAAACAAAAGTTGATTGATTTCCTCAGTCTGTGCATTAATCCTCTGGTACACAGATGAAGCTTTTAACAAAATCAGCGATTTCTCAAACATCGCTAAAAGTGTCTTTGCACCATCTGTGGATTAATCCATTTCATGATTCAGTTTTCTTGTGTGAGGCTTTCAGCAAATGCATTTGTATCTGTTCATTCAGTACCTGTCTAATTTTTGGAACTGCTCATCTAAAATTGCAAAAGCTTTATGGATCAGGGTCATTGCGTCACCTCGAACTGCGGCGAAATCTTGATAAGCTGTGGGCTAGACAGAACAAAGACACTGACAAAAGCCTGCCTGACACAGACATATGCGTCATCTTGTAATCATAATTAAATTGCTATATTGCCTGATGCATTAAATCATGTGATTCATCACAACACTCATTCAGTTTGGTCACAGTGTACAAGAAAAAAATTTGCAGCATCAGTATTGCAGAGTCGCATATGGGTGAAAAATAATGAGCTAATTGTGTGTGGTAGCTTGGGAAACCTCTTTACAAGTTTAAATTGTGATGTATAGTACTTTTTTCCCCTGAACCGAAATATTTCCTTCAGTCCAATTAAAATAAAATACACTGACACCCAGCCTGTTTAAAAGCAACTGGTATTTATTGGTTTAATTTGCTTTTGATTTAATATAATAAATATGATTGAAAATACAAATTTGAAATAAAATCACGAGTGTTAATCTTTATTACAGGCTTTTCCCCCTCCAAGAAATCCCTGATTTAATATTATACTGAACTGACAGGCTATATAAAAATCCCCACAATATTACTGCCAATTTTTAAAAGGAGACCTATTGTGAAAAACTCACTTTTTCAATGCTTGTGCACATACATTTGGATATCTATGGTACCTACTGACCCACAAACTCTGATATAAGACAACCCAGTCAGTTTCTTTTGGACTGCCTTTTTCAGAAAACATGTGCTTTAGTTCCCCTTTTTATATCACAAGCGGAGCTCATTAGAATTATACCTCCTCATCAGAGAATCTCCACTCATGGCTTTAGAACTGCCTTTGTGAATGGATATTCTTTGTGAGCAATTGTCCTTATTTAGCTCTGTCTTTATTATATCATATTATCCACCCATCCATCCATTATCTGTAACCGCTTATCCTGTACAGGATCGCAGGCAAGCTGGAGCCTATCCCAGCTGACTATGGGAGAAGGGTGGGGGACACCCTGAACAAGTCGCCAGGTCATCGCAGGGCATATTATATTATATTATATTATATTATATTATATTATATTATATTATATTATATTATATTATATTATATTATATTATATTATATTATTGTGGCAGTGGGGGCATGGCCGAGCGTCAGTCTGTGAATGGAGGACAGAGTCAGGGAAGGTGAATGGTCGTATCACTACACCTGCTGTCAATTAACGTGTGTTTGTGTGTCTCCTCCAGTGACCGTGCCCTATAAAAGGAGAGTGAGAAGGGGAGCTCGGCGCGGAGGGCTTGATAGTAGCCTGTGTGTGTGTGTGTGTGTGTGTGTGTGTGTGTATGAGAGAGACTTTAAGTTGTGTGCTGAAAAGCAACAATAAAGAAAATAATTAAGACGCAAACAACCGCCTGCCATGCTTCTGTGCTCCACCCACATCAGGGTCTCTCTACAGTGGTGCTGAAACCCGGGAGTGCAGAAGGGAACAGCCCCATGGAGTCCTCTCCGTTCAAGGACCTGATCCATGCTTTCGCCACTGTCCAGCAGAACCAGCACCAAGTGCTGGTCGCCCTCTGAAAGGAGCAAGAACAACGGTTCGAAGCCTTGGTGCTGGCCCAACAGGAAGACCGCCAGGTGTTCCGGCACCTACTCGCATCGGCAGGGTCCACGACCGCCACCAGAGCGGACCCTCCCCACCTCACCCTAACAAAGATGGGTCCGTATGATGATCCAGAAGCCTTCCTCACGCTCTTTGAGCAAGCAGTAGAGGCATGGGGTTGGCCGGTTGACCAGCACGCAGCGCACCTCCTCCCCTTGCTGACGGGTGAGGCGCAGCTGGCCGCGCTGCAGCTCCCCGCCGACAGCCGGCTCATGTACGTGGACCTCCGACGAGCCATCCTCCAGCGTGTCGGCCGCCCCCCAGAGCAACAACGACAGCACTTCCACTCGCTGTGCTTGGAGGAGGTCAACCGACTGTTTGCGTTCGGGCAACAACTCTGGGACGCCTGCTGAGGGCAGACAACCGTGACGCCGAAGGAGTGATCGACCTGGTGACACGGGAACAATTTGTTGCGTGACTTCCGGAAGGAAGAGTGGAGTGGGTCCAGTGTCATCGCCTGGCGTCACTGGACCAAGCTTTCGAGCTGGTAGAGGACCACATGGTGGCAGTTCCGATGGCAGGAAGGCATGTCTCCTCTTCTCTTTCTTCTCTCTCTCCCTCTCCCTTTACTTCCCATCCTCGCCCTATTCCCCCACCACGGAGGCAGGGGCTGGCTCCACCCCAGCCGGCCCGGCGCACCTGTGGTGTCCTCCCATTTTCCCCTTCCTTGTCTGTGTCTCCTCCCTCCCAGGTGAGTGATGTCCGTAACACCGGTGCAGAGGAAGAGCCTGGGCCGGTGTACTGGCGCTGCGGGGAGCCAGGACATCTCCAACATCAGTGCTCCGTGATGGAGGTGGGTGTGGTGGTCCGGGAAACCTCCAGAAACCACCCTCGATCAGGCCGGAGCGTATTGTATACCGGTAAGTGTCCAAGAGGATACGTACCAGGCTTTGGTGGATTCTGGCTGTAACCAGACCTCAATCCACCAAAGCCTGGTGCAAAGTGAGGCATTGGAGAGAGCACGAGTGGTGAAGGTGTTGTGTGTGCAGGGGGATGTTCACAACTACCCTTTAGTGTCCGTCCACATTCTATTTCGAGGGGAAAAGCTTAGTGTAAAGGCAGCGGTTAACCCTCGTTTCACCCACTCGCTGATTTTGGGGACTGATTGGCCGGGTTTTAAGGAGTTAATGATGAACATAGTAAGGAGTGGGTCCTGCAGTAATCCGTCTGGGGAAAGCCCCGGACTAGCATTGGCGGGAGAAGCTGTCACAGAGTCATCTATGTCAGCACTGCGTTAGGGCGATACACGGAGTGAGGAGCACCCAGCCCCTCCTCCCTCTCTCAGGGATTCCCTTGGGGATTTCCCGTTAGAGCAGTCACGAGACTCTGCGGCATGCATTTGACCAAGTGAGATGATCAAATTCTCCAGCCAAATGCGACGCCGGTCTTCCCCTACTTTGCTATTATTAAAGGTGCCCTTCCACCAAAAACGTTTAATACTGTTTGTGAAATACCATAGTTCACTCCGAGTTGCATTTGCATGCTGCATGTGAAAATGTAATTCTACTCCTATTCCCTGTATTAGCTTATGAAAGAAAATAGTCTGAAAAACGAGCGAATCTGAAAAAGCCCTACGAACTTACGTCACTTCGAAAATTAGTATTCATGGCCTCGCCCACCTTGGCTTGCGACCACCCACGGGAAGAAAGTTCGGATTTAAGCATGAGGAGAGATAGCAGAGCCCATCGCATCAGTAGCTAACAAAGAGGACCTAACAGCAAGTTGAAAACATGTCTGAACAAGTTTGTGCCTGTGTTATTTGTGGCAGTAACACATCAACGTTGCATGTTTGGGGAGGCTGGGACCTCCCCTGCACGAGTTACGAGCGTTCAAAGTCGGGCTGGAGCCGCCGACAGAAACGAAACCTAAGTGGAGTAACGTTGCAAGATGGAAGAGGTGAAGAAGAAATGGTTGGAATTTATCTTTGGAACACCACCAGCGAAGTATAATGCAACATTAGTACTGTGTTCTGATCATTTCAACCACAGTGACTTTTCAAACTTCGATGCCTTCAGTAGTGGTTTTGCTTCGAGGTTGTTTTTAATACTTGGATCTGTACCGCCAAGACGATCGACCACCAGCTCACAAGCTGTAAATAAAACATGAACTTTTTGTTTGAAGGCTTTTGTTACAAAATAGCATGTTCATATTCTCCACATTAGCATTCATGACATGGTCACAAGCTAGGCAGGGATGAGAGTTTTCCACTTTTCGGCGGATTTCCGCTTTTTCTGAGTAAAAAAACAAGCTTTTTATATTATGCCAAAAATCCATTGAGAATTTTTTTTATTAATTTTGGGGGGTCGGGGTATGTTCCTTCATGCTGTTCAAACTTTATTAACTACAACGATGTTTACACATTATTTGTAAGTCGCCATCTTTAGTCTCATTTAAATCTCCTTGAATGTGATGTAAAATTCATGTTATCTACATTGTTATTGGTCAAAACATCGATGTCGAGACCATAATAGCCAATCAAAACAGTTTTTACAAAGACACCCACATCCGCTTGTTCTGACCCACTGGAGGTAGCGTCACAGTGCTGTTAGCCAATCAGAGGTAACACGTTTACTGATTGCTGTTAGCCAATCAGAGGTAACACGTTTACATGTCATGAATATTAATGAGTAAGAGCTGAAATCCTGTCATTCTCCCACCACCCACTCCTCCACCAAACTAGAATAGCCTGAAACAGGAGAACCACAGCATTTTTTTCAAGGGGATATTGGCAGATCCCCTTGACTCCTCTATCCCAAGAGAAAACAGCCTTTTCCACACCGTTTGGCTTACACCAGTTCATCACACTTCCTTTTGGGCTGTTTGGGGCGCCTGCTACGTTCCAGTGGCTTATGGACAGGGTCCTCCGCCCCCATGTCACCTACACGGCCACCTACTTAGACGATATTATTATTTACAGTAATGACTGGCCGCGGAACTTAGAACACCTAAGGGCCGTCCTTAGGTCGCTGAGGTGAGCGGGTCTCACAGCCAACCCGAAGAAGTGTGTGATTGGGCGGGTGGAAGTACAATATCTGGGTTTCCACTTGGGCAATGGGCAGGTGCATCCCCAAATGAATAAGACAGCAGCAATTGTGGCCTGCCCGAGGCCCAAGACCAAAAAGGGGGTGAGACAGTTCCTTGGGCTGGCTGGCTACTATCATAGGTTTATACCTAATTATTCGGACATCACCAGCCTGCTGACTGATCTCACTAAAATGGGAACACCAGATCCGGTCCAGTGGATGGAGCAATGCTAGCGGGCTTTCTCTGAGGTAAAGGCTGCACTGTGTGGGGGGCCACTGTTACACTCTACTGACTTTTCTCTCCCCTTTATTTTGCAGACGGACGCGTCAGACAGAGGGCTGGGGGCTGTTCTGTCCCTGGAGGGGGAGGAACGTCCTGTGCTGTACATCACCCGGAAGCTGTCGGTGCACGAGGGCAGGCACAGCACAATAGAAAAGGAATGCCTCGCCATCAAGTGGGCTGTTCTTGCCCTCCGCTACTATCTACTGGGGCGCCCTTTCACCCTCTGTTCGGACCACACGCCCCTGCAGTGGCTCCACTGCATGAAGGATGCCAATGCGTGGATCACCCATTGGTATCTGGCACTCCAGCCGTTTAAATTCGAGGTGGTCCACAGGCTGGGGGCGCAGATGGTCATGGTGGATTTCCTCTACCATCAAGGGGGGGGGGGTAGTCGGCTGCAGGCCGGACGGCTCCCCGGCCTGAATTGGGCGGTGGGGGTATGTGGCAGTGGGGGCGTGGTCAAGCATTGGTCTGTGAATGGAGGGCGGAGTCAGGGAAGGTAAGTGGTAGAATCACTGCACCTGATGGCAATTAACCTGTGTTTGTGTGTCTTCCCCAGTGACCACGCCCTATAAGAGGAGAGGGAGAGCAGAGGAAGGGAGCTCTCCCCCAACCAGAACACTTGTGTGTGTGCGTGCGTGCCTGGGAGAGTAAACGTATAATGCTGAAAAGCGAAGAATAAAAGAGGTTTTTGAGTACTCAGTTCTGGCCTGCCGTGCTTCTGTGCTCCACCCACCTGGTCTGATTTTACACTCATATTCCAGGCAGCTCACTTCAATCCCATGGCTGGACACTTAGGGCAGGATAAAACACTAGCCTGAATAATGGCCCGGTTCTATTGGCCAGGGATTCATGGGGATGTCCGTTGGTGGTGTGTGGCGTGCCGTGAATGCCAATTAGTAAATCCTGCGGCCACTCCAAAAGCGCCTTTGTGCTCTCTCCCCTTAATCGAGACCCCTTTTGAAAGAATTGGGATGGATCTCGTCAGGCCATTAGATCGGTCAGCACGGGGATATCGCTTTATTTTAGTTCTGGTGGACTATGCAATGCGATATCCAGAAGCAGCGCCTCTCCATGATATCTCAGCACACAGTATTGCGGAAGTGTTCTTCCGCTTTATCTCCCGGGTTGGGATTCCGAAAGAAATGCTGACAGACCAAGGCACTACAGTCATGTCACGCACACTGTGCGAGCTGTATGGCTTACTGGGGATTAAGCCTATCCGCACCAGCGTCTATCACCCACAAACTGATGGCTTAGTGGAACGTTTTAATCGAACTCTCAAAAATATAATTCAGAAGTTCGTAAGCGAAGATGCACATAATTGGGATAAGTGGCTCAAGCCCCTATTATTTGCAGTACGAGAGGTCCTGCAAGCCTCCACAGGTTTTTCACCGTTTTAATTATTATATGGGCGTAAGCCATGTGGCATTTTGGACGTGCTACATGAAAATTGGGAGGAGGGACCTTGACCTAGTAAGAACAAAATTCAATACATTCTCGACCTGTGTGCCAAACTCCACACACTCATGCACTTAATCCAGGAGAATTTGCGGCAGGTGCAAGAACGTCAAGTCCAACTGTACGACAGGGGCACGCGCCTTAGGGAGTTCACACAGGGAGACAAAGTACTCATATTACTGCCCATGTCGAGCTCTAAATTGATCGCCAAGTGGCAAGGGCCCTTCGAGGTCACACGGCAAGTCGGGGACGTCGACTATGAGGTGAGGTGAACGGACAGGGGTGGGGCATTGCAAATTTACCACCTCAATCCATTAAAACGTTGGAATGAGGAGGTCCCCATGGCGTTGGTGTCAGTAATCCCGGAGAAGGCGCAGCTGGGGCCGGAGGTTCGATAAAGAAAATTGACATCGCCCACCACTCCGGTCCCCTGTGGAGACCACCTCTCCCCGGCCCAACTCACGAAAGTAGCCCAGTTGCAGAAAGAATTTTCCGACATGTTTTCACCCCTGCCTGGCCGCACCCACCTCATAGAACACCACACTGAGATGCCCCCGGGGATGGTAGTGCGCAGCCGCCCTTACCGCCTGACCGAACACAAAAAAAAGGTTGTCTGGGATGAACTCGAGGCCATGCTCGAAATGGGCATAATCGAGGAGTCCCACAGTGACTGGAGCAGCCCAGTGGTCCTGGTCCCCAAGACCGATGGGTTGGTCCGGTTCTGTGTGGACTATAGGAAAGTCAACGTGGTGTCTAAATTTGATGTGTACCCAATGCCTCTCATTGACGAGCTGCTTGATCGATTAGGCACTGCTCGTTTTTATTCGACGCTGGATTTAATGAAGGGATATTGGCAGATCCCCTTGACTCCTCTATCCCAAGAGAAAATGGCCTTTTCCACACCGTTTGGCTTACACCAATTCATCACACTTCCTTTTGGGCTGTTTGGGGTAGAGCCCTGCACTCCCGTGGGAGTCCCGCGGGACCTGACGCAAAGCAGTGCGGCGTGGGACAAATTTTGAAAGCTCATTGCGGGCACGGGCGGAGTGCACAATGCGGGAGCGGGCAGGAGAGGTGATAAGCTGCAGTCCCGCTAACTAAAAACGTGTTTAAAATAAAATTTATAAATTATTAATTTATGTCTATCATATATAATTTGTGCTGGATATTTTATTTGGCATTAATAAAAACATTTTAAGATGCCTAAATTTGCGGATGTGGTCTAATGTCGCGTACGTTTCCGATTCCTTTCCGCTCTTCCGTGTTTGAGATCTCCGATCATGGCAGAAGAGCAGAGCTCCTCTAGTGAAGCTCACAGTGCTTCAGAAGTAAGTGCTGCTTTAAAAAGAGGTACATTTACCATTAAAAAGTCAAGAGTCCTGAAATCAGACATTTGGAAGTCATTCTCACTCGTGTATGACGCAGAGGGAAATCAGCTGCCCTTTGCTTGTTGTGATAAGTGCCAAAAGGTTCTGACATACAACAGCCATAAATCAGGTACATCAGGCCTGAATCGCCATGTAAGTAGGGGGTGGGGCACCATCACACTGTGTCTTTAAATTATATTAATTTCTTATAGGCCTACTTGTATTTCCTAGAATGTAAATGTGAGGAGTGACATATAAGCTATGTGCAATGTACAATATTCTTAATATCCACTGTAGATTTTGGTAGGTGTGTTGGGTATCTCTGTAAAGCCTCAACTGCGCATGCCGCCTGGCAACGCGCACCCTCGCTACGTGCGCTAGGTGTAGGATCGGTCAGTGGAGAGCTCAGCTAAGCTCAGCATGTTTAATTCCCCAAGCCAATGACAAGAACTTTCCTGAGAAATAACTCGAACGTCTGCATCATGTGGGATTTGCGGGCGGGAGCGGGACAAAATATGGCAGGCGCGGGTGGGAGCGGGACTGAAAATCATAATTCTTTGCGGGAGCGGGCGGGAGCGGGACTGCACAATGAGGGGGCAGGCGGGAGCGGGACTGAAAATTCTGTCCCGTGCAGACCTCTAGTTTGGGGTGCCCACAATGTTTCAGCGGCTTATGGACTGGGTCCTCCGCCCCCACATCACCTATGCAGCCGCGTATCTCGATAATATTATCATCTACAGCAATGACTGGCCACGGCACCTCGAACACCTTAGGGCCATCCTAAAGTCACTGAGGTGAGAGGGTCTCACAGCTAACCCAAAGAAGTGTGCAATTGGGCGGGTGGAAGTACAGAATTTGGGTTTCCACTTAGGCCATGGGCAGGTGCGTCCCCAAATTAATGAGATGGCAGTGATTGCGGCCTGCCTGAGGCCTAAGACCAAAAAGAGGGTGAGACAGTTCCTGGGGCTGGCTGGCTACTATTGTAGGTTCATACCTAATTATTCGGATGCCACCAGCCCACTGACTGATCTCACTAAAAAGGGAGCACCAGATCCGGTCCAGTGGACAGAGCAATGCCAACAGGCTTTCTCTAGGGTAAAGGCTGCACTGTGTGTGGGGCCATTGTTACACTCCCCTGACTTTGCTCTTCCCTTTATTTTACAGACAGATGTATCGGACAGAGGGCTGGGGGCTGTTCTGTCCCAGAAGGTGGAGGAGGAGGAGCGTTCTGTGCTGTACGTTAGCCAGAAGCTGTCAATGCGGGAAGGCAGGTACAGCATGATAGAGAAAGAGTGCCTTGCCATCAAGTGGGTGGTCCTCACCCTCTGGTACTACCTCCTGGGATGCCCTTTCACCCTCTGTTTGGACCACGTGCCCCTCTAGTGGCTCCACCACATGAAGGATGCCAATGCATGGATCACCCATTGGTATCTTGCCCTCCAGCCATTTAAATTCGAGGTGGTCCACAGGCCAGGGGCGCAGAAGGTGGTGGTGGATTTCCTGTCCCATCGGGGGGGGAGTCCGCTGCAGGCCGGACGGTTCCCCAGCCTGAGTTGGGCGGTGGGGGTATTTGGCATGGGGGGCGTGGCTGAGTGTCAGTCTGTGAATGGAGGGCGGAGTCAGGGAAGGTGAGTGGTCGTATCGCTACACCTGCTGTCAATTAATGTGTGTTTGTGTGTCTCCTCCAGTGACCGCACCCTATAAAAGGAGAGTGAGAAGGGGAGCTCGGCACGGAGGGCTTGATAGTAGCCTGTGTGTGTGTGCGTGTACGAGAGAGAGAGTTTAAGTTGTGTGCTGAAAAGCAACAATAAAGAAAATAATTAAGATGCAAACAACCGCCTGCCGTGCTTCTGTGCTCCACCCACATCAGGGTCTCTCTACAATTATATTTAAATAATATTGGCTGGTGTTGAGTGGTCTATCAGATATATTCCATTCAGCTAGCATGACACTGAACAAGTCGAAGACGAGTAGCTGAACGGACTATATCTGATATGCCATGAAAAAAGCCAGCTATTATTATTATTGTTATTATTATTATTATTATTATTATTATTGTGTAGTGGTGTAGTGGATAGCACTCTCGCCTCAGAGCAAGAAGGTCCTGGGTTCGCGGCTGTCGAGGGCCTTTCTGTGCAGAGTTTGCATGTTCTCCCCGTGTCTGTGTAGGTTTCCTCCGGGTGCTCCATTTCCCCCCACAGTCCAAAGACATGCAGGTTAGGCTAACTGGTGGCTCTAAGTTGACTGTAGGTGTGAATGTGAGTGTGAATGGTTGTTTGTCTCCATGTGTCAGCCATGCGATAACCTGGCGACTTGTCCAGGTGGGATAGGCTCCAGCTTGCCTGCGACCCTGTAGAACAGCATAAGTGGCTACAGATAATGGATGGATGGATATTATTATGACTATTATTATGCATACACACTCTTCATATCAGCATTCTTGAAGGCCAATGCTAACTTACCCATGACTTGCTGTTAGCACAGCAGGCCAGTTACCTTCCAGCCAGTGTAGCAGTAGCGTTAGCGAAGCCAATGCTAGCTGATCCGTGACTTGATGCTGTTAGCACGGCAGTCCAGTTACCTTCCAGCCGGTGTAGTGTTAGCGAAGGCCAATGCTAGTGCAGTCAAGCTGATTTATTATTATTCTCATCTCATCTCATCTCATTATCTCTAGCCGCTTTATCCTTCTACAGGGTCGCAGGCAAGCTGGAGCCTATCCCAGCTGACTATGGGCGAAAGGCGGGGTACACCCTGGACAAGTTGCCAGGTCATCACAGGGCTGACACACAGACAACCATTCACACTCACATTCACACCTACGGTCAATTTAGAGTCACCAGTTAACCTAACCTGCATGTCTTTGGACTGTGAGGGAAACCGGAGCACCCGGAGGAAACCCACGCGGACACGGGGAGAACATGCAAACTCCACACAGAAAGGCCCTCGCCGGCCCCGGGGCTCGAACCCAGGACCTTCTTGCTGTGAGGCGACAGCGCTAACCACTACACCACCGTGCCGCCCTTTATTATTATTATTATTTTCCCTGTGTAATGTACTTAGTTACTTTTAAAATCAACATCGACAGCTACACATAATGGAGTGACCTGGCAGCCAAAATTCTCTCAAAATCTTCCATTTTTAATGAAGCAAACCTGGTGGCCATGTTCATTTACAAATTGTCACTGCCACTCACTAACACAGAAGTTTTATGTCTCCGACGCGTGACGTCGTGTTGTCTTGACAACGTGCAATATTGCAAGAATATTGCATGCTCATTCTCCATTGCGTACAGTGGTGTAATACATGGAGGATAAGCGATATGATAACAATATTGCATGCTATCAATAAACCCACTAGAAGGGAATAGAATACATGTTTTTATTCCATGGAAGAAGTGGCCCGTATGAATAATAACATTATATTATATCATATCTGTCTTGATTCTATTATATTTTACTCAATTTTTTTTAACTTGATCTACATTTATTTATATTTAACTCTGTACTTGAGCTGCTGCGACTCTTGAATTTCCCCTCATGAGATCAATAAAGGAATCTCTTATCTTAATTATACGTGTGAAATCAGCACTGTCCAAGTAAAGTGAAAGTAAAAGCCTTCTGATTATCTTCTGATTTCTGTTCTTGCTAACATCTGTACTGAAATAATAGCGGACTCATTCAGACAGTTCTATTCTTTTGAATAATGTTATCGCTATTAATATATGCTTAATAAATCATCTGAAAATAAAAGAAAATGTCTGGTGTTGTTTGTGTAAGGTTAGTGCTCTTCTCAGTTTTGATGATGATTCTTTGACAGGTAACAACTGATAACAAACTGGACTGATTATTATTGGTATGTTCATTTCATTATGGAGTGTAACTATCCAGAAAGTTGATCAAATTGTGAGGCAAGAACGCTTTAGCTAGCAAATTTTTAACAGACTGACTGCATTTATTAAACTGGCTCCAATTTGCAAGAAGCCAGCCGAAACAAGGTTAGAAGAAAGTACAACCCCGATTCCAAAAAAGTTGGGACAAAGTACAATTTGTAAATAAAAACGGAATGCAATGATGTGGAAGTTTCAAAATTCCATATTTTATTCAGAATAGAACATAGATGACATATCAAATGTTTAAACTGAGAAAATGTATCGTTTAAAGAGAAAAATTAGGTGATTTTAAATTTCATGACAACAACACATCTCAAAAAAGTTGGGACAAGGCCATGTTTACTACTGTGAGACATCCCCTTTTCTCTTTACAACAGTCTGTAAACGTCTGGGGACTGAGGAGACAAGTTGTTCAAGTTTAGGGATAGGAATGTTAACCCATTCTTGTCTAATGTAGGATTCTAGTTGCTCAACTGTCTTAGGTCTTTTTTGTCGTATCTTCCGTTTTATGACACGCCAAATGTTTTCTATGGGTGAAAGATCTGGACTGCAGGCTGGCCAGTTCAGTACCCGGACCCTTCTTCTACGCAGCCATGATGCTGTAATTGTTGCAGTATGTGGTTTGGCATTGTCATGTTGGAAAATGTAAGGTCTTCCCTGAAAGAGACGTCGTCTGGATGGGAGCATATGTTGCTCTAGAACCTGGATATACCTTTCAGCATTGATGGTGTCTTTCCAGATGTGTAAGCTGCCCATGCCACACGCACTAATGCAACCCCATACCATCAGAGATGCAGGCTTCTGAACTGAGCGCTGATAACAACTTGAGTCGTCCTTCTCCTCTTTAGTCCGAATAACACGGCGTCCCTGATTTCCATAAAGAACTTCAAATTTTGATTCGTCTGACCACAGAACAGTTTTCCACTTTGCCACAGTCCATTTTAAATGAGCCTTGGCCCAGAGAAGACGTCTGCGCTTCTGGATCATGTTTAGATACGGCGGCTTCTTTGAACTATAGAGTTTTAGCTGGCAACGGCGGATGGCACGGTGAATTGTGTTCACAGATAATGTTCTCTGGAAATATTCCTGAGCCCATTTTGTGATTTCTAATACAGAAGCATGCCTGTATGTGATGCAGTGCCATCTAAGGGCCCGAAGATCACGGGCACCCAGTATGGTTTTCCGGCCTTGACCCTTACGCACAGAGATTCTTCCAGATTCTCTGAATCTTTTGATGATATTATGCACTGTAGATGATGATATGTTCAAACTCTTTGCAGTTTTACATTGTCGAACTCCTTTCTGATATTGCTCCACTATTTGTCGGCACAGAATTAGGGGGATTGGTGATCCTCTTCCCATCTTTACTTCTGAGAGCCACTGCCACTCCAAGATGCTCTTTTTATACCCAGTCATGTTAATGACCTATTGCCAATTGACCTAATGAGTTGCAACTTGGTCCTTCAGCTGTTCCTTTTTTGTACCTTTAACTTTTCCAGCCTCTTATTGCCCCTGTCCCAACTTTTTTGAGATGTGTTGCTGTCATGAAATTTCAAATGAGCCAATATTTGGCATGAAATTTCAAAATGTCTCACTTTCGACATTTGATATGTTGTCTATGTTCTATTGTGAATACAATATCAGTTTTTGAGATTTGTAAATTATTGCATTCCATTTTTATTTACAAATTGTACTTTGTCCCAACTTTTTTGGAATCGGGGTTGTAGACTAAATAAAAACAAGTCCGTGCCATTTTGGTTAAATATGTTCTTTCTTCAAGTCAAGATGTCCAAGTATACACTAATATAAACAGAAAAGCCAATTTCGATTATCATTTTTGCCTGGATTGGAGACCGTACCCTTAACGAAGAGACAGGAAGGCAAAGTTGGAGGTGGCGGAGTTGAGTATGTTCAGGTTTGTGATGGGAGTGACGAGGTCGGACAGGATAAGGAACGAGCGCATCAGAGGGACAGCACATGTGGAGAGCTTGGGAATTAAGCTAAGAGAGATGAGACTGAGATGGTACGGGCACATCCTGAGAAGAGATGCAGAGCATGTTGGAAGGAGAATGTTGAGGATGGAGCTGCCAGGCAAACGAAAACGAGGAAGGCCAAAGAGGAGATACATGGATGTGGTGAGAGAGGACATGAAAGTGGTAGAGAAGGATGCAGAAGACAGGGAGCAATGGAGACGAAAGATCCGCTGTGGCGACCCCTAATCGGGAGCAGCCAAAAGAAGAAGAAGAAGATTTTTGCCTGGTTGTCCCAGACCACCACACATTGTATCATATCATCAATATATTTTTTTCAAGAAATCATCTGGAGACTTATTACAGGTTTTTGAAACTCGGTCTCATGCGCATGTCACCTGTGTTGGCTCTGTTCTCTCGATCCTCACAGTTAACGGCGTCTCACTCAGCTCATACCTCACGTTGGGAACCTTCGTTGGCACAAAGCTGAACGGATAAACATGTGCAGTCAATTTACATAACAGAAAATGTCGCACATGAAACTGAGAAAGAAACTTCCATTTTATGGAAATCTGCTTGAAAAAGAGGCCAGGGTACAGTTTCGGCTAATGAAGAACTCTTAAAGTGCTTTCATTTTAATGTGACTATATAAGCTCAGATCTTAATGGGGACAAATTAAGAAAAACTCACCTTTTCAGTGCTTGTACACATACATTTGGGTATATGGAGTGCCTACCAACCCATGCACTATGAAACAAGACACCCAGCCAGTTTCTTTTGTTCTGCTTATTTCAGAAAACATGTTCTTCAACAAGCCGTTCAGATTCGGCTCTACTTTCTATGTCACAAGCGGAGCTCATTAGAATGATCCCGCCCCCTCATCTGAGTATGGCTTGAGAACTGCCTTTGTGAATGAATATTCATGTTGAAAGTGCAGTCTGATTGGCTGGCAGAAGAGGTGGGTGGGGTGAGGTTAGCAGTGGCTCATTATCATTTAAAGGAACAGGCACTCAAATCAGCCATTTTGAACAGAGATGTTTAGGGTGAGAAGGGAATTGTGGTGCTTTATCGTTGTAGTATTTTCACCAAAGCATGTCACAGCCCGTGGAGAACTGTGTCAACTTGTGGAAAAGGGATATAACATGTCACCTTTATCCTTGACCTGCAAGTGACGTCAAAGCAAAATAGAAACCCGGATGTTGGCCATGTTGGTGGATATACAAATGCGGGGTCAAGCGACATTCCATACAAAACACAGTCACGCGTGCGCAACTCTCTTTGTTTTTCCACTGCTTTAAGCGTTCTTTTAGCGATGCCATATCTTTGTGCTGTGTATGGTTGTGGTCACAACAGTACTCGTGACCGTGGCACGTTCCGATTTTTTAGAATTCCGTCCGTGATATGGAAAGAGGGCGGGGAAACTCTGAGGCTTAGTACGGAGAGGAGACGAGCACGGCTGAATAACGTCGGCAGGGCTGATCTAACAGATGCTAAAACCAAAACAGCTCGTGTTTGTAGTGATCATTTTATCTCAGGTGTGATTCAAAAGCTTTCAATAATATCATGGAAGAATTTTGCTCGAGTTTTGCTAAAAATATGAGCGTTCTCTTGTCGTGGTTCACTCGGTCGTTGTTATAATTTTAACACGTGTATTACCATTTCGCTTCTAGGAGCGCCAGCAAAATTATACGATAGAAACAATCCAGACTGGGCACCCACTCAGAACATGGGCTATGTTTCGTCCAAGGTCGGACTTGATTCTTCAGCAACCAAACCAAATAGAACGCGATATCTGGGTACTCAATGGTCGGTAGAAGCGTCTTATCTTCAGAAAAGTCTGACTTTTTAAAATAATATGGGTCAAAACCCACATGCATCTATCTTCTCTTTATATCAAATCTTTGCTCGACCGTTCAAATCGTGATACTACTGATAAAATTCAGCGTTGTTTTCAGACACACTTTCAGCGGCTGCTGTCCCAGTTGCTTGTATATCTACCATCATGGCGGACGCTCACGACGTAGCACGTTTTTGCAACCATCATGTGGTTATAAGTCATCTATTCTTAATTTTATGGAGCGTATGGTGCAACCGGTATCTTTTGACACTAATTAATTTTATCGTTTTATCTCAGGTGAAATTCAAACGCTTTCTCGATAATATCATGGAAGAATTTTATTTCGTGTTGCTAGAATTTTGCTATAAAATGAGCGTTCTCTCTTGTCATGCTTCACTCGGTCGTTGTTATAATTTTAACACGTGTATTACCATTTCGCTTCTAGGAGCGCCAGCAAAATTATACAATAGAAACAATCCAGACTGGGCACCCACTCAGAACATGGGCTATGTTTCGCCCAAGGTCGGACTTGATTCTGTGCCAGCCGAACGATACCAAAGAGCTCAAAGGAGGATGAAGACAGCTGAACTTGAGGACGCTGCATGGAGTAGCTCGCCTGTGGAGCTCCAAGACATCCAAGACACCACGGTTGAAGCTGAGAAATTAATACCAGGTCAGCTAATTTTGACTGAAACAAAGTAATATTATTTCGAAACTTCCATAAATTTAAGATTTCCAAACTGATCTGGGTACTCGATGGTTGGTAGAAGCGTCTTATCCTCAGAAAAATCTGACTTTTTTTCAATAATATGGGTCAAAACCCACACATATCTAACTTCTCTTTGTATCAAATCTTCGCTCGATCGTTCAAATCGCGGTAATACTGAGAAAATTCAGCATTATTTACAGACACGCTTTCAGCGGCTGCCATCCTAGTTGCTTTGTATAGCCACCATCATGGCGAACGCTCATGGCATAGAACATTCTGATCACGTGGTTGCAAGTCATCTATTGGTGTGGTCTGAATGTGAAGGCACCCACCTGTTACTGACACCCTGAAGCCCAAATTCAGACAGAATCTCCTTCATGACTGTAGCAAATACAGATAAAGAAGCTGTTTATTTCGATTCCTTTATCCATCTTTAGACATCGCAAATGCGTAACTGTTTTACCGGGCTGTCTCTCTGATGGATTGATTAATCTCATTATCTTCAAGTCATTGAATTCCTGTTCTTCATTTCTGCCTCCAAACACATACATCTAGAACAAACCATACATACTGTATATCAGCCAATTATTGTGGTTGTTTAGTATCAGTAAGATATAAAGGCCGTGAAGGTAAAAAGTGAGTTAAAAAAGTAGTAGCTTATAGTATTCTATTTTAGTATAAATATGGAGGTGATTAGAAGAAATCTTGTGCGCTGACTGGTTGAGAAATTCAGACTATTTCTCAGTAGTTTCTCAATAATTCCTGAAGCGACTCGGCAAAATCGCAGCTAATCACTTCGTCACCGCAAGTGAGGAAGAATTACAAATTATGACTGAAAATACTGTTCCTAAAAGCACTCAAGATGCTATGAAAGTTGGTCTAAAACTAATCAAAGGTAAAGTGGGATTGTGATTTATTTTACTGATTTCAAAACAAAGTATTTTATGTGACTCGGCATAAATAAGTGACACATATCCTTAAGCGCCTTAATTACATTTGAATGCCGCTTTCGAAGTTTGAAATAAATTAATTTTTAATACTATTTAAATTTGTAAAAAATAATCACCTGTTTATTTATTTAAATATAAAGTAATCCTCGACTTTGTCTCGGTCATTATTCACCGATAATCAGTTTGCCTTCGGTGAATAAATATATGTTATTTACCAGCTGGGAGGTCCGTATCGTGAAATACTGTGACCGAGGTCTTGAAAGTACTGAGCGAGGCCCTCTGGGCTGAGGTCAGTATTCAAGGCCAAGGTCACGGTATTTCACCATACGGACCGACCTTAAGCTGGTAAATAATATATTTATTTTTTTCTTTATCAAATTCTAACAGAAAACGAGAGCGCCCAAAAGGGAAAACCGAGCCGAGCCGCCATTTTGAATCCTCATTCATGGCTGTAATGCAAATGGCTTCCTCCTCGGTATACAAGTGCACTTCCATGGCAGGAAAAAAACTACATTTTGCCGCCTATGTAGTCCTCTATTTATACAAATAGGAGTCATTCAGGATTCAGCCATGTTTTTGCTTGGCGTTAGCAACAGTTACAGGTTTTTAGCTTTCTCCTGAAATGTTTTCTTTTATTTCTTCTTCCTCAGGGTAGTAAAACTCGCTTTCACTGTGAACACTGTCGTTATCGCTGTCCATGCTGTAAAATTAATGTTATTCTCCTGAGAAATGCTGGCAAAAATGTCTAAGATTTTTGATAATCTTATAAATAAATCTTATTAAAAAAAAGATAAATGGTGACAAAAAATGCTATTATGTTTGTTGTTGTTGTGAACGAGCGAGTTACCAGAGGTCCATAACCGGGGTCCGTAACTGGGGTCCGTACCGTAGGTACGGACCCGCTCGCCAGCCAATCAGAGCGCAGGATCTGATGGAAACCGGGCCGCGAAAAAAATAATTAGCAGTTATTCCATAAAATCGAGCTGATAGCTGATGAGGTGCGTAGCGCTGAGTCGGCTACAAGCCATGTACGACGAGATTGAGTGGAATAACTGTTTTATTATATCAACGTTCACTGGATTTTGAGAAATAGAGCATTTTTATTTTTATCAAATTCGATAAATAAAAACTTTATACAAAATGTCTGACAAAATAATTTCCGCTTAGAATGTAAACAAACCGGCGAAATGACAGGGGCAATTTGCGAAAAAATGCAATAATAATAATAATAATAATAATAATAATAATAATAACTCTTGAAAAATAAAAAAAGCTATGTTTTTACCATCAAATACTTTTATTCCATATTTTGTTGCTTTTTTGTATTGTGTTGGTGTTTTATTTTCGAGTAGAGTTTCGTCCTCGGTTGGTTCAGCAAGACGCTCCGCCATTTTGTTTTCCTCCACTCACGGTATATGAGCTGATAGCCTTGTAGTAGAGTAGCCAATCAGAGCATGCGATTGCTCATATCCGGTGAATGTGGATAGAATAATCTGTATTATACCACGGTGCTGTTGAATTCTTGAATCTGATTGGTCAGAATCAAGAAGGTGTTGCTATTGATTAATTTTCTATAACAGCACCTATTGGTTTTATAGTAACAGCTCATTCACAGTAAACACATAATCTGAACCTAAAAAATAAGTCAATTAAAAAAGTCTTTTATATAATAAAGTAAAATTCTGACGCTTTTTCTGGATGCTTTCTTTTCCCTCTCTCTCTCTCTCTCTCTCTCTCCCCAACATTCCATAACATTAAACGTAACTATAAATGGTTAAAAAGCATGACCTGTCCTTCATTTATAAATTAAATATCTGTAATAATCATAGGCAATTTGCTGTGGCATAAGCAGAACAACGCATCACACCCTGTCGTGTATTACTTTCCTATAACAGCATGATCCCAAGATGTTTTATTCCTAACACGTACACACACACAAACACTCTCACACACACACACACACACACACACACACACACACACACACACGTACGTGACTGTGAATAATAAAGGCTGCATGGCCGTGACGTCGAGCTGGAGGAATCCCCACATACAGAGGCACCTTCCATTTCATCTTTGCTGATAAAAACAGAAAGGAGTTAATTGTGTTACTCTGGAACATGGAAGTGTTCCACAAACTTCACATACTGTACACATGATTTGCACCTGTGAATTTTACACATGTGGATTTTACACGCATCATTTGATACTTCACTTTTCGACATGATTCATTTATAAATACTTTTTCATATGTCGTGCACCTGTTTTTATTCTTTCCACATATATATTTTTTCATGTGATTAATTTATTTGGACTTTTTTTTTTTAAGTGTACGGTACGTGGGTTTATTTCTCACTAGTACGTTTTTCACGTCAGTATTTTTTCACGATATTGCACGTGCTTTATATGAATTCACATCTGCAATTTAAGAGCAGAACACGGTGCAGGCACCTTCACACCTTTTTCATTTTTTAACTGAATTAAGCACTTACCAGAGGTGGACAGTAACGAAGTACATTTGCTTGAGTTCTGTACTTAAGTACGCTTTTTGAGTATCTGTACTGTACTTGAGTATTACAACCCCGATTCCAAAAAAGTTGGGACAAAGTACAAATTGTAAATAAAAATGGAATGCAATGATGTGGAAGTTTCAAAATTCCATATTTTATTCAGAATAGAACATAGATGACATATCAAATGTTTAAACTGAGAAAATGTATCATTTAAAGAGAAAAATTAGGTGATTTTAAATTTCATGACAACAACACATCTCAAAAAAGTTGGGACAAGGCCATGTTTACCACTGTGAGACATCCCCTTTTCTCTTTACAACAGTCTGTAAACGTCTGGGGACTGAGGAGACAAGTTGCTCAAGTTTAGGGATAGGAATGTTAACCCATTCTTGTCTAATGTAGGATTCTAGTTGCTCAACTGTCTTAGGTCTTTTTTGTCGTATCTTCCGTTTTATGATGCGCCAAATGTTTTCTATGGGTGAAAGATCTGGACTGCAGGCTGGCCAGTTCAGTGCCCGGACCCTTCTTCTACGCAGCCATGATGCTCTAATTGATGCAGTATGTGGTTTGGCATTGTCATGTTGGAAAATGCAAGGTCTTCCCTGAAAGAGACGTCGTCTGGATGGGAGCATATGTTGCTCTAGAACCTGGATATACCTTTCAGCATTGATGGTGTCTTTCCAGATGTGTAAGCTGCCCATGCCACACGCACTAATGCAACCCCATACCATCAGAGATGCAGGCTTCTGAACTGAGCGCTGATGACAACTTGGGTCGTCCTTCTCCTCTTTAGTCCGAATGACACGGCGTCCCTGATTTCCATAAAGAACTTCAAATTTTGATTCGTCTGATCACAGAACAGTTTTCCACTTTGCCACAGTCCATTTTAAATGAGCCTTGACCCAGAGAAGACGTCTGCGCTTCTGGATCATGTTTAGATACGGCTTCTTCTTTGAACTATAGAGTTTTAGCTGGCAACGGCGGATGGCACGGTGAATTGTGTTCACAGATAATGTTCTCTGGAAATATTCCTGAGCCCATTTTGTGGTTTCCAATACAGAAGCATGCCTGTATGTGATGCAGTGCCGTCTAAGGGCCCGAAGATCACGGGCACCCAGTATGGTTTTCTGGCCTCGACCCTTACGCAGAGATTCTTCCAGATTCTCTGAATCTTTTGATGATATTATGCACTGTAGATGATGATATGTTCAAACTCTTTGCAATTTTACACTGTTGAACTCCTTTCTGACATTGCTCCACTATTTGTTGGCGCAGAATTAGGGGGATTGGTGATCCTCTTCCCATCTTTACTTCTGAGAGCCGCTGCCACTCCAAGATGCTCTTTTTATACCCAGTCATGTTAATGACCTATTGCCAATTGACCTAATGAGTTGCAATTTGGTCCTCCAGCTGTTCCTTTTTTGTACCTTTAACTTTTCCAGCCTCTTATTGCCCCTGTTCCAACTTTTTTGAGATGTGTTGCTGTCATGAAATTTCAAATGAGCCAATATTTGGCATGAAATTTCAAAATGTCTCACTTTCGACATTTGATATGTTGTCTATGTTCTATTGTGAATACAATATCAGTTTTTGAGATTTGTAAATTATTGCATTCCGTTTTTATTTACAATTTGTACTTTGTCCCAACGTTTTTGGAATCGGGGTTGTATTTTTTTGGGAAACTTATGACTTTAACTTCACTACATTTGGAAGACAAATATCGTACTTTTCACTCCACTACATTTCTATCAAGCTCCTCGTTACTCGTTACTACGAAGTGGCTTTGAAAGCAGATGTTTTTTCTTTTATTTTCTAAAACATGATTGTTTTTTTCGCCGGTGACACTGAGACAGCCTATCAGTAATCACTAGGGTCACGTCACATCCATAGACTGGATAAAATCAAGTTCAGTGATTTCTCAGCAGCGTTATTTGAACACGATCAGTTGATGGCAGAATGGAAGGAGGCGGATCTTCTGGGGAATACACGCACTCATGGTTCTATAGCTAGAACTCATGTTTCAGGTTTCAGAAAGGAATAAAGAGTTGTTTCGTTTTAAATGTTTGCTTTGTTTGCCGAAAACAAACCACATCACAGCTGTCCAACCTGCGGAAGCATATTGAGGTATGTACAGTGCCTTGCAAAAGTATTCATACCCCTTGAACTTTTTCACATTTTTCAACCTTACAGCCACGAACTTAAAAGTTTTTTATTGAGATTTTTTGTGATAGACCAACACAGAGTAGCACATAATTGTGAAGTGAAACAAAAATGATAAATAGTCTTCAAAATTTTAAACAAATAAAAATCTGAAAAATGTGGTGTGCATTAGTATTCAGCCCCCTGTACTCTGATACCTCTAAATACAATCCAGTGCAATCAGTTGCCTTCAGAAGTCATCTAATTAGTTAATAGAGTCCTACTGTGTGTAATTTACTCTCAGCATAAATGCACTTGTTCTGTGAAGGCCTCAGTGGTTTGTTAGAGAACACTGAAGAACAAACAGCATCATGAAGACCAAAGAACTCACCAGACAGGTCAGGGATAAAGTTCTGGAGAAATTTAAAGCAGGGTTAGTTTATAAAAAAATATCCCAAGCTCTGAACATCTCAAGAAGCACTGTTCAAGCCATCATTCAAAAATGGAAAAAGTATGGCACAACTGCAAACCTACCAAAACATGGCCGTCCACCTAAACTGACAGAGCGAGCAAGGAGAGCACTGGTCAGAGAAGCAGCCAAGAGGCCCATGATCACTCTGGAGGAGCTGCAGAAATCCACAGCTCAGGTGGGAGAATCTGTGCACAGGACAACTATAAGTCGTACACTCCACAAATCTGGCCTTTTTGGAAGAGTGGCAAGAAGAAAGCCATTGTTGAAAGACAGGCATAAGAAGCCATGTAGGGAACACAGCAAACATGTGGAAGAAGGTGCTTTGGTCAGATGAGACCAAAGTTGAACTTTTTGGCCTAAATGCAAAGCGCTATGTGTGGTGGAAAACTAACACTGCTCATCACCCTGCACACACCATCCCCACTGTGAAACATGGTGGTGGCAGCATTATGCTATGGGGATGCTTTTCTTCAGCAGGGACAGGGAAGCTGGTCAGAGTTGATGGGAAGATGGATGGAGCTAAATACAGGGCAATCCTGGAAGAAAACCTATTGGAGGCTGCAAAAGACTTGAGACTGGGAAGGAGAGTCACCTTCCAGCAAGACAATGACCCTAAACATACAGCCAGAGGTACAGTGGAATGGTTTAGATCAAAGAATATTCATGTGTTAGTGTAGGTACAGTCCCTTTAAAAACTACATTTCCCATCAGCCAACTTCCGAGTTGACCTACGTCACGCATGGGCAGGATCACCTATGTCACATCCTACAGGAAGGCATAAGGGACCTGGAAATCCGCCATACTCTCTCTCTCATCGTGGATGTCAAGCCATCCGGACCCAAAGAGATACCCTGCACCAGAAAACCAGATAAAGACGTCTTTTTCTTTTCTTTCCCTCAAGAATCAGAGTTTCGCGCTTTCCTTTCACCTTTGGCCACGGTAGATTCTCGGATCGCGCGATTATAAAACTCAGCTTGAGTTACAACCGGTTTTATTCATTATAAGTACGTACGACTGCAGTCAAGTTTTAATTTAAAGTTTAGGAGCGACCGAAATTCCTCCTAATTAAAGCGCTGTGCACGTTATTCTGATCAGAGACTTTTCATCACGAACGACCATCGGACCAAGAAATTCTCTGCGCTTTCTACAGAAGCAACTCATGTGCTTCACAACGGAAACTCCAAAGTCTTGGAACATCTCTTCATAATTTTGCTAAAGGCAAGATACTGAGTAAGACTTGGCATTTGGGCAAAACCTAGTCTTAGGAATTAGCTTTTATGAAGTGTGAATTTAAACTCAGGAACAGTTTAAATGTGTACACTGTAAACACGCAGCATGTTGAATTAATTATTGTTTTGATCTCTGTTTTGTTTAATAGATAGGTTGCATGCTCTTTCTTTCTAATACTTTAATTTCATTATTTACACACATCTTGACCTCATCAAGATTTCAGTGGATTCAGTACTGTTATAAGCTAGTGAAATTAGCCTACGGCTAATTCTTTTGTCCCATTAGCATCCAGGGCTAATCGTATTGTCTCAAAGGAGAACACATGGCGGCCCTCCTCCACCAGCCTCACAAACACACCTTAACTAGCATTCCTTTGTCTTAGCTAGCGACACAAGGCTAATCTGTGTCTCCACGTGGTCAAACACACCTCAGTTAGCATCCCACGCTAGCCTTTCTTTTGCTAGGCCATAGGCCTTACCATGTGGTCACCAGGCCTTTCACACACAAACACATGCTAGCTAGCATCCCTTTGTCTTAGCTAGCAACACAAGGCTAATCTGTGTCTCCACACGTGGCCAACACATCTTAGCTAACAACCAGAGCTAAATCCTTTGTTCTCAAACCCCACGTGGTGACACACCCTCCTTAGCTAGCAACACAAAGCTAATTCTTTTGTCTTAGGAACAAAGCTAACTCCCTTGTTTTCACTTAGAAACACGTGGTCAACTCCCACACACACACACTACATGTTTCATGTTTAATGTTTAATTTCTTTTTTTTTTTACACACACACGCTCATCAAGTATATGGGCGTTTCTTCAACTAGGGGCACTTTTACCATTGTGAAGTTGATGGAAAAAAACTTTTTCAAAATTTACCTAATTCAGTATCATACATTTAAATAACATACCTAGTTTTAAGGTATGTAAGAGTTCAAACTTAGATTACAAGACAAATTGTTATTTTTGACATTTTATCTGACCCGCAGTGAAGAAACGTCATTTCCACCACATCTCAATCTACAACTGTAAAGTAAAAGTAGAATAAATTACACCATTTAATAATTGTTTAGGATCATGTTTGTAAGTAACTTTACCCATTTGTCCATGATATAAAACAACCATGCATTTTTAAATGAGATAAATTAACTGTCCTATGGACCAAATGCTGTATTGAACACCTGTCACAGTGGGAAACTTAACGTTGGTTTGGGTAGGACCTTGTTAGAAAATAAATAGTATTATTATGTTAAATAACAAGATCTCAGAAACTGTGCATATAGTTTTAATGTGTGATGAGAACTGTTTGAATATTTTCAAAAAATATGTGTGGTGATGGAAATGACCAGGTGTTGTGGAAATGACAATGAATTGACATAAAAGTATATTTATTAGAAAAATTATAAAACTCATTTCACAGTTCACAAAATAATTAAACACCTGTTTTTAGTTTAGTGCCAAACCAATATCTGAATTTCATCAAACAGTTTGACTTGATGTCTCAAACATGAATGAGTACAGTTCATAGGCTGCAAATAACTCATTAAACCTATGGCTTAAGGCAGAAATATTAAAAAGTGGATTCTGAAAATTTCTAATTGGTCTCTTAAATGAACACTCTGTACTTGAAACTGTAACTAACTCCTGAAATTGTATGATTTGTATCATGGAACTGCCTACTAATAGAAAGATGACCTAACAGAGGGTAGGGTCAGCTTTTATCTTGTCCCTATAGGCTTGTGACCTTTGTTTTGTTGTTTTAGGCGGCATCTTAAAAAAAGATTAAATGAAATAAATATATTAATATTGTATAATATTTAAAAATTTCTATTCTAATATTATGTAACATGTTCTATTATATTAAGTATTACATACTGTGGGGCAAAAAAGTATTTAGTCAGTCACCAATTGTGCAAGTTTTCCCATTTAAAAAGATGAGAGGCCTGTAATTTTCATCATAGGTACACTTCAACTATGAGAGACAGAATGAGAAAAAAACCCCCAGAAAATCACATTGTCTGATTTTTAAAGAATTTATTTGCAAATTATGCTGGAAAATAAGTATTTGGTCAATAACAAAAGTTCATCTCAATACTTTGTTATATACCCTTTGTTGGCAATGACAGAGGTCAAACGTTTTCTGCAAGTCTTCACAAGGTTTTCACACACTGTTGCTGGTATTTTGGCCCATTCCTCCATGCAGATCTCCTCTAGAGCAGTGATGTTTTGGGGCTGTCGCTGGGCAACACGGACTTTCAACTCCCTCCAAAGATTTTCTATGGGGTTGAGATCTGGAGACTGGCTAGGCCACTCCAGGACCTTGAAATGCTTCTTACGAAGCCACTCCTTCGTTGTCCGGGCGGTGTGTTTGGGATCATTGTCATGTTGAAAGACCCAGCCACGTTTCATCTTCAATGCCCTTGCTGATGGAAGGAGGTTTTCACTCAAAATCTCACGATACATGGCCCCATTCATTCTTTCCTTTACACGGATCAGTCGTCCTGGTCCCTTTGCAGAAAAACAGCCCCAAAGCATGATGTTTCCACCCCCATGCTTCACAGTAGGTATGGTGTTCTTTGGATGCAACTCAGCATTCTTTCTCCTCCAAACACGACAAGTTGAGTTTTTACCAAAAAGTTCTATTTTGGTTTCATCTGACCATATGACATTCTCCCAATCCTCTTCTGGATCATCCAAATGCTCTCTAGCAAACTTCAGACGGGCCTGGACATGTACTGGCTTAAGCAGGGGGCACTGCAGGATTTGAGTCCCTGGCGGCGTAGTGTGTTACTGATGGTAGCCTTTGTTACTTTGGTCCCAGCTCTCTGCAGGTCATTCACTAGGTCCCCCCGTGTTGTTCTGGGATTTTTGCTCACCATTCTTGTGATCATTTTGACCCCACGGGGTGAGATCTTGCGTGGAGCCCCAGATCGAGGGAGATTATCAGTGGTCTTGTATGTCTTCCATTTTCTAATAATTGCTCCCACAATTGATTTCTTCACACCAAGCTGCTTACCTATTGCAGATTCAGTCTTCCCAGCCTGGTGCAGGTCTACAATTTTGTTTCTGGTGTCCTTTGACAGCTCTTTGGTCTTGGCCATAGTGGAGTTTGGAGTGTGACTGTTTGAGGTTGTGGACAGGTGTCTTTTATACTGATAACGAGTTCAAACAGGTGCCATTAATACAGGTAACGAGTGGAGGACAGAGGAGCCTCTTAAAGATACTCTTAAAGAAGTTACAGGTCTGTGAGAGCCAGAAATCTTGCTTGTTTGTAGGTGACCAAATACTTATTTTACAGAGGAATTTACCAATTAATTCATTAAAAATCCTACAATGTGATTTCCTGGATTCTTTCCCCCCATTATGTCTCTCATAGTTGAAGTGTACCTATGATGAAAATTACAGGCCTCTCTCATCTTTTTAAGTGGGAGAACTTGCACAATTGGTGGCTGACTAAATACTTTTTTGCCCCACTGTATATCTTCTTTCACAATCCATGTCACCTGAACGTTATCATCCTAAATGTCATTTCCACCACATACTGTCTTTTCCACCACAGAGAGCAGTGTGGTGGAAATGACCGTGGTGGAAATGACATTTCTACACTTTTTTGTGAAAAAATGGAAGATGGCTTCACTGATTAGCTTTGAATTAATACTTAGCATTTCATGTATGCAAGATACTCTTATTTAACTTAAAATTTTCATCTCTTTAAAAACACCCATGACAGTACAGCATGTTTGGAGATGACGTACAATAAATGTATTTACTGATCAAGCAATATTTACCTTGATTTTTCTTCAGTAGTTTTTAATGAAAATTTAAATGCCCTCCATGTTCGACATGTGCTCTGATGTCAGTGTAGATTTCCATGGTAACCACACAAACAATCTTTCTCACAAACTTTTTAAAGGGACATTACAGTGTTGTGGTGGAAATGAGGCCGATACTGTGCGACAGGTATATTTTGTATAAAAAAATATATTAATGATGGACTCAAATGAAATATTATATGACATTGTATTTATGTGACTATTATTTAATACAGGTATATTAATAATTACCAGCTAAGTCATATTCTTAAACTTTATTTTCAGTCTTTTAGTTTAAAAGTCTGGGTGTGCGACAAGGAGAAAACAGTGATTTTGACACCTTCCAGGAGGTTGAAAAATATGAAAAAATCATAATAGAAAACTAGTAAATTTTTTTTAAGTGGGTTTCATTGGTAGTGTGACAAAGAAAGTGGAATTTGTCCAAAATTATAAGTATTTTTTAAAATATGACCAAATAACATAAAAGTACCCGTAGTCTAAGAATCACCCATATATCATATTTGTATATATTTCAACTGCCATTATCTATTTTTTTATCTTTGTTATAATAAATTCAGGCGGCACGGTGGTGTAGTGGTTAGCGCTGTCGCCTCACAGCAAGAAGGTCCTGGGTTCAAGCCCCGGGGCCGGCGAGGGCCTTTCTGTGTGGAGTTTGCATGTTCTCCCCGTGTCTGCGTGGATTTCCTCCGGGTGCTCCGGTTTCCCCCACAGTCCAAAGACATGCAGGTTAGGTTAACTGGTGACTCTAAATTGACCGTAGGTGTGAATGTGAGTGTGAATGGTTGTCTGTGTCTATGTGTCAGCCCTGTGATGGCCTGGCGACTTGTCCAGGGTGTACCCCGCCTTTCGCCCGTAGTCAGCTGGGATAGGCTCCAGCTTGCCTGTGACCCTGTAGAAGGATAAAGCGGCTAGAGATAATGAGATGAGATAATAAATTCATTTATTATTGAAACTGTGAGTTTATTTGTGTTCCGATATTTCTGAAGTCATCCAATCTCAAAAGAATTCAAAGGTGCATATGATTTATGTAATATGGTAAGTGATCATAATAATTTGGAATATACTATAATTTAGCTGTTTGGTAATTTATTATTAAGCACCAAAATTAATGGTATTAATAAATGAGACTGATTTAATGATATGAGACTGATTCAATGAAAACGAATCAATGAGACTGATTCAATTTAATGATTTAATTATTAACCTTCAGATTTAATGAGATTGATCACTCAATTACCACATTAGAATGGCCCAGTCAAAGTCCAGACCTAAATCCCATTGAGCATCTGTGGCAAGACTTGAAAATTGCTGTTCACAGACGCTCTCCATCCAATCTGGCTGAGCTTGAGCTATTTTGCAAAGAAGAATGGGCAAAAATTTCAGTGTCTAGATGTGCAAAGCTGGTAGAGACATACCACAAAAGACTTGCAGCTGTAATTGCAGCAAAAGGTGGCTCTACAAAGTATTGACGTAGGGGGGCTGAATACTAATGCACATCACATTTTTCAGATTTTTATTTGTTTAAAATTTTGAAGACCATTTATCATTTTTGTTTCACTTCACAATTATGTGCTACTCTGTGTTGGTCTATCACATAAAATCTCAATAAAAAACCTTTAAGTTCGTGGTTGTAAGGTGGAAAAATGTGAAAAAGTTCAAGGGGTATGAATACTTTTGCAAGGCACTGTACACGTTTTATTCCAAGAGAAAGTTTGCAGTGAAGTTGTCTGTGCTTTTAGAGCTAGCGAGAACATTGGAAACGTAGCTATGCAGTCTGATTAGTCAAATGACTTTCTATAGATTTGTCCGCCAAGTTGCCATCGCCTTGTCCACGGCTAATGTTATAGTGGAGCAGGTTAAGGCAGATTTTGCTCCAAATCGTGCACTTTGTGATATAAGCATGAAACTTGGCACGATTGTTGCTGATAGGTCACTTTTTCAGAAAAAAGTGCTAGCCACGAAAAAAATTCAATATGGCGGCCATTTTTTCAAGATGGCCGCCAAACGTGTCCCTGTTTTGTGGTTTTGCTAAAAAAACAGTGCAAATTATGATATGAACATGAAATTTGGCAATAATGTTCTGTGTAGGTCATGTTATCAGCTAAAAGTGCTAGCCCCCCAAAAAATTCAATATGGCGGCCATTTTTTCAAGATGGTCGCCAAAAAAATCCCCCGTTAGTGGTCTTGCTCTGGTGTCAAAGTACAAAAGATGAATTCAATGAAACATTTTTGATTTATTGCCATTATAATACTGAATTACATGCAGAAAAACAGAATGATTGCACAATTAGCCAATCTGGCATGATGAAAAGCCTATTTTTCACAGTGGATAATCTTGTGAAACCCTTACATTCTAATGCTTTTTTGGGAAAATTCCCATATCTTTCCTAAGCTCCAAGAGTTGTTTCTTGCTGATTGATCCTTCCATCAAATAGTACCAAATGAATTGGTCACATGATTTTCCAGCATGCTCATAGGCCTTTCAGAGAAAAACAAGTGAACGAAAATAGTGCTAATGCTCAACAGTGAAAAATAATTTGGTCAAATCTATGACATCGACAAAAATATCCATTGCTGAGATCTATCTTTTATCCCTGAACTGCTACCCCCCCTCCCCCAGCACCCAATTACACAGTTTTAGGTAGACAATGCCCCCTACCATAAAAATGGTTTGCCAGCTCTGATTTATGAATGGATATGTACCACTGTCCAAAGTGAAGTTTGGTAGACCATTTGAATTTGGATTACTTTGCCATCGCCAGCATGGCTAGGTCCAAAGTTCAGTCACTGTTCCTTGCTTAAAAATCTCACAAGGGCAACTGCACAGTGGAGTACACCCTATTCCAGCCTTTGAGCACTTGCATTTGGGATACTAACTCAATGTTTAGCTGACATTGAACCCCATGCTGAGTTTCACAGCAGTGTCTGTCACCAGTGTGCCCTGGTAGTGAGTGACATACACTCTCTTCTTACGCCCTATGAACTGCCAGAAGATGTGCCATTACTCGGCGTCCTCATAGTCCTGTTCCAGTAAGTGCCATTACTCGTCCTCCTCATCCCCTTCCAGTTAGTGCCATTACTCAGTTTCTTCTGCCAAGAGCAACTGGTTTTGAGGCGCCAGATACCCGCCTTTCGCACCACCTCTATCTGCAAAATCACCCCTGCCGGCTCTGGAAGGCTAGGGTGGACACTTGACTGCCAGAGGCTGTGTGGTTCACAAGCCATTTGGGATATTTTGTAAGCAATGAGAGCTCATTGCCATCCCGGCAATAGCAGTCCATTTTAGGGGCACACATGAGCACAACCACACAATGGGGATGTGCGTCTGGCAGCCATCGTGAAAAATGGCTGCCATATTGAATGTTTTGGTCTGTTAGCACTTTCAACTGAAAACATGACCTACACAGAACATTATTGCCAAATTTCAGGTTCATATGACAATATGCACTGTGGCTTTTTAACAAAGCCACAAAATGGGTACGTGTCTGGCGGCCATCTTGAAAAATGGCCGCCATATTGAATTTTCTGGAGTGCTAGCACTTTTAACTGATAACATGACCTACACAGAACATTATTGCCAAATTTCATGTTTATATAACAATTTACTCTGTGTTTTCTTAACAAAAACATGAAACGAGGATGCGTCTGGTGGCCATCTTGAAAAATGGCCGCCATATTGAAATTTTTTCGTGGCTAGCACTTTTTTCTGAAAAAGTGACCTATAAGCAACAATCATGCCAAATTTCATGCTTATATCACAAAGTGCACGATGGTTTGCTTAACCTGCTCTACTATTAACACATAGCTAGTTAACTTGGACACTGTTAGTTAGCACGTAAAAACAGAGTTACGCTAACATGAATAACGTTAACTTATCTGAAGTCCTTTCAGATGTAGGTACAACACACAGCCCCTTTAAGAAACTACATTTCCCATCAGCCAACTTCCGCGTTGACCTACGTCACATGTGGGCGGGATCACCTACGTCACTTCCTCCATGATTCCATAAGAAACTAAGGCACGCTACTCTCTTCCTCTTTTGGTTCTAGGACTTGGATCCGTAGGCATAAAGAGACACTATCTCCTCGGATCTGTGAACCACGCGGTAACAGACAAAGGAGACATCTGCTCTCAGAGCATCCACGATTTAGCGCGATTTCTTTGTTTACCACTGGCCACGGTAGAAATCCAGAATTGCGCGATCTAACTCAGATGAGTTACAACCGTTTTTTTTTCGTATTATAGTAACGTTATGAACTGCTGCCCAAGCAGTTAATTTAAAGTTAGAAGTGACCGGATCCTTCTAATTAAAGCGCTGTGCACATTATTTGATCAGAGACTTCTCCTCCACGAACTACGAAGCGTTCGGACCAAGAAATCCTCTGCCTTCCATGGAATCGTCTCCACAACGGTGAAACTCCAAAAGTCTCGGAACATCTTCTTATAATCTTGCACTGGGAGCAAGATACTGAAGTAAGAGACTGGCATTTGGGCAGAAAAACTAGTCTTAGGAATTAGCTTTATGAAGAAGTGTGAATTTAAACTCAGGAACGGTTTAATTGTGTACACTGTAAACACTTAGGGTGTTGAATGAATGCTTGTTCTATTTGTGTTGATCTCTCAATTGCTTAATAGATAAGTTGCATGCTCTCTCTCTCTATTCCTTTCTAACCTTTAATTTCATTATTACACATATTTTGACCTCATCAAGATTTCAGTGGAATTAGCTGCTACGGCTAATTCTTTTGTTTCATTAGCATCCAGAGCTAATTGTATTGTCTCAAGGGACCACGAGGTCGTCATCCTCCCCCCACAAACACACCTTAGTTAGCAACAGAGCTAATCTCTTGTTTTACTTAGAAACACGTGGTCACAAGGCCTCACACACACAAACACATCTCAATTAGCAACCAAAGCTAACTCTCTTGTTTTACTTAGAAACACGTGGCCACAAGGCCTCACACACACAAACACATCTTAGCTAGCATTCCTTTGTCTTAGCTAGCAACACAAAGCTAATCTTTTGTCTTCACCACAACACACACACACACACACACACACACACACACACACACACACACCTCATTGTTTGCTGAAGATTTCAACAGCTATTATTCATTTTTTTTAATCTTTGTTATAATAAATTCAATTATTACTGAAACTGTGTGTTTATTTGTTGTACTGATATTTTTGGAAGTCGCCCCATCTCAAAAGAATTCCAAGGTGCATATGAGTTATGTAATACGGTAAATTATCATAATAATTTGGAATGTACCATAATTTAGCTGTTTGGTAATTTATTATTAAGCACCAAAATTAATGGTATTAATTAATGAGATTATCAATGAGACTGATTTAATGAGACTATTAATGAGACTGATTTAATTAGATTGATCACTTAATTACCAATTGCACCTACACAGAAATATGTTTTAGCATAATCTTGCCAAATAAACAGAATATAGAAATCTTTCTTTTCTAGTAGCGTTAGCTACCCAATATGATTTTGAGTTTGAAAAGAGTTTGCTAGCATATCAGGTGGAGTTTCACTGACTAACGAGCTTAACGTTAAACCACCATGATGGCACAGCATGCGTTCATTTTTTGAATTCACAAAATAATCCAGAGGGTTGTTTCAGAGGCATTAGGTTTTGTAAGCATTGTGGCAATAATACAATGATGCATTGACAGAAAATGCACTTTTAATACTTAAGTATTTTTAAAAGCAAGTACTTCAGTACTTTAACTTGAGTAAAAATTTGACTGGACAACTTTCACTTGTATCGGAGTCACATTTGACCAGTGGGGTCTGTACTTTGACTTCCGTAATGAAGTTGGGTACTTTGTCCACCTCTGGCATTTACCTAGGCTCAGCTTGTGAATTTCATTGGTCGATGAAATTTTTCCATCTGGGCTTTGGATCGTCCCTCCAAACAAATAAATATCCTGTGATAGACAAACAGTGTGCATGTCACAAATCAATACGTACATAGCGTTCATAAACCAGGCAAAGAAAAGCAGAGCTTTTGCATGATCGGTTGCTTTAGATTGTATTGCTGACCTTGTCATGGTGAGCTGTGAAGGTCTGACCAGTGCAGGAGAGCGGCGACTCGCCCTTTACCTCACTTTTCTGCCATGTCATGGTCTCTAACAAAGAAGGAAGATTTGCTTTTATATTAAAAACGATATGATAAAAGTCCAGTGTTCGATATATAATTGAGTTATTATTAATAATACGAGCTACAAGCAATTACTCCGCCATACTATGCAACTTTAGTTGTTAAGCAACACAATGGGAAAAGATGTTAGTATTCCATGTTGTGTAACATTTTATATTTGTAAATATTACAGGAGCACGAGTGTTTTACTGGGAAATACGCCACTCTAATTTTTCATACGAACTACATCCAGGACATCGAGAACCAAAACCATGACATATTTTTCAATATCCTCACTCATGATGAGATCGATGAATTGTTTTGATGAACGTGGGCACTTTTTGTTTGTGAATGGGTCGATATAATAAAAAGAAAATCACACATTGGTTTGAAGATATGAAGTTTATCTTCTCGTGTTGAAAACTTGCATTTTTCATACGAAATACATCGTGGATCTGAGCGACAAATAAAATTGGCTGGTGTTGAGTGGTCTATCAGATATATTCCATTCAGCTAGCATGATACTGAACGAGTCAAAGATGAGGAGCTGAATGGAATATATCTGATAGACCACGATAAAAAGCCAGCCAATATTATTATTATTATTATTCATACACATTTGACGGAACAATTATAGATTTTACAAAAAGTTAAGACGGGGAGGTATTTACTGCCAGCGAGCAAAGAAATGCTCCTGCGCATGCATTGAATATTTACATCAGCGCCGATGTGTGACGTCATGTTGTCTTGACAACCATGCAATATTCAAACGTAAACCATATTTGACGCTCGTTCTCCATTGGGTAAAGTGATGTAATACACGTAGGATAAGCGATATGCTAACAATATTGCATGCTTTCGAACCAAATGAACAAAACCTGATAGAAGGGAATAGAACACGTTTTTATTCTATCAAAAAAAGTGGCCTGTATGGATAATAATTCCTGATATTTCACTCCAATGATGTCACTCCAGTGTTTTCCTGCTGACTTGACGTGCGCTGTCAAAATGGCGAACCGGTTCAAAATTAAAATTCTTTTGATTAACTTGCTTTTTTTGTGTGTGAAGGTGTCTATATAATATAAAGAACATTACACAGTGGCACGAAGATATGAAGTTTATATATGGGTCTATCTCAGAAACTGGGTACTGTGGGGGAACCTCACTAAATATACTCACAGTCAATAAACTATACGGTTTTGAATGGTGATGTTGGTTTTAATTTGAAATAAAATGATGAAAGAAATAATACAGATAAAACTAAATCTTTGATGTGAATATTCAGAATTTGGCAAAAATTCTGCAAATTTGTGGAAAAATGGCGGCTTGATCTGGGACATGATAAATGGTTGACAACATCGCATTCCCTTAAAAAGGTTGTAGTCCACTGAAAAGTCTACAGTTATCACTAATTGTATTTTAAGTTGTAACTTTATCCACCTAAGGATTGGTGCGCTCAGAGAATAATCATAACCGTAATTAAACATCATGCAAAATATTTTATCACTATCATAACACCATTTTCCGCATACCCAAAACCAATACGATCGTGTGTTTTGATCTAAACGGAAAGCCTCAGGGTCAAGGTCACGACCTCACCGAAAGTAGTAACTTAAAATCACTACGTCATATAAAAATTTAGTTATAAATCTGCGATTTTGTTTTTTAAAACGAAAGCTGAAAGTTAGGTATAGAATATGTTTCTTACAGAATATGTTACGATGGTAGCTGGTCTCGTATGAATTTCTGAGCTATAAAATGAGTTGTGGTCTATTTTTTACCGTAGCGTGTTATTTGTGTGCGGGGAAGGACACACATTAACAATTTGCATGTGTAGAATGGAATTTTCCACTCCAACAGTTAGAAGTTGATCGTGCTTCCATTTGCGGTCTTTCTGTTACGCGAGTGATCTGTTCGGACGTTATCGCTGAAAAGGTGAGTCTTGACAGTTTTATTTTGTTTTAGTCTTGCAGCATAAGGCAATAGAATGTTTCTTTTTCATCTTACTTTCATATTTCATAGTGTTTGCGTATTTTTGGCCAATATTTTGCAACCATGGTCAATTTAGATCGAACTTTTGATAGAATCTACGGCCAGTCGTTTTGCCCCGCCTCGCGCTCTGTCCGGTGCGGTAGTGATGTCCCGTTGCTCACGCGCCGCAGCAGAGACCCGCGCGACCTTCAGCCGGTACAGTCGCTGTTCTTTTACCAGCGCCGTTATTCTCATCTTTCCGGTGTGTTCTTGATTTTTCCACTGTGTCCTATTTCACCGTATCAAATACCCACAATGTATCATATTATTCATATTTAAGTGAATAATCAATTCAGTCATCATAATTTGGCATTTTTAACCCAAGCAATCAAAAAGAGGAAATTTATTCAATATTTTCACTCATCTGTGAAGGAGGGGCTTTAATTCTTCATGATGGAGTTATTTTATATGCAAATCAATTTTACAAAAGCATTTGAATTGTAATCAAAAACATTTTCCACAGTGGAGGCCAGATAAAGCAAGATACTCTTTTATTCTTATTAAACATGACAAAAGAAACATCGAGTGTTAGGTAAATGCAAAAAAAAAAAAGTACAATTAGAAAATTTATTTTTTGACCATAATGTCCCAAATGAGAGACCAGTTTCTGAGACGGACCCATATGCCTGCCTGCCTGCCTATCTATCTACACCAATAGGTGCTGTTGTCGAAAATTAATCAGCAGCAACACCTTCTTGATTCTGACTAATCAGATTCAAGAATTCAACAGCACCATGGTGTAATACAGATTATTCTATCCACATTCACTGGATATGAGCAATCACGTGCTCTGATTGGCTTCTCTACTACAAGGCTATCAGCTCATATACCGTGAGTGGAGGAAAACAAAATGGCGGAGCGTCTTGCTGAACCAACCGAGGATGAAATAAAAACTCTACTCGAAAACAAAACCTCAAAAAAAAGCAACAAAATATGGAATGAAAGTATTTGACGGTGAGAATGTAGCTTTTAAAATTTTTTTTCCAAGAATTATTATTATCATCGCATTTTTCGCAAATTGCTCCTGTCATTTCACCGGTTTGTTTACATTCTAAGCGGAAATTATTTTGCCGGACGTTTTGGATAAAGTTTTTATTTATCGAATTTGCAAAAAATAAAAATAAAAATGCTCTGTTTCTCAAAATCCAGTGAATGTAGATAGAATAAAACAGTTATTCCACTCAATCTTGTCGTACGTGGCTTATAGCCACTATCAGCTCACATACGACTCGTTTTCGTGGAATAACTGTTAATTATATGGTGGCGCAAAGATGTGAAGTTTATCTTCTTGTGTTGTAAAATATATCACTCGTTTTCTTTGCTCACTCGTGATATATACAGTGGGGCAAAAAAGTATTTAGTCAGTCACCAATTGTGCAAGTTCTCCCACTTAAAAAGATGAGAGAGGCTTGTAATTTTCATCATAGGTATACCTCAACTATGAGAGACAGAATGAGAAAGAAATCCAGAAAATCACATATTCTGGCTTTTAAAGAATTTATTTGCAAATTATGGTGGAAAATAAGTATTTGGTCAATAACAAAAGTTAATCTCAATACTTTGTTATATACCCTTTGTTGGCAATGACAGAGGTCAAACGTTTTCTGTAAGTCTTCACAAGGTTTTCACACACTGTTGCTGGTATTTTGGCCCATTCCTCCATGCAGATCTCCTCTAGAGCAGTGATGTTTTCGGGCTGTCACTGGGCAACACGGACTTTCAACTCCCTCCAAAGATTTTCTATGGGGTTGAGATCTGGAGACTGGCTAGGCCACTCCAGGACCTTGAAATGCTTCTTACGAAGCCACTCCTTCGTTGCCCGGGCGATGTGTTTGGGATCATTGTCATGCTGAAAGACCCAGCCACGTTTCATCTTCAATGCCCTTGCTGATGGAAGGAGGTTTTCACTCAAAATCTCACGATACATGGCCCCATTCATTCTTTCCTTTACACGGATCAGTCATCCTGGTCCCTTTGCAGAAAATCAGCCCCAAAGCATGATGTTTCCACCCCCATGCTTCACAGTAGATATGGTGTTCTTTGGATGCAACTCAGCATTCTTTCTCCTCCAAACACGACAAGTTGAGTTTTTACCAAAAAGTTCTATTTTGGTTTCATCTGACCATATGACATTCTCCCAATCCTCTTCTGGATCATCCAAATGCTCTCTAGCAAACTTCAGACGGGCCTGGACATGTACTGGCTTAAGCAGGGGAACACGTCTGGCACTGCAGGATTTGAGTCCCTGGCGGCGTAGTGTGTTACTGATGGTAGCCTTTGTTACTTTGGTCCCAGCTCTCTGCAGGTCATTCACTAGGTCCCCCGTGTGGTTCTGGGATTTTTGCTCACCGTTCTTGTGATCATTTTGACCCCACGGGGTGAGATCTTGCGTGGAGCCCCAGATCGAGGGAGATTATCAGTGGTCTTGTATGGCTTCCATTTTCTAATAATTGCTCCCACAGTTGATTTCTTCACACCAAGCTGCTTACCTATTGCAGATTCAGTCTTCCCAGCCTGGTGCAGGTCTACAATTTTGTTTCTGGTGTCCTTTGACAGCTCTTTGGTCTTGGCCATAGTGGAGTTTGGAGTGTGACTGTTTGAGGTTGTGGACGGGTGTCTTTTATACTGATAACGAGTTCAAACAGGTGCCATTAATACAGGTAACGAGTGGAGGACAGAGGAGCCTCTTAAAGAAGAAGTTACAGGTCTGTGAGAGCCAGAAATCTTGCTTGTTTGTAGGTGACCAAATACTTATTTTACCGAGGAATTTACCAATTAATTCATTAAAAATCCTACAATGTGATTTCCTGGATTCTTTCCCCCCATTCTGTCTCTCATAGCTGAAGTGTACCTATGATGAAAATTACAGGCCTCTCTCATCTTTTTAAGTGGGAGAACTTGCACAATTGGTGGCTGACTAAATACTTTTTTTGCCCCACTATATATACATTTGCCACTCAAAAATAAACTTCATATCTTTGCGCAAGCACGTAATATCCTCTATATATACAGTATGTGACAGCGAGTTGGCCTAGTGGTTAGTGTGTCCACCTCTCGATCGGGAGATCGCGAGTTCGACTCACGGTCGGGTCATACCAAAGACCATCATAAAAATGGTACCTACTGCCGTCTGGCAAGGCACACTGCAATACAGATGCGAGTGGGGAGTCAAACTCTCGCGGTTACCAGAGGACCCGCCCCCCACGGTAACCCTAGCTATGTAATAGGCGAGAGGCTGAGGGTTACAGAAACGGAGATCGGCGCCGCCCTATGCGCCGCATGGCGTGGGAAGGACTTTGATGCATTTATATTAATAAGGAATTCAGTTACTGTAATAAAATCACAGGTGTTTCAATATCGAGGATTTTACAATGGCTTTGAATGCGGCTCAGCCAAACTCGATCAAGGTCATAAACTCAGGCGTTAATGATATGTGTTAATTCTTCATTAGCAAGTGAAAAAATCTGATCTTGTAACCATGTCTCTTTGCATTAGGGGTTTCACAGGTATGAGGATGAACATGTCAACTTGTTTGTTTGTTTGTTTGTTTGTTTGTTTTAACAAAATTTCACTATTATATTAAATTTTGTGTAGATTTGTGATTCATGATTCCGGGTTGTAACACTACAAAATATGGAAAAGTTAAAGGGAGGGTGGAAACTTCTGCATATTTTTATGCATATAAATTAAGACAATTTAGAATTTTTCTGGGCGGCACAGTGGTGTAGTGGTTAGCGCTGTCGCCTCACAGCAAGAAGGTCCAGGCTCGAGCCCCGTGGCCAGCGAGAGCCTTTCTGTGCGAAGGTTTGCATGTTCTCCCCGTGTCCACGTGGGTTTCCTCCGGGTGCTCCGGTTTCCCCCACAGTCCAAAGACATGCAGGTTAGGTTAACTGGTGACTCTAAATTGACCGTAGGTGTGAATGTGAGTGTGTCTATGTGTCAGCCCTGTGATGACCTGGCGACTTGTCCAGGGTGTACCCCGCCTTTCGCCCGTAGTCAGCTGGGATAGGCTCCAGCTTGCCTGCGACCCTGTAGGACAGGATAAAGCGGCTACAGATAATGGATGGATGGATAGAATTTTTCTTTGATTCATCTTTGAACAGATTTTTCTTTGTGTAAAGTTTAAAGTCGAAAATGCGTTCGACATCCCTGCTCTAAGGCACAAGAAGAAGATGAGTCACAAATACAGAGAGCTCCAGATGAACGAGCAGACAGTTTATTAGCCTGTTTTATGCGGCCAAACAAAAGTAGCTCCTGGTGACGGACTCAGACTTTTGAAACATATTGCGTACTGAATTACCTTTACAAAATAGAGCAATTTACCGATATTCAGGACATGAATGTCTTTATAGTAGGATCCATCTGCTTCACATCCCCCAAACAAGAAGATCTGCTCATTGACTACAGCACACGTGTGGTTATATCTATAAAAGAAACACTCATCAGAGTTGCATGAATGCAGCAGGAGAGCCTGAAAGCGGGGAAACTCCAGCCTGAGCCAAATCTGCACAAAAAAGCCTGATGAAAAATACACGGCTCCGTTTTCAAATGAGGTCGCTGAAGAAAATGATCCCTGCTTCCAGTGCACCATGGCAACCGCCTGCACATACTGCACCACCACCAAATATTCACTCAGATCAAAATCTTTTACTCTGAGAACGCAAAAACCACTTGGTTGGATTGTATAGCAAAATTGCACTAGGTTGTACCTTTCCTTGTTGCTTTAATATCTATTCTATTTTACCTAGAAACATGGACATACTTTATAATTTACGGTACATAAATGGCCCATAATTGGTTTTCCATAAAGCTTCAAAGCATCATTCGCTAAAATCTGTCAAAATGTGTCACTATCTGTTAAATAGTTGGGGTTGAATACGATTTAAATGATTTTTCTTACTCCTTGAGCCCACCCATTTACATGAAGCTCCGCCCCCAGAACCTACAACGGTTCAAACAGAGTTAGCATGCTTTAATTAACGTGTTATTCAATTACGTTTTCGGTTTTAGTAACCTTATATCGTGACTCGTATTGGCAACTAACTGCAATTAAATATGATACTTATCGGCCTATTCGGTTTTTAGCCATGTTGAATTTAGTTCGTTTGGTCCACGGCAGGCGTCACTTATCCGCGCGATCTTGACAAGACTTCGAAACGTGAAGTGTCAGCCAGGTGTCAGTGCCGCCATTTTGAAAACTGTTTTCCAAACGAAGTATTGCACAAAAACAAGTTTAAACGGCGATTACTGCCTACTTTTTTCAAACTTTCCTGATTGCTATCAAAACAAACAAAACTTCCGGCTTGATTACGTCAGAATTCGAAAGAGGGCGCGCGCGTCTTTTGACAACGTTGGCAGATGTTGGTCACTTTGATTTCCGCTGTACGATGTCTTGCACAGGTCTCAACGAATCTCATTTACGGCCATTGCTTTGACGTGTGGACTGATGTTTTACATAGCATATTTCAAACGCTCCTAGCCATGACAAAGTAGTGATCAAAAATGCATTCCTATATTTAATAAAATGAGAGAAATAGAATTTTGATGATAAAAATTTGTCTTCAGTTCTCCTTTAAATTGTTTATGGCATTTTTTTTATGTCCTGCAAGAACAATATCATGCGGACGAGATGTGATCATTTTGATGGGCTAAGAGTCGCTTTTCTCCATTTTGGGGCCGAATATCCTACGTCCTGAGGTTAACAGTATGGCCCTACGGAAACAGTCAAACGTGAAGAGTTTTAACTAATTAGCATAACTATGGAACTGCGTCACACCAAGATGGTGACATGCGGAAAACATCATGACTCTGCATCAACCTCGGAGAGTTTTGAGTCACAGGGATGCAATTTGTAAGTGACGTTTGCGAATAGATCTGTGATACAAAAGACGAATATCTTTTCTCTGTTACAGCTTTTGCGTTATCGTTTCTTCCTCTGTAAGATCAAAACATTCGGTGTATAACCCCGATTCCAAAAAAGTTGGGACAAAGTACAAATTGTAAATAAAAACGGAATGCAATGATGTGGAAGTTTCAAAATTCCATATTTTATTCAGAATAGAACATAGATGACATATCAAATGTTTAAACTGAGAAAATGTATCATTTAAAGAGAAAAATTAGGTGATTTTAAATTTCATGACGACAACACATCTCAAAAAAGTTGGGACAAGGCCATGTTTACCACTGTGAGACATCCCCTTTTCTCTTTACAACAGTCTGTAAACGTCTGGGGACTGAGGAGACAAGTTGCTCAAGTTTAGGGATAGGAATGTTAACCCATTCTTGTCTAATGTAGGATTCTAGTTGCTTAACTGTCTTAGGACTTTTTTGTTGTATCTTCCGTTTTATGATGCGCCAAATGTTTTCTATGGGTGAAAGATCTGGACTGCAGGCTGTGCCAGTTCAGTACCCGGACCCTTCTTCTACGCAGCCATGATGCTGTAATTGATGCAGTATGTGGTTTGGCATTGTCATGTTGGAAAATGCAAGGTCTTCCCTGAAAGAGACGTCGTCTGGATGGAAGCATATGTTGCTCTAGAACCTGGATATACCTTTCAGCATTGATGGTGTCTTTCCAGATGTGTAAGCTGCCCATGCCACACGCACTAATGCAACCCCATACCATCAGAGATGCAGGCTTCTGAACTGAGCGCCGATAACAGCTTGGGTCGTCCTTCTCCTCTTTAGTCCGAATGACACGGCGTCGCTGATTTCCATAAAGAACTTCAAATTTTGATTCGTCTGACCACAGAACAGTTTTCCACTTTGCCACAGTCCATTTTAAATGAGCCTTGGCCCAGAGAAGACGTCTGCGCTTCTGGATCATGTTTAGATACGGCTTCTTCTTTGAACTATAGAGATTTAGCTGGCAACGGCGGATGGCACGGTGAATTGTGTTCACAGATAATGTTCTCTGGAAATATTCCTGAGCCCATTTTGTGATTTCCAATACAGAAGCATGCCTGTATGTGATGCAGTGCCGTCTAAGGGCCCGAAGATCACGGGCACCCAGTATGGTTTTCCGGCCTTGACCCTTACGCACAGAGATTCTTCCAGATTCTCTGAATCTTTTGATGATATTATGCACTGTAGATGATGATATGTTCAAACTCTTTGCAATTTTACACTGTCGAACTCCTTTCTGATATTGCTCCACTATTTGTCGGTGCAGAATTAGGGGGATTGGTGATCCTCTTCCCATCTTTACTTCTGAGAGCCGCTGCCACTCCAAGATGCTCTTTTTATACCCAGTCATGTTAATGACCTATTGCCAATTGACCTAATGAGTTGCAATTTGGTCCTCCAGCTGTTCCTTTTTTGTACCTTTAACTTTTCCAGCCTCTTATTGCCCCTGTCCCAACTTTTTTGAGATGTGTTGCTGTCATGAAATTTCAAATGAGCCAATATTTGGCATGAAATTTCAAAATGTCTCAGTTCCGACATTTGATATGTTGTCTATGTTCTATTGTGAATACAATATCAGTTTTTGAGATTTGTAAATTATTGCATTCCGTTTTTATTTACAATTTGTACTTTGTCCCAACTTTTTTGGAATCGGGGTTGTATAACTCCGTACTCAGACTCACCAATCCAAGACAAGCGCTGCAAATTCTTCGTCAGATTTCACGCCTGTTTCATCCTTCAGTCGATTCCAGTGGTCGAGCTGTCCCTTCACGACAGCCTTTTGGTTTCCATTGCTTTTCTGGTGTGCTTTCTAGCTGATTCACTTTCATATTTTCCTTTTCTTTTCCGCTGGTGGGAGAACCGAGTCCGCCATGTTTGCCCACGCCGACTTATTTTGGTTAAAAGTAGGTCAAACGCACCCCACGGTGGTCACGTGATATGGAGATTGCTTTGGCAATCTCCGGAATCGTAAAACATGGGACACATTTTATCTCGGCAAAACATTTACACACAGGATGCATGATGTGTGCAGCATCGCAACTCCTCGATTTCAACTCAAATCAACTTCAAAATCGATGCAAAACATCTCAAAACTCCAGCAAAAAAAATAGAACATTTTTGCCCAGAGTTCAACTTTGCAGTCAGCACCTTTAACTAGGACTGTCACGACATCGCTTTCAACTGCACTTAGCCATTCGACTGCTTGAAAGCCGATTTACAACACAATAAACCTGCGAAATAAACCTGGCTCATATTGTTTTATGAGAATGTTCAAGAAGGACTTTGTTGTCTTCTTGTACTTTGGAATTATGTTTTGCATGTTTACGCTCCGGGATTAGAGGGCACTTTCAAGGACACTTAGCCATATTGAGCTATCTGTAAATCAAGTTATGACACGATAAACACGCAAAACTTGGCTCGTACTGATTTCCGAGAAGGGCCAAGAGTGCCTTTGCTATCCTATTTTTCTCTGTAATGAGTTTTCAAGCTTTACATATTCGCATCGTTAGCATTTTAATTGACACGATCAACCATTCAGCCAGGTGATAACACTATACACATGCAAAACGCTGTCCTGTCTTTCTTTGTAATGAAAAAAAAAAGTATTCGCTTGATTTGTAATACTGTATACAGCAGGACACTCAAACAATCCTGTGTCCAGTTTCATCTCCATCACCACTAATAAATGACTCCATCATGGAAAGCACTGTATTTATTTTATCAGTGTTTATTTTCGGTTTTGTCTTTACGGTTTTTTTGAAGCACAGGGTGGATTTTTTGCGCACAGCAAAATTATCTGGCTGTGCTGGGTGTTTACTGATTGTAGGCTGAAATGGGGCGGAGTGAAGGGGTGTTGGTGAATATCTATAAAATAACAAGGGGCCCACGTAAACACAAACAAGCACTCGCAGTTTTCCAAATGGGTTTTCTGAGCAACATAATACCATGGCTTATCTGTGAAGATACTCAGTCATCCAGGTACATAATAATCTGTGGTTGGTAGAAGAGAGCAACTGGACTTGCTTGAAGATTCTTGAAGATGTTTCGCCTCTCATCCTAAAGGCATCCTCAGTTCTGTCTGACTAATAGGGAGTATCCAGTATTTATCCTCTCAGGGCCTCTGCATGCTCTTGCGACAAGACTTTCGCAGATAGCTTTTCGCAGACAGTTGTAATTTATCGTTGAGCAGCGTGCGCACTGTTATTCACCGCCACAACGCAAGGGGGCGCGAAGTCGCGAAATCGCTAGGAGTAGTTGGTGGGTGTGGTTAGTGGAGTGTTTATCCTCCGGTTACTTATAATGACTAGAACTGGAGTCGTATAGATGTACATACTTCCTCACTTCCTCGATCAACCGCTCTTCATGCTGCTCCATCTTCGCTCGTGTTTTTAAAAATGGCGGTCGTGAAAACAAAACAAACCGGGAAAGTAGGGAAGCGGAAGTGCGTGTACAGCGGATGTAGAGTGGACCAATCAGAGCCCTCTTGTCTGCGAGGCTTCTGCGGTGGTCACAATTTTTGGGAGGTGCGCGCAGAGCGTCTGCGAAGGGGGGGGCTACGCAGACGCCATCTGCGACGCCATCTGCGAGGACCGGGTTGTCAGCATAAATTGGCCTTCATGGATCATCATAGAATCCGAATCAGAATGCTGATGGCTGCATTGTAGGTGGCTGATAAAAGATGTCTTCGACACCCACCTCTGTTCAGTGATGGTCGTTCCAGGTTGACAAAAATGAACGATCCTCTCTGGCTAAGATGTCTGCCGGTTTTCTGGAAGTCCTCTCATACTCCCGCACCAGTCGAAGGGATCTCATCCCAAAGTGCATAGAAACATATCTGTGAAGAATCTCAGTCATCCAGGTACATAGTAATCTGTGGTTGGTAGAAGAGAGCAACTGGACTTGCTATGAGAGGACTTCCAGAAAACTGGCAGACATCTTAGCCAGAGATGATCGTTCATTTTTGTCAACCTGGAACGACCATCACTGAACAGAGGTGGGTGTCTATGACATCTTTTATCAGCCACCTACAATGCAGCCATCAGCATTCTGATTCGGATTCTATGATGATCCATGAGAGGATAAATACTGGATACTCCCTATTAGACAGACAGAACTGAGGATGCCTTTCAGACGAGAGGCGAAACGTCTTCAAGAATCTTCAAGCAAGTCCAGCTGCTCTCTTCTACCAACCACAGATTACCATGGCTTAAACTATTTTTTTTTTAATTACTGTATGTTCGATGTAATTTTCCAGTCTTATTTATACAAGTAAGATTTTTAACAATTATTCCACAAAATCGAATCGTACATGAGCGCCGAGTCGGCTATAAGCCATGCACGACGAGATTGAGTGGAATAACTGTTTTATTCTATCCACATTCACTGGATTTTGAGAAACAGAGCATTTTTATTTTTTGCAAATTCGATAAATAAAAACTTTATCCGAAACGTCCGACAAAATCATTTCTGCTTAGTGGACATGTGACAAATTGCAAAAAAAAAAAAAGATATGTTCTTCCCATCGAATACTTTCATTCCATATTTTGTTGCTTTTTTTTTTGTATTTTTGGGGTTTTGTTTTCAAGCAGAGTTTTTATTTCGTCCTCGGTTGGTTCAGTAACACGTTCCGCCATTTTTTTTTTCTACTCACGTTTTTTTTTTTTTTTTCAAAAAATGCTGTGTTCAAACAAACAATAGGTACACTGAAGAATTTGTTATTGTGTCTGCTATGAGACAGGGATGCATCCTATCCCCTTTTCTCTTTATCATCCTCATTGACTATGTTATGAGAACTCCAATGAACAATCCATTATATGGAATAACCTTGAATGGCGAGAAGAAGCTTACAGACTTAGATTTTGCAGATGATTTCGCAATACTAGCAGTGGATGACACAACTCTACAAGATATGACAACAAGTTTGGAACAAAATGCTGCCAAGGTGGGTCTATGTATAAGTAGTGAGAAGACAAAGACACTGCATGTGGGTAACCAAGTTAGTCCACAACCAATTATTGTCAACCAACAACCTGTTGAAGATGTCAGCCACGTCATATATTTGGGAAGCGCTATGGCTAGTGATGGCAACATAGACCGAGACATCGACGTCAGACTGGGAAAAGTGGCGGCAGTTTTTGGGAAGCATCTCACTGAGTATTAAATTACAACTATATACATCCATAGTGATCTCAACAGCAACTTATGCATGCGAGACCTGGAAAAGCACTAACAAAATAGCACACAAACTTGACATATTCCACCAAAGATGCCTGAGGAAAATACTGAAGATCACATACGGAGACAGAATCAGAAATGAAGGAATGGACCCTTTTCACGTGACGTCACGACAAACGCGGCCGCCATTTTGGACATGTACGACCAGTAGTTTACCACAGCCATCATTGAGGAACGGCAGCAAAAAAAGTGTTTATTTTCAGCAAGACTTCCATCATGCCACTATATTGTTGTGCACCTGGATGTAGTAACCATCAACAAACAAGGCAAGGGTTATCATTTTATCGGATCCCGGTAGATGCTGACCGACGGAGAAGATGGATAGCGGCATACCAACGCTTGTGTAGTGACCACTTTGTTGGAGGTAAGACGAATAAAATTAGCCAGAAAAGGCATTACATTGCTGTTAACATTCCATTCTAGTTTACTGTAATTATGATCTGGCAGCTATTTACACCGGATCCAGTGTAAATAGCTGCCGGAGCCAACGTCCGAGGTTCCGGAGCGCGCTAGCTCGCGGCCAGCCGGGGCGCGCTAGCTCGCGGCCGGCCGGGGCGCGCTAGCTTGCGGCCGGCCGGGGCGCGCTAGCTTGCGGCCGGCCGGGGCGCGCTCCAGCAAGCTCGGACGTTGGCTCCGGCAGCTATTTACACTGGATCCGGTGTAAATAGCTGCCAGATCATAATTACAGTAAACTAGTAAATACAGTTTTCTGCATCTCACTCCTTTTTCTTTTATGTTTGTCGCCTTCCTCGCATTCAAACTGATTCGAGCCGAAGTCCACTACATGTCCAAAATGGCGGTCGCATTTACGAAGGTCACGTGACTGAAAAGGGTCTATACTAGCAAGAACTGGACAACAACTGCTAAGTGTAACAGTAGAACAACGCAGTGTGGTTTGCTGGGCACATTCTTAGACTGGACAACAACAGGTTGGCGAAGCAAGCAATACATCGGTCACCAACAGATGGAAGACGCAGAAGAGGCAGACCAAAGACCAGAGGTGGACAAAGTACCCAACTTCATTACTTAAGTCAAAGTACAGATCCCGCTGGTCAAATGTGACTCCGATACAAGTGAAAGTTGTCCAGTCATATTTTTACTTAAGTTAAAGTACTGAAGTACTTGCTTTAAAAATACTTACAGTAAGTATTAAAAGTACATTTTCTGTCAACGCATCATTGTGTTATTGCCGCAACGTTTACAAAACCTAACGCCGTTACCAAAGACAGAAATGTGAATTCACAAAATGAACGCATGCTGTGCCATCATGGTGGTTTAACATTAAGCTAGCTAGTCAGTGAAGCTCCACCTGACATGCTAGCAAACTCTTTTCAAACTCGAAATCATATTGGGTAGCTAACTACTAGAAAATAAAGATTTCTCGTCTTGTCTCGTCTTCTTCCACTTTATCCGGGACCGGGTCACGGAGGCAGCAGTCTAAGCATGGAAGCCCAAACTTCCCTTTCCCCAGACACCTCGGCCAGCTCCTCGGGAAGAACACCGACGCGTTCCCAGGCCAGCCGAGAGACATAGTCCCTCCAGCGTGTCCTGGGTCTTCCCTGGGGCCTCCTCCCCAGGGGACATGCCTGGAACACCTCCCCAGGGAGGCGTCCAGGAGGCATCCGAAAAAGATGCCCGAGCCACCTCAGCTGACTCCTCTCGATGTGGAGGAGCAGCGGCTCTACTCCGAGTTCCTCCCGAGTGACTGTGCTTCTCACCCTCTCTCTAAGGGAGCACCCAGCCACCCTGCGAAGGAAACTTATTTCAGCCGCTTGTATCCGCGATCTTGTTCTTTCGGTCATTACCCAAAGCTCATGACCATAGGTGAGAGTCGGAACGTAGATCGACCGGTAAATTGAGAGCTTCGCCTTTTGGCTCAGCTCCTTCTTCACCACGACGGACCGGTAAAGCGACCGCATCACTGCGGAGGCTGCACCGATCCGCCTGTCGATCTCACAATCCATCCTTCCCTCACTCGTGAACAAGATCCCGAGATACTTAAACTCCTCCACTTGAGGCAGGACTTCTCCACTACATTGTTTATTTGGCAAGATTATGCTAAAACATATTTCTGAAAGGACTTCAGATAAGTTAACGTTATTCATCTTAGCGTAACTCCGTTTTTACATGCTAACCAACAGTGTCCAAGTTAACTAGCTATGTGTTAACGTTAGCCGTGGACAAGGCGACGGCAACTTGGCGGGCAAATCCATAGAAAGTCATTTGACTAACCAGACTGCATAGATATGTTTGCAACGTTATCGCTAGCTCTAAAAGCACAGACAACTTCATTGCAAGCTTTCTCTTGGAGTAAAACGTGTACTGTATATACCTCAATATGCTTCCACAGGGTGCATGGTGAGTTTTTGTAGGCCGTAATGTGGTTCATTTTAGGCAAACAAAACAAACAATTCATGCAAAATGAATCTTTAATCCATACAGAAAACTGAAACATGGGTTCTAGGTAGGGCCATGAGTGCCTGCATTACCCAGAAGTACCGCCTCTTTCCATTCTGCCATCAACTGATTGTGTTAAATAATGCTGCAGAGAAGTAATTCATCTTGATTTTATAGTCTATGGATGTGACGTGACCCTAGTGATTACTGACAGCACTGTAAACCCAAACAGTTCTTGCAACTTATTAACATTATCTATTCAGTACTTAAAACCTGGTATTTATTTGAGCCAACAATAAATTTAATAGTTTTCTGAGCAAGTTAACACGTTTTGATTGTATTGGAATCTATTTTTTTGAGTACACATTGCCTGACTACTAATATATTTTCAGTATCAGTCAAACGTGACGTCTGACATCACCAACGTCGTTGCAGACCACAATCTGAACAGAATCAAGAAAATGGCAGAGAATTTTGGTGGATGAGACGGACAGGGCTGATTTCTACATTCACGTTGCCTCCGTGGGAAGGGTGTTCACCAGGGGAAATACTTTTACCGTACAGAATTCTCATTGCTTTTCGTATTAAGTGGCCTTATCTGGTAAGTAAACGTTTTTGTCGTTGTTTTTGACATTGTTTGCGCGCGCGCAAACCATTGTTAGCTGATCGCTGCTGTCTTCTGCCTCTAGCAAGCTATAGTGTTGGTTAGTGTAAAGGTACTGTAATAACTTGCGGCTAGAAAGCACATTTAAGCATGCAAATAAAGTATGTTTATTTGTACAAAACTTAAAGCAAAAAAGAATGTAGACATGGCCGGATTCTCATGGGTAACCTATTTTTTTGCTAGCGATGCAATGAGTTGCCTGCACATGCAGCTAGAGACGGAGTGAGGAAGATCTGTGTGACCAAAAGACCACATTGAGTTTTGACTAAATTAAGTTCACCATTGTACATCTTCTTGATGCATGTTAATGATGCATTTTGTTTAAACGAGTTGAAGGAAATATTATATATGCAAAATGTGATACTTTGTTATTACAACCCCGATTCCGAAAAAGTTGGGACAAAGTACAAATTGTAAATAAAAACAGAATGCAATAATTTACAAATCTCAAAAACTGATATTGTATTCACAATAGAACAGAGACAACATATCAGATGTCGAAAGTGAGGCAGTTTGAAACTTCATGACAAATATTGGCTCATTTGAAATTTCATGACAGCAACACATCTCAAAAAAGTTGGGACAGGGGCAATAAGAGGCTGGAAAAGTTAAAGGTACAAAAAAGGAACAGCTGGAGGACCAAATTGCAACTCATTAGGCCAATTGGCAATAGGCCATTAACATGACTGGGTATAAAAAGAGCATCTTGGAGTGGCAGCGGCTCTCAGAAGTAAAGATGGGAAGAGGATCACCAATCCCCCTAATTCTGCGCCGACAAATAGTGGAGCAATATCAGAAAGGAGTTCGACAGTGTAAAATTGCAAAGAGTTTGAACAGATCATCATCTACAGTGCATAATATCATCAAAAGATTCAGAGAATCTGGAAGAATCTCTGTGCGTAAGGGTCAAGGCCGGAAAACCATACTGGGTGCCCGTGATCTTCGGGCCCTTAGACGGCACTGCATCACATACAGGCATGCTTCTGTATTGGAAATCACAAAATGGGCTCAGGAATATTTCCAGAGAACATTATCTGTGAACACAATTCACCGTGCCATCCGCCGTTGCCAGCTAAAACTCTATAGTTCAAAGAAGAAGCCGTATCTGAACATGATCCAGAAGCGCAGACGTCTTCTCTGGGCCAAGGCTCATTTAAAATGGACTGTGGCAAAGTGGAAAACTGTTCTGTGGTCAGACGAATCAAAGTTTGAAGTTCTTTATGGAAATCAGGGACGCCGTGTCATTCGGACTAAAGAGGAGAAGGACGACCCAAGTTGTTATCAGCGCTCAGTTCAGAAGCCTGCATCTCTGATGGTATGGGGTTGCATTAGTGCGTGTGGCATGGGCAGCTTACACATCTGGAAAGACACCATCAATGCTGAAAGGTATATCCAGGTTCTAGAGCAACATATGCTCCCATCCAGACGACGTCTCTTTCAGGGAAGACCTTGCATTTTCCAACATGACAATGCCAAACCACATACTGCATCAATTACAGCATCGTGGCTGCTTAGAAGAAGGGTCCGGGTACTGAACTGGCCAGACTGCAGTCCAGATCTTTCACCCATAGAAAACATTTGGCGCATCATAAAACGGAAGATACGACAAAAAAGACCTAAGACAGTTGAGCAACTAGAATCCTACATTAGACAAGAATGGGTTAACATTCCTATCCCTAAACTTGAGCAACGTGTCTCCTCAGTCCCCAGACGTTTACAGACTGTTGTAAAGAGAAAAGGGGATGTCTCACAGTGGTAAACATGGCCTTGTCCCAACTTTTTTGAGATGTGTTGTTGTCATGAAATTTAAAATCACCTAATTTTTCTCTTTAAATGATACATTTTCTCAGTTTAAACATTTGATATGTCATCTATGTTCTATTCTGAATAAAATATGGAATTTCGAAACTTCCACATCATTGCATTCCATTTTTATTTACAATTTGTACTTTGTCCCAACTTTTTTGGAATTGGGGTTATATATTTCACAGTAATGTGGTATTATGTGAAGTTAATATTTGTATTGTTGCTCTCTCTTGTAGGCTCAAGTGGAAGGTGAGAAGTGCACAAGCAATTCCTCCTCAATCCTGGTACTGTATCAGGTCTAACTTTAAGGCTAGTTACGGTTAGGATGGAAATGGGGTGGAAATGCAAGTTGTGCACTGCATCATTTCAGTCCCGAGTAAAATTATTCAGACGTTGTCGCCTACAACACAGTAATTTTTCTCGAGTTAGCCCTCTGCCATGTCTCTATGATGACTGCATTTGTAGTTTTCAGTCTTTTGATTCACTTAAAGCACATCTATCACGATGTCACAGCAATACAGAAAGACTGGATAGAGAAAAGAGTGCTCATATATATTATTCATGCCGCATGTGTAACTTCAAGCATCCCTTTTCTGAGGCAGTACTGTTTGGACATTTGAGAAGTCATTTGAGAAAGCATGAGATGGTCGCTTGCCCATTCAAGAACTGTAACTACCGCACAAATGTTTATTCTTCCTTTAATGCACACAAAAGCAGAGCCCATGGTGGTAGTTCAGATTTTGAAGATGGTGTGGTGTCTGTAGAGAATGATGGCACGCCAGCAGCATCTTCTGCTGATGGTGTTGATGAAGAGCCTGCTCAGTTTGAGGCTACAGATGACTTTAATCAGACTGAGGATGAGAGTGACAGTGACAGATGAATTGAGGGCCCAGTTGCTCCATAACTTGGCGTCATTATTTTTAAAGATGCAAACTATTCTCCATGTCTCTGACTTGGCAACTCAGGAAATTGTAGAACATTTGTCTCAAATATTTTCCTTGTCCCAACCCGTCATCAAGAAGACCATACAAGAGGTCTTATTGAGACATGACACTGTTGTTAGTGAAACATGTTTAGATGAGCTTGTCAGTGCTGTTATGGGCTATAACATTTTTACTAGCACAACCGGTAAAGGTGAGTTATTATCCACGACTAAGAGACGGAAAACTTATGTTGAAAGACATTACCCTGTGGTAAGGTCTGTACAGTATGAACTAGAGCCAGGACACACTACTGTGCACATTTCCATTCTTGAGATGATTCAGGAAATGTTTAGACATACTGACATTCTTGATAAAATTAAAGAAACAAAACCAGCACAACAAGGTCAGTACATGAGCCACCAAGATGGGTCATATCTCATCTCATCTCATTATCTCTAGCCGCTTTATCCTTCTACAGGGTCGCAGGCAAGCTGGAGCCTATCCCAGCTGACTATGGGCGAAAGGCGGGGTACACCCTGGACAAGTCGCCAGGTCATCACAGGGCTGACACATAGACACAGACAACCATTCACACCTACGGTCAATTTAGAGTCACCAGTTAACCTAACCTGCATGTCTTTGGACTGTGGGGGAAACCGGAGCACCTGGAGGAAACCCACGCGGACACGGGGAGAACATGCAAACTCCGCACAGGAAGGCCCTCGCCGGCCCCGGGACTCGAACCCAGGACCTTCTTGCTGTGAGGCAACAGCGCTAACCACTACACCACCGTGCCGCCCCAAGATGGGTCATATTTCAAAGATAATGAACTTCTGTCCTCAGAAGAGCTAACATTACCCCTACTTTTATACACTGATGATCTTGAAATTGCTAATCAGCTTGGCACGTCAAGAAAAATTCATAAAATCACTGCCGTTTACTGGGCCTTTGCGGATCTTCCTAGTAAATACAGGTCAAACTTGCATGTAATTCAGCTTTATGTAAAGTCCCTGACGTTGAGAGACTTGGTTATGAAAAAACACTTGGCCCTCTCTTGGGAGAACTTTGTACTCTTGAAAGAGATGGTGTCATCATCATCATCTTTCTCCCTCTTCTTGGAGTTTAACCCCATGAGGACGTGTCTGTAAGTTCTAGTAGACACTTAAAGTGTTCTCTGCTCATCATCCATTTCCTAATCTGTTGGCTTTCCAGCCCAAGTTTCCTCTCCAGCTTTCCCCACTTTGAATCGCCTTCTGTAAATAGTACTTGTTTCCTAAGGTCATCATTTCCCATTCGGCAAATGTGAGCCAGGTACTTTAAGTGACGTCGCAGGCATACAGCCCTGATAGGTGTGGTTTTTTTGCAGATTCTGCACTGCTACAAGAGACCAAATTCAGTCTCACGAGGTTTCAGATGGGGAGTTTAGTGTGAGGACAAAAGCCAGCCATGATCATGACTTGAATGTTGTGAAGCAGGGGGAGAAAGTGAGTCAGCGTGGTGTGCAAGGGGACTGTGTTCTCAACCAGAGGTTGGAGTATTTTCATACTGTCACTGGTTTCCCACTTGATGTCCTACATGATCTGTCGGAGGGCACTGTGCCCGTAGAACTGGCCTTGTGTATTAGAAAGATAATCCGTTCCAAATACTTCACTCTTCAGTATTTGAACAAAAGAATAGCATCATTTCCATACCAGCACACAGACAATGTTGACAGACCCCAGCGTATCCCAAAGACATACAGTGGTGCTTGAAAGTTTGTGAACCCTTTAGAATTTTCTATATTTCTGCATAAATATGACCTACAACATCATCAGATTTTCACACAAATCATAAAAGTAGATAAAGAGAACCCAGTTAAACAAACGAGACCAAAATATTATACTTGGTCATTTATTTATTGAGGAAAATGATCCAATATTACATATCTGTGAGTGGCAAAAGTATGTGACCCTCTAGGATTAGCAGTTAATTTGAAGGTGAAATTAGAGTCAGGTGTTTTCAGTCAATGGGATGACAATCAGGTGTGAGTGGGCACCCTGTTTTATTTAAAGAACAGGGATCTATCAAAGTCTGATCTTCACAACACATGTTTGTGGAAGTGTATCATGGCACGAACAAAGGAGATTTCTGAGGACCTCAGAAAAAGCCTTGTTGATGCTCATCAGGCTGGAAAAGGTTACAAAACCATCTCTAAAGAGTTTGGACTCCACCAATCCACAGTCAGACAGATTGTGTACAAATGGAGGAAATTCAAGACCATTGTTACCCTCCCCAGGAGTGGTCATCCAACAAAGATCACTCCAAGAGCAAGGCGTGTAATAGTCGGCAAGGTCACAAAGGACCTCAGGGTAACTTCTAAGCAACTGAAGGCCTCTCTCACATTGGCTAATGTTAATGTTCATGAGTCCACCATCAGGAGAACACTGAACAACAATGGTGTGCATAGCAGGGTTGGAAGGAGAAAGCCACTGCTCTCCAAAAAGAACATTGCTGCTCATCTGCAGTTTGCTAATGTTAGGACTAGGACTGTTTTGGCCTCTAGAGGCCGCTGTTATTTCCTTTTCATGTCGTGTTTATTTTGGCCTCTAGAGGCCGCCACTGTTCCTGTGTTTTGTGTTTGTGTTAATTGCCTAATTATCTTCACCTGTGTCCTTAATTAGTTTGTCTATTTATACCCCTGAGTTCAGTCCTCTTGTCACGGAGTCTTTGTGCTGTTATGTTTATCTCCAGTTTCCTTTGTACTGTGTTTTTTGATCTTCTTAGCTTTTGAATTTTTGCACTTTGCTTTTCTTTTGGATTATTCTCTTTGGTTTTTTTTTTTTTTTGTCTTTTGTTTTGCCCTGTATATAGTGTATATAGTTTAAATAAACCTTTTGTTACTTTTTCTACTTCCGCCTCACGCCTCTGCATTTGAGTCATTCCCCTGGTGGCCTAGTGGGGGTTTGCTGGATCATCACACCAACGAACCAGGTTCGAATCCCAGCAAAACCCTAACAGAAAGACTCCGTCATGACCGACTCAGCAGAGGCTGCTTCAACTGTCTACCCGGCCAACCTTCAGGGAATTATGGCAGCTTTGACACGCTTCGGAGCGACCATGGACGCTCATGGACGTACGCTCACCAGCCAACGTGAGGCCCTCGCTCGCCACGAGGAACTGCTTCAGCAAATTGGGAAAACCCTGGCACAGCTGACATCTCTGCCTGCATCTCCTGCTCCTGATCCAGTTCCTGCTCCTGATCCAGCTCCCACTCCTGCTCCAGTGCCTCCTGCAATGCTGCCTTCTTCACCTCGCGAACCCAGCCTTCCTGCACCACAGAGGTATGACGGCAAGCACAGTGAGTGCCGAGAGTTCCTTACCCAGTGTCAACTCACCTTTGAGCTTCAGCCTACCACCTACACTACGGATCGCCGCAAGATTGCCTTTGTGATCACCTTATTAGCTGGTAAGGCGCGAGCCTGGGCTACTGCTATCTGGCAAAGACAGGGACCTGAGTGCTTTGATTTCCAGCTGTTTTCTGAAGAGATGCTTCGGGTCTTCGATCAGGCAGACATCAGTACCGACGCAGCCCGAAAGCTCATGTCCATCCGGCAAGGAGGAAGCGTCGCAGATTACGCCATCTCGTTCCGAACACTCGCAGCAGTAAGTGGATGGAACGAGACTGCCCTGGTGTCAGCCTTCCACCATGGTCTGTCTGACCCCATCAAGGACGGTCTGGCCTCTATTGGATGCCCAAGTGACCTCGAAACCCTCATCTCACATGCTATTCGTCTGGACAACAGGATGAGAGAACGCCACCAAGCCTTGAGCCCCCCCAGCCTCCCTACCTCTACCTGGAGACCGTCTACCTCCTTCAGTGACTGTCCAGAACCCATGCAAGTGGGTCGTACTCGCCTCTCCGCATCTGAGAGGGAGCGCAGAAGGAGGGACAAGTGCTGCATCTACTGTGGCAAGCCTGGTCACTTCCGAGCATCATGTCCCGAACTCTTGGGAAAAGGACCGCCCCGTCCAGCCGAGGGAGGGTTGTGACGGGGCCTACCCTCTCTCCCGGACTCCCTGGCCAAGGAATCTACATCCCGGTCTCCATCTCCTGGGGTGAGTCTGTCCACTCTTGTCAAGCTTTGATAGACTCAGGGGCGGCTGGGAACTTTATGGATATTCACTTCGCCCAAAGCATCAATATACCTACTGCACCTCTTGAAGTCCCTCTGTCTGTGTCTGCCCTCGATGGCCAAGCGTTAGGTGATGGAAGAGTCACTCAAGTTACTTCTCCAGTCTTCCTCCAGTCTCAAGGTCACAAGGAAGAAATATCCCTGCACCTGATTCCTTCACCTGAGTTCCCAGTTATTCTAGGCCTTCCTTGGCTTACTCGCCACAACCCTCGCATAGACTGGGTAACAAGCCAGGTTGTGGAATGGGGCCCTGCATGCCATGCCTCTTGTCTGCTCTCTAGCTCTCCTGTGTCTCCTGCCGAGCCCCCTGATCTCACCGAGTTATCTCAAGTTCCCACAGAGTACTGGGATCTCAAGGAGGTATTCAGCAAGAGCAGGGCCGCCGTTCTTCCTCCGCACCGGGCCTACGACTGTGCCATCGACTTGCTCCCTGGGACTACCCCTCCTCGTGGCAGACTGTTTTCACTCTCTCAGCCAGAATGCAAGGCCATGGAGGAATACCTCAAAGATGCCCTGGTCTCTGGGTTTATTCGACCCTCCACTTCACCTGCTGGAGCCGGCTTCTTCTTTGTCGGCAAGAAGGATGGGGGGCTCCGACCATGTATTGATTACAGGGGCCTGAATAAGATCACTGTGCGCAACCGATATCCCCTTCCGCTGATGTCCACAGCTTTCGACCTGCTCCAAGGCGCCACCGTCTTCACCAAGTTGGACCTACGGAACGCATACCACCTCATCCGTATCCGACAGGGAGACGAGTGGAAGACTGCCTTTAACACCCCGTCTGGGCACTACGAATACCAGGTGATGCCCTTCGGACTCACCAACGCACCAGCTGTTTTTCAGGCCCTAATCAACGACGTCTTAAGGGACATGATTAACCTATACGTTTTTGTCTACCTCGACGACATCCTTATCTTTTCCAAGACCGTGCAGGAGCACCGCCACCATGTCCGCCAGGTTCTCCAGAGGCTGCTACAGAACAATCTGTTCGCCAAGGCCCAGAAATGCGAATTTCATGTTCCCGAGGTCTCCTTTCTGGGATTTATTGTACGGACAGGCCAACTCCAAATGGACCCTGCCAAGACCCTGGCCGTCCGGGATTGGCCTACTCCCAAGTCCGTTAAGGAGGTTCAGCGGTTCTTAGGATTCGCTAACTTCTACCGCAAGTTCATCAGGAACTTCAGTTCTGTGGCAGCACCCATGTCAGACCTCACCAAAGGGACAGGTGGATCTTATGGCTGGTCTCCTCAGGCAGAAAAGGCGTTCAAAGACCTCAAGGACCGCTTCTGCACGGCACCCATTCTGGTTCTCCCGGACACCTCCCAACCATTCATCGTGGAGGTGGACGCCTCGGACAGTGGTGTCGGCGCGGTGCTCTCTCAACGTTCGGAAGGAAAGCTGCACCCCTGCGCTTACTTCTCCCACCGCCTGAGTCCTGCTGAGTCCCGGTACGATGTGGGGGATCGAGAACTGCTAGCGGTCAAACTGGCCCTTGAGGAGTGGAGGCACTGGCTGGAGGGAGCACAACATCCATTCCTGGTTTGGACTGACCACAAGAACCTGGAGTACCTCCAGCAAGCCAAGAGACTGAACCCTCGACAGGCTAGGTGGGCCCTGCTTTTCAGTCGGTTTGACTTCACCCTCTCGTACCGTCCCGGCTCCAAGAACACCAAACCTGACGCACTGTCCAGGCTGTTCTCTGCCACTAACAGGGAGAATGAAGTCGGGCCTATTATCCCTGTGTCCCGGATTGTGGCCCCTGTCCGCTGGGGTATTGAGGAGGCTGTCCGACGAGCCCAACGCCAGGACCCCGGTCCTGGGACGGGGCCACCAGGCCTCTTGTACGTCCCACATCAAGCCCGGGCCAAGGTTCTCCAGTGGGGTCACTCTTCCCCTCTCACCGCCCACCCGGGAGCTCGGAGGACCCTGGACTTCCTGAAAAGACGCTTCTGGTGGCCTAACATGGAGAAGGAAGTAAGGTCATTTGTCCTGTCCTGTGAGGTTTGCACCAGAACCAAGAACCCACGACAGCGTCCCCAGGGTCTCCTGCATCCTCTGACCATTCCCCGGCGTCCCTGGTCCCACGTGGCAGTCGACTTTATCACGGGTCTCCCTGAGTCACAAGGTAACACGGTCATTTTGGTCTTAGTTGACAGATTCTCCAAGGCCTGCCGCTTCATACCACTGTGCAAACTCCCCTCTGCTCTTGAAACTGCGAAACTTTTGTTTAATCATGTCTTCCGAGTCTTTGGTCTTCCACAGGACATCGTCTCAGACCGAGGGCCCCAGTTCTCCTCCCGAGTGTGGCACGGGTTCTGCAAGGTCATCGGAGCCACTGCCAGCCTCTCCTCTGGGTTTCACCCACAGTCCAATGGTCAGACGGAGAGGCTCAACCAGGACCTGGAAACCACCCTGCGAGGCCTGGCTATGGATAACCCGACATCGTGGAGCACCTGGCTGCCATGGGCGGAGTACGCCCACAACACCCTGCAGTCATCGGCCACCAAGCTGTCGCCATTCCAGTGCCAATTCGGGTTCCAGCCACCTCTGTTCCCGGACCAGGAGGAGGACGCGGGGGTGCCCTCGGTCAACCAATATGTGAGACGGTGTCGCAAGACCTGGAGCAAGGTCAGGAAGACCCTCATACAGACCTCCAGAACCAACCAGACTCAGGCCAACCGCCATAGAAGACCTGCACACGCTTTCCGCCCTGGGCAGCATGTTTGGCTGTCCACTAAGGACCTTCCACTGCGGGTGGAGAACCGCAAGCTTGCTCCTCGCTACATTGGCCCCTTCAAGGTGGTGCGCAGGGTGAACCCTGTCTCCTACCGGCTCCAGTTGCCCCGGACTCTGAGGATCAACCCCACTTTCCATGTTTCCCTGTTACGGCCCGTACTGACGTCTACGTATGCCCCTGCCCCTAGGAACCCCCCACCCCCCCGCATCTTCCAGGGGCAGACTGTGTTCACTGTGAATCGCCTGCTTGACTCCCGCCGGGTCCGCGGCGGGTTGCAATATCTGGTGGACTGGGAGGGCTATGGTCCTGAGGAGCGCTGCTGGGTTCCTGCTCGGGATGTCCTTGATAAAGAACTATGTCGGGACTTCCATTCGGCCCATCCGGATCGCCCTGGGAACGTCAGGAGACGCTCCTAGAGGGGGGGGTCCTGTTAGGACTAGGACTGTTTTGGCCTCTAGAGGCCGCTGTTATTTCCTTTTCATGTCGTGTTTATTTTGGCCTCTAGAGGCCGCCACTGTTCCTGTGTTTTGTGTTTGTGTTAATTGCCTAATTATCTTCACCTGTGTCCTTAATTAGTTTGTCTATTTATACCCCTGAGTTCAGTCCTCTTGTCACGGAGTCTTTGTGCTGTTATGTTTATCTCCAGTTTCCTTTGTACTGTGTTTTTTGATCTTCTTAGCTTTTGAATTTTTGCACTTTGCTTTTCTTTTGGATTATTCTCTTTGGTTTTTTTTTTTTTTTGTCTTTTGTTTTGCCCTGTATATAGTGTATATAGTTTAAATAAACCTTTTGTTACTTTTTCTACTTCCGCCTCACGCCTCTGCATTTGAGTCATTCCCCTGGTGGCCTAGTGGGGGTTTGCTGGATCATCACACCAACGAACCAGGTTCGAATCCCAGCAAAACCCTAACAGCTAAAGATCATGCGGACAAGCCAGAAGGCTATTGGAAAAATGTTTTGTGGACTGATGAGACCAAAATAGAACTTTTTAGTTTAAATGAGAAGCGTTATGTTTGGAGAAAGGAAAATACTGCATTCCAGCATAAGAACCTTATTCCATCTGTGAAATATGGTGGTGGTAGTATCATGGTTTGGGCCTGTTTTGCTGCATCTGGGCCAGGATGGCTTGCCATCATTGATGGAACAATGAATTCTGAATTATACCAGCAAACTCTAAAGGAAAATGTCAGGACATCTGTGTATGAACTGAATCTCAAGAGAAGGTGGGTCATGCAGCAAGACAACAACCCTAAGCACACAAGTCGTTCTACCAAAGAATGGTTAAAGAAGAATAAAGTTAATGTTTTGGAATGGCCAAGTCAAAGTCCTGACCTTAATCCAATCGAAATGTTGTGGAAGGACCTGAAATGAGCAGTTCATGTGAGGAAACCCACCAACATCCCAGAGTTGAAGCTGTTCTGTACGGAGGAATGGGCTAAAATTCCTCCAAGCCGGTGTGCAGAACTGATCAACAGTTACCGCAAACGTTTAGTTGCAGTTATTGCTGCACAAGGGGGTCACACCAGATACTGAAAGCAAAGGTTCACATACTTTTGCCACTCACAGATATGTAATATTGGATAATTTTCCTCAATAAATAAATGACCAAGTATAATATTTTTGTCTCATTTGTTTAACTGGGTTCTCTTTATCTACTTTTAGGACTTGTGTGAAAATCTGATGATGTTTTAAGTCACATTTATGCAGAAATATAGAAAATTCTAAAGGGTTCACAAACTTTCAAGCACCATTGTATGCTAAAAAGAAAACCATTGGAGGCAATCGTCATGAGAACATGACATTGCTCAGGTTACTCCCTTTGATTATTGGTGATAGAATTCCTGAGGATGATGGAGCTTCGATTGTGCTTATGGATTTGAAGGAAATAGTTGAATTGGTGCTGTCCCCAAAATTTACAGAGGAAGCGATCCAATATTTAGAGACAAAGATAAAAGACCACCGGCCAATGTTGAAGGAAGTCTTTCCTAATGTCACACTCCACCCAAAACACCACTATGTTGAGCATTATCCCGACCTCATTCGTTGTTTTGGCCCCGTTGTTCACCTGTGGACGATTAGGTTTGAGGGTAAACATCGCTTTTTCAAGCGTACTGTTCATGACACACAAAACTTTAAGAATGTGCTAAAAACATTAGCATGGAGGCATCAGTACATGATGGCATACTATCTGAGTGCCCCATCTTTCTTTAAACCTCACCAGCAGACATCGAGTGTTTCTTCTGTGATGGTTTCCACACTCCCTGATATTGCCATGGCATACATTGCCCAAAACATTGACAGCAACATGATTTACAGCACATCAAGGGTAACCATAGATGGAACTGATTATCCTGCAGGAATGTTTGTGTCAGTTGGACAAGAGGGTGCACTGCCGCAGTTTTGTAGAATTGAACAGATTTTCCTGGTGAACAATCGCATCGTTTTCCGTTGCCGAGAACATGAATCACGATACATTGAACACCTGCGCTCCTATGAACTTGTATCAGGAAATTTAGCAGTTCACATCACATCAGAGCTCAATGACACATTGCCTCTGTCTGCATATTTCAGACAAGGAAAACTTCTCATAACACCAAGGCGATATATACATTAATTGAGAAGTAGATTGATTCTTACCATATGGGCTTTAGTCCTATTGGTAGCTTATTGTTAAAATTGGACAATACCTCTGAAAAGGGACAGCTGTTTAATGCTCGATCTATGTACTCAAACATTTAATTTACTTTTCAGTGTCTTAAAAACAGAAAAAAAGAGATGGCTGCCCCCCAGAAATTCCTGCTACGTGTTTATGTGGACATGGATGCTGCCATGAAGCTCACTCCAAATGGCCAACCAAACTCTGTAGAAGAGCTGAAGATGATAATGCAAGAGAAGTTCAAGCCAAGACTGGATAGTGACTTCAGCCTTCAATATGAAGACCCAGACTTTAATGGGCAGCTAAGTGTACTTGTGGATATAGAGGAACTTCCAGAGAAGGCTACCTTGAAAGTTATGAGATCAGAAAGTGATGAGTCTTCTACTGCAAGTTCTGATACAGACATACTCCCACATGTACCCTTAACTCAGCGCCAGAAGAAATGGCCTGATGCTTTCCCTGTGCCAACTTTCTCTTATGAAGTGGAGCATGTACTTGAAGAAGGAAATCGTGTCTTTGAGACACCTGGAAAAACTGTGAAATTGACAAGATCCCAGAAGCACAATGTGCTGGAAAGTATGGCTGAAACTATTCACAGCTTCAAGCCATACCCTAGTGACAGGGAAATTGGTAAGGCTGCTGAAGCCCTCATTACAGCCCACCCTTGCCTGAAAGAGCTTGGAAGCAAGACTGGATGGTATGGATGGAAGGTCAGTTTAGGCTTTAAGATGGGTAATTATCGCCAAAAACTGGCCAGATCAGGGTGTGCAGAGGTGTCTGTCAACGCAGGAAAAAGAAGCAAAAATAACCCAATGAGCACCCTCATTCCAACATTAAACGAGCTCGTCGTGCTGAAGTAAACTTCCTTCCCAACGTTCCCAGAGGAGAAAACCAGGCAACACTTGAAAACATGAGACTGGAGATCATTAAAGTTGAAAAGACAGAGAAAAATCTGGTGTGGATAGATAAACTTATGCAGACAACCTTTGCTTTACGCCGTTAAGAGTGAATTGCCAGTTAGAGACTTGCTGAATAGCTGGCCAGCCTTGCGGATGGAATCACAGCTAACAGCTGCTTGTGTCTGTCCACATTCAAATCAGTTGTGATGGTGTTAATTTTATGACACTGCAAGATGCTAGAAATAAGCATTTATTGATTCTGTCAATATGTCTGTGTTTGTGTGTCTGCAGGTTTGTTCAGAATTCCATCGCATTACAAATGTGAACCTGCGCAACACATTCTACTCTGAGCTCGACCGACACACACCACGACTGATCACCTTGTACAAGCAGAAGGCATCACGGACTGGGAAGACTGCAGAGGCACTACGGGCAGTCTTCGAGGCTTATGATCTTCAGGTATGTCTAGGATGAACTCAGCACATAAGTGGTCATATTGTATACCAAGTACAGTATATCCAAGCATTATTGCCGAAAACTAAATCAGGAACCTCTGGAATCAGGCTTTGTTCACACTGCAGGCCAAATCTATTTTTAGAATATATCTGATTGGAATCTTATTAGATTGAATCTGATTATAACTGTCTGTCCACTTACACCTTGGAAGTGATCCATTCTGATCTGTGCATCGGCATTGGCACCCTCCAATCCACATTGGTTGCTATAGGAGCCTAATACAGTGTATCACAAAAGTGAGTACACCCCTCACATTCTTGCAAATATTCTCTCATATCTTTTCATGGGACAACACTCATCTCATCATCTCTAGCCGCTTTATCCTGTTCTACAGGGTCGCAGGCAAGCTGGAGCCTATCCCAGCTGACTACGGGCGAAAGGCGGGGTACACCCTGGACAAGTCACCAGGTCATCACAGGGCTGACACATAGACACAGACAACCATTCACACTCACATTCACACCTACGGTCAATTTAGAGTCACCAGTTAACCTAACCTGCATGTCTTTGGACTGTGGGGGAAACCGGAGCACCCGGAGGAAACCCACGCGGACACGGGGAGAACATGCAAACTCCACACAGAAAGGCCCTCACCGGCCACGGGACTCGAACTCGGACCTTCTTGCTGTGAGGTGACAGCGCTAACCACTACACCACCGTGCCGCCCTGGGGCAACACTATAGAAACAAAACTTTGATATAATTTAAAGTAGTCATTGTACAGCTTAGCAGTATAGATTTATTGTCCTCTGAAAATAACTCAACATACAGCCATTAACGTCTAAACAGCTGGCAACAAAAGTGAGTACACCCCACAGCAAATATGTCCAAATTGTGCCCAAAGTACCAATCTTTTGTGTGATCACCATTATTATGCACTGCCTTAACCTCTTTGGTATTGAAATTCACCAGAGCTGCACAGGCCTGACCCGACAGGCCGGCGGCGTGCTTTCACACCGTCTTGAGACGGGCTGAACTGGTGCCATCTCTGGGCTACTAGCCCCAGATTTTTCATTCATCTCATTATCTCTAGCCGCTTTATCCTTCTACAGGGTCGCAGGCAAGCTGGAGCCTATCCCAGCTGACTATGGGCGAAAGGCGGGGTACACCCTGGACAAGTCACCAGGTCATCACAGGGCTGACACATAGACACAGACAACCATTCACACTCACATTCACACCTACAGTCAATTTAGAGTCACCAGTTAACCTAACCTGCATGTCTTTGGACTGTGGGGGAAACCGGAGCACCCAGAGGAAACCCACGCGGACACGGGGAGAACATGCAAACTCCACACAGAAAGGCCCTCGCTGGCCACGGGGCTTGAACCCAGAACCTTCTTGCTGTGAGGTGACAGTGCTAACCACTACACCACCGTGCCGCCCCCCCAGATTTTTGGCCCAACTAAAACCTTGGGACAGCTGGGGCTAACTGGTGCTAGAGGCGGCGTCAAGGTAGGAGGCAGAACTTGAGTCAGGGTTCAGCACCAAGACAAAATAGTCATAACATGAAGTAAGTAATTTAGGCTATTTAAAGGGCTTTATTAGTGTATTGGCATTTGCTAACAATTGTGCGATAAAATTCTCAAAATGTGAGAATGGCTTTATAGTGCAATCATTTTGAAAATTACTTTGCAGTTTGGAAACATGATAAAAATTTAGTTGCACAAGCTATAGGCTTGTAAATAAAAATACAGATGTGTAGTATGATACCTCCTGTGTCTAATCAAATTCAAGTTGCGCATGCGGATCAGATTGAAATGGATTAGCCTAAACTGATTGTAATCAGATTTGAAACCATCTCTGTATGTGGTTTTAATCAGATTTGGAAAAATTATACCTCAAATATTTGGCAACTCACACTATCAAAAAACTAAGATGGATACGATCTGGATATGCAAAAAATCTGATTTGGAGTGTCGGTATGAACAAGGCCTCAAGGTAAACAGAAGCAGTTGAGTTAAATTGAATTTGCTTGAGTTAAAATTAGTTGAGGCGGCACGGTGGTGTTGTGGTTAGCGCTGTCGCCACACAGCAAGAAGGTCCGGGTTCGAGCCCCGTGGTTGGTGAGGGCCTTTCTGTGAGGAGTTTGCATGTTCTCCCCGTGTCCGCGTGGGTTTCCTCCGGGTGCTCCGGTTTCCCCCACAGTCCAAAGACATGCAGGTTAGGTTAACTGGTGACTCTAAATTGACCGTAGGTGTGAATGTGAGTGTGAATGGTTGTCTGTGTCTATGTGTCAGCCCTGTGATGACCTGGCGACTTGTCCAGGGTGTACCCCGCCTTTCGCCCGTAGTCAGCTGGGATAGGCTCCAGTTTGCCTGCGACCCTGTAGAACAGGATAAAGCGGCTAGAGATAATGAGATGAGAGAAATGAGTTGATACTACAGTATGTACGGTCAAAGTAAAAACCAGAATTGGTTGAAAAACCAGAATTATCTGGTTTTCTGCATTAATTGGTCACTAAATGTGATATGATCCTCATGTAACTCTCCAGTATGACTAAACACAATGTACTGAAGCTAAAAAAGTAAGAGAACCCTTCAAATCAATCACATACTGACTCTCCGTTTGCAGGGATAAACACAAGCCAGGGTTCCTGATACCTGTGAATCAGACCTGCACAACCCGGGAGGATTTTTAGGAGGTATTTTAGTCCGTTCTTCTTTCAGTTCAGTCATATTTTTAGGATATCTCGAGTGAATGGTTTTATATGCATCTCTGTCGATGATTGTCATCACCCTGCTGGAAGGTTGACAAACTTGGGGCCTGTTGTCGTTTGCAGTAATGACAAGTTGTCCAGTACCTGAGACATCAAAACAACCACAAATCATGATGCTCCTTGAGCTGCAGTTCAGAATAGAGAGGGTGCATAAATGGTGCCCTGAGTGTGCTCATGGCAGGACACAATGGAGACTTTGCTCTCCAAAAATACATATTGAGTACCTAGGTACTCCACAATGCTACTTTAAGAATGGTTTGTGGATTCATGAAACATATAATGAATCGTGTGGAAACAACACACAACACTATGTGGCCTTAAAATGACACCATTAATGAAATGACGTGAACTATTCTGAAGTGAAGCTGGGGTAACATCATGATTTGTGGCTGTTTTGATGTCTCAGGTACTAGACAACTTGTCATTGCTGCAAGAAAAATATAAGTCCTAGGTTTATTATCCTTTCAACAGGGTAATGACCATTACCCATCGAGATGCATAGAAAACCATTCACACTAGACCTCCTAAGAATATGGCTGAACTGAAAGAACAGACTAAAATGCCTCCTACAGTAAACATCCTCCCAGGGTTGTGCAGATTCACAGTTATCAGGAGCTCTGGCTTGAGTTTACGCCTGCAAAAGTGTGATTGATCTGAGGGGTTCTACTTTTCCCCCACAGACCTTTTGCCATTTCATGGATGTTTTCAATGACTACATGAAATACAATGACTTCTTCTGTGGTATTAGCTTCAGCACATGTTTAGTCATACTGAGGAGTTACTTGAAGATCAGATCACATTTAGTGATCAATTCATGCAGAAAACCAGATTATTCTAAGGCAGGGCTTTTCAAAGTGTGGGGCGCGCCTCCCCTAGGGGGCGCCAGAGTTCTTCGGGGGGGGGGCGCAACGTGAGGAAAAATAAACCAGAATAAGTTACTATTGCGGACATTTAGCGAACTTCAGCTAGCCTTTGCCAGAGACAAAATGGATCAATTTTTAGTACCTAAAGCTACAGTGAGTGAGGAGACAGAGTCTGGGCCAAGCAAAAAAAGAAGGAAGTATGACCACGATTATTTAAAGTTTGGATTTTTATGGACTGGATCTGAAGATACTCCACTGCCACAGTGTGTTGTCTGCCAAGAGGTGCTCGCTAACGATGCTATGAGATGTTTAAAATGTGTAAAACAAGATTTTTTTAAAAAAAGCACAGATGTTTAAAGTGTGTAAAAAAAAGGATGTTTTAAAAAAGCACAGATGTTTAAAATGTGTAAAAAAGATGTTTTAAAAAAGCACAGATGTTTAAAATGTGTACAAAAGATGTTTTAAAAAGCACAGGTGTTTAAAATGTGTAAAAAAAAGATGTTTTAAAAAAAGCATAGATGTTTAAAATGTGTAAAAAAGATGTTTTAAAAAGCACAGATGTTTAAAATGTGTCAAAAAAGAGGTTTTAAAAAAGCACAGATGTTTAAAATGTGTAAAACAAGATGCTTTAAAAAGCAGATGTTTAAAATGTGTAAAAAAGAGGTTTTAAAAAAGCACAGATGTTTAAAATGTGTAAAAAAGATGTTTTTAAAAAGCACAGATGTTTTAAATGTGTAAAAAGATGTTTTCAAAAAGCACAGATGTTTAAAATGTGTAAAAAAGAGGTTTTAAAAAAGCACAGATGTTTAAAATGTGTAAAACAAGATGCTTTAAAAAAGCAGATGTTTAAAATGTGTAAAACAAGATGTTTTTTTTAAAAAAGCACAGATGTTTAAAATGTGTAAAAAATATGTTTTAAAAAAGCACAGATGTTTAAAATGTGTAAAAAAAGATGTTTTAAAAAAGCACAGATGTTTTAAATGTGTAAAAAAGATGTTTTAAAAAAGCACAGATGTTTAAAATGTGTAAAAAAAGATGTTTTAAAAAGCACAGATGTTTAAAATGTGTAAAAAAAGAGATGTTTTAAAAAGCACAGGTGTTTAAAATGTGTAAAAAAGATGTTTTAAAAAAGCACAGATGTTTAAAATGTGTAAAAAAAGATGTTTTAAAAAAGCACAGATGTTTAAAATGTGTAAAAAGATGTTTTAAAAAAGCACAGATGTTTAAAATGTGTAAAAAAGATGTTTAAAAAAAGCACTGATGTTTTAAATGTGTAAAAAAGATGTTTTCAAAAAGCACAGATGTTTAAAATGTGTAAAAGAAAAAAAATAAAAATGTGTACAACAACCATTTTTTTTAAATACGAATGGAACATTAAGTATAGCAACAACAAAAATTGTAAGGGGGGGGGGGGGGCCCGCTGTTGTTTATTTGCTCTCTGAGGGGGGGCTGACTCTCCCACACTTTGAAAACCCCTGTTCTAAGGGGTTCACATACTTCTTACTTTGACTGTATTACTATTAGAATTGCAAAGGAATCTGTTTGCCGATGGTGATCATACATCAGAACACTGACACATTTAGGAGTCATTGTTGAGAGGGCCTACATGGCAGTGAACAAGTTCAAATATGTTTTTGCAATAATTATCATTTTAATTTGTCAATCAAGGAAGAACATAATGTCAGCTTGAGACGCACCTTGGCCCTCTGTGCACTTCCTGTCTATCTACGTGAGGATGCTTCGGCGTTCTTTCAGACATGCAATGTAAGCATTGTTAATGCTGTTAACTGTTAACCATTCATAGATGCATATAACAAAATCTTCAGGTATCTTGCATAATAAAATGAACTGCTGTACTGTATATTTTTGCCATTTTTTCCTCTAGTCTGTATATTTTTGCAGATCTGTCAATTTTTTTTTCTTTTTTGTAAAACATGTTGCCATTGACAGTCTCCTTTGGGGTATAGTAATTAACCTAGAAGCCCTCATAAATCTGATATTACATTAACCCATTGACATTTTTAGTTACGAAATTAAAGCCCTGGATGCTTCTTAGGTCATTTTTAGGTCATATCGAGAGGTCTACCTCTCGATAAACTTATCCAGATTGTTCCCCCCCTGGTAATTACATTGATTGTGTTTTGCAGGAGGAAGAAGAGCTTGATTTCAATGATGTTCCTGCTGCTCTTCTCTCATCTGGTCCCAACCCCTTCAGCTGTGAGAAGTTCTTTGTCATTGTGGAAGGCAATATTGTTTTCAGTGATATCCCCAGCATTTCTGAGGCATTCATGTTGTTGTTTGGCCTGACCTATGCTTTCAATTTGGAATATCCCAAGAACCTCACACACACATTCACATGCATTCAGAAAATCTTTGTGTGTCTGGATGACGATAAACCTCTGAAACCGTGCTTACTTACTTTGAAGCATGATTTGTTGTTGGTCTAAACAACTTGCGCTAGCATAGAAGCCTGTGTATGCTTGTTCTAATCAGCTCACATCAGGCAACTTACAGCTGTGCCCTTAGTTACAGAAAAGTCTACAAATTAGTTACAGCAGTGTTTACAAATTAGTTACATAAATGTTTACAAATGCCTGAAGATTTTTTTTCTACTCCTTATTGCAGGGCTTTTCAAAGTGTGGGGCGCGCCTCCCCTAGGGGGCGCCAGAGTTCTTCAGGAGGGGTGCAACGTGAGGAAAAATAAACTAGAATAAGTTACGATTGCAGATGTTTAGCGAACTACAGCTAGACTTTGCTAGAGACAAAATGGATCGATTTTTAGTACCTAAAGCTACAGTGAGTGAGGAGACAGAGTCTGGGCCAAGCAAAAAAAGAAGGAAGTATGACCACGATTATTTAAAGTTTGGATTTTCATGGACTGGATCTGAAGATGCTCCACTGCCACAGTATGTTGTCTGCCAAGAGGTGCGAGCTAACGATGCCATGAGATGTTTAAAATGTGTAAAAAAAAGATGTTTTAAAAAAGCACAGATGTTTAAAATGTGTAAAAAAGATGTTTTAAAAAGTACAGATGTTTAAAATGTGTAAAAAAAGATGTTTTAAAAAGCACAGGTGTTTAAAATGTGTAAAAAAAGAGATGTTTTAAAAAGCACAGGTGTTTAAAATGTGTAAAAAAGATGTTTTAAAAAGTACAGATGTTTAAAATGTGTAAAAAAAGATGTTTTAAAAAGCACAGGTGTTTAAAAATGTGTAAAAAGATGTTTTAAAAAGCACAGGTGTTTAAAATGTGTAAAAAAGGATGTTTTAAAAAGCACAGATGTTTAAAATGTGTAAAAAAGATGTTTTAAAAAAGCACAGATGTTTAAAATGTGTAAAAAGATGTTTTAAAAAAGCACAGATGTTTAAAATGTGTAAAAAGATGTTTTAAAAAGCACAGGTGTTTAAAATGTGTAAAAAAGATGTTTTAAAAAGCACAGATGTTTAAAATGTGTAAAAAAGATGTTTTAAAAAAGCACAGATGTTTAAAATGTGTAAAAAAGATGTTTTAAAAAGCGCAGATGTTTAAAATGTGTAAAAAATATGTTTTAAAAAGCAGAGATGTTTAAAATGTGTAAAAAAGATGTTTTAAAAAAGCACAGATGTTTAAAATGTGTAAAAAAAGATCTTTTAAAAAAGCACAGATGTTTAAAATGTGTAAAAAGATGTTTTAAAAAGCACAGATGTTTAAAATGTGTAAAAAGATGTTTTAAAAAAAGCACAGGTGTTTAAAATGTGTAAAAAAAGATGTTTTAAAAAGCACAGGTGTTTAAAATGTGTAAAAAGATGTTTTAAAAAGCACAGGTGTTTAATAAATGTGTAAAAAAAGATGTTTTAAAAAAAAGCACAGATGTTTAAAATGTGTAAAAAAGATGTTTTAAAAAAAGCACAGATGTTTAAAATGTGTAAAAAAGATGTTTTAAAAAGCACAGATGTTTAAAATGTGTGAAAAAAAGATGTTTTAAAAAGCACAGATGTTTAAAATGTGTAAAAAAGATGTTTTAACAAGCACAGATGTTTAAAATGTGTAAAAAAGATGTTTTAAAAAAGCACAGATGTTTAAAATGTGTAAAAAAGAGATGTTTTAAAAAGTACAGATGTTTAAAATGTGTAAAAAAGATGTTTTAAAAAGCACAGATGTTTAAAATGTGTAAAAAGATGTTTTAAAAAAGCACAGGTGTTTAAAATGTGTAAAAAAGATGTTTTAAAAAAGCACAGATGTTTAAAATGTGTAAAAAAAGATCTTTTAAAAAAGCACAGATGTTTAAAATGTGTAAAAAATATGTTTTAAAACGCAGAGATGTTTAAAATGTGTAAAAAAGATGTTTTAAAAAAGCAGAGATGTTTAAAATGTGTAAAAAAAGATGTTTTAAAAAAGCACAGATGTTTAAAATGTGTAAAAAAATGTTTTAAAAAAAAGCACAGATGTTTAAAATGTGTAAAAAAAAGATGTTTTAAAAAGCACAGATGTTTAAAATGTGTAAAAAGATGTTTTAAAAAAGCACAGATGTTTAAAATGTGTAAAAAAGATGTTTTAAAAAGCAGAGATGTTTAAAATGTGTAAAAAAGATGTTTTAAAAAAGCACAGATGTTTAAAATGTGTAAAAAAGATGTTTTAAAAAAAGCACAGATGTTTAAAATGTGTAAAAAATGTTTAAAAAAAGCACAGATGTTTAAAATGTGTAAAAAAAGATGTTTTAAAAAGCACAGATGTTTAAAATGTGTAAAAAATATGTTTTAAAAAGCAGAGATGTTTAAAATGTGTAAAAAAGATGTTTTAAAAAAGCACAGATGTTTAAAATGTGTAAAAAAGATGTTTTAAAAAGCACAGATGTTTAAAATGTGTAAAAAGATGTTTTAAAAAAGCACAGGTGTTTAAAATGTGTAAAAAAGATGTTTTAAAAAAGCACAGATGTTTAAAATGTGTAAAAAAAGATCTTTTAAAAAAGCACAGATGTTTAAAATGTGTAAAAAATATGTTTTAAAACGCAGAGATGTTTAAAATGTGTAAAAAAGATGTTTTAAAAAAGCAGAGATGTTTAAAATGTGTAAAAAAATGTTTTAAAAAAAGCACAGATGTTTAAAATGTGTAAAAAAAAGATGTTTTAAAAAGCACAGATGTTTAAAATGTGTAAAAAGATGTTTTAAAAAAGCACAGATGTTTAAAATGTGTAAAAAAAAGATGTTTTAAAAAGCACAGATGTTTAAAATGTGTAAAAAGATGTTTTAAAAAAGCACAGATGTTTAAAATGTGTAAAAAAGATGTTTTAAAAAGCAGAGATGTTTAAAATGTGTAAAAAAGATGTTTTAAAAAAGCACAGATGTTTAAAATGTGTAAAAAAGATGTTTTAAAAAAAGCACAGATGTTTAAAATGTGTAAAAAATGTTTAAAAAAAGCACAGATGTTTAAAATGTGTAAAAAAAAGATGTTTTAAAAAGCACAGATGTTTAAAATGTGTAAAAAATGTTTTAAAAAGCAGAGATGTTTAAAATGTGTAAAAAAGATGTTTTAAAAAAGCACAGATGTTTAAAATGTGTAAAAAAGATGTTTTAAAAAAGCACAGATGTTTAAAATGTGTAAAAATAAATGTTTTTAAAAAAGCACAGATGTTTAAAATGTGTAAAAAAGATGTTTTAAAAAGCACAGATGTTTAAAATGTGTAAAAGAAAAAAATTAAAATTTGTACAACAACCATTTTTTAAAAAATATGAATGGAACATTAAGTATAGCAACAATAAAAATTGTAAGGGGTGGGGGGCTGTTGTTTATTTGCTCTCTGACGGGGGGGCTGACTCTCCCACACTTTGAAAACCCCTGCCTTATTGAATTTAAATGGTTATTCTGATTTCCTATAAACTTTATCACTTGATGCGTAAAACTGCAGGTATTGAAAGTTACTCAGCTGAATTTTCAGGTCCATTTTCTGCCAACTAATATGTTCATGCTCTGATAATATTTGAGAACCATTGAAAATGCTACACCAGAATGCCATAATTATGTACGCGTTTTGATTTTCAGGTTCATTTCTGACAACCGGCATGTTCAAGTTTGTAGACTGTTTATATTGCAACCGTAAAAAGTAAATGGTGTCATACATCTTAAAATTTTCTTGTCTCATTCTTTTCAGTGGAAGTGTTACATACATTTTAAATATTTATTGGACAGTATCTTTCAGCGTAAAGTCAGTTTGTAAAAGAAACCTAGAATATCAGCACTGGACATAAGATGTGTTCCCTTGAAAAAAGGTTGCTACTTATAATTAGAGTACACTTTAAAAGTAAGCTTGCAGGTTATTGATAACTTGAGAAAATCAAGCTGAGTTGACTTTAAAAATGTAAGCATTAAACTTGATTAGACTGAAAATAATTGAGTTTATTGAGGTTGAAAGATACAAGTATGTGAATAAGTTGATATGAGTTCAGAGAGCTTGAAAATAATGAAAATGATAAAGTAAACGAGTCCAGCCTAAATATAGTTTTAAAGTTAGGTTTAATTTCAAAAACTAGTATATGTACTTAAATTTTATTATGTAATCAGTTACATCAAAATTTTTGAGTACTATTAAAGGAACAGTCCACCGTACTTCCATAATGAAATATGCTCTTATCTGAATTGAGACGAGCTGCTCCGTACCTCTCCGAGCTTTGCGCGACCTCCCAGTCAGTCAGACGCAGTCAGACGCGCTGTCACTCCTGTTAGCAATGTAGCTAGGCTCAGCATGGCCAATGGTATTTTTTGGGGCTGTAGTTAGATGCGACCAAACTCTTCCGCGTTTTTCCTGTTTACATAGGTTTATATGACCAGTGATATGAAACAAGTTCAGTTACACAAATTGAAACGTAGCGATTTTCTATGCTATGGAAAGTCCGCACTATAATGACAGGCGTACTAACACCTTCTGCGCGCTTCGACAGCGCATTGATATCTGAGCTCCGTATCAATGCAGAAGCGTCCGAAGCGCGCAGAAGGTGTTAGTACGCCTGTCATTATAGTGCGGACTTTCCATAGCATAGAAAATCGCCACGTTTCAATTTGTGTAACTGAACTTGTTTCATATCACTGGTCATATAAACCTATGTAAACAGGAAAAACGCAGAAGAGTTTGGTTGCATCTAACTACAGCCCCAAAAAATACCATTGGCCATACTGAGCCTAGCTACATTGCTGACAGGAGTGACAGCGCGTCTGACTGCATCTGACTGACTGGGAGGTCGCGCAAAGCTCGGACAGGTACGGAGCAGCTCGTCTCAATTCAGATAAGAGCATATTTCATTATGGAAGTACGGTGGACTGTTCCTTTAACTTATTCGGGTTTACAGTGAGGCTGTCTCAGTGTCACCTGCGAAAAATCCAATCACGTTTTAGAAAAGAAAAAAAAACATCCACTTTCAAAGCCGCTTCATAGTAACGAGTAACGAGGACCTTGATAGAAATGTAATGGAGTGAAAAGTACGATATTTGTCTTTCAAATGTAGTGAAGTTAAAGTCACAAGTTGGCAAAAAAAAAACCTCAAATAAAGTACAGATACTCAAAAAGCGTACTTAAGTACAGTACTCAAGTAAATGTACTTCGTTACTGTCCACCTCTGCCTAAGACAACATAGAGGTCAACATTTAGAGAGGACTTGGCGGTGAGGGGACTCACATGGGAAGAGGGAAATAACGCCGCCCAAGACGGAAGACGATGGAGAAGACTTGCCGCCTTTTGTCCCCCCAGGGATCGGACGAACTAATACTAATACTCCTCACAGTATATGAGCTGATAGCCTAGTAGTAGAGTAGCCAATCAGAGCGCGATTGCTCGTATCCAGTGAATGTGGCTAGAATAATAAAAATACACTATTGCACATATAAAGGTACACTGTAAAACATACATACTAAAGGTACGCACGATGGCTTTTTTTGTCTGAAATCAGCATATAACCTTGCTCCCTCATCCTAATATTAACCATTAAGATGTTACCTTGCAGATGGCGGAGTCCCACTTGTTTTGATAGGTGTCCAGAACATTGACACTAAAAGCAGTTTAATTGAAATGTTTAGTAAAAAGTCATTGGTAAAACATATTATAACTCCAATAAAACTGATACACACAGTACTCTAACTTGCAAAATCGCTAAGATGTTAGCGGTTATTTTAACAAACCTGCTGGTTTGTAAAAAGCAGCATGTTCTCTACACGACTCTGTAATTCATCTACTATGGCCTACTACCATCTGGACCATCTGATCTGGATCCCATTTATCAACACGTTGCTGACCTGTGTTGAACATCATCAGGTCGTCTTTTGGTGTTCCATCCAGAATTCCTCCATAAACATAGATATTATCCCCTAAAGCTGCTGAGCTGTGTCTGAGAGTCTTCAGCGCCATGCCTCCGGTGTCCAGCTTCTCCCATCTCAGTGTAACTGAGTGAGTAATTAAACATGTGGCACATTACGACATGTCTGCTGATATTCTAATATTTTACATTGTAGAACAATACCGAAGATATAAAAACTATGAAATAACATATGGAACATGTATGGAATTATGTGGTAAATAAAAAAAAGGTTAAAAAACAAAATATTTTAGATTCTTCAAAGTATCCAGTGTTTACCTTGATGACGCTTTGCACACTATTGGCATTATCGAGGTAGTCATGAGGTAGTCACCTGGAATGCTTTTCAATTAACAGGTGTGCCTGGTCAAAAGTTAATCAGTGCGATTTCTTGCCTTCTTAATGCATTTGTGATCAAACAGTAAATAATAAATATGCAGTGAATAACCATATTCAACAACTATAGTAATCAAGAACTGCTCAACTAAATAAAGTCTGAATGATCAGAGATCACGGGTGTTCGGATTAGGCTTGTGCCCTTACCCTTTACGCACCCAAATTCCTCCAGATTCCTTGAATCGTTTAATGATACAGTATTGTGCACCACTGAGGGTGAAATGTGAAATAAAAATACAGTAAACAGCTCTATTCGACAACTGTTGTAATCAGGGCTTTGAACCAGAATTTTTTTCCTATTGGTTCGTTCTGAACAGAAACAGAATTTTAACGTTTCCGGTTTTGGGTTCCACCATTAAATAGACGTTCCCGAACCGGTTAGAACAAAAAAATTTCGTTCCCGGAACGGTTAATTACGTTCCCTGTCAGCTGTTTAACAAATGGCTATAAAATTATGTCTCTGTCTCATCCAGCTTAAGCCAAATGTAGGCTAATTCTATTACAACCTTCATTAAATAAGACAAGAAATAATTCAAAACAATTATTATTTCAAATGTTGGCGATTTGGATTCTCAGTATGTCTTCCCATCTACACAAACAGAAAAAGTGCCAAAAATGAAAGATAATTCGTTTAGTGTGTTACCAAAGGCTAGTCAGGCCCTATAGAGGGCTACCGCATGACGTCACCGCGCCGCGAGATTTTGTTAGGCGCCATATTGGAAGACCAAGTACACATCTATGCAAGTACATACATACATAAAACAAACTACACCTGAAATGTAGCCAGGGCCGGTTCTGCCCTAATCTGGACCCGGGTGCAACATCGCGCAACCCCCCCCCAAAAAAAAAACAGTCTAAATCAGGACAACCATCACATAACTATAACTATAAACATTTTATATCAACTATTTTAACGAAATGGGCTATAATAAATAAGCCTGCAGGCAGCCACGGCGGGCTGCCTCAGAAAAGTAACCATTTGTCCTACCTTAAAACTCGTTTTGCATTTTCTGCCTCCTTTTTTGTATTTTCGACCCTCCGTTTATTTTCTTTCCTTTTCTGAAAACCCGATTTGTGTCCAGACATTTTGTTCTGCTACCAACGAACTAACTCGTCAGGTCTCGTCTCTCGAGCCCGCGATGATTCCCGTGGGAAGGGCAACAACTGATACATTTTTACAAACAGCCAATAGGGAGATTGCATCGTTCAGGCTCTTCTTTGCTCAGAGACACTCTAATGCACTTACTCACTAGTAGTCCACCCTCCCGCTCTCTCCATTCAATCAGCGAACGTCACACAGGAAGTGAACCCCAGCGGGTCATAGAAACTTGCGCAGGAGAAGAATGACTTTTTTATTTGTAGGCTACAGAAACTTTGAGGAACGAAATAAAAACCGGTATTAACCGGTTACCATTATTTTTAATAAGCGTTTCTGTTCCGGAACATAAAAAATAATAAAGTTTCTGGTTTCGTTTCTGTTCCATGTGAAATAGAAAAAGTTCCCGGTTTTCGTTTTCGTTCCTTGAACCGGTTCAAAGCCCTGGTTGTAATCCATATTATCTCAAGAACTGCTTAACTAAGTAAAGAGAAACGACATCCTTCATTCCTTAAAGACGTGAAGAAGTGTCTTTTAATTAATAAAAATAAAATAAAAACATTGAATTAGAAGGTGTGTCTGAACTTTTGACTGGACGGTGGAACAAGTTTGCCTCAGTTATCTCTTACATTATAGAAGATATACACTGTTGTTCCCTCCCCAACCCCTGGTTTTTCTTGCACTTGAAGTTAATTAGACGGCTTGTTATGTTACTGAGAAACCAGAAAGTACAAAAAACGCAAAGTACCCAGTCCTGAAGAATCTCCAATTGTGGAAAGCTTAAGCCTAGGTCACAACCGGACGTGCGATTTTTTTGGCCGTGCGATTTTTGGCGTTTCCCAAATCGCTGCATTTTTTTTTGTTCGTGGAGAAAGACACGCATTGGCCGTAAGTTTGTCTTGCAACCTGAAAAAACGTAAGCGCCTGTAGAGTTTGTTTGACAAGACAAAGAACCTCTGCGGCCGGTCTGCGGCCAGTCTACGGCTCGAAAATCAGCACGTCACACACGCGCCCTCCGTGCGTTTCTTGCGTTTTTTGCACGTAGACCGGCCGTAGGAGCACATACGGCCGGTTGTGACCGAGGCTTTACTGATTGTTACTTGGTTCATTCCACAAATGTTAAATAAACATCTTCTAATAGAAAACAGCCCCATATTTAACAATTATTCCACGAAATCGAGTCGTACACGAGCTGATAGCCGATGAGACACGTAGCGCCGAGTTGGCTATCAGCTACGTACAACGAGATTGAGTGGAATAACTGTTTTATTCTATCCATGTTCACTGGATTTTGAAAAACAGAGCATTTTTATTTTTTGCAAATTCGATAAATAAAAACTTTATACAAAACGCCCGACAAAATCATTTCCACTTAGAATGTAAACAAACCGGCGAAATGACAGGAGCAATTTGTGAAAAATGCGATAATAATAATTCTTGAAAAAAAAATCATTCTTAACATCAAATACTTTGATTCCAATATTTTGTTGCTTTTTTTTTGTATTTTTGTGGGTTTTGTTTTCGAGTAGAGTTTTTATTTCATTTTCAGTTGGTTCAGCAATGTTCTTTTTCTTCTTCTTTAGGGTTTTTTGGCGTTTGGGAAACCAAATTAAAGGTGCATTACTGCCACCGATTGGGCTGGAGTGTGGAATGAGCGATATTGGGGGGGAAAAAACTACATTCCTTTAGCTATTTCTGTTTCTTTTAAATACTTTATAACAAAGACGCCATTTTGTTTTTCTCTACTCGTGGTACATGAGCTGATATCCTAGTAGTAGAGTAGCCAATCAGAGCGCATGATTGCTCAAATCCAGTGAATATGGATCGAATAAAAGCAATTATACAGTTTTCTTTGTTAAATACCATGTTTTATAAGCTGAATGGGCTCTTACTATAGGAACAGTAATGTATTAGAACGAGCACATGAATAAAAATATATTATTTATGATTGGTTAGAACCAGAAGTACTCTCAGAGCCATGTTGTTTTCCATCCATCTATCTATCCATAGTTAATCAATTTATAACAGTGCGTTCCTTTATGTTTTATTCCTTACTTAAAACATCCAGGCCAAACAAACCTGTACAAATTGAATACATAACGTACAAGAGTGGTTATGAAACTCAAACTCTAGCCATAGCCCAAACGTCCATCCATCCATCCATCCATTATCTGTAGCCGCTTATCCCATTCTACAGGGTCGCAGGCAACCTGGAGCCTATCCCAGCTGACTACGGGCGAAAGGCGGGGTACACCTTGGACAAGTCGCCAGGTCATCACAGGGCTGACACATAGACACAGACAACCATTCACACTCACATTCACACCTACGGTCAATTTAGAGTCACCAGTTAACCTAACCTGCATGTCTTTGGACTGTGGGGGAAACCGGAGCACCCGGAGGAAACCCATGCGGACACGGGGAGAACATGCAAACTCCGCACAGAAAGGCCCTCGCCGGCCACGGGGCTCGAACCCGGACCTTCTTGCTGTGAGGCGACAGTGCTAACTAAGCACTACACCACCGTGCCGCCCCAAGCCCAAACTTTGTCACTTTTAATATGAAAAGGTTAATATAAAAAAATTAGTCAAATTTAAAATGCAAAACCATTCTAAAAAAACAAGTCCTGACTCCTTATTTGAGTTACAATTACTTGAGCAGCCTATATACTGTATAAGTGTAGTTTTTAATTCACACTCTATTTGTACTTTCAATCCAGAAAAATTTTAATACAATACCACAATACATATAATAATACTTTTTCCGGGCTTTTTATTCTGTACGCCAAATTTTATCTGGACGAAAAAAAAAAGAAAAACAAAACAAAAACCCGTTGCTTAATTGCTTACCGACGTCAAAGCAATAGACACCTGGAAGGCATTCATTTGCTTCAGGATTGCAGGAGCCTCCAAATAAGTACAGTTTCCCTTTGACAACACTGTAAAGAAGAGCCGGTTTGAATCCCAATCTAGTCTCAGGAAAATAACATCAGAAGATCATTTCTGTCGTCATGTTTTGTTTTGTTTTGTTTTTTTGTTCACCAAAGTGTGTGGCCTTCTCTCACAGTTGGTACGACTCCATTCTGAGGCATCATCTCCCAGGTTATACAGGAAGGGGAAACTTACAGAAAAAGGAAAGCGTCATTAATAATATCTCAGCAGTTTTATTTAAATATTTACACTTAATGTCCAATAAACAATTACAGTTATCATACTAATTCGATTTTTTTTTACACAAATCCTTACCTGTAATCATGTAAAAATCATTGAAATATTCAGGTTGTGTTTCCTAAAGAGGATCAAATAAAACCTCTCATTAGGGTTGATATAAATTATAGATGTCATCTAAAGCATCTGTTCATTTTAGTATTCAGGCCGCTGATGTTACACACCTCGAAGTTCATGTGTGAAACGCCACCATGTAAGAAAGCGATATTTCCTGCTACGGCAATCGCATGACCAGCTCTGAAAGTAAACAAGCACATACTGTCCTGAATGTTGCATTAGGAGTATCAAGATAAAAGCCAAGAGAACCTCACCTCGGACTGGGTGGCATTCCTGCAGTCTCCTTTTCAACCCAGTGTCCACTTGCCAGGGCCATTTCAGACACTAAAGGAATTCTGTCGTGCACAAAATAGCTTCTAATTTTAAAATGTATAGACAATAGAAAGCAGGTGAATCATGCATCCATGTCTCGCCGAGTCCTGGTGGCTGACAGGGACACCTTTATCCAGCTGTAAGATGAGGAAACCCGTCGCCTAGTGATGGAAGTAAACAAGCTTCTCTGCTCATCATGCAAGCAGGTTTTTACTGAGATGTTTATTTGAACCTGCTCTGGTAACGTTTACACCGCAACCATCCAGCGTATTGATGCAGCAATCAAATTCTCACTGATGAATCGTAAACCACTAATGTGTGCCCCGGCCATTATAACTAAATTAGAAAGGTAAAGTTTGTGATCAAGCTTTCAGGTGGTTTGACAGAGTGCTGTCATTCACTGAATGGTTAGAGTGTTAAAAGGTTTTGTCTAAAAATAAATCTCATCTCATCTCATCTCATCTCTAGCCACTTTATCCTGTTCTACAGGGTCGCAGGCAAGCTGGAGCCTATCCCAGCTGACTACGGGCAAAAGGTAGGGTACACCCTGGACAAGTCGCCAGGCCAGTAAAAATAAATTAAATCATTAAATACAGTAAAAATGTTAATGTTATGTTTAAAGGTTATTGCTAGATGGTTGCTATGCCATCTCAGGTGGTTACACAGTATCCCAGTTACAAGGATGTTGTGAGCTGGTTTCCATGTTACACTACGTGCATGCTAGGGTGATGCTCGGTGGGTCAGACGGTATCCCATGTGGTTGCTAAGGTGTTGCTATGGGATTCACTATGGCATCCCAGCTAGCTGCTAGGGTGTTGCTTGATGTTTTATGAGCTGTAGTAGCAATAACTATCAGAACAATAATGTATTAGAACTAGCACAGTTGCTAGGATGTTGTGACATGATTACTATGGTGTAATACATGGTTGCTAAGGGTGTTTCTAGACAGTTGCTATGTGATCTCAGGTGGTTGGTAGGATTTTGCTACTTGGTCGCTATGGTATTATCGGTGGTTGCTAAGGGGGTTTCTAGGCAGTCAGTGGTTGGTATCAGGCTGGTACATGGTTGCTAAGATATAGGTTGCTAAGGTGGTTGCTAATGGTGTGTCTAGGCAGTTGGTGGTTGGTAAGAGGTTGCTACATGGTTGCTATGGTATTAGAGGTGGTTGCTAAGGGTGATTCTAGGCAGTTGGTGGTTGGTAGGAGGTTGCTACATGGTTGCTATAGTATTAGAGGTGGTTGCTAAGGGTGATTCTAGGCAGTTGGTGGTTGGTAGGAGGTTGCTACATGGTAGCTATAGTGTTAGAGGTAGTTGCTAAGGGTGATTCTAGGCAGTTGATGGTTGGTAGGAGATTACTACATGGTTGCTATAGAGTTAGAGGTAGTTGCTAAGGGTGATTCTAGGCAGTTGGTGGTTGGTAGGAGATTACTACATGGTTGCTAAGGTATTATAGGTGGTTGCTAAGGGTGTGTCTAGGCAGTTGGTAGTTGGTAAGAGGTTGCTACATGGTTGCTATGGTGTTGCAAGGTGGCTGTGTGGAAACAGTACAAATAGTACAACAACAACAATAACAGCAAAAGTAATAAGAATAAATACATGTTTGCTTTGTCAAGCCAAAATTATAAAAAATTTGCTTAAATGTATTCTGAGTTATAGATTTAGAATATATATGAAATTACCCCTCATTTTTATTTAACCTTTACAGGGTATAAAAAGCCTTTTCCTAGTCTAACAGTAGTAACATTAAAAAATACAAATAAAAGTGATTCTTGTAGTGTGACATTTTGTTTAAGATATGAAATAAAATAAATAAATAAATAAAAATTAGCAATAAAATAATACTTGAACAAATGATCAATCATTTTATTTCCATGCGACTCAAATTCTCTTAAATAACATTAAAGGCGACATATGATGAAAAGCTCGGGTTTCCCCGGTGAGGTTCAGGATGCGGTCATGAGTGACACTTGGACTGTCCGGATGACTCCAGAGGTAATTGCTCTCTGTCACGTAGCTACGTCTAGATGATTATGTATAAGGTACTAATGAAACTACTGTGGGCGGCACGGTGGTGTAGTGGTTAGCGCTGTCGCCTCACAGCAAGAAGGTCCGGGTTCGAGCCCCGTGGCCGGCGAGGGCCTTTCTGTGTGGAGTTTGCATGTTCTCCCCGTGTCCGCGTGGGTTTCCTCTGGGTGCTCCGGTTTCCCCCACAGTCCAAAGACATGCAGGTTAGGTTAACTGGTGACTCTAAATTGACCGTAGGTGTGAATGTGAGTGTGAATGGTTGTCTGTGTCTATGTGTCAGCCCTGTGATGACCTGGCGACTTGTCCAGGGTGTACCTGTCAGCTGGGATAGGCTCCAGCTTGCCCGCAACCCTGTAGAACAGGATAAAGCGGCTAGAGATAACGAGATGAGATGAAACTACTGTCATATAAATAGATCAAAAGTAGCATCAAGGTGACTGACGCTAACTCGTTGTGTTTTTCCCCTCAGTTACACAAATCACAGTTCGTATGGCACTAATGACATGTGTTCAAGATTACAGATGAGGGACAGTAAACGGGGGACACAAAGAGGTGGCACCGCCATATTAATCACCTAATAGTACAGTCCTCGGATATAATACCAAAGGAATTTGTTTACAATGATCCACAATTGTTCATCCATTCTGAAACTCACTCTCCGACAGCGTGCCACTTTTACATCAAACCTGCTTTTTTTTTTTTTTATCAACACGCAAAGAAAGAGTTCGGGTGGCAAAGCTTATTTTAAGGGTGACTGCTGCCACCCACCGGAAGTACACAAAGCCGGAGGAGTTTCGAGTGAGCGCTGAACTCCGGTCAGTCTGTGTACAAGTATTTCCTTTTTCACAAACCTATTACTGATTTAAGAGCAGCTGTGGAGAGTTTAACATGACCGCACGGTGGCGCTGTTTCAGGAGAAAAATAGTAGCAATAATAAGGACAATAATAATCCTTTCCGCTCCACGGGGGGAAAAGCCGGGATTAAAATAAACCGTACTTCCGCTGTCGAGCTAACGTTCCTGCAACCATCTCCATTTTACAGCCGAACTGAAACGGACACTGTACATTTTATAGAAAAGCCTACAGAGGCCAAACACGGAGGAAACCTGGAAGGAGCCGGAGGAGAGAAGATATGCACCCAACATGGCTTTTATGTCTCTCAAATAAGATGTGATGAAATGGCCCATGCTGGGAAAGAACCCAAACGGACTAACCGTGTCGTGCTGGTTAAGAGAATAATAATGAACGATGACAACAACCCGGTAGGCGAATATAACCTTTTTTTCCCCTCCTTTTAAATTAACCATGCAAGGCTATTATACTAACAAAGAAGCTGTAATCTGTTTGGTAACTAGTTAGCCTGCATGCTAGCTGATGCGTTAGCACTTCCTACCTATTTTCCGACAATCCAGCCTCCTTGACTAATAAGCAGCTGCAAATCGCTGACAGAAAACTGAACTGCCCAATCAGAGGTGCTGGACTATGAAACACTAGCCAATCATCGTACAAGAGGCGGGATTTGTCCGGAATACGGATTGGGGGAAAATCCAAGGCTGTTTTGTTTCCTTTAGCATAACAGCTAGCTAATCTGTAGTTATATTAAAAACCTAATTGATTAAATAATTTCCTCTCACACCTAGTTAGTGTGTGTTTTAATGTTAGAATGAATGAATGAATGAATGAATGAATACTAAACAACTAGTCTAGCCGGGTTTCTGATTAGCTCTCTACTGGCACCATTTTGGAACATTTCAGGCAAAATGTCAGCAAAACATTGTTCGCATATGTCGCGTTATTATTTAAAAAAAGTCATTTGATACACACATTATATTACTTTTATATTTTTCTGCCCACGCGCATTATCATTAGCAATAATGTTAGCGATGCACTGGATTACGTAACACGTACAATGATGTTTGATTCATGAACCGACTCTTTCAAATGAATCAGTTGAACCAATATTTAATTTATCCTGATACAGTTCTAAGACTAATATTTCCCGGTTTAATCTCATCTCATCTCATTATTTCTAGCCGCTTTATCCTGTTCTACAGGGTCGCAGGCAAGTTGGAGCCTATCCCAGCTGACTACGGGCGAAAGACGGGGTACACCCTGGACAAGTCGCCAGGTCATCACAGGGCTGACACATAGACACAGACAACCATTCACACTCACATTCACACCTACGGTCAATTTAGAGTCACCAGTTAACCTAACCTGCATGTCTTTGGACTGTGGGGGAAACCGGAGCACCCGGAGGAAACCCACGCGGACACGGGGAGAACATGCAAACTCCGCACAGAAAGGCCCTCGTCGGCCACGGGGCTCGAACCCGGACCTTCTTGCTGTGAGGCGACAGCGCTAACCACTACACCACCGTGCCGCCCCCAGTTTAACCTGTTATGTTTTATTTAAATGTCTGCATCTATTTGTGCAGCTCCTGTTCCGGATCATTTGGTGGGAACGAGACAAAGTGTAATCTTTAACATGAATTAAATAACCTACTGAAGTAGTGGTTAGAACTGTTGCCTCATCCGAAGCAGGTCCCAGGTTTGAGCCTGCTGGTTGACTGGGGCATTTCTGTTTGCGTGGGTTTCCTCTGGGTGCTCTGGTTTCCTCCCACAGTCCGAAGACATGTGGATTAGGTCTACCGAATTGTTCCTAGGCTGTGAATGAGTGTGGATGTCTGTCTGTCTGTCTTTTAGCCCCACAATAGATTGGCGACTTGGTTCAGGGTGTACCCTGCCTCGCGACTAATGTCGGCTGGGATTGGCTCCGACTCACCTGGATCCTTTAGCGGATAAATGGTGTAGAAAATGAAAGAATCTGGATCAGTTTCATGCCTAATAATTATAAATGGCAAAACTGAAATGGAACGGTTGCGTTGTTAATCATGCTGCCGGATATTCATAATCTATTATGTTCGTTCCAGATGCAGCAAGGAATCGGGAAGCCGAGTGTGTATCACGCGGTGGTGGTCATCTTCCTCGAGTTTTTCGCCTGGGGTCTGCTTACCACACCGATGCTTACCGTAAGTCTCTCTTCTCCACTAACCGTCTTCCGTCTCGGCTCATGCTTCTTCGCTACCTGTTATTGATGAGCACCTGTTTCGGTTTAGGTTCTACACGAAACTTTCCCACAGCACACGTTCCTGATGAACGGCCTCATTCAGGGAGTGAAGGTGAGGTTGAAAGGAGGTGAATTATTTTTAGTGACTACTTCTGGAGTAGATCTGTTGGCTTAAAGTGTGATTTGTGTCACCAGGGCTTGCTGTCTTTCATGAGCGCTCCATTAATCGGTGCTTTATCAGATGTCTGGGGCAGGAGATCTTTTCTGTTGGTGACGGTGTTTTTCACCTGTGCGCCCATCCCTCTGATGAGATTAAGCCCCTGGTATGTCTGTCTCTCTCTCTCTCTTTCTCTCGCTTTCTTTATATCCCTGATCTGCTTTCTTTAGAAGACACTCTTCCACTACTCGGGATCATTTTTATTCATAATTATAGCAGAATCCAGTCTCAGCATTTGGTATTCTTTGGATTTTGAACTCGAAACCATCCAGGCAAGTACTTTTGCTGATGTTTTATTTTAATCACCATCACGACCTTTGGCTTAAACATAACAGGCTGCGCTATAGGAGAGCTGAAGCCTCATAAAGGCCACCCGCAGGCAACAGAGGGTCTGATATCTTTTGTACGCTTTTCTGGCTACGAGCTTCACCATATTGAATACCTGGTTGGCTCTCCTGAACCTCAGTGTATTTCTGCTGACTGTATCTGTGCAGCAACTTTGTGTTTAAAGCTACAGTCGGACTACAGCTCGCGATGCTTTGCGGTAGGTTATCGATGAAAAATGAGGCGTTTTGGTGGTGATGTATGGCGATATACAGGTGAGCTAAAAAGTTGTGATCGCTTAACTGTCACGCCTTCCACGCACTTGAGCCTGGTGCAGCTCGAGCAGCCGTGCCCGCTCATGGAGCATGTTGTGTGCGCTTAGGACCCGGTCGTTATGGGAAACACCTGATCCTGATTTGAGTGCAATCGGCGCACGCGTATAAGGACGTTGTTTTCACAGACTTTGCGAAGTGTTCTCATCACGGTCACATTTGTTTCTAGCTGTGTTTATAACTCTGTTTTGTTGCTCTGACCTTGCCTCATGTTTTGTTTTTGTAAAGATCATGCCTGCTAATAAACGCACTTCCTGCACTTGCATCCGTCTACCGCCGCATACCTGACAGAATACTTCGCAAAGCCTCTGTGAAAACAGCGTCCTTATACGTATGTGCGTGCTGATTGCACTCAATTCAGCATCAAGTGTTTCCCATAACGACTGGGTTCTAAGCGCATGCAAAACGCGCTCCCAAGGATCTCCGAATGTAAATGCACGTTTGTAGTCCCGGGGAAGGTTAGGCTCTGCCCAGCCGCTGTGATGAAGCTCCTGCGAGCTTCAGGGACATGGATTTGAGACAAATACCTCTCAAGAGGCTCGGCGATGATTCCCCAAGCTTCGGGAAGTATTCCCAAACCCATCTGCGAGTATTCACTGCTTAGTTTGCTGACAAAAACATCGCCACCAAATTTCAGCGTCTGTATTGAAGTTTTTCGTGACTTTTTTTTTTTTTTGGTCACTCATGAGGCGGAGACGTACCAAAAAACAACTCTTGCCCCTTTTCGGGGCCAGTGCTTAGTTTGGAACCGGGTTTTCTGTTTCCACTGACAAAGAACTGGCTCTGGGGCCAGAAAAACCGGTTCCAGGCTAGCACCAACTCTTTGCTGGGCCAGAGGAAAGAACTGCTTACGTCCGTGGGGGGGCGGAGTTGTTAAGACCAACAACGATAACAAGACCACGAAAGATCGCCATTTTTAAGCAACGAGAAGCAGCAGCTGTACAAACGCGAAGTCATCCATTATTATTATTGTTGTTGCTGCTGCTGCTTCTTCCGTGTTGTTTTTGCTTCGATATTCGCGCCAAGGTTTATGCAAACGTAGCGACGTAACTGACGTATACAACGACGTAATGACGTGGCTTCCCTTAGCACCGCGAGCTATGGAAAAGCAAACTGGTTCTCAGCTGGCTCACAAGTTGTGAACCAGCACCAGCACTGGCGCCGAACCAGCCCTGGAACTGATTTGGTGGAAAAGGGGTATCTGAGAACATTCTTCTTGCATTGCATGATTGGTGGCGATGCTACCAGTTTTTCATCACCAAGTATTCACAAACCCGTCACGAGCTGTAGTGTGACCAGCGCCGAAAGGAGTTAATGATGGTGAGCCACCGACCGATGCCATGTGACTGGAATCGGAAAAGTCTGTGGTTGGGCGACTGCTTTGTCAGTCAAATTGTCTGACGTGTTTGTAATTTTCTTCCTTTATAGCACAAGATCAGTTTCATTCCTCGATGAATAGAACAATTGTGCTGTCATTTCTGAGCTTCCCCTACCCACTGTTTTTTTTTTTAAAGTAATAAACAATATCTAGTACAGATTTATTTATTTTTTTTAATTTTAAATTTTTTTTTAATTAAAAAATCTGATAATGTATCGGTCGTCGATTTATATAACGCAGGCTTTCTGTAGCATTTGTTATGTGTAGTTATTTAAGAGTCCTCACTGAGATATGACGACAGTCCAGTTTAAAAATAAACCCGTTTTCTTGTCATAAATGGTACATGGTCTAGCCTAGTAAACTAGACCCACCCGCCTAGCGGCCAAAAATATTTTTGCCTACGAGTGGGTCTAGCCTCAGACCATATCAACAGCACACACCGGGCATCAAATCGTGCCCGCCAATCACAACGCAAGGTTTTTGTTTGGATTCTTTGGGCGGGCTTTTGCAGGAGTGACGACAAAGCTGCGCGACGCTGGAGAAAGCGCAACAGGAAAGATGGCTACGGCTAGTGAACAGCGCGTGTTTGACTCTGCTTTGGAATCAGTTTTAGAAGAATTAGACTTGGAGTTTTCGTTGAAACATGAGCAGGAAGAGACTCTCCGCTCATTCAAAAACAGTCAAACTCCCTGATCGCTGAATCTTCACCAAAACACTCGATGCTCCAATGGTGTCCCTCTCCACATGCTGTTTGTTTACCCTCCCCCACTGCTTTCTGTCGCTCTGACTACGTCACAGTCACTGTTGCGCTGATTGGTCAGAGCGTTGGCCTATACGCACAGAGACGGTTTGAAAGACAACAGGTTGTTCCTACCCACACCCTTCGGAAATGTCTACGACCGAGCCCAGACTAAATATTCACATTTAGTCTGGCTTGCCAGGCTATACATGGTCTTGATGTCGGGGGCAAGCAAACAGGTGGTGCTACTTGAGCTAACTGTCTCCTGGGAAGATCGGATGGAGGAGGCTCAAGAACGAAAGAAGGCCAAGGACGCTGACCTGGTGGAGGAGTGTCGGAGGAATGGGTGGAAGGCGTGCTGTGAGCCTATTGAAGTGGGCTGCAGGGGCTTTGTAGGCTAGTCTCTACATCGGGCCCGGGGACTCCTAGGGATCTGCGGACTGCACAGGTGAAGAGCCATGAAGAACATCATGGAAGCTGATGAAAAGGCTTCACGTTGGCTGTGGTTGAGGAGGGGGGATGAGTGGTGTAGTGCGCTACCTGGACACAAGCCGGGGCCTGATCACCCCTGGCTGGGTCACCCGGGTGAGGGTGTCTGATGTTCGACCCGAAACACCCAGTGACCCCGGGCACATCACCGAAGATGTGTCCAGGTTGCACCATAAGGTGTATCTCAGTACTTTGGGGCAAAGTAAAACAAAACAATCTGCTTGGGTCAGCTGATTGTTGTGATTTGTGCCGATCAAAAGACGTTCGTTGCCAGCTGTTGTATTGCGCCCTCTACTGGACAAACTACGCAACACCACCACTCCTAGCACGGTTGAAGGATCCATCATGCGTGTCTCAGTTTCTTTTATTTAATTGTCATTTATTGACCGTTATAAATGCAGATAGCTCAGATCACCTGATAACATCGGTTGGGCCGTAGTTCTAACCACGCTGTAATATTTGCTGTAAAATTTTAAAGTGCATATCCTGGACCAATTTCATTTAAAAAAATTTTTTTATATGAAAGTATGTCCCTTTACAGACTCATCCAGAAGGGTAATTTTGCACAAGGACATCTGTCTGCAGCAGAAAAAAATAAAATAAAACATGTCTGGAAAAATCCCAAGGGAGTCTGGAGCCAGATTCGTGACGTCACCTGCGGAAGCGCCAGCAGGCTGCGAGAGCTTGCACGGTTTCAGTGCACAGCCTGTGTAGACCAAGTTTAGCAGCGAGCGATTTTGCATTGAAATATGGAATTGTCACCTGAGCACAATGTTACTTCACCTTTGGATGAAGAATATAATGAGATGTCAGAATTATTTCTTACCCTGGCAACAGTCAACTTGTGAATTGCCGATTTTCTTGGTCTTTTTCTCGGCTCTGCTTGGTCCTCGGCTTCGAGGGCCTCAGTGGATGCGGCACTTCGGCTTCTGTCAGGGGAGACGAACACGGCTGGGTCCTTTGGTGACGCTGACCCAGATGGAGACGGTGTTGCTTTGGGCATTCTGACAGATGGAGCTGCGTCTATTCATGCCTCCTCCACCTTAAGGTGCAGGAGGCATTATGTTTTCGGGTTGTCCATGCGTGCGTCCGTCCCGAAACCTTGTGAACACGATATCTCAAAGGCTAATGAAAGGAATTTCACCAAACTTTCACCATTCGTGCGCTTTGGGACAAACATGAGCTGATTAGATTTTGAGGTTAAAAGGTCACAGGTCAAGATTACTGTGAGGTCAAATGTCCATCCCCAAATCACAACTTGAGGCGTGTCGTCTACCAGGCAGAGGCATCCCCATCGACGCCGTTGGCGTCGAGTTCTATCTAGTTTCAGATCAGGTTGCCTCGCGAAGCCCATTTCCCACTGCAAGTAGTTCTCAAAGTCGTTGGGCCTTGTGAAGTGAGCACCACGAATAATGCTGTAGCATGTAGCCAATTTTTCCGGGTGCCTCGCACGAAGCGCTCCCATTTCTCTCTCGTTGTCTGGTCTTTTTTAGTACGATGAGTACTAATCCCATCATGATTGGTGTTGCTACACCCTCCTATGATACATCTGTTAACCATTTTAATAATTACGCGATAACGTTGAAGAAATTTGCAGAAAAGCACCAGGTCGTTTTGGATTCAGAGGGAGGCGTCCCGCACGCGACGTCATGGAAAATCAATGTTTGCCGGGAAATCCAAACGCCAAGTTTTTTCAGAGGCGGACCAATTCGCCTCCAATGGCTTGATTTCAACTGAATTTTTCTGGTATTGCACAAAATGCAAAATGTGCCAGATATTTGACCAAAGTTTAATATAAAACAGTAGCCTGGCAAGCCAGACTAAATGTGAATATTTAGTCTGGGCTCGATCCGTAGACATTTCCGACGGGTGTAGGAGGAACAAACCGCTGTCTTTCAAACTGTCTCTGTGCGTATAGGCCAACGCTCTGACCAATCAGCGCAACAGTGACTGTGACGTAGTCAGAGCGACAGAAAGCAGTGGGGGAGGCCTTGAAATAAATAATTTTTCAAAATGCGTATTAATTAATAAACAGGTTCTAGATATTAAGAAGTTTGGAGATAATGACCACAAGTTTGGAGTCTGTACCACATACACATTTTTTTCCAAGTGTTTTTCAAGGGTTTGCTTAAACTGTTTTTGAGAGTTTTTATTTAGTGGTGTTTGGTGAAATAATTTCCCTTAAATTTAAAATAACGGGAAAATAAGAAACAATCAAAAAGTAATGTTTCAAAGCTGCTTATTAATTCTTCGTACTGCACAAACTAGCCCCATCCTTTTGGCTACGAGCGGAGCCGGCTGGTAGATCAGACTTTTGCCATAGCCGGTCGGCAAAACAGCGAAAACGTCCTTCTTGAAAAGGAATGAGCGGAGAGCCTCTTCCTGCTCATGTTTCAACGAAAACTCCAAGTCTAATTCTTCTAAAACTGATTCCGAAGCGGAGTCAAACGCGCCGCTGTTCACTAGCCGTAGTCATCTTTCCTGTTGTGCTTTCTCCAGCGTCGCGCAGCTTTGTCGTCACTCCTGCAAAAGCCCGCCCAAAGAATCCAAACAAAAACCTTGCGTTGTGATTGGCGGGCACGATTTGATACCCGGGGTGTTTTTGTTTATATGGTGCGAGGCTAGACCCACTCGCTAGGCAAAAATATATTTTTGGCCGCTAGGCGGGTGGGTCTAGTTTACTAGGCTAATAAAACAGGAATTACATTGATCTTGCTTCTGAATTTACCCGTGATTTGCACTTTAATGCTAAATGGAAATAAAATACGACGGTAATTTATTTATTTTTTTTGTCCTCAGTTGTTAAGGTCATGATGATTTTAGGTTATGACATTTTACTGATCGTGTTAATACACTACACAGACTGGAAACATACTCTTTGTTGAGTGTTTTAAATATAACTTTATCGTGTTGGATCATACGGTAATTTTATTTCCGTTTCTTGGAATGCTTTTATTTACTCTGTATCTAAATACGTCAAAGTTAAGTTCTGGTATCTCTAAGTTTCCTTGCTTTGAAATTTCAGGTGGTACTTTGCCATGATCTCTGTGTCTGGGGCTTTCTCAGTCACCTTCTCGGTCATCTTCGCGTATGTAGCAGACGTTACAGAGGAGCACGAGAGGAGCACTGCATATGGACTCGTAAGCAAGTGTCTCGAGCTTCATGTTTTTCACTTTTAATACGAGCTCTGGGTGTCAACCGGGACCTGATACGAATTCTCCCATGCTCTTGTTTCAGGTGTCGGCGACATTCGCCGCAAGTTTGGTGACGAGCCCTGCGATCGGCGCTTACCTCTCCTCGCACTACGGGGATAATCTGGTGGTCCTGGTGGCTACGCTTATCGCCCTGGCGGACATCTGCTTCATTCTGCTGGCCGTCCCGGAGTCGCTGCCCGATAAGATGAGACTGACCACCTGGGGCGCGCCGATCTCCTGGGAGCAGGCGGATCCATTCGCTGTAAATCTGAGCTGAACAATTTCACTAGCGTGCGATTTGATTTGGCACGTAGGATATGGATATTACATAGAGTCAGGGTCATAACTATTTGGACAAAGTTATGTTGAGCTATCATAGCATACTGGAGTTAAAATTACATTTTATACTGTATATAATGAGCACTTTCAGCTTTAATTTGGGAGTCCGGGTAAAGCTGAAGCTTTTTCTTACAGGGACGTTTTTCAGGACGGAGGACATTAACACTTTCTGTAAGCATTTTAGTTTCCGGAGCATAACTCAAAACCCCCTTTTTTTTTTTTCCCATGAATTTTTTCACGAAACCTGACAGATATGTTAAGTAGGGCTGCAACGATTCACCACAGCGCACTGAAAATCACGTTCATACCTGCCATACCAATTATGGATCCACGTAACTGTATTTTCGATTTCTTTATTTAAATTTAAATTTGTACTGATTTATAAACTCACTTTTACAGCGTAACTGTTACACTTACTCAGGGATCGAAACGGGAATTTGGGAGCACTGGTCCATTTGGACCAGTGCTTCTCATGCCCCTTTTCCACCAAATCAGTTCCAGGGCTGGTTCGGAGCCAGTGCTTAGTTTGGAACCGGGTTTTCTGTTTCCACTCACAAAGAACTGGCTCTGGGGCCAGAAAAACCGGTTCCAGGCTAGCACCAACACTCTGCTGGGCCAGAGGAAAGAACCGCTTATGTCAGCGGGGGGGCGGAGTTGTTAAGCCCAACAACAATTGAGGTATTTCACCTGACGTCACAGGGTCACGTGACACCCCGGTGTCCACCATTTTGGACGGCAAGCTAGCTAATGTCAACAACAGTAGCTGGTATGTTACTGTAGCAATATTTACGTTCAGTCATTTGGATGACTGTTAAAACCTTTCAGTCTCAAGTTTTTCCTTTACTGGATTTACTAGCTTACTGAGCTAGCGCGCGATGGCTCCCGGCTCGGCCGAGCGCGCTAGCTCAGTAAACTAGTAAATACAGTAAAGGAAAAACTTGAGACTGAAAGGTTTTAACAGTCATCCAAATGACTGAACGTAAACATTGCTACAGTAACATACCAGCTACGATGTTGTTGACATTAGCTAGTGCTAACAGCTAGTTGCTAATACACTGCTACAACTACACCGACCCTAATAATACAGTTCTTGCTCATTGCCTGGTAACAGCAAATTTATAACGGGTCATGTCTCAACAGACTAAGAAGTTATTTCAATGACATTTAATAACATTTTGTTTATTCTGAGGACCGAAAGTAAATGAAAATGTGAACAAACCTTAGCTGTAATAAGATGGCGACCACCGGCTCCAGGGACGACCCGCTGATGTAGGCATGTTACCCAGCCTGACACAAAATATTTGTAGGCATCCAAACTCTTATACGCTTTCAGATCAATACCTGTGTATGGCGATGGGTTTTTAACGACATAGGTATACAGATCATGTGGGCCGAAGTCAGGTAAAGACGAGGGCTTCGTGTACTTCCGTACGTCAGTGAACAATCCTGGTGGAAGCAGGTAAACGTCGTTCTCTAAGCCTGCTAACCTCAATTTTTGCAAATACCTCTCCCTCTGCTCGCCCTGTAAATGCCCTACGTCGCTGGATAGTGAAGGTGTTTTCTGCATCTCGCTCCTTTTTCTTTTATGTTTTTCGTTTGTCGCCTTCCTCGCATTCAAACTGATTCGAGCCGTGCCATCCAAAATGGTAGCATCACATGACTTGGTCACGTGAGTGAAATACCTCAATAACAAGACCGTGAAAGGTCGCCATTTTTTTTTTTTTTAAAGATATTTTTTGGGCTTTTTGCACCTTTATTGGATAGGACAGTGTAGAGACAGGAAATGAGCGGGAGAGAGAGAGATGGGGAGGGATCGGGAAATGACCTCGGGCCGGAATCGAACCTGGGTCGCCCGGATTTATGGTATGGCGCCTTATCCACCTGAGCCACGACGCCCCCAAGGTCGCCATTTTTAAGCGACGAGAAGCAGCAGCTGTACAAACGCGAAGTCGTCCATTATTATTACTATTGTTGTTGTCGCTGCTGCTTCTTCCGTGTTGTTGTTGCTTCGATATTCGCACCAAGGTTTATGCAAACGTAGCGACGTAACTGACGTATACAGCGATGTAATGACGTGGCTTCCCTTAGCACCGTGAGCTATGGAAAAGCAAACTGGTTCTCAGTTGGCTCGCAAGTTGAACGAGTTGTGAACCAGCCCTGGAACTGATTTGGTGGAAAAGGGGTATCGGAGGTACTGGTCTGAATGGAGTAGCACTGGTCCGTATTTATAATTACAAATTTCAAGCCGATTTTTATATATTTATTCATATAATACAACCATATTATACATGAGTGATCAATTTCAACGGTCTATAAACTTCTTCCTCAGTCATCTCATTATCATCACAATCTTCGAAACGCTCATCCAGATCATCATCATCATCTATCGGGTCATACACCACATCATGCTGCGCCTCCTCGTCATCTTCATCTTCCACCTCCTCATTCTGTCTCTCCTGGGGCTCGACATCTCCTGCCACATACTCCCTCTCATCACCTGCAGGCACTTGAATAAGGGCCACATGCTTGTTGAGCGATATCCATTTGTTTTGATGGCTGTCAGAAATGTCAAGCTAAGGACTTTTAAGGCGTATTCACACCTACGTTGTTTGGTCCGGACCAAACGAACCAAATTTCCCTTGGTCCGGACCTTTTGGGTTGGTCTGAATACAAACCACCAAACTCTGGTCCGGACCAAACAAGCGGACCGAGACTGAGCTGCAAGGTCGGACTCGGTCCGGACCAAAGGAACCCTGGTGCGGACCTTTTGGAGGTGTGAAAACAGACCGGACCTAATCCGACAGTTTTGCTTTTTTGTACCTCGGGAGCTTCCGTCGTTTGTCGAGCATTATGGGAAACAGAGTCTTGACACTCCACCGCAAAGTGCAAACACTGTTTCGGTTGTCAAGGGAACCTTACAACAGTCGTTCAGTCATTCAGACCAGTGGTAGGCTAGACTACAGAGTACAAAAAATGAGTAGGGGGCAAACGTGGGCCGAGGAAGAAACGCGTACCCTTGTGGATATATGGGCAGATGTCCACATATCTGAGCTTTTGGAGAGAGAACACAAAAATGCCGACGTGTTTGCTGTATTCAGTGAGAAAATGAAGGAGAAGGGGTTCATGCGCTCCCCAGAACAATGTCGACTAAAAGTGAAGAAACTCCGTCAGACCTACATTAAAATCAGGGACATTCTTTCAAAAAGTGGCGGTACTAGCGACGCAAAAAAGAAATTCATCTATTATGATGGATAAGGCGAATATCCCGACACATACCTCCTCCGTCTTGCGTGAAGAGCCAGAACTGTCACAACATGATGTGCGCTCATCAGCGCTATCCTCCGTAGCCGCCTTGCCCTTTGTCGTCGTCGTTGATAAATTACTTGTACAACAGCATAGTAATCACACAATTGTGAAAACAGTAAAAACTGGAAAAAACATATAGCTTTGATGACATTAAAAAGAATAACAGCACGGAAAGCCTCCGTGACTACTTTTGAACTTAACGCTTTGTGCGCGTGTCGTCTCTGACTAATAGCTGAACGACCTCAGGGCGCGCGGCTTTGTTGACAGATTTTGGTCCGCTTACTAAAATGTACAGTGTGAAAGCGAACCGCACCAAAATGAAAAAATAAAAAAAACATTTGATTCGGACCAAAGCAAGTGAACTATCGAACTATCCTGGTCTGAATACGCCCTTAAACTTCGCGGGGGTCTAATCTATCTGACCAATAGCGGTTCAAGTTACATTTGTCTTCACGGGCAGCAACGAAAACGAACAGGAAGAAACGAAACTTCGCGCAGCCATGCTGCATGTAGCGGTGTATACTGCGCATGTAAACAATATGGCGGCGCCTGCGTCTATGCCAACTTGACAAATGTCTCACAAAATCTATTGAAATTATCGTAAAAAACGGTAAAATAGACCAAGTTCTGCTTAAAATGGGTGAGAATCGTCGATAGAAACCATCGAGGCAGTGAGTAGTTTGATATATATAAAAAATAGTGTGGCGAGCCAGTCGCCCACTCGGTCGAGTACATGTTGTCACTAGTCGCCCGTACCTTTTCCAACTCGCATTGGCGAGTGGGCGACCGCCCGTTTCGATCCCTGCTTACTTTGTCAAACCGATGCGAGAAAGTGATCGGCTGGAATAGAGTAAAGCTTTGCTTCTAAATAAAACGTGCAATTTGATTGGTTTGGGTCCTTGCTCTTGTCCAATCAGAGTAGCCGACACCTTACGTGGCAGCGCTGTTGCTGGGCACCAAAATGGCGGAAGCCAAACTTAAACATCCTTCGTCTCATCTTGAATTGAAAGTTTGGCTACGTTTTGGATTTCGAGAGGACACGAAGGACGTTGCAACATGCCGCACGTGTTATGTTGATGTGACGTGACGTATAAAAGAGGGTCAACTGCAAACCTCGCAAATCATTTAAAGCCTAAAGGCCAATTTATGCTGACAACCCAGTCCTCGCAGATAGCGTCGCAGACAGCGTCTGCGTAACCCCCCCACCTTCGCAGACGCTCTGCGCGCACCTCCCAAAAATTGTGACCACCGCAGAAGCCTCGCAGACAGCATCGCAGACAAGAGGGCTCTGATTGGTCCACTCTACATCCGCTGTACACGCACTTCCGCTTCCCTACTTTCCCGGTTTGGTTTGTTTTCACGACCGGCATTTTTAAAAACATGAGCGAAGATGGAGCAGCACGAAGAGCGGTTGATCGAGGAAGTGAGGAAGTACGGACATCTATACGACTCCAGTTCTAGTCATTATAAGTAACCAGAGGATAAACACTCCACTAACCACACCCACCAACTACTCCTAGCGATTTCACAACTTCGCGCCCCCTTGCGTTGTGCCGGTGAATAACATCGCGCACGCCTATTACTCCCCGCTCAACAATAAATTACAACTGTCTGCGAAAAGCTATCTGCGAAAGCCTTGTCGCAAGAGCATGCAGAGGCCTTAAGTCACAACCGGACGTACGATTTTTTTTGGCCGTGCAATTTTTGGTGTTTCCCAAATCGCTGCGTTTTTTTTTTTTTTTTTTTTTGTTCGTGGAGAAAGACGCACGTTGGCCGTAAGTTTGTCTTGCAACCTGAAAAAAACGTAAGCGCCTGTAGAGTTTGTTTGACATGACAAAGAACCTCTGCGGCCAGTCTACGGCTCGAAAATCAGCACGTCACACGCGCGCCCTCCGTGCGTTTCTTGCGTTTTTTGCACGTAGACCGGCCGTAGGAGCACGTACGGCCGGTTGTGACCGAGGCTTAAAGCGAAAATGCTACGTGGACGTAAACGAAGGAAGTGCTGCCGAATTGCAAACTGCAAGTGTTAGGAACGGAGTAAAACCAGGTACGCGCGGAGAGTTAAACCTGACCGATCTTGTCAACAGACCAAAAGTGAGTGAAACTAGAACTAAAGCTATTTCGAAGGCTGTTGGCGGCTACCTCGCCTATGATATGCGGCTATACTGTACCGTACAGAACGATGGGTTTAAAAACATGATAAATGTCCTTGAGCCAAGATATTCCATTCCTGTTTGAACTTCTTTTATGAATATGCATAATTATTTTTTTTTTGCGGTCCAAATCCTGCGCTCTGATTGGCTGGCGAGTGGGTCCGTATCCTACAGTACGGACCCCGGTTACAGACCTCTGGCGACTCGCTCGTTCACAACAACAAGCATAGTAGAATTTTTTTTTTTGTCAACATTTATCCTTTTTTTTTTTTAAAATAAGATTTAATTATAAGATTATCAAAAGTCTTATACATTTTTGCCAGCATTTCTCAGGAGAATAGCATTAATTTTACAGCATGGATAGCGATAACGACAGTGTTCACAGCGAAAGCGAGTTTTACTACCCTGAGGAAGAAGAAATAAAAGAAAACATTTCAGGAGAAAGATAAAAACCTGTAACTGTTGCTAACGCCGAGCAAAAACATGTCTGAATCCTGAATGACTCCTATTTGTATAAATAGGCGACTACATAGGCGGCAAAATGTAGTTTTTTTTCCTGCCATGGAAGTGCACTTGTATACCGAGGAGGAAGCAATTTGCATTACAGCCGTGAATGAGGATTCAAAATGGCAGCTCGGCTCGGTTTTCCCTTTCGGGCGCTCTCGTTTTCTGTTAGAATTTGGTAAAGAAAAAATAAATGTATTATTTACCAGCTTAAGGTCGGTCCGTATGGTGAAATACCGTGACCTCGGTCACGGTATTTCACCATACGGACCGACCTTAAGCTGGTAAATAACAGAGTTTGGAGCCAAAGTTACAAAACAGTTTTACATGTTGCTGAGTTCCGACTGTTCCTTGTACTAGTGTACTGACGGAACTGTTCTGAATGTGCGTAAATATGAAATAACTCTCGGAAGAGGAAGGTGTTTGTGACTGACACTCACTGCTCTGTGCTCAGGAAGTCATCAATTCGAGCTGCCAAAATATCCTTATTTGAGCTTTTGTTTTCTCATCTCATCTCATTATCTCTAGCCGCTTTATCCTGTTCTACAGGGTCGCAGGCAAGCTGGAGCCTATCCCAGCTGACTACGGGCAAAAGGCGGGGTACACCCTGGACAAGTCGCCAGGTTATCACAGGGCTGACACATAGACACAGACAACCATTCACACTCACATTCACACCTACGCTCAATTTAGAGTCACCAGTTAACCTAACCTGCATGTCTTTGGACTGTGGGGGAAACCGGAGCACCCGGAGGAAACCCACGCGGACACGGGGAGAACATGCAAACTCCACACAGAAAGGCCCTCGCCGGCCCCGGGGCTCGAACCCGGACCTTCTTGCTGTGAGGCGACAGCGCTAACCACTACACCACCGTGCTGCCCGCTTTTGTTTTGTTTTAAGCATTTTACTCTTACATATCCTGTTCCCTAGTCAGCATTTGGAAAGTTTCCATCTTTCCAGACACATTTCAATGGGATTTAGTTCAATTAAGTTTAAAATCTGAGGTTTGTTTGTCCTTTATATTTAGTTGCAGAATTGAAATGAATCGAATCGAAGGGTCTGAATCGTGAATCGAATCGGTGTCTCAGTGAATCGTTGCAGCCCTGACGTTAAGTGACCTAAAGGAGTTGTGCCTTTTGACATTTTGGGATTTCTGTGAGTTTTATTTTTTCCGTATTTCCATGGCAATCAATTCAGCGTAGGTAAATTTGGATTGGGGTTTCATGTAGGGGACACGTCCTGTCCTGATGACTCTTGTTTATAATGTGACAAGCTGCATTAAAAGAAAAAAAAGAGACTTTTTTCGTTTGTCATTTGGCCTCAGAGTATTGAACCATCACTCGGGCTAAAAATAGTTCCTCGTGTGACTTGCTGATTCTGACCGTGCAGAAGAGCAGCAGTCAAGGTGGAATGTTTGCCGACGTGGTTGAATGCTCGTTTTTCCGTAGTGTGTTACACCAATAATCCAAAAAAAAAAAGAAAGCAGTATAACGATGGTGATTCTGGCAGCCGTTATGACTCGCATATGATCAATATTTGTAGATGAGCGTGTGCAGCAACTTCAGCTTTACTGCTAATGGACTGGCAGCCTCTTAACTGGCCTCAAGCTGTTCAGAATTTTAATTGACTCGCTTTAGCACAACCCACATCTGTGCCTGTTGCTTCAGTTTCACCGAGAGATCTCGGACAGGTCTGAGTGCTGTGTAACGATTTGTGTTTTTGTTGTGCAGTCTCTGAGGAAAGTGGGGAAGGACACGACTGTGCTTCTCATCTGCATCACCGTGTTCCTGTCGTACTTACCCGAGGCAGGCCAGTACTCCAGCTTCTTCCTCTATTTACGACAGGTGAGCGTAGAAGTGATACTTTGCTTTCTGATGTTATTAAGCAAGCCATCTGCTTGAGCTGTAAGCAGTGGAGGAGATTCGCTTTCAAACACATCGAATAAACGTACAGGTTCACTGCAAAAAATGGCCTTTCGAAAATAAGAAATAAAAGATTAAAACGAAGCATATTTGCTTGAATCAGGTGAAAAAAAATCCGCCAATGGAGCTAGTCAAATTTGACTCGGTAAGATTTCTTAAAGCAAGATGAAAAATCTAACCTGTTTTTAGATGAAATAATTCCAAAATAAGAGTGGGGAACTTTATTATGCGAGATCTGATTAACTCAAAATAATCAAAATAGTTCTTATAACAAGATCGTACTTCTTACATTTAGACGTTCAAGTCATTTTTATTAAAAGATTTTTTTTGGGCCTTTTCCACCTTTTATTGGATAGGACGGTGTAGAGACAGGAAATGAGCAGGAGAGAGATTGGGAAATGACCTCGGGTCGGAATCGAACCCGGGTCCATGGATTTATGGTACGGCGCCTTATCTATGGAATCAATTTTGTGCCAAAATGTTCATACAATACTTTTGTCAAAATACAAAAAAAGAAAAAATGTCAATTTTTTTAGACTGGCAAACAAATTATTCGTGTAATCGTGCAAAATATCAGTCTGTTACTCTTCAGAAACCTTTTATTTTTGTTCCGCGTCTTTCTCAGTTTTGTTTGACGTAATTTATTTTGGTTGCGATTCCAGCTTTCTCGTTTGCGCTCCCGGACTTTTTGCTTGCAGTTTTGGCACAAACTTCCCGTGTGGGTGGGCTGTCCAGGAATGCATTCCCATTGGCTAACTTGTGTTTGACTGACAGCTACGCTCAGCCATTCCCTACTCGGATTCTGGCGGACTGTTTGACGAGTGAGCGATCCGTTGACGGTAAACAAGGATCGAGTGGACTTCAGTGGCGACTATGATATTGAATTTACACTTTGTTGAATTAATTTAGTATCATAGTCGCCACTGAAGTCCACTCGATCCTTGTTTACCGTCAATGGATCGGTCACTCGTCAAACAGTCCGCCAGAATCCGAGTAGGGAATGGCTGAGCGGAGCTGTCAGTCAAACACAAGTTAGCCAATGGGAATGCATTCCTGGACAGCCCACCCACACGTGAAGTTTGTGCCAAAACTGCAAGCAAAAAGTCAGGGAGCGCAAACGAGAAAGCTGGAATCGCAACCAAAATAAATTACGTCAAACAAAACTGAGATAGACGTGGAACAAAAATAAAAGGTTTCTGAAGAGTAATAGACTGATATTTTGCACGATTACACGAATAATTTGTTTGCCAGTCTAAAAAAAATTGACTTTTTTTTGTATTTTGATTTGTCGTTTTTGTTTGATATTTCAAAAGTATTGTATGAACATTTTGGCACAAAATTGATTCCATACTTATCCACCTGAGCCAAAGTGGATGACAAAGTCTTAGCAGTAAAAACTGAATTTAAGATAAATATACTAATATTAGGATTGTTAAATTCTACAACTAAGCATTGCTAGCTTAAAAGATTCTCCTTTTGTGGCCTGTAATTAGTAAAATACTCTAGATATGAGACCAGAGACTATCTTGAATCAAGTTGACGACAAGTGTAGCATTGCAACAAGTTTATTTATTTTTTCTCATTTCAACATTCAAACATTAAAACATCTCTTAAGATTCCACTTCCCCAGGACCTCAGGCACCAAAAAAAATTCAAGTCTACGCATTTTGACTTACAGCAGGGATCCCAGACGTCCGCTATTTAGCGGAATTCCGCTATTTTCTAGCGAAAGTGTTTTTTTTTTTTTTTTTTTAAATCTCTTGTATATCCATTAAAAATATGTTTAAGTAAAATGACCAGCAGAATACGTTCTGATTTGGTTTGTTTGTTTAGCGATGTTTTCGTCGGCTTCGTTTGTTCTCGTTGACATTCGGGAACACTCGGAAGTTAAATTGATGTAAATACCGCGAGCAGTGTTGCCAGATTGCGCGGTTCTCCGCCCAGTTGGGGGTTTCAAGTGCATTTTGGCAGGTTTTGAACATATTTTGGGCTGGAAAACGTCAGGAGTATCTGGCAACACTGACCGCGAGACTGTACGCGATAGAACAAGAAAACAATATGGCTGCGCCCATTTGCTAGAAAACATGTTTTAACTCCGTTCGTGCTTTTGTTTCTAATGCGTTGAACTTAATTCAGAGCACTGCAGGAACATCAGAAAAGCAGAAGGAAAGATCAGAGAAACAAAAGCAGAGAAAACTGGAGGAAAGACAGAATGCACCCCAGAAAAGAGCATGAAATTCCTCTGCAGTGAAACCTTTCAAAAAGAGAGGTTTAAATCAAATATCTCCAGTATTTGCTGTACATATGTATATATCTAATATTACCGAATCATTGATTTCTGCTCATATTCATGATTTTTGAAAAATGAATGTGACTAGTTTTGACATTAACTTGAAACAAAAAAAAACAAATGAGATGAACTATGGATACTACTGTTATAACAAAATCAGTGGAATATTTAGGCAAGTATATTCTTCAAAGCTACATTTTCGTCTAATTTTTTATAATTTTTTTTTGCCACTTATGTCATTGATTACAAAATATGGCATCAAATAGATACACATTATGGTTAAATTCTGTTGCTTTTCTATGTTAAATCTATGTAAAAAATGTGTTCTATAGCATCTTTAAATGTTAAAATCTCAACAGCTTCAGGCAGCCCCCTTGACCCCTGCTGATAGTTTCTCATCTCATTATCTCTAGCCGCTTTATCCTGTTCTACAGGGTCGCAGGCAAGCTGGAGCCTATCCCAGCTGACTATGGGCGAGAGGCGGGGTACACCCTGGACAAGTCGCCAGGTCATCACAGGGCTGACACATAGACACAGACAACCATTCACACTCACATTCACACCTACGCTCAATTTAGAGTCACCAGTTAACCTAACCTGCATGTCTTTGGACTGTGGGGGAAACCGGAGCACCCGGAGGAAACCCACGCGGACACGGGGAGAACATGGAAACTCCGCACAGAAAGGCCCTCGCCGGCCACGCGGCTCGAACCCGGACCTTCTTGCTGTGAGGCGACAGCGCTGACCGCTAGCCTACACCACCGTGCCGCCCGGTGATAGTTTCTTACATTCCTCTATTTTTTTCAATTACTGCTGGGATCCCTGTTACAGTGCTTACACAACGCCAAAGCAGCAGTGCATTTTGGGGGCACTGACTATTCATGTGTACGAGGGGTTTACAAGATCAGGCACAAAAACAAACAAAACACTGAACTTAACTCATAGCATTCCAAAAAGCCCTCACTAAAACGCCCTCCACTCACTCATAGCCTTTGTGAAGGCACGTGTCTGGTCTAGAGTCTGTACAGCATCTAGAAGGAGCTCAATCTGAATGACTGAGAAAACAGTCGCAGTAAACTTAGGTGGGGTTTACATTAGACTGTATCAGCGGATCATCAGATTAACGTTTTTAAAACGATTAGTGTGCACACAGCAATGCCAATACACGATTCGCGTGCACACAGCAACGCCAATACATGGATACGCTCGGCTCTGCAGGCATCCTGTGCTCCAAATCACTCCGCCCTGAACAGCGAGCGCCCTCTGGAGGGTGCGCACTCCGGCCCTGCGCAGCTCACAGAGCGCGCGAGTATAGCGCACGAGCAGTGATTCGGGACTGAGCCGCTGTGTGTGTGTGATCTCGGTGCATGTCGGGCATGCGCGTCACTTACCACTTGCAAGTGGAAGGATGGCAAGCCTAAAGACCATCATAACTACACAATGGGCAGTATTTGCATCAGCATTTGCAGTATTTTCATACTTTTATACTCTTTAATGAAAGGTGATACAAGGCGGAAGTCCGCGCCGTTTTTCAGCAGTCGCGTCACATGACCAACGCCAGCGAATCAGGAAGGTGGATGTCACAGTGACGTTGTCCAATGAGACGCCAGCTAGAGCTCAGCACAGCGTATCTGCGTATTCTCAATGTTTACACAGCACCGGACCAGACACGATCTGGATTGAATACGTGGACGCTGGCGGATTCCCGTTTCCCGGCGTTTCCAGGCGTTTTAATGTAAACGGACAGTGCATCCACGAAGAAAACGAGACAGATACGGTCTAATGTAAACTTGGCTTTAGGATCTGTAAGGTGGAGTTGAACTGTAATGAAAGATTCAAAGATTTCAGTAAAGTTCATTTATTCCCGAAACAAGCATACTTTTTTTTCTTGAAACAAGATGAACCGCATTTGGCAAATGTCCAAAATGTACTTACTTGTTTTTAAAAAAACTTGTTTTATTTTCAAAGGTGCTCCAAATAAGACTTTTTCAAGACATTTTGTCTATACAAGATTTTCAAGATGGACTGTCTAAAAACTAGCCTTTCTAGCTAAATGAGGTGGGCAATTATGTCTTCTAATAAGGGTGGCTAGATGTTTTGACTTGAAAATAGACAAATAAACTTCCTAAGATTTTTTGCAGTGTTTAATCAAGGCTTCGACTTCTCTCACTTTCAGACGTGCATGTGTTGGAGAACATCATCACTGTATTTTCCAAAAGAATGATACTCAGCAGAATGTTGCTGCTATACATAGGGACAAGGAGAGATTTTATATAATATATCTTGCGTCAGCCAATCAACAGGCCAGATAGGATAGGCTGCAACAGCAGAAAACCAAATCACGTTTCACTCCCGTCAGTGAAGAACAGGACTCTGAGGCTACAGCGAGCACATGTTCACCCAAACTAGACCAGTGAGGACTAGAAAAAGAACAGGTGGCGTTTTTCCAATCTTCAGCAAATCGGAGCAGAACCCAAGAGCAGCCGTCTGGTCGTGTGCTTGGTCTTGCAGCTCGCCCACCTTGAGGTTCACCATGTTGTGTATTCTAACAATGCTTTTCTGTTCTCCACGGATGTAAAGAGTGGTTGTTTAACGCAGCATAACGCGTGTTTCCGAGGTGTCTTTCTACCTGTGCTTTTATTTTATTTTTGTTAGAATGTTAATACTGGGACATATGACGGCATATTAGGGCCATTGTAGGTTTAAAAAAAAAAAATTATGGAGCTGGAGGAGGGGGTAATATTCCTAACATATATAAACTCAGAACTCCTCACTGATGAAATTTTATGAGAGAAAAAAAAGATCTGAAATAGTAAAGTCACAGATTGACGAGGGGAGGAGGGGGAAAGGGTCGCAGGTTGACGAGGGGAGGAGTGGGAAAGGGTCGCAGGTTGAGGAGGGGGAAGGGTCGCAGGTTGAGGAGGGGGAAGGGTCGCAGGTTGAGGAGGGGGAAGGGTCGCAGGTTGAGGAGGGGGAAGGGTCGCAGGTTGAGGAGGGGGAAGGGTCGCAGGTTGAGGAGGGGGAAGGGTCGCAGGTTGAGGAGGGGGAAGGGTCGCAGGTTGAGGAGGGGGAAGGGTCGCAGGTTGACGAGGGGAGGAGGGGGAAAGGGTCGCAGGTTGAGGAGGGGGAAGGGTCGCAGGTTGAGGAGGGGAGGAGGGTCGCAGGTTGAGGAGGGGAGGAGGGTCGCAGGTTGAGGAGGGGAGGAGGGGGAAAGGGTCGCAGGTTGAGGAGGGGAGGAGGGGAAAGGGTCGCAGGTTGACGAGGGGAGGAGGGGGAAAGGGTCGCAGGTTGACGAGGGGGAAAGGGTCGCAGGTTGACGAGGGGGAAAGGGTCGCAGGTTGACGAGGGGGAAAGGGTCGCAGGTTGACGAGGGGGAAAGGGTCGCAGGTTGACGAGGGGGAAAGGGTCGCAGGTTGACGAGGGGGAAAGGGTCGCAGGTTGACGAGGGGGAAAGGGTCGCAGGTTGACGAGGGGGAAAGGGTCGCAGGTTGAGGAGGGGGAAGGGTCGCAGGTTGAGGAGGGGGAAGGGTCGCAGGTTGAGGAGGGGAGGAGGGGGAAAGGGTCGCAGGTTGAGGAGGGGAGGAGGGGGAAAGGGTCGCAGGTTGAGGAGGGGAGGAGGGGGAAAGGGTCGCAGGTTGACGAGGGGGAAAGGGTCGCAGGTTGACGAGGGGGAAAGGGTCGCAGGTTGACGAGGGGGAAAGGGTCGCAGGTTGACGAGGGGGAAAGGGTCGCAGGTTGACGAGGGGGAAAGGGTCGCAGGTTGACGAGGGGGAAAGGGTCGCAGGTTGACGAGGGGGAAAGGGTCGCAGGTTGACGAGGGGGAAAGGGTCGCAGGTTGACGAGAATCAAAATTTGAAATAGTTGGGTCGCAGGTTGACGAGGGGGAAAGGGTCGCAGGTTGACGAGGGGGAAAGGGTCGCAGGTTGACGAGGGGGAAAGGGTCGCAGGTTGACGAGAATCAAAATTTGAAATAGTTGGGTGTGTGTCGGGGGGGAGGGGTTGTCAAAGGAAGCACAGCGACTACAAATACTGCATTTCCTATAACACTCAGCTGAACTGTTTTTCAAAGAAAGAGATTTGGGCAGGTGGGAAGAATCCACGCACTGAAAGTAACAGGAAACTGCTGTCGCACAAGAATTTTACATTTATAAACGGCCAAAACAAAAAAGGGGACAGATTTAAAAAAAAAAAAAAAAAAAAGCTGTGCAGTTCATCTCCTGTTGCATTCAAGAAGCGCAACAATCACGTGCCTCTCGGCTGCAGTGCATTCTGGGAAATGTAGTTGAAAATCTCTTGGCGCTTAATTCCCTATAACTCTCGGCTCAGGTGGTGGTGATCCAACCTCGGAAAGTGAAGTGATCTGGTTCCTTGGGGAAGAAAAAAAAGACAAAGCACTTCTTTTTATAAGAGTTTTGTTTCTTGTGAATTTGTGACTTTTTTTTGGAACACGAGAATTACTTTAATGATCTGTACTGCTTTAATTCTCTCTACAGACCTTCATATTTTTCATACAGCACATTGATGAGCCTTTCACTAAAACCTTGCTGACTCGGTATTGTGTGAGAGAGAGAGAGAGAGAGGTCTACATCTGACACTTTCTGTAGAGCTACAGGAGCACGTGTCCTTGCAATTAAATAACTGATTGCTTCAGTTATTGCCTTCGACCGGTTTTTAGTGTGGGTTAGCAAGCTCAGAAAGAAACCGTTCTCTCTCTCTCACACACACACACACACACACACACACACACACACACACACACACGTGCTTGCTTGTACGAATCAAGCGGCGTCTATCGATTTTTCAATGGCAGTATAGATTTTTTTTTTTTTTTTACACCAGGTTGAATGGGATCTAGGCTTGTAAACCGAAGCATCCGTCTCCGTAATTTAAATAGAGTTTTCTTTGCACGTCTCGGATCTGATGGGAAAAATTAATTGTCAAAAGGAATTCATTTGGTTTTGTCCCCATCAAACACTGATGCAGCTTTGCGTCTCTCCGTCTCTCTGTTTTTCTATCACAGGTCATTAACTTCTCACCCGCTACAATCGCTGTGTTCATCGGAGTGGTCGGGATCCTGTCCATCGTAGCCCAGGTACAGACACACTTTTTTTTTTTTTTTTTTTTTTTTTTTTTAATAATCTGCACTGCTTAATTGAATTGTGTTCACTGATGGCTGAGTATTTGCAGAAGGTAAACTTTGACTCGGTGAGCAAACAGAAGCCATTTTTACACGATTGGAGCGTCCGTAGAGCTGAGTCATGGCACACAGGCGGAAATGTATTCGAATACGCAGATTTGGGAACACCATGCCTTTAGAAGAACACCGTTCAGTCATTCGAGATCTGCCGAAGCGTGGATCTAAATGAAGTGACCTTGACACTGGCAATGAAACAAACTGACAGAGTGGTATTTAAGTTGCGCCGATAAATGCATGCACCTGCATTCCAGCGGAACACATTAATATTAAAGCACATCATCTTGCATCACGAAACTTTTTTTTTTTCCTTCCGAGCGCAGCATAAAACTGAACCTGCGAAACAAATTCATAATTTTATTAAACGTCGGTGTCTTGCAAGCCTTACACAAAGTGTCGCAGTGTTCAATATAGCTGACTTATGACCTCGTGAAATGTTTCCTTCTCAAATGACAGTGCCTTGCATAGGTATTCACCCCCTTTTTTGACTTTCATATTGCGTGGGGTTACAACTTGGAACTGAATTAAACTTAATTGGCATTACAGTGACTTCTAATCTAACGGCATTGATGACTTTCCTGGATTTTTGTCAAACAGGATTGCACGACTCATCCATCCATTATCCGTAACCGCTTATCCTGTACAGGATCGCGGGCAAGCTGGAGCCTATTTTTTTCCTCCCCACTGTAATAGTATTGCCTGTTTTGTGTAGATTCATAACACAAAATGCCCATCAGGTCCATTTCAGTTCCAGGTTGTTAAAGGAAAACTGAAGGCGAATTTTTATTATCAAAATTCTATTTCTTTCATTTTATTAAATATAGGAATGCATTTTTGATCGCTATTTTGTCGCTGCTATAGCAAGTTATGAGTGTTTGAAATACACTGTAATATATCAGTCCATATGTGGCAGATCACAGAATCCAGGGACACATGTCGGCCCGGGGGCATTTTGAGTTATTGACAGATTCAGAAAGTAGAGTTTCTAAGCTTTCCAATGATGCCTTCCATGTGGAGATCTGACAATATTTGAAGAATGTGTGGCCTTTTGAAAGTGTATACTTCTTAAAACAGAAAAGGGAGAAAATCGCCCTCAAAGTTTTCCATCTCAGCTACTCTGGGTGTAGGGCGGGCACATAATGCTGCTCATTTGCATGACATTAATGAAAGCCCTACCCCCTACGAGCTAGCACGATACTACTTTCATGTAAACAAAGATCACCACGTCAATTTTCCTTCCATGCAAAGTATGCCCAACACAATTATGAAGTACAAAAATAAGTCCTAAAGTATACTTTAACGTTTTGTGGTTGAAAAATTACTCACACCGTAAGAAAGAAAGATAGCATGATGATGACACAACTAACACAACACTAGTTTCATGTAAAGCCTCGGTCACAACTGGCCGTATGTGCTCCTACAGCCGGTCAACATGCAAAAAACGCAAGAAACGCACGAGAGCGCGCGTGTGAAAAGCACGAGAGCGCGCATGTGATGTGCTGATTTTCGAGCCGCAGACCAGCCACAGAGGTTCTTTGTCATGTCAAACAAACTCTACGGGCGCTTACGTTTTTTTCAGGTTGCAAGACAAACTTACGGCCAACGCGCGTCTTTCTCCATGAACAAAAAAAAAAACGCAGCAATTTGGGAAACGCCAAAAATCACACGGCCAAAAAATCGTACGTCCGGTTGTGACCTAGGCTTAACCAAACCACAAAACTCTCCATTACATGCAAAAATAACCACACAGCCTTAGATTAATAAACTTACCCCATCAGAAAGAGAAACGGCGCCTTGCACACATCAATGCCTCCGATGGAATGTAGTCCTAGAACGGTCCGTGTATCATCCGATCATTCAAGTATTCCATTCAATCTGGAAAACGAGGTTGCGGTTTTTTTTGCTAGAAATGGTGATCTCCGATGTAAATACCGTGTGTCTGTTTGCTTCGCGGTGTGTCGGCTCCTCTGCGCTCTGTTTAGTAACTCATTCCATAGTGAAATCACACTCCTGTATGCAGCTAAGTAGCCATGCGCTCAGCTCGTATCATACAACTGATTCGCGAAAAAAAAAAAAAAAAAGACTTAAATCATCATGTGAATGGCCCATATGGTAATTTACCCACACCCCCCAGCAGGCTACAGTCCTGACAAAAACGAGACAATTTGCAACAAAAAATGTATGCTTTTCCAACAAAACAATCTATTATCTGAAATACTGATTGCATTCTTCAAGATCTCAACTTGCAGATGATGGAAAAAAACAATCACAAATTTCGAAAAAAAAATGCTTCTTTTGCGATCATCTCGGATTCGTTTCGGCCGACATGTGTCCCTGGATTCGGTGAGGGGTCACATACGTCAAAGCAATGGCCGTAAACGAGATTCGTTGAGATCTGTGTGAGACATCGTAGGACGGAAGTAAAACGTACAGCGGAAATCAAAGCGACCAACATCTGCCAACGTCGTCAAGACGCACGCGCCCTCTTTCGAATGCTGATGTAATCAAGCCGGAAGTTTTGTTTGTTTTGATAGCAATCGGGAAAGTTTGAAAAAAGTAGGCAGTAATCGCCATTTAAACTCGTTTTTGTGCAATACTTCGTTTGGAAAAGAGTTTTCAAAATGGCAGCGCTGACACTTCACGTTTCGAAGACTCGCACAAGTCTTGTGAAGATCGTGCGGATAAGCGACGCCTGCCGTGGACCAAACGAACTACGGTCAACATGGATAAAAACCAAATAAGCCGATAAGTCTAATATTTAATTGCAATTAGTTGCCGATACGAGTCACGATATAAGGTTACTAAAACCGAAAACATCATTGAATAACACGTTAATTAAGAAATAAAGCAAGTTTAAAAACGACTTCAGTTCTCCTTTAACAGTACAAAATGAGGAAAAACTTCAAGGGGGTGAATATTTTATGCCCAGCACATTAGTGTTCACATGTATTAGCCTCTTTGATGCATGCTAAATCCAAACGTATTTTAACATATGAGGGAGACTAGTTCTAAATCTGTAACCTCCTCAGTAATGGATAAATAATGATATATTTTTTTTCAGTCATATCTCCAGAGAGAATATTAACACCGAGCAAAACACCTGGGAGCTTCCATGATGCGCTAAACTGTCGTTTGTGCTTGACCTCCTGACAGACACTTTTTCTGACGCTGCTAATGAGAACCATTGGGAACAAGAACACGGTTCTGCTTGGCCTCGGATTCCAGATCCTCCAGCTGGCGTGGTACGGCTTTGGATCTGCACCATGGTGAGTCACACGCTGTCCAAGGCCATCGGCTTGAGGCTTGCTTAAACGAGAAAACATGACTGGAATTAAATAACGTTTATCATTGGCTGACAGGATAATCCTTGATGATATCTCTCTGAAATCAGATTGGAGTCCATTCTGGAAGAACACACTGAATCCTTTTTATAATTATTCGTCACACACCCTGTAGCATCGACGTTTTTTTTTAAAGGGGAAATATTTTTCATTGCTTGTGCACATATCAGGATCTTGATCCGATGCCATTTCGCCCAATCGTTGAGACATTTTGTCCAAAGCCTTTTTCAGACGCGCTAGCAATTATTTTGTATGTGGTGACGATATGTGCGACAAGTTCGAGATATAAACAAACCATGATTCATTTAAGGGAGTGCGTTAAGCAGGTTTATGACTGCGTCTTCCCGCTATGGAAGCCGCGAGAGGCCCTTCATATAATCCTTTTTTTTATTCACCTTGTTATCCCAAGATAACGACATAATTAATTCAGGATCTCGAGAAAACAACACAACTAATTCGAGATCTCGAGAAAACAACACAACTAATTCGAGATCTCGAGAAAACAAAACCGTTATTCCGAGATAATGACATAATTAATTCAGGATCTCGAGAAAACAACACAACTAATTCGAGATCTCGAGAAAACAAAACCGTTATTCCGAGATAACGACATAATTAATTCAGGATCTCGAGAAAACAACACCACTAATTCGAGATCTCGAGAAAACAAAACAATTATTCCGAGATAACGACATAATTAATTCAGGATCTCGAGAAAACAACACCACTAATTCGAGATCTCGAGAAAACAAAACAATTATTCCGAGATAACGACATAATTAATTCAGGATCTCGAGAAAACAACACCACTAATTCGAGATCTCGAGAAAACAAAACCGTTATTCCGAGATAACGACATAATTAATTCAGGATCTCGAGAAAACAACACAACTAATTCGAGATCTCGAGAAAACAAAACAGTTATTCCGAGATAACGACATAATTAATTCAGGATCTCGAGAAAACAACACCACTAATTCGAGATCTCGAGAAAACAAAACAGTTATTCCGAGATAACGACATAATTAATTCAGGATCTCGAGAAAACAACACCACTAATTCGAGATCTCGAGAAAACAAAACCGTTATTCTGAGATAACGACATAATTAATTCAGGATCTCGAGAAAACAACACAACTAATTCGAGATCTCGAGAAAACAAAACCGTTATTCCGAGATAACGTCATAATTAATTCAGGATCTCGAGAAAACAACACAACTAATTCGAGATCTTGAGAAAACAAAACCGTTATTCCGAGATAACGACATAATTAATTCAGGATCTCGAGAAAACAACACCACTAATTCGAGATCTCGAGAAAACAAAACAATTATTCCGAGATAACGACATAATTAATTCAGGATCTCGAGAAAACAACACCACTAATTCGAGATCTCGAGAAAACAAAACCGTTATTCTGAGATAACGACATAATTAATTCAGGATCTCGAGAAAACAACACCACTAATTCGAGATCTCGAGAAAACAACACCACTAATTCGAGATCTCGAGAAAACAAAACCGTTATTCTGAGATAACGACATAATTAATTCAGGATCTCGAGAAAACAACACAACTAATTCGAGATCTCGAGAAAACAAAACCGTTATTCCGAGATAACGTCATAATTAATTCAGGATCTCGAGAAAACAACACAACTAATTCGAGATCTTGAGAAAACAAAACCGTTATTCCGAGATAACGACATAATTAATTCAGGATCTCGAGAAAACAACACCACTAATTCGAGATCTCGAGAAAACAAAACAATTATTCCGAGATAACGACATAATTAATTCAGGATCTCGAGAAAACAACACAACTAATTTGAGATCTCGAGAAAACAACACCACTAATTCGAGATCTTGAGAAAACAAAACAGTTATTCCGAGATAACGACATAATTAATTCAGGATCTCGAGAAAACAACACCACTAATTCGAGATCTCGAGAAAACAAAAGTGTTATTCCGAGATAACGACATAATTAATTCAGGATCTCGAGAAAACAACACCACTAATTCGAGATCTCGAGAAAACAAAACAGTTATTCCGAGATAACGACATAATTAATTCAGGATCTCGAGAAAACAACACAACTAATTTGAGATCTCGAGAAAACAACACAACTAATTCGAGATCTCGAGAAGAAAACACAACTAATTTGAGATCTCGAGAAAACAGCTGAGATTTCTAGCAAAGCTGCGCCCCCTTCATGCAATCTCTCCCTGTATCAACCCCTGATCAAAATATTGCCTTATTAGGTGATCGATTATTCCAGACATTCTAATGACCAAAGTTGCGTCTATACAGAATGAGAAATAGCCCCAAAGCCAGCATATCACAAGTCTCTTGGCGCACCTGAATGAACCATTTCTCAGCTGTTTACTCGAGATCATGAGATAATTTTGTTTTCTCGAGATCACGGAATAATTGTTTTGTTTTCTCGAGATCCTGAATTAATTATGTCGTTATCTCAGAATAACAAGGTGAATAAAAAAAAAAAAGGATTATATGAAGGGCCTCTCTCGGCTTCCGTACCCCGCAATAAATGGAAATAATTTTTGTAAAGCAAACGAGTGCCATAGTACGAGTGCTTCGACTCAAAAGAGCGGTGTAAGGGGCGTAAACAAGTAGACCTTTACCATTACAGGCTGCTGTCCGAGCTTTGAGTCCAGTGAAGATGTTTAAATCATCATATAGCCAGTCTTAATAAGGCGCGCGCAGTCCGGAGCGCGCCCGAGAGTCCTGTGCGAGGAAGGAGCTTTTGTCGAATATTTCGTGGATTTTACATGAATACTAGATAGGTTCCTATCGTTTTGAAACACCCTCGCTGAGAAAGGCGAGTCTGAGGGCGATCTTTACTCGCCATTAGATTACACAACTCGCATTTGGCAGGTGGTTAAACTACACACTGCAAAAAATGTGTTTTGCTTCGGTCAAATTCTGTTGAGAATTCCTCTTTTTTTTCAAACAAACAAATATCTGAAATATAAAATAATCGATAGGGCATATAAAAAGGCTTTGGACGAAACGTCTTAACTTTTGGACGAAGCGTCCTGTATCCCACACATATCTGGGTATCTGGAATGCCTACGAAGCCACAAACTCTCAAATAATACAGCCCCGTCAGTTTCTTTTGGGCTCCTATTGCAGAAAACCTGTCCTTCAACAAGCTGTTCAGATTTGGTTCCGCTTTCTATGTCGCGAGCTCATTAGAATGATCCCGCCCCCTCATCTGAGTATCTGATACCCCTTTTCCAGGGCTGGTTCGGGGCCAGTGCTGGTGCTGGTTCACAACTCGTTCAACTTGCGAGCCAGCTGAGAACCAGTTTGCTTTTCCATCGCTCACGGTGCTAAGAGAAGCCACGTCATTACGTCGCTGTATACGTCAGTTACGTCGCTACGTTTGCATAAACCTTGGCGCGAATATCGAAGCAAAAACAACACGGAAGAAGCAGCAGCAACAACAGCAACAATAATAATAATGGATGACTTCGCGTTTGTACAGCTGCTGCTTCTCGTCGCTTAAAAATGGCGACCTTTCGAGGTCTTGCTATTGTTTTTGGTCTTAACAACTCCGCCCCCCCCGCTGACGTAAGCGGTTCTTTCCTCGGGCCCAGCAGAGTGTTGGTGCTAGCCTGGAACCAGTCTTTCTGGCCCCAGAGCCAGTTCTTTGTCAGTGGAAACAGAAAACCCGGTTCCAAACTAAGCACTGGCCCCGAACCAGCCCTGGAACTGATTTGGTGGAAAAGGGGCATGAGAGGCTTTTGGCTTTAGAACTGCCTTTGTGAATGAATATTCATGAAGAAAGTGCTACCTGATTTGCTGACCAAAGAGGGGGTGGGGTGTGCAGTGGCTCGTTATCATTTATAGGAACAGACGGTTCCTCAAATCAGCCATTTTGAACAGGGCTGTTTAGACTGGTTGAGAATGGAGCTGTGGTGCTTTTATCCTTGTAGTATTTTGACCAAAACATGTCACAGACACATGTTATTTACCAGCTGGGAGGTCTGTAGGGTGAAATACCGTGACCGAGGTCTTGAAAGTAGAGGGCCTCGGTCAGTACTCAAGGCCGAGGTCACGGCATTTCACCTTACGGACCGACCTTAAGCTGGTAAATAATATTTTTTCGTTAACAAATTCTAACAGAAAACGAGAGTGCCTGAAAGGGAAAACCGAGCTGCGCCGCCATTTTGAATCCTCATTCACGGCTGTAATGCAAATTGCTTCCTCCTCGGTATACAAGTGCACTTCCATGGCAGGAAAAAAACTACATTTTGCCACCTATGTAGTCCCCTATTTATACAAATAGGAGTCATTCAGCCATGTTTTTGCTCGGCGTTAGCAGCAGTTACAGGTTTTTATCTTTCTCCTGAAATGTTTTCTTTTATTTCTTCTTCCTCAGGGTAGTAAAACTCGCTTTCACTGTGGACACTGTCGTTATCGCTATCCATGCTGTAAAATTAATGCTATTCTCCTGAGAAATGCTGGCAAAAAATGTATAAGATTTTTGATAATCTTATAATTAAATCTTATTTAAAAAAAAAAGGATAAATGTTGACAAAAAAATTCTACTATGCATGTTGTTGTGAACGAGCGAGTCGCCAGAGGTCTGTAACCGGGGTCCGTACTGTAGGGTACGGACCCACTCGCCAGCCAATCAGAGCGCAGGATTTGGACCGTGAAAAAAAAAAAAAATTATTACACATATTCATAAAAGAAGTTCAAACAGGAATGGAATATCTTGGCTCAAGGACATTTATCATGTTTTTAAACCCATCGTTCTGTACGGTACAGTATAGCCGCATATCATAGGCGAGGTAGCCGCCAACAGCCTTCGAAATAGCTTTAGTTCTAGTTTCACTCACTTTTGGTCTGTTGACAAGATCGGTCAGGTTTAACTCTCCGCGCGTACCTGGTTTTACTCCGTTCCTAACACTTGCAGTTTGCAATTCACTTTCTCCTGAAATGTTTTCTTTTATTTCTTCTTCCTCAGGGTAGTAAAACTCGCTTTCGCTGCGAACACTGCCGTTATCGCTATCCATGCTGTAAAATTAATGCTATTCTCCTGAGAAATGCGAAAATAAATGTTGACAAAAATTGCTACTATGTTTGTTGTTGTGAACGAGCGAGTCGCCAGAGGTCCGTAACCAGGGTCCGTATCGTAGGATACGGACCCGCTCGCCAGCCAATCAGAGCGCAGGATTTGATGGAAACTGGACCGCATTTAAAAAAAAAAAAAAATTTCATTAAGACCTCAGGGATCTGTGTGAACGTGCGGGAAATGGGTACAATATGTCACCTCTAACTGAGTGTGTTTATATGCATGTTTATGTCTATAGTTTTTGACAACAGCGACCCTGATGCTGTAAACGCCTCTGTGATTTTTGTTATTACTATTTCGCTGTAAGGCTGGCTGGAACCGGTTTGTGTGTGTTCTGTGCTCCTCTGTGTTTAAACACCGAGTAAAGGTTGTGTATTTGGAGTGTGAAGGGCACCGTACCCTTTCTGTGCCTGACGCTTTTGTGTGGAACCGTGTAGGATGATGTGGGCAGCCGGAGCCGTGGCAGCCATGTCCAGCATCACCTTTCCTGCAGTGAGTGCACTCGTATCTCGCAGCGCTGATCCAGATCAACAAGGTGAGTCCACGATGCTGGTTAGACTGATGATTTAAATTAAAAAAAAAACCTAGCACATTTTGTATTGCATCATAGCTGTGAATGGAATAAAATGGAGCCTGAGGAACTTGCGAGTGTATTGACTAAGCTACACCTTGCTTTTCCTTCAGGGCTAGTGCAAGGAATGATCACCGGCATCCGAGGCCTGTGTAACGGCCTGGGTCCAGCGCTCTACGGCTTCATCTTCTTCCTTTTCGATGTCGAGCTGAGCGGACTTGCGCCGATCCAGACTGACTACAACATCCCTCTTCCGACTCCCAGTGAGGTCAGTATTCTCCAGACGTTCAAAAATTCAGAACTCTCGCACGTTTTTTGTTTGGAAAACGTTAACCACAAACACCTTGAAAAGGAGCACACGGATTTGAAGTGCCAATTTAGGATATCAAGGCACCACCAAAATTGCGTACTTGTATAAAAAAAAAAAAAAAGGTAGGCATGTAACGGTGTATCGTATGATGATAATGATAAATCATGATACAAACTTTATGACGATTCAAATCAATCGTGATGATTATCAGGCTGCGTAATCTTAGTTTTTTTCCTGACTGTAATTTTGTTGTTTAGACAGCAGTGGGCGTTTATATAACGGGAATGCACATGACTTCACTGGATGCGGAAGTAACACAGCTCTAAGGATACAAAGATGCGCACAAAACAGATCTAAAATGGGAAAGAGCTGTTGGACGATTGGATTGACTGCACAAATAGATTTAATAAGAGATTACGGCTTTTTTTTTTTTTTTTACAGAGTGCTGAAAGTGAAAGAAAAGAGAAGCAAATGGAGGGTAGTATAAATGTTTTATTAAGAAAAGGTCGATTTGTTTTTAATGTTTTCATTTGTAATAAAAGGAATATTAGTTAATAGGCTATTATATTTTCCTCCAACCTTTACATGTTTGTAAACAATCAGTTGGTTATTAAAATTAAAGGTTTATTTTTATTTTTGAATAAAATTTCCGTTTGTTTGTTTGTTCCAGAAAAAGAATCGTGAATCAAATCGAATCATGAATTGGGTGAATTGTTACATGCCTAGTGTGTGATAATATCGTTAGATGTTCTGTTTGAGAGTTCATAGAGGTGGACAAGTCAAAAACGCATTAAAGGTGCCGTCAGCGATTCTAATCCAACACGCTTTTTGGTCAAATTCAGGAAATATCTCCTCATGGTCCACTAGCTATCTGTTCTTTGCGTGCACTGAAAAACAAACAAACGAACAAACAATCTGGTTTTCGGAAACAGCCCTGGCGCTGTAAATGGGGAAACAACAACAAACTCACTCAGTCCTCTTCTGGGCCTAGTGGTCCTTGAGGCGTTAAGGCCAATTTATGCTGACAACGCAGTCCTCGCGGATGGCGTCGCAGATGGCGTCTGCGTAGCCGCCCCCCCCCCCCCCCCCCCCCCCCACCTTCGCAGACGCTCTGCGCGCACCTCCCAAAAATTGTGACCACCTCAGAAGCCTCGCAGACAAGAGGGCTCTGATTGGTCCACTCTACATCCGCTGTACACGCACTTCCGCTTCCCTACTTTCCCGGTTTGGTTTGTTTTCACGACCGGCATTTTTAAAAACACGAGCGAAGATGGAGCAGCACGAAGAGCGGTTGATTGAGGAAGTACGTACATCTATACGCTAGTCATTATAAGTAACCGGAGGATAAACACTCCACTCACCACACCCACCAACTACTCCTAGCGACTTCGCGCCCCCTTGCGTTGTGGCGGTGAATAACATCGCGCACGCCTATTACTCCCCGCTCAACGATAAATTACAACTGTCTGCGAAAAGCTATCTGCGAAAGCCTTGTCGCAAGAGCATGCAGAGGCCCTTAGGAAGAGTGCTCTCCATCTTGCCCTGTCCGAGGCAATACTTGGGGCTGTATCCAGAGTCAGTCCTCTCTCTTTTAGGTCTCGTTCTATTGTTCTTCGCCAGGTCTCTTTGGGGCGGCCTCGGTTTCTTTTTCCAACTGGCATCCACTTTAATGCACTCCTTGTTATTGAGTTGGGAGTCATTCGACATGCGTGGCCAAGCCAGGTCCATCTGCGGGCTGCAATAGTTTTCACCAGGGGCGCCACTCCTGTTCTGCTGTGAAGGTCCTCATTTGAAATGGTGTTCGGCCAAAAGATCCCCAATATGCGTCTTAGGCATTTATTTTGGAAGACTTCAAGTTTGTGTCTGATAGTAGCTGTGGCTTTCCAGCACTCTGCTCCATACAGTAAAACACTTTGCACATTGCTCTTGTACATCTTAATTTTTGTGGATTGAGGTGTCTCTTCAGAGTGGGCCGAGCATTGCAAAGGTTCGATTTGCTTTGCTAATCCGTGTATTTATTTCTTTAGTACGGTCCCCATCAGACGTTACCACGCTGCCTAGGTATGTGAACTCTTTCACATGTACAAACTGCTTGCCATTCAAACTAACCGGGTCTTTTGTAGCAGTTCTGTTTCTAAGTACTTGTGTTTTCTTTTCATTTATCCGTAGCCCTATGGTACCAGCAGTTATGTGGAGTCTTCTTGTCTTCTCTTGTACACGACGGTGTAAATGTGCTAGTAGTCCTAAGTCGTTAGCATAATCTAATGCCGCTTTTCCACTACCAACGCGGCTGAGTCGGGCTGAGCCGTGCCGTGCTGAGTTGGGCTGAGTCGAGCTGAGCGGGGCTGTTGGAGTTGCATTTCGACTACAACCGCGCTGAACCATGCTGACTGGAAGTGGGTGGACACATTGGGTGGAGTTAGCGAAAGTGGGTGGACGTCACGTGATGTCGTTAGACGGCGCAAACAGTGACATCAGTGAGATTTTAAAGTGCCATTCCACCATTGGATGTACCGTATTTATCCTAATAAACGCGCCCGGGCGCGATGCAAAACATGAAGGGGGAGCGTCAATTTCGACCCTTAAATGACAAAAATCGAACATGACAAAATCATCGGAATTTAAAACATATTTATTTTGAAACACATGAAAATACAGTTATATGTCCAAAAAGTCAATTAAACAATGTCCAGCTCGCTTATAAGGATAACATTGGTAAGTAAACTATTTGTAGTGACGTCACAATTCACGTCATCGTCGATGTTTATGAGCTCACAAAACAAAATGTCGTCCTCAAAACGATCCTTCACCGCTAGTTTTAAGTTAAAGGTTGTAGAACTGGCAGAGCAGAAAGGCAAACATTTGGCTGCAAAAACATTTAATGTTCACCGTAAACGTGTACAAGAGTGGTGCAAACAAAAGGTACGTCTCCACCCGTATTGATATCCGCAGCAGAGTGAATGTCCGTATTTTATACTGTCCATGTTTACTAACGCGATTTCCGGTAAAAAAAAATCAGCGGTGAAATTGAACGTCTCTGTTGTGGTTTGTTGGATTTAAAGTTTGTTAAATGAAGAAAATGGTTGGTAAATACTATTCTAGCTCTGAAAATCGTGGAGGCGCGTCAAATAGGGAGGGCGCTTCTATAAGGATAAATACGGTATTCTTTGGCATAAAATACAATATATTTTATGACAACATGACTAGACAGAGAAATCTTTTAGCTTCAAAATGATATATCAAACACAATTTTTTGACAACGACAAGTATATTAATTTTGCGACCAAAGTCACCTACCCTTTTAATTTCCGCGCGGTAGTGAAACGTGATGTCATCGGCAGGTTCCCCTTCTTGTGTACCACGTGTCGGTCTATTTTTAGACCAGGAAACCCCCAAAGTGAGAGAGTCATTTCTCCTCGTATATGGGGGCCAAAAAAATTGCGAAAAATTGAGTTAATCTTTCAGTTAGCTAGATTTATTGGTATTAGCTAGATTTATTGGTATTATTTTTATCGCGTTCTATCCGCCATTGCTGATAATATGTGCCACGTCACACGTCACGTGGTACACAAGAAAGGGAACCTGCCGATGACATCACGCGTGGAAATTAAAAGGGTAGGTGACTTTTTGGTCGCAAAATTAATGTACTTGTCGTTGTCAAAAAATTATGTTTGATATATCATTTTGAAGCTAAAAGATTTCTCTATCTAGTGATACTGTTTATATATGTTGTCAGAATATATTGTATTTTATGCCAAAGAATACATCCAATGGTGGAATGGCACTTTAAGCGGTAGTCTCACGACCCGGATAGTAAACAATAAACATGGAGGACATGGAGTCGTTAGTGTTGCTGGTCTTGGTGCTGTGGCTTGTTGTTACCGACAACGCCAACAGATACTGGCAAGAGCGTATAGATGAGGCGAGGCGCATAAGGCTTCAGAAATTCTCGTAATTCGTTCTTCTTCTTCTGGGTTTACGGTGTTTACAGATCCCAGCGTGATCGTGGGCGTGTGAGGACACTCCTCCTCACCAATCAGTGCACAGGGGAGTGTCTCCTCACGCCCCCAGCCCCACTCGGCTCGGTTTGGCTCGCTTCAGCCCCACTCCAAAACCGTGCGAGTTTTGGGAGCTGAGTAGGGCTGAAGCGAGCTGAGTCGCGCCGCTCTGGGGTAGTCGAAACGCGAGCCGTGTCGGGCTGAAGTGAGCTGAAAAAGGGTAGTGGAAAAGGGCCAATAGTCTTCCAAAACTTTAAGGTCCATTTAATGCCTTGTTGAACAACAACAACAAAAGTGGCTTGAATCACGCCACACACATCGATTTCAGCCAGTCAGCAACAGGGGGCGTTCATGCACAGGATGAGGGGGTGTGACAATGGGGGTGTCGTAATTGGTGTTGCCTTGCCAATGCACGTCTATGGATTTGGGGGCGGAGCTTCTGAAGACAAGTGTGACTGTTGAGTTCAAATATCAACAATGGGCCCCGTCCTACATTTTGGTTGCCTGGAAACCTAATAATAATGAGTGTGTTTTTCTTTCTCTGAGCCTACTTTAGACTCTGAGCGACGGATTTACCCACCCCGGTCCATATACAGGTGTTTTGTAAAGCTCTAGTGTTGCACGGGGACAGATGGCTGTTGTATTAACCAGCCTACATGAACACACTTCAGATGATTGGCTTAAAGGCTTACAGTGCAGAGCATTTATTATTTTCCTGGTCATCATAAGGTTAAAAAAAAAAAAAAACCGGCTAGAATCCTGCAGTCAGTCTGGTCTTTGGTCAGATTCTGGATGATTTTGGTTGTGTTAACTCTTGTTTCTAGCAGTGAGCACCCCGTGTACTTCACTCCTAGTATTTCACTGAAGCGTCGGATCAACTCGTATAAGGACGCGAGTAGGAAGCGTGAAATTGCTAACATTTGCTGGCATGCCCACCCATGACAAGCTTTCATACTTTATTAGCCATCTCGGCCCTTTCTATTGCGTCAGGTTGCATAAATGCCAAGCAGCAACTTGGGTGGAAACTGGGGTACGAGATACAATATAAGCTACAGTATGAGCGTTTTTAGCATAAAACGGGATCCTATATTTTAATTTATTTGGAATTCCCAACAGTCAAACACAAAAAATGTGCTAACAGTAAAAATACAAGAAATATTATACTAGACAGTAGGTTGAAAATTAGTAGCACATGCTGGTGTTTTCATCTCGAGAAATTAGAAATGTTACTCATAGGCATGTAGCACCACTTGTATCCCTTTTCCACCAAATCAGTTCCAGGGCTGGTTCGGGGCCGGTGCTGGTTCACAACTCGTTCAACTTGCAAGCCAGCTGAGAACCAGTTTGCTTTTCCATAGCTCACGGTGCTAAGGGAAGCCACGTCAGTTACGTTGCTGTATACGTCAGTTACGTCGCTACGTTTGCATAAACCTTGGGGCGAGTATCGAAGCAAAAACAACATGAAAGAAGCAGCAGCAACAACAATAATAATAATGGATGACTTCGCGTTTGTACAGCTGCTGCTTCTCGTGGCTTAAAAATGGTGATCTTTCGCGGTCTTGTTATTGTTGTTGGGCTTAACAACTCCGCCCCCCCGCTGACGTAAGCGGTTCTTTCCTCTGGCCCAGCAGAGAGTTGGTGCTAGCCTGGAACCGTTTTTTCTGGCCCCAGAGCCAGTTCTTTCTCAGTGGAAACAGAAAACGCGGTTCCAAACTAAGCACTGGCCCCGAACCAGCCCTGGAACTGCTTTGGTGGAAAAGGGGCATCTGAAGCCGTTTTGGTAATGCCCCAGGGCAGTTATTTCGGGATAACAAGATCAGGACCCGAATGAAATGAATGGAGAGAGAGCCATAATTCAGTGTTTGTAGTCGAGTCACTAAACCTCGGGTCCGAGTCCAGTCTTGAGTCCCCAGCATTCAAGTCATTAAAAAAATTTTCGAGTCCGAGAACAAGACTCCGGCTGCACCATTTGACGGTGGCTGTTTTAATACAATTAACGTTAGCTTTTTCCCCGAACATGCCGTATGAACAGGTGAATGTGCTTCTCTTTGTCAGGGAGTGTGAAGTATTCTGCCAGAGATGGTTGGGAGACGGATGTAAGTGCAGAAGGTGTGTTGTTTAACACGAGTAAAGACAAGTAAGCAATCCAGAACAGCAGGCAAAATCGTAAAACAGTGAAACAGGCAATGGGTCAAGCGAGGCACAAACAGGCTATCGTAGACTGGGCAGAATCAAAGACGAGAAACCAGGAAATCAGGAAACCAAACAAGGAAATAAGGCTCGGTAATGTGTAAGCAACGCAACTCAATACTTCGCAAAGTAAGTGTATTTTTATATCGGCGCTGATTGCGCCTTAATCCTGTGCAGGTATGAGTCGTTTACGGTGCACGTGTGCGAGTCCGCTTGGCATGCGCGCTGTCCGGAGTGCGCCCGAGAGTCTATCTGGTGCACGCACCAAGGCGCACAGGTGTGACACTCTTGCACCAAATTAGTACAAAGATTAATGTAGATATAAATATCTTATGCTAGATTATTATGGCATGTTACAAAAAAATAAAGAAAAAAATCTCAGTCCTCGTCTCCAATTTATAGGGGTGTTCACACCGGCACATATTTGCATCGATGCTGCACCGTTGTATTTTGTTGCAATATATCTTACACCGGTGTAAATTTTGTGGAGCGTTCACACGTCACAAACCTGCTTACTAGAGAGAAGCGTGTTAGCACCGGTGCAGCCCCACTTGCGGTCACACGGCAGTTTTTGCGACCGTGCTATACGATAGTAATAATGCGGAAATGAAATATGCGCATGCGTGAAAATGTACTTCCTTTTCCCGGTTGTCATGGCATCACCAAGCGCCGGGAAAACAACATGGATGAAGACACCAGTGTTGCCAGATACTGCTGACGTTTTCCAGCCCAAAATATGTTCAAATCCGCCCAATCTGGCAACACTGGAAGACACGCAGTTCTGTTGTTGATATTCGCCATTTTGGAAGCGCGAAATACCAGGATGCAAATTATGTAATGCCCGTATGTAATCAACTCTCCTCACGCGTAGCGAGTCTACCCCGTAGCGTTCAGACGTCCCATTTTATATCGGTGCTGCCCCGCAAACTAGCATTTACTCCGGAGTAAATTTCTTAAACCACCTCCTGAGCAGGGTTAGATTTGCACCGGTTTAAGCCGCTTTCAGGGGCTACACCGGTATAACTTTGTACCGTGTGAGCGCTCTACCGGGGCAGCCCCGGTGCTACACCGGAGTAAAAGTTGCCGTGTGAACACCCCTTAGGAGTCCAAGTCTGAATGCAGTTAATGTACAAGGTCAAGTCACGAGTCCTTAAAATTAGGGCAAATTAGTAAAATTAAAATCAGCCGTTAAAATTAGTCGGATTTGAGTACTACAAGCCTGCCATAATTGCACTTTCATTGGCCGCTGGGATAGAAAAACTGCATCATCAAATTATCGAATCTGATAAAAATTGGTGACTTTGCCCCAAAATAAGGTTTAACCCTTTGGTGACTGACCCCTTGAAAATCGTTCCTCCAGGAACGATGACGTTTCAGTTGTCAAGACAACGGAAAAACTAAAATACAAAACAAAGATACGTCACAATGCTCTTGTGCACAAAACAAAATGCTCTTGTATTTTAGTTTTTCCGTTGTCTTGACAACTGAAACGTCATCGTTCCTGGAGGAACGATTTTCAAGGGGTCAGTCACCAAAGGGTTAAAAAGCCCCCTCTCCCCCGGGTTCTTATTCTTTTACGCATGCACAAGTTTGTTGTACAAGGTACCTCCACTTTAATATTTTTCCCGGCTCAACCGCATAAAGCAGACAGTTGGATCTTTGAGAGGAGGAGCAGGATATCTGCTTACAACTGCCGTCTTTTAGCCTTACAAACGTTCCCCATCGATTTCTCTTCAACATTGTTTGTTTAAGCGAAGTGGTTTGTCGCCATCTTTATTCCGTCTTCGGTTTGACGGCTTGTCCCGAAAGTATCGCACCTTCATGTGCTTCTTGTCTTGAGGATTTCCTCAGCGTTCCGTGTAGTTATCCGTCGCCACTAACATGTCCAATCACTTGACCTTTTGCCCGTTTTCGACTGCGCCTTTACTTAACGATTCGGACTCGTTATAAATTTCTTCAGCGTTTCCGCACAATTGTGCGTTCTTGATTTTAGAAAAGATCGCACGCTGTCTGTACAGGCGAATTAATCCCTGTGAAAGCTGTAAAAAGAAGAAGAAGCCTTTATTTTTGTGACGTGTACACTCAAGCACGGTCGCCTCACAGCAAGAAGGTTCTGGGTTCGAGCCCAGCGGCCGGCGAGGGCCTTTCTGTGTGGAGTTTGCATGTTCTCCTCGTGTCATCATGGGTTTCCTCCGGGTGCTCTGGTTTCCCCAGAAGTCATGCGGTTAGGTTAATATGGGATAGGCTTGGGCTGAGGTGCCCTTGAGTGAGGCACCTAACTGACCTCTTCTGCTCCTCGGACCTGCTTGATCCATCCTGGTGCCCTGTGTCTGGTTGGAGTCTCATCGCATCGCTCCTGTAGAGGACGGCCCCATGTGGACAGTTGGCGGTCGCGCCTGGAGGACGCTCTGGACTCTTGCAGTGGTGTTTTTGTGGCTGGGGACTGCAGTTGACTTGCTGACTTTAGGACTGTGGTTGTCGTGAACGGTTTTGCGCTCGGGTTTCCGTCGGTGGGGGGTTTATAGCATCAACGAAGCTGACTTTATGTTAGGACTGTTAATGTTATAGTCATGTTGTCTGTTGTTGCCCGGATGAGGGTGGGTTCCCTTTTGAGTCTGGTTCCTCTCGAGGTTTCTTCCTCATGTCGTCTGAGGGAGTTTTTTCCTTGCCACCGTTGCCGCAGGCTTGCTCATTGGGGATAGATTAGGGATAAAATGAGCTCATCAGGCGTGCAAACGGCGCGCTTTTCAGCGCATTCCGCTTTTTCCCCGGCATTTTGGGTGACTTGTGTAATTTGTGCAGATCCCAAGAGTTTTTTTTTTTTTGGGTGGGGGGTTGCTGTCCGGTAATCCACTCTGGTAGTAATGATAGACCCGAGTACTGTGCAGACCATACAATGTTTGGTTCCCCCTGGTGGATATATGGAACCATTGACAGCAGAGAAGGTAAGATTGACAGCGTAGCTGCTGGCTGCTGTTATAATATTCAACAGCGTTCCGTTACAAACTGCTAGCTGCTACACTGTCAGTGGATGGAACCGATGGCTGGGCAATCTGGTTGCTAAGGAACGTGACTCCCGGGCTTTTCCTCAGATAGGTGTGTTCATTTATCAACTTGCCGAATTTCATCTACTAGTGTGTATTTCTTTGGAGCCTTGGTGACTGGGAGTAAACGATCAGCGTTGAAGTGGAAGTCATTTACTCGTCTACAATCAAAGCGTAAGTGTTAAAATAATTGTGCATATATATATATATTAGTGCTGTCAAAAATGTCGCGTTATTAACGCGTTAACTTGACTCAATTTTAACGGCGATAATTTTTTTTTATCGCGAGATTAACGCTCTGTGACATGATGTAGGTTTTTCATAAGCTTTTGAAACTGCCAGGAACTTGGAACAGAGACTTTGCTTAGAAAACCGATAGCAGCTAGACTGTAATGCCGCGCCCCGCACAGCCAGAGTCCTCTGCCCTCCTCCCCCAAAGAACCAGCGCGGGCAGGGTGCGCTAGTAGAGATGGGATTTATGGCTCTTTGATGGGATCCGCATCTTTGTGATCCGTTCTTTGAAAAGAGCCGTTCAAAAGACTGGCTCATTTGGCTCTTTTTAAATATTTATTCAGTTTTAAGAAGACAGCGTCTAAAGAAGCCAGATCCCTCTGAACTGTAAACTCAATGCTATCCCAGAAATCCTTCCTGTAATATGCAAATTTGGCCGCCTCTGATTGGACAGCGCGACGCATCAACAGACAGAAAGTGTAAAAGTACAAAATGTGTTAAGTGAGCTGAAACAGTAAAGATCAGATTCAATGCAATATTTATCAACGAACAACTTAAACTTAATATAATAGTGTACTTTATATTATAATCAAGCATGTCAAGCTTACCGGCACTGTGTAACCTGTCTCTCTGATTGGAGTTGTAGACTAACTCAAACAGTAGATCACTTCACTCATGGTTCTCTTGCTAGCCCCGTGCCGGTGCTTGGCTTAGGTTTCACTTTGCAGTGGCTGTGTCAAGACGTGCTATGCTTTGCAATAAAAAAAAAAACATTGGTACAAAGCAAGCCCATTCACTTTTTTATGCTGATAAGAGAATTACAATGGTTTTTTTATGTGACAAAAATGTGCGATTAAATTGCGATTAATCGCGAGTTAACTATGACAGTCGCGACATTAATCGCGATTAAATATTTTAATCGCTTGACAGCACTAATATATAATATTAACTTTGTCTCTCGTAACCTAGCCTCCTTCATCTAACCATGTTAGCCATGACCTATCCTTGGGGTAAAAAACGCCTGAAAAACGTAATGCTATTTGAGGAGTTGCATGATGACTGTATATGTTCTCAACATAGTGTCTACATGGGTTAATGACTATTGTTTTTTGTTCCTAGATAATATTTAAGTGCCGTAATACGTAACGCGTGCAAGAATTGGTCTTATTAAAGCTTGTGGCTGTCTGGCTTAGTTAAAATGCTAACCGTTAGCACCCGACTAGCTGCTATTTTAGAACATCGAGTGATCAGATGGTAATGTGTAACCCATGTGTGTGTTATGAGTTCGTGGTGCATACATCCAAGGCACTACACAAACTTCAGGAAGTGGCAAAGAAAAGGAAGAAAAAGGAGTAAAGATGGACTGACTTTGGGGTGGGGAACTGAAGATGGATTGGGAACTGAATTAATAAATAATAGTAATTAATAAATGTTCTGTTTTGTTGAAACTGTTGTCTGACTGATATTGTGTGTGTGTGTGTGTGTGTGGTGGTGGGGGGTCCGCATCGCCACGCTACCTCACTCTTTTTTTTTTTTTTTTTGACCATGGTTGTGTTTGCATCCCTGCTCATATTTTAAGTCGTTCAAATTCTGTAAAGCTGCTTTGCGACAATGTTTATTGTTAAAAGCACTGTACAAATGACTTGACTTGAAGTTCCTTCTCTGCATTTAACCCACCTGAAGCAGTGAGCGCGCACGCGTACCCAGAGCAGTGGGCAGCGATGCTTCAGCACTCAGGGAGCAGTGTGGGGTAGCCTGGGCCCGCCCATCCTAAGCGTGACGCAACACGAGGGCCTGTTGCGAGCTTAGTCTGGCCAGGCAAGCTATCTACAGCTCTTCCAAGCTCCCGAAAAATCGGGAACCAATCAACTTTGAGCATCTCCAACGGCCCTGGGTAGAGGCGTGTTCAAGGCACTGACGTAGTAGAACTGCGACCGGAAGCCATAGATTGTTTACAGAATCTATGCCGGAAGCGCTTCATTCACTAGAAACATTACGAACATGGAGCAAGTTCTCATTGAAAATGGAGCAAAGAGCAGCCCTGGAGGTATTTATTGAAAGGAAGGACGTTTTCGCCTTGCTCCCGACCGGCTTCGGTAAGAGTTTAATCTACCAGTTAGCCCCGTCGCATCGCATACATCAGAGGAAAGAGCGATGTGATTGGTTTAAGCTTCGTCACAGCCTTTTCTGGCTTCGACCAGTAGCAAACTGAAGCATTTCAGGGAGGCGGGTCAACCACGGGCTCTGGGAAACGGTTGGGCTTAATATCTTGGCCAGACCAATAGCTCGTAGAGCTTTGCAGTCGCGTTAGCCAGACTAAGTGTGGGGGGGTTTGGTGCTTTGCTCACGGGCGCTTTAGCCATCATACAGAGGGAGGGGAAAGTGCTGAGCCAGCTTGCTTCTTGGTTGATGTTTGTAATGCGGTGTAGTGTAGTTGTAGAAAGAATGTGTTAAGTTGGAGAAAAAAAAATAGCTACACAACATCAAATGAAGATGTTTGCGATGAAGTTGACTGTAATACTAATAACTCGGGCACAAATATATACATTTGTGGCTGTTGTTGAACGTTAAAAGCACACACCTGTACAAAAAACTGAATTTATTTATTTATTTTTTGGTAAAATTTACACTCTGCTATAAAAAGATTGCCGGAGAAAGCAGTAGTGTAGTCTGGATGTCCATGTAAGTAAGCCATGTGTACACACACGCGCGCACATCACCTCATAAACTTCTCTGTTTTTCTCGTTTATTTGCCAGCGAGTGGCGATACCAGGCCCTCCCTTCCTACTGGGCGCGTGCACGGTGTTGGCAGCCTTCATCGTGGCGCTGTTCATCCCAGAACGGCCGACAGCGGGTGCCAAGACGTGCCAAGAGCTCAAGAGGAGCAGCAGTCTGACAGGAGCGCACGCCAACACGCCACTTCCGGGCAGCGACGAGGATTTCGAACCTCTTCTGGAGGACAGCACTGTGTGACTGACCGTCTGATTTCTCCTCCAGCAATCGGAATGAATGAATGAATGAACGAATGAGCGATGCCCCTGCAAGCCTCCCGGGAGAAATTTTTTTTTTTTAAATTGTTTTAATATTAACACGGTTCGTTGTTTAAACTTTTTGTTTAAATTTGGAACCAAAGTTTACCATGGATTTTTTTAAACTCTATTTTGCCACAGCTAAAGGGCTTGGATGCGCTGTAGCTGAAATGGAGTGTGGAAAACTTAGCGCTTTGTGTTTTCTAGATGCAACGTCGAGTCAGGTTTAATGGGCAAAGTGCAGTAACGTGAATCGCTTGAGTTTAGAACGTCTAGATCGTAAGTTTACCGTGTATCGAAAAACGCTCAGATGGTTTTTAAGCGATTATAGCTCTCTATAGGTGTTTATATGTACATTTATCATCTTTTGGATCCAGAGCCATGAGATTATCGCGATTAGTGATGGATTGAGAGTTTTTTTTTTTTTTTTTTTTTTTAAAAAACAAGCCTTAAAGCTGCATATCTAGTGCCGTATGAGTGTAGGAAATAATTTATTATTTATTGGCGCAGCATGGGATGTCGTCATAGCCACGTCCTTATCGTGATGCGTCTTTTTACATTGACGACGTTATTTTAACAGGTTAGGCGGATGGTGCTAATGGAGTTGCTGACCGTGACGCAGTTACTGTGAGGCCATTTGATCACTTTTTTTTTTTTTTTCCTTTTGTGTAAAATGTTTCTATGCACAAGTTACGATCATTTAACGCCATTTTTATTTCAGCTTGTTTGAATTGGTTTAAATGTCATTTTGCGTATAAAATGATTTAAAAAAAAAAAACTATTGTTTTTATACTTTTGCAGGAAAGTAATGATGGTGTTTGTGTGTCCAAAATCTTGAAAGAAAGAGAGAAAAGTCTGCACGCTGTTCATTTAACTTCAAGAAAAGCTATTTTGGATTTCCGTCAGACTTTGTGTTTGGAACAGCATGCAGATTTTTCTTGAAATCGTATTTTTCTCCTGTGGTCCAGGATGTGCATAACATGAGCTCGTTCTCAGTCTTTGCACATCTACAAAACGAAATAATTCCATTCAAGTGCATCACCAGCTACCTCCTTTCCCCCCCCCCCCCCCCCCCCCCACGCTCGAGGTTCTGAAGGATCTAAAGCGTTTCCTGCTACAGCCAAACTCCTCCTCCTCCTCCTCCTTTTAATTTCCCAGGACAAATCTCTCAAATGGAAAACCTCATATTGATTGATTTTTTTTTTCCTCTTTTTTTTTCCCTCCCTTAACAACTTGTATTTTCTAAGAGTACTTGTACACACATTCCATTTGTCCACAAAGAGCTCGAAGAGTGTTTGCAATTAGTAGTGAGCAATACGGACACACTTCTATCGAGGTACGGGTTAAAACGTGACGCCGTTTCAAGTTCACGAGGTGTTGATTGATATTTCCGGGATTCCTCCGTTTCCACGTTGAACAGTTAAAGGTGCAATAGGCGATGTTTTTCGTTTTGTATTAATACAAACGGTGAAAATGCTGATAGTTTAAAGGAACAGTCCACCGTATTTCCATAATGAAATATGCTCTTATCTGAATTGAGACGAGCTGCTCCGTACCTGTCCGAGCTTTGCGCGACCTCCCAGTCAGTCAGACGCGCTGTCACTCCTGTTAGCAATGTAGCTAGGCTCAGTATGGCCAATGGTATTTTTTGGGGCTGTAGTTAGATGCGACCAAACTCTTTCGCGTTTTTCCTGTTTACATAGGTTTACATGACCAGTGATATGAGACAAGTTCAGTTACACAAATTGAAACGTAGCGATTTTCTATGCTATGGAAAGTCCGCACTATAATGACAGGCGTACTAACACCTTCTGCGCGCTTCGGCAGCGCATTGATATCTGAGCTCCGTATCAATGCGCTGCCGAAGCGCGCAGAAGGTGTTAGTACGCCTGTCATTATAGTGCGGACTTTCCATAGCATAGAAAATCGCCACGTTTCAATTTGTGTAACTGAACTTGTCTCATATCACTGGTCATATAAACCTATGTAAACAGGAAAAACACGGAAGAGTTTGGTCGCATCTAACTACAGCCCCAAAAAATACCATTGGCCATACTGAGCCTAGCTACATTGCTAACAGGAGTGACAGCGCGTCTGACTGACTGGGAGGTCGCGCAAAGCTCAGAGAGGTACGGAGCAGCTCGTCTCAATTCAGATAAGAGCACATTTCATTATGGAAGTACGGTGGACTGTTCCTTTAAGCTATTGGATTCAGATCGGGCTGCCGTCAGTCATTTTACAGCTACACACAAAGCCTCTTCACGTTCTCGTAAATCATTCTGAGGAGAAACGTACGTGTTTTATAGAGTCGAAAGCTCAAGTTTGCATGAACCACTCGGTTTTGGGGGCAGAGCTTTGCAGACATTGTTCATAATAATAATAATAATGCATTTAATAAAAGCATGATGATGCGGCAATATTAATAATACATTAACAGCAGCTTAGTTTTATAGTTAGAGATTCCGTGCAGCCACTGAACAGAAATTCATGATACATTTCAACAATAGTGTTACCACTTGAATCTCGTTAGATGGTAGCGACAAGATAGTTGCGGTGCTCGGTGTGTCGTCTTGGAGATGACAGGATGAGCCGAAACCTCGATTGTCAATTTTTTTTTTTTTTCCCTTCTTCTTCCATTTTTGGTCGCCAAACAAGCAAGAGGAACTAATTGCAGGTGTGAGTGGGGAACCGAACAAAAGTCGGACCACGCAGCATGTTCAAGCCAGTGGTTTGGATTTGGAGCTTTAGAGCACCTGGTTAAAGTGAGTTTGAATAGGAACTTTGGTGGAAAATTCTCTACACATGGAGCGATAAATCACTTTGTTGCATCCTATTGTGGACGTCAGGTTAAAGTTGAGAGGGGTACACGAGGGAAAATTCACCAAAATCGAGGCGCGGGTGCGTTTAAGCGTTTTCAGACTGACTTTCCGTTCCATGGCATGACATTTCTGTGGAATGTCTACGTTCAGTTTCTGTTACCAGAATCCATACCTTGAGTAGAATTAACGACTGGTAGAGCAGATCAACAGTCATCCTGCTCACTACTACTTACAACCTCTTAATCTTTGTCTTTTAAAAAAATAAAAAAAAATTCTGGCACCTCGGCTTTCCATACAGATGCGGGTGATTGTGTATGGGAGTGCCCAGTTTTATGCGTTCCCATCCAGAGGTTTGGATTGTCTCAGATATCATCATCTGCTCCGTATTGTCCATCCGCTCGTCACTATGAGATGGCACCGTCGACGAAAAACCTCTCTCCCTCCCCAATGTGAACGGCTATTTCTAGCATTCCAGCCAACTCTCCTGTCAAACCAGCTCGCAGTCATCGTTACTGCCGACAGCATTTTTGCAAATTTCTTCCTTCGCCTCATGTCAGCTGCCCGTGGTGAATGTGTCCCAAGCATGAGTTCTTGCAACGTGCAAGATGGCAGAACAGGGCCGCGTTCCAGTTACGGTTTAAACACACCCTCGTTGACTTGGTTCCAGAACGTATATGCATACGGCACCTGAAAGATCGTAGAAACGTGACTGGTTGTCTGCTTGGTAACTCTATAATCAGCAAAAAAAATAAATAAGGGCAGACGAAACTCTATTAACGAAAGCAATAAAATCTTTGCGATATGAAAAACTTCCAACTTGAGTATTTTAGCAGCTATTCATGACAAGTGATTACCTAGCTAACGAGTTTACAAGCTACTTTGGCTTTGTACATATTCCTAATGTATTGTAGAATTAACCAAGGAACTCACTTGATGCCAATGGAGAGAGTATTCAGGAGTTCTCCTTGTGCTGCAAGTGGCCACTGGTGCGATGATTGATTTGATTTATTATATACACGACGAGACTATGAGGGTGTGTTAAGTGTTACTGGAATGTTAACTGATAACATACCAGTTATCTGAAACCCTACTATGTCGCGATGGGCATGCGTGGACGGTCTGTAGCGCACAGCCCGTCCCAGTTATTCTGACAATGTAACATAAAAACAAACTGTCAGTACTATTCTATATATAAGTATTTTAAGGTTGTAAAATATTGTACATGTACTGAATAGTGTAAACGGAATATATTGTTGCTAGAACTTGCTATATTTTTGGACCCGTACATGATTATATGAAGCGTATGAATTCTGTGAAACGCCAGTCTCTGGAAACATTCCCAGATGGCCCATTTCACCAGCTCTGGCCTAATCCAGCTTTTCTAGAGACTGCAGAGGTGCCCATGCCAGCTGTCTCGAGTATTCCTGTAAAGATCTCTGCACTTTCTTGTTTTTTCAGTGAGAGAGAGCACAAAAAAAAAAACACGTGCCTGAAATGTAAAACCTGATCCAGACCTGAAAAGGAGTGTAAATACATACTGTGTACTGCTTTGAGTGCTGACATATACAGCAATTTCTTTATCTATTACGTCATGATTATGTCTTGATGGTATCTGTGGAGTAACGTGGAATAAAACGGAGGTTACGAAAAGAAAAGAAAAGAAAACGGTCTCTGGTGGGTTGTTTTGGCACTCTCGCCCAGTAGGGGGTGCTGTAGTGATATTTATTATTTTTCTGGGGACTCCTAAATACAGTAGAAAATAAACACAGCAGTAGATGGATAAATTACACCATTTGCTGTAAGTCTCATTCTCACCGTCACGTCTGTTCAAATTTCGATTCGTTAGCAATTTTCGATCGACTCTTTGATGCGAAAGCGCAATCTTTTATGATTTTACCTCCCCTCATATCGGTCTTCCCACATGATTTCCTACGTTTTATTCAATACCCTAACGATTTCCAGAGATCCATGTAGTAATCATTAGATTTCTGGGTGAAAATTCTGATATAAACCTCTTCAGTCCTGCCGTGAAAAGATATTTGTAAATTTATTGAAGTCTTGGTTTGCTGCTTCGCACTGGACTATGGCAGCACCGATGGGAGAAATAAAAAGCATCATAAACTAAACCTAGCACTCTGATCATCTCATCTGTAGCCACTTTATCCTGTTCTACAGGGTCGCAGGCAAGCTGGAGCCTATCCCAGCTGACTACGGGAGAAAGGCGGGGTACACCCTGGACAAGTCGCCAGGTCATCACAGGGCTGACACATAGACACAGACAACCATTCACATTCACACCTACGGTCAATTTAGAGTCACCAGTTAACCTAACCTGCATGTCTTTGGACTGTGGGGGAAACCGGAGCACCCGGAGGAAACCCACGCGGACACGGGGAGAACATGCAAACTCCGCACAGAAAGGCCCTCGCCGGCCCCGGGGCTCGAACCCAGGACCTTCTTGCTGTGAGGCTACAGCGCTAACCACTACACCACCGTGCCGCCCACTCTGATCATCTATCTAGCTTGCATTTTCATTAAATCTTGTTAAAAACGGACAAACGGTGGGGGGTACATAGTTGTAGCAAGAACAAAATGATTCACCTTGCTTTGTCTTTTTATATTTTGAGTGATTTTTTAAAATATTTAAATAATATTGGCTGGCGTTGAGTGGTATATCTGATGTATTCCATGCAGCTAGCATGATGCTGAATGAGTCGAAGATGAGTTCAATATCGTGCTAGCTGAATGGAATATATCGGATATACGCTACCGTTCAAAAGTTTGGGGTCACTTTGAAATGTCCTTATTTTTGAAAGAAAAGCACTGTTCTTTTCAATGAAGATCACTTTAAACTAATCAGAAATCCACTCTATACATTGCTAATGTGCTAAATGACTATTCTAGCTGGTTTTTGGTGCAATATCTCCATAGGTGTATAGAGGCCCATTTCCAGCAACTCTCACTCCAGTGTTCTAATGGTACAATGTGTTTGCTCATTGCCTCAGAAGGCTAATGGATGATTAGAAAACCCTTGTACAATCATGTTAGCACAGCTGAAAACAGTTGAGCTCTTTAGAGAAGCTATAAAACTGACCTTCCTTTGAGCAGATTGAGTTTCTGGAGCATCACATTTGTGGGGTCGATTAAATGCTCAAAATGGCCAGAAAAATGTCTCGACTATATTTTCTATTCATTTTACAACTTATGGTGGGAAATAAAAGTGTGACTTTTCATGGAAAGCACAAAATTGTCTGGATGACCCCAAACTTTTGAACAGTAGTGTACCACGAAAAAAGACTTATTGCTATCATACGTACATGTTCCTTTCGGGTGTTCAATGCGTCTTTCTCTCAATCTTCCGTATTTAACGAAGCAAACCTGGCGTCCATGTTTGTTTACAGCTTCTTACAGTTGCTCGCGTCTCCGATGTGTAACGCCATGTTGTCTTGACAACCGTGCAATACCGTAAACCATATTCAGTGCTCATTCTCCATTGGGTAGAGTGATTTTGTAATAGACGTAGGATAAGCAATATGCTAACAATATTGCATGCTATCAAACCAAATGAATGGAACTTGCTAGAAGCGAATAGAACACGTTGTTTTTATTCCATCGAAAAAGCATCCGTCCATCACCTGTTCTACAGGGTCGCAGGCAAGCTGGAGCCTATCCCAACTGACTACGGGCGAAAGGCGGGGTACACCCTGGACAAGTCGCCAGGTCATCGCAGGGCTGACACATACTGTAGACACAGACGACCATTCACACCTACGGTCAATTTGGAACCACCAATTAGCCTAACCTGCATGTCTTTGGACTGTGGGGGAAACTGGAAGCACCCAGATGAAACCCATGCGGACACGGGGAGAACATGCAAACTCCACACAGAAAGGCCCTCGCCGGCCACAGGGCTCGAACCCGGACCTTCTTGCTGTGAGGCGACAGCGCTAACCACTACACCACCGTGCCTTAGTTACTGTACAATTAAAGCTTTTTAATGTTGAAAACCTTCTTTGGTCAAAATCCTGTCCTGAGCCAATCATAACAGCTTTTATAATCAAAATAAACCTATATACTGATAGAGTGGCAGGGTGGGGCAGAGGCAAGTTCCAGTGCCTCACATTTCCAGGGTCCAGGGTTCGATCCTGAGCTCTGGTACGTGTTGACTTTCAGGTTCTTCCTACATCCTGCTCATAGTTACCCCATAGTACACGAAACCATGTGATGACTTGTACCCCTTCCTTGCATCCAGTGTTCCTGCGATAAGTTCCTGAGATAATCCACCACTATCGAGACCAGACTACAAAATAAAACGGTTGCTGAAAACAAATATGTAACAGAAGTGCGGTCGTCCAGCCTCAGCATGTGATCAGGAGCATTAACCCTGAGCGCCCTCTGGATGGCAGTGTAGCTGTAACTGTAACAGTGTTCCCACAGTTCCCAGTAGATGTGGTGAGGATGCTTCTGGCCATTTATTGCTTCAGAAATCACACTTACTAAATTGCCACCCTTGGTGCTTGGCAGAAAAAGACTGACCACCCAGAATTTCTCTAAACAGAACGTATACTGGTGTGTTTTGAGAGCGTGAAAGCTTTCGTTTGTATTTCTTTCATCAACCTTGTTTAAATAATATGGAATAAATGATGTGCAGCGTATTAATAATATCCGTATAATTACGAGTGGACTGCTATGCAAAAGCCTGACTGGAGCAGTTGATTAATCTAGCTTTAGGTCTATGAAATCTGATCCTGTTGCCAATATGCATCATTTATTCGCCTTAATCATAAATAAATATGGATGATGGCATATTCAATTATGAATTTTATATCCTCTTAGTATTTTTTTTTTCATATATAAATGCAGAATCGGTTGAAAAAGTACACTGGATAAATCAACACGTATAATTCTAGCTAATCCAATCAATTATTAACAGGGGTTGGATGTATTATTTACCGATATCATTGTAATACTTCTATTGTTCCAAAATGTCAAACATTTTCCATTTATGTTTATGAGGTTTATCAAATCGATGCTTTGTTGCCGTGCAAGCAAAGCTGGTGGCAATTTTCTTTTTGTGTATTCCACCTTTCATTAGGAAGTAGGGGTCAGAGCTCAGGGTTATGTATTATACAGTCCATTGTGTAGCCTGGGACTCGGGCCAAGCAGTGGCTCTGTGGCTACGCTGGGATTTGAACACAATCATACTGTTGCAAGCACAGCCTTAAACACTGCAGTGAGAACATAGAATCGTGAATCTCCTGATGGGCTTTTCCTCATGACGCATAAATACAAACCCAAATCAGAAAACGTTGGGACGGTATGTTGAAGGCAAGGCAAGTTTATTTATATAGCGCATTTCATACACGGTGGCAGTTCAATGTGCTTTACAGAGGTAAAGGCAAAACAGTAAACAATAGAAAATAAAATTGCATAAAATAAAGGGGGAAGAAGAGAGAAAAAAAATAATAAGAATTAAACAATAGTAGAAATAAAATAATAAAATGAAGTAAAAGTTCAGTAAAAAAACAGCAGAATAAAAGTTAAGTAAAGTTTAAAGCATGTAAAGGTGATGATGATGATCTCATCTTATTATCTCTAGCCGCTTTATCCTGTTCTACAGGGTCGCAGGCAAGCTGGAGCCTATCCCAGCTGACTACGGGCGAAAGGCGGGGTACACCCTGGACAAGTCGCCAGGTCATCACAGGGCTGACACATAGACACAGACAACCATTCACACTCACATTCACACCTACGGTCAATTTAGAGTCACCAGTTAACCTAACCTGCATGTCTTTGGACTGTGGGGGAAACCGGAGCACCCGGAGGAAACCCACGCGGACACGGGGAGAACATGCAAACTCCACACAGAAAGGCCCTCGCCGGCCCCGGGGCTCGAACCCAGGACCTTCTTGCTGTGAGGCGACAGCGCTAACCACTACACCACCGTGCCGCCGGTGATGATGATATTTATCAGTTAGCAGAAAGCATCTGAGAACAGCTTGGTCTTTAGTCTAGATCTGAAGCTGCCAACAGCAGGAGCATTTTTGATGTCCTCCGGGAGTTGGTTCCATAGCTGTACTGCATAGTAGCTAAAAGCTGCTTCACCACACTTTGTTTTAACAACAGGTTTTACCAGTAAATTTTTCTGCTGCGATTTGGTAGATCTGATTGGGTTCGGCCGCCGCAACATATCAGAGAGGTAATTGGGCGCTGTACCATTTAGAGATTTGTACACCAGCAGCAATGCTTTAAAGTCAATTCTGTAGCTTACTGGAAGCCAGTGAAGGGACCTTAGAATTGGAGTAATGTGCTCTGTTCTTTTTGTTCGTGTGAGAACCCTCGCCGCTGCATTTTGAACCAGCTGAAGTCGTTTGATGGTCTTTTTTGGCAGGCCTGTGAAAAGGCCATTGCAGTAATCAACCCTACTAGAGATGAAGGCATGTATAAGTTTTTCCAGATCATTTTTTGACATAAGTCCTCTTAGTTTGGAAATGTTTTTTAGGTGATAAGATGCCGATTTTGGTGTAGTGGTTAGCGCTGTCGCCTCACAGCAAGAAGGTCCGGGTTCGAGCCCCGTGGCCGGCGAGTGCCTTTCTGTGCGGAGTTTGCATGTTGTCCGCGTGGGTTTCCTCCGGGTGCTCCGGTTTCCCCCACAGTCCAAAGACATGCAGGTTAGGTTAACTGGTGACTCTAAATTGACCGTAGGTGTGAATGTGAATGGTTGTCTGTGTCTATGTGTCAGCCCTGTGATGACCTGGCGACTTGTCCAGGGTGTACCCCGCCTTTCGCCCGTAGTCAGCTGGGATAGGCTCCAGCTTGCCTGCGACCCTGTAGAACAGGATAAAGCAGCTAGAGATAATGAGATGAGATGAGAAAATGCCGATTTTGTGATTGATTTCATGTGACTGTGAAAGTTTAGCTCGCTGTCAATGAAAACACCAAGTTGAAATTAAAAGTAAAACTGAAAACAGTGATTTGCAAATCTTTGATCTGTATCGCACTCAATACAGCAGCACATTATTTGATGATTTACCTCATTAAAGGAGAACTGAAGTCATTTTTAAACTTGCTTTATTTCTTAATTAACTCCCGCCTCACCCGCAAAGCCATCAGGATCGCAGGTGACCCCACCCACCCATCTCACAGCCTCTTCAGCCTGCTGCCATCGGGGAGGAGACTGCGGAGTCTCTGGGCCAAAACCAGCAGGCTCAAGGACAGTTTCTTTCACCAGGCGGTCAAGAGGCTCAACTCCCTCCCTGTTCTGCCCCTCCTCTGCCCCCTGCCACAGATTCTGCTCGCATACCCCCCTGCCCCCCCTTCAGCATCTGACATGTCACCCTCACAGTTTCCTCCCCCCCCCATATACACACACACATACATACATACATACATACATACATACATCTCATCATTCATTAACGCACTGAACTCAGGGACCGCACATCTCACTTTACCTCGTTCATTAACGCACTGAACTCAGGGACCGCACATCTCACTTTACCTCGTTCATTAACGCACTGAACTCAGGGACCGCACATCTCACTTTACCTCGTTCATTAACGCACTGAACTCAGGGACCGCACATCTCACTTTACCTCACACATTTGCACTATTCCGCACTACCTCACCTTAACAGCTGCTAGTTTGTTTATACTGCTTATTTCATGTTTCATGTTTACCTGCTATACCTCAAGTGCCCTTGACGTTCCTATCTAGAGTGTTTTATACTGTTTATATTGTCTGTTTGAGTGTTTAGTCTGTCTTGTTCTTATCTAGTGTTTATACTGTTTATTTATATTGTTTGAGTGTTTAGTCTATGTCTAGTTCCTATCTAGAGTGTTTATACTGTTTATATTGTTTTTTTTTTCAATTATTCTATTTTTATTTATTGCATTGCCTGTTTGCACCGTGGGTCAGAGAGGACTGATATTTCATCTGTGCTGTATGTCGAGCATGTATAGCATATTTGACAATAAAGTTGACTTGACTTAAATTACGTTTTCGGTTTTAGTAACCTTACGTATATCGTGACTCGTATTGGCACCTAATTGCAATTAAATATTAGACTTATCGGCCTATTCGGTTTTTAGCCGTGTTGAATTTAGTTCGTTTGGTCCACGGCAGGCGTCGCTTATCCGCGCGATCTTCACGAGACTTGTGCGAGACTTCGAAATGTCAAGTGTCAGCCAGGTGTCAGTGCCGCCATTTTGAAAACTCTTTTCCAAAGGAAGTATTGCACAAAAACGAGTTTAAATGACTATTACTGCCTACTTTTTTCAAACTTTCCTGATTGCTATCAAAACAAACAAAACTTCCTTCCAGCTTGATTACGTCAGCATTCGAAAGAGAGCGCGCGCGTCTTTTGACAACGTTGGCGGACGTCGGTCACTTTGATTTCCGCTGTACGTTTTACTCCCGTCCTACGATGTCTCGCACAGGTCTCGGCGAATCTCGTTTACGGCCATTGCTTTGACATATGGACTGATGTATTACATAGCGTATTTCAAACTCATAACTTGCTATAGCAGCGACAAAATAGCGATCAAAAATGCATTCCTATATTTAATAAAATGAGAGAGAGAATTTTGATGATAAATTTGCCTTCAGTTCCCCTTTGTGTGTGTTTTTTAAATGAACGCATTTCAAAAAAGTTGAGACGGTAAAGCATTTACAGCTTTGTAGTGTTACCGTTCCTTCTCACAACACTTAAAAGATGTTCAGGGACTGAAGACACCAAGTGATGAAGTGTTTCAGGTGTTATTTTGTCCCATTCTTCCTGCAAACAGGTCTTAAGGTGTGCAACAGTACGAGATCGTCATTGTCATATTTTTCTTTTCAAAATTCACGACACATTCTCTATTAGGGACAGAAGAGACATGCCTCCTCTTCTTCTTCAGTCATGCCTTTGCAACGTGTGCAGAATGTGGTTTTGTACTGTACTGTTGAAATATCCCTGGAAAAGATGTCATCTTGAAGACAGACTATGTTGCTTCAAGTGTAAGTTACCTTTGCCAAGGGCACTGACACAACCCCATACCATGACAGACCCTGACTTTTGGACTTGTTGCTGGTAACAGTCTGGACGGTCAATTTCTTCCAAAAAGACCTGGAATACTGATTCGTCTGAACACAATGCATGTAATCTGTGGTTGGTAGAAGAGAGCAACTGGACTTGCTTGAAAAGTCTTGAAGACGTTTCGCCTCTCATCCGAAAGGCATCCTCAGTTCTGTCTGTCTAATAGGGAGTATCAAGTATTTATCCTCTCATGGATCATCATAGAATCCGAATCAGAATGCTGATGGCTGCATTGTAGGTGGCCGATGACACCCACCTCTGTTCAGTGATGGTCGTTCCAGGTTGACAAAAATGAACGATCCTCTCTGGCTAAGATGTCTGCCAGTTTTCTGGAAATCCTCTCATACTCCCGCACCAGTCCAAGGGATCTCATCCCAAAGTGCGTAGAAACATATCTGTGAAGATACTCAGTCATCCAGGTATATAGTAATCTGTGGTTGGTAGAAGAGAGCAACTGGACCTGCTTGAAAAGTCTTGAAGACGTTTCGTCTCTCATCCGAACTGAGGATGCCTTTCGGATGAGAGGCGAAACATCTTCAAGACTTTTCAAGCAAGTCCAGTTGCTCTCTTCTACCAACCACAGATTACTATGTACCTGGATGACTGAGTATCTTCACAGATATAATACAATACATGTTTCCACTGTGTGACGATCCATCCCAGATGCCTGTGAGCCCAGAGAAGTCGACGGCACATCTGGACACAGTTAACATCAGGCTTCCTTTTGGCACAATAAAGTTTTAACTGGCAATTGTGGATGTCACTCTGTATTGTAGAGCTTGACAAAGGCTTGCCAAAGTAATCCTGAGCCCATGTGGTTCTATCAGCTATAGATGAATGACGGTTCTTGACGCAGTGAGGGATCGGAGATCACGGGTGTTCAGCTTAGGCTTGAGCCCTTTCCCTTTAAGCACCAAAATTCCTTCAGGTTCCTTGAATCGTTTAATGATATTATGCACCGTAGAGGGTGAAACATCCAAATCCCTCCCTATCTTTCTTTGAGGAACATTGTTTTTAAACATTTCAATAATTTTCTCATGCATTTGTTGACAATGTTGGAGCTCCTTGGCTCATCTTTGTTCCTCAAAGACTAGGCCTTTCCTGAATACTGATTTTGTACCAAATTATGACTACAATCACTTACTGTCATCACCTGTTTCAAATCACATCCTTATTTAACCGTTTTACCTCATGACTAGTCCTAAATTGCCACCATCCCAACTTTTTTTTTTAGAATATGTAACAGGCCTGAAACACAGGAACGGATGTATATTAACGAATGAAATGAAGTTGACCAGACAAAACATGAAATATCTTGGGTTCAGACTATCTACAATGTAATACAAGGCAAAGTAAATTTAGAAATCGCTGCGCTTTTTTTTTTTTAAATGACCTTTTCCATACCATCCCAAATTTTCCTGATTTGGGGTTCTACAGTACATATGTAAACACTCTGACCTTGAGTGATTGGGGTAAAGTAGCCCACAGTCAAGTTTAAATGGTGTGTTTGTTGAAATAATCCGTATGTTAGCACAAATAAGACTATTTGTATAATTGGGTGTGGCCAAGCTGCTGTAGACGATCATATGCAAATGTGTGTTGTGACATCACAACCGGGGCGGCACGGTGGTGTAGTGGTTAGCGCTGTCGCCTCACAGCAAGAAGGTCCGGGTTCGAGCCCTGTGGCCGGCGAGGGCCTTTCTGTGTGGAGTTTGCATGTTCTCCCCGTGTCCGCGTGGGTTTCCTCCGGGTGCTCCGGTTTCCCCCACAGTCCAAAGACATGCAGGTTAGGTTAACTGGTGGCTCTAAATTGACCGTAGGTGTGAATGTGAGTGTGAATGGTTGTCTGTGTCTATGTGTCAGCCCTGTGATGACCTGGTGACTTGTCCAGGGTGTACCCCGCCTTTCGCCCGTAGTCAGCTGGGATAGGCTCCAGCTTGCCTGCGACCCTGTAGAAGGATAAAGCGGCTAGAGATAATGAGATGAGATGAGACATCACAACCACAGCTCATTTCAAAAGGCAAGTAGAGTGCCCTTCATGTCACGCCCAAAATAGCCCAGATTATTGAAGTGAGTGGAAAATCAGTATAGTTTATGGAACACGTTTATTTACAAATAAAAACAAAAACAAATAAGACTAGCTATTCAGTGAAGACAAAGGAAATGTTTTCCTTCTTAAAGAAGAAAGCGTTAACGTGCCATGCGTACTATGCTTAGGAGGTGATGTTTCGCTGTTTGGTTGTCATTTTGTTTTGTTATTTTCAGCTTTAAGGACATCACTAAATGCAAATTGGTTATATTGTACACTGGTTTGATCTTTTTTTTTTTTTTTTGGCTGATCATGTTCATTGATAAATACCAATTATAAAGAAAATACTGAAACTCCCCTCCATCTATTATCCATAACCGCTTATCCTGTGCAGGGTCGCGGGCAAGCTGGAGCCAATCCCAGATGACTATGGGTGAGAGGCGGGGTAAACCCTGGACGTGTCGCCAGATCATTGCAGGGCTGACACATAGAGACAAACAACCATTCACACTCACATTCGCACCTACGGTCAACTTAAAGCCATCAATTAGCCTAACCTAAACCGGAGCACCCAAGGAGGCGTTATCCTAATGGGCTTCATGGGCAGCTGCCCAGGGCCTCGGCCACTAGGGGGCCTCGGAGGTGGCGAGATCGGAAAATATGAAAAGATATTTTCAGAAGTTTTGATCATATTGATAACATTTTTGATGCATTTCGCCACCCGTAAGGAAGCCCACCTTGTCCCGTCGCATAAATCACCCGTCATTGTCAATATGATCACTGTCCACCATGTCTTCACACGCTACGCCAGCTTGAGTTCAATTATTTAATTAATGACTTCGCTTTCCGGGTGGCACGGTGGTGTAGTGGTTAGCGCTGTCGCCTCACAGCAAGAAGGTCCGGGTTCGAGCCCCGTGGCCGGCGAGGGCCTTTCTGTGTGGAGTTTGCATGTGCTCCCCATGTCCGCGTGGGTTTCCTCCGGGTGCTCCGGTTTCCCCCACAGTCCAAAGACATACAGGTTAGGTTAACTGGTGGCTCTAAATTGACCGTAGGTGTGAATGTGAGTGTGAATGGTTGTCTGTGTCTATGTGTCAGCCCTGTGATGACCTGGCGACTTGTCCAGGGTGTACCCCGCCTTTCGCCCGTAGTCAGCTGGGATAGGCTCCAGCTTGCCTGCGACCCTGTAGAACAGGATAAAGTGGCTAGAGATAATGAGATGAGATGAGACATCACAACCACAGCTCATTTCAAAAGGCAAGTAGAGTGCCCTTCATGTCACGCCCAAAATAGCCCAGATTATTGAAGTGAGTGGAAAATCAATATAGTTTATGGAACATGTTTATTTACAAATAAAAAAAAAAAAACTTGAACTTGTGATTGCATGAGTATTCCCTACTTATTTGGTGAAACTAAATTAGTTGTGATGCAACCAGTTCCCATCGGAATTCACATAATTAGTTGAATGGGCAAAGAAAATCCCTTTTTCTACTCCTTTCAAATTTAACAACAGCCCCCTCCCTTCCGATTTGATATGCAGACTCCGTATTTATATGTATGTTATTCAGCATGTATTCCACAATGTATTGCCAATTTATCTGTGCATTCTTATCCTCAGTGGATCTGACTTGTTTGTGACACTGTGCAACTGCCAGACAAGAATCCAGCTTTGTATCAACGATGTATGTAATTCCGCCTTGCCTCATGAATATTAATGGCTACAGTTTTGCATGGCCATCTCAGGGAGTGGAGAATGGATTAATGCACGGTGCATGAATAGATTTTTATGCATCAAAGTGTCTCCATTGCAGAGGTCAGATCAATTTGTTATTGTGACGCCTGCTGAGAGTGGTGTAGCTTTCACCGACACGTTCTTGCCACTTTTCAGACATCCCACGGTAGGCTGGGTTAGCGCCTTCCAATTTGCCGACGTAATTAGCGTGGCTTTGCTGCAAACTGCATGAGCTCGAAGTTGTATGCTTTGAGTTAAGACTCTCGTCTGAACCTGTAGTTTAGCTGTATTCATGTAAAGGATTAGCAGAAGCCATGTGGCGCGTGCTGATCTGCTACTCGGGAAGGTGCTTTCTTCCTGTTACAATTCTGAGAGCTGAAAATGACTTTGCTGATCACATCTCGAAGCCAGTCTGCTTACCTTGGTGTCAAAGAAAGTCTCGCTAACGATTGTAATTAAAACTAGTACGGGCCAGTTAGCATTATGCAAATGCAATCATGCTAACTGTTCCTTGTTATATTTCATTCACTCTGAAGTCACATGGCACCTTAGGTTAAGGTATTCCATTAGGAGAGACTTAATTACGGTCTGCTTTGCTCATGATTTGAAGGGAAGTCTTTAACTCCGGCTGAGTAGAGCTGGTGTATCGGGTCCCAGTTACAGCGAAAACTCTCCGAGATAACTCTGACAGCGTGCACTTTCTTTCATGCCGTCACGTTATTTCTGCAGCAGCTGGAATGTGTAAAGGCTTGCTGGAAGTGCTCGCACCTGGGTGTATGACAGATATGAGCGGCAATATATTGCTCCTCAAGTCTGGTTTTCCTATTTTGGCAGTTTAAGGAATTATATAATAGAAGGAAAGCAGCAGCTCAGCTCCTGGTCTACATGTATACAGTCCCCTCTGAAAGTACTGGAATGGCAAAACCAATTCCATCGTTTTTGCGATACATTGCAAATGAAGCCGTCGACGAATCAGAATTTCAGCTTTCACGTCTTGATATCTACATCGAGATGTGTTAAACAGATTTAAAACCTTTTTGTGGCAGACCACCTAATTTTTGGTGAGCAAAATTATTGGAATCGATGGTCTTGGTAAATCATCTGCTTTCAGCTGCTCCCATTAGGAATCACCACAGTGGATCTGTTCCACATATTTGATCTGGAATAGATTTTACACTGTATGCCCTTCTTGATGTAGTCTAGAGACTGGCACCAAGTATGCACTGGCTTGTGTAACCCCAGTGGCTGGGTATTGTTAGGACTAGGACTGTTTTGGCCTCTAGAGGCCGCTGTTATTTCCTTTTCATGTCGTGTTTATTTTGGCCTCTAGAGGCCGCCACTGTTCCTGTGTTTTGTGTTTGTGTTAATTGCCTAATTATCTTCACCTGTGTCCTTAATTAGTTTGTCTATTTATACCCCTGAGTTCAGTCCTCTTGTCACGGAGTCTTTGTGCTGTTATGTTTATCTCCAGTTTCCTTTGTACTGTGTTTTTTGATCTTCTTAGCTTTTGAATTTTTGCACTTTGCTTTTCTTTTGGATTATACTCTTTGGTTTTTTTTTGTCTTTTGTTTTGCCCTGTATATAGTGTATATAGTTTAAATAAACCTTTTGATTCTTTTTCTACTTCCGCCTCACGCCTCTGCATTTGAGTCATCCCCCTGGTGGCCTAGTGGGGGTTTGCTGGATTATCACACCAACGAACCAGGTTCGAATCCCAGCAAAACCCTAACAGAAAGACTCCGTCCAGCCGAGGGAGGGTTGTGACGGGGCCTACCCTCTCTCCCGGACTCCCTGGCCAAGGAATCTACATCCCGGTCTCCATCTCCTGGGGTGAGTCTGTCCACTCTTGTCAAGCTTTGATAGACTCAGGGGCGGCTGGGAACTTTATGGATATTCACTTCGCCCAAAGCATCAATATTCCGACTGCACCTCTTGAAGTCCCACTGTCTGTGTCTGCCCTCGATGGCCAAGCGTTAGGTGATGGAAGAGTCACCCAAGTTACTTCTCCAGTTTTCCTCCAGTCTCAAGGTCACAAGGAAGAAATATCCCTGCACCTGATTCCTTCACCTGAGTTCCCAGTTATTCTAGGCCTTCCTTGGCTTACTCGCCACAACCCTCGCATAGACTGGGTAACAAGCCAGGTTGTGGAATGGGGCCCTGCATGCCATGCCTCTTGTCTGCTCTCTAGCTCTCCTGTGTCTCCTGCCGAGCCCCCTGATCTCACCGAGTTATCTCAAGTTCCCACAGAGTACTGGGATCTCAAGGAGGTATTCAGCAAGAGCAGGGCCGCCGTTCTTCCTCCGCACCGGGCCTACGACTGTGCCATCGACTTGCTCCCTGGGACTACCCCTCCTCGTGGCAGACTGTTTTCACTCTCTCAGCCAGAACGCAAGGCCATGGAGGAATACCTCAAAGATGCCCTGGTCTCTGGGTTTATTCGACCCTCCACTTCACCTGCTGGAGCCGGCTTCTTCTTTGTCGGCAAGAAGGATGGGGGGCTCCGACCATGTATTGATTACAGGGGCCTGAATAAGATCACTGTGCGCAACCGATATCCCCTTCCGCTGATGTCCACAGCTTTCGACCTGCTCCAAGGCGCCACCGTCTTCACCAAGTTGGACCTACGGAACGCATACCACCTCATCCGTATCCGACAGGGAGACGAGTGGAAGACTGCCTTTAACACCCCGTCTGGGCACTACGAATACCAGGTGATGCCCTTCGGACTCACCAACGCACCAGCTGTTTTTCAGGCCCTAATCAACGACGTCTTAAGGGACATGATTAACCTATACGTTTTTGTCTACCTCGACGACATCCTTATCTTTTCCAAGACCGTGCAGGAGCACCGCCACCATGTCCGCCAGGTTCTCCAGAGGCTGCTACAGAACAATCTGTTCGCCAAGGCCCAGAAATGCGAATTTCATGTTCCCGAGGTCTCCTTTCTGGGATTTATTGTACGGACAGGCCAACTCCAAATGGACCCTGCCAAGACCCTGGCCGTCCGGGATTGGCCTACTCCCAAGTCCGTTAAGGAGGTTCAGCGGTTCTTAGGATTCGCTAACTTCTACCGCAAGTTCATCAGGAACTTCAGTTCTGTGGCAGCACCCATGTCAGACCTCACCAAAGGGACAGGTGGATCTTATGGCTGGTCTCCTCAGGCAGAAAAGGCGTTCAAAGACCTCAAGGACCGCTTCTGCACGGCACCCATTCTGGTTCTCCCGGACACCTCCCAACCATTCATCGTGGAGGTGGACGCCTCGGACAGTGGTGTCGGCGCAGTGCTCTCTCAATGTTCGGAAGGAAAGCTGCACCCCTGCGCTTACTTCTCCCACCGCCTGAGTCCTGCTGAGTCCCGGTACGATGTGGGGGATCGAGAACTGCTAGCGGTCAAACTGGCCCTTGAGGAGTGGAGGCACTGGCTGGAGGGAGCACAACATCCATTCCTGGTTTGGACTGACCACAAGAACCTGGAGTACCTCCAGCAAGCCAAGAGACTGAACCCTCGACAGGCTAGGTGGGCCCTGTTTTTCAGTCGGTTTGACTTCACCCTCTCATACCGCCCCGGCTCCAAGAACACCAAACCTGACGCACTGTCCAGACTGTTCTCTGCCACTAACAGGGAGAATGAAGTCGGGCCTATTATCCCTGTGTCCCGGATTGTGGCCCCTGTCCGCTGGGGTATTGAGGAGGCTGTCCGACGAGCCCAACGCCAGGACCCCGGTCCTGGGACGGGGCCACCAGGCCTCTTGTACGTCCCACATCAAGCCCGGGCCAAGGTTCTCCAGTGGGGTCACTCTTCCCCTCTCACCGCCCACCCGGGAGCTCGGAGGACCCTGGACTTCCTGAAAAGACGCTTCTGGTGGCCTAACATGGAGAAGGAAGTAAGGTCATTTGTCCTGTCCTGTGAGGTTTGCACCAGAACCAAGAACCCACGACAGCATCCCCAGGGTCTCCTGCATCCTCTGACCATTCCCCGGCGTCCCTGGTCCCACGTGGCAGTCGACTTTATCACAGGTCTCCCTGAGTCACAAGGTAACACGGTCATTTTGGTCTTAGTTGACAGATTCTCCAAGGCCTGCCGCTTCATACCACTGTGCAAACTCCCCTCTGCTCTTGAAACTGCGAAACTTTTGTTTAATCATGTCTTCCGAGTCTTTGGTCTTCCACAGGACATCGTCTCAGACCGAGGGCCCCAGTTCTCCTCCCGAGTGTGGCACGGGTTCTGCAAGGTCATCGGAGCCACTGCCAGCCTCTCCTCTGGGTTTCACCCACAGTCCAATGGTCAGACGGAGAGGCTCAACCAGGACCTGGAAACCACCCTGCGAGGCCTGGCTATGGATAACCCGACATCGTGGAGCACCTGGCTGCCATGGGCGGAGTACGCCCACAACACCCTGCAGTCATCGGCCACCAAGCTGTCGCCATTCCAGTGCCAATTCGGGTTCCAGCCACCTCTGTTCCCGGACCAGGAGGAGGACGCGGGGGTGCCCTCGGTCAACCAATATGTGAGACGGTGTCGCAAGACCTGGAGCAAGGTCAGGAAGACCCTCATACAGACCTCCAGAACCAACCAGACTCAGGCCAACCGCCATAGAAGACCTGCACACGCTTTCCGCCCTGGGCAGCGTGTTTGGCTGTCCACTAAGGACCTTCCACTGCGGGTGGAGAACCGCAAGCTTGCTCCTCGCTACATTGGCCCCTTCAAGGTGGTGCGCAGGGTGAACCCTGTCTCCTACCGGCTCCAGTTGCCCCGGACTCTGAGGATCAACCCCACTTTCCATGTTTCCCTGTTACGGCCCGTACTGACGTCTACGTATGCCCCTGCCCCTAGGAACCCCCCACCCCCCCGCATCTTCCAGGGGCAGACTGTGTTCACTGTGAATCGCCTGCTTGACTCCCGCCGGGTCCGCGGCGGGTTGCAATATCTGGTGGACTGGGAGGGCTATGGTCCTGAGGAGCGCTGCTGGGTTCCTGCTCGGGATGTCCTTGATAAAGAACTATGTCGGGACTTCCATTCGGCCCATCCGGATCGCCCTGGGAACGTCAGGAGACGCTCCTAGAGGGGGGGGTCCTGTTAGGACTAGGACTGTTTTGGCCTCTAGAGGCCGCTGTTATTTCCTTTTCATGTCGTGTTTATTTTGGCCTCTAGAGGCCGCCACTGTTCCTGTGTTTTGTGTTTGTGTTAATTGCCTAATTATCTTCACCTGTGTCCTTAATTAGTTTGTCTATTTATACCCCTGAGTTCAGTCCTCTTGTCACGGAGTCTTTGTGCTGTTATGTTTATCTCCAGTTTCCTTTGTACTGTGTTTTTTGATCTTCTTAGCTTTTGAATTTTTGCACTTTGCTTTTCTTTTGGATTATACTCTTTGGTTTTTTTTTGTCTTTTGTTTTGCCCTGTATATAGTGTATATAGTTTAAATAAACCTTTTGATTCTTTTTCTACTTCCGCCTCACGCCTCTGCATTTGAGTCATCCCCCTGGTGGCCTAGTGGGGGTTTGCTGGATTATCACACCAACGAACCAGGTTCGAATCCCAGCAAAACCCTAACAGGTATTTTCCCTAATCTTATCTTTGACAACATGCAAACTCCACACCAAAAGGCCCCCGTCGGCCATGAGGTTCAAATCCAGAACCTTCCTGCTGTAAGGCAACAGTGCGAACCACTGCACCGCCCAGATAGTCTTGGTAAATAATGCTTGATATTTGGTCACGTGGGGCGGCACGGTGGTGTAGTGGTTAGAGCTGTTGTCTCACAGCAAGAAGGTCCGGGTTCGAACCCCGTGGCCAGCGAGGGCCTTTCTGTGCGGAGTTTGCATGTTCTCCCCGTGTCCGCGTGGGTTTCCTCCGGGTGCTCCGGTTTCCCCCACAGTCCAAAGACATGCAGGTTAGGTTAACTGGTGACTCTAAATTGCCCGTAGGTGTGAATGTGAGTGTGAATGGTTGTCTGTGTCAGCCCTGTGATGACCTGGCGACTTGTCCAGGGTGTACCCCACCTTTCGCCCGTAGTCAGCTGGGATAGGCTCCAGCTTGCCTGCGACCCTGTAGAACAGGATAAAGCGGCTAGAGATAATGAGATGAGATGAGATTTGGTCACGTATCCCTTGCTTGCAAAAACTGCATCAAGCCAGCAACCCAGTGACATCACCAAACTATTGCGTTCTTTTTTTTTTTTGGTGAAGCTTTTCCAGACTTGTACCACAGCTTCTTTTAATTGTTGCTTGTGTTGGTGGGGTTTCTCCCTTCAGTCTCCTCTACAGGAGGTGAAGTGCATGCTCCATTGGGTTAAGGTCTGGTAATTAACATGGCCAGGTCAAATCCTTCCACTTTTTTCCTTCAGTGAAGTCCTTCATTGTGTTGGAAGTGTGTTATGGGTCATTGTCTTGCTTTGGCCAATTAGACTGGATGCATTTCTCTGTAAACTGGCAGACAGAATGTTTCTGTAGACTTTTGAATTCATTCTGCTGCTGTCATCATGAATTACATCAATAAAGATTAGTGAGTCCATTCCAGAAGCAGCCTTGAAAATTTCTCATAAATATCCATTTGATCTGAGGAAATTAGACATGTAGCAAAGTACACATCTTGGCTAAATAATACTAACAGGGCCGCTGACAGCTTTGGCTGGGCCCGGGACAAAATGATCTGAATGGGCCCCCCCTAACAACCCCCCCCCCCCCCCCCCCCCCCCCGGGCCAACCCCCACACACCCACCCACCTCTCTTATCCCAGTCTCTACTCACTCCAACCCTTAAATGACAGGTATTCAAAAACCATTCAACCGGTCAACAACCATTTCATTTTAGCATTTCAACATTTTTACAGTTTTAACATTTTAACATTTCCTTAGTCTGCAACTATTCAGGTGCGAAATGCAATGCGCCGGACTTTTGTTGTGCGTGCGTGCGTACTGTCCAGTGTGAAAAGCAGAGAAGAACACACCGCTCAAGAAACGGCGGGATATGATTGCGGGCTAATGTGAATATTCTTAGCTTCAATCAGATATATGAAACGCAATGTTATTAAACCGTTGTGGTTATGAAATGATTCAATGCCCTGTGCGTTTGATATGGTGTTCAGTGTGACTTGCTCTCCCCTCGTTTGTAACATGAATTGCGTGCCGCGCGTGCCTTGGTTGGGGTTTACGGGGCTGGAAAAAGTTGGCTGTGTCTTACCCAGTGATGGGAATAACGGCGTTAGAAATAAACGGCGTTACTAACGGCATTACTTTTTTTAGTAACGAGTAATCTAGCTAATTACTTTTTACATCGTTATAACGCCATTCCCGTTACTTACAATAAAATACTATGCGTTACTTTATTAAAGCTGTTCTCATCTGGCACGCTGCTCGTTCAGCCTTTCTTTACTCTGCTTTTGTGTGGGGCAGGGAGACATGAGACAACAGCACAGTAAGCCAATCAGAGTAGATTTGGACAACATACGTAGGTAGGCCACGCCTACTGCACTACTGCGCCCTCTTTCAATCGGAAGACACAGCGATGGCGAGCGGTCAGCCCAGCACTGCGCTTTCACACTGGAAATACAGCCATTACTTTTCATTACTTGAAATAAAAGGCAAGAGTGTTTACGTGCAATGCACATTATGTCGAGGAACAAAGCGTTTGTCCTCATCAGTGGCCAGTAATTAATAACATATAATTTTAATAACTACAAAAATATATTACATTTGATAGATGTCTTATCTCACATTGTCCCACAAAAATATTAATATAGTGTAGATAACATTACTAATTGGTTCTGTTAAGTGTCCATTTCAGTCATTAAACACATTTAACATTCACTTTTATTATGATTACACTAATTGAATTAGATTTTTTTTGAGGGGGAACAAAATGTAACGGAATAATTACTTTCCCTGGTAATTAGTTACTTTTATGACAAAGTAACTCCGTTACTAACTCAGTAACTTTTTGGGAAAAGTAACTAGTAACTATAACTAATTACTTTTTGAAAGTAACGTGCCCAACACTGGTCTTACCTGGCTCAGCTGCCCCACTGCCTTTGCTAGTACCTGCTGCATCATCTGAATCTTTTTTAAAATATTTATGCAGTGAGCCCCTGAGTCTCTTGGTTTCTTCCTCTCTTTTTCTCTTTTCTCTTCTTTTCTTTTCTTTTCTGTGCTCCTGACTTGTGCATGTTGGCAAATGGCATGCACGCTGATTGTCGAAGCGCTATGATCGAACGATGTCGTTTTTTTCCCCTTAATCAAAGAGTCAGACCAAACCATTTTTGCATTAGGGGTGGTAGGGGGTTCTTGATGCCTTTTTCAAAGACAATAAAGGCAAAAGATCTAGAAATCATTTATTGAATGCAAATATAGCACATTTCTCCCCCAAATCAACACATTTTGAAATGAAATAAAATAATCGCAACTTCATGAGAACCCAGTTCTGGCCCCCCCATTCCTGGGCCCGGGACAACATACCCGTTTGTCCCCCCCTGTCGGCGGGCCTGAATACTAACACCATTGGTCGTGGGGATTTGTTTGAGGGACGGACTCTCTGGTTGGTCTTATAGGCTGAACTTTCTGTTGAAATGTACAGAAAATTCCAGAATTAAAAGTTCCTGTCATGCAATTATATACATTTTATTCAAGTCCAGAATTAAAGTTTCCTTGGGGGCGTCGTGGGTCAGGTGGCTAAGGCGCCATACCATAAATCAGGGGACCCGGGTTTGATTCCGACCCGAGGTCATTTCCCTATCCCTCCCCATCTCTCTCTCCCGCTCATTTCCTGTCTCTACACTGTCCTATCCAATAAAGGTGAAAAAAGCCCAAAAAATATCTTTAAAAAAGAATTAAAGTTTCCTCTTATCCAGTTGGATACTACCTTACTCAAATCCAAAGTTCAAATTTCCTCTTTCTTGCAGAACTCATGGATGCTGATACATTACATTACAGGCATTTAGCAGACGCTCTTATCTCTTATCCAGAGCGATGTACAACACACCCAGATTAGCCTGGGGAGCAGTTGGGGGTTAGATGACTTGCTCAAGGGCACTTCAGCCATTCCTGCTGGTCCATTCGGCATCCTTTTGGTCCCAAAGCTGCTTCACCAACCATTAAGTCATGGCTTCCCTGTCTCTATAATGTAGAAGATGACAAGTCATGCATTAAGTAGTCCATAAGAGGATCATTATTTGCTCAGAGGCACTCAGCTTTTACTATCTCTCTGAAGGATTACCTTCATATCCAGGTCTTGACCTTTTTGCAAATAAACACAGTGCCCAAGTCTGTCCTCTGTCCATCACTTATCTCAAGTGCGTGTAAGAAGGTGAGAAACTCACCGCTGAACTTGGAATTTACAGGTGGCTATTCTGTACTTGCAAATGATCCAGCTTCTTGCCTGCTGCTGTCACACCTCTAAAATGTCCTTCGTTTACAGCGTGTCTGGTTGGCGCCATTAACGGAACGCTTTTCTGCGAGGGTTTTATACGATGCTCTGGGTTGAGTCTCGTCACTAAACGAGGCAGTAATGTGAGATGTCGTCTGTGGAATAGAGTGTAAGCTCAAAGTGATAACTGCATTCCTCAGGTGGTGTGAAAAACAGTTGCTTTGCTCACACTAATGAGAGTCTGGGGAGTTGAGTCCCTGTCTCTCAAACACAACGTGAGCAGAGTTGAAGAGGTGAGTGTACTCGCATCAAGGACTCATGAGAGGAAGGGAATACTTTCCTTGGAGGAGCGGGCTGTAAATTAAAGTTGGGTAGTAAGCATGGTGTCCGAGTAATTATGAACCAATTTCTGTAATTGACTGCATTTCACTGGAAGCGAGCAGGATGTAGCAGATCCTCACCTCAAATAACCACTGAGTGTATAAACAAGGCTTATTTATTTGGACAGACAGATTAGACTTTATTAATCCCTCAGATAGATAGATAGATGCATACGTGAACTGTGAAAACACATGGAAAGAATAGGGCACAAACGTAACTCTGCTGAGAGAACATCATGCGCAAAAACAAAAATCGGGGACCAGATGAGGCCCATTAATTAGACAAGCAGCATGATGCTACCACCAGCATGCTTCACTGTGGGAATGGTGTTCTCAAAGTGATGAGCTGTGTTGGAGTGTCGGCCCTGTGATAACCTGGCAACTTGGGAAATAGTGGCTTTAACTTGAAGAACTAATTAAGAAAGAGAAGTCTTTCAGATGAAAGTTGTCCTGACGTGCAATCTTGTTTTATTGGGAAAACTTGTGCTGGAAAGTTTGGAGAAACACAATATGTAAGTTAGTACAGTAGACCCCCGCCTATTCGCGGTTCAGTATTCGCGAATTCACATATTCGCGCGATTTTATATAGAACATATCTCCTATACATTCGTGGAAATCTCAGCGATTTGCGGCGAACATATCGAACGTTTACGCACTGCAAACGTTTGCGCACTGCTACATTCTTGGAGCCGAATGCTCGCTTGCTATTGGCTGAAGTTTGAATGGCGGGCTGCTGCTCATTGGCTGATACGAATGAGCACATTGTACAGTACAGTCTCGCGGTTCCCGTAGTTCAGACTTGTTCACGTGTTGTGCATTCTTGGTATTTTTGAATAATTTTTACGCCCTACAATGGCTCCTAAACGCTCTGCATCTTCTAAGGCTCCTGCCAAGGAACCTAAGCGCCAGAAGAAGGTAATGACGCTGCAGGAGAAGGTAGGACTTCTCGATATGCTAAAGGAAGGGAAGACTTTTGCGGCAGTGGCTCGTCACTACGGGGGGGTTACAAGTATTCGCGATTTTGGCTTATTCGCGGCCATGTTCGGTCCCTAACCCCCGCGAATACTGAGGGCTTACTGTACTAATTAATCGCTGGGCAAAGTTCTGGCAACTTCTTTGAAAGAAGATGACGCATACGCCGTTGGATTCCACTTGAGGAGGCGAGTGTTCGGTAAGTTCACAGTCCACGCTCAAGGTAGAGAACCCTTAAACCCTAGTTCTGTCAAATGAAACCTCTGTAATAACTTTTAGCATCTCTGTATTAAGACCTAGACCGCTGTGTTTAAAAAGAACAACACGAGACTGACCCAAAAACACCATGTTCCGTTATTAGGTGGGGTTTTTACTAGCTAGCCAGCTAACGTTTGCTGCGTTTAACCGCTAACATAGCTAACGTTTCCTCAAGGGGAAGGAAATCAATATAGGTGCAGGTGAAATTTTGCAGTCGACACTAGTAGTCGATGAAGCTTGCAAATGATATAATAATATTGCTAACGTCGCATTAGTTAAAGTGCATGTTGTTATTGCGTATAACTTTGTGGTGTATTTTAGCTGACACGCTTGAGTTTACAGAATCAGGTAAACTTTAAAAGTCAAGTTTATTTGTACAGCGCTTTTAACAATAAGCATTGTCGCAAAGCAGCTTTGCAGAATTTGAACGACTTAAAACATGAGCTAATTTTATCCCTAATCTATCCCCAATGAGCAAGCCTGTGGTGACGGTGGCAAGGAAAAACTCCCTCAGACGACATGAGGAAGAAACCTCGAGAGGAACCAGACTCAAAAGGGAACCCATCCTCATTTGGGCAACAACAGAAAGCATGACTATAACATTTTCGTTGATGTTATAAACTCTTCACTGCACTAAAAGCACTGTCTGTTAGCAATACTGTAACATTACATGCTAACGATCTCCTAACCGGTGGTTAGCAAGCAAGTGTGCGCGCTAGTCTGTAGGGTTAAGTCAGCTTGGCTGCAAGCTAAAAAATTGGTCTTGTCAATTCAAATAACAAATGCGGACATACACATGCTAAACGCCATCACACCACACCTCGCCTCACCGAACAAACTTCTTATATAACTGATGTCGTTTAGTAGATAAAATCTGCCATTGACTGCCGTGGTTTGAACATGTCGCAGTTTGAAAGTGCGAACTTGTAGCGGTGTAGATGTGAGACGAGCTTATGCATGAGGTGAAAATCAAAAATCTAAAGCGCGGTGTAGTAGTTTAATGTTTTAAGGATAAAACAATTTCTTCAGGCTATTTAAAGTCAAGTCAAGTTTATTTCTATAGCGCTTTTAACAATAAACATTGTCGCAAAGCAGCTTTACAGAATTTGAACGACTTAAAACATGAGCTAATTTTATCACTAATGAGGAAGTTGTGGCGACGGTGGCAAGGAAAAACTCCCTCAGACGACATGAGGAAGAAACCTTGAGAGGAACCAGACTCAAAAGGGAACCCATCCTCATTTGGGCAACAACAGACAGCATGACTATAACATTAACATGAAGACAGTTTCGTTGATGATGTAACTCTTCATTGATGGAAACTTGAGTGCAAAACTGTTCATGACAACTGCAGTCCTAAAGTTAGCAAGTCAACTGTAGTCCTCAGCCATAAAAGCATTACTGTAAGAGTCCAGAGCGTCCTCCAGGTGTAACTTTCAGCTGTCCTTATGGGGCCGTCCTCCACAGGAGTGATGCGATGAGACTCCAACCAGACACAGGGCACCAGGATGGATCAAGCAGGTCCGAGGAGCAGAAGAGGTCAGCATCTTGATCCCAGGACCGACATGTAACTCAGTGGGACAGATTTGGGGGGAGGGGGGAGAGAGGGAAAACACATTTAAAGCATGTTGTTTTGTTTGTGGTGCGTTTCAGCAGACGAAAGGGGCAAAGTTTATACTTCAGCAGAATTGTTTTGGTGAACATAATCACCATGTGTGCTAGCCAGTTTGATTCTTGCTCGGTTGCTCGCCGCAGTTTTTTTTTGATGGAAGTCTTTGTTGCATTCGTGTTGCACGGCATTTGTGAACGGTAATAACAGTTGAAAAAAAATCTTGTGAAAAAGACGAAGTTTAGTTGTCATTCTTATTGTTTTATGTTACTTGTAGCAGATGACCTGCTACGTGTTTTCTTTCCCTCCCCCCCCACCCAAATCTGTCCCTCTGAGTTACCTGGAGTCAACAGGAAATCTTTTGGTGGAGAGGGTGGAGACCTCGACTGGCTATCGTAGCCTGCAGGGAATCGGCCGTCAGACATTCTGTTGCATGTCCCAGACCCGGTGAAATGTAACTGAATTGTCTTGGCCAGCCCTAAGGGTCCCATCTGCATCCCATCATTGCTGAGGAGTGTGCTCCCATCACCCAATCAAGCATCCAGCCAGAGCAGGTCATGATAGCCTACCACACAGATTTAATACTTGTGTCATTTTTAGGGCATACCTAACAACCTGTGTTTTCTCCCCCCCCCCCCCCCCCCCCCAATCTGTCCCTCTGAGTTACATGTTGGTCCTGAGATTGAGATGCTGACCTCTTCTGCCCCTCAGACCTGCTTGATCCATCCTGGTGCCCTGTGTCTGGTTGGAGTTTTACCGCATCGCTCCTGTGGAGGATGGCCCCATGAGGACAGCTGAAAGTTACACCTGGAGGACGCTCTGGACTCTTACAGTAATGCTTTTATGGCTGAGGACTATAGTTGACTTGCTGAACTTTAGGACTGCAGTTGTCATGAACAGTTTTGCACTCAAGTTTCCATCAATGAAGAGTTACAATATCAACGAAACTGTCATGTTAAAACTGTTAATGTTATAGTCATGCTGTCTGTTGTTGCCCAAATGAGGATGGGTTCCCTTTTGGGTCTGGTTCCTCTCGAGGTTTCTTCCTCATGTCGTCTGAGGGAGTTTTTCCTTGCCACCGTTGCCACAGGCTTGCTCATTGGGGATAGATTAGGGATAAAATTAGCTCGTGTTTTAAGTCGTTCAAATTCTGTAAAGCTGCTTTGCGACAATGTTTATTGTTAAAAGCACTATACAAATAGACTTGACTTGACATGACCACAAGAGCCGGCATGTCTGCTGGTGTTTGCATATGAAGTTATATATTGCTTGGCAGTTTCATACATTATTCTTTACATATAGTAGCATTTTCTCCATCAGTCATGTCTGTTGTTCTATTAACATTTCTTTTAATTTTACATTTCTCCTAGTACATTTCTCCTACTCTACATTTCTCCAGCCTGATGCAGTGCAAGTTTTGTTGGTTCTCACATCACGACGCAGAGACTCTTCTGAGACACCACAGTCGGGAAGGAGCCCTCTGGCCCTGGTTTTTTTTTTTTCAACGACTGCATCTGCTCTTTTAAAACCTCAGGTTCGTTAAGGTGTCATCTCTTCAAGTTTCATACAAAAACACCTAAACATGTCCAGAATTCAACGTTTACATGCGAGATGTGTGATTTCAGGGATGTTTGCAATGAAAAGCAGGTTTTTAGTCATTTAGGATTACATTTAAGGAGTCACCAGACAGTCAGATGCCCATTTGTAAATTGTGACTTCAAAAGCAATTTGGTATCTACTTTCAGTAGTCACAGAAGTACCGTAGGTCTCATAAACACCACACTGTGAAAGATTTAAGGACTTCAGTTGAAACTGATTTTGTGGAGACAGAAACTGGTCTTGTAGACCAGGAGCCAGATGGAGAGATAGCTTGTGATGACCAAATTCCCTCTACGTCAGCAATTAGTTGTGATGACGGAGTAGATGCACCTACTCTACAGCATAAACTTGCTTCGCTTTTTCTTTGTATGCAGACAGTTTTACGTATTTCAAGACAGGCTACTCAGACAGTTATTGAGAAGTTGAATGACATTGTTCATTCATCAAGACCGCATGCACATCAAAATGTAAGAGAGGTGCTTTCTAGACACAACCACAAAGTTGATGACACTGTTGTCCAGGAGGTGATAGAAGCCGTTCTTGGAGCCAACCCTTTGTATGAGAGTACTAAAGCAAAAAGGAGCTCTTGCTACAGATTACCGCAGGAACAGTTACTATGACGGAAACTTTCCAGTAGTACGACCAGTAGAGTATCTTTTTGAAAGGGTGGCAAAGAAGTCCTTTGTATATGTTCCAGTTTTGCAAATGCTCCAGCGCCTACTTGGTTGCCAGGATGTTGCACAAAATATTAATTTCACTGGAGAGACACTGGGCGGCACGGTGGTGTAGTGGTTAGTGCTGTCGCCTCACTGCAAGAAGGTCCGGGTTCGAGCCCCGTGGCCGGCGAGGGCCTTTCTGTGCGGAGTTTGCATGTTCTCCCCGTGTCTGCGTGGGTTTCCTCTGGGTGCTCCGGTTGACCGTAGGTGTGAATGTGAGTGTGAATGGTTGTCTGCGTCTCTGTGTCAGCCCTGCGATGACCTGGCGACTTGTCCAGGGTGTACCCTGCCTTTCGCCCGTAGTCAGCTGGGATAGGCTCCAGCTTGCCTGCGACCCTGTAGAACAGGATAAAGCGGCTAGAGATGATGAGATGAGATGAGACTCTGGGCGGCATGGTGGTGTAGTGGTTAGCGCTGTCGCCTCACAGCAAGAAGGTCCGGGTTCGAGTCCCGTGGCCGGTGAGGGCCTTTCTGTGTGGAGTTTGCATGTTCTCCCCGTGTCCGTGTGGGTTTCCTCTGGCTGCTCTGGTTTCCCCCACAGTCCAAAGACATGCAGGTTAGGTTAACTGGTGACTCTAAATTGACCGTAGGTGTGAATGTGAGTGTGAATGGTTGTCTGCGTCTCTGTGTCAGCCCTGTGATGACCTGGCGACTTGTCCAGGGTGTACCCCGCCTTTTGCCCGTAGTCAGCTGGGATAGGCTCCAGCTTGCCTGCAACCCTGTAGGACAGGATAAAGCGGCTAGGGATAATGAGATGGAAAGACTCTCTGACTGGTTTTATCCAGTCATTCAGAGCTGGACAATACTTCCAATGCAATAAACGGTTAGGAGAAGAAGAGTCTAACTTTGCTTTATCCCTTTACGTTGACGATTTTGAAATTTGTAATCCATTGGGTACTTCCAGAAAAAAACCCACAAAATCACAGCAGTATACTGGGTACCGCTGAACTTACCAGCAAAGTTTCGTTCATCGTTGTCAACTATTCGGTTAGCTGCTCTTGGCAAGAGTGATGATGTGAAGCTGTTTGGATTTGACAGATTCCTTGCCCCATTATTGAGAGACATTTCTGTCTTGGAAAAGGAAGGACTATATGTTGAGGCAAAGCGTCACAATGTGAAAGGAACCATTTTTTGTTTTTGTGCCGATAATTTGGCAGCACATGGATTGGCTGGCTTTCAAGAAAGTTTTTCCGTTGCCAATTTCTGCAGATTCTGTCTGATCAGTCGAGACACTCTGAAAGAAACTCCTTGTTGTGATTTTCTGCTGAGGACTCCTGAGCAGCATGATTTACTGGTGAGAAGGCTTCTGGGCAACAACGCCATTTGTGGTGTTAAAGGTGAGTGTGCTTTTAAGTAAACACTTGACTTATTTCCACCCCATCACAGGCTTTCCTCCTGACATCCTGCACGATCTCTGAGAGGATTGTGCCTGTTGAATTGACCTTGTGTCTCAAAGAACTTATAAGGAAGAAATTCATTTCCTTCGATGATGTTAACCGCTCTATAATGTCATTCCCATACAAGTACTATGACAAAGATAACAAACCACACAAAATACTCAAATCCAGCTTTTTGAGAAGTTCAGCCTGGGGCAATGGCCATGAAAACTGGTCTTTGCTAAAGTTATTACCTCTTATGATACGGTAGATGATCGTGTGCCAGAAAATGAGCCAGCGTGGGAAATTCTCATGGGTCTTAAAGATGTTACTGAAATTGTCGTTGGCTCAAAATTTTCTGAGAGCTCGCTGGATTATTTGGAAATGAAAATAGCAGATCATCATAGCTTGCTACTTGGGACTTTTTCTGAGCTGCACTTACGGCCCAGCATCATTATTTAGACCACTATGCACATCTTATTAGGTGTTTTGGTCCCTTGGTTGAATTATGGACAATAGGTTTTGAGGCAAAACAGTTTTTTTTTTTTTTAAAAGGTTGTCCACGATACCCAAAATTTCAAGAACGTTCTAGTCACCCTGGCATCCAAACACCAGTTAATGGTTGCATATCACCTTGATTCATATCTATTCAGCAACCGTATCCATGTTGAGAGTGTGAAAGTTGTAAAGGCTGCATCTTTAGATGCATCATGGAAAGGGGCTTTAGAGAAGGTTTTCACACCTTGAGTCTGTGTCTTTGTCATCCGATGTTCAAGTGGATGGAATTAGATACAGAGAGGGCATGATCATTTCCGCAGGTCAGTGTGGTGGCCTACCAGAATTCTATAGAATACATAGGATTCTTGTTGCAGAAGACCTAGGGTTCCTTTGCATAAAGCTCCCGTCTTGGTATATAGAACATCTGAGATCTTATGAGTTGGATGAGACAAGTTATGCTGAGACTGACATCTTGACATTTGATGACTTAAATGACTTTTATCCTTTGGTAGCCTACTCTGTCAGGGGAAAGCTTTTAGTGTCACCGAAGAAATTTCTATTGCACTGAGTTGGTCTCTGATCACTGATGAAATGGGTCATTCTCCTCAGAACGTGCAGTTTGTGTCCCAGCTGGTTTTTTTTTTTTTTTATTAAATGAAGAGATTTCCTAATAAATGTGTGTGAGAAAATAAAGACAATTATGAAATTCTCCCTTGATAAGTGTTGGTTCTCGGACCCAGATTGAAAATTTTTTTAAATCCCCTCATCAGAGTAGTCTCACCAGCCTATTTTGGCTGTCCCCAGTCTTGGCTCCTGTCAAAAATCTTAGGATTTTTAAATTGAAAAGCGCATAAAGTTAATCCAAACACTATCATTTATCTAATATACTTCATTTCAGATAATATATAGTCAGTTAAGTGTTAATTAGAATGAATTTCTTACTTTGGGGGGTAAATTTTGCCCTGTCCCTCAATTCCAGTGCCATTCCTGTTACTCCTTTTATTCCTGTTACCAGCTCACTAAACTCTATGGTTAGGTTGGTTCTATAACTCGCCAATAGGAGGTCCACATTCATAGTTGACCTTGAAAGTTCAATGGAGGGAGCATTTGAAGGATAAAGCTGGAGAAAGGTAAGTTTTCGTGTTTTTATTTTTATTTTTATATGGTTATATTAATTAGCAGTCATTACTGTTATGCCCAGAACTTCACAGAGACCATAGAAAATGTGGTGGTAAATAAATAAAGTACGTTATTGAAGTGCCCGCTCGAGGAAGCAAGTGACCAAGGATGCATGCATGTCTTGTAGTGCAGTGTAGCAGGGGATATGTGCAAAATTGTCATTCCTGTTACCCTGCTCTGGGTAACAGGAATGACACTAAGGTAACAGGAATGACACTAAGGTAACAGGAATGACATAAATGGGTGTTTATCGATTGTATCATCTGTAAGGCCATACTTTTTATGAGTTAATGTTTCTTGGACTTGCCACCAGACATGCTAGAGAGGTAAAGGCCAAAAATAAAATAAAATAAAATTTTATTTTCATGTGTTTTTTTTTAAAGCCAAGTTGGGCCTAGGTCTGCCTGTCATGATCCATGTGGTCTGGCTAGTAATAAAAATGTTATTTTAGATTTGTAAGTATTATCCCAAATTATGACTTGTCTGTCATTCACTGAGAAGCATTGCTAAATAATGTAATTATGTCATTCCTGTTACTAACAGTCATTCCTGTTACCAAGTTGTCATCCCTGTTACCGCTTGGTTTTAACCCTTTCACCGAGTCTGTCGTAATTGTCAACCATCATCACCTGAACAGAATCAGCCATCAGGCTAAGGCCTTTTATCCTGTAATGTTTTTTTCAGATTGGCCATAGTCCAACCATACAGGGCTAATACTTCACTTTCATTTTTGTGCAAAACTGGTATTATAATAATAATAATAAGTTAAATTTATATAGTGCCTTTCAAAAAAACCCAAGGACACTTTACAATTATAGACAAGGAAAGAAAAAATAAATAAATAAAAAGTAAAAAGTCCACCAAGTAGGGGTCAGGATGTAATTCCCGTGGTGTAGCAGCCACAGTCCCACCAAAAGGCGCACGAAAACAAGTCCCACATCTCCAGCACCACCGCCGTGACGCCGTCAGCAACATCACTCGAACACCACGCTGTGGATCCACAAAGCGAGCAGAGAAGCTCCGCCACGCATAGTGCTGGTGTGTCCCAAACCGCCTGCACAGCCGCCGTGACACCACCGAGCAACATCGCTCGGAACATCACGCCAAGCGTTAAAGCGCAGAGCGCTGGACAACCATGATGTAAAATGAGCAACGAGCTCACTGCAGTCCACAGCTGGGAGCGCAGGCATCGCCCACGGCGAACCAAGGCCTGGAGGGAACCGACGCCCAAAACTAGGTCCGGAGCTACACCACAACCGGTGGACAAAACACTCAAACAAACATCAAACTACACAAACACACACACAAAAAAAAGCTCTGGTGAGAAGCGGCAGCCAGAACGTGCACGACGTACTCTCAACCGGAAACGGAAACGAAAAAAAAAGCAAGCTGAAGGAGTATTGGGGCGTAGTTAACTCAGCAATTTGCAGTATAGTGTTAAAATCACTTGAGTTTTGTCTTTAAATCTGTTGAAGGGGACCAAAAACAAATTTATTTATGATATCTGTTTTAGAATATTGGTGTGCTTTTTCCTATGTTGTATCCTGCTTATGTCCAGTAACAGGAATGACCCAAAGTCACCTACGGTCACTTTTGAAACATCTGTGGGAAGACATACATAAATTATTGAGCACTGCTAATGACATGTTTAGATGTTCACATGTCCTGTGAATAATGAGACATATACACTAGGGAAAAATATTTCTACTAACTGAACTGAAGCTTCAGTAAAAGAGATTGCACGTTCTGAGGAGAATGACCCAAATGTATTTGTGAATCATGAGCACTGAAACTGGTTTATCTTTTGGCTACTTCCTCTAGGTCAGTTCAGTACTGTGAGGACCTGTTGAGCCTTTACTTATGAATATTCTGTTATTTGTTGCCATACTTGCCTCATTCTTTCTATTGTTTTCAATATGTTAAGTCCTTGTCATTCAAATAACCTGTATGATTCTTTGTGTTCTGCTTAATTTTAGAAAATGTTTCTGCGTGTCATAATATCTCCAAACAACATCAAATGAATAACTATGTCAGAGCTACCCAACTCATTGCAAAGATTAAAAGAAATTCTGAAAGATCGACTCCAGCTGAAGGAGGGATTCATTTTGCAATACGAGGACCTGGAGTTTGGAAATGAACTCTGTAACTTAAGACATTTCAGAGCTTCCACCTGAGAAAGCTGTCCTGAAAGTGATTTATGAGGCATGCCCTGACCCTGACGGATCAGACGTGTCGCTGTCCTCACTGGATACAGCATCACCTCCAAGTTCATCTGAGTCTCCTAGTGCATCTACAGGACTTAGGCCCAATTCTAATTTCTACCCCTACCCCTTCCCCTCCCCCTTGAAACTGAGCTACAAGGGATAGGGCTTGAAATTCAACCATTACGTATTGGGATAGCCCTTCAACGATCGCATATGTCATCGCGTACCTCCGTCAGCGTTTACGTTAGCAAAACGCGACCAAATGCGTCATTGGCTGCGACCAGCCGCTACAGTCAGAGCCAGAGGCAGAACCAGAAATCTCTGCTGGCAGGGTGTGATTTGTTAACTAACACCACTGAATGGGATATCTTTGGTGCTTCGTGCACCACATCCGACAGAATGAGGTGTCAGAACACTCATGTAAACAATAAAAGCGAGAATAACAGAACAAAACGTACGCAGTCAAGCAACCGAAAACAATACTCACTCCCAAAGCTTTTTAGCAGCAGCTTGGATTTCAGAAATCGCTGCTCATTCTCAGCTCGAAAGCGAATCAAGCGGCGTGTTTCCTCTGGATAACAACTTAAAACACGTAAATAATGGAGAAAATACATTTATGACAATCTTTCGCCGCGGGAACCGCCATCTTTCTGAAATCCGCATGAAATCTCGCTGAAATCCGCATGGCATTGTGGGAAATCACTCAAACCCCTTCGTTCGGAGTCAGCTCCAGGAAAATCTCCGTTTGGAGGGGTACAGAAGCCCTACCCCTTCCCCTACCCCTCCGCGTTAACTGGGATTGGGATACCCCTACCCCTTCACGTGAACGCGCAAAATGGAGGGGAAGGGCCAAGGGGTTGGTCCAAGGGGTGAAATGGGATTCGGCCTTAGTGTTTCTAGACGGAGTTCTCCATGGCCATCTCCTTTTCCAACACCAGCCTTCTCTTATGATGTTGAATTGCGCCTCCAAAAGGGAAATGATGTCTACAAGGGTAAGGGCACTCTGCTCGACATCACAAGAGACATCAAAGGTGAAATACTAGGTAAAATTAAACAAGCTGTGTTTGAGGTGACTGCATATCCAGACAGATCAGAAATAGATTCAGTAGCAATGGCTCTTGTAAACAAACATCCGTCTCCGTGAACCAGGAAGTGGAAATGGATGGAGAATGAGTATTGCATTCAAGATTGGAAACTACCGTCAGAAGCTGTGCAATGCTGGCTGTGAAGAAGTTAAAGTGAATGAAAGGAGGGGAAACCGTGAGGAAGGTAGACTAGGGTGACCAGACGTCCCGGTTTTACCGGGACAGTCCCGATTTGGGGTTGTGTGTCCCGAGTCCCGACAAAAGTCTGTCGGGATACGGATATGTCCCGGTTTTTGCCACTCGCGACGTTTGCGACTGAGCAGCGTGGGAATCATTAGCGGAGAAATGTCTGCATTTACTATTTTGATGAATTGACAGGAATCGCAAACTTTCCTGGTTACTGCCCCCTGGCCCTGTGGCATTAGCCTGGGAAATCCCATGCTGCTTTGCACAATCGTTCTGATCTGAAAAGACAGCATGGAAACTATGGTCTAAAGGCTCGCCTGAGTTAGGGAGCCAATCAGAGAGTGGGGAGGGGTGGAAAGACGGTGACACGTACTACTCGACAAACAGAAGCTTGTAGTTTATTTGGGACTGTTTACAGATCACATTTAACATGGCGGCGAGCAATACGAACCAAACTTTCGATCAAGCTTTAGACACTGTTCTGAATAGTTTAGAGCAGTAATCGTTCGGTGCCATTGTTTTCCTATTTTTGTTTTACCTTCTCTTTCTCTTTCCTTCTCTTCTTCGTCGCTCTAACTACGTCACTGGGTACAACTGCCATGATTGGCCATGGGTTACGTATACGCCAAATGATAGACATTCGCAACGTCCAATAAACGGCCGTTGACAATCGTAAACCACACCTCCCCTACGAGAAATTCAATAGGCGGATTCCAGACCATATTTCACTTGTGATATGGTCTGGTGATAGCCAGACTACTGTGGCATGGGTGTTTATTTAGCCACATTATTCCAGACAACAGAACGGGTTGCCATGCAACAATAAAATAAACATTAACTGGTGCAAATGTTCTTTGTCTAGCAGCAGTAATGCCGCAGCAATTATGCCGAAAAGAAAATGTACCTTTTCCAAAGATTTACGGGGCACCTACCCCTTCTTCCGAGAGGTGCAGAACAATGCGCACGAAGCCTACTGCACACACTGTAAGTGCTTTGTTCTTGTACTGAGTTGGGTAGCCTATGCTGCAAATGCTGTGCGCTCCTGTGGGGGCTTTCCTCGGGCTGTCGCCCCTCTCCTCCTTTACTGCTGTTTTGTTTGAGTGTATATTTACGGAAGCCGCGAGAGGCCCTTCATATAATCTTTTTTTATTCACCTTGTTATCCCAAGATAACGACATAATTAATTCAGGATCTCAAGAAAACAACACAACTAATTCGAGATCTCGAGAAAACAAAACAATTATTTCATGATCTCAGCTGGATCACTGTATCTCCGTCAGTAGAGACGAAGCCGGGCCAGTCTTCTGCGGAGGTGCCACGGACTAATTTTGAAATTATCCCTTATTAAAAGACTTAATGCAATCTCTCCCTGTGTCAACCCCTGATCAAAATATTGCCTTATTAGGTGATCGATTATTCCAGACATTCTAATGACCAAAGTTGCGTCTATACAGAATGAGAAATAGCCCCAAAGTCAGCATATCACAAGTCTCTTGGCGTATCTGAATGAACCATTTCTCAGCTGTTTACTCGAGATCATGAAATAATTTTGTTTTCTCGAGATCACGGAATAACCGTTTTGTTTTCTCGAGATCTCGAATTAGTCGTGTTGTTTTCTCGAGATCCTAAATTAATTATGTCGTTATCTCGGGATAACAAGGTGAATAAAAAAAAAAAGATTATATGAAGGGCCTCTCTCGGCTTCCGTAGTATATATTCTCAAATCACTTGTCTCTTTTTTTGTTTCTGTTTAACATACCATTCTGACAGTTTGGCCATATCGTTGTGTTGAACAGCTTGTTGCACCTTCCATTAAAGTGTTCACTTTTGTACACATCATCTTGCTTTATTCATTCAGTTGTGGGGAATGGTTAGTAAGGTTGATTCTGACCTAGGCTATGTTGAGGTCACATATCTACTTTTTAAGTTCATGCTATAGTGCATACAATTTTAGAGATATAGCCTACATGTGCATATGCATTCTTCTTGGTGTTCTCACAAACAGGTGAAAGTTTAAATTTGGCCTATGGACATAGCTTGGCCTAATCTCAGCCATTACAAAATCTGTTGTCTGACCATAATTTAACTGATCTGTATACCACTATGCTACTAGATAACAAAATGCCTGTTTGTTTCATTTCATGTGAGATATTGATAAATGTGAGCTTCAACAAAATGATAAGAGCACCTCTCTGAGTGTCACGTTCACGTAAAAAAAAAGGTGTGCGTGCACGAGCATGGTCGCACACAAAAGTGTCCCGGTTTCAGACTAGGGAAATCTGGTCACCCTAAGGTAGACCCAGTTTCAAAAAAGCAAGAAGAGCTAAGGTTAATTTCCTTCCAAACCACCCCGCTGGACAGAGTGAAGACGCCTTGGAAAAGGATCGTGAGCCAATGACAGTTGAGATGGAAAAAAGGAATCCGAACATAACTTTTGTCAGTGAAGCTATGGATCGCACGTTTTCCTTGCGAAAGAAGGAAATTGTTGAACAGGAACCACATGCTGAACTGGTGAAAAATAGATGGCCAGCACTCTTCCTGGAGTATCAGGTCAGCGTACTTCTCATGTTAACTCTTACTGTCTGCTTCTTTCTTCCAAAACATTTTCTCCAAATTATTTCCTTGGTGACACTGTCTGACTTCCTGTTTTAGTCCCTCTCATGATCTCTCGAACACTTTCGCTCACTCGCTTTCTTATAGCCTTCATAAACAGTTTTAACTTCATAAATTATCACTTTTTGTCTTCTATAAGTGAACTGTGAATTTCAGAGATTAACAATGGTTAACCTGAAGCGAACATTCCTGGATGCTATTGAGACACCCCCCCCCCCCCCCCCCCCCCAAAAAAAAAAAAAAAAACCTCCTCAAGATCTTTAGAATAAGAAGAGCATATTTTGGTGAAGACATGCAAACACTCCTTGACTCGTTGGATAAGCAGGTGATAAAATCATGTAAATGTAGTAAATTAAAGCGTAACACCGGCGCTGAGGCAATTAAGGGTCTTTTTCAGCATGTGCACGAGTTAAACTTTCATTTTAAAGCAAAATTGTCGGTAGCTTGACCACCATTTGCATTTACAGCCTACAACGCTCTTCAATGAGCGTACCCGTGCTACAACTGAAGTGTCATTCTATGTTGAGCCTTTTTAGTATTTTTAAAATAGTGATTTGGATGCATCTGGCCAAGTGGCACTGGTACGCTCATTGAAGGCAATTTGGCTTGGCGATCAAACGTAAAAACCCAGCTACCAACGTAATTTGCTTTTCAACGAAAGTTTGACTCTTGCACATGCTGAAAGAGACCCTTAGTTAGCCTGGGCCCGCCCATCCTAAGCGTGACGCAACACGAGGGCCTGCTGCGAGCTTAGTCTGGCCAGGCAAGCTATCTCCAGCTCTTCCAAGCTCCCGAAAAATCGGGAGCCAATCAACTATGAGCATCTCCAACGGCCCTGGGTAGAGGCGTGTTCAAGGCAGTGACGTAGTAGAACTGCGACCGGAAGCCATAGATTGTTTACAGAATCTGTGCCGGAAGCACTTCATTCACTAGAAACATTGCGAACATGGAGCAGCGGCAAGCCTTTGACACAGCGGTAGATGCTGTATTGAAAGCATTCAACGGGAAGTTCTCACTGAAAACGGAGCAAAGAGCAGCCCTGGAGGTATTTATCTTCTTCCTGTTACTCAAGCAGTTTCCGTCACGTCACATATGTCAGAGGAAAGAGTGATGTGATTGGTTTAAGCTTCGTCACAGCCTTTTCTGGCTTCGACCAGTAGCAAACTGAGGCATTTCAGGGAGGCGGGTCAACCACGCCTTTGGGAAATGGTTGGGCTTAATATCTTTGCCAGACCAAATGCTCGCAGAGCTTTGAAGTCGCGTTAGCCAGACTAACCCTTAGTTGCTTCAGTGCTGGTGTTACACTTTAAGTAATTCTACCACTCTAAATTACTTTAATTCTGTTATTTTTGACTGTCTAAGTTAGGCTATTTATTGACATGAAATAGAATTACTTCTGTCGGTTTTGTTTTGTGCTTTTTTTCCCCAGACATCGGACATTTCCATGCACAGAAAGACTGTGGCACTCAGAGGCCTCCCTTTGTTTCTGAGGGACTATGGAGCAGAGAAGATTCTGAAGACATGCTTGGTAAGTACGTTTTGACAACTTCAAGCGATAGTCTGGAGTATTTCCAACCATATCCCTGTTGTTCGAGCTCACTGAGTGTTGTCAGTAGGAAGAGCGAGAGAATGTGGTACAACGTAGACTGAATAGTGAACTAGCAGCTTATACTAACTGAATGGCACCATAAGCTCACTTTCAGTTTAATTTCCTATGGTACCATTCAGTTAGCATAAGCTGTCGATTCACTATTTGGTCTAGGTTGTACCAAATTCTGATTCCTCTTCCTACCGACAGCAGGCCCGCCGACAGGGGGGGACAAACGGGTATGTTGTCCCGGGCCCAGGAATGGGGAGGGCCCAGAACTGGGCTCTCATGAAGTTGCGATTAAATTATTTTATTTCATTTCATTTCAAAATGTGTTGATTTGAGGGAGAAATGTGCTATTTTGCATTCAATAAATGATTTCTAGATCTTTTGTCTTTGAAAAAGGTGTCAAGAACCCCCTACCACCCCTAATGCAAAAATGGTTTGGTCTGACTCTTTGATTAAGGGGAAAAAACGACATCGTTCGATCATAGCGCTTCGACAATCAGCGTGCGTGCCATTTGCCAACATGTACAAGTCAGGAGCACAGAAAAGAAAAGAGAGGAAGAAACCAAGAGACTCAGGGGCTCACTGCATAAATATTTTAAAAAGATTCAGATGATGCAGCAGGTACTAGCAAAGGCAGTTGGGCAGCTGAGCCAGGTAAGACACAGCCAACTTTTTCCAGCCCCGTAAAGTAACCCCAACCAAGGCACGCGCGGCACGCAATTCATGTTACAAACGAGGGGAGAGCAAGTCACACTGAACACCATATCAAACGCACAGGGCATTGAATCATTTCATAACCACAACGGCTTAATAACATTGTGTTTCATGTATCTGATTGAAGCTAAGAATATTCACATTAGCCCGCAATCATATCCCGCTGTTTCTCGAGCGGTGTGTTGTTCTCTGCTTTTCACACTGGACAGTACGCACGCACAGTATACTATGTTCGCCCCCAGCCCTGCCCGAAATCCCCCGTCCATCGCTGCTCCTTCAAGAGCACCCCAATCGCATGATTATAGTAGACTATCCACGAGTTTAGGAAGGCATTGCGGGGGCTGTCGCATGCAGGCTTGGGGCGTAACGGAATACATTTAATGGCATTCGGTTAAAGGATACAAAATAACTAACCGCTTATTCCGTTACAGTACAGGGGGGAAAGATTCAGTGAAATTGGGGATTACTTCACAGGATCACAATGTGTGTGAGGTTGCTGGTTTTGGGCTTTTTTTTTTATTAAAATGTTAAAACTGTAAAAATGTTGAAATGCTAAAATGAAATGGTTGTTGACCGGTTGAATGGTTTTTGAATACCTGTCATTTAAGGGTTGGAGTGAGTAGAGACTGGGATAAGAGAGGTGTGTGTGTGTGTGTGTGGGGGGGGGGTTGGCCCGGGGGGGCCCATTCAGAGCATTTTGTCCCGGGCCCAGCCAAAGCTGTCAGTGGCCCTGACCGACAGTACTCGGTTAGCTCGAATGACAGGGCTATGGTTGGAAATACTCCGGACTATCGCTTTAAAGTGACACACAACTTCATAAGCTCCACATCGTTTTATGCTCTTAAATGTGAACATTCATTTTTGCTCGTTGGTGCTCAACAGAACACTGATCTAGAAGAAGGCTACACAAAAGGTGTGAAGATGGCCATCCTGACTGTGGTTGAAGATGATGTTGGGGCCTCCGCTTCCTCACCACACATTGAAGACTATGCCATCATACTAGAAGAGCTTGTGGTAATGCAGAACATCCGTGATTTGCCAAATGCATTTGCACTTCTTTTTGGCCTCTTGTATGCTCTCAATTTTCAGTGCCCTAAAGAGTTGAAATACACATGTGAGATGATTCAGAAAGTCTTCTTGGGACTTGATGACTGCTCAGCAAGAGTTCAGTCTTTCAAAACTAAACTCTCGCGGTAAGCGGCTCACTGCTTAATGGTAAACTTTAGCAGAAATGTCTGAAGGTTTCTAGGTGGGTGTTCACATGTTTGAATTGTTCATTATCGTTGCCGAAAATAAGCAATATTACGGTATGCAAACTCGGTGATCTGAGTTTCTCTCCAAAAGTTCTGTTAATTCAAAAATCTGTATGCAGAATGTTGACTTAAGTTGTTGTAACTGCAGATTTTTTACAGTGCAGGGTGTACCGTGCCTCTCGCCCATAGTCAGCTGGGATAGGCTCCAGCTTTCCTGCGACCATGTAGAACAGGATAAGCAGCTACAGAGGATGGATGGATGGATGGATGGATGGATGGATGGAGCTGTGTTGGATTTCTGCCAAACAAGATGTGTTTTGGTTTCATTAGTCTGGAGAACATTTTCCCAGTCTCCAACATGCCTTTTGGCAAATTCCAAACATGATTTCATTTGGCTGTTCTCTGAAGCCTAGATTTGTGAAGTGGTCCGAGCTGTGGTTGTTCCGTGAACAGCTTCTCCCTTCTGACCTGTAGATCTCTCCAGATCCCTCACAGTTATACTTGTTCTCTTCGATACTTCTCTTCCTCATTCCCTCTTTACCTGGTAACTTGCTTTTTGGTGGATGGCCTCCTCTAGGCAGAGTCATGGTCAGGCCAAATTATTGGATTTAATGGTGACCCTTGGGATGTTCTTAAGTTTGGGATATTTTTAATAACCAAACCCTGATAGATAGTTTTCCAGAACTTTGTCCTGAATTTGTTATGATAGCTCCTTGGTGTTCATGATGCTGTTTGTTTATTCTGTAATAAACTCTGGGTTCTTCCAGGAACAAGTGTATTTATATTGAGAACATGTGACACTTTAATTGCACCCATGTTGACACCATTCAACTCATTTATAATCTTCTGATGGCAGCTGGTTGCACCTAAACTAATTAAAGAGTTTTCACGAGTTGTTTGTAGACAAGTTTGTAATCTATTTTGACATTTCCCTCCATTGATTATTATTCCCTTCTTTACATTATGTGCAGTTTTGTGTACATCCATGACACCAATTAAGTTGTATGACTACAAAATGGATATCATGAACATTGAATATTGTGAATATTTACATATTGTGAGTGCATTAAATGTACTTCATTGATCAAGATTGGCAGGCACAATCTGAAGACGGAGACTATCTACACACGGTACCAATCAAAAGTTTGTACACCACTACTTAGAAGTTTTTCTGTATTTTGATATTTCTATTTTCTACACTTTAGAACAATACTGAAGATATCAAAACTATGAAACATGTATGGAATTATGCGGTAAACAAAAAGTGGTAGACAAAATATGTTTATCTTCAAAGTAGCCACCGTTTACTTTGATGAGGGTTTGTACCGTATGCTACTGGCATTACCTTAACCAGGTTTATGAGGTAGTCACCTGGAACGCTTTTCAATTAACAGGTATGCCTCGTCAAAAGACTTAGCAGACTAGTTTCTTACCTGTTTGAGATCAAATAGTAAATAATAAACATACAATAAATGGCCCTATTCCACAACTGTCGTAATCTGTATTATGTCATGTCCAAATTTTGACTGGTACTGTACATAGAGATATACCTTTATCAAATATACCGTAAATATGCTATTGATCCCTCCAAGTGCAAATTTGGTACAGTGGTTTGGACAGGTTTTTGCAAACGCACATCACCCGTTCCAATCTTATCCATTCTGTCATGATAATTGACCCAGCTGCCTCACTAGCTCTCATATTTCATCAGATGGCAGTATGCCTCACTAGACACACATCATTTCGGTTCGTTTTTGGATCGTCGTCAAGTTTTTGTCACACTTATCTAAAAACACACTCGTGGAAGATATGGAAGATAATAGTGGAGCTTATCTAGTGCATTCATGAAACCAATGCAGTGCAACAGATTTGTATCCAAATGATATGGAAATAAGGAGTAGTGTGCCATCTCCGAAATAATCACATCAGTGTAAAGGATATTTTATGAGAGGATACTTTGATCAAAGGCTAATTTGGCTAGTCATGATTTCTAGTTAGCTGGAAATGAAATCTAGCAGAAAGCATGCTAATTGGCTACGTTTCAGAACAGAGGACTGAAGTGGTGTATAAAATAACCTACAACCTGACATTCTTCCACATTATGTATAGTTTAATCTAATAATTTATTGATTTCACATGCAATTTGGATGAGTGAGTGCGATATTATTGGACCTCACAGTTATTAAATAATAATAATAATAATAATAATAAGCTACAACCAGTACCTTTTTGCACCAACCTTAACTATAATTGTTCATACCAACTAGTTTGGGAGAAATCTGCAGTTGTGAGAAGTTTTAGTCCAACCCTGTTCCTACTGTACCATTGTGGTGCATATAGTACGGTATGTCTTGGGTTGAAACGTACATTTAAACCTTTAGGCGTATTGCAAATAATTAAATATCCACTTGCAATAGTGTTAAAGCTTTGGGATTTTTTTTAATTAAATCAAATACCATTTGTCATATGTCAAGTCATTCAAATTGGGTATAACTGAAGGCAAGAGACTCTTAACAACTTCGGAACGATGCTAATTTCAACTCTCTAGCATGTGTCTTAAAATCATGCCCCTGTGAAATGGAGCTTATTTCCATTTTTTCAAGGCCTGACTTTCCTGCAATGTGATAATTTCAGGTGTGAAATGTCAGATGTTATATTTAAGATGTTTGTGTGTGTGTAATGACAGACTCCATTGTCTGAACGTCTAAGAATGCAAATGTTAATGTGATACCTTAATGAAGACAGGTGTTAACATCATGATAGCTGAGAAAATAAACTCAATTTATATGCCTGAGGGGGAAAAAAAAAACAGACACACTATTTTCACCTTTTATATTAAGTTATAAACTCATCAGCCACTTTAATAGGAACTTGTTCTTGATTTGAAGCTTCCTGTTCTTTGCTGCAGGAGTGGAACCCAGTGTGCTCTTCTGTTTTCTGTTGCATGCTGAGATGCTTTTCTGCTCACCACGGTTGTAAAGAGTTGCTATGAGTTACTATATCCTTCCTGGCAAAAAAGCTCGAACCAATCTGGCCATGTTCCTTTGACCTCTCTTATCAACAAGGCGTTTGTTTCCACCCACGGAACTGTCGCTCACTCGACTCGGTGGTTTTTGTTTTCCGCACCATTCTGTGTAACCTCTAGAGACTGCTGTGTGTGAAAACCCCAGGAGATCAGCAGTTTCTGAAATACTCAAACCAGTCCATCTGGCTCAAACCAACACCCATGTCACAGTGAAAGAAAGTCACACTTTGAGATCACAATTTTTCCCATTCTGATGTTTGAAGTGAACATGAACTGAAGCTCTTGATTTGTATCTGTATGATTTTATGCATTGTGCTGCTGTCAAGGGATCGGCTGATTAGACAACTGCAGAAAATCACAGGTGTGTGGGTGTTCTTAATAAAGTGGCCGGCGAGTGCATGTAAGAAACTTGTCCACTAATTACCTTTTGACAAGGCACACCTGTTAATTGAAAAGCTTTCCAGGTGACTGCCTCATCAAGCTGGTTAAGATAACGACAATAGTATATAAATGAAGACTCTAAAATATGAATCATTTCGTTGTTTGTTTGGTTTTTTTAAAAACAATTTTTGTTTACCACGCAAGTCTGTATATATCTTGAAGATATCTACCTATTCAGAACCATGATTACAGGACTTTTGCTGATTGGATTAGGCATTGCCCTGGTATATCGAGGAAATCAGACAACGGTGACAGCTGTTCAAAGCCCCACAAAGCTGCCCGATATGATTGGAGTGGTGGGCAAAGCTGTTGACACTCGGACTGTGGACATTCAGAACTTTAACCACAAAATAGTTGTTATCTCGGAGCAGCTTTCAGCTTTGCAAGGAATACGTTTTTTGGAGATCAGTTTGAATAGAATGGACGGAATGGACAGATATGGACGAGCGGTGAGGACGTGCAAAGACTGCGTCTGGAAAGACAAAACAATTCATATCTTATCGACATTCGGCTCCCGTAGACAGCACCGGCTTTGGTTCAGGCCGTTGCTGAGGCAACATTTCCCCCTGAAGGTCACTGCCGGGAGACACACTCGCATTCCTTCTCTAACTTTCCGCGGTCGCCATTTTTACCCCCAGTGTGACAAGCGGGTGCGTGACCAGCGCCTTCATGGCTGCAGGAGCGGATGGCTGCTTGCTTGCGCTGGATTACCTCCTCCCCTCCCCCCCACCCCCTACCCCTGATTCCCCCCCCTCAAGTCTCGTGTTTTAAAGTGTACTTGTGTTGTTGTTTGTGTTACTGTGTGCTTGTGCGGAAGTTTTTAAATGCTCCCACACTGTACTCCTGACAGGAGCATAGTGGGGGGGGTGTTCTTTTTTCCTCATCTTTCCTCATGCTACTACTGTGTTTCTTTTCTTTTATCCCTGTCTTCCTGTCCTGTTCCCCCCCTGTAAGGACAGGTTGATGGTCAATTTCACTGGTAACAGTGACAAAGGGTTTATTCATATGTTCCATATTTTATTTCGTAGTTTAGTTTCGATGTCTTCAGTATTGTTCTACAGTGTAGAAAATAGAAATATCAAAATACAGAAAAACCTGTACAAACTTCTGACTGGTGCTGTAACCATATGCACTATAATGTAAGATGTTAATTCGATTTTCTTTTCCTTTGACGTATTTGATTTTACGATGTAAAGTTTTGCCAAAAAAAGCACTGTTTAGATGTGTGGAAGAAGTCCAGATAAATTGAATAGAAACTCTTGAAAGTGAAAAGATGGCAACAATGACAACAATTATAATTTAAAAAAACAAACAAAAAAACCCCAGAAAATTATATCTTTTAAGGGGATAACAATCTGAGCATCAACTGCCCAATTTCTCCCAACTTCAATATGCAAATAAATAAATAAATAACATGATGTTTTTTATATCCGTGACAACTCATTCACAGACGTGCAAAACATTTCCGAATCTGCTTTTATGAGAAGGATGAAAATGTTTTAACTCCAAGATTCAAAGTAGTTATGAGCTGATGAACTGGCTGATGTGCGTTCAAAAAGGAGGGTTAATAGCTTAACAACTGCCAGCTCATCAAACTACATAAAAGCTTATGAGTGGAGGCGTTGGAATGACTCACACAGATTTGAAGAAAAAAAAATCTGCATAAGCATTTGAACACGTGCTGTCTGAAGCACACCACATTTTAATACTAACCCGTTTTTATGTATTCTAGACCTTTCACAGCTCTGGGAGAAGAACAATGAACAATAAACCCATGCAAATGATTAACAGTGTATGTTAAAATGCAGGGCTCCCAAGTGGTGCAACAGAAACGTGCTTGCTCTGTTATCTGAAACTTGTGAGTTTGAATCCCAATGATGTCACAGCCATCTGTAACTGGGAGTCTGAGAGAGCAAAAATTGGCCTTGCTCTCAGGCAGGGAGGGGAAGGGCAGCATGCTTTCTGTCCCCTGTCAAAACAAATAAGTATAAAAATCACCCTTGCTTGAATTACAGGTGAGATGTTGTCTCGAAATTGATGTGTTAATTAACAGCCCACTTCTTGTGTTATCACTGTTTTTGCAGACACAGTTGGTGATGTCACACAATATCTGAGACATTATGATTTTTTCCGCCCCACAGTTTATAAAGGTTTTGTGGGGAAAAAAACATCAGTAGTGATGCAAAAGATGGCTCTTTTCCATCAGAGCAACCGACTCATTGGCTCACCGATAAGACACGGATCTTTTGACTAATCACTTGTCGAAGTTGTTGGCTTCATTTGTTAGACTACATTTTACTATCTGATTACAAATAAATCATATAGTTGATATACTGTTGAGAGAGAAGTTGTTTTAAATCAATGTAAAACCAGCTGCATAATTTTATGCATTGACAAATGTAACATGTTTCTGAATTAATAAAGTGTGCTGCTCTTAACTATCATTTATATTATATTACGTTAATGGCATTTAGCAGACATTCAACATACCTAGAGCAGCCTGGGGAGCAGTTGGGGGTTAGGTTCCTTGCTCAAGGACACTTCAGAAACAACAGTCTCTGGTCCAGGGAGTCAAACCAGTGATATTTTGGTCCCAAAGCTGCTTCTCTAACCATTAGGCCATAGCTTCATCATGGATTCATAAGATACACACACATAACCCCAATAAAAAAACAAAACAACCCCCCCCCCCAAAAAAAAAAAAAAAAAAAAATCTCCAAAGAGCACTTCACATATGGGTCACCTCTCAAGAGTTGTCTTTTTTTTTTTTTCCAAAAGACATTATTATTAAAAAGAGGGTGGCACGGTGGTGTAGTGGTTAGCGCTGTTGCCTCACAGCAAGAAGCTCCGGATTCGAGCCCTGTGGCCAGCGAGGGCCTTTCTGTGCGGAGTTTGCATGTTCTCCCCGTGTCCGTGTGGGGTTCCTCTAGGTGCTCCGGTTTCCCCCACAGTCCAAAGACATGCAGGTTAGGTTAACTGGTGACTCTAAATTGACCGTAGGTGTGAATGTGAGTGTGAATGGTTGTCTGTGTCTGTCAGCCCTGTGATGACCTGGCGACTTGTCCAGGGTGTACCCCGCCTTTTGCCTGTAGTCAGCTGGGATAGGCTCCAGCTTGCCTGCGACCCTGTAGAAGGATAAAGAGGCGAGAGGTAATGAGATGAGATTATTATTAAAAAGATTTGCAATTTAAAACAAGTTTCTACACCTAGCTGCTGCTGCTTCTTCTTCTTGTTATTATTCCGGGGTGCCATGGTGGTGGTGTGGTTAGCACTGTCGCCTCACAGCAAGAAGGTCCGGGTTCGAGCCCCGTGGCCGGCGAGGGCCTTTCTGTGTGGAGTTTGCATGTTCTCCCCGTGTCCGCGTGGGTTTCCTCCGGGTGCTCCGGTTTCCCCCACAGTCCAAAGACATGCAGGTTAGGTTAACTGGTGACTCTAAACTGACCGTAGGTGTGAATGTGAGTATGAATAGTTGTTGGTGTCTGTGTCAGCCCTGCGATGACCTGGTGACTTGTCCAGGGTGTACCCCACCTCTCATCCATCATCTGGGATAGGCTCCAGCTTGCCTGCGACCCTGTAGAACAGGATAAGTGGCTACAGATGATTTATGGATGGATTATTATTGCGCTGTTTTTGAAAATCTTGTTGAATATTTCATGCAATGTGTAGCACCTGGAATAAAAGTTTACGCATGTGTCAACCTTAACATCAATATATACAGTAATACTGGTGTATCGTCGCAGCCCTATTCAGGACAATCTGACAAATATTGAATACAGATCCTCGAGGTGCCAAAGAAAAGTGCTTTTCATCTAGCTTTGGATTCCTATCATTTGGTCCATGATGTGAACCTTAAGCTTGGTGGCAGAGGGACCAAAACAGTCATTACTTGTCTCTCTGAAGCACTAATGATCAATCTGTTTTGCTGTCAGAATGGCCATTAAATTTAATCAGCTAAGCAATCATTTCAAACAGAGCAGGGAGACACGGCAACGTAAGCTCTCAAAAGTGTTTTATTATATTGGCTGGGGAAAACAAATAGATAGGAATATACAGTGACTCTAAAACGGTGTCAACTCTAGAGACTGTTGTGTGTTAAAATCCAGGAGATCAGCAGTTTCTGAAACACTCAAACCAGCCCATCTGGCACTAACATCCATATCATGGTTAAAGGTCACGTATTATACCTCTTTCCCACAAGTTGACACAGTTCCCTGAAGTCTTAATGAAATGTCTGTGACCATGTTTTGGTCAAAATACTACAAGGATAAAGCACCACAGCTCCTTTTTCACTCTGTCTAAACAGCCCTGTTCAAAACAGCCGATTTCAGGAACGGTCTGTTCCTTTAAATGATAATGAGCCACTATTTGCTCCACCCCCCTATTCCACCAGCCAATCCGGTAGCACATTCCTCATGAATATTGATTCACAAAGGCAGTTCTCAAGCCATGAGTGGAGATGCACAGATGAGATAAGAGGGCGGGATAATTTGAATGAGCTCCTTGTGACATAGAAAGTGGAGCCAAATCTGAGCAGCTTGTTGAAGGACATGTTTCCTGGAATAGGAGCCCAAAAGAAACTGACTGAGTGTTTTGTTTGAGTGTGTAGCTTGGTAAGGACTATAGCTACCCAGCTGTATGTGCACGAGCTCTGAAAAGTCACTTTTTCATAATACGTCATCGTTAAAATCACCAAGATCACAATTTTTCCCTAGTCTGATGTTTGATGTGAACATTAATCAAAGCTCTTAAGCTGTATCTGCCTGACTTTATGCATTTTACTTCTGCCAAATGATTGGCTGAGTAGATAATGAGCATAAATGACCAGGGTCTGGTTGTTCAAAACATGGTTATTTTAACGGCAGGTTAACCTGTAACCATCTGTTAAAATTTTAACCTGCCGTTAGTTAACCAGCTGTTAAAAATCATTTCTTGAAGCTAATTTAACCATGCCATTAGCAAACCAATTGGTTTAGCCCTAACCAGTTGGTTTTGACGTCACACCGTGTAAAACCCTTCCTTAATTCGCCGTACCTGTATGTCATCACAAGGCCATGTAATGTACTGACTGGGACTTGGACACAAGGGTATTTGTCACTTCATTAACCACTCTGCTAACAGTTCCTTCCTCGATGCCCACTGTATTGCTGATTTGCATAAAATCTAAAGGCAATGAGCACCTGCTCCTCAATGGACAACGCATGGCTTTTTCGTGTTGGGTGTTTCAAATCTTCTTGCAACAAATCAAATATATAACGGAGAGCTTCTCTACCAAATTGGTACCAATGTCAAAGTTCTGTGTCATCGTATCGAAGTAACTTGTTTGGTCCTCGTCTGAATTGTTTTGGACGCCATGCATTAACAATCGGGAACATGCCAGCAGCATTCGCCTGTAAGATGAACGCCATTTTGATGTTCCCTGGACCACTTGGTTAAAAGATAACAGAGGCTGGGAGGTGTGTTAACTTTAACCATTTGATTAACTTTAACAGAGTTTTGAACAACAGTTTCACAGTAGGTTATATTTAACAGTGTTAAATAGTGATTTAACCAGTGATTAAAAGATTACCATACATGCCAACCTATACGGAATGTCCATATTTTATACGGATTTGATTCAATAAACGTAGTATACGGGCGTACAAATAAAGTTATATGGATTCTTTAAAAAAACTTCAATATTTATTTAGAGCTATAATCAATTCCCACGATGATAAAAGAGCGCATAACATTTACAAACGTACTGTACACCACAGACAGCCAGTAAAGAGTCTTATGAAATCGCGCATTATCTTGTGGTAGCGAGACTTTGTTTCACTTTTGATCATGCGCACACCGCATTGCGAGAATCCCGGCAACCGTGAAGTAACATTTTGTTTGAAAAGTGTATTTCCACCTGAGCGACTTTCACTAGCGACTGAAAAGATTCTGAATGGGCACTCCGGCAAAAAAATTCAAAACACAATACAGCGGTAGGTTTCTCCCTGAATGGAAGGACCTTTTCAATAGCATAATCCAACCGGCAGCCTCCAAAAACGAAGAATACGCACACTGCACACTGTTTGCGTGACATCAAAGTTGCAGCATCGGGAGTGTATGATGTGAAAGAACATTTCAAATCGAAACTACATCAGCGGAATGCAAGCCAAAGGCAAAATCAGCCACTGATGACAGTATTTGCGCGCTCAAAAACTGATATGCCAACAACTGGAAAAGACAGAAAACACAAGGTAGTGGGCGTTCAAGTTAGGCAGTGCTCCGTTTACCCCACAGTAATGCTGACTGTGAGAGGGTTTTCTCTCAAGTCAGGAAGATGCACACAGAGAGCAGAAAGAACCTGAATGCAGACACACTGACCTGGCCTACTGCAGTGTAAGATCAACACAGACACTTGCTGTGACATGCAGCCTAGTGAGGTATTTGTGCAGAGTGCTAAAAAAGCTGTCATGGAGTACAATTCAGAACATTAGAGTGACACTTTGTTTTTGTCAAACATTGGAGCTTTGTATTCATTGTGAAGGTTTATTGTTATTAATATTGAATAAAAAGTAACTGGGATATATCATTGTTAATTATCATTCAAATTTTAGGTAAATTATTTTAATTTGCATCTTATAAGGATTTTATAAGGGAAATAAGGATTTTGGAGGTTGGTTATACAGGTTTGATTGACCAAAGGTTGACATGTATGGATTACCATGTTTTGAACAACTGGACCCAGGTGTACAGGTGTTCCTATAAAACTGGATGGCAAGTGTATGTAGATAAGGTTAATTTGGCTAAAACTTGTATATGACTGTGTGTAGAAATGTAACATTTGTTTTATACAGTTAAAGTATTGAAACTATCTCCAAAAAGCTAAATCCGTTAAGAAAATGAAGTAAATTGAACTTTCTATCAATTCTGTATTATTTTCCCTTACTACAGTAATTATTCCTGAGTGAAATCCGCAAGGAAGTACACCCGTGTTCCCGACAGCTAAGTTTCTGAGTCAGGATAGCAGAAAAAAGCTGAGAAATTTATGGTACTGGAAAGTGAATCACTCTAACTTTTCTTCAAACCTAGCCAATAAAATACATTTCAATATAAAAATAGTAATGAGAGCAGTACGGTGGTGTAGTGGTTAGCACTGTCGCCTCACAGCGAGAAGGTTCTGGGTTCGAGCCCAGTGGCCAAAGGGGGCCTTTCTGTGTGGAGTTTGCATGTTCTCCCCATGTCTGTGTGGGTTTCCCCCAAAGACATGCGGTTAGGTTAACATGGGGCAGCCTTGGGCTGAAATGCCCTTGAGCAAGGTACTTAATCCCAACTGCTCCCAGGGTGCTGTAGTCTGGGTGTGTGTTCACTGCTTCAGATGGGTTAAATGCAGAGGATGAACTTCACTGTGCTTCAGTTTGCATGTGACAAATAAAGGCTGCTTCTTCTTTTTAATTTTTCATAGTCTTCCAGTCATTTGATGACCATGAGAGATATTGAAACCCTAGTCGGGTTTTTCTGACCTGTTGAACAGGTCGGTCCCAGACGCTCTTATCCAGCAGGATGTACAGCATACCTAGAGCAGCCTGTGGAGCAGGTGCTTTGCTCAAGGGTACTTTAGCCATTCCTGCTGGTCCAGGAAATTGAACCAACAACCTTTTGGTCCCAAAGCTTCTTCTCTAACCATTAGGCCATGGCTTCCCACATATGCAGTGTGGTTTATGCCTCGATTTTGTCATGGCTAACAAATTTCCAGCATCAGGCCTGTAATATGAACATTAGAGAACAACAAATGAACCTTGAAGTGTGATGTAATCAAAGAACAATGATGTGGCATCTCGGACACTCCACGACACCCTGATGAAAAGTCTAGTGTGTCAGAATTTGTGTTTTCTTGCCAGGTTTGATAGCTCCTATGATGCGTTCTGTGATTGACAATTTGACAATGATTGACGATTTCTTGACCCTCCTTCCTGATGACATGCAAGGACGTAAACGATGATTGGTCAGGGTCAACCTTGTAGTGTTGCCAGTCTCCTGACCAAGACATGCCAAGAATTTATGGCACTATGATTGCCTAATCTGACATGGTGACCACTGGGAAAGACAAGAATATTGTGGAAAACCTCAGATCCTTGAATCTGGCTCAAAACATAGGAACGACTTTCAGATTATGAGATTCAGGGGACATGTGCATGCAATGATCTCTTGCTATGTATACATAATAATACAGGAGAATTTAAAGCTCAACCAAAAACAACCTTTTACACACAACAGCTCAAAAGCAAAAAGAATCAAAAGTGATCGTTTCCTGTACAGTGTTGTCCCAAGGTGTTTGTTTATGAACTGTATAATGTAAGGTTGCAGTCTATAATCCTGATAAGGACTTGATTCGGTTTATCCAGAGAAAATTTCAAGAGTGTCTGCTCCTGTCTGTTGATGAACAAAGAGGATCCTATTTCTTCTGGAATGTTCTGGAAACAAAATGTTAAAATACATTATGTGCTGCAAGTAACAGTTCAAGCAATGACTATAAAACTCATGGATGGGCATGGCTCCATGCCGTTCTGTTCTATAGAAATGAAGCCAAAATTCTTCCACCACTTTGTCAAATTTGGAGCCAGAGTTTCCACAGTACGGACTTTCTGCTGCCAGCTGGAGCCAGAGTCTGAGGTAAAGATGATAGTCAAAGTCAGGTACATCTACTTATTTGGTAGCCCCACCCCCTTCTCCTGATACCAAGATCCAGCACGTTGCCAAGGCTGTCAATCACTTCATTCCAAAGTGTATCCATGTCTTTGTGGAATATAGTAGAATAACATTTTAAAAACTAATTTCTGGGGGAAAACAAAAGAAAAAAAGTGCAGATATCAGCATGGGGGAAAACTAACTGAAAACTAACTAAAATAAACTACTTTGTCATTGAAACACATGGGAATAGGTGGTGCTACATATTATACTGCAGCCAGCCAGCAGGGGCGCTAGACCTGTGCTTGCTCCACTTTTTTGAGACGTTATGCTGTCCATGTTTCTTTTTCACATGGCTGTGTTTTCGTTTCTGAACTCCATGTTACCAAAGAAAAGTGTGAATTTCAAAGCAAAAAAGTTAAATCTAAAGCTTTTGCTTCTTCACTTGTTGCCCTGGGTGAACCTTTAAGAGCTATATGTATTACAGTGCGAGTGTTATATCTGTTTCAATGGAAGAAAAGCTAAGATCTAGAGATGTGTGTGGGACTTATTTCCCCCCCAAAGGAATTCTGATCGATGTGTGTAGGATTTTTTTATTTTTTTGTTCAAAGTAATTCTGACCAATCCCACCCACTCCCACGGTTACTATATTATTTTTGTTTGTATTCACCTGCAATATTTTCTAACAACCTTAGTTGTTTAGTAGAATGCCGTAAATGCATCACGCAGCACCACACAAACACACCGCAATGTCAAAACTTGTTTTTGGCAAGCTTCATATTCCCCATCATATCCCACATGACCCCGTTCCCGCCCCCATAATAGTCAAAATGCTACCACAACTTTTTCGTTGCGTTCTGTGACCGCTAGCATTAATTGTTAAATTAAGCCTTAAAAATCTGTCATGGTGCAGGTTATTTAGGCTCCAATTATTTAGCTTATAACATTTCCATTAAATTATATCTCTTCGCAGAAATCTGTGGGGGGAAAAAAATCTCAAATCCATCGGAGAGTCACAATTTCGCAGTCAGAAAACTTTTTTTTTTTTAATTATTTTTTCCTCCAAAAAATGCTGTTTAAAATGTATTTATTAGCTTTCCAGTTTTCTCAGGCTCTGTTTCTTGTCTCAAAGCTTTGAAAGAAGACCTTTTGACCATTCATTCAGTTCCTGCACCAATCAGATACGAGCGCTAAAGCCAATGATATAAAACATATTATTTATTTGAAATGAAGAATTTTTTCCAATGTAGGAATCAAAAACTAGTAAAAACAGTATATTTAACAATTATTCCATGAAATCGAGTCGTACATGAGCTGATAGCCGATGAGGCGCATTCACTGGATTTCTACAGTGGGGCAGAAAAGTATTTAGTCAGTCACCAATTGTGCAAGTTCTCCCACTTAAAAAGATGAGAGAGGCCTGTAATTTTCATCATAGGTACACTTCAACTAAGAGACAAAATGAGGAAAAAAAATCCAGAAAATCACATTGTCTGATTTTTAAAGAACTTATTTGCAAATTATGGTGGAAAATAAGTATTTGGTCAATAACAAAAGTTCATCTCAATACTTTGTTATATACCCTTTGTTGGCAATGACAGAGGTCAAACGTTTTCTGTAAGTCTTCACAAGGTTTTCACACACTGTTGCTGGTATTTTGGCCCATTCCTCCATGCAGATCTCCTCTAGAGCAGTGATGTTTTGGGGCTGTCGCTGGGCAACACGGACTTTCAACTCCCTCCAAAGATTTTCTATGGGGTTGAGATCTGGAGACTGGCTAGGCCACTCCAGGACCTTGAAAAGCTTCTTACGAAGCCACTCCTTCGTTGCCTGGGCGGTGTGTTTGGGATCATTGTCATGCTGAAAGACCCAGCCACGTTTCATCTTCAATGCCCTTGCTGATAGAAGGAGGTTTTCACTCAAAATCTCACGATACATGGCCCCATTCATTCTTTCCTTTACACGGATCAGTCGTCCTGGTCCCTTTGCAGAAAAACAGCCCCAAAGCATGATGTTTCCACCCCCATGCTTCACAGTAGGTATGGTGTTCTTTGGATGCAACTCAGCATTCTTTCTCCTCCAAACACAAGTTGAGTTTTTACCAAAAAGTTCTATTTTGGTTTCATCTGACCATCTCCCAATCCTCTTCTGGATCATCCAAATGCTCTCTAGCAAACTTCAGATGGGCCTGGACATGTACTGGCTTAAGCAGGGGGACACATCTGGCACTGCAGGATTTGAGTCCCTGGCGGCGTAGTGTGTTACTGATGGTAGCCTTTGTTACTTTGGTCCCAGCTCTCTGCAGGTCATTCACTAGGTCCCCCTGTGTGGTTCTGGGATTTTTGCTCACCGTTCTTGTGATCATTTTGACCCCACGAGGTGAGATCTTGCGTGGAGCCCCAGATCGAGGGAGATTATCAGTGGTCTTGTATGTCTTCCATTTTCTAATAATTGCTGCCACAGTTGATTTCTTCACACCAAGCTGCTTACCTATTGCAGATTCAGTCTTCCCAGCCTGGTGCAGGTCTACAATTTTGTTTCTGGTGTCCTTTGACAGCTCTTTGGTCTTGGCCATAGTGGAGTTTGGAGTGTGACTGTTTGAGGTTGTGGACAGGTGTCTTTTATACTGATAACGAGTTCAAACAGGTGCCATTAATACAGGTAACGAGTGGAGGACAGAGGAGCCTCTTAAAGAAGAAGTTACAGGTCTGTGAGAGCCAGAAATCTTGCTTGTTTGTAGGTGACCAAATACTTATTTTACTGAGGAATTTACCAATTAATTCATTAAAAATCCTACAATGTGATTTCCTGGATTCTTTCCCCCCATTCTGTCTCTCATAGTTGAAGTGTACCTATGATGAAAATTACAGGCGCCTCTCATCTTTTTAAGTGGGAGAACTTGCACAACTGGTGGCTGACTAAATACTTTTTTGCCCCACTGTACATTCACTGGATTTTGAGAAACAGAGCAGTTTTATTTGTATTTTTTTGCAAATTCGATAAATAAAAACTTTATACAAAACATCTGACAAAATAATTTCCACTTAGGCGGACTTCTTAAAAACCTATCGATGTCTGTACGAATTGACTTTAGTGTTGTTTTTTGTAGGAAGCACCATCTTGCTGTCGTGCCGAGGTATAGAATAGTTTTAGACATTTATTTAATTCATCCTTGGACATTTCAGTTCTGTAATTTTCAAACTTCTTAGAGATTTTGAACCAGTCTAAAAAAAAAATGCAACAAATTTTCATGCTTGAAGATGAAGAATTGTAAACAAACCGGCGAAATGACAGTAGCAATTTGTGAAAAATGCGATAATAATAATTCTTGAAAAAAAAAATAAAGATACGTTCTTACCATCAAATACTTTCACTCCATAGTTTGTTGCCTTTTTTTTTTGTATTTTTTGGGGTTTTGTTTTCGAGTAGAGTTTTTTTTCATCCTGGGTTGGTTCAACAACACGCGCCGCCATTTTGTTTTTCTCTACTCACGGTATATGAGCTGATATCCTAGGAGTAGAGTAGCCAATCAGAGCGCATGATTGCTCATATCCATTGAATGTGGCTAGAATAATTGCATATATGCATATAGAAAGAACCCTTATCCATTTTCCAAAGAAAAAGAGCTCCTGATCTTGGACAGGATGGCTAGTGGCTACTGAAGATGAATAAATAGATGGATTCGTGATACATTTCCTTTTTTTAAATCACTTTTTTCCCTACATTAGTGGTGCAACAGTGTTAAACGTAGGTGGCATGAGCATTGGTATGAGTCAGGCCAAGTTTACATTAGACCATATCTGTCTCGTTTTCTTCGCGGATGCACTGTCCGTTTACATTAAAACGCCGGGAAACGGGAATCCGCCAGGGTCCACGTATTCAATCCAGATCGTGTCAGCTCCGGTGCTGTGTAAACATTGAGAATACGCGGATACGCTGTGCTGAGCTCTAGCTGGCGTCATCATTGGACAACGTCACTGTGACATCCACCTTCCTGATTCGCTGGCGTTGGTCATGTGACGCGACTGCTGAAAAATGGCGTGGACTTCCGCCTTGTATCACCTTTCATTAAAGAGTATAAAAGTATGAAAATACTGCAAATACTGATGCAAATACTGCCCATTGTGTAGTTATGATTGTCTTTAGGCTTGCCATCCTTCCACTTGCAAGTGGTAAGTGATATGCACTGGGATCTCACACACAGCGGCTCAGTCCCGAATCACTGCTCGTGCGCTATACTCGCACGCTCTGTGAGCTGCGCAGGGCCGGAGTGCGCACCCTCCAGAGGGCACTCGCTGTTCAGGGCGGAGTGATTTGGAGCGCAGGATGCCTGCGGAGCCGGGCGTATCCGTGTATTGGTGTAGCTGTGTGCACGCGAATCGTGTATTGGTGTTGCTGTGTGCACGCTAATCGTTTTAAAAACGTTAATCTGATGATCCGCTGATACGGTCTAATGTAAACCCCACCTCAGTGCTGCAGACGGGCAAGTATTAAACAGGCTTGATATTAGTCTGGAATTATTGTTTTTTTAATTTTATTTTAATTTCTATCATTCATTCACTCATTCATTTTCAGTAAGCACTCCATCCTGATCAGGGTCGTGGCAAAGGTCACACTCATTCACAACTAGGGGCAATTTAGTGCAGCCAGTCCTCTTATTATTAACTTCCTTATCATGGTATACTGTCATACCCTTCTATTGTCCTGCCCCAGGATACCTCTATACAGCATACCAAAAAAGCAAATCCCATCTAACCCATGTGCACTGTAACCTGTTGTAATGAAACTGCGGCTCAGGCTGTAATAAGGTACAATATGATAGGATGGAGGGTTGATTTTGGTTTAAGGGCAGACATGTAGTGGCTTTATAAGCTGACATAAGCCGACATGTGACATTTGACATTCATGCCTGCGATGGACTTTTCTATGGGATATTTCTCGCCGTCCCTCAGTGCAGCGTTTTGACAACGTGTCTGAAACAGGAGGACGTGAATAATGCATGAGGACTTATAACTCCATTAAGCTTTACTTATTCAACTTTTAGCTAGACAGCATTAAATTATACAGTTTAATGTAGCTTTGCAGAAGTATTTTTCATCTGCAGGTGGGATTGCTTCTTCTCCTTTTTCCTCCCTGCCTTTCTTTGTTTTGCTAAATGGATTCGAAAAAAGGTCGCTGTATTTGGCATTTCAATTGCAAATTTGATTTATCACCCAGCACAGTAAGTGGGCTTACAGTGCTGCACGATTTTATGAACAGCACAGTGGAGATGTGGACGTTCTTTACAATGTATTAATCATATACAGGACCAGTCAAAAGTTAGGACATGCCTTGAAATTCAATGGTTATTTATTTATTTTTATTAATTAACAGACTCTTCATGTCTTAAAGTAATGATGGACGTCGTTTCTCTTGACTTAGTTGAGCAGTTCTTGACATAATATGGATTGTGGTGTAGAATAGGGCTATTTACCATTTTGTTATTATTTACTATTTTGTGTTTGATCTCAAATGCATTAAAGGTACCGGTAGACTACCTTTCAGATTTTTAAAGCGTAGGTCATAAAAAGAATTTTCCCAGACACCCGGTTATTTTTGTTGAGTGGACCGAAAGCTACTGAACCTCCAATTATATTACACTACCGTTCAAAAGTTTGGGGTCACTTTGAAATGTCCTTATTTTTGAAAGAAAAGCACTGTTCTTTTCAATGAAGATCACTTTAAACTAATCAGAAATCCACTCTATACATTGCTAATGTGCTAAATGACTATTCTAGCTGGTTTTTGGTGCAATATCTCCATAGGTGTATAGAGGCCCATTTCCAGCAACTCTCACTCCAGTGTTCTAATGGTACAATGTGTTTGCTCATTGCCTCAGAAGGCTAATGGATGATTAGAAAACCCTTGTACAATCATGTTAGCACAGCTGAAAACAGTTTAGCTCTTTAGAGAAGCTATAAAACTGACCTTCCTTTGAGCAGATTGAGTTTCTGGAGCGTCACATTTGTGGGGTCGATTAAATGCTCAAAATGGCCAGAAAAATGTCTTGACTATATTTTCTATTCATTTTACAACTTATGGTGGTAAATAAAAGTGTGACTTTTCATGGAAAACACAAAATTGTCTGGGTGACCCCAAACTTTTGAACAGTAGTGTACCTTTTTTGTTTTTGATAACAATTAATGAATTTAATATACTGCTATTTTTTCCTGCTTCACCAGGACCCAATACAAGATACCACGTCATGCATGACGTGGTGGGCGTTCCCCGTTCGTGCAAGGCATTGTGGGATACAAATTTGAAACAGGAGAGAAGAATGGAGGACGTGAGTGTGCGAATGAAACATGAAAGACCGACTACAGTAACAGAAAGAAAGCGAGAAGAAAAGACGTTATGTTATATACAAAGGAAAGGAAACGCAGGACCAAACTAATAAATATGGGCGGTCAGCGAGCATCTCGGTGTGATCAGCTGTTCATTTAGCGACAGAATGATGGAACTGTCAGTGCACGCTTAAAGGTCAACCTGTAGATGGCGGTAATGCAACACTGTGGATGCCAGCTGCTGTAAAACCCAAAAGAAGGTAAACCTGCGCACGCGCACACACACGGACTTCCTCTGTCTGCTTGACTGTACGAAGCGAGCGATTTCATGCACGTTATTTGCTCAGGAATCCACTCAAATTAAATAACTTCTCAGCCACAGAATGGCCTGGTATTTTGTGAGATATTACAGAAATAAACATAAATCCCAAAGACCACATTTCAAAGGGAGCTTAATTTTGCCAATTTTATGAAATCGAAAGGCCGTCTAGCTTTAAGAAGGCAAGAAACTCGTCTGCTAATTAAATTTTGACAAGGCACACCTGTTAATTGAAAAGCATTCCAGGTGACTACCTCATGAACCTGGTTAAGATAACGCCAATAATGTGTAAAGCGTCATCAAGGTAAACACTGGATACTTTCTAGAATCTAAAATGTGAAAAACATATATATTTTTTTCTTAACTTTTTTTTTTTACCACATAATTCCATACATGTTCCAGATGTTATTTCATAGGTTTGCATGGTGGTGTAGTGGTTAGCGCTGTCGCCTCACAGCAAGAAGGTCCGGGTTCGAGCCCCATGGCCGGCGAGGGCCTTTCTGTGTGGAGTTTGCATGTTCTCCCCGTGTCCGCGTGGGTTTCCTCCGGGTGCTCCGGTTTCCCCCACAGTCCAAAGACATGCAGGTTAGGTTAACTGGTGACTCTAAATTGACCGTAGGTGTGAATGTGAGTGTGAATGGTTGTCTGTGTCTATGTGTCAGCCCTGTGATGACCTGGCGACTTGTCCAGGGTGTACCCCGCCTTTCGCCCGTAGTCAGCTGGGATAGGCTTCAGCTTGCCTGCGACCCTGTAGAACAGGATAAAGCGGCTAGAGATAATGGATGGATGGATATTATTTCATAGTTTTGATGTCTTCAGTATTGTTCTACAACATAGAAAATATCAAAACGCAGAAAACCCTGTGAATGAGTAGAGTACGGGTAGGTGTGTCCAAACTTTTGACTGGTGCTGTAATTTCGTTTCATAGACGGTGCACTAAGAGCAAGAGATTGTATTTAAAGTAAACTTGGATAGAACGAAACATAGACATCAGTAAAGGAAGACTATCCTGAGTGCATTAGTGCCCTTAACCACACAGTCTGTTTAGCTGGAACATGTTAGTGATGACCTGTAAAACACACACAAACTCAAAGTAATTAATGGCAATTACACGCCTATGCAGTCCCTGTACCTCGTGTTGTTAAACATAATTACTGTCCCTAATGAAACATGAGACACGCGAGTACATGTCCTTGGTGATCTTTGTCACAACAAATGCAACATCGTCCGCAGCACGAAATCAAACCACTTTTATCATCATGTCATCCGTACATGAATAGTGTGGTAAAATAGTGAGGCTCCAGCATCAAAGTGTAAAATGAAACCTGGGTTAGATATGTTGGACTACATAAAGTGCAAGGCAAAAATATAGGCTCACAACGCAATAAATACTCAGGACCTATCAGAAATTCAGACTATATGATACAAATGCGGCAGCATATAAAAGAGATACAGTATATACAAGCAAGAAAACATGACCGGACATGCGTTTATAGGAAAATAATCAACGACAGGGTAGGGTGTTGCAGTCCAATACAAAGCAAAGTTACTGTTACTATTACAAAGTTGATTATTTTCCAAATAACAGCACGACCCTGAAGTGTCAAGTGAAGTCAAGTTTATTTTTATCACGCTTTTAACAATAGACATTGTTGCAAAGCAGCTTTACAGAATTTGAATGACTTTAAACACGAGCTAATTTTACCCCTAATCTATCCCCAATGAGCAAGCCTGTGGCGACGGTGGCAAGGAAAAACTCCCTCAGACGACATGAGGAAGAAACCTCGAGAGGAACCAGACTCAAAAGGGAACCCATCCTCATTTGGGTGATAACAGATAGCACGATTATAACAATTTTAACAGTTCTAACATGAAGTCTATTTCGTTGATGTTATAAACTTTCATAGACGGTGCACTAAGAGCAAGAGATTGTATTGAAAGTAAACTTGGATAGAATGAAACATGGACACAAGTGTTTTTTACTTTGTTTGTAATTAATGCAGCATACGTTTTATCCATTTGTGGTTTTGTTTAGTGTCACAGAACGTCCGCAAAACAATTTAGTAACGTTAGTTATCACATTAGAAACAGTCGTTCCATCAACAGCCAATTTTATCAAGTCCTCTAGCGTGAAGACTTTCCTGTGGAGGAAAACCTAACGTTAAAGCTTTACCTCTGTAAACAATTCCTTCCACTGGAGACTCCTTCCATAAATGTTACAGAAATGTGTGTTTACAGAAAATAAAAATTTGTTTATTCCTAGTCTTGGTCAAGGGGTGGCATGGTGGTGTAGTGGTTAGCACTGTTGCCTCACAGCAAGAATGTTCTGGATTCGAGCCCAGTGGCCACCGGGGGCTTTTCTGTATGGAGTTTGCATGTTCTCCCCGTGTCTGCATGGGTTTCCTCTGGGTGCTCTGGTTTCCCTCACAGTCCAAAGACGTGTGGATTAGGTTGATTGGCTACTCTAAATTGCTCATAGGTGTGTACCGTATGTGTACCCGCCACCAGAAGTGGGTTTGGGTCCCTCTGGTGTGTTCTAATCACTCAAGAATTCATGGAAGCTAGCTGATGGCTTCCTGGATCGCTGACCCTCAACTATGAGGATGGTAAGCAGACAGACAGACATTCTCTGTGAATGCATTGTTACTTTAGGAAGGTTTGTGAAGTGCGATCAGGGCACCGTGCAACACGTAGAACACTGTTGGCCATCCACTGCATCCCGACCTAGCTCCAGCTGTCTTGATTCTGCCTTGCCCCTAGACCCAGTTAGGTCGGGATGAGAGAGTGAGGCTGATGGCTGTGCAACTCTCCCTCCCTCTAATCCAAGTCATGCGCAAGTCATGAATTCAAATTCAAGTCCTGTGGCAATGGGCAAGTGGTGAAGCAGCAGGTGTGGAAACATTGGAAGCTGTAGTCATGAACCTGCACACAGGCGGCCCAGGGCATAGGGTCACTCTCTGCTGGAATGAAGCAGCAGTGGAGTTCAACAGCCCTCTGGGTGTCTGAGCAGCCCTGTTTAGGATTCGCTTTGCTCACCTCCATGGAGGAAGGGGCTAGAAAAGGTGCCCCAAACATAGCGTGCTTCACCTTACCCTGGCCAGCATACCGCAGCTGGAGGGATCCCACTCAGCGGTCGAAATACAACAAAAAGATAGTGAAGGTACTCAATCTTGGCATGTGGAATGTTGACATATGGGTATACCTTCAAAGCCTGGATTGGCTCCATCAGTCACCTCTGGACCCACAACTGCCACCCAAAAAATTGAAATCACGGTCATCTTCGACCCCGAAGATGGAACATCATAGTGAAGGTACTCAACCTTAGCACATGGAACACTGTGGAATGTCGACATGTGGGCATACCTTCAAAGCCCGGATTGGCCTCATCAGTCATCTCCGGACCCACAACTGCCACCCACCAAATTGAAGTCATGGCCATCTTTGACCCTGAAGGACGGACATCATAGTGAAGGTACTCAACCTTGGCACGTGGAACATTGTGGAACGTCGGCATGTGGGCGTACCTTTAAAGCCTGGATTGGCCTTATCGGTCATCTCTGGACCCACAACCGCCACTCAAAAAATTGAAATCACGGTCATCTTCGACCCCGAAGATGGAACATCATAGTGAAGGTACTCAACCTTAGCACATGGAACATTGTGGAATGTCGACATGTGGGCATACCTTCAAAGCCCAGATTGGCCTCATCAGTCATCTCCGGACCCACAACCGCCACACACCAAATTGAAGTCATGGTCATCTTTGACCCCGAAGGACGATCATCACCACTATAGTAAGAATAACTTTACGTGAATGAGTGAGTGAATTGCCGTGACTCGCTACTGTCGGAGCTGCTAAGGAAATGTCTTCTGACCAATCAGAATCAAGATCAATTCAACAGCACTGTGGTGTAAGAATGATCCAGATCCAGAATGATCTGGCAAGACGTGATGGATTTCCCCAAAACAACACAACACAAGCTTCCATTGCACCGTATGCTAAAGGGCTCATTTGAATGCAATGACACCATCAGCACCACTTTATTCGAATGACAGAATTGTGTGCTTTAATCGCCGCTCTGGATTCTCAGCTTTCCCGGCTAATGGCTGCATTATTTTCAAGGATGATTTACAATTACATTGCTTTCCGACAGGCCAGTCCCCAGCTGTGGTCTGTTGCTCAGAAGGAAAAAACATTATCAAAAGCGGCATTATGTCCTGAGGATCCCACTGCGCTTCAGTCGGACAGACGCGTGTTCTCTGCAAACAGTACGGTGTCATTAGCATCGTTTGGCTCCCACAGTGAGAGGAATAATAACACTAGCACTTGCTCAGGTGATTGTTGTTCGCTGCCATTTCTGACATAAACAAACAACGGTTTATGTCACGCACAGAAAAAAGCTAGAGAGATTGTCAAATGGCTACCCAGGAAACACATGATTGTCTGTTTGTACTGAAGAAAAAGTATGTGTAGGATGAAAACTGCTGCCTTTTTCCTGCCAATATGCTTCAGGCTTAGTTGTTTTGGCACACTTTATTAATAATGTTGATGAAAAAAAGTCTGTTTGTGGCAGTTTGTGCTTCAGATATTATACGGATTTTCTACGCGGTTTAAAATATAAATGTAAAGCTTAATCATGTTGTTGCATGGCTAATTATCACAATGAATACATTCCAGCCTTCTGTGCTGAACAAATGCATTTTATTATTAGATGATGATGATGATGCGGCACGGTGGTGTAGTGGTTAGCGCTGTCGCCTCACAGCAAGAAGGTCCGGGTTCGAGCCCCGTGGCTGGCGAGGGCCTTTCTGTGTGGAGTTTGCATGTTCTCCCCGTGTCCGCGTGGGTTTCCTCCGGGTGCTCCGGTTTCCCCCACAGTCCAAAGACATGCAGGTTAGGTTAACTGGTGACTCTAAATTGAGCGTAGGTGTGAATGTGAGTGTGAATGGTTGTCTGTGTCTATGTGTCGGCCCTGTGATGACCTGGCGACTTGTCCAGGGTGTACCCCGCCTTTCGCCCATAGTCAGCTGGGATAGGCTCCAGCTTACCTGCGACCCTGTAGAACAGGATAAAGCGGCTAGAGATAATGAGATGAGATGAGATAAATTTAAATGTTTAAAAGACTTAAAAGACGTGTTGTCTTTTCTGGGGAAAAAAAAAACCCCAACATGATAGCAGAATAAAAGTAAAACTATTAGAACAGCACATGATTTACATGTGGCAGCAAATACAAGATACTGTAGGCCGATTATAACAAGTAAACCATGCCAGCACATGCTGTTCGAGGAAAATAATCAATGACATGGTGGTGTCATGCAGCCTAATGCAAACCAACACATTTCCAACCTTACGATTGCAATGTTTTATTTATTTCCGAGTGGCACGTCATTTGTCTAAGTGTTTTGTTAAATATTTTATGAAAGTATTTCTGAAAGGTCAGAATATGACGCCATGACTCGAAATGATGGTCACAAAAACATTCAAAATAGCACCATTTTTATTTACAGTGCTGTGCAAAAGTCTTCGGCACGTGGAAAGAAATGCTGTCGACCAAAAATGGCTTAAAAATACTGAAATGTTTCAACATTAAAAAAAAATACTAAAAGCAGTCAGCCATAATAAATGAAACAAAGTCAATATTTGGTGTGAGACGACCCTTTGCTTTAAAAAAAATAGTAGTCTCACGTACAGTACAGTGAGTGCAGTTTTATAAGGAAATAAAAGGAGCTGTAGGTTTTACTGAGCATCTTACAGAACCAGCCACAGTTCTTCTGGACGCTTTGACTGTCACACTCGCGTCTTCATTTTACACCAAAACCCAGCAGCCTTCATTATGTTTTCTTTTTTAATCTGAAAAGTGCTCTCTTGGGTAATATGCTGCTCAGATACAAACTGTAACATTTAATTTTATGCTGGACTCTAAAATGTTTTTGTACTGACCCGATAATGTAGAAGTCCATCCATCCATCCATCCATCCATTATCTGTAGCCGCTTATCCTGTCCTACAGGGTCACAGGCAAGCTGGAGCCTATCCCAGCTGACTATAGGCAGGGTACACCCTGGACAAGTCGCCAGGTCATCACAGGGCTGACACAGAGACGCAGACAACCATTCACACTCACATTCACACCTACGGTCAATTTAGAGTCACCAGTTAACCTAACCTGCATGTCTTTGGACTGTGGGGGAAACCGGAGCACTCGGAGGAAACCCACGCAGACACGGGGAGAACATGCAAACTCTGCACAGAAAGGCCCTCGCCGGCCACGGGGCTCGAACCCAGGACCTTCTTGCTGTGAGGCGACAGTGCTAACCACTTACACCACCGTGCCGCCTAATGTAGAAGTCATAAAATAGAAATGAAAAAAAAAAATAGGGCGTCGAAGACTTTTACACACGTTATTTATTAACGTTATTTATTCAGCGAAAAATGAACACATCTCAGCGCCACGTCTTAGCATGCCTTATTGGAAATGCTGAATTAGTATTTCCTTGACTTCAGGCAAATACTTGACAGTCCTGTCTCATTTCTTCTACCTGGTGTTGTGTATGCACACCGTTATACATCAGCTCACGGTATAAATTTACAACTTCTCCAAAATTCGAATTCAAATGCGCCCGACTCATTTATATAATCAGCAGACTTAATAAAATGGAACTAAATGGGCTGAATATCATGCTTGCAAATGTGACTGGCACATAAAAACTTTGTCCTAGAGGCTCACACATTACCCAGCTCCCTCAAAAAGGGGCATGAAAATACGGATAACACATTTCCTGTAAAGTCTCTCAGCCAGACGGTTATCTGTTCCAGTGAAAACGTGAAATCTGCAAGGGAATTTGAATCGTATGTCATTAGAAAAATGTCACTGGTGCACATTTGGGTTTTAAAGGGAAGCAGGAACTGGTTTGTTATCGCAGCAGCACACTGGGCCACACCTCTTGACCATGTAATATTTTAACTCTGCCTCTTTTTAAAAAAAAAAAACATTATTTAAAAAATTATTACAGTGGTGCTTGAAAGTTTGTGATCCCTTTAGAATTTTCTATATTTCTGCATAAATATGACCTAAAACATCATCAGATTTTCACACAAGTCTTAAACGTAGATAAAGAGAACCCAGTTAAACAAATGAGACAAAAATATTATACTTGGTCATTTATTTATTGAGGAAAATGATCCAATATTACATATCTGTGAGTGGCAAAAGTACTGTATGTGAACCTTTGCTTTCAGTATCTGGTGTGACCCCCTTGTGCAGCAATAACTGCAACTAAACATTTGCGGTAACTGTTGATCAGTCCTGCACACCGGCTTGGAGAAATTTTAGCCTATTCCTCCGTACAGAACAGCTTCAACTCTGGGATGTTGGTGGGTTTCCTCACATGAACTGCTCGCTTCAGGTCCTTCCACAACATTTCGATTGGATTAAGGTCAGGACTTTGACTTGGCCATTCCAAAACATTTAACTTTTTATTCTTCTTTAACCATTCTTTGGGAGAATGACTTGTGTACTTAGGATTGTTGTCTTGCTGCATGACCCACCTTCTCTTGAGATTCAGTTCATGGACAGATGTCCTGACATTTTCCTTTAGAATTCGCTGGTATAATTCAGAATTCATGCTGGAATGCAGTGTTTTCCTTTCTCCAAACATCACGCTTCTCATTTAAACCAAAAAGTTCTATTTTGGTCTCATCTGTCCACAAAACATTTTTCCAATAGCCTTCTGGCTTGTCCATGTGATCTTTAGCAAACTGCAGACAAGCAGCAATGTTCTTTTTGGAGAGCAGTGGCTTTCTCTTTGCAACCCTGCCATGCACACCATTGTTGCTCAGTGTTCTCCTGATGGTGGACTCATGAACATTAACATTAGCTAGTGTGAGAGAGGCCTTCAGTTGCTTAGAAGTTACCCTGGGGTCCTTTGTGACCTCACCGACTATTACACGCCTTGCTCTTGGAGTGATCTTTGCTGGTCGACCACTCCTGGAGAGGGTAACAATGGTCTTGAATTTCCTCCATTTGTACACAATCTGTCTGACTGTGGATTGGTGGAGTCCAAACACTTTAGAGATGGTTTTGTAAACTTTTCCAGCCTGATGAGCATCAACAATGCTTGTTCTGAGGTCCTCAGAAAACTCCTTTGTTCATGCCATGATACACTTCCACAAACGTGTTGTGAAGCTCAGACTTTGATAGATCCCTGTTCTTTAAATAAAACAGGGTGCCCACTCACACCTGATTGTCATCCCATTGATTGAAAACACCTGACTCTAATTTCCCCTTCAAATTAACTGCTAATCCTAGAGGTTCACATACTTTTGCCACTCACAGATATGTAATATTGGATCAATTTCCTCAATAAATAAATGACCAAGTATAATATTTTTGTCTCATTTGTTTAACTGGGTTCTCTTTATCTACTTTTAGGACTTGTGTGAAAATCTGATGATGTTTTAGGTCATATTTATGCAGAAATATAGAAAATTCTAAAGGGTTCACAAACTTTCAAACCCCACTGTATTTAAAAATACTCTGCTCTTTCTTAGGTTATGTCATAAAATACATCCTATAATGCAATTCTAATATATATTTAGATACTGCGTAAAAGCATAGTTCCTGATGAGTGTATGAGCAACATATTTGCAAGAGCACAAAATCAACCTGAATAGAATAATATTATAGCATATGAACCATTGAATTGTGTAGTGTCATGTATCTCACATCAATAAACTGCTGCATTGTCTTGTGACAGTGATACCAATAATGAGCTATGCATCACAGTTACAATACATATTTATTCCTTTCCTTGACACCGCATGCCATGTGCCACAAACAACACCACAACATCACAACATTTACTATAGTGCGACTCTGCTGGGTGCCTGGTGGACAGCAGTGAACCAGTGCCTTCACGTTACATCATTACTATATAATATCAAACTTGATATGTCAAACAGTTTTCTGGTTACATCTCTCACATCGTGTGTTGGTGTGTGCACAGCACCTTCAGGGCTAATTACCATGCATCTGTTCCTGATTAGAGTGCAGTCACAGCGCATGTACATAAAGACTCTCAGTAACACACAGGCTTTGCAAAGTATACGCTTTGTACTCTGTGTCTAACGTTACCAAGCCTTGTATTTTGTAGCACTTTTCTGGTTTGGACCCTGTTTGTATTTTTGGACTGTGAACACTGTATTCCCTCTGATATCCTGTCTGTCTATGCCTCACTTGACCATGGCCTGCTTTTCGACTCTGCCTTTGTCTATGCTTTGGATCTACCTCTTTTACATGACAGAAACCGTCAACTGTCCAACAAACTAGTGGACTAATAAAAGTGTTTTAAACTGTCATGAATATTTTCAGGAGAATGTGTTAGCAAATGTGTTCGTAAATAATCCCACGTTATTTTTTAAAAAGCAAATTAAAATAAACACTGGATAAAAACCCATCTACAGTAGCTTATGTAAATAAAGATACAAATTTCATTGTCTGGTGGTCAAGTGTTTGAGATACATTGCCTTGCACTTATGTTCGGGTTCCCTGTGGTGATACACGTACCGTTCGTACGTACGTAAAATCGGGTTGATGCATTACCATATCCTCTTAAGCATGGGACTCTGCTCTGCACGCTTTGCACACAGGGAGCTCCGCTATGAAAATGCAAGGTTGCCATTATATACTGAAAATAGTTTATATATTTTCCTCCACATTTTGAATGAATGAATGAGAAGGAAAGAGTTGTTGGTACCACACAGGATATCTTTTTGAGTATTTAAGTATCTTCTGGGAATTCCATAGAATAGTGCAAACAGAGACAGGAACACTATAGTAACTCAAATAACCACTCTTTTCAACTGTGGTGAGCAGAAAAGCATCTCAGAAAGCATGAATGGGCATCTGAGGCTACAGAAGGCACAGGCTCACGTAAACTGTACAGTTGAAAATTGGAAAAAGACAAGATTTTACAGTGGCCTAATCTGGAAAGTTTTTATTTTCTTCTTTTCTTTTTTGGTATTAAATTTGAACCCAACCACTTTAGCCTCAGAAATAATTGTGAATCATGGCTTTGACTGTTCCTCAACCTCTGCTACATCAGTCCAGTTCATAACTGGTCTCAATTAGAGATTGGGAGAGACTTAAAAAAAAAAAAAGTGTGTGTGTGTGTGTGTGTATGTATGTATGTATGTGTGTATATATATATATATATATATATATATATATATATATATATATATAAAATGTGTGTGTGTGTATATATATGTGTGTGTGTGTGTGTGTATGTATATATATATATATATATATATATATATATGAATGAAAAATTTAAATGGCACTGAAACGGTTATTTATCTTCTTTGTACCTGCCCGTTATAAATATAAACGGTATAAACAAACTACTAATTTAAAAGCGAACTGAAGTCATTTTTAAACTTGCTTCATTTCTTAATTAACGTGTTATTCGATGATGTTTTCGGTTTTAGTAACCTTATATCGTGACTCGTATTGGCAAGTAATTGCAATTAAATATTATACTTATTATACTTATCGGCCTATTCGGTTTTTAGCCGTGTTGAATTTAGTTCGTTTGGTCCACGGCAGGCATCGCTTATCCGCACGATCTTCGCGAGACTTGTGCAAGACTTCGAAACGTCAAGTGTCAGCCAGGTGTCAGTGCCGCCATTTTGAAAACTGTTTTCCAAACGAAGTATTGCACAAAAACGAGTTTAAATGACGATTACTGCCGACTTTTTTCAAACTTTCCTGATTGCTATCAAAACAAACAAAAAACTTCCGGCTTGGTCACATCAGCATTTGAAAGTGGGCGCACACGTCTTTTGACAACGTTGGCAGATGTCGGTCACTTTGATTTCTGCTGTACGTTTTATTTCCGTCTTACGATGTCTCGCACAGGTCTCAGCGAATCTCGTTTACGGCCGTTGCTTTGACATATGGACTGATATATATTACATAGCGTATTTCAAACACTCATAACTTGCTATAGGAGCGACAAAATAGCGATCAAAAATGCATTCCTATATTTAATAAAATGAGAAATAGAATTTTGATAATAAAAAATTGCTTTCAGTTCTCCTTTAATTTCAGCTAAGAATGGAGAAATGAACGCTGTAAATGCATCGCGCAGCACTGCATGCTCATGTTAACGAACATGACCTTTGTTCGTCTTGTGAGCTTCGTATTGTCGGTGACTGCTTGCTCGCACCTGCGTGAAAGAAAAAAAACCTCCTGCTTGTGCGAATTTTTTATCTTTGGGATCCCCTCAACCCGATGCCCTGGGAAACTTTGTGGCAAGCTTTCTAAAAAAAAAAAAACATACACACACATTATCTGTTCATACTGAATAATCTATTCTCTATTCATATACAGGGTTACGTCCCAAATGTACATAATTAACCTGGAATTCATTGCTGTTCTTTGAAAATATTATGGAAAATCTAGCACACTCGCGTATACAGCAATATATTCAAAGTTCTATAAGCAGTGCAGAAAATCAATGAATCAGGTTCAGCCTCAGTTCACACACTGTAATCATCTTTTCAGTAGCTTACAGGCACATGCGCCCGTGCACCATTTTCCTATTAAAGTCCCAATGGTTTTTATTAGCAATGTACAATGGAAAAAAAAATATGTGTCTGCATAGCCTTGGACGCTAAATGAGAAATAAGAAAACGAGACCTTATTTTCATTGCAGAGTCTCACTAAAGCTTGTGACGCTGCTCATGAATAGGCCTATATTTCTCGATATCCCTAAGAGATCATTAGCTGAATATGGGCTCCGTGTTTTATCTTGCAGCCCAAACACAGGCTGAAATGCAGCAGAGGATCAGCATGCGTGCTCCACACAGCTGTTTTAATGATGTATACTGAATAATACTGTAGTGCCTAGAGGAACTGTGACAGGAAGTGGCTGTGATTTGTTTGGGCTACAGATTGAGTGTGCCGAGTGTCATTAAGTGAGCCGTGGAGATAACCGAGCCTGTCTGCTCGCCGTTCCATCTCCACACACACAAACACAGATGGACAGACGGATAGACAGATGAGGTATAATATGTCTTCGGCTTCCATACACACATTTATTTCATATCACGCTCACAGCAAAACTTCTTTCTCTGATTACTGCAAAAAAACTAAAAAACAGTGAATCTGACATCAACTATGTGCACTTTCCCCATGTCGGAATATCATTCACGGTCCACATAATCTCCATTGCCATATCTCTCCATGCAAGCAAACAGCCCACAGGATACATCGCCAAACTCGAAGTCACCTCATCTCCTCCCTGCAGATGCCATTATCTCCAACCCATTCATGGCATCAAACGTCCATTTTTAATGCCATTGGGCAGACTCTTAATACCAATGCATAGACTAGCGATACGCCTGAAACTCTGTACTGGCAGGGCATTATTCAGATGTAGGATGGGACGGCGTTATCAGCAATCTGCTCCAAATTCTCATGTATAGTCCATGGATCTGTGACAGAGGTTTTATGCCTGCACTGATTTCATTCACAGGATTTATGAAGTAGCGTGCCGTGATATGAAATCTGGAGGCATAAACATGGACGTTTCTTCTTCTTCTTTAAAGAGTTCTCTGGTTGAAGGGAAAATTGAAATGCAAATACACGCACTTCGTTGTTCAGAGCGACACCTGTGACCCTGGTAAATCAATTCCCGTTGGGGACGGTGGACGTAAAAACACATTCTTTTTAAGGACAGAAAACACAGACCTTATGCACGAGCTGCATTTTTAGCATACTCTTATTATTTTTGAGATGAAGTCGTCCCACCATTGTTTAAGGGTGTTTATTCTATCCACAGTCACTGAATATGAGCGATCGCACGTTCTGATTGGCTACACTATGACTAGGATATCAGCTCGTACACCGTGAGTAGAGAGAAACAAAATGGCGGAGCGTGTTGCTGAACCAACCGAGGATGAAATAAAAACTCTGTGAAAACAAAACTCCGAAAATTATCAAGTATTTAAAAGAAAAACAGAAATGGCTAAAAGAATATAGCATTTTTTCCCTGTTCCACACTCCAGCCCAGTTGGTGGCGGTAATGCACCTTTAAGTTGGTTTGCCAACCATCAAAAAAACCCTAAAAAAGAAGAAGAAAATGGTGGCGTGTTGCTGAACCAACCGAGAATGAAATAAAAACTCTATGAGAAAACAAAACTCCAAAAAATGCAAAAAAAAAGCAACAAAATATGGAATGAAAGTATTTGATGGTAAGAACGTACATCTTTTTTCTTTCTTTCTAGAATTATCATTGCATTTTTCACAAATTGCTCCTGTCATTTCGCCGGTTTGCTTACATTCCAAGTGGAAATGATTTTGTCGGATGTTTATCAAATTTTTGTTTATTGACTTTGCTAAATCTAAAAATAAAAATTCTCTCTTTCTCAAAATCCAGTGAATGTGGATAGAATAAAACAGTTATTCCACTCAACTGATAAATTCATTTATTTTTGATTGACATGTTGGTCTGTTTTCACCTTGGTTTACAGTTTTCTTCACCTCTGACAACGCTATTTGAGTACCTGATGAAAGTGGTGCCATTATCCCTTGCTTTATCTCAATCTAAAAAGAGCAATGCGGCGGCGCTTTAGTCCTTTGCCCAACTTTCTCACCTCCTTACCCGTAGGCTCTGCTCAAACAGATCAGCTTTCGAAGTTTCAACTTCCATGCTACGTCAATGCCGTGACGCTCGTCGTCTCGTAAACTGCAAGCCAGCTGAGCCAAACCTCTGCTGGAACTTGGTGCGACAGTGTCATATATCCTATCCGTGTTGCTTTCTGGAACATTGAGTCCAGGTTTTGCACCAACATCACCACTACTTCTACGTTGGCTTTCCCATTAAGATGTAGCCGAACATCTATGAGAAATGACTAGAAGTGGTGATTGAGCCTTTGTATTATACACTACCGTTCAAAAGTTTGGGGTCACCCAGACAATTTTGTTTTCTCCATGAAAAGTCACACTTTTTTTTTATTTACCACCATAAGTTGTAAAATAAATAGAAAATATAGTCAAGACATTTTTCTGGCCATTTTGAGCATTTAATCGACCCCACAAATGTGATGCTCCAGAAACTCAATCTGCTCAAAGGAAGGTCAGTTTTATAGCTTCTCTAAAGAGCTCAACTGTTTTCAGCTGTGCTAACATGATTGTACAAGGGTTTTCTAATCATCCATTAGCCTTCTGAGTAGGGTGACCAGACGTCCCGGTTTTACCGGGACAGTCCCGATTTGGGGTTGTGTGTCCCGAGTCCCGACAAAAGTCTGTCGGGACACGGATATGTCCCGGTTTTCACCACTTGCGACGTTTGCGACTGAGCAGCGTGGGAATCATTAGCGGAGAAATGTCTGCATTTACTATTTTGATGAATTGACAGGAATCGCAAACTTTCCTGGTTACTGCCCCCTGGCCCTGTGGCATGGGTGTTTATTTAGCCACATTATTCCAGACAACAGAACGGGTTGCCATGCAACAATAAAATAAACATTAACTGGCGCGAATGTTCTTTGTCTAGCAGCAGTGATGCCGCAGCAATTATGCCGAAAAGAAAATGTACCTTTTCCAAAGATTTACAGGACACCTACCCCTTCTTCCAAGAGGTGCAGAACAATGCGCACGAAGCCTGCTGCACACACTGTAAGTGTTCCTTCTCCGTAGCCCACAGTGGTATCGCCGATATACAGGATCACATTAGATTCACTCTTCTTGTAAATATACGTAGGCTAATGCATTTTGTTTAGGGTGGGTGGATTGACAGTCGCCTTAGCTTTGTTCCTGTGCTTTGTTCTTGTACTGAGTTGGGTAGCCTATGTTGCAAATGATGTGCGCTCCTGTGGGGGCTTTCCTCGGGCTGTCGCCCCTCTCCTCCTTTACTACTGTTTTGTTTGAGTGTATATTCTCAAATCACTTTTTGTTTCTGTTTAACATACCATTCTGACAGTTTGGCCATATTGCTGTGTTGAACAGCTTGTTGCACCTTCCATTAAAGTGTTCACTTTTCCACACATTTTCTTGCTTTATTCATTCAGTTGTGGGGAATGGTTAGTAAGGTTGATCCTGACCTAGGCTATGTTGAGGTCACATATCTACTTTTTAAGTTCATGCTATAGTGCATGCAATTTTAGAGATATAGCCTACATGTGCATATGCATTCTTCTTGGTGTCTCACAAACGGGTGAAAGTTTAAATTTGGCCTATGGACATAGCCTGGCCTATTCTCAGCCATTACAAAATCTGTTGTCTGACCATAATTTAACTGATCTGTACACCACTATGCTACTAGATAACAAAATGCCTGTTTGTTTTATTTCATGTGAGATGTTGATAAATGTGAGCTTCAACAAAATGATAAGAGCACCTCTCTGAGTGTCACGTTCACGTAAAAAAAAAGGTGCGCGTGCACGAGCATAGTCGCGCGCAAAAGTGTCCCGGTTTCAGACTTGGGAAATCTGGTCACCCTGCTTCTGAGGCAATGAGCAAACACATTGTACCATTAGAACACTGGAGTGAGAGTTGCTGGAAATGGGCCTCTATACACCTATGGAGATATTGCACCAAAAACCAGCTAGAATAGTCATTTAGCACATTAGCAATGTATAGAGTGGATTTCTGATTAGTTTAAAGTGCTCTTCATTGAAAAGAACAGTGCTTTTCTTTCAAAAATAAGGACATTTCAAAGTGACCCCAAACTTTTGAACGGTAGTGTATATTAAAAACCGCTGCAACTGTGCTAGTCCTCCTGTGACATCAGCATGAGCACCAGAATAACTAAACACATCACTTCCATTTGAACATATTTAACATGTTTCAGGGTGGATTTTTTTTTCTCCCTCCAAAGTTGAATGCATCTATTATTTAGCTGTAAAGCTTATACAGTATATCATTTATTTAGTCCATAAATCAGAAAAAGAACCACATGGACCAAGCAGGAAAAAAGTGAAGGTACATCAGAAACTTTCAGGCTGAGAGCTGACTTTATATTCTGCATTGCCAGTTTATCCACCGTATAGGTCTATTTCTAAGCATGCAGGTATAGTCCATCTGTTACTATGCACAGCTGAGCAGCTGCCCTTTACCCCGTCCATCAAAGGATGGTACAAGTACAGAGGCACTGCTGACTAGATAGTATTTGGGTGGTGGACTTTTTTCAGCTCAACAGTGACACTGCCATAGGAGTGAGCGTGAGTAGCACAGCAGTGTTGCTGGGAATTTTAAATACCTCCATGTCACCAGGTTGAGAAACAGTCCAGCAACCAAAAATCTCCAGCTAACAGCATCAAGGATGATTTATACATGCCGTGCGTGGAAAGGTGTCGAGCAGAGCGGCGCAGAGGTAGCTGGTATTAATGTACTAGCAAGGCTACGCTTTAAGTCTTAAGATAAAAATACATCATTTCTGGCATCCACATTAGATTAACAAATGCCTTACGGGAGATTATTTTGGACTTCTGTGGAACCTTGGAAGAAAAATCCAGAGAATACACAGGGATGAAAAAGCGAGCCTGGGGCTGATTTCTTTCTAGCCCAGACTGTAGTTACATGCAGCCTACAGTATCAGTGACACTCATGGTCAGTCAGGTGATTACACACAGTGCCACGCCCCCTAGATTTCCAATATCTCCAGTTGGGCTGATTGTTTTCCTTAGAAGAAGAAGAAGAAGAAGAAGAAACCTTTATTTGTCACATGCACACTCAAGTCAATGTCCTTTCCACGCCAGGATCTGGTCTTCCCAGGAAGTCTCCTGTCCCAGTACTAACTAGCTCTTTGAGGTGCATACTGTAGGTGTAGTGCCGATCTCCGTTTCCATAGCCCTTGGTCTGTCAGTGGGGGGCTGGTCCTCTGGTAACCACAAGAGTTTGACTTCCCTACTCACATCTGTATTGCAGCGTGCCTTGCCAGACGGTAGTAGGTACCATTTTTTTATGATGGTCTTTGGTATGACCTGACCGCGATTAGCTCGCGATCCAGAGGTGGACAGTAATGAAGTACATTTACTTGAGTACTGTACTTAAGTACACTTCTTGAGTATCTGTACTTTACTTGAGTAGTATTTTTTTTGGCACCTTATGACTTTAACGTCACTACATTTGAAAGACAATTATCGTACTTTTCACTCCACTACATTTCTATCAAGGTCCTCGTTACTATGAAGCAGCTTTGAAAGTGGATGGTTTTTTTCTTTTCTTTTCTAAAACGTGATTGGATTTTTTCGCAGGTGACACTGAGACAACCGATCAGTAATCACTAGGGTCACGTCACATCCATAGACTGGATAAAATCAAGTTCAATGGTTTCCCAGCAACATTATTTGAACACGATCAGTTGATGGCAGAATGGAAGGAGGCGGTTTTTCTGGGGAACGCACCCACCCACCCATGGCCCTACCTAGAACCCATGTTTCAGTTTTCTGAAAGGAATAAAGATTTGTTTCATTTTAAATGTTTGCCAAAAACGAACCACATCACGGCCTACCAAAACTCGCCGTCCAACCTGCAGAAGCATATTGAGGTCTGTAAACATTTTATTCCAAGAGAAAGCTTGCAACAAAGTTGTCTGTGCTTTTAGACCTAGCGATAACGTTGCAATAGCTATGCAGTCTGGTTAGTCAAATGACTTTCTATGGGTTTGCCCGCCAAGTTGCCATCGCCTTGTCCACGGCTAACGTTAACACATAGCTAGTTAACTTGGACACTGTTAGTTAGCATGTAAAAACGGAGTTACGCTAAGATGAATAACGTTAACTTATCTGAAGTCCTTTCAGAAATATGTTTTAGCATAATCTTGCCAAATAAACAATGTAGAAATCTTTCTTTCCTAGTAGCGTTAGCTACCCAATATGATTTCGAGTTTGAAAAGAGTTTGCTAGCATGTCAGGTGGAGTTTCACTGACTAGCTAGCTTAACGTTAAACCACCATGATGCACAGCATGCGTTCATTTTGTGATTTCACATTTCTGTCTTTGGTAACGGCATTAGGTTTTGTAAGCGTTGTGACAATAATACAACGATGCACTGACAGAAAATATACTTTTAATATTTGACTGGACAACTTTCACTTGTATCGGAGTCACATTTGACCACCGGGATCTGTACTTTGACTTAAGTGATGAAGTTGGGTACTTTGTCCACCTTTGTCCAATTTTGTTGCAGCAGTCTGATGAAGGCTCACGTATATATTTTTGATGGTCAGGTGTCCACTAACTTTTGGCCAAAAAAAGTGTAGTAATCTCATCTGTGTATTTCACTTTCCCGTCTCCTGTGAGTACTGCAATGTATCTTTGGCTGTTACCCTAATTGTAGCACATTCACTGTAGATTTAATATAAGTGCTAACAAGTTCTTGTCTAGAAGCTCAGCACTTCTTGTACCTGACTTTTGCACTTGTTGTACGTCACTCTGGATAAGAGTGTCTGCTAAATGCCTGTAATGTAATTCATGGCCACGTCTTGTTAAAAACATTGACTTTGACGCCTCAGTGGGATTTTTGCTGCAATCAAAGATCACTCTGATCAGAACGAGAATTAAGCACCTCACCAAACGCCCAGGAGAGGTTGTTAATCCTGACATTGAAAAGAACACTTCTTTTCATCCTTTTCAAATACTCATCTCATATCATCAAGGTATCAGGGCTCTGAAGATTCTGTAATTTGCAGCAGTTATTCTACTCACATTGGGTCAAACAATTTGCCAAGCTAATACGATTTCATAGTTGTGATGGATTTCTTTTGCAGTCGCATGCAGGCTTTAACTTGGTTCAGTAAAATGAGTCGGGTCACTAGAGACGCATAGAGAAAAGAAAAGAAAAACACCGTAGCATTTTGGTGGCTTGACCTCATAATTTTAAGACTCCTATTCCACCACGCTAATGCGCTCAAGTACTCGGTGCTGTGTTTACATTACAGTTTGATGGATAGTCCTGGGGAGATGAGATCACAGGAGGAGTGATTTTAAGGTCGCTACTCTAATTGCGTCAAATTCTTTTTCTCACTTCGCTTTCAATAATCGTCTATGGTCCTGCTAGGCAGGGCTGCCAGGTCTCAGCAAAATTTCCAGCCCACCTACAGTACATCTCAAACTGCACAAAACAACCTGAAACTGCTGGGCATTGGAAATAAAGAAATGCATTCTTTTTTGTGTCGGAAACAAGTTCACTGTTTTGCGCACGCATTTCTAACTCTGGAATACGCTTAAAAAAAATCACATAGAAGTACAGACATTATCGAGGAATTCTTATGCAACTTGTAGCTCCCTGGTTAAAGCTGATAAACACCCTTGTAAAGTACCGCTTGCTTGTAAAATACCCCTTTTAAATTACACTAAGTAACTTTAAAAACGCACATTGATAAAACTTGCTGAATTCGTGCTGAGTTTATCTCAAGAAGAAAAGAAATGTATCACAATGGAAAAATAACTTCGTTCCGCCCGAATAAGTTCCAAATCTGTGCTCAAATCAGAATTTAAGGGAGTTGTACTCAATAACGTACAATATGACTCGGGTAGTCAATGACATGGACAGGCTTTAATTTTCAAACAAATTTTGCATACGCTGTACACACACAATCTTACCTATAAATACCCGGGGGAAATGATGGGAAAATTGTCATTATTGAAGATGCCACGCCTAAGCCAAAATCAACGTGAACAGGCCATCGGGATGTTGCGTGCCGGAAGTACACAGACAGAGGTCGCCCGGCACTTCGGTGTTCATCATTCGACCATTTCCCATTTGAGTCAGCGTTACAGACAGACAGGGAGCACCAGGGATCGTCCACGCCCTGGTCAGCCTCGAGTCACGACGCCAGTTCAGGATCAGCACATCAGGCTAGCTCACCTCCGTGACAGATTCCTGACCCCCTCAGTCACTGCTGCTGAGACCCCTGGACGACACAGACCCAGAATCTCCAGCATGACGGTCCGAACATGGACCAACTGTCACTTTGAATTTTTTTATTGTGAATTAATTCTTGAGTTTGACAATAAATGTCCTTTATCGATGTTTCAAGATGTGTGTGCATTACATACAATATCATAAATTTCAAATATATGCATGGATCTAAAGTGATATCGTGTTGAATTCCATTGTGCATTTTTAAAGTTACTTAGTATAGTTTATAACAGTATCGCCTTTCAATCCATTAATATACAGACTTGGTACTTGGTTAAATCTATGATATTGGTCAGACTAATCACTCTTTTGAAAAGGTACTCAACGTCAGAGTTATCGATAAGCTGGCGAGCTTGTTGCTAATGCAACGCTCAATTTCCAGAACAACTACATCCAAAAAAAAAAAACTGCACAAAATAACCAAAAACTGCTGGGGATTCACTGTGGTGCGCACACATTTCTAATTTGCAGCATCTACAATATGCTTTTTTGTAAAAAAAAAAATCACGTAGAATTACAGACGAGGGCGGCATGGTGGTGTAGTGGTTAGCGCTGTCGCCTCACAGCAAGAAGGTCCTGGGTTCGAGCCCCGGGGCCGGCGAGGGCCTTTCTGTGTGGAGTTTGCATGTTCTCCCCGTGTCCGCGTGGGTTTCCTCCGGGTGCTCCGGTTTCCCCCACAGTCCAAAGACATGCAGGTTAGGTTAACTGGTGACTCTAAATTGACCGTAGGTGTGAATGTGAGTGTGAATGGTTGTCTGTGTCTCTGTGTCAGCCCTGTGATGACCTGGCGACTTGTCCAGGGTGTACCCCGCCTTTCGCCCGTAGTCAGCTGGGATAGGCTCCAGCTTGCCTGCGACCCTGTAGAAGGATAAAGCGGCTAGAGATAATGAGAATGAGATGAGAATTACAGACACTATCTACTAATCCCTGTTTTCCTCTGCCAATCATCACCATATAGCTTACAATAGAATTTGTGTATAATACAACCCCTGGCAAAAAGTATGGAATCACCAGTCTTGAATGAGCACTCATTCACACGTTTTATTCTGTAGAACAAACTCAGATCACAAACATGATACAATAATAAAGTCATTCCAAAGTGCACCTTCTTGGCCTTCAGAAACACTAAAAGAAATGAAGAAAAAGCATTGTGGAAGTCAGTAAATGTTACTTTTATAGACCAAGCACAGGGAAAAAAATATTTTCAATTTGCGAGAATTCTCTGGAAGTATCTATGAAGTATCTATGAAAAGAATTTTGCCACTGCGAGCTCATTAGGGAAAGTGATACAGGTTCCTTGTAATAAATCAATTCTGAGGAAAAAAATATGGAATCATGAAAAACAGACAAACAAAAGAACATTCAAAACACATCACTAGTACTTAGTTGCACCACCTCTGGCTTTTATAACGGCTTGCAGTCTCTTAGGCATGGACTTGATGAGTGACAAACAGTATTCTTCATCAACCTGGTGCCAACTCTCTTTGATTGCAGTTGCCAGATCAGCTTTGCAGGCCGGAGCCTTGTCGTGGACCATTTTTTTCAATTTCCACCACAAGTTTTCTATTGGGTTGAGATCTGGACTATTTGCAGGCCATGACATTGACTGGATGTGTCTTTCACCAAGGAATGCTTTCACAGTTTTTGCTCTATGGCACGATGCATTGTCATCTTGGAAAATTATTTCATCATCCCCAAACATCTTTTCAATTGAAGGGATAAGAAAACTGTCCAAAATGTCAATGTAAACCTGTGCATTTATTGAAGAAGTAACCACAGCCATCTCCCCAGTGCCTTTGCCTGACATGCAGCCCCATATCATCAAGGATTGTGGAAATTTGGATGTTTTCTTCAGGCAGTCCTCTTCATAAATCTCACTGGAACGGCACCAAACAAAAGTTCCAGCATCATCACCTTGTCCAATGCAGATTCGTGATTCATCACTGAAGATAACTTTCATCCAGTCATCCACAGTCCATGATTGCTTCTCCTTAGCCCATTGTAGTCTTGTTCTTTTCTGTTTAGGTGTCAATGATGGCTTTCTTTTAGCTTTCCTATATGAAAATTCCATTTCCTTTAGGCGATTTCTCACGGTTCGGTCACATACTTGTACACTGACTCCAGCTTCCTCCCATTTATGCTTCATTTGTTTTGTTGTACTTTTTCGGTTTTCAAGACATATGGCCTTAAGTTTTTTTGTCTTGACGCTTTGATGTCTTCCTTGGTCTACCAGTACGCTTGGCTTTAAAAACCTTCCCATGCTGTTTGTACTTGGTACATATCTTAGATACAGCGGACTGTGAGCTGCCCACATCTTTGGCAACCATGCGTGAAGAGTTACCTTCTTTAAGAAGTTTGACAATCCTCTCTTTTGTTTCAAGAGACATCTCTCTTGTTGGAGCCATGATTCTTGCCAATCCACTTGGTCCAGCAGCCCTCCAAGGTGTGATAACTGCGCTGTTTCTAACTGCAGAGTAACAAGCAGATCTAATCTGAGGCAGGTGTCAATTTAGGGAAAGGAAATTGACTGGGTGAGTCCTTATTTTCTACCTGAAAATTGAGTGATTCCATATTTTTTTCCTCAGAATTGAGTGATTTCCATATTTTTTTCCCTGTGCTTGGTCTATAAAAGTAACATTTGCTGACTATCACAATGTATTTTCTTCGTTTATTTTAGTGTTTCTGAAGGCCAAGAAGTTGCACTTTGGAATGACTTTATTATTGTATCATGTTTGTGATCTGAGTTTGTTCTACAGAATAAAACGTCTGAATGAGTGCTCATCCAAGACTGGTGATTCCATACTTTTTGCCAGGGGTTGTAGATGCAAAGTCTGCACTTACACTTTCCCTTTGTTTACCGTAGCCTCCGATTGTAGAAATTGATCCAATTAATTCTGATTATCTGCTGCAAAACAAGATTTTGGCCACTGCTGACTATTTATAACCCCAAAAAAACAATTCTCCAACCTTGTTCCAAGGCATTCAGTTTGCAGTCAAAACTATGTTGAATGCGTACAGCATGCACTGAGAAGAATATAGCTTTATATAATAAGCGGCATAGTTTGTTTGTTTGTCTTGAGCTAACGTCACCATTTCTCGGCGGATTTTCACCAAATTTGGCAAGTAGGTCGGGGGATGACCTGGAATTTTGCAGATACCCATATAAACAAAATTAATTTACAGGCTCCAGGGAGGTTCCTGGGGGGGGGGCACAATATTCACCCACCCCCTCATTCAATGCCTTTGACGTTGCATTTATCAACACAAACTCTTGACAGATCTTCATTAAACTTGGCATGTAGGTACAGGACAGAGCCACAATTTAGCAGAACTCAGAAATTCCATATTTGGGCCCCAGGGGGTCCCCGATGGGCCCCTGGGTGGTGGATGTTTGGATTTGTGTTTGTCTTGGGTTAACATCACCATTTCTTGATGGATCTTCGCCAAATTTGACATGGAAGTCTGCAAAACCCGGGCAACGCCAGGTAACCTGCTAGTATGTATATGTGTGTGTGTGTGTTTGTGTGTGTGTGTGTATATTAACCGTTCTTCCACGAAATCAAGTCGTACATGAGCTAATGGAGCTATAAGCCATGTACGACGAGATTGAGTGGAATAACTGTTTTATTCTATTCACATTCACTGGATTTTGAGAAACAGAGCATTTTTATTTATATGTTTTAGCAAATTCGATAAATAAAAACTTTATACAAAATGTCCAACAAAATAATTTCCGCTTAGAATGTAAACAAACCGGCGAAATGACAGGAGCAATTTGTGAAAAATGCAATAATAATAATTCTTGAAAAATAAAAAGATACGTTCTTACCATCAAATACTTTTATTCCATATTTTGTTGCTTTTTTTGTATTTTTTGGGGTTTTGTTTTCAAGTAGAGTTTTTATTTCATCCTCGGTTGGTTCAGCAACACGCTCTGCCATTTTGCTTTTCTTCTTCTTTAGGGTGTTTTTGGTGGTTGGCAAAGCAGCTTAAAGGTGCATTACCGTCACCGACTGGGCTGGAGTGTGGAACAGGAGATATTGGGAAGAAAGAAAGAAAAACAATTATTTTAGCTAATCCTGTTTCTTTGAAATATTTGATAACAAAGCCGCCATTTTGTTTTTCTCTACTCATCAGCTGATATCCTAGTAGTAGAGGAGCCATATATATATATATGTAACTGTGCAAAAGTCTTGGCACCTTTTTTTTTTTGAATACAAACTTCTCATCTCATTATCTGTAGCTGCTTTATCCTGTTCTACAGGGTCGCAGGCAAGCTGGAGCCTATCCCAGCTGACTATGGGCGAAAGGCGGGGTACACCCTGGACAAGTCGCCAGGTCATCACAGGACTGACACATAGACACAGACAACCATTCACACCTACGGTCAATTTAGAGTCACCAGTTCACCTAACCTGCATGTCTTTGGACTGTGGGGGAAACCGGAGCACCCGGAGGAACCCCACGCGGACACGGGGAGAACATGCAAACTCCACACAGAAAGGCCCTCGCCGACCACGGGGCTCGAACCCAGGACCTTCTAGCTGTGAGGCGACAGCGCTAACCACTACACCACCGTGCCGCCTAATACAAACTTTATTATGGATTTCTATTTTATGATTTCTACTTTATTGAGTTTTTAGAGTCCAAACGTTCGTTTTCCAGCACAAAATTAAATGTTACACGAAAAAAACCTGTTTGTATCTGAGCAGCATATTACATAAGAGAGCACTTTTCAGATTCAAAAAGAAAACTTAATGAAGGCTGCTGGGTTTTGGTGCAAAATTAAGAAGCAAGTGCAACAGTCAAAGTGTCCAGAAGAACTGTGGCTGGTTCTGTAAGATGCTCAGTAAAACCTACAGCTCCTTATTTTTCCTTATAAAACTGCACTCACTGTACCTGAGACTACTATTTTTTTTTTTTAAACCAAAGGGTCGTCACACCAAATATTGACTTTATTTTTAATGTTGAAACATTTGATTTCATTATTTTTAAGCCATTTTTGGTCGACAGCATTTCTTTACACGTGCCTAAGACTTGTGCACAGTACTGTATGTAGATATTCTGTTAAAGATTTTCAGTCTCATACTGAACAGAGAAACATTTTTAATAAAGAGAGCATGAAGCATTCTGCAATAGGGCCTAAATATTGCCAAGCATTTCATGTTTTTACTGAGAAATTGTAATCAGATCTGATAGTGGTGTTCTTGTTTTATATTTGCTTTGTATAGACATGTTCAGAACTTTCAGATACCGTCAGTCTAAACCTATAATCCTGTTTTCATGTATCGACCGAGTTGCATGAACGGTCAAAGTTTCATGCTTCACTAGCTAATGCTTGCACACTGAGGCTAAATCACCGCTCATCTGAGCATCAGATTGAGCCAGTTATTTCAGGTCTGCCACCTCCACAAAATCAATCAGTCGCTTTTGAGTTATTTGTGTCGTTTGACAGGGAAATTTTTCAAATGCTGCACAAAAAATCCCTGGTTGTTCCGGACACCTGCTGCTTGTTCCGGCACATGCAATAGAGACTGATTGGATTGTTCTGTATCCAGGCTGCCTGGCTTGGTTGGACGCTGTGCACAAAAATGCCAATATGCACAAATTCCTTTGTGTCTTCTACCTCATACCTCACATCTCATACCTGTACCCAGTTTCCTGTGTTGTTTTGTCAAATCTCATGCATTGTAAATTTCATAAAACTTACCAAAAATAAAAATGCAGCACTGTTTCCAAAACCAGTAAGATCAATGAAATATATAAATATTTCACTTCTTTTGTTGTTTTATACTGGATGCTATCCTATTTTGACAGAAAGCAGTAAAAAAAAAACCTAAAAGATGAATGCTTTCACAGATCTCAGAGAGATGCAAAGGATGCTGAGCGAAGTATTGATTTCTCATTGTTTGTCATGCTGCACTGGCCTACTGAGAGACTTCCACTGATCTGCCCCCAAGACATCATCTGTGGTGCTGGATGTCATAATATGCAGGATAAGGTACATAAAAAGTAATGGCCATAAAAACAAAGGCAGATACACAAGAACAGTGCACTTAATTGGACCAGGCTTTGTACTTACGGGTTAAGGGAAGTCATAAGGAAGATTTGCCTTTGATTTATAATAAGCATGTTTCTGTCCAATTTGTTGTACCCTGGAGGCAACACTCAAAGTTATTAATAGCACACGACCAAGCACGACAGTCCAGGTTCAACAAGTAGGCAGAGACAGTAGAAATCTGAAAGATTCTCCCACGAACTTGATTTAAATGCATTATTCAGAGACACTTTAGCATGGAGTAGGTGTGAACTGTTTCTCATCTATATACACACATTATATAACCAGTAGCACCCAAGAGAACAGAAGTAATTTGGCAGCACATTAATGCTCTTAATGTAGGGTCAGGAGTGGAGAGCTAGAGGGTCATCTTTCCTCCCATGTTATCATGATGAATGAAATAATGTCTTTATGGTTTTTGATTGTTTTGTCATCTGGTGTATTAAACTGTAGCTATTTAAAGACACACAATTAAATACATCGAACCATAGACTCCAAACTCGCATTCATCCTCTTCTTGAAAATACAGTGGTACTTGAAAGTTTGTGAACCCTTTAGAATTTTCTATATTTCTGCATAAATATGACCTAAATCATCATCAGATTTTCACACAAGTCCTAAAAGTAGATAGAGAACCCAGTTAAACAAACGAGACAAAAAAATTATACTTGATCATTTATTTATTGAAGAAAATCATCCAATATTACATATCTGTGAGTGGCAAAAGTATGTGAACCTCTAGGATTAGCAGTTAATTTGAAGGTGAAATTAGAGTCAGGTGTTTTCAATCAATGGGATGACAATCAGGTGTGAGTGGGCACCCTGTTTTATTTAAAGAACAGGGATCTATCAAAGTCTGAGCTTCACAACACATGTTTGTGGAAGTGTATCATGGCACAAACAAAGGAGTTTTCTGAGGACCTCAGAAAAAGCGTTGTTGATGCTCATCAGGCTGGAAAAGGTTACAAAACCATCTCTAAAGAGTTTGGACTCCTCCAATCCACAGTCAGACAGCTTGTGTACAAATGGAGGAAATTCAAGACCATTGTTACCCTCCCCAGGAGTGGTCGACCAACAAAGATCACTCCAAGAGCAAGGTGTTGTAGGTACCATGCGCCATCTTGTGTCTAAGAACTACAACTCCCAGCCAACTTCCGCGTTGACCTACGTCACGCCTGGGTGGGATCACGTACATCACATTCTTCAGGATTCCATAAAAGTGCTTGGAATACACCATTTTGTGTCTTTGGTGTCTGAACTCAGCGGAGAACAGACCAAAAAGGGACGCTCACCATCGGACCGTCCGAAATCACGTTTCAGCGCGCTTTAACTCAAACGAGTTATAAACTGGTTTTCAGTTATTCTTTCAGTACGTACTAGACTGCAACCAAAAAGGCAGTTTTATTGGTGTTGGGAGCGGCTGGACCGTCCTAACCCTGTCTGATCAGAGCTTTCTTCTCATCAGCTATGAAGCTTCTAGAAAGAAACTCCCCTCTTCCTCACCGAAGCGCTTCCAACCTCCTCGAGCCTCCAGAGAGACTCTACTTTCTACAGAAGACAAGACTTTTTGCAGTAAGAACAGGCATTGGGCAAAAGATTAAGTCTTAGGAGTTAGTTATTCACTTAATGTGAAGTTATATGAAGTTAAATGAAGTGTATACACTGAATTTTGGTTCTCTATCATTTGTTTGTTGATTTAAATTGGTTAATCCATAAGTTTTTGCATGTTCTCTCTCTCTCTCTTCCTTTTTAACGTTCTAATTTCATTACTCACACATATCCTGACCGCATGCTTAAGCTAGCAAGGTAGAGCTAACTCTTTGTTCTACAAAGGAAACCCGTGGCAAACCCCTCCTCCTCTCCTTTGTTCCAAGAGTAGGGTGACCAGATTTCCCTAGTCTGAAACCGGGACACTTTTGCGCGCGACCATGCTCGTGCACGCACACCTTTTTTTTTTTTTTTTACGTAAATGTGACACTCAGAGAGGTGCTCTTATCATTTTGTTGAAGCTCACATTTATCAACATCTCACATGAAATAAAACAAACAGGCATTTTGTTATCTAGTAGCATAGTGGTATACAGATCAGTTAAATTATGGTCAGACAATAGATTTTGTAATGGCTGAGAATAGGCCAGGCTCTGTCCATAGGCCAAATTTAAACTGATTTATTTCACCTGTTTGTGAGAACACCAAGAAGAATGCATATGCACATGTAGGCTATATCTCTAAAATTGTATGCACTGTAGCATGAACTTAAAAAGTAGATATGTGACCTCAACATAGCCTAGGTCAGGATCAACCTTACTAACCATTCCCCACAACTGAATGAATAAAGCAAGAAGATGTGTACAAAAGTGAACACTTTAATGGAAGGTGCAACAAGCTGTTCAACACAGCAATATGGCCAAACTGTCAGAATGGTATGTTAAACAGAAACAAAAAAAGAGACAAGTGATTTGAGAATATACACTCAAACAAAACAGCAGTAAAGGAGGAGAGGGGCGACAGCCCGAGGAAAGCCCCCGCAGGAGCGCACATCATTTGCAACATAGGCTACCCAACTCAGTACAAGAACAAAGCACAGGAACAAAGCTAAGGCGACCGTCAATCCACCCGCCCTAAACAAAATGCATTAGCCTACGTATATTTACAAGAAGAGTGAATCTTTTCCAGTAGGGTTTTATTGGCCGAGAGTCGACTGTGAAATTGTGCGCACGTGTCGTCGAAATTCGCACGGGTGATCAGTAAGGCTTTCAGTATCGGCACGGTCATGCGATTCCTCTCATCGGTCCATGTATTGGTCATGAGAGAAAAAATTCTCTCAACGGGCGCATTGGTGCCAGGGAGGCACATTGCAAATACGCAAAGCTGCCTAACATTGCGATGAGGAATCTCCCTATTTTTGAAATGCCCTAACATGTCAACCCAGCGCTCATCTGCTGCCTTGCCCTCAGCATTCCACTGATCCACCCTCCCAGTTACAAACGCCCGCACCGATGAGGTCTCATCAAACAGCTCCGTCTCACTGATGTTGCACTCTCGCAATCTTGATGTGTTGAACTGGAAGGATGACTCAACCTCATCCCATTGCGGGACAGTGGAGAGGAGAGTCCAGGAGAAAACTTCTGTCTCCTTCAACGGAACTCCCCATTCCTCCAAGTATGACATGCAACACTCGTAAAATGAACAGATGGTGTCCCGAAATGCCTCTGCCTTCCGTGGATCATCAAGGGCACTCGGGAGATTCTTCACCTATATTAATAAGAAGAATAATAAGAAGAATAAGAAAATAATTAAAAAAACATTTTGGGAGGGTTCAATTGTTTTTATTTCATGGTTACAATTAGTTGTAGAATAGCTGTTGTTAGTTCATATTCCATAAGAAAGTGTGGCGAAATAACACAAGCATATTAAAACGCAATGCCTGCGCGTCTGTGCGCCTCAAGGTTCTAAGATGTTCAGTAAGTTTTAATCAGAGCTGAGGAGATGTGACGGAGAGATGTGTGGACATAATGTGAGTAGCCTATAATTACTGTGTTTAGTGCTATAACGTTGTTGTTGTTTTCAATAGGGAACCCTCCGTGCGCACTGCATTGAAGTTATAGGGGAAAAAAAAAGAGAGCTGTCTGGCAAATAGGCTAAATGTCATGTACTATATCAATACATTACCTTAAGACCTGTGAAGACAGCCAACTTCCTTTCCTGCTGTTTCTCTTGCAAGGTGCGCAAGTGAAGAGCTGAATGCGCGGCCATGTTTTTCTGCCTCTCCAGCGCCTTCACGGTGCACGGACATGTCATTGAACAAGGACAGCTGGTTATGCAGGAACCACATCCAAGCTTCATGCAGCGGATTCTGGAGGAATTGCGCGATTGCGATCTGTTGTCTGGAATAATGTGGCCAAATAAATACCCATGCCACAGGGCCAGGGAGCAGTAACCAGGAAAGTTTGCGATTCCTGTCAATTCATCAAAATAGTAAATGCAGACATTTCTCCGCTAATGATTCCCATGCTGCTCAGTCGCAAACGTCACGAGTGGCGAAAACCGGGACATATCCGTGTCCCGACAGACTTTTGTCGGGACTCGGGACACACAACCCCAAACCGGGACTGTCCCGGTAAAACCGGGACGTCTGGTCACCCTATCCAAGAGGTCCTTATCTCAACTTTAGATATCATCCTGAGTCCTGATTCAATTCAACCTTTATAGCAAATTCTCCTGTGCCTACATTTAAAGCCATATGCCATATATATATATATATATATATATATATATATATATATATATATATATATATATATATACACACCACAGATGACCGTTTGAATGTATTTTAATTGTTAACTTTAATTTTATCACACACACTAGGCTGGAAAGGCACATGCTAGCTAGCATCCCTTTGTCCAGCTAGCCTACAAGCTAACCACTTGGAAAGCACATGGTTAGCTAGCAATTCCTTTGTCCAGTTAGCTTACAAAGCTAAATCTGCTTACACACACACACACACACACACACACACACACACACACACACACACACACACACACACACATTCTGTTCATAGAAGATTTCATTCTGTTGCCATTCAATTATTCAAATTTCTCTTTTTTTTCTTTCTTTTTTTTTAATCTTTGTTATAATAAACTCCATTATTATTGGAATTTTGTGTGGTGTCTGTCTGCTGTTTCAATACTTTGAAGTCGCCCACATCGCAAAAGAACTATTAAGGTGTAAGTGAAAATTGGATGCAGCTTGATAAGTGATCAAAATTCTGAGTTATATCAAATACTGGTATGATTCACTAAATGTATCACTAAATGATTCACTGGATGATTCATTTGAATGATTCACTTGAATGATTCATTTGAATGATTCACTTCAAACGATTCAATGAGACTGATTTCATGGTAGGATTCAATTCAAATGAGTCAAATTAAACTATTCAATGTGATTGAATCCATTTAATTATTAAAGATTGATCACTTATACCAACCTAAATACACATAATCATTAATTACACCTACAGTGTGTAATAGTCGGCGAGGTCACAAAGGACCCCAGGGTAACTTCTAAGCAACTGAAGGCCTCTCTCACACTAGCTAATGTTAATGTTCATGAGTCCATCATCAGGAGAACACTCAGTGCATTTACATGCACATCCAAATCGAGCTACTGTCAGTAATCGAGCTAAGGGTCCCAGCAGGGGTGCCAGAGAAATACAATCCTACATGCACACAAGGAAATCGAGCTATTGTGTGAGGTACATTGTGCACCTGAGCCACAGGTGGCGCTACACGCCCCATCGTGTTGGTACACTTCCGGTTGTCGTCATGAAGAAGAGGAGTGGTTTCCACTTTACATTCACACCACATGTCATTGCCACCTGTTGGCTACAAACTGTCCTGCGCAGACCACTGTTTTGTAAGACAACTTATTTTGCACAATTGTATATTTTTCTAAAGTCCATTTTTTGCTTACAATTTAACTTATGTCTTAATAACCACACAAAAAGTTCAATTGTTTTTGTTTTTTGTCTCCTTGTTCCTCCTGACCTCTTCTGCTGCTCGCTACTACTACTGTTGTCATGCCGACCGACTGAGGCTGTTGTGTTTCCCACTTGTGGTCTCATCACTCGTCACTTCCAGAAGGGAAGTAAGTAGCTCGACTACGTAGCTCGATAGGGTTACATGCACTAAGTAGCTCGGCTACAATCGCATAATCTAGGTCGCGTAGCTCGATTACGAGAAATCCAGTTCATTTCAATTTCAGCTGAGCTAAGGTGTATCCATGGCGTTTAGAACTTCAATTTCAGTCGAGCTACGGCAGAAATTCGATTTTCTCTATGTGCATGTAAACACACTGACTGAACAACAATGGTGTGCATGGCAGGGTTGCAAAGAGAAAGCCACTGTTCTCCAAAAAGAACATTGCTGCTCGTCTGCAGTTTGCTAAAGATCACGTGGACAAGCCAGAAGGCTATTGGAAAAACGTTTTGCGGATGGATGAGACCAAAATAGAACTTTTTTGGTTTAAATGAGAAGTGTTATGTTTGGAGAAAGGAAAACACTGCATCCCATCTGTGAAACATGGTGGTGGTAGTATCATGGTTTGGGGCTGTTTTGCTGCATCTGGGCCAGGATGGCTTGCCATCATTGAGGGAACAATGAATTCTGAATTATACCAGTGAATTCTAAAGGAAAATGTCAGGACATCTGTCCATGAACTGAATCTCAAGAGAAGGTGGGTCATGCAGCAAGACAACGACCCCAAGCACACAAGTCATTCTACCAAAGAATGGTTAAAGAAGAAGAAAGTTAATGTTTTGGAATGGCCAAGTCAAAGTCCTGACCTTAATCCAATCGAAATGTTGTGGAAGGACCTGAAGAGCAGTTCATGTGAGGAAACCCACCAACATCCCAGAGTTGAAGCTGTTCTGTACGGAGGAATGGGCTAAAATTCCTCCAAGCCGGTGTGCAGGACTGATCAACAGTTACCGGAAACGTTTAGTTGCAGTTATTGCTGCACAAGGGGGTCACACCAGATACTGAAAGCAAAGGCTCATGTACTTTTGCCACTCACAGATATGTAATATTGGATCATTTTCCTCAGTAAATAAATGACCAAGTATAATATTTTTGTCTCATTTGTTTAACTGGATTCTCTTTGTCTACTTTTAGGACTTGTGTGAAAATCTGATGATGTTTTAGGCCATATTTATGCAGAAATATAGAAAATTCTAAAGGGTTCACAAACTTTCAAGCACCACTGTAATCATGAAAACATCTCTGAAATCTTTTCTCTTCATTTTATATTAATCTAATATACCATACACTGAGAGGCTCTGGTTGAAATTATGGATTCTCTGATATGACTGGTGTAGTACTATTTTGTGAGGGGCGCAGCACTGAAGAAAACAGTACTATGCTTTTACCAGAAACGTTTAGTTGCAGTTATTGCTGCACAAGGGGGTCACACCAGATACTGAATTCATATCTGGTCATATCAAGAGAATTCATAATTCCTGATGCCTCGCAGTCCATGGTATATTTGATTTATATCACTCATCAAAAAATTTCAAACTAAAAGTGTTAATGACAAAGAATTAGAAAAAAACCTGAAAAAAATATTAGAGTTCTAACTCTGCCTTGCTTGGCACAATCATAATACATAGAGTTACACAAACAGAAATGCTCACGGAGCCACAGCTGTGACTCGAGTCACCTGTTTAGCTTGAAAGTATGACATCAAAGTCCCTCTCACACCAGAATCTGGTCATCCCAGTACTAACCAACTCTTTAAGGTGTATGGGTGCGGTGCTGATCTCCGTTTCCATAGCCCTCGGCCTCTGGCCTATACAGCTTGGGTTACAGTAGGGGGCTGGTCCTCTGGTAGCTGTGAGAGTTTGACTTCCCTACTCACATCTGTATTGCAGCATGCCTTGCCAGACGGTAGTACCTGTAGGTACCATTTTTATGATGGTCTTTGGTATGACCCGACTGCGAGTAGAACTCAAGAGCTCCCGGTCGAGAGGCGGACACGCTAACCACTAGGCCAGTTCACGGTCAAATTGTGACATCAGTTCATGGTATATCTAGGATACACCATGACTGACTCACCATATCCATTTTTAGCTCATCTGGCCGCAGGCCAGGCCGGATGAGTGTATGCGGTCACACGTCGTCTGTCCGTCGTCATCCGTCCACAATTTACAAAAATCGCTACTCCTCCTACAGGATTGATTGGATTTTGATCAAACTCGCATACAATGTTCCCCAGGTGGGTGCGCATAAAAGTTGTCAAGATGGTGGCACCACCTGTCATGGTTACAATTTTATGGGCCTCTTGTTCGGTACAAGCTACAGCCTCATTGCGGCTTTTTTTTTTTTTTTGAGGTCACGAGATACTTTGCTTAATCAATAGTGGAGTTCCATTTTAGGCCACGTGAGCCATCCTTGGCCAATCCCTGCACGGGAATGTTTTGATTAGGGATATAATTGCTATTATTTCCATGTCGGTCTCCATGACCTGTAGGCATGGAGCATAACTGAGCATTCCAGGTAGCGTTCTGAAATCAATTCGGTGCTTTTGTCATGTTTGAAACTGTTTTGCTAACTATCAAAGTACATCCAGTGCCTTGCATGAGTATTCATCAGACCGGAACTTTTCCACATTCACATAATGAAGGCTGCTGGGTTTTGGTGCAAAATGAAGAAGCGAGTGTGATAAAGTGTCCAGAAGAACTGTGGCTGGTTCTGTAAGATGCTCGGTAAAACCTACAGCTCCTTCTTTTCCTTATAAAACTGCACTCATTGTACCTGAGACTACTATTTTTTTTTTAAACCAAAGGGTCGTCACACCAAATATTGACTTTGTTTAATTTATTCAGACTTACTGCTTATTGTTTACAGTATTTTTCAATGTTGAAACATTTCATTTCACTATTTTTAAGCCATTTTTGGTCTACATCATTTCTTTACACGTGCCTAAGACTTTTGCACAGTACTGTATACATCACAAGTCACTTAATTAATCAAATGGTATTGACTGTGTGGGTGCAATTGGTCTTAAGTGATCAGTCTCATTAAATCAGTCTCATTAAATCAGTCTCATTAATAATACCATTAATTTTGGTGTTTAATAATAAATTACCAAACAGCTAAATTATGGTATATTCCAAATTATTATGATCACTACCAATGCAGCAATAATGTATCACTTACCGTATTACATAAATGCTATAGCCAATGGCACTCATATACACCTTGGATAAAGGCAATTTGGAGGTCTTTGAGATTGTGTGACTTCAAGGATATATCAGCAAAAACAATCACAGTTTCAGAATAATTGAATTTATTATAACAATGATAAAAATGGGTAATAGTAGTTTAGAATACATTCAATAAGTCAGCAGCAAAACAGTGAGGTATGTGTGTGTGTGAGAGCGTGTGTGTGTGTGTGTGTGTGTGTGTGTGTGTGTGTGTGTGGCAGCGTGTGTGTGTATCGCCTCGTGGCCTAAGGACAAAAGGGGGGGGGGGTGTCACCACGTGGCTTGAAACAAAGGAATTAGCCTTGGTTGCTAATGAGACAAAGGAATTAGCCATGGTAGCTAATTCCACTAGCTTATTACTAAATCCACTGAAATCTTGATGAGGTCAAAATGTGTAATAATGAAATTAAAGGTGTTAGGAAGGATAGAGAAAGAAGCATGCAGCACCTATCTATTAAAAACAACTGAGAGAGAACAATTGTAGAACACAATGGTCAGTGTGCACAATTAAACAGTTCCTGAGTTTAAATTCACACTACTTCATAAACTAATTCCTAAGACTAATTTTACCCAAAATGTCAGTCTTACTTCCAGTATTTTACTCCTATGTAGGAATGCAGAGATGTTCCGAAATTTCTGGAGTTCACAGGAGCACGTGGGTCGCTTCTGTGAAAGCGCAGAGAATTCTTGGTCCGACGCTTTGTCGTTCGTGAAGAAAAGTCTCTGATCAAACAATGTGCACAGCGATTAAGTCAGAAGGAATCCGGCCGCTTCTAACTTTTAATTAAACTGCTTTGGGCTGCAGTCGTAACGTTACTTATAATGAACAAATAAAAAACCGGTTGTAACTCAAAATGAGTGAAACGGCGCACTTAAGTAGTATTTTTACCGTGGCCAGCGGAAAACACGAAAGTGCGCTAAATCTCTTTTACTTGCAAGAAAGACGTCTTTATCTTGGGTGTTCTGATAAGCAGGTCTCTTTGTGTCTGTACTACGTGGTGGTCCAGACGAAAGAGAGGAAGATGGAAGTGTGGTTGATTCACTTATGGACTCAGGGAAGATGTGACGTAGGTAATCCCACCCAGGCGTGACGTAGGTCATCGCGGAAGTTGGTTGATGGGATCTGTAGTTCTAAAAGGGTGGCTGTACCTACAACTGTGTGCAAATGTCACGTCTCAGGTCCAAGAGTTTGTTGGAGAACATCTCTAAACAAATTGCTTCATGAAGACCAAGAAGCTAAGAAAACAAGTCCAGGACAAAGTTTAAATGATAAATCAAGGATTGTTTAAAATATATATATATATATATATATATATATATATATATATATATATATATATATATATATATATATATAATATGTGAACATCCCACAGAGTGACCTTAAATCCATTATTAAAGAATGTAAAGATAATGACACAGCAGTGTCTTTGCCTAGAGGAGGCCATCCATTAAAAGTCAATCATAGGGTAAAGAGAGCATACTGTAAAAATGATAACTGGTTCATTGTTGATCTCACAGGCGTTTCTAAATTAATCTGACTCAGAAAAAAAAGTGTCTGCATTTGCAACTAATGAAAACGTGTCTGTCCAGCAGACTTTTTTCTACTGTTGCCTTAAGAAATACAGTACTTTCAAAACAGTACAACAAGGATTTTTGAGTTGAAATTACAGCAGACTTGTTTTCCTTGATGGAAACCCGATGCGTGTCTACAGGGTTTCAACATTTGAGCAGGGTCTGAGCCATCCGCCAGCCATTTTGTGGACAGAAACTCAACCGTGTTACTGAAACAGGATGTGAAGTAAGTTCTTGGAATATTTGTCTCAACTTGTAAACCTTAGTAAGATCAGTAACTAGTCAAAAGTTGAGAAAACTAAAAAGTCTTTTACATCATGTTGTCTTGATAACTGGAGTTTTCTTAACATTTTACTTTTTTTATTTTATTTTACGGTGCATTAGTTTGATAACTCTCAACATGATGCTACCACCTTCATGCTTCACTGTGGGGATGATGTTCTCACACACACACACACACACACACACACACACACACACACACACACACACACACACACACACACAGAGAGTTTTAACTTGAAGAGGGAAGACTGCAGAGTGAACATGGATCATTTGAAACTATTTACGAGTTTAAAATGACATATTTGTTCCTTGAAAAATGACTGAATTGTCCTTGTGTTTGGACCAGTGAATCTATGAGTATTTATATTAAAGTGACACAGGTCGATGTGCTGGTTCAGGAATCATTTAATCCACTCCCCTTTCGGAATTGTTTGAACTGATACCCATCTCCATAGCTGGTATGCATCATCTTGTTTCAATACATTTTATTTCCTAATGCGAGGCGTCCTAACTACGTGTTAGTCTGTTTACAAACCGCTTGCTCAGCAGCCAGTTTGGAGAAGTCATGGGCGGGTCAGAGGTCACGATCGCGGAACTACAGTAAACATGGTGGATTGCCCAGATCGAACGAAGACTCCTAAATCGAGACAAAAATCTGATAATTTTAAGGGAGTATCTGACATTGTCAGAGGCAAAATTCAGCAGAAAAGAAAGGGAAAATGTTTGTTGCGACCTCGCTCATTATAATGAGGATAAACGTTGGCCGTTTCCATACCCGTGTAAACATTAGCGTGCGGTGTTTTTCCAGCTCATTTTCTTTCACAGGCATGAGGCAGCGGGCAAGACAGTGTGTGATTCAAGTACCTAGGGGTTATTCTAGCTCTACAGGGTACTAGTCATCTTTTTAGTACATCGACCTGTGTTACTTTAAATGTCTTGGAATTCAAAATAAACTATTATTTATTCAGAATTTTATTTGATGCAAAATTCTATTCAAGAATGTATTATTAAATCTCACTGCTCAGGTTTAAAAGGGTCTAAATGGTTTCATGTGCAAGGTTTCTTACTTATATATATTTCAAACACCAGTGTTAATTGTTGCCTCTTTTATTGATTCGGATATAGTACAGCCTTCTATTCATTATGCATTATCATCTCCACTACACTACTTTTCAGTCAATAATAAACTTCCTTCTGTTAAGAGGTCATGATGCGATCTTGTTTCCGAAATCTGATTTAACAACAATTGTACAAGTTTTCTGTAAGTGATGTTGAAAAAGTTCTTCAACTTTTGGATTCCATCCATTATCCGTAGCCACTTATCCTGTGCAAGGCCGCGGGCAAGCTGGAGCCTATCCCAGCTGACGCCTATCCCAGCTGACTATGGGCGAGAGGCAGGGTACACCCTGGACAAGTCGCCAGGTCATCGCAGGGCTGACACATAGAGACAAACAACCATTCACAGTCACATTCAAAGATTCAAAGATTCTTTCTTGTCAATTCACTATACAGTATATCCAGGACATATAGGAGAATCGAAATGCAGTTTCTCTCTCACCTTACTTGTAAAAAACAGATCAAGATTATACACACACAAAAAAACCCTATATATAAATATTTGGGCGGCACGGTGGTGTAGTGGTTAGCGCTGTCGCCTCACAGCAAGAAGGTCCTGGGTTCGAGCCCCGGGGCCGGCGAGGGCCTTTCTGTGTGGAGTTTGCATGTTCTCCCCGTGTCTGCGTGGGTTTCCTCCGGGTGCTCCGGTTTCCCCCACAGTCCAAAGACATGCAGGTTAGGTTAACTGGTGACTCTAAATTGACCGTAGGTGTGAATGTGAGTGTGAATGGTTGTCTGTGTCTATGTGTCAGCCCTGTGATGACCTGGCGACTTGTCCAGGGTGTACCCCGCCTTTCGCCCGTAGTCAGCTGGGATAGGCTCCAGCTTGCCTGCGACCCTGTAGAAGGATAAAGCGGCTAGAGATAATGAGATGAGATATAAATATTTATAAATATAGATAATATAGATAAAAAAATACACACTAAAATCAAACCATGTACACAATAGCAGTAGTGCAATAACGGAGAAGGTGCTAGAAGAGCAGCTTATGAGATGTATATGAAAGTAGTGCAAATGAGCAATAGCAGCAGATACAGCAGTAATGCTAATGATTGTGGTGTGATGTGCAAACGGATGAGGTAGTTTTCTTGTGTGAATGAATGAATGTGTTACAGACCAGGGGGTGGGTAGTGGACAGAGTTCAGCATTCTGACAGCCTGGTGGATGAAGCTGTTTAGCAGTCTTGTGGAACAGGTCTGGAGGATCTGGTACCTTTTCCCTGAGGGCAGGAGGCTGAAGAGTGAGTGTGAAGGGTGGGAGGTGTCACCAGCGATGCTGATGGCTCTGCGGGTGAGACGGGAGTGATAGATGTCCATAAGGGAGGGCTGAGGGGTACCGATGATCTTGCTGGCCGTGTTCACTATGCGTTGCAGAGTCTTCCGGCAGGAGGCACTGCAGCCTCCGTACCACGCAGTGATGCAGCCAGTGAGGACACTCTCAATGGTGCCCCTGTAGAATGAGCACATGATGGGGGGTGAGACTCGTGCACTCTTCAGTTTGCGGAGGAAGTAGAGGTGAGTTTGAGCCTTCTTGGCCAGTGATGTGATGTTGTTGGACCAGGAGAGGTCCTCAGCGATGTGCACCCCTAGGAATTTGGTGCTGCTCACCCTCTCCACTGCAGCACCATCGATGGTCAGAGGGGGATGCTGCGTCCGTACGTGCCGCCATCTTGAAACACCTATGGTCAATTTTGAGCCACCAATTAGCCTAACCTGCATGTCTTTGGACTGTGGGCGAAACCCAAGCACTCGGAGGAAACCCATGCAGACACGGGGAGAACATGCAAACTCCACACAGAAAGGCTCCCATTGGCCACTGGGCTCGAACCCAGAACCTTCTTGCTGTGAGGTGACAGTGCTAACCACTACACCACTGTACCGCCTGACTTTTGGATTCTATTATATATAACGATATGGGGAAAAAGAAGGGCCTTACAATATTCTCTCAAATACATATTGTCTTGTATCAAGCAATTTCAACCCAACAACTACATTTGACAGTAAAGTTTGCAGTGGCCAGTTGGAAGGCAGAGAAACTATTCTTGTGTATGCCAGATACATTGTTGACCTTCTCCAATTTTTCCACACACTGAGGTGCAAAGCCTGTAATGAGTGAGACTCCGTGAACTGCCAAAGCTTGAAGGACCAACACCTGAACACTGTCAACTGGCCGCTGTCCAGCCTTGTTAGACCAGCCGTACAGCAGGAAATCCAGTTCAAGCACAAAAATAATCAGCTCTCATCAGTGCCAACTCTCCAAAATGCTCGTTTCCCCCTCATAGCCTTAAGACTCCAAGGATTTCACATCTAAAATGTACAACACTGGTTGCATTTATGAATTTGATTACAAAAATGATTAATTGGTCTTCAAAACTGTGGTGTCACACCCAAACCTAATGCAGAGGGGGCCAAATTTACGTCGATGTCATTTTTTGTTTCTTTCAGCCATTTGCAGGCTCTCAGCTCAAGCATTTGGAGTGACTAACTTAATTACAGAGTCCAAATTAATTAGTTCATAGCATGAAAGAGAAAGTAAGTGGGAGAAATTTAGAGCAAACTGTTCAGGTGGAAAGCTAAATTAAATCTGAATATGGGGAAATAGTTGTAGAATAAGTTTTAAAGGATTACAGAATTAACTTTGGCATTTAATTAGTGATTTCCCTGAGAACATCTTGTGGTAGGACTTCAAGTAAAATGAAGCGAACGTGTGATGTGAATTGTGTAAATGGTCAAATGCTGCTGCTGTTGTTTTTTAAAAATGGTTATAATTTGTTAATGTGAAAGAAAGCGCTAAAATGGTTTACTCGCCCTGTCAAGAATAAATCTGCAAATCAAGAAATGATTGTTAGAGAAATCCTGAAAACTAGCTGAGGAACTGCTAAGACACCAAGTGTTATCAGGTTGCATTTACTGCATCCCTGCACTAATATAATTAGCAAATCTGCACTAATGTTATTAGCTAGCTAACTTGGCTAATGTTGTGATGAACAGATCTTAGCTGACAGGATTTATTTATTGACAAGAACGTAAGCACTATTTTAAAAATCCAAAATCCAGTCAGCTAAGATCTGTTCATCATTAGCTACAGTTAGGTCCATAAATATTTGGACAGAGACAACATTTTTCTAATTTTGGTTCTGTACATTACTACAATGAATTTTGAACAAAACAATTCAGGTGCAGTTGAAGTTCAGACTTTCAGCTTTAATTCAGTGGGTTGAACAAAATGATTGCATAAAAATGTGAGGAACTAAAGCATTTTTTAAACACAATCCCTTCATTTCAGGGGCTCAAAAGTAATTGGACAAATTAAATAATTGTAAATAAAATGTTCATTTCTAATACTTGGTTGAAAACCCTTTGTTGGCAATGACTGCCTGAAGTCTTGAACTCATGGACATCACCAGACGCTGTGTTTCCTCCTTTTTAATGCTCTGCCAGGCCTTTACTGCAGCAGTTTTCAGTTGCTGTTTGTTTGTGGGCCTTTCTGTCTGAAGTTTAGTCTTTAACAAGTGAAATGCATGCTCAATTGGGTTGAGATCAGGTGACTGACTTGGCCATTCAAGAATATTCCACTTCTTTGCTTTAATAAACTCCTGTGTTGCTTTGGCTTTATGTTTTGGGTCATTGTCCATCTGTATTATGAAACGCCGACCAATCAGTTTGGCTGCATTTGAGCACACAGTATGTCTCTGAATACCTCAGAATTCATCCGGCTGCTTCTGTCCTGTGTCACATCATCAATAAACACTAGTGACCCAGTGCCACTGGCAGCCATGCATGCCCAAGCCATCACACTGCCTCCGCCGTGTTTTACAGATGATGTGGCATGCTTTGGATCATGAGCTGTACCATGCCTTTGCCATACTTTTTTCTTTCCATCATTCTGGTTGAGGTTGATCTTGGTTTCATCTGTCCAAAGAATGTTCTTCCAGAACTGTGCTGGCTTTTTTAGATGTTTTTTAGCAAAGTCCAATCTAGCCTTTTTATTCTTGAGGCTTATGAGTAGTTTGCACCGTGCAGTGAACCCTCTGTATTTACTTTCATAAAAGTCTTCTCTTTATGGTAGATTTGGATATTGATACGCCTACCTCCTGGAGAGTGTTGTTCACTTGGTTGGCTGTTGTGAAGGGGTTTCTCTTCACCATGGAAATTATTCTACGATCATCCACCACTGTTGTCTTCTGTGGGCGTCCAGGTCTTTTTGCATTGATGAGTTCACCAGTGCTTGCTTGCTTTCTCAGGATGTACCAAACTGTAGATTTTGCCACTCTTAATATTGTAGCAATTTCTTGGATGGGTTTTTTTCTGTTTTCGCAGCTTAAGGATGGCTTGTTTCACCTGCATGGAGAGCTCCTTTGACCGCATGTTTTCTTCACAGCAAAATCTTCCAAATGCAAGCACCACACCTCAAATCATCTCCAGGCCTTTTATCTGCTTAATTGAGAATGACATAACAAAGGAATTGCCCACACCTGCCCATGAAATAGCCTTTGAGTCAACTGTCCAGTTACTTTTGGTCCCTTTAAAAACAGGGTGGCACATGTTAAGGAGCTGAAACTCCTAAACCCTTCATCCAATTTTAATGTGGATACCCTCAAATGAAAGCTGAAAGTCTGGACTTTATGTCGATGTCCATTATATAACTATAACTTGAATATGTTTCAGTAAACAGGTAAAAAACCAAAATTTGTGTCAGTGTCCAAATATATATGGACCTAACTGTACATTAGCTAGCTAGTTAGATTAGCATAGAACTTCTGTAGCTAAATGTTCAGTTACAATACTCTATCCCTGAATAAGTGGGCTCATATTTTGTGCTCTTTTTTCATCAATTTTTTTTTTTTACAAAAAACAGATATATCAAGTTAATTTGGTGCTGTGTTAACACATTTAACCCAAACACTACTAACTGTAACCAGCCATTATAGAGAAATTAGCCATTTTTGTTAACTGTCTTTGTGTTGAGTTACCAGTTCCTTAGCTATTTAGGTATTTTTGTCTTTCTGCTCCTGATCATTAATGAGAATGAATCATAGCTATACATGTGTTCACTCTGCACCTTCTGGACCATTCTTGGAGAGCCACTAATTAACTCGAATCTTGTTATAAAACGCAGCTGCTGTTATTCGTTTCAATCTGGAAAACCAAGTGGGGAGATGAGAAGTCTTCCTTCTTTTTATTTATTTATTTTGAGAGACAGATGCAGCTTGTTAAAATGGCTGATGCAGTTGGCCAGTTCACATGGTCAGTGTAAAGATAAGAGTTTGGTTGCAAGAGTGTTCTCATAAGGATGGGAAAGAGGATGGGGGTAATTCGGAGAGCTGCAAAATGAGAAATGATATCTTCTGCAATGCTCTCTGGAGTGATAAGAAGCCCATCGATGGAGCTTTAAAAGGCTTTTTTCCCCCCTGGCTGCCATGATGTCACTTCACCCTGAGGGGATTATTGCGCCCTCTTCGGAACATTCTATTTACTTGGCATAATCCTGATGGCGCTATAAAAAATTTTTCATCGCTTGCTAGAAGTAGGCATCTGAAAGCATCACATTCAAGTGGGGGTAATGTTTTGTAAGATTACAGATTGGTTTTTGTGATCCTATTGTAAATCAGCAGGGGAAATGGGAGACTGAAGCGGGTGATTTTTTTTTTTTCTGCAGACAAAGCAGGGCAATGAGCAGCCAGGCGATCTAAACAAGCACTTAACAGTCTCTCTTTGCAAAGCTCCAAAATACCAATGATGGAGGTGGAATTGCATGGTGGGGATCTGCAGCTGTGCTAGAAACTCCTCCCTTGGGATCCTTGGAATCAAATAGGATTGGGATATATTTATTGAGCCAAAAGGTGTATAGTCTTTATTGAGTTATTTTTGTTCGTTTGTTTTGTTTTTAAACAGTCTTAGTCATAGTACTTACCATGGATCAGAGAACTGGGCTAACACAGACATATAATACAAGGTTGAAAACTAGGAAAACAAAGAAGCAAGGACAACATTCTTTAATACATTGAGAACCCTTAAAGGTTCTTTGGTTGTCCCTCTGTAGGGACCCTTCAAGGTTCAATAGAATGCTACCCTATCAGAAACAGTTCTAAGTAGAACCCTTTTAGGAAAGCAAGAACCCTTAATTATCCAATGAACCATTAAATAGCCCTTTTAAAAAATGAGTGTACCAAGTCAAGTTGAGCTAAATCTTAATTGCAGAGCATGTTCTAGGTATTAAAAAGAAAACCATATATGACCTAATCTACCTTCTGTGCTTGGACCTAGTGTTGTAGTCAAGACCACCTAAACCGAGACCAAGTCATGACCAAGACCAAAGTGTATCAAGACCAGACCAGTGCGTGTGAAGGGGTGGGGGGTGATGGCCATTAACAGTAACGAAAATTTCGAATTAGCAATGAGTCAAGTTTATTGGTCGCATTGGAAGCAGGAAGTTTTACATTCAATCACAGTAATGATGTTAACAAATACATCAGAAAATACACAGGCAATTTAGTTGAGGTCTTGACCAATCTTGAAATAAAATCCAGAGTCCTCTATGTCCAGTGGTGGCTGGTGAAAAAAATTCTTGGTGGGGCTGGTGTGTGCCAGTAGAGTTCCCTGCCTAGTCCAGTATAAGCATTCAAATGAACAGTCAGAAAATGACAATTCCACAATAATAATTTAATTTCCTTCTCAAAATCAGCAGTTTCACAGATAAAGTAAATTAACAATTTACAGCTATATCAGGCTCCATTTATGCTTTGGAAAGGAACGGTTTCAAATACAATACAATACTCAAGTTCTTGAGAGAAGTTTACAGCAAGGGTATGATTTCAGCTGAATCTATACAAATCAACTGTGTGTGTGTGTGTGTGTGTGTGTGTGTGTGTGTGTGTGTGTGTGTGTGAGAGAGAGAGTGTGAATGAGTGAGTGAGAGAGAGGGAGGAAGGTTTCTAAGGTGAGTGTGGGACTGAGTGAGGTGTGTGTGTGTGTGTGTGTGTGTGTGTGTCTGATTCTAAGGTGAGTGTAAGATTTCTGTGTGAGAGAGTGACTATGAAATGAGGTGTGTGTGTGTTCTGAGCTAGGTGTATTTCTGTGAAACGAGACAGTGAGAGGGGGAGCGAAACACAGCGTTGACACTCTTGTTGTGAATACAAACTATGACAAGAAAGATGTGTGATTATTGTCCAATATGAACCAAAAGTCTAGTTTTGAACATCAAAGACAGAGCGAGAGAGAGAGATGCATTTTCTGTAGCAGGGGCGAAATTTCCAGCGCCCCAAAACCATTAAATTTGGCGATGCTGATTGGCCAAATATTTCTGATTTTTCCCGAGCAACCATACACGATTGGCTATTCCGCTGCACTTCTGGGGCGCTTTGCCGAGCGCCCAAGAAGAGAAATGATACGCGTCTGTCGGTGGAAATTCACCATTAAATGAGAGTCAGTTGGTGGAAATGTTGTTTAAATAATTCAGATCGCATGTAGGCACACACTATTAAGTAAAACTGACATTGATAATAAAATTTGTAAAAATATATATCGATATATTTTATATTTTTTTCCCCTCCACATCTGGGAGGGCGGCGCCTGAGCGCCCCCTATGAGCCAGCCGCCACTGTACTATGTCCGAGATAGAGACAAGACCAAGTAAACATGCAGTTGATTCCATGATGATCCCAAGACCTTCAAAAAGTGGCCTTCAGACCGGTTTCAAAAATACTACAACACTACCTGGACCCCTAATAATCATTCACATGCACTCTTAAAAAATGTTCTTTAGGCTTTTTTAAGGGTTCACTGGATAATTGGACAATAAGGTTCAATAGATAATTCTTACATAAATCCTTTCAAGGTTTCCCTGGTGGGAAAACGAAAGGATCCTTAAGCATCCTAGTATTTTAAAGGCTCAGAAATCCACTTTTACTGATGTGTAGTTAGTGTTGTACTGATATACAATGTCAGCAATGCCTCAAGTGCTCAAACAGAGTGTCCATTGTAAAAGCGTCTTTTTTTTTTTTTTTAAATATTCAAAAGGTATAGTCTTGGATTTTTCCCCATAATACACTTGGAGCACTGTGAATGATTTCAGCACAAGAAAATGGTTGTGAGCTGTAAATCATAAGTTATTCAAAGAGATATTATTATACAGTTAAATAAAAAAAAGTGAATTACAGTGTCTTGCAAAAGTATTCATCCCCCTTGGTGTTTGTCCTGTTTTGTCACATTACAAGCTGGAATTAAAATGGATTTTTTGGGGGGGTTAGCAACATTTGATTTACACAACATGCCTACAATATTAAAGGTGCAAATTGTTGTTTTTTTTGTGACACAAGCAATAATTAAGATGGAAAAACAGAAATCTGGAGTGTGCATAGGTATCCATCCATCCATCCATCCATCCATCCATCTATCCATCCATTATCTGTAGCCGCTTATCCTGTGGAGGGTCGCAGGCAAGCTGGAGCCTATCCCAGCTGACTATGGGCAAGAGGCGGGGTAAACCCTGGACAAGTCACCAGGTCATCGCAGCATAGGTATTCACCCCCTAAAAATATCAATACTTTGTAGAGCCATCTTTTGCTGCAATTACAGCTGCAAGTCTCTTAGGGTATGTCTCTATTAGCTTAGCACATCTAGCCACTGGGATTTTTGTCCATTCCTCAAGGCAAAACTGCTCCAACTCCTTCAAGTTAGATGGGTTGCGTTGGTCTACAACAATCTTCAAGTTATGCCACAGATTCTCAATTGGATTGAGGTCTGAGCTTTCATGAGGTTTTCCTACAGAATTGCCCTGTATTTAGTGCTATTCATCTTTTCTTCAGTTCTGACCAGCTTTCCTGTCCCTGCAGATGAAAAACATCCCCACAGCATGATGCTGCCACCACCATGCTTCACTGTAGGAATGGTGTTCTCAGGGTGTTGGGTTTTGCCACACATGGCATTTCCCATGATGGCCAAAAAGATCAATTTTAGTCTCATCTGATCAGAGAATCTTCTTCCATGTGTTTGGGGAGTCTGCCACATGCTGTTGGGCAAACTCCAAATATGTTTTCTTATTTTTTTTAAAGCAGTGGCTTTTTTTCCTGGCCACTCTTCCATAAAACCCCACTTTGTGGAGTGTATGGCTTAAAGTGGTCCTATGGACAGATACTCCCATCTCCGCTGTGGCTCTTTACAGCTCCTTCAGTGTTATCTTTGTTGCATCTCTGATTAATGCCCTCCTTACCTGGTCTGTGAGTTTTGGTGGGTGGCCTTCTCTCGTCAGGTTTGTAGTGGTGCCATATTCTTTCCATTTTGTGATAATGGATTTAATGGTGCTCCATGGGATATTCAAAATTTGGGATATTTTTTTTTTAACCCAACCCTGATCTATACTTCTCCACCACTTTACCTCTGAGCTGTTTGGAGGCTCCTTGGCTTTCATGGTGCTTGCTTAGTAGGGTTGCAGGGTCAGGGTCCTTCCAGAACAGTTTGATTTATACAGACATCATGTGACACTTTGTTTGCACAAAGGTGGATCTTAATCAACTAATTATGTGACTTATGAAGAAGTGAATTGGTTGGACCAGCTCTTATTTAGGGGTTTCATATGAAAACGGGTGAATACCTATGCACACTCCAGATTTCTGTTTTTTCATTTTATTGTTTGCGTCACGATAAAACAACAATGCGCACCTTTAAAGTGGTAGACATGTTGTGTAAATCAAATGGTGCTAACCCCCCAAAAATCCATTTTAATTTCAGCTTGTAATGTGACAAAACAGGACAAACACCAAGGGGGATGAATACGTTTGCAAGGCACTGTATATAATGTTCAACATTTGTTTGGCCTGTCTGAGGATAGTTTACCCACCTTTTAAAAAAATAAACACTATACCCCTGTTCACAGATAGGCCACAATAGAACCAAGTGAAAACAATAATGTGAACAAAGCCAAGTCAAGTCAATTTATTTGTATAGCACTTTTAACAATAGACATTGTCGCAAAGCAGCTTTACAAAAAAAAAAAATCAATTTTAAACATATGAATGAATAAATTTATCTCTAATGAGCAAGCCTGAGTCAACAGTGGTAAGAAAAAAACCTCCCTGAAATGACATGAGGAAGAAACATTGAGAGGAACTGGACTAAAAGGGAACCCATCCTCATTTGGGTGATAGTGTGATTATAAATAACTCGCTTCTATAAGTGTGTCCTATATGGTCAAAAAGTGCCATTGTGTAACCAAGAAATTCATTATAGTTTGAGCATGAAGTCTATTTTGTTGAAGTTGTCAACTGTTCATTGATGGAGACTTGAGTGCAAAACCATTCATGACATCTGCAGTCGTAAAATTATCATGGCAAATGTAGCCCTAAGTCATAGCAAAACAGTTTGTATTAAATACCCAAGTGCATCTTTAGGCTGTCCATATGGAGCCATCCTCCACAGGACCGAGGCGATGAGAACGTCATGAAGTCGTCGCTACTACATATCGAAGGTGTTTCTATGGTGGTCTTATTTTTAGTTAATGTTGCTACAGTATTAAATATGAATCTTGGAATATTTTTGTTTTCTATTAGGGTGGAGAGATACGTTGATATATCAGCACGAAGAGATTTTCTATACTGTACATCAAAAGGTTCTAATTCCATGTGAATTGGAATACTACCTATTTTGTTTGACATCATTTACGTTTTAAATTTCTATGGGGTGCCAAGTGTCACCAGGTCCATTTCGTGGACGAAATGCATTTCGTCCATCACAGAATGCATTTCGTCATCACAGAATGCATATCGTCCATCACGGAATGCATTTCGTCCATCACGAAATGCATCCTGTGATGGACGAAATGCATTTCGTCGGATGAAATGCATTTCGTGATGGACAAAATGCATTCTGTGATGGACGAAATGCATTTCATACCATGAAATGCATTTCGTCCATCACGAAATGCATTTCGTCCATCATGAAATGAATTTCGTCCATCACGAAATGCATTTTGTCCACAGAATGCAGTATGGTAGATCACGAAATGAATTTCGTCAATCACAGAATGCATTTCGTGGTACGAAATGCATTTCGTCCATCACGAAATGCATTTCCTCAATCACGAAATGCATTTTGTCCATCACGAAATGCATCCTGTGATGGACGAAATGCATTTCGTCCGATGAAATGCATTTCATGATGGATGAAATGCATTTCGTCCATCACAGGATGCATTTCGTCCATCACAGGATGCATTTCGTCCATCACAGGATGCATTTCGTCCATCACGAGATGCATTTCGTGATGGACGCAGTGCATTTCGTCCCATGAAATGCATTCTGTGATGGACGAAATGCATTCTGTGATGGACGAAATGCATTTCGTGATGGACGGAATGCATTCTGTGATGGATGGAATGGGCCCGGTGACACTTGGCACCCCATAAATTTCAAGTGTTCTGTTTTAAGGTGCATTATACCAGGGTGCTAGTTTTTTTCCTTCTTTAATCATTTTTCTTTTAAGTGAAGCTACATTGTCTAAAGTATAGTGGAACACTCACTCTAAGCATTCAGCTGCCTGATCAAGTTCTGTGGAGTCTGACGGTGATCCAATCAATGTTGATAACTCTGGGAGACTATTGATAAAACTCTGTGTAGTAGTTGATGTAAATGTATGTTTGACATAGTTAGCATGGCAAGGCGCATATATTATTGCGAAGACAGATTTGAAATGAAATGAGATAATGATCTGAGGTAGCTTCAGACTGTTTAAGTGTGAGTATATTTTCTATAAGCAGCACAGTGGTGTAGTGGTTAGCACTGTCGCCTCACAGCAAGAAGGTTCTGGGTTCGAGCCCCGTGGCCGGCGAGGGCCTTTCTGTGTGGAGTTTGCATGTTCTCCCCGTGTCTGCGCGAGTTTCCTCCGGGTGCTCCGGTTTCCCCCACAGTCCAAAGACATGCAGGTTAGGTTAACTGGTGACTCTAAATTGACCGTAGATGTGAATGGTTGTTTGTCGCCTGCGATGACCTGGCGACTTGTCCAGAATGTGCCTCACCTCTCACCCATAGCCAGCTGGGATAGGCTCCAGCTTGCCCGCAACCCTGTAGAACAGGATAAGTGGCTACAGATAATGGATGGATATATTTTCTATATTTAACCCGAAAGTTAGCATTAGATCAAAGGCGTGTCCACTATTATGAGTAGGTCCTATGACGTCCTAATTAACCCCTGCTGAATCTTGAATGGACACGAACGCTGTTTTCAGAGGGTCTTCTTTGTTATCAAAGTCTCCAATAACTAAAGCTTTGTCTTAACAAGCTACCAGGTTTGAGATAAAATCCGCAAATACTCTAAGAAATCCAGGGGGACTGTAAACAACATTTAGTGGAATTGACTGGGTAGACCTATTTTTTATTTTTTTGTAGCTACATATTTTATGTTAGTATAAATTCTTCAAATACATTGAATTTATGTCCAGATTTGTGTGTGTGATGCCAAGATAATCATTATAAATAACTGCAATGCCTTCTCCTCTGCCAGTTAGACGAGGCTGGTGTGTATATAACTGTGTCCAAGAGGACTAGCTTCGTTTAAAGTGCATATCCTGGACCAATTTTGTTTTTTTTATATGAAAGTATGTCCCTTTACACACTCATCCAGAAGGGTAATTTTGCACAAGGCCATCTGTCTACAGCAGAAAAAAATAAAATAACAAAACGCACCTGGAAAAATCCCAAGGGAGTCTGGAGCCAGATTCGTGACGTCACCTGCGGAAGCGCCAGCAGGCTGCGCGAGCTTTGCACAGTTTCAGTGCACAGCCTGTGTAGACCAAGCGCTCCCATTTCTCTCTCATTGTCCAGTCTTTTAGAAAACGATGAGTACTAATCCCATCAAGATTGGTGTTGCTACACCCTCCTACGATACATCTGTTAACCATTTTAATAATTACGCGATAACGTTGAAGAAATTTGCAGAAAACCACCAGGTTGTTTTCTCATAAACAAACCAGTGCTGACATACGATTCAGAGGGAGGCGTCCCGCACGCGACGTCACGAAAATCAATGTTTGCTGGGAAATCCAAACACCAAGTTTTTTCAGAGGCGGACCAATTCGCCTCAAATGGCTTGATTTCAACTGAATTTTTCTGGTATTGCGCAAGGTAAAAAAATTGCACAAAATGCAAAATGTTACAGATATTTGACCAAAGTTTAATATAAAATAGGAGAATTACATTGATCTTGCTCCTGAATTTACCCGTGATATGCACTTTAAAGGAACAGTCCACCGTACTTCCATAATGAAATATGCTCTTCTCTGAATTGAGACGAGCTGCTCCGTACCTGTCTGAGCTTTGCGCGACCTCCCAGTCAGTCAGACGCAGTCAGACGCGCTGTCACTCCTGTTAGCAATGTAGTATGGCCTCAGTATGGCCAACGGTATTTTTTGGGGCTGTAGTTAGATGCGACCAAACTCTTCCGCGTTTTTCCTGTTTACATAGGTTTATATGACCAGTGATATGAAACAAGTTCAGTTACACAAATTGAAACGTAGCGATTTTCTATGCTATGGAAAGTCCGCACTATAATGACAGGCGTACTAACACCTTCTGCGCGCTTCGGCAGCGCATTGATATCTGAGCTCCGTATCAATGCGCTGTCGAAGCGCGCAGAAGGTGTTAGTACGCCTGTCATTATAGTGCGGACTTTCCATAGCATAGAAAATCGCTACGTTTCAATTTGTGTAACTGAACTTGTTTCATATCACTGGTCATATAAACCTATGTAAACAGGAAAAACGCGGAAGAGTTTGGTCGCATCTAACTACAGCCCCAAAAAATACCATTGGCCATACTGAGCCTAGCTACATTGCTAACAGGAGTGACAGCGCGTCTGACTGCGTCTGACTGACTGGGAGGTCACGCAAAGCTCGGATAGGTACGGAGCAGCTCGTCTCAATTCAGATAAGAGCATATTTCATTATGGAAATACGGTGGACTGTTCCTTTAAAGCTACATAATCATTTGCTTTAATCCATGTTCTTTCTAAACATAGTACATTAAAGTCCTGATCAGTAATAATTTCATTAACAATTAGCGCTTTAGCTGTAAGAGATCTAACATTTATTAGTCCTGCCTTTAGATCAATGGCACTGCCAGTGACAGTGTAGAGCAAAAACAGGAACTGTGCTTTGCCACAATCCAGAACAGTGCATGAACAGTAGCTAAAACCTAAAACAGGCTGTGGAAAAAAGAAAGGGAAAAAAAAGCAAGAAATAAAAGTGGCTCCATCATTTTACCTTGAATGCGTTTTTATCAGCTTCTTCTTATTTCCCAGGTCTTCTGTCAGTGCTGGCCAGCTGTCACTTTGAGACAATATTGGCTATCAGAGGCTGAGATGTGACTCATGAAGCCTGCCTGACTGTCAAAATCACGGGAAAACAAGACCGTGGTGCCTTACAAGAGCGTACAGTGGATGGAGTATGTAGGTAGACCATTTAGAGCTGTTAGAGAAATAACAATTTTTCAGGGGGAAAAATGGGTTTAAAGTCTTGGAGGCAGCATCCTCTACGGTACAACCGCAGAGCACAACTAGTTTGGGAAAAATCTATAATAATTGTACAGTACTGAACTGAAAGTGTGGTCAGTATGTATGCATGGATTACAGCTTGAAAGTTCCTACACACTCCAGTCAACTCAAAAATGTACAATTTGAATGGGAAACATAGCATGCTTCAGTTACATTGTATTCACTATCATTTCCGGGGTGCCAATAATAGTGGCGTGTTTTTGTTGACAATTATTTCTTGACCAGCGATTTGTTTTTCTGTGGATAAATTGATTTCAATTAAATGCTGGATTTTTCTCATTTTTTCCAGTGTGAGATGAAGCGACTTCACCAAAAGTCAAGTTTATTTGTATAGCGCTTTTAACAACAGACATCGTCACAAAGCAGCTTTACAGAAAATTAAAGACTTTAAACATGAGCTAATTTTATCCCTAATCTATCCCCAATGAGCAAGCCTGTGACGATGCTGGCAAGGAAAAACTCCCTCAGACGACATGAGGAAGAAACCTCGAGAGGAACCAGACTCAAAAGGGAACCGATCCTCATTTGGGTGATAACAGATAGCGTGATTTATACAGTGGTGCTTGAAAGTTTGTGAACCCTTTAGAATTTTCTATATTTCTGCATAAATATGACCTAAAACATCATCAGATTTTCACACGAGTCCTAAAAGTAGATAAAGAGAACCCAGTTAAACAAATGAGACAAAAATATTATACTTGGTCATTTATTTATTGAGGAAAATGATCCAATATTGCATATCTGTGAGTGGCAAAAGTATGTGAACCTCTAGGATTAGCAGTTAATTTGAAGGTGAAATTAGAGTCAGGTGTTTTCAATCAATGGGATGACAATCAGGTGTGAGTGGGCACCCTGTTTTATTTAAAGAACAGGGATCTATCAAAGTCTGATCTTCACAACACATGTTTGTGGAAGTGTATCATGGCACGAACAAAGGAGATTTCTGAGGACCTCAGAAAAAGCATTGTTGATGCTCATCAGGCTGGAAAAGGTTACAAAACCATCTCTAAAGAGTTTGGACTCCACCAATCCACAGTCAGACAGATTGTGTACAAATGGAGGAAATTCAAGACCATTGTTCCCTAGGAGTGGCCAACCAACAAAGATCACTCCAAGAGCAAGGTGTCTAATAGTCGGCGAGGTCACAAAGGACCCCAGGGTAACTTCTAAGCAACTGAAAGCCTCTCTCACATTGGCTAATGTTAATGTTCATGAGTCCACCATCAGGAGAACACTGAACAACAATGGTGTGCATGGCAGGGTTGCAAGGAGAAAGCCACTGCTCTCCAAAAAGAACATTGCTGCTCGTCTGCAGTTTGCTAAAGATCACGTGGACAAGCCAGAAGGCTATTGGAAAAATGTTTTGTGCACGGATGAGACCAAAATAGAACTTTTTGGTTTAAATGAGAAGCGTTGTGTTTGGAGAAAGGAAAATACTGCATTCCAGCATAAGACCCTTATCCCATCTGTGAAACATGGTGGTGGTAGTATCATGGTTGGGGCCTGTTTTGCTGCATCTGGGCCAGGATGGCTTGCCATCATTGATGGAACAATGAATTCTGAATTACACCAGCGAATTCTAAAGGAAAATGTCAGGACATCTGTCCATGAACTGAATCTCAAGAGAAGGTGGGTCATGCAGCAAGACAATGACCCTAAGCACACAAGTCGTTGTACCAAAGAATGGTTAAAGAAGAATAAAGTTAATGTTTTGGAATGGCCAAGTCAAAGTCCTGACCTTAATCCAATCCAAATGTTGTGGAAGGACCTGAACTGAGCAGTTCATGTGAGGAAACCCACCAACATCCCAGAATTAAAGCTGTTCTGTATGGAAGAATGGGCTAAAATTCCTCCAAGCCAGTGTGCAGGACTGATCAACAGTTACCGGAAACGTTTAGTTGCAGTTATTGCTGCACAAGGGGGTCACACCAGATACTGAAAGCAAAGGTTCACATACTTTTGCCACTCACAGATATGTAATATTGGATCATTTTCCTCAATAAATAAATGACCAAGTATAATATTTTTGTGTTATTTGTTTAACTGGGTTCTCTTTATCTACTTTTAGGACTCTTGTGAAAATCTGATGAAGTTTTAGGTCATATTTATGCAGAAATATAGAAAATGATAAAGGGTTCACAAACTTTCAAGCACCACTGTAAATAACTTGCTTCTGTAACTGTGTCCTATAGAGTCACAAAGTGTAACGGTGTAACCAGGAAATTCATTATAGTTTCAACATGAAGTCTGTTTTGTTGAAGTTATAAACTGTTCATTGGTGGAAACTTGAGTGCAAAACTGTTCATGACAACTGCAGTCCTAAAGTTAGCAAGTCGACTGTAGTCCTCAGGCATAAATGAATTACTGTAAGTGTCCAGAGCGTCTTCCAAGTGCGACTTTCGACTGTCCATATGGGGGCCGTCCTCCACAGGAGCGATGTGATGAGATGAGACTCCAGCCAGACGTAGGGCATCAGGATGGATCAGGCAGGTCTGAGGAGCAGAAGAGGTCAGCATCTCGGTTTCAGGACCGACATGTAGCTCTTTTTCCTAATCTTTACAAGGGGTGCTAATAATTGTGGAGGGCATTGTAAGTTCATTTTAAATAGCATTTAATAAGCAAGGAATAAAATATAGTGTGCGGTGAACTTTGTGTGTTCAAAGTCTGTTTAGAAAAGTGAAACGACTATCCAGATGGTACAACATATTATTGTTGTAGTTAATGTTTATTTTTTTTTTTTTCCAGGTTTGAAAATCTCATTACTTCAATTCACGTAATTGTCAAAACAAATCTCTTAAAAAAAAAAAAAACTTTGCATTCAGGAAACCTTTCAGTAACACAGTGAAAGGCTGCTGCAAGACATATTAATGAAAAAATGGAAGGCAGCAGACATAAAAAAAGGAGCGAAAAATAGAAGTGTGTGTTAACATATTTTCAACACAAGTACATCAGCAAGTACATTTGCGAATGATTCTCGGTTTCTTCTCTCTTTCTGAGAAAGGAAGCCAGAAGGTCCCTCTAGACTAATGCTTTCAAACTGAGGCCACAGACTGTGTGCGATAATGAGCATCTCCGTTTAAAGTTCATTATGTTGATTGCGGCGCGTTAAAGCATTCCCATTTCCAAATTTAATTTCATATTCTACAGCTTTCCTCTTGGGCAAGTCCATTAAACGTAAGCAAAGAGTAATGGTGTTAGCACTACAACGATGTCAACTAAATGCCCTGAATCTCACAGTTCTTAGCAAGGCCTTTGGAGTTCATGTCATGTTTTTCAGCAAGTTAGCAGCACAAGGATGCACAGTACTGTTTCTTCAACTCAAATTGAGCAGTCAGAGTTTATCAATGTGATAATCAATTTGTTTCAGTTTTGTTCTGGGCGAACGAAAACAGAAAACCTGTCGTCTTTAAAAAAAAAAAAAAAGACCAACATCTCCTTCAAAGGAACAACTCCTTGCCAAATACTATATATAAAAAAAAAAGGTAGAAATGCCAGCATGGTCAACATGGTGTGTACATTCTGGCTGTGAAAGTTCCTCAACCTCATCTACATCACTCCAGTTCATAATTGGTCTCAAATAGAGATTTGAGTGTCTTTTAATTCCTGCTCATGGAATTATTCTTTTCTGGCAAATGTATTGGAATGAATCCCCAAAATGGGTGGCATGGCGGTTAGCACTGTCGCCTCACAGGAAGAAGGTTCTGGGTTTGAACCCAGTGGCTGACAGGGGTCTTTATGTGCGGAGTTTGCATGTTCTCCCCAAGTGGGTTTCGTCCGGGTGCTCCGGTTTCCACCACAGTCCAAAGACATGCAGTTAGGCTAATTGGTGGCTCTAAATTCACCGTAGGTGTGAATGGTTGTTTGTCTTTGTGTGTCAGCCCTGCGATGACCTGGCGACTTGTCCAGGGTGTACCCCACCTCTCGCCCATAGTCAGCTGGGATCGGCTCCAGCTTGCCTGCGACCCTGTGGAACAGGATAAGCAGTTATGGATAATGGATGAATGGATGATTCCCCAAATTATAAATAAACCTAATTAGTACTCTAAGTTAAACCACTGTGACCCTGACCAGGCATTTACTAAGGATGCTGCGAATGTATCGAGTGGCCAAATGAACTCCCCGTGCCAAAACAAAAATGCACCTCATCTCATTATCTCTAGCCGCTTTATCCTGTCCTACAGGGTCACAGGCAAGCTGGAGCCTATCCCAGCTGACTACGGGCGAAAGGCGGGGTACACCCTGGGCAAGTCGCCAGGTCATCACAGGGCTGACACATAGACACAGACAAGCATTCACATTCACACCTACGGTCAATTTAGAGTCACCAGTTAACCTAACCTGCATGTCTTTGGACTGTGGGGGAAACTGGAGCACCCGGAGGAAACCCACACGGATACAGGGAGCACATGCAAACTCAGCACAGAAAGGCCCTCGCCAGCCACGGGGCTCGAACCCGGACCTTCTTGCTGTGAGGCGACAGCGCTAACCACTACACCACCGTGCCGCCCCAAAAATGCACCTCCTATTCATATTTTGCATCTGTTTAGAACGTGTTCTGTTCATTCTTTTCAAATAATGTCCATCCATCCATTATAAATAACCGCTTCTCCTGTGCAGGGTTGCAGGCAAGCTGGAGCCTATCCCAGCTGACTATGGGTGAGAGGCGGGGTACACCCTGAACAAGTTGCCAGATCATCGCAGGGCTGACACATGGAGACAAACAACCATTCACACTCACATTCACACCTACGGTCAATTTAGAGTCACCAGTTAACCTAACCTGCATGTCTTTGGACTGTGGGGGAAACCAGAGCACCTGGAGGAAACCCATGCAGACACGGGAGAACATACCATACAAACTCCACATAGAAAGGCCCCTGTCAACTGCTGGGCTTGAACCCAGAACCTTCTTGCTGTGAGGCGACAGTGCTAACCACTACACCACCGTGCCTCCCTTCAAATAATGTATGTATATTAAACTCCAGCCATAATACTAATACTAGGACAAGACAAACCCAAGACCAGGACCAGCCGAGACTGAGTCAAGACCGAGTCTTAAGATAGGGTCTCACATAGCCAGAATCACTTCACAGTAGATGCTGGTAGACGATTTTGAGCCTTCCAGGGGTCAACTGGCATGTGTTCAGGGCCCTTCCATCAGAATACATGAGAGCCAAGGAGCTACCTTGACAACCGGGAGGGTGTGGCTTCCAGCCCTGGAAAGTTTTGTCATGTTGAAAATTGCTGTAGGTCAAGCATCGGATGAATTCATCCATCGCAACCGTGAAGGTATCCTTGAGCATCCTTGAGGCATACGTGAGGCTTACGTGGGCTACCAGGGGTTGCCGTAGAAGCCCGTGGCAGCCATCAAGCTCAAAATGTTCGCAGAACTACATTCTGCAGAAAGTGAAAAGTTTGCCTAGAGAGCATGGCTTATTTTGTCTTGCCATGGCTATGCCGTACTGCAGCCTCAAAACCATACACACTGCTGTCATTGCCTTAAACACGTACGTTGTGGCTGCCGTCTGTATTACTGGTGTCTTCCATTGCTACTGTTGCAGCTGCCATGGCTTCATTTGCGTATGAAGAGTTTGATTCCAAAACGCTATATATCCAATTCCATTGTTTCGAGAAAAATCACTTTTTCTGATTAGGGGAAGTGATAAAAGGAAAACCACTGTATCCTGTTGTAAAATTTATTGACTAACTCCTTAATAATGATAAACTTCAAAAATAAAATCCGGAACTAATTAACAGCTTTTAACTGAACCAAGTAATTATTTTTTTGTCAAGTCGCTACATATCCACGCCATGGCATTTCCCCCCAAAATTCTACATATCCCTTTCTATTTAAAGTGCATTTAACCATGTTCTTTCATGACAGGTTATTTTATTTTTTTAGATTATTTTATTGAAATAATTCATAATTCAGCGTGAAATTGTCCAATAAATGTGAGAAGCGACAAAGTGATTTCCTACTTCATGGGTGCAGCCATCTTAGAAGACTTCACGCCAGTGGCGGCCTCTGATTGGCCAAATGGATATGTCTGGTTTTGAAAAAAATTGGTGATGGCGCTGCTTGTGTTTTGGAATGAAAGGCTGTAATGCAGTGTGTAAATCAATGGCAGATATCGTGTTTTGGTGAAAACTGAATATGGTATGAGTAAGATATGATAATTGCTGATGGTTTGGTGGCGGGAGTTTCTCATCTCATTATCTGTAGCCGCTTTATCCTGTTCTACAGGGTCGCAGGCAAGCTGGAGCCTATCCCAGCTGACTACGGGCGAAAGGCGGGGTACACCCTGGACAAGTCGCCAGGTCATCACAGGGCCGACACATACAGTAGACACAGACAACCATTCACACTCACATTCACACCTACGGTCAATTTAGAGTCACCAGTTAACCTAACCTGCATGTCTTTGGACTGTGGGGGAAACTGGAGCACCCAGAGGAAACCCATGTGGACACGGGAAGAACATGCAAACTCCGCACAGAAAGGCCCTTGCCGGCCACGGGGCCCGAACCCGGACCTTTTTGCTGTGAGGCGACAGCGCTAACCACTACACCACCGTGCCGCGGGCGGGAGTTTCGATTTTTCAAATTTGCCGTTTATCGCGTTTTGGAACCAAACTCTTCATATTTACTCCACCCAAATTTATGCAATGGATTCCCCTCCAAAATGTGCCAGAATGGCCACGGTAGCCCCAGCCATGGTTCTCATGGATCAACCGGCTATGTGTGACCTTAGCTTTAAGGGGGTTGGGGCGAAGTCAAGACCGAATCCATTTGAAAGTGAGGCAAGATCAAGACTCAAGACCATCAAATTCTTTTCAAAGTCATACCTTTTCTTCGTTGACTTCATTCATGGATTGTGCCAATGATTCAGCTGTTTTCTAGAAGAAGGAATTACTTCTTAAACTTTGTGCATGGAAAAAAAAGACAACACAAACACTATTTATACAAACTCTCGGTCAAGACCATATATACCGACGCCAATGCCCAAGACTGAAACAAGTCCAAGTGAAAATGCCCAAGGCGAGTCCAAGTCAATGCAGAAAACATCTCAAGTCATTGTAGTGAGCATCCTGTCAACGCACTTAGTACTCTTTTTTTTTTTCCCCTTTACTCATCTACCGTACACCTGTAATGATTTATAATCCCACTATCTGGTGTGATCCAGAAAAGGATGGGTTCCCTTTTGAGTCTGGTTCCTCTCAAGGTTTCTTCATATTCTCTCAGTCTCAGCTACTGTTGCCTCGGGCTTATTCATTACAGATCTAAATCTACATCCTGATTTCTGTAAAGCTGCTTTGTAATAATATGTATTTCTTAAAAAGGAATAAAATTCATGTCAGTTATTGTAATATTGAGCATGCTATATAATTATTGGATTTTGTGGACCGTAGATTAAAACAGGTGCACTTTCACTCTTCTGAAAATGGAATTCAGTATGTGACAGCTGAAATGTTTATGCAGTGTTAAGAAGCTCTGGATGAAGTTGCATGTCTGGCTGAGAACACAATTTGAGATGTGGCACTTTTATTCATTACCACACATTAGCATGCATTTACATATATTAGATTCGGATGCGGCGTGGCTGAGGAGCAGAATGGAGTCCTGTTTTCAACTGCTGTGATTTCATCTGCCACAACAGCAGCCTCAGTGGAGCTGAAATTCACACCCTGTGCTAATGTTAGCAGCTGTTTGTTGTTTATTACATTTTTAAATGTGTTATTTCCCCCATGGTGTGGACAAAATATGTATACTGCATTCAGCCAAGAAGTTGTGTGCGACACTTCTGCAGAGATTCAGAAGGTGTTGGTCCTGCAGAATAAATTGATTTTAACGGAAGGATGTTGCATTTGAATTCACTTTAATTATTTTCAGCTCAGCTTGCCCTTGTAAGAAAGATTTTTTTTTTTTGGTATTTCACACAGTGGCAATCACGGTGTGAAATACTGTACCAAAAAAATTATTTCTTTCAAAACTCCCTATGTATTTGTGATGTTTGGGGAAGTTACTGTAATAACTGAAATAGTTACAATAATGACTGGACTGGAGTAGTTTTATTAATAACTTGTGTAGTTTCTGTATTGACTGCAAATTTTATTTTATTAATGACTGGAGTAGTTGGAGTAATTATGGCTAAGCCATGACCTCAAGGTTAGAGAAGCAGCTTTGTGACCAAAAGGTCGCCACTTTGATTCCCTGGACCAGCAGGAAAACGTGTGTGTGTGTGTGTGTGTGTGTGTGTGTGTGTGTGTGTGTGTGTGTGTGTGTGTAAATGAACAGCACTACACCCATGGCTGAAGTGCCCTTGAGCAAGACACCTAAACCCCCAGCTGCTCCCTTGGGCGCTGCAGCACAGCTGTGCTCACATCCCCACATGGATTAAATGCAGAGTAAATGCTCTAATGTACATGTGATTAATAATGGTTGAAAATTCCCCAAAATTCTAATAACAGGAATATTTACAGATGGGAATAGTTACTGTAAAAAAAAAAGTGGTAGTTACTGTAATGACTTCAGTGGTTACTGTAATGACTGTGGTAGTTATTCTAATAACTGGAGTAGTTACTGTAATGACTGGAGTAATTACTGTCATTACTGACAGTTACTGTAAAGACTAGTAGTTTAATAACTGGTAGTTACTGTAATGACTGGAGTAGTTACTGTAATGACTAGTAGTTTAATAACTAGAGTAGTTACTGTGATGACTGACAGTTACGGTAATAACTGGAGTAGTTATTGTGATGACTGGAGTAATTACTATAATTACTGAAATAGTTATTGTAATAACTGTAGTAGTTACTGTAATGACTAGAGTAGTTTAATAATTGGAGTAGTTACTGTAATGACTGTAGTAGTTTAACTGGAGTAATTACTGAAATAGTTACTGTAATGACTGTAGTAGTTACTGTAATGACTGTAGTAGTTAAACTGGAGTAATTACTGTAATTACTGAAATAGTTACTGTAATGACTGTAGTAGTTTAACTGGAGTAATTACTGTAATTACTGAAATAGTTACTGTAATGACTGTAGTAGTTACTGTAATGACTGGAGTAGTTTAATAATTGGAGTAGTTACTGTAATGCCTGGAGTAATTACTGAAAGTTACTGTAATGACTGGAGTAGTTACTGTAATGACTGGAGTAGTTTAATAATTGGAGTAGTTACTGTAATGACTGGAGTAATTACTGTAATTACTGAAAGTTACTGTAGTAGTTTGGAGTAATTACTGTAATTACTGTTATTGTAATAACTGGAGTAATTACTGTAATTACTGCATTAGTTACTGTAATGACTAGTAGTTTAACAACTAGAGTAGTTACTGCAATGACTGGAGTAATTACTGTAATTACTGATATAGTTACAGTAATGACTGGAGTAGTTATTGTAAAGACTGGAGTAATTACTGAAATAACTGGAATAGTTTTATTCTTGACTAGAGTCATAACTAATGACTGGAGTAGTTACTCTAATAACTGGAATAGTTACAGTAATGTCCAAAGTAGTTACTGCAATGACTGTAGTAGTTACAGTACTGACTGGAGTAGTTACAGTACTGACTGGGGTAGTTACTGTAATGACTGGAGTAGTTACAGTACTGACTGGGGTAGTTACAGTACTGACTGGGGTAGTTACTGTAATGACTGGAGTAGTTACGGTACTGACTGGGGTAGTTACTGTAATGACTGGAGTAGTTACAGTACTGACTGGGGTAGTTACTGTAATGACTGGAGTAGTTACAGTACTGACTGGGGTAGTTACTGTAATGACTGGAATAGTTACGGTACTGACTGGGGTAGTTACTGTAATGACTGGAGTAGTTACAGTACTGACTGGGGTAGTTACTGTAATGACTGGAGTAGTTACAGTACTGACTGGGGTAGTTACTGTAATGACTGGAGTAGTTACGGTACTGACTGGGGTAGTTACTGTAATGACTGGAGTAGTTACTGTCATGTCTGGGCCTGTTGATGGTGTTCACTGAGAAAAAAAATGCCACAGTGCAATGTCCATAGTAAAAAATAAATATATAAACAATCACAACATTTTTAATCCGGTTCAAAATTTGCCGCACATTTTCTATTAGGGACAAGTCAGGACTGCAGGCAGGCCAGTTCAGAACCCACACCCTCTTCCTCCGCAGTCATGCCTTGGAATGTTCAATACATGAATTGTGTTGTTGAAATAGCTCTGGAACAGATGTTGTCTTGAAGGCAGCATATGTTGCTAGAAAATCTCAATGTACTTTTCTGCATTAATGGTCCATCACAGAAGTGTAAGTTACCTTTGCGAAGGGCACAGACACAACCCCATACTGTGACAGACTCTGGCTTTTGGACTTGTTGCTGGTAAAAGTCTGGATGGTCCCTTTCGTCTTTGGTCTGGAGCACATGGTGTCCATTTCTTCCAAAAAAGATTTGGAATACTGATTTCTCTGACCACAATACATGTTTCCAGTGTATGATGGTCCATCCCAGATGCCTGTGAGCCCAGAGAAGTTGATGGAGGTTCTGGACACAATTAACATAAGGCTTCCTTTTTGTACAGTAAAGTTTTACCTGGCATTTGTGGATGTAACTCTGTATTGTAGCTTGACTCAGGTTTGCCAAAGTAATCCCGAGCCCATGTGGTTATATCAGCTGTAGATGAATGACGGTTCTTGATGCAGTGCCGTCTGAGGGATCAGAGATCACGGGTGTTCAGCTTAGGCTTGAGCCCTTGCCCTTTATGCACCAAAATTCCTCCAGATTCCTTGAATCGTTTAATGATATTATGCACCGTGGACGGCGAAATATCCAAATCTCTACCTATTTTTCTTTGAGGAACATTGTTTTTAAACATTTCAATAATTTTCTCATGCATTTGTTGACAAACTGGAGATCCTCGGCTCATCTTTGCTCCTCAAACACTAGGCCTTTCCTGGATACTGATTTTGTACCAAATTATGATTACAATCACATCATTATTTAATTGTTTTACCTCATTAAAAAAGTTAAAGTCCTTCCCACGCCTTACAGTACCTGGTATTCCTAGGCAGTCTCCCACTCAAGTACTAACCAGGCCCAACCTGTATGTGGTGCATCGGGCGGCGCCGATCTCTGTTTCCATAGCCCTCGGCCTCTCGCCTATTACATAGCTAGGGTTACAGTGGGGGGCTAGTCCTCTGGTAACCACGAGAGTTTAACTCCCCATGCACATCTGTATTGCAGCGTGCCTTGCCAGATGGTAGTAGGTACCATTTTTATGATGGTCTTTGGTATGACCCGACCGTGAATAGAACTCACGATCTCCCGATCGAGAGGCGGACACGCTACCACTAGGCCACTAGTCGGTGTTTTACCTCATTACTAGTCATAAATTGCCACCGTCCCAACTTTTTTTGGAATGTGTTACAGGTCTAAAATGCAAGAATGGATGTATACGAGCAAATGAAATGAAGTTAACCACAAAAAAACATGAAATATGTTGGGTTCAGGCTATCTGCAATGAAATACAAGTCAAAGTAAATTTAGACATTTAAAAAAATCACTGCTTTCTTTTTTTTATTTGTATTTTTCATACCATCCCAACTTTTTCTGATTTGGAATTGTATGTTTCTGCTCTCAAGCCTCTGCAAAATATTTCTATCCCTCTTCCGATATTACATGCTCTGCACTTTAGCATAATCCAGACTGCTTTCAGAGGAGAAGTTAAATTGACTTTCATGGCCTAATTCGTAACCGACATGTTAAGTAATTAGAATTAAAACAGTTTTTTAAATGCTCGCTCACTCGGCATACTTTAAGTGTTAGCGCGCTTAAATCTTTCGAGTGGCTTATGATTTGCAGCTTTTGCCCGACACGGGAGTAATTATGACATTAAGTATTCGTTGCATGCTCAGATTGTTGACCTGTAATGAGAGGTAACATGGCAGCCTCAGCCGGTCAAGCCTGTATAATCACGCACTGATCATGACACTAGTATTTACACGGCAATGCTGGAAAATTACCCAGAAACCACTGGGAGCGTGTTGTGAAATCTGGGCCACTGAGTCAATGTCAAAGAAGCAAACACTGTGCCCCTGGACAAGAGAGATTAAATGGATGTTAAACGCGTCATGGGTAAAATATAACGCTACCAGTTCAAGCCTGCTCTGCTGGGAGCTTTGTGTTTGCACGCCATGGCTCAAAAAAGTTTAAATTTTTTTTAATAGACAGGTTACAGAAAGGACACTGCAGTATGATATATAAATATATATGCAAAGATGACACTGCATACATTATATATCAAACTGTCCACATCGTGAGAGTCCAAATCTGTCTTCCTTCGCCGCGAAATAAAAAAAAATAAAAAAAAAACAACTCAGCCAGAATGACAATCACTAAAAACACCTTTACACATTAATCAGGTTGTTTTTCCCCCCTTTTTTAAATCAGGAATCCAATTCTAGCTTTGTATTTTCACAGCACAGCAGGTCTGTATAGAGTCATCAGAAGTGAGGAGGTTCTGAGCTCATGTTGTGTCTCTTATTATCTCCCAGGTCTTTTATTTTTTTAATCAGGCTGCCCTTGAAGAGAGGACAATTGTGCAGCACTAAAAACAAATTATTACATGCAATTATACTTTCTCTTTATTAAGATATTACAATTGCAAAACACAGACGGGAGAATTTATTTATTTAAAGAGGACAACGCTGCGCTAGAGAATACACAATTTAATATTGCATCACCTTATAAACATTCACATTCATGCGACTTTAAAATTGCTTCAGCTATTTTTACATCCGATTTTATACGGAGTTCCGAGTTAAATCAATAAACATGCTACATTCGAGATATTAAAATGGTGAGTTATCGTTCATAACAGGACAGAAGTGAGGAGGGTGCGTTTCCCAAAAGCATCGTAGCACAAAGATCATCGTTAAATGGTAGAGCGAGCATCACAATGAACACTCTCTCTCTCCTGGTTAAGATGCTCTTAGTGTTAAGAGGCTTCTGGGAAACTCACCTCAGGACGGGACGTGATGTTATGGGAAAATAATCAGCGACAAAGTGTTGTGATGCAGCTAGTCATGAAACAAAGTTACTGTTACTAAGCAGAAGGTGGTAACAGCGTCACAAAGTCTTATTGTACACGACAGCAATTTGCCAACACTGACCAAATGATACAGTATGTACAATACTTTTTTTTGGTTTATAGTTACATTTATTGTTGCGGAACATCTGCAAAACAGGTTAGAGACAAAATAAAAACAATGCTATGTTAGCAAGAAACCATAAAGTTCTCCGACTTGAAGACTTTTCCTTGGTTGTGTCTGACTGTTACAACTGGAGACGACTTCTATAACGATAAATAAATATCTCCACGCAGAAAAGTTCACCATAGCAACAATTACATGTTTACATTCCCATGATTACATGGAGGGCGGCACGGTGGTGTAGTGGTTAGCGCTGTCGCCTCACAGCAAGAAGGTCCTGGGTTCGAGCCCCAGGGCCGGCGAGAGCCTTTCTGTGTGGAGTTTGCATGTTCTCCCCGTGTCCGCGTGGGTTTCCTCCGGGTGCTCCGGTTTCCCCCACAGTCCAAAGACATGCAGATTAGGTTAACTGGTGACTCTAAATTGACCGTAGGTGTGAATGTGAGTGTGAATGGTTGTCTGTGTCTATGTGTCAGCCCTGTGATGACCTGGCGACTTGTCCAGGGTGTACCCCGCCTTTCGCCCATAGTCAGCTGGGATAGGCTCCAGCTTGCCTGCGACCCTGTAGAAGGATAAAGCGGCTAGAGATAATGAGATGAGATGAGATGATTACATGGAAGTCCCAATGAATTACTTGTTATTATAGAAATGATAACGTATTAAAATGAGTGAATTAACATACAACGTAAACCTGTGATTTGAATTGGAGTCAAAATTACTGTCAGAGCTGCTGTTATGGAAAAATAATCAACACCTTCTAGCCAATCAGGATAGAGCGTTCATTAGTGCTGTTGTATAATACTTAAAGGTCCCATGGCATGGTGGTTTGTTGATGCTTTAAACGGGCTCGTGGAGGTTTCCGGATGTTATATCCGCAGCCTTTCTCGAAATGAACCCTCGGCACGTAAATATAGCCTCCTGGGAGAAAGCCCCATTTCAGCGCTTTTCCCAGTGCGTCGTTTTGCTAATGAGAAGCAGGAGGAGGGGAAGGGTAGAGGGTGGGGGCGGGCCATGGGGGGAGGGGGAGGGGCTTGACCAAGCTGCGCGCACACATACTCGCTGCTATCAGCGCCTGTAGCCACGCTGCTAAGACAAAACCCCGTTCTCCCTCGGACTCCTTTCGTAAACTCAACGTGACACAGAGAACAGAGAGTGAGAGTGTTCGGAGTGGTAGTTTACGAACGTATAATACCCTAGGCTTGAACACGCACTCCATAACCAAAGAGGATAGAAGCAGCAACTACAGCAACATATCGCTTATCCAACAGAAGACATGCATTGCGGAGCAATAGTCAAACATAAGCTCATAAGTTACAGTCAATTTCCAGACTAAACTCAGTTTAACAGAGCATGCTGCGTGCTCTTTAGTTTTGTAGCGCAGAGTACCTGGCTAACTGCAGGAAGCGGTTAGCTGCACAGCTAATGTCACCATTGCTAGGCTAACGCACCGATTTTAAAACACGGCAAAACGACCAGTTATACACTTACTTGTTCGGTGTTTGTGGCTGATGCGGCAGGGATGCTTGGTACGGACCCAGGCTTCAGTGACAGTTGATGTGCAAAACCTGCCCTGTACTGTCCCAAGTTGTGGAAACATTCATCAGGAAAATGCTTCCGACAAACATACACCGTCTTAGGTAGACTCGACGGCGTATTATTGGAGTAAATAAAATTAAGCCACTGCGTCTTCAGGGGCTCTCCCGTCGGCAGTAAAAACAGACTCTTTTCTGTGTTGTCACATCCATGTACAGCACAATTTCCATGTTTTGCTCGCTTAGGTGATGCCATGTTGTTGTGTCCTCTATGGTCTCCTCACTACAACTGGGCGGGGCAATCCATACAGTGGGTGGGAATCCAGAGGGGGGGCGTGGGGATCATCTCCCTTGCTGACGTAGTAAAGGGAAGAGCTTATCAACGTGCTGTTTTGACGCGCCATTCTCAAAGGTTGGGCATAGTTTGGTTTACACATTATGAAATTTCTAGCCACTGGGGTGACTTAAGAAGGTCAGAGGAACTCATTTTAACGTTAAAAAACCTCAGAAAGTGAAAATTTCATGCCACGGGACCTTTAAAATCCAAACTAAAAATGTTCTAGAACAAAAAGTCATCCATCCATCCATTATCCATAACCGCTTATCCTGTGCAGGGTCGTGGGCAAGCTGGAGCCTATCCCAGCTGACTACGGGTGAAAGGCGGGGTACACCCTGGACAAGTCGCCAGGTCATCGCAGGGCTGACACATAGACACAGACAACCATTCACACTCACATTCACACCTACGGTCAATTTCGAGCCTCCAGTTAGCCTAACCTGCATGTCTTTGGACTGTGGGGGAAACCAGAGCACCTGGAGGAAACCCACGCGGACACGGGAGAACATACCATACAAACTCCACATAGAAAGGCCCCTGTCAACTGCTGGGCTTGAACCCAGAACCTTCTTGCTGTGAGGTGACAGTGCTAACCACTACACCACCGTGCTGCCTGAAGAAAAAGTGAAAAGGTCAAAATGATCATGAAAGTTTGGACCATGGTTGAGCGTGCAACAATTAAACCACTCGTCCTGCTTTAAAAAGGTCAAAATAAAGGCGCTGTTGTCATTAACATCTTCTGGGCCTAGTTTTTGATTAGGCTGCCCTTGAAGAAAGGACAGTTACTCAGAGCTCAAGCAAACACAGGCCTTGGCGTTATGTACTGTCTGCACATCCAAACTACGCTGAACTATTTCCTTCCCAGCAGAGCTGAGGGAGTAATCAACACGCTCGTCGGTCTAAAAATACAAGCGTCTAAACAACAACAACAACCTGGTGAAAAACAAAGCACTTGGTTTTGGTGAGCATCTAAAAAGATGAGAGAAGTAATGAGAGTGAGAGGAGGGCTCTGATATTTCCGAAGCAATGTTCTCAGAATGACGTAATGCGAGGCAGGTAATTGTGCAGGAGGAGGGAAGTGATTAAGAAGGGAGAGAGGATGGAAGAGAAGAGTATCTCATTTATTCTTTTCCCTGTTTGGGAGATTAGTGTGTGGTTCAGTGAATAGATCTCAGTTTGAGCATTATGTGGGGCCGAGGTGGATTTATCTGCCTGGGAACACTTCCTCTAAAGCCACTATTTATAAAGCCTTAGATCTGTGCTTATAATTCTTTGTAATTTGGTGACAGGGCTTTGTAAACTTTTTTAATAAACTCTAATCATGCCTCGTTAAGTACTCTAATTCTATCAGCATTAAGTGAAAAAAAAGTTATTTCAAAGTAGACAGACTGCACTAAAATGCTCTTTACACTTACCCTTCTTACTTCTCTGACATTTATTATTATTATTATTATTGAGATTGTTTCTGAGCTGCTGCGAATCACGCTGCGAGTAATTCTCAGTTAACACTACGTCAGGGATGTTGGATTGGAATTCGTAGGAACTGGGTTCGAGCCCCGTGGCCGGCGAGGGCCTTTCTGTGCGGAGTTTGTATGTTCTCCCCGTGTCTGCATGGGTTTCCTCCGGGTGCTCCGGTTTCCCCCACAGTCCAAAGACATGCAGGTTAGGTTAACTGGCGACTCTAAATTGACCGTAGGTGTGAATGCGAGTGTGAATGGTTGTCTGTGTCTATGTGTCAGCCTTGTGATGACCTGGCGACTTGTCCAGGGTGTACCCCACCTTTCGCCCGTAGTCAGCTGGGATAGGCTCCAGCTTGCCTGCGACCCTGTAGAACAGGATAAAGCAGCTAGAGATAATGAGATGAGATGAGATGAGATAGCCGGAGATTTGGACGCATACGTCATATGCCAACTCAGATATGTCACACTTGTGAGCAAGCCGAGTGTAATCAATAACAGGAAAAAGGGATTAGCTAATCAACAATAGTCATCTGATTTATCCTTGCTGTGTAGTTTGTGTCATTACCTGGTTGCCAAGTTGTTTCAGCTAAAGCAGGGGTTCTCAAACATTTGCAGTCTGGGCCTCCCTGACTGTAGCAAGGGTACTTTGAGCCCCCCCACACTGAAAAAAGATAGATAAGCTCATTTCATCTCATTATCTCTAGCCTCTTTATCCTGTTCTACAGGGTCGCAGGCAAGCTGGAGCCTATCCCAGCTGACTACGGGCGAAAGGTGGGGTACACCCTGGACAAGTCGCCAGATCATCACAGGGCTGACACATAGACACAGACAACCATTCACACTCACATTCACACCTACGCTCAATTTAGAGTCGCCAGTTAACCTAACCTGCATGTCTTTGGACTGTGGGGGAAACCGGAGCACCTGGAGGAAACCCACGCGGACACGGGGAGAACATGCAAACTCCGCACAGAAAGGCCTTCGCCGGCCACGGGGCTCGAACCCGGACCTTCTTGCTCTGAGGCGACAGCGCTAACCACTACACCACCGTGCCGCCCTGATAGATAAGCTATTATTATTATTATTATTATTATTGGGCTTTTTTTTTTTAATTGTTGTGTATTATTACAATGTCAGACAACACAGTCCGAGACCGAAAATGTTCAATTTTGCCCTATATCCTTTAAAAAATTTCTGGATCTAGACGTGGTTCCGGATCACCTCTAAAATTTAAGTTCTTCATTGGGCCAAGACATGTATCTCGTAAAATGTTCATAAAAATCAGTCTGTACATTTTTTCTGCAAAGCTGCGAACAAACAAACACATGAACGAACAAATAAACTCTCCCGGTGTACCGGAGGTCGTGTTAACGAATGTCTCAGTGTGACACACGAGCCTGCTTTGTTTGGCAGAGTTCTCGAATTCTGGGCTCAATTTTGGTTAAACAAAGCCTCAGCTCATCCTCAATCTGTGTGCGATTGCGGTACTTAGTTTTGAGCATGGTCAGTTTTGAAAAGCCTGCCTCACGCAAGTATGTTGACGCGAAAGGTAGGAGAATTTTTAAGGCAAGGTCACAGAGCTGCATCAGTGTTACCCAGACGGATGGAAGAGAACAGGTGCTAAAAAGGTGCTTCAGCCTGCTGTCACTCTTCAGCTCAATAAGCTGCTCTTGCATTTGCAGTGACAAATCATTTGCGGTGCAAACAAATGGGTCCCAAACCCATGAAAATGACCGGTAGTCCAACTTGAAATAAGAAACTAACTGCTGCTTAAGCCCAGACAGGTGTTTCATGCTGTCATTGGCAAGCACCTCCGCACAAACGACACATTGCGAATGTGGTTCCAGTGTGCCAGTAACAGAAAAACCGTACTGTAAATAACTTCCGTCATATTTGCGAAGTTTTGTTTTTTTGGGAACTGGTGCATCAGTGGGACCAGGTCTTTTTTCACGATTTAGAAATTTGTCCATATTGTTTATTAACCCAATAAAAGGTTATGCTGTAAGTGTGAAAGTAGCAAAGGGACTTGCTCAGCTAAGAATGCTAGCACCTTACCACCACACACCAGATTTAGCTCTGCTAAAATGAGCAATCTACAAACCGTGCTTAATGTCTCATCTCATTATCTCTAGCCGCTTTATCCTGTTCTACAGGGTTGCAGGCAAGCTGGAGCCTATCCCAGCTGACTACGGGCGAAAGGCGGGGTACACCCTGGACGAGTCGCCAGGTCATCGCAGGGCTGACACGTAGACACAGACAACCATTCACACTCACATTCACACCTACGGTCAATTTAGAGTCACCAGTTAACCTAATCTGCATGTCTTTGGACTGTGGGGGAAACCGGAGCACCCGGAGGGAGGAAACCCACGCGGACACGGGGAGAACATGCAAACTCCACACAGAAAGGCCCTCATCGGCCACAGGGCTCGAACCCGGACCTTCTTGCTGTGAGGCGACAGCGCTAACCACTACACCACCGTGCCGCCCCGTGCTTAATGTAATTAAGTTAAAATATAATTAACTGTGATACGGCATTGGACCTTACAATTTTTAATCGAAGAAAAAAGGTGGACGAAAGAGAGAAAAAAGTAGGAGAAAGATTAAAGAAAGGAGAAAGAGGAGGTTGACAAGTAGGCAAAGGAGGAAATAAGTTGACAAGTAGGAAAGAGAGATGGTAAGATCGGATTTAAATGGAGTTTTAAAGTTTTAAAGTTTAATAGTCTTTAAAAAGACTGTTTAAATTATTACTGCAATAGCAGTGCTGGAAGGGTAGCTATATATGCGAGGATATAGCCTTTAAAAAGGCTGTTAGTAAAAAGTAATTAAAAAGCTAATAGTAGGCTATATGAAAGGTGCAATGGTACGAGCTCGACTTGATTGCACAGTGGTGTTTTCTGATGTCTGTGATCTCTTATGTATTTGAGGTGTGTCGATAAAAGTTCCTTGCTGAGATTTCAAATAATAACTCTCCGTTTTCATTGGCTGGACTGAAGACGAAGACGTTTGTTATTTGTTGGTGCATCTGTAAACCAGCCCCTTGCATTTGCCACTGAGCGGTCTGTGACCACATGCCCCACTCGCCGAATGTCCGTGCCCCCCGGTTTGAGAACCATTGAGCTAAAGCGATAACAATAGCTAACTAGTATTTTCATACATCAAACTTTTATAGATAGCTATTGGTACAAATACTGTATTTGACCAGACTTTCAGTGACCAGATAGGATTTTAGCTAGCTAGAGTTAGCATGCTAGTTTAATACAACTCCCACCACCTGCATTCACAATGCGATGAAACCATTTTCTCTTCAACCAGAGCTTCTATTTTCGTTCACTTAACTCGCGAACTGCTTACAGTAATGAACACAGTTAAGGCCTCTGCATGCTCTTGCGACAAGGCTTTCGCAGATAGCTTTTCGCAGACAGTTGTAATTTATCGTTGCGCAGGGAGTAATAGGCGTGCGCGATGTTATTCACCGGCACAACGCAAGGGGGCGCGAAGTCGCGAAATCGCTAGGAGTAGTTGGTGGGTGTGGTTAGTGGAGTGTTTATCCTCCAGTTACTTATAATGACTAGAACTGGAGTCGTATAGATGTACGTACTTCCTCACTTCCTCGATCAACCGCTCTTCGTGCTGCTCCATCTTTGCTCGTGTTTTTAAAAATGGCGGTCGTGAAAACAAACCAAACCGGGAAAGTAGGGAAGCGGAAATGCGTGTACAGCGGATGTAGATTGGACCAATCAGAGCCCTCTTGTCTGCGATGCTGTCTGCGAGGCTTCTGCGGTGGTCACAATTTTTGGGAGGTGCGCGCAGAGCGTCTGCGAAGGTGGGGGGGCTACGCAGACACTGTCTGCGACGCTATCTGCGAGGACTGGGTTGTTAGTATAAATTGGCCTTTACAGTGCGAGCTGCTTAAATGGTAGCTAAAGCAAACTCAAGTGTGTTTGGTCTTTTATCCAATAGTACACTTTTAATTAAAATAAATCCTTAGTAATATCATAAAGACTTGCACTGCATACTACAGAAGCCTACGAAATATACCTTTGCTTGGTGTCATTACTTTTTAAACATCCTGCATAGTGCACATGAACCAATTTGAGATTGTCAAGGAATGTGTATTGCCTTGACACTCATTATTGTGTGTGTGCGCGCACTTGCATGTGGGGGAATGGACAGACATGGTGACTCAATGGTTAAGGTTCTGGGTTATTGATCAGAAGGTTGGGAGTTCAAGTTCCAGCACTGCCAAGCTGCCCCTGTTGGGCCCTTGAGCAAAGCCCTTAACCCTCTCTGCCTGAGGGGCGCTATCTCATAAGTGACCCTGTTCTCCGACCCCAACTTCCTAACAAGCTGGGATATGCAAAGAAAAGAATTTCACTGTGCTGTATGCCTGACAAATAAAGGCTTCTTCGTCGTCTTCTAAATCTGTGCAGGAAATCTGGAAAAGCATGTACGGTAGTGTGTCTTTGAGTAGCTTGTAGTCGCAATTTTCCACCAGAGGAGGCGAACATTCATATCTCATCTCATTATCTGTAGCCGCTTTATCCTGTCCTACCGGTACAGGGTCGCAGGAAAGCTGGAGCCTATCCCAGCTGACTACGGGCGAAAGGCGGGGTACACCCTGGACAAGTCGCCAGGTCATCACAGGGCTGACACATAGACACAGACAACCATTCACACTCACATTCACACCTACGGTCAATTTAGAGTCACCAGTTAACCTAACCTGCATGTCTTTGGACTGTGGGGGAAACCGGAGCACCCGGAGGAAACCCACGTGGACACGGGGAGAACATGCAAACTCCGCACAGAAAGGCCCTCGCCGGCCACGGGGCTCGAACCCAGGACCTTCTTGCTGTGAGGCGACAGCGCTAACCACTACACCACCGTGCCGCCCATATTGCATGCTATCAAACCAAATGAATGAAACCCGCTAGAAGGGAATAGAACACATGTTTTGATTCCATTGAAAAAGTGTCCTGTATGTATGTATGTATGTATAATAATGTCAGGTATTGGTTAATACTTGGACTTGTGCATTTGTTAAGAATGGAAAAAAATCACGTGAAAATGAACACCTCGGTGTCAAAACCTACATTTTTATTTATTTTTTATTAGTTTAGCATTTTACTGAGGCTTTGTGAGGCATTTTTGGAGAGAGAATTCTTACTAATCATTATTCACCGAAGATGAACAAGCAGAAATGCTACATAATGTATTTTGAAAATCAGACTTTTTGCGTGTTATTCTTTATGCACATTTTTAGTGGTTTATACACTCCGGATCCTTTTATTCACACTTATTTGGGCGATTTAAAAAAAAAAAATTCCATCATGCATATATATATATGTGTGTGTGTGTGCATGCAGTTTTTTTTAGGTGTCTGCTCTTTGATGTTTGATGAATAACAAAATCCCTCACGATTACTGTTGTAAGACAAATGCTAAAGTGCAAAAAAAAAAAGAAGAAAACTTAAGAAACAAGTTTCTTTGTAACAAATCATCTTCCTCCCTTCTCCAGTGTGAGTCCCCCATTTGGTATTCCACCATTCCAATATGTCTGGCAACATTTTTTTGGAGGGGAAAAAAAAGGCCATTTCTTCTTTTCTGAAACTCGGAATCCGTCACCGTCTTGTGCAGTCTGGAGCCTTGCAAAACTCTAATCCATCAAGCATCCCTTTCTCTTGGTGTAGCGCCATGACCTTGGGCTGTAAACAGCACCGCTGATGTATTATGAGTGCAGTCTGATGAATAATTATCCTCAAACACTGTGGCCCCTAAACACACTGGACAGGAGGATGCGAGCATGGAAATCAGATACGGAGCAGGAGCTTCCAAGTGATGTGCATTTTCTAATAAATGAAGCGAGACTCATAATCACATTGCTTCTCCTGAAGATGTGTTCGTGTGATGATGATAGCATCTAAACAAATTGCATTAGGTGATCAGAGGGTTGGGAAGCGGGCTAAATGAAATGTCTTGCCCGGGATAAATGAAGTGTCAAATCTAAAATAAACTGCGGTGAAGTAAAATGACATCGAGCAACAGTGATGAAATAACAGCAGTCATATTTTTTTCACTTCATCTCACTACAGAGTTCACATGTGTACTGAAGTGTGGAAGTGGATATTATGGTGTATAATACTGGTTTATAACTAAATCATAAAAGAAAAGAAAAGAATATTAAAAAAAAATCACACTGGACCAGACTGTGTTTCTGTTTCGTACATGTAAACGTTCTGAATTTTCTCAAAGGTTTTGTTATGGCTTGTTTCTAACTGGGTTTAAGAATGTTCTTTGATTTAAAACAGAGAGGTTTAAAGTACTAGACTGTTTGTAAATGGAAGCATCGTGCAGGTCGGTTGTTCGTCTGGGTCAATGATGGAAACAACTGATTTGTAGTAACTACAGAGTACTTAAAAAAAAAAAAATCTGAGAGACTCCAAATCTGCAAAACAGCTGATATAATGATGAACTCTTGTATTGTGGCTGCAGTACAAAATCTCATTCATCTCATTATCTCTAGCCGCTTTATCCTGTTCTACAGGGTCGGAGGCAAGCTGGAGCCTATCCCAGCTGACTATGGGCGAAAGGCGGGGTACACCCTGGACAAGTCGCCAGGTCATCACAGGGCCGACACATAGACACAAACAACCATTCACACTCACACCTACGGTCAAACCTAACCTGCATGTCTTTGGACTGTGGGGGAAACCGGAGCACCCGGAGGAAACCCACGCGGACACGGGGAGAACATGCAAACTCCACACAGAAAGGCCCTCGCCGGCCCTGGGGCTCGAACCCAGGACCTTCTTGCTGTGAGGCGACAGCGCTAACCACTACACCACCGTGCCACCCGCAGTACAAAATGTAGTTTCATTTAAAAGTTCAATCTTAAAGGAGAACTGAAGTCATTTTTAAACTCGCTTTATTTCTTAATTAACGTGTTATTCAGTTACGTTTTCGGTTTTAGCAACCTTATATCGTGACTCGTATTGGCAATTAAATATTATACTTATCGGCCTGTTCGGTTTTTAGCCGTGTTGAATTTAGTTCGTTTGGTCCACGGCAGGCGTCGCTTATCCGCGCGATCTTCACGAGACTTGTGCGAGACTTCGAAACGTGAAGTGTCAGCCAGGTGTCAGTGCAGCCATTCTGAAAACTGTTTTCCAAACGAAGTATTGCACAAAAACGAGTTTAAATGACGATTACTGCCTACTTTTTTCAAACTTTCCTGATTGCTATCAAAACAAACAAAACTTCAGGCTTGATCACATCAGCATTCGAAAGAGGGTGCGCGCGTCTTTTGACAACCCCTGTGTCTGAACTCGCTCCCTACTCACTATATAGGGCACGATATAGTGAGGACGCCATTTTGTAGTGCTGTCCGAAACCTTAGTGAGGATTATTTACGCCCTATATAGTGCACTCAAAGTATCCCACAATGCATCACGAGAAGTAGCGTACAACAATGGTCACTAACCAAAGCAATATATCCCATCATGCATTGCGGTCACACTGAAAGAAATCAAATTAAAAGTCTCAAATTTGTTTTAATAAAAGGCAGCGGCAAAGAAGAAAGTATTCAGCCTTGATTTAAAAGAACTGAAAGATGCAGGGACTTTGTATTTATTAATGTGGGAAATGAGCTCAGTATAATATGGATTTATCACAAAAACACATGCATGTATTTATTATTTGGAAACCAACCAGCTGACTGATCTGGCACGTTTTAATTGTGCGAAAGTAATGATGTAAATACCAGCGCGATGGACCAGAAAGCGTTTTTTCATTTTATCAGTGAGCTCACTATATAGTCCTCTATATAGTAATTCCCTATATAGTGAGCAGGGAGTAGTGAATGAGTGAGTGATTTCGGACACAGGGAACGTTGGCAGATGTCGGTCACTTTGCTTTCCGCTGTACGTTTTACTTCCGTCCCTACGATGTCTCGCACAGGTCTCAACGAATCTCGTTTACGGCCATTGCTTTGACATATGGACTGATATATTACAACCCCGATTCCAAAAAAGTTGGGACAAAGTACAAATTGTAAATAAAAACGGAATGCAATGATGTGGAAGTTTCAAAATTCCATATTTTATTCAGAATAGAACATAGATGGCATATCAAATGTTTAAACTGAGAAAATTTATCATTTAAAGAGAAAAATTAGGTGATTTTAAATTTCATGACAACAACACATCTCAAAAAAGTTGGGACAAGGCCATGTTTACCACTGTGAGACATCCCCTTTTCTCTTTACAACAGTCTGTAAACGTCTGGGGACTGAGGAGACAAGTTGCTCAAGTTTAGGGATAGGAATGTTAACCCATTCTTGTCTAATGTAGGATTCTAGTTGCTCAACTGTCTTAGGTCTTTTTTGTCGTATCTTCCGTTTTATGATGCGCCAAATGTTTTCTATGGGTGAAAGATCTGGACTGCAGGCTGGCCAGTTCAGTACCCGGACCCTTCTTCTACGCAGCCATGATGCTGTAATTGATGCAGTATGTGGTTTGGCATTGTCATGTTGGAAAATGCAAGGTCTTCCCTGAAAGAGACGTCGTCTGGATGGGAGCATATGTTGCTCTAGAACCTGGATATACCTTTCAGCATTGATGGTGTCTTTCCAGATGTGTAAGCTGCCCATGCCACACGCACTAATGCAACCCCATACCATCAGAGATGCAGGCTTCTGAACTGAGCGCTGATGACAACTTGGGTCGTCCTTCTCCTCTTTAGTCCGAATGACATAGCGTCCCTGATTTCCATAAAGAACTTCAAATTTTGATTCGTCTGACCACAGAACAGTTTTCCACTTTGCCACAGTCCATTTTAAATGAGCCTTGGCCCAGAGAAGACGTCTGCGCTTCTGGATCATGTTTAGATACGGCTTCTTCTTTGAACTATAGTTTTAGCTGGCGACAGCGGATGGCACGGTGAATTGTGTTCACAGATAATGTTCTCTGGAAATATTCCTGAGCCCATTTTGAGATTTCCAATACAGAAGCATGCCTGTATGTGATGCAGTGCCGTCTAAGGGCCCGAAGATCACGGGCACCCAGTATGGTTTTCTGGCCTTGACCCTTACGCACAGAGATTCTTCCAGATTCTCTGAATCTTTTGATGATATTATGCACTGTAGATGATGATATGTTCAAACTCTTTGCATTTTTACACTGTCAAACTCCTTTCTGATATTGCTCCACTATTTGTCGGTGCAGAGTTAGGGGGATTGGTGATCCTCTTCCCATCTTTACTTCTGAGAGCCGCTGCCACTCCAAGGTGCTCTTTTTATACCCAGTCATGTTAATGACCTATTGCCAACTGACCTAATGAGTTGCAATTTGGTCCTCCAGCTGTTCCTTTTTTGTACCTTTAACTTTTCCAGCCTCTTATTGCCCCTGTCCCAACTTTTTTGAGATGTGTTGCTGTCATGAAATTTCAAATGAGCCAATATTTGGCATGAAATTTCAAAATATCTCACTTTCGACATTTGATATGTTGTCTATGTTCTATTGTGAATACAATATCAGTTTTTGAGATTTGTAAATTATTGCATTCCGTTTTTATTTACAATTTGTACTTTGTCCCAACTTTTTTGGAATCAGGGTTGTACATAGCATATTTCAAACACTCATAACTTACTATAGCAACGACAAAATAGCAATCAAAAATGCATTCCTATATTTAATAAAATGAGATAAATAGAATTTTGATAATAAAAAATTTGCCTTCAGTTCCCCTTTAAGGCTTTCTTTCCTTTGCTTTCTTTGTATGACATCTCATTCCTCAAACACTGTCCACCAGGTCCTTTAGTTCTCCAGTCCAGAAAAGATGATTTGTTAAATTTGAGATGAACTACACAACTTTCAAGTCATCTATCCATTTTAAACGAATATGACACAGGAGAAAAGGAGGAAAGTAGACCTGAGTGTTATTGAAATTGAATACTTCTTAATAATTGAGTATTTCAGTATAATTACATTTCATTACATCTCAGTGTAGCATCCAATCGTTTCAGTTTAGTACCCAATTAACTTTATAAGTGCAGGAATCTTGCCAATCCGTTATCTGCAGTGACCTTCTCATTCTACACAATGTAGGCTAATTAGCACTACGTATACCTATCCAAGTGTGTCTGAATATGGATAAACCACTGGACTGTAGTGGAATTGGAGGATGAATTTTGTTGTTGGCCCTGCCTCAGGAAGATGGTGCTGAAGAAAAAAAAAGGCTTGTATAAAATCTGGTTTCTCCTTCAAATCCTTAGAAAACATGAATTTGGAAAAGCATGCTGAAGTATGCTTTGCCAATTTATGAACATTAAAGCTAGACGGCCTTTCGATTTCATAAAATCTGTGAAATTTAGTTCCGTCTGAAATTTGGTCATTGTGATATGTTTATTTCTGTAATATCTCACAAAAAAGGGCGGCACGGTGGTGTAGTGGTTAGCACTGTCGCCTCACAGCAAGAAGGTCCTGGGTTCGAGCCCCGTGGCCGGCGAGGGCCTTTCTGTGCGGAGTTTGCATGTTCTCCCCGTGTCCGCGTGGGTTTCCTCCGGGTGCTCCGGTTTCCCCCACAGTCCAAAGACATGCAGGTTAGGTTAACTGGTGACTCTAAATTGACCGTAGGTGTGAATGTGAGTGTGAATGGTTGTCTGTGTCTATGTGTCAGCCCTGTGATGACCTGGCGACTTGTCCAGGGTGTACCCCGCCTTTCGCCCGTAGTCAGCTGGGATAGGCTCCAGCTTGCCTGCGACCCTGTAGAACTGGATAAAGCAGCTACAGATAATGAGATGAGATGAGATCTCACAAAAAAGCCCAAATCAGGCCATTCTGTTGTTGGGAAGTTATTTAATTTGAGGGGATTCTTGAGCAAATAATGTGCATGAAATCGCTCGCTTCGCGCAGTCAAGCAGACAGAGGAAGTCCGTGTGCGCATGCGCAGGTTTACCTGCTGCTTCTTCTTTTGGGTTTTACAGCAGGTGGCATCCACAGTGTTACATTACTGCCATCTACAGGTTTACCTTTGAGAGTGCACTGACAGTTCCATCATTCTGTCGCTAAACGAACAGCTGATCTCACCGAGGTGCTCGCTGACCGCCAATATTTATTAGTTTGGTCCTGTGTTTCCTTTCCTTCGTATATAACATAACATCTTTTCTTCTCACTTTCTTTCCGTTACTGTAGTCGGTCTTTCACATTTCATTCGCACACTCAAGTCCTCCATTTTTCTCTTCTGTTTCAAATTTGTATCCCACAATGCCTTACGTGAACAGGGAAAGCCCACCACGTGATGCATGACGTAGTATCTTTAATTGCGTCATGGTGAACCAGAAAAAAATAGCGGAGAATTTAAGGCCATGTTGCCCTAAATTCATTAATTGTTCTATTTAAAAAAAATTAATAAAATTGGACAAGTTACATGACAAGTTATATTTTTCTGTCTTGTTAAAATGTTCTCACATATCACTGACTGATAATGCAACAATTCTCCGATGTTGGTTCATAAATGCTCCCTTTTTCAACTTTTTACACTTGGAGTCAGTTTGAAGTTGAAAATACAAGGATTTTTTTTTTCACGGTCTGGTTTCCATCAAATCGTGCACTCTGATTGGCTCGCAAACGGTCCGGAATCCTACGATCAGGATCCCGGTTACAGACCTTTGGCGACTTGCTCGTTCACAACAACAAACATAGTAGCAATTTTTTGTCAACATTTATTTTCGCATTTCACTATGATGAAAGCACCTGGTTTTGTGTCGCCTAGATGAAGTTGTTTATTTTTGGAAAATTCCGAGCGGACGTAGCTTGTCAAACAGGTTTTTGACGAGCTTGTAGCAGGTTTGTTCTAAATATGGTTTCCCTTTCTGGTGCTCTCATTTTCTGTTAGAATTTGGTAAAGAAAAAGATATATATGTTATTTACCAGCTGCGAGGTCCGTATGGTGAAATACCGTGACCAAGGTCTTGAAAGTACTGAGCGAGGCCCTCTGGGCCGAGGTCAGTATTCAAGGCCGAGGTCACGGTATTTCACCATACGGACCGACCTTAAAATGGTAAATAATATATTTATTTTTTTCTTTAGCAAATTCTAACAGAAAACGAGAGCACCTGAAAGGGAAAACCGAGCCGAGCCGCCATTTTGAATCCTCATTCACGGCTGTAATGCAAATTGCTTCCTCCTCGGTATACAAGTGCACTTCCATGGCAGGAAAAAAACTACATTTTGCCGCCTACATAGTCCCCTATTTATACAAAATTGAGTCATTCAGGATTCACCCATGTTTTTGCTCGGCGTTAGCAACAGTTACAGGTTTTTATCTTTCTCCTGAAATGTTTTCTTTTATTTCTTCTTCCTCAGGGTAGTAAAACTCGCTTTCGCTGTGAACACTGTCGTTATCGCTATCCATGCTGTAAAATTAATGCTATTCTCCTGAGAAATGCTGGCAAATATTTATAAGATTTTTGATAATCTTATAAATAAATCTTATAAAAAAAAGATAAATGTTGACAAAAAATGCTACCATGTTTGTTGTTTGTGAACGAGCGAGTCGCCAGAGGTCCATAATCAGGGTTCATAACTGGGGTCCGTATCGTAGGATACGGACCCGCTCGCCAGCCAATCAAAGCGCAGGATTTGGACTGCAAAAAAAATTAAAATATATTATTTACCAGCTTAAGGTCGGTCCGTATCATGAAATACCATGACCTCGGCCTTGAAAATAGGTATTTTCAAGACCTCGGTCACGGTATTTCACGATACAGACCTCCCAGCTGGTAAATAATATATATGTATTTCCCCACTGTGGCCTCTTAGTGTCTTTTAATAGCATATCAGCACACCACTGGTAATCATGGTATTGGAGGGAAAATGTGTGATTTGGGATTGTGGTATTACACTGAGGAGCTTCTCACTTGTGTATCATGCAATACAGCGAGTAAACATTATTCAAGTAAAAGTGGACCCGTTCATAAGGCATTGAGTAATTTCTTTGCTATTAAAGGCATAATAGTTCAAAATCATGCCTTCAGAGCTGCTTGAATGTTATTCTAGCAATTATGAACTTACCACAGTGCTTGTCCACTGAATAACAATTTAATACACATCATGGATTTCTGAAAAACTATCCACGACAGTCAGGAAGGGAAATCTCTCAAATCTGCTGGCAATGCAAGCTCGTGATTTATTCCTGACTTGATTTTCATGCTAAGAAGCAAAACAGATGGCAGGTGTTCAAATAATGCAATCTGTGCGAAGGCAAATGTTCGAGTAATTGAGACGCCACAACACGCCTCACTGTCTTAGCCTTTCTCTTCCTCCACCTAAGCCCAGATCACAGCCAATTTCCTCTCCCGTAATGGTTTTGATAGAAAAGTGAAATTGAACAATATTCCACATTATAGATACAATGATTGCCATTTTTATCTCATGGGCCAATTCTATTTCTATCTAAAGGCATCATTAAGTATAGCGGAAAGGGAAAACAACTGTGCAAAAGGATTTGGAAATAAGCACGAGCCTGTAATCAGCACAATTAAAAAAAGAGAAAGACAGAGATACCGTTTGAGGAAAGGAGATGAGGGAAAACTCTGCATGTACCCCGTACTAAAATATAACTCCAGACAAATAAACCATATATGGTGGGAAATGGGGCGGCACGGTGGTGTAGTGGTTAGCGCTGTCGCCTCACAGCAAGAAGGTCTGGGTTCGAGCCCCGTGGCTGGCGAGGGCCTTTCTGTGCGGAGTTTGCATGTTCTCCCCGTGTCCGCGTGGGTTTCCTCCGGGTGCTCCGGTTTCCCCCACAGTCCAAAGACATGCAGGTTAGGTTAACTGGTGACTCTAAATTGACCGTAGGTGTGAATGTGAGTGTGAATGGTTGTCTGTGTCTATGTGTCAGCCCTGTGATGACCTGGCGACTTGTCCAGGGTGTACCCCACCTTTTGCCCGTAGTCAGCTGGGATAGGCTCCAGCTTGCCTGCGACCCTGTAGAAGGATAAAGCGGCTAGAGATAATGAGATGAGATGAGATGGTAGGAAATGCGGTGCGTCTCGGTCAATATTTTAGAAAATCCTGACCATATAAAGTTTTGATTGCACTGACTATTTTAAAGGAAAGACATTATAGGTTTTTTATACACTGATCAGCCATTACATTTTGTCCACTGACAGGTGAAGTGAATAACATTGATTATCTTGTTACAATGGCACCTGTCAAAGGGTGGGCTATATTAGGTAGCAAGAGAACAGTCAGTTCTTGAAGTGTTGGAAGCAGGAAAAATGGGAAAGTGTAAAGATCTGAGCAACTTTGACAAGGACCAAATTGTGATGGCTAGATGACTGGGTCTGAGCATCTCCAAAATGGCACATCTTGTAGGGTGTTCCTGGTACGCAGTGGTTAGTACCTACCAAAAGTGGTCCAAGGATCTAAAGGACAACTGGTGAACCGGCGACATGGTCATGGGTGTCAAAGGCTCATTGATTCGCTCGGGGCACGAAGGCTAGCCCATATGATCCAATCCCACAGAAGAGCTACTGTAGCACAAACTGCTGAAAAAGTTAATGCGGACACCTTTCTGTTTTAGTCAGCAAATTCAAAAGGGAACTGAAGGCAAATTTTTTATTATCAAAATTCTATTTATCTCATTTTATTAAATATCGGAATGCATTTTTGATCGCTATTTTGTCACTGCTGTAGCAAGTTATGAGTGTTTGAAATATGCTCTGTAATATATCAGTCCGTATGTCAAAGCAATGGCCGTAAACAAGATTCGTCGAAACCTGTGCGAGACATCATAGGACGGACGTAAAACGTACAGTGGAAATCAAAGTGACCGACATCTGCCAACGTTGTCAAAAGACGGGTGCGCCCTCTTTCGAATGCTGACGTAATCAAACCGGAAGGAAGTTTTGTTTGTTTTGATAGCAATCAGGAAAGTTTGAAAAAAGTAGGCAGTAATCACCATTTAAACTCGTTTTTGTGCAATACTTCATTTGGAAAACAGTTTTCAAAATGGCAGCGCTGACACCTGGCTGACACTTCACGTTTCGAAGTCTCGCACAAGTCTCGTGAAGATCGTGTGGATAAGCGACGCCTGCCATGGACCAAACAAACTAAATTCAACATGGCTAAAAACCGAATAGGCCGATAAGTATAATATTTAATTGCAATTATTTCTCAATACGAGTCACGATATAAGGTTACTAAAACCGAAAACGTCATTGAATAACACGTTAATTAAGAAATAAAGCAAGTTTAAAAATGACTTCAGTTCTCTAAGGTACTACTAGCACTGTTTTTGCCATCCAAACTAGTCCTATTGCAAGAGGATAGTGATGACCACAGCAGTGTTTTTTATACTTTTCCTTGGTAAATAAAAATATGGTTCAGGTGATCAAAATATGGTTCAGGTGATCACCTAATCAGTACTTTATTAAGTAAAATGAGATGTGCTTGTGTTGGAATTCCAGCACTGGAATGAATTGGCTGCCATGCACAGAGGCCCTGATTTAAGAAAAAATTGAAGTGATCTCTTTTTTTTTTCTAGACCTGTATATAAACACAGCTTTGGAGCTTTTTCTCCAAAAATGTACATTTATGAATGCAAATAAGGCTTAAACTAATTAAATATGTATATATTTGCATACTGATTTAAAATTTGTTTCAATTAGAATGAAAACATTTCTTTCACCAGGAAGAGACAGATTTTTTTTTAAGTCAAGAAGATACCATGCACTGCAATGAAAACAATATTTTATGCTATTTTTCAGTATAAAATCTTGCAACAATATAACAAAATATTTTGGGAAATTCCTCATTAATATCATTCTAATTAGGAGTAGGAATGAAGATTTCATGAATGCAGGTCATCCACAAACAAACCTTTTTGGTTCTGAATATACAGTAGGAAAAATATTTTCAGGGAAACGGTTTTAAAAATACAATGTGGTTTAATGTTGTCCCATGGTGTTTAGTGAGCTTTATGAGGTTTATAAAGGAAATGTCACATAATGTATAACATAATGACACAAGATTTCAAGTATAGGCCTGATACGACATGACATGATACGCCAAGTGGGTGGAACTTAAAGCTGGATGGCCTTTCGATTTCATAAAATTGGTGAAATTTAGTTCCCTCTGAAATTTGGTCATTGTGATATATGTTTATTTCTGGAATATCTCAGAAATTATCAGGCCATTCTGTGGCTGGGACGTTTTTCAATTTGAGGGGGTTAAAGCAAATAATGTGCATGAAATCGCTCGCTTTGTGCAGTCAAGCAGACAGAGGAAGTCCGTGTGCGCATGCGCAGGTTTACCTGCTGCTTCTTCTTTTGGGTTTTACAGCAGCTGGCATCCACAGTGTTGCATTACTGCCAGCTACAGGTTTACCTTTGAGCGTGCACTGACAGTTCCATCATTCTGTCGCTAAACGAACAGCTGATCACACCGAGGTGCTCACTGAGCGCCAATATTTATTAGCTTGGTCCTGCATTTCCTTTCCTTCGTATATAACAAAACGTCTTTTCTTCTCACTTTCCGTTACTGTAGTCGGTCTTTCATGTTTCATTCATGCACTCATGTCCTCAATTTTTCTCTCCTGTTTTAAATTTGTATCCCACAATGCCTTGTGCAAACAGGGAAAGCCCACCATGTGATGCATGATGTAGTATCTTGTATTGTGTCATGGTGAAGCAGGAAAAAATAGCAGAGAATTTAGGGCCACATGGCCTTAAATTCATTAATTGTTTTATTTAAAAAAAACAAAATTGCGCACAATTGCTTCGGGAGTATGGTGTTCGGGGCTCTTTGCTAAGGGCTGTCCGGTCCCTGTACGAACGGAGCAGGAGTCTGGTTCGCATTGCCGGCAGTAAGTCAGACCTTTTCCCAGTGCATGTTGGACTCCGGCAGGGCTGCCCTTTGTCACCGGTTCTGTTCATAATTTTTATGGACAGAATTTCTAGGTGCAGCCAGGGGCCAGAAGGAATCCTGTTTGGGAACCACAGGATTTAATCTCTGCTTTTTGCGGATGATGTTGTCCTGTTGGTTTCTTCAAACCAGGACCTTCAGCATGCACTGGGGCGGTTTGCAGTCGAGTGTGAAGTGGCTGGGATGAGAATCAGCACCTCCAAGTCCGAGGCCATGGTTCTCGACCGAAAAAGGGTGGCTTGCCCTCTCCAGGTTGCTGGAGAAGTCCTGCCTCAAGTAGAGGAGTTTAAGTATCTCGGGATCTTGTTCACGAGTGAGGGATGGATAGAGCATGAGATCGACAGGCGGATCGGTGCAGCCTCCGCAGTGATGCAGTCGCTTTACCGGTCCATCGTGGTGAAGAAGGAGCTGAGCCAAAAGGCGAAGCTCTCGAATTACCGGTCGATCTACGTTCCGACTCTCACCTATGGTCATGAGCTTTGGGTAATGACCGAAAGAACAAGATCGCGGATACAAGCGGCCGAAATGAGTTTCCTTCGCAGGGTGGCTGGGTGCTCCCTTAGAGATAGGGTGAGAAGCATAGTCACTCGGGAGGAGCTCAGAGTAGAGTCGCTGCTCCTCCACATCGAGAGGAATCAGCTGAGGTGGCTTGGGCATCTCTTTTGGATGCCTCCTGGACACCTCCCTGGGGAGGTGTTCCAGGCATTTTCCACCGGGAGGAGGCCCCGGGGAAGACCCAGGACATGCTGGAGGGACTATGTCTCTCGGCTGGCCTCAGAACGCCTCGGTGTTCTTCCCGAGGAGCTGGCCAAGGTGTCTGGGGAAAGGGAAGTTTGGGCTTCCATGCTCAGACTGCTGCCTCCGCGACCCGGCCCCGGATAAAGCGGATGAAGACGAGACGAGACAAATAAAGTTGGAAGTGTGTGATTCGAATCCAGTAGCTTTCGGTCCACTAAACAAAAATAATTGGGTGTTGGGGGAAATTCTTTTTATGACCTAAACTTGAAAAATCTGAAAGGCCGTCTATCTTTAAGCCCTTTTCAAAAGGTGCTAAGTTTCAGATAATGAGGCTGTCACGAGTGGATAAAAAAATGCAGAACAAACATTTTACTGTTTTTATTGTTACAATTTAAAAGCAGACACTTTACAGACACAAGTTATCCAGAAATCTAAAAATGATTGACATAACCAAAATTATACATTGTAGCAGCAGATCCTACTTTCATGCACTCTGGAATTTTCTGCCACATCTGTGAACACTGGATTATGTTCCAGTTATGGGTTAAATAGTACATCACTAATAAGGCGCTGGCAGCAGGGCGCTTTTTGGTGCAATGTGGCAGATGAACCCAACAGGATCAATGGCACGCCATCAAATGGCATGCAGAAGAGCCACTCACATGGCCATCACTCGGCAAGTCAGTTGTCACTGTGGGGCAACTTCCATACCTGTCAGATCTGTGGCACTTTTGTGCACCACTTGGCATTAGGTCTGGAGGTCCAGAGAGACAACACGATGGGGGCACGTTGTCAATTGTCTTACCATACTGTACAAGGCGATTATATTTTGGATATGGTGCCATGTTGAATGCTGAGCTGTATTGACATGTGCTAAGTATATTACTGAATCACTGATTTGTCACAGAGGCCATGCTTATCTATTTCTCATTTTTTCAGTTCCTGACAGATAATGTAAATTTGACATGACTTCAAAACACAAACAGACACATGACAGAATCAAAACAATACAAACTCTCATACCAGTAAACAGGTTGGATCATATCTAGGGTATTCATTAATGCGGTAACATTGTCTTTATAGCATTATTCAGTCCCTGACCATGCAGATATTATAGTTAGTTTTGGTTTATTAATCATTGCAGTAGTCAGCTCAAGGAAGACAACACACTCAAATTGTGTAAAATAACCATTTGGAGTGGTCTAGACTAGACATTTGAGATCATGAATGTGAAGTTAAATGAATTGCCATCATTTAATTATTTCTTGTTGTACACTGGTGTCGACTTATTGGCCATTTTCCTTTTCAATGATAAACAAATTCATTATTTTATTGCTGCAAGTCCGTGATAAGATCAGTCAGGACACTGACTACTTGGATTTCTGTGTGTAGAGTATCATGACTCTGTGTTTAGCTGCTGATGAACAGGGTGATGGGGAAGAGGAGGCAGGTGTGTGAGCCCCCTGCTGGGCAAAACAATTCACACCTCTCTGCACAATAACATTGGTACCGACATAAATCAGACAGCACCACTAAAGCTTTTTTGATACTAAAAGACCATATCTAAAATTATAACAGAGTAGTGTATGTTAAATAAAAGGAATACTTATGAAAAACTGCAAATTCTTAAAGCCGTGAGTGTCTGTTTTCATATGACTCATTAACCATTACTGTGTCAAGTGACATCACAAATAAATTCAATGCTGGACACGGGTGCACAATAGTACGAATCATACAACAGTCCCAAAACCCATGCAAATATGTAAATTATATATAGGTAACAACAGCATTCTTGAGAACCTTGCCCATTTTATATGTTAAACATGGTTCTATGGAAGTCATTGTCATTGGCTGTTCATCTCTAGCGATGATGACTGCTTCATTAGGATGCGCAAAAACGCAGGTGAGCCGTGAGGCCCCCACCAGAGTGACAGAGTTGTCTGCAGTGGCGGTACGAACGGCCTGGCCAAGCTGCCATGGCATGTCTGGCCATGAAGCGCCTTGTATAGTATGGTAAGACAATTGATGTCGTACCCCCATCGTGTTGTCTCTCTTGATCTCCAGACCTAATGCCAAGTGATGCAAAAAGTGCCACAGATCTGACGGGTATGGAAGTTGCCCTGCAGTGACAATTGACTTGCCGAGTGATGGCCATTTGAGTGGCTCTTCTGCATGCCATTTGATGGTGTGCCATTGACCCTGTTGGGTTCATCTGCCACATTGCACCAAAAAGTGCTCTGCTGCCAGCACCTTATTGGTGATGTACTATTTAACCCATAGCTGGAACCCAGGCAGGTGCTACCACTCCAGGTCAGAGTGGACCTGGGAGCAATGGTGATTAAGGGGCAACTCCACTTTCCCCAATACTCAAGTCCTCCCGGACCTGAGACTCACCACCGTTTGAAGTTTAAAGGCATACCCAGGACTATCTATGGAAGTAAACTAATAAGAAATCAGTATTTAGAATAAACAAGTAATGTTCTAAAGAAATATAAATAGAGATATGATTAAGAGGTGCACTTTTCAGGGTTCCTGATCATTGAATTTCCCCTGGTTCTGATTTTCCATGCGGGATGTATGTGTGCTGGTCGCTCTGGGACCATCATTCTGAGCTGCCTCAGGACTGCTTGACTCTCGGGGCTGCGATGTCCCAGTGCTCACTCTGTGCTCCTTGCACAAATACGATTTCAGTTTAACCTTTCCTTTTGAAAACTATCAGTAGAGTCCAATAGGTGGCACGGTGGTGTAGTGGTTAGCACTGTCACCTCACAGCAAGAAGGTTCTGGGTTCGAGCCCAGTGGCTGATGAGGGGCCTTTCTGTGTGGAGTTTGCATGTTCTCCCCATGCCTGCATTGGTTTCCTCTGGGTGCTCCGGTTTCCCCCATAGTCTAAAGACATGCAATTAGGTTAACTAGCTGCTCTAAATTGTCCATTGATCAAGCTTGGAGAGGGATGGGCGATGATGTTTAAATGCCCTAGACACACCAATGATGGACTGTTAAAATGTCATCAGCGATGCCCCTACGGCCCTTGCTGGGTATGGGATAAAGAAGAAGAGTCTAATAGAGTCGGTGCTCCATATAGCCCACCCATAGCTCTGCTTGGGTCTCTGAAATGTAATCAACTGTGCTGTAATCTTACTGGGAAAATTAACTGGGCAATTTAATTGTTTTGTTGTTGTGAATCGTTTTAATGAAATATTAATTTTGTTCCCAGCAGCCTGAGGTTTTTTAAATTTTTATTTTTTTTAACCTCATTGTTTAAAATAAGTTCAAATCTGAATACAGAGACAGATATTTTGAGCACTAAGCAGGTACAGATACAGATAGTGTCACTACCAGAGGTGGACAAAGTACCCAACTTCATTACTTAAGTCAAAGTACAGATCCCACTGATTAAATGTGACTCCGATACAAGTGAAAGTTGTCCAGTCAAATTTTTACTTAAGTTAAAGTACTTGCTTTTAAAAATACTTAAGTATTAAAAATACATTTTCTGTAAACACATTGTTGTATTATTGCCACAAAGCTTACCGTAAAAAACCTAGCGCCGTTACCAAAGACAGGCATGTGAATTCACAAAATGAACGCATGCTGTGCCATCATGGTGGTTTAACGTTAAGCTAGCTAGTCAGTGAGACTCCACCTGACATGCTAGCAAACTCTTTTCAAACTCAATCATATTGGGTAGCTAACACTACCGTACTAGAAAAGAAAGATTTCTACATTCTGTTTATTTGGCAAGATTATGCTAAAACATATTTCTGAAAGGACTTCAGATAAGCTCCATTTTTACATGCTAACTAACAGTGTCCAAGTTAACTAGCTGTGTGTAAATATTAGCCGTGGACAAGGCGATGGCAACTTGGCGGGCAAATCCATAGAAAGTCATTTGACTAACCAGACTGCATAGCTACGTTTGCAATGTTATCGCTAGCTCTAAAAGCACAGACAACTTCGCTTTCTCTTGGAATAAAATGTTTTCATACAGTACCTCAATATGCTCCCGCAGGTCAGACGGCGAGTTTTTGTAGGCCGTGATGTGGTTCGTTTTCGGCAAACAAAGCGAATGTTTAAAACGGAACATATCTTTAATCCTTTCAGAAAACTGAAACATGGGTTCCAGGTAAAGCCATGAGTGTGTGCGTTCTCCAGAAGAACCTCCTCCTTCCATTCTGCCGTTAACTGATTGTGTTTAAATAATACTGTTGAGAAATACAGTGGGGCAAAAAAGTATTTATTCAGTCACCAATTGTGCAAGTTCTCCCACTTAAAAAGATGAGAGAGGCCTGTAATTTTCATCATAGGTACACAGCAAATTCCTCAGTGTTGAATTAACACTTTCAGAGTTAATTTGTGTCCAATTGGACCTATATAAAACACAGTAGGGTGTTAAATCAACACTCTGGGTGTTAATTCAACACTGGGGATTTTGCTGTGTATACCTCAACTATGAGAGACAAAACAGGAAAAAAAATCCAGAAAATCACATTGTCTGATTTTTAAAGAATTTATTTGCAAATTATGGTGGAAAATAAGCATTTGGTCAATAACAAAAGTTCATCTCAATACTTTGTTATATACCCTTTGTTGGCAAGGACAGAGGTCAAATGTTTTCTGTAAGTCTTCACAAGGTTTTCACACACTGTTGCTGGTATTTTGGCCCATTCCTCCATGCAGATCTCCTCTAGAGCAGTGATGTTTTGGGGCTGTCGCTGGGCAACACGGACTTTCAACTCCCTCCAAAGATTTTCTATGGGGTTGAGATCTGGAGACTGGCTAGGCCACTCCAGGACCTTGAAATGCTTCTTATGAAGCCAGTCCTTCGTTGCCCGGACAGTGTGTTTGGGATCATTGTCATGCTGAAAGTCTCAGCCACGTTTCATCTTCAATGCCCTTGCTGATGGAAGGAGGTTTTCACTCAAAATCTCACGATACATGGCCCCATTCATTCTTTTCTTTACACAGATCAGTCGTCCTGGTCCCTTTGCAGAAAAACAGCCCCAAAGCATGATGTTTCCACCCCCATGCTTCACAGTAGGTATGGTGTTCTTTGGATGCAACTCAGCATTCTTTCTCCTCCAAACACAACAAGTTGAGTTTTTACCAAAAAGTTCTATTTTGGTTTCATCTGACCATATGACATTCTCCAAATCCTCTTCTGGATCATCCAAATGCTCTCTAGCAAACTTCAGACGGGCCTGGACATGTACTAGCTTAAGCAGGGGGACACGTCTGGCACTGCAGGATTTGAGTCCCTTGCGGCGTAGTGTGTTACTGATGGTAGCCTTTATTACTTTGGTCCCAGCTCTCTGCAGGTCATTCACTAGGTCCCCCCGTGTGGTTCTGGGATTTTTGCTCACCGTTCTTGTGATCATTTTGACCCCACGGGGTGAGATCTTGCGTGGAGCCCCAGATCGAGGGAGATTATCAGTGGTCTAGTATGTTTTCCATTTTCTAATAATTGCTCCCACAGTTGATTTCTTCACACCAAGCTGCTTACCTATTGCAGATTCAGTCTTCCCAGCCTGGTGCAGGTCTACAATTTTGTTTCTGGTGTCCTTTGACAGCTCTTTGGTCTTGGCTATAGTGGAGTTTGGAGTGTGACTGTTTGAGGTTGTGGACAGGTGTCTTTTATACTGATAACGAGTTCAAACAGGTGCCATTAATACAGGTAACGAGTGGAGGACAGAGGAGCCTCTTAAAGAAGTTACAGGTCTGTGAGAGCCAGAAATCTTGCTTGTTTGTAGGTGACCAAATACTTATTTTACCGAGGAATTTACCAATTAATTCATTAAAAATCCTGCAATGTGATTTCCTGGATTATTTCCCCTCATTTTGTCTCTCATAGTTGAAGTGTACCTATGATGAAAATTACAGGCCTCCCTCATCTTTTTAAGTGGGAGAACTTGCACAATTGGTGGCTGACTAAATACTTTTTTGCCCCACTGTAATTGAGCTTGAGTTTATACCGTCTATGGATGTGACGTGACCCTAGTGATGACTGATCAGTTGTCTCAGTACCACCTGCAAAAAAAAAAAATCAAGTTTTAAAAAAGAAAAGAAAAAAATCCACTTTCAAAGCTGCTTCATAGTAACGAGTAACAAGGACCTTGATAGAAATGTAGTGGAGTGAAAAGTATGATATTTGCCTCTCAAATGTAATGAAGTTAAAGTCATAAATTTCCAAAAAAATAATAAAGTACAGGGCGGCACGGTGGTGTAGTGGTTAGCGCTGTCACCTCACAGCAAGAAGGTCCGGGTTCGAGCCCCGTGGCCAGCGAGGGCCTTTCTGTGTGGAGTTTGCATGTTCTCCCCGTGTCCGCGTGGGTTTCCTCCGGGTGCTCCGGTTTCCCCCACAGTCCAAAGACATGCAGGTTAGGTTAACTGGTGACTCTAAATTGACCGTAGGTGTGAATGTGAGTGTGAATGGTTGTCTGTGTCTATGTGTCAGCCCTGTGATGACCTGGCGACTTGTCCAGGGTGTACCCCGCCTTTCGCCCGTAGTCAGCTGGGATAGGCTCCAGCTTGCCTGCGACCCTGTAGAAAAGGATAAAGCGGCTAGAGATAATGAGATGAGATAATAAAGTACAGAGACTCAAAAAGTGTACTTAAGTACAATACTCAAGTAAATGTACTTCTTTACTGTCCACCTCTGGTCACTGCGTTATACCTGTACTGTGTTTACATTTGAAATGAATTAACTGATAATCTAGATTCTTTCAAGTGATACCAATGAGGTATCTCAATGAGGGTCAAATCCAAACTACTTCAGGTCAAATTCCCACCCAATTTTCTTTCTTTCTTTCTTTCTTTCTTTCTTTCTTTCTTTCTTTCTTTCTTTCTTTCTTTCTTTCTTTCTTTCTTTCTTTCTTTCTTTCTTTCTTTCTTTCTTTCTTTCTTTCTTTCTTTCTTTCTTTCACCATTATGAGAACAATGAGACCAAGCCAATACATTTGAAATGTCTTTGTTAGTTGCAGTGATCCTCAGTACAACATGCACAATTCACTCATTATGGATGTACATGAACAGAGTGCATGAAAGTAAGACTCTGTTTGAACATTATTAGATTTGGCAGCCAAGTGAGGAGTGAAAAGTTTTATTGCTTGAGCAGCACTAAGGTTGGTGACCATCAATAAAACATGAGCTCAAGGAGCTTCACATCTCTCCTTATTTATGTAGCTTTTTTGCTCTTAGATCCTATCTGCGCTGTAGAGAATGCTGTGATCTATGCCTTAAGAGTTATCGGATCTTCAGGGAACAGGACTAACACTAGAAGAAAGATGCATGGTTTGTTGCTTCATTAACAACCCCTATTGTCATGCAAACCAGAATGAACGCCAAGCTACATGCTGTACATACCACCATGATAAAGTGCTGTGAAGATATTCAGGGGTGTTTCTGGAAAATCAATTTACAGTCTGAACAGGAGATGGTTGTGTTTATTGATTGGGAGGCCGGTGTTAGGGATGCCTAATTATCAGGCTGTGGTTGAAATGTGATCTCGGAGATTGAGTGACAGTCTATGAAGTCAACACACACACATACAACATTTCCCCACTTCCCTAATGAAGAATAATTAAGTCCTGAGCACTCCATGGCCGACCCAACATGCTGCCATGTCCTTCTGTATGCGCAGATGAGGGGAAAGAGGAAAAAAAAAGCATTCTGACATGCAAATGAAGTTCCATCATGAGTGTCATGCATGCTAATTTACTTGTATGGGAAAGAACTAACATCTCAAATTGATCCAGCTTGTTTCAGTGCATTTCATTTACGTACATTTACATGCTCATCAACACCAAACACCAAAAAAATGTCTTCGCAATATCATCGCAACATCTGGTTGGACAAAAGAGGCCTAATTAACTTCACAAGTGACAATCCCATCATCCCAGAGACGTGCGATTTGTTAAGGGGAAGTGGGACGCTTTTCATTTTTGTTCTTGTTCCATTTTGGAGTTGGACTTCTGAACTTGTACTCACTGACCCTGGAACAGTTGAATACACCTATGTCACCAGCACCAACATGGTGTTTGACAGGCAAGTGAGCAAAGAGCAGTGAAGAAGACACCATGGCACGCAGCAGGTCTTTTTTGCATCAATAAACGTCATATTAATATTCTCAGGGCATTGCGCATAATGATTATGATGGATCCAAACTGACAACGAAGGTCTGTGGTGTCATTTGTAATTGGACGGTTCGTGGAGATGTTTTCCCTGTACTGTTTGGGTCTCGCATGATGGTTAATCAGATACCGAACCGGTGCATAATTATCAAGCCCACCTACACTGTAGAGGAATTAGACATGAATTATTGTAACACATTGTAGATGCTTATTTAGATCAACGCCAGCCATGTAACTATCAATTATAACAAATAGGCCAGGCTACTAAAAATCATCATCATCACCACCAACAACGACAACAATAACACTGATTACCCCAGGAATTACTGTAATGATTATATGGTGAGGGCGGCACGGTGGTGTAGTGGTTAGCGCTGTCGCCTCACAGCAAGAAGGTCCGGGTTCGAGCCCCGGGGCCGGCGAGGGCCTTTCTGTGCGGAGTTTGCATGTTCTCCCCGTGTCCGCGTGGGTTTCCTCCGGGTGCTCCGGTTTCCCCCACAGTCCAAAGACATGCAGGTTAGGTTAACTGGTGACTCTACATTGACCGTAGGTGTGAATGTGAGTGTGAATGGTTGTCTGTGTCTATGTGTCAGCCCTGTGATGACCTGGTGACTTGTCCAGGGTGTACCCCACCTCTCGCCCGTAGTCAGCTGGGATAGGCTCCAGCTTGCCTGCGACCCTGTAGAACAGGATAAAGCGGCTACAGATAATGAGATGAGATGAGATGAGATTGTATGGCGTTATAATCGATGCAGATGATATGCTCAGCTTTCATCACTGTATAGCATGATTACATTTATTCTTTGGTCTTGTCGAGAAAAATTTCACTATGTTTTTTTTTTCACACATTCATTTGGCAAATCCTTGCATACAAGGTTAAAAAAAACCACAAAAAAATAGAGCTGAGGTGAGCAGTAATATTCTGAGAGTGAAACTCAGAATTTGAGTTTAAAACGAGACGGCCTTTCGATTTCATAAAATCAGTGCAATTTAGTTCCGTCTGAAATGTGGTCATTGTGATGAAGGTTTATTTCTGTAATATCTCACAAAATATCAGGCCATTCTGTGGCTGGGAAGTTATTTAATTTTAGGGGATTCCTGAGCAAATAATGCGCATGAAATCGCTCGCTTCGTGGTCAAGCAGACAGAGGAAGTCCGTGTGTGTGCGCGTGCGCAGGTTTACCTTTGAGCGTGCACTGACAGTTCCATCATTCTGTCGCTAAACGAACAGCTGATCACACCGAGGTGCTCGCTGAGCGCCGATATTTATTAGTTTGGTCCTGCGTTTCCTTTCCTTCGTATATAACATAACATCTTTTCTTCTCGCTTTCTTTCCGTTACTGTAGTCGGTCTTTCACGTTTCATTCGCACTCTCACGTCCTCCATTTTTCTCTCCGGTTTCAAATTTGTATCCCACAATGTCTTGCGTGAACGGGGAAAGCCCACCATGTCATGCATGATGTAGTATCTTGAACTGGGTCATGGTGAAGCAGGAAAAAATAGCAGAGAATTTCAGGCCACGTGGCTTTAAATTCATTCATTGTTCTATTAAAAAAAAAAAACGAATAAAACTGGAAGTCTGTGATTCGAATTCAGTAGCTTTCGGTCCACTAAACAAAAATAATTGGGTGTTGGGGAAAATTCTTTTTTTGACCAATAATTGAAAAATCTGAAAGGCAGTCTAACGTTAAAGTCGTACATTTCTGAGAACAAAATGAGGATGTTCACTGAGATTATAAAATCCTAAATTTGTGAGAAAAACAAAACACCTCGGAAATTCCAAGATTAAAAAGTCAGAAATTCTAAGACTGACTTTTTAATCTTAGAATCTGAGGGGTTTTTTTTGTCTAATATTTATGACTTTAAAATCTTGGAGAATATTAGAGTTTTTTTTTTCTTCTAAATATATGAGATTAATTTTGGAAATTTGAGGGTTTTTTTGGACTATTTTTGAGGAAGCCATGGCTTAATGGTTACAGAAGCACTTTGAGACCAAAAGGTTGATGGTTTGATTCCCTGGACCAGCAGGAATGGCTGAAGTGCCCTTGAGCAAGGCACCGAACCCCCAACTGCTCCCCAGGCTGCTCTGGGTAGGTTGTATGTCACTCTGGATAAGAGCATCTGCTAAATGCCTGTAATGTATTACCCCCTGACTCACCTCCATTTTTTTTTTTAACCTACAATGTCCCTAATCCACCATCGTACATTCTCACTGGCGGCTTCAATAAAATGATTTCTCAGAGACGACCCAGATTCCTTCCTGAATTCTCCAATCCTATCAAGCATGGAGAAGACTATTGGAGGAGACTCAGTGCTGTCATGTTGGCAAAGGGAATTTGTACAAAGTACTAGAAGCAGAGGTGCCAACAATTGTGAGAGACCATTGGCAGAACTCTGTATGTACCACTGTCACTTCAACAAGACTAAGATTAAGAACTGTGGTAATCAATGGAACATTTATGATGTTATGTATCTATTAGTAAAGTAAACAGGATCATGGAGTTCGAATGTAATGAAGAGATGAGTGTGTCAGTGTCAGATGCCATAAAATTAATAGTGCACACTGGATCAACATGCATACACAATGATACGTCTGTAAATCACTAAGTGAGGAACGTTCCTTACAAGCCTGCAGGCTACTATAAAATGCCATCCATTTTCTGCTTGCCATAGCAGAAAATGCACTTAAATTGAAATAGCACAGTCGTGGCTCACTCAAGATAGTACCGTGTGATAAATCACTGTAGTGCTTAGACACTTGAGGTTTTCTTTTCATGACACATTCAAAAGAGCAGCAGACAGATCTTTATCGTTAAATCCAAGCCAGTGTAGAACCTCCAAGGTGGCGCACTCTGCAAAAAGCTTCTAATAAAAAAGCCTCTACATCGTCATGTGGCACTCTTGGAAGCTATTTACATACTTTAATTTACTTTTTTTTTTTTTTGCAACTGGAAATGGTATATGTAAAATTGTGACCGTGCATAATGTGACTGAGAACAGCCCGCTAATAAATGTACTCTGTAAAATTGCCATGCCAAAAAAAAAAAAAATTGGATCGTGTGTGAAAATATACTAGATTAAGGCCACTGTCTGGGTCTCTCCTGCACTTAGAGTTGAACTCAGAAATTTAATTGAAATTTGGTTGTTCTGCACTGTTCATTAAGCACATATTCTTCACTTTTATGCAAACTTCTTCACAGTTTAATAACTCATTCACAATATATAACTTCTTCCTCGTTTCCCACTGGAATAAATACATCTCATTTCATCCCATTATCTCTAGCCGCTTTATCCTGCTCTACAGGGTCGCAGGCAAGCTGGAGCCTATCCCAGCTGACTACGGGCGAAAGGCGGGGTACACCCTGGACAAGTCGCCAGGTCATCACAGGGCTGACACATAGACACAGACAACCATTCACACTCACATTCACACCTACGGTCAATTTAGAGTCACCAGTTAACCTAACCTGCATGTCTTTGGACTGTGGGGGAAACCGGAGCACCTGGAGGAAACCCACGCGGACACGGGGAGAACATGCAAACTCCGCACAGAAAGGCCCTCGCCGGCCACGGGGCTCGAACCCGGACCTTCTTGCTGTGAGGCGACGGCGCTAACCACTACACCACCGTGCCACCCCGAATAAATACATATTAAGTGGAATAACTAAGGCTGCTTAGCATACCTTAAATACTGTCTATAAATAATGCTTGTACGTATAACTTGGAACAAACTTAAAACCAGCTGCGATTAGCAGACAAGGCTGAGATGGAGTGTCTTTACATGGAGACTTAAAAAAAAAAGCACAAGTAAGGATTTCAAGATGAGATCGGGATGATGTAGTGAGACTGAAAACAGCCTCACCAATCATCAACACATTTTGATCATTTATAAGAAATGCAAGCCTCTTTGCTTTTGACCCTACTGAAGTCCATGAAGTGGCAGTGAGTACCTTACAAGAGGGATCAGCAGTACTTACAAGGCTCAAACTCTCAAGCTGCTTGACTTGCACACAAATCAGTGCACTTGATGGCCTGATCGATTCGCTCTGTCGGCTTTATGGGGACTCCGGAGTCAAAGCCATGGAGGATGTAAACCTTATAGAACTACTGAAGTGGTGACAGGTAGTGATTCTATATATATATATATATATATATATATATATATGCGCGCAAGAGAGGATAATGCATGGTAGCGTGAAGATATGAAGTGAAGTTTATCTCCGAGTGGTGAACACTCATGAGTGAGCGAAGCAAACAAGTGAAAATATTTTCAAATATGAGAAGATAAACTTCATATCTTAATGCCACTGTGTAATGTTTCTTTATATTATATGGACACATCCACAAAAAAATATCAAAATTCATCAAAAGAATTTTCATTTTGAACCGGTTCGCCATTCTGATAACATGCGTCTAGTCAGCGGGAAAACACTGTCAGTGACATCATCGGAGTGAAATATCAGGAATTATTATACATACAGGAGGAATAATAACATTTGTTTTTCTCGCGGTCCGGTTTCTATCACATCTTGCGCTCTGATTGGCTGGCGAGCGGGTCCGTATCCTACGATACGGACCCCGGTTACGGACCCTGGTTACGGACCTCTGGCGACTCGCTCGTTCACAACAACAACAAACATAGTAGCAATTTTTGCCAACATTTATTTTCGCATTTCTCAGGAGAATAGCATTAATTTTACAGCATGGATAGCGATAACGACAGTGTTCACAGCGAAAGCGAGTTTTACTACCCTGAGGAAGAAGAAATAAAAGAAAACATTTCAGGAGAAAGCTAAAAACCTGCAACTTGCTAACGCCGAGCAAAAACATGGCTGAATCCTGAATGACTCAATTTGTATAAATAGTGGACTACATAGGCGGCAAAATGTAGTTTTTTTCCTGCCATGGAAGTGCACTTGTATACCGAGGAGGAAGCAATTTGCATTACAGCCGTGATTGAGGATTCAAAATGGCGGCTCGGCTCGGTTTTCCCTTTCGGGCGCTCTCGTTTTCTGTTAGAATTTGGTAAAGAAAAAAATTAATATATTATTTACCAGCTTAAGGTCGGTCTGTATGGTGAAATACCGTGACCTTGGCCTTAAATACTGACCTCGGCCCAGATGGCCTCGCTCAGTACTTTCAAGACCTCGGTCACGGTATTTCACCATACGGACCTCCCAGCTGGTAAATAACATATATGTATCCTATTCCCTTCTAGCAGGTTTCATTCATTTGGTTTGATAGCATGCAATATTGTTAGCATATCGCTTATCCTATGTGTATTACATCACTCTACCCAATGGAGAATGAGCATTGAATATGGTTTACGGTTGAACATTGCATAGTTGTGAAGACATGATGTCACACATCGGAGCTGATGAGGAATATTTAATGAGTTTTCTGCTGCGCATGTACAGAAGCATTTCTTTGTTCACCGGGAAAGAGAAAGACACATTGAAGACCCGAAAAGCTACCAAAACTTCATTAGACAGTCTTCCTACATATTTACAAGAAAAAAAAAAAACATACCAACGGACATTGAAAAACTGGAAAAGAGATGTCGTTGACGTAAAACTTCTGTGCTAGTGAGCGACTGTGACAATTTGTAAACAAACATGGCTGCCATGTCTGCTTCATTAAATAAGGAAAATTTTGAGAGAATTTTGAAAGAGAAAGACACGTCGAACACCTGAAAGGAGTGTGTATGTATAATAATAATAATAATATTGGCTCACTCAGATCTGTGATGTATTTCATAGGAAAAATGCAAATTTTTCAACAGGAGAAGATAAACTTCATATCTTCAAGCCATTATGTGATTTTCTTTTTATTATATAGACATATTCACAAACAAAAAGTACCCAAATTTATCAAAACAACTCATGGATTTCCTCACAAGTGACATATAGAGATTTATGTCACAGTTTTAGTTCTCCATGTCCCAGATGAGTGGTGTATTTCCCAGTAAAACGCTTGTGTGTATATATATATATATATATATATATATATATATATATATATATACACACAGTGGTGCTTGAAAGTTTGTGAACCCTTTAGAATTTTCTATATTTCTGCATAAATATGACCTAAAACATCATCAGATTTTCACACAAGTCCTAAAAGTAGATAAAGGGAACCCAGTTAAACAAATGAGACAGAAATATTATACTTGCTCGTTTATTTATTGAAGAAAATGATCCAATATTACATATCTGTGAGTGGCAAAAGTATGTGAACCTTTGCTTTCAGTATCTGGTGTGACCCCCTTGTGCAGCGATAACTGCAACTAAACGTTTCTGGTAACTGTTGATCAGTCCTGCACACCGGCTTGGAGGAATTTTAGCCCATTCCTCCGTACAGAACAGCTTCAACTCTGGGATGTTGGTGGGTTTCCTCACATGAACTGCTCACTTCAGGTCCTTCCACAACATTTTGATTGGATTAAAGTCAGGACTTTGACTTGGCCATTCCAAAACATTAACTTTATTCTTCTTTAACCATTCTTTGGTAGAATGACTTGTGTGCTTAGGGCCGTTGTCTTGCTACATGGCCCACCTTCTCTTGAGATTCAGTTCATGGACAGATGTCCTGACATTTTCCTTTAGAATTCACTGGTATAATTCAGAATTCATTGTTCCATCAATGATGGCAAGCCGTCCTGGCCCAGATGCAGCAAAACAGGCCCAAACCATGATACTACCACCACCATGTTTCACAGATGGGATAAGGTTCTTATGCTGGAATGCAGTGTTTTCCTTTCTCCAAACATAACGCTTCTCATTTAAATCAACAATTCTATTTTGGTCTCATCCGTCCACAAAACATTTGTCCAATAGCCTTCTGGCTTGTCCACATGATCTTTAGCAGACTGTAGACAAGCAGAAATGTCCTTTTTGGAGAGCAGTGGCTTTCTCCTTGCAGCCCTGCCATGCACACCATTGTTGTTCAGTGTTTTCCTGATGGTGGACTCATGAACATTAACATTAGCCAATGTGAGAGAGGCCTTCAGTTGCTTAGAAGTTACCCTGGGGTCCTTTGTGACCTCGCCGACTATTACACGCCTTGCTCTTGGAGTGATCTTTGTTGGTCGCCCACTCCTGGGGAGGGTAACAGTGGTCTTGAGTTTCCTCCATTTGTACACAGTCTGTCTGTCTGTGGATTGGTGGAGTCCAAACTCTTTAGAGATGGTTTTGTAATGTTTTCCAGCCTGATGAGCATCAGCAACACTTTGTCTGAGGTCCTCAGAAATCTCTTTTGTTCGTGCCATGATACACTTCCACAAACGTGTTGTGAAGATCAGACTTTGATAGATCCCTGTTCTTTAAATAAAACAGGGTGCCCACTCACACCTGATTTTTCATCCCATTGATTGAAAACACCTGACTCTAATTTCACCTTCAAATTAACTGCTAATCCTAGAGGTTCACATACTTTTGCCACTCACAGATATGTAATATTGGATCATTTTCCTCAATAAATAAATGACCAAGTATAATATTTTTGTCTCATTTGTTTAACTGGGTTCTCTTTATCTACCTTTAGGACTTGTGTGAAAATCCGATGATATTTTAGGTCATATTTATGCAGAAATATAGAAAATTCTAAAGGGTTCACAAACTTTCAAGCACCACTGTGTGTATATATATATATATATATATATATATATATATATATATATATATATATGAGATAATGGAGGCCATTAATACGAAAGTCCCCCAGGCTGGTGCCAAACCTCAATACATAAACTAATTGTGGTTGCTAGTGATCATTTAATCTATGTACTTCTAATAAACTGTCTAAATATACTGTAGAAGAAAATATTACAAAGATTGAGAGAGGGAAAAGGGGATTATGGACAGGTGGACGATGGACAGTGCAAATCACAGGAACCTTGTTTTCCATACAAAGAAAGAAACAGCATTGTTTTTGAGATAATTTCAAGTCTTTTGTGTCAATTGTGAAATGTAGTTGGGCTGGGAATTTTGCTCAGACCTGGCAACCCTGATCACTGACAATAATAATAATAAAAAAATGCGAGAAATCCAAGAAATGTTACCATGGTCCATATCTTGTTCAAAATAAGGAAACACACAATACGGACTCTAAGGCTTGGTATTAATGGTATAAAAGTATAATTTAAAGTGAGGGACAGGATCAGTCGGGCATAAATAGACAAGCTAATCAAAGTCTCAACACAAAACAGGTGAACACCTCATCTCATCTCATTATCTCTAGCCGCTTTATCCTGTTCTGCAGGGTCGCAGGCAAGCTGGAGCCTATCCCAGCTGACTACGGGCGAAAGGCGGGGTACACCCTGGACAAGTCGCCAGGTCATCACAGGGCTGACACATAGACACAGACAACCATTCACACTCACATTCACACCTACGGTCAATTTAGAGTCACCAGTTAACCTAACCTGCATGTCTTTGGACTGTGGGGGAAACCGGAGCACCCGGAGGAAACCCACGCGGACACGGGGAGAACATGCAAACTCCGCACAGAAAGGCCCTCGCCGGTCACGGGGCTCGAACCCAGACCTTCTTGCTGTGAGGCGACAGTGCTAACCACTACACCACAGTTTGTTATACCGTAATAAGATTGGAAACCTACCGCTCAAGGTAGAGGATGATTTGATTTCACATATCTGCAAGTTAATTTTACATTAAATTACAGGCACTTACTAGACACTCTTATCCAGAGCAACATACCCAGAACAGCAGTTACGTGCCTTGTTCAAGGGCACTTCAGCTATTCCTGCTGGTCCAGGGAATCAAACCAGCAAGCTTTTGGTCCCAAAGCTGATCTCTAACCATTAGGCCATGGCTTCATCCAGGTTAGGCTAATTGGTGGCTTTAAATTGACCGTAGGTGTGAATGTGAGTGTGAATGGTTGCTTGTCTCTGTGTGTCAGCCCTGTGATGACCTGGCGACTTGTCCAGGGTGTACCCCGCCTCTTGCTCATAGTCAGCTGGGTTCGGCTCCAGCTTGCCTGCGACCCTGTAGAACAGGATAAGCGGCTACAGATAATGGATGGATTTCAGTGCGACCGCAATGCATGATGGGATACCGTATATTGCTTAGTTAGTGACCATCGGTTGTACACTACTTTTCATGATGCATTCTGAGATGCTTTGAGTGCACTATATAGGGTGTAAATAATCCTCACTAAGGTTTCGGACAGCACTACAAAATGGTGTCCCCACTATATAGCGCCCTATATGGTGAGTAGGGAGCGATTACGGACACAGGGTAAGTGTAAACCATCTCTGAATACGCATAACATTCTCAGTGTAAGTATAGACGCAACTTCGAATATGGCCTCTGGTACCTAAAATGTCTGCCCTGTCCTCTTTGCTCATTCTGCATATTTAATCTCGATTTAAAGGTTGATTGAATGAAGAAATTCACCACCTGGAAGGGTTTCGAGGTTAATAAACATAAAGCGATCTAATGAGCACAAGGCAGCAGTTATAATACATCACAAATGGCAGTTCATGGTTGATAATTTATTTTGGTGACCTTGTTAAATAAAGTCGTAGCTTTAACTTATCTTATGATTCTATATTATTCAGCAATGACAGTAATGTCTGTGAAGTTAAAAAAAAATATATATATATATAGTCTTCAGTGTCCTATACATCTTTGTGGAATGAGAAATTGTATTCCAATAGAAAATAACAGTCAATAATATGAGAAGTCCTGCAGTGACTGTACTGTAGCTCGACACTCGGCCGTGTCCTAGACGAAGCTAAAAAAAAAAAGTTTCAGCAGGAAGACAAGTGACTCAATTATCATATAATGGACCCTGGATGGTCTTCGAAGAGACATATGGAGTCATTCTCATGTTGGATGAATCTTTCAGCATTATCACCAACCATCCATTTCTGCACAAGTCCAGATTCATTTGGAGGATTTCTTTATAATCGCATAATGGGAATTCATTTTGCTCAGCCAGCTGGTAATCACCCAGCTCTGCACCACAGGACTCAATGTGATCCTCCATGACCTCTGAGTTGGAAGCCATTTTGTTTGTTTCCTCATTTGGTTTTATGTCTATGTAGGTCACTATAGGTCACACGTCAACAGGGACCGCAGGCAATCAGTGATTCAGCTCGATATCACTATGCTGCGTCAACTCTGTTAGTACTAGACAGTATATAAACAATATATAAATGCATTGTTGAGCTCCATGCGACTCTGTTGTGACAGAAAGTCACAACATCTCTGCATCCCGTCGTTAATTACTTTCGTATAACTGCATACTTTGTCATGTTTTATTCCTTGCTTATGAAACACATTCAGTGATTTACTGTATGTGGCTATTTGAAGTTTGGAAAAGTATTGAATTTAGGAAGACTTTGAGACGTGGAAGTGTATGGACAGTTTTAAACGTCCGTCCATCCATCCACAATCTCTCAACAAGTTGATGATCCGTTTCTGAGCTCCACCAAATCTTTCTTTTTATTTCTTTGCTCTTGATGTCCTTGACACTGCTATGTGTGTTTGGTTACAGATGGAGCTCATGGCTCGAGGATATTTACAGTGTCATCCTGAATGAAGGCGTTCAGCATAGAACTGCAGGAGGTCAAACAATAGCCATACGAGATGCATTAAAATGAGCAGTATGATCAAAACACAGCACAATATACAACCCCAATTCCAAAAAAGTTGGGACAAAGTACAAATTGTAAATAAAAACGGAATGCAATGATGTGGAAGTTTCAAAATTCCATATTTTATTCAGAATAGAACATACAGTAGATGACATATCAAATGCTTAAACTGAGAAAATGTATCATTTAAAGAGAAAAATTAGGTGATTTTAAATTTCATGACAACAACACATCTCAAAAAAGTTGGGACAAGGCCATGTTTACCACTGTGAGACATCCCCTTTTCTCTTTACAACAGTCTGTAAACGTCTGGGGACTGAGGAGACAAGTTGCTCAAGTTTAGGGATAGGAATGTTAACCCATTCTTGTCTAATGTAGGATTCTAGTTGCTCAACTGTCTTAGGTCTTTTTTGTCATATCTTCCGTTTTATGATGCGCCAAATGTTTTCTATGGGTGAAAGATCTGGACTGCAGGCTGGCCAGTTCAGTACTTGGACCCTTCTTCTACGCAGCCATGATGCTATAATTGATGCAGTATGTGGTTTGGCATTGTCATGTTGGAAAATGCAAGGTCTTCCCTGAAAGAGACGTCATCTGGATGGGAGCATATGTTGCTCTAGAACCTGGATATACCTTTCAGCATTGATGGTGTCTTTCCAGATGTGTAAGCTGCCCATGCCACACGCACTAATGCAACCCCATACCATCAGAGATGCAGGCTTCTGAACTGAACGCTGATAACAACTTGGGTCATCCTTCTCCTCTTTAGTCCGAATGACACGGCGTCCCTGATTTCCATAAAGAACTTCAAATTTTGATTCGTCTGACCACAGAACAGTTTTCCATTTTGCCACAGTCCATTTTAAATGAGCCTTGGCCCAGAGAAGACGTCTGCGCTTCTGGATCATGTTTAGATACGGCTTCTTCTTTGAACTATAGAGTTTTAGCTGGCAACGGCGGATGGCACGGTGAATTGTGTTCACAGATAATGTTCTCTGGAAATATTCCTGAGCCCATTTTGTGATTTCCAATACAGAAGCATGCCTGTATGTGATGCAGTGCCGTCTAAGGGCCCGAAGATCACGGACACCCAGTAGGGTTTTCCGGCCTTGACCCTTACGCACAGAGATTCTTTCAGATTCTCTGAATCTTTTGATGATATTATGCACAGTAGATGATGATATGTTCAAACTCTTTGCAATTTTACACTGTCGAACTCCTTTCTGATATTGCTCCACTATTTGTCGGCGCAGAATTAGGGGGATTGGTGATCCTCTTCCCATCTTTACTTCTGAGAGCTGCTGCCACTCCAAGATGCTCTTTTTATACCCAGTTACAGGGGTTAAATTGGGCCGGGGCTGTCCGGGGCTGAGCCCCGGCACATAAGCTCGGAGCGGATGGCATATGATCTCGCACACATCAAAAGCAACAAACCCTTTTCACGATTTTCAGTTCTGAATAATTAAATATTGTTTTATTAATCAATAAACCCATGACTTTTATGAGATAGATCATAGTTTTCCTGATAACAAGACGACCTGTCAAAGCTATTTAGAACAGAACTTGCGATCAGAGATTCTGGTTTCTGGAACACTGCGTGGGTTGCCTATTCCACTTTTTATAAGCGACTTTGGGGTTTCTTTTTTTGTGAGCTCGCTTTAAAAAAAAATCAGAAGTCGTGGTTTGCGGGTTTTTGGGCTTGTGTTTCAGCGTTGTGACTTGTTTATAATTTTCTCCGTACACCATCTCCCCTTTTACCTGCATACGATCCTAATCCATCAGAGGTGCTTGAACGAACTGTCTGTGCATTTGGCGAGTTCAATTTCCATAGTCCCCAGTTATCGACAGAAATTAGCCAGGGGGAAGGGGGAGATGTCAGTTAAAGTTAGCTACTGAGATTGACCAAAAGTTGAGCCTAACGTTGCCTCAAGTTAGCTACCTTTGGCAAACATAAACAAAATGATTATGTTCACTGTATTGTTAATATTATTAGTGTTTTATTATTTATTGCTAATATTTAATTTAATGTTAATTTATTATTATTTATTGTTAATATTATTAGTGTATTATTAGTGTAATTATTATTGTTATTATTATGTATTCAATTATTTATTTGGCATGTGGTGCTTTTTGTATTGTCTAGAACATACATAAGATGAGCATATTATAGCAGCAAAATAGAAGCACAATCATTTGAATGCAGCAAAAGTTTTGCTGCATTCAAATGATTGTGCTTCTATTTTGCTGCTATAATATGCTCATCTTATGTATGTTCTTGAATACATAATAATAACAATAATAATAAATGCTTCCAATGTTATAGTGTTGTTTGTATTTGGTTGCATTCACTGCATGAATATATTTGATTGACAATTTGACTGACAGTGTTTTGGCATATTTAACGTTTATCCTCCAAAATAAATCAACTGTTTTGGTTTAAGATTGTGCAAGCCTTCAAATTTTCTCACTGAACATTTCTCCTTCACATTTTTCACCTGTAGGCATGTGACAAGATTTAACATGATATTGCTCAACCTACCTCTGTAAAGTCAGCTAACAACTTATTAAAATGCACCAGAATTCAGCAAATAACATGTATGATAATAAAAAACTTCTGGGGGAGGACCCCCAGACCCCCCACTAATCATTTCCTTCAAACCAATGTACAACAACCTGTACAATCTGTTACATTGGCCAACCAATCTACATTCAAACTGCCATAATGTGTAGGGGGGCACTACAAGACACACATAGGCCTACAACACACAGATAAGGTGTATATCTCTGTGCAATATGATATGGTTATCAAATTAGAGGGTTATTTTCCAAAAAGTATATTGGGGCAGGGCGGCGGGGGCAGGGGCGGGTACGAGGCAGAGCCCCCCCACATAACCAATCCCAATTTAACCCCTGCCCAGTCATGTTAATGACCTATTGCCAATTGACCTAATGAGTTGCAATTTGGTCCTCCAGCTGTTCCTTTTTTGTACCTTTAACTTTTCCAGCCTCTTATTGCCCCTGCCCCAACTTTTTTGAGATGTGTTGCTGTCATGAAATTTCAAATGAGTCAATATTTGGCATGAAATTTCAAAATGTCTCACTTTCGACATTTGATATGTTGTCTATGTTCTATTGTGAATACAATATCAGTTTTTGAGATTTGTAAATTATTGCATTCCATTTTTATTTACAATTTGTACTTTGTCCCAACTTTTTTGGAATCGGGGTTGTAATCAGAGAAGCTATTCACACTATTAAGTGCTATTAGCCTTCGACTTGAGAACATGAAAACTTTTCTGTATTCTGTAAATACTGAAAAACTTCAGCATTTTGCTCCATATTTTGCAGTTACATTACAGGCATTTAGCAGACGCTCTTATCCAGAATGACGTACAACACGCCAAGAGCAGCCTGGGAGCAGATGGGGGTTTGGTGACTTGCTCAAGGGCACTTCAGCCATTCCTGCTGGTCCAGGGAATCAAACCAGTAACCTTCTGGTCCCAAAGATGCTTCTCTAACCATTACGCCATGACTATGTTTTGCTGTATTTATTACACTGTTCAACCTAAAAATTCTGTACAAATGATTTATGTTCAATTTTTGCTTCAACATTAGAAAGTGCCAAGTCAAAGAACTCTCTCTCTCTCTCTCTCTCTGTTTCTGCACCACATTATGATACTGACACTAAAAATGAGCTGCTGCAGCCTTCCCCAAGTGTTTATTGATTTCTAAAATGGTTTTATTTACCGGTCCTCTAACTTAGGGTGTTTTCACCCTTTCAGCCCTCAAAACAAACTCAGAGCAATTAGTCAGCATTTTTTTTTTCTTTGCATATGTGACCCCTCTGAAACAAACCGAACTGCGACCACCTCGGGAGTTGGATGGGCTTCAGGCATCTTGTTCCAAATGAAATCTATCCATAATCCAAAGGTCTGAGAGCTCCAGAGGAACTACAATGTCAACAGAAAGAGGATTGATGCCCCATCAGAGCTGAAGTGGACCAGAAAGTGAATCGAGTCCTCTTTCAAATAAGCTCACAATGTGAACGCAAATAGAACCGAGTCCCTTTTCTGCTGATCCACTTTTTGATCCACATTAAGAGGACGGAGTTCGAGCCATTTGAAAAGGACTGTAGCTTAAATTGCATTTCAGTTCCAAGACAAACTTAAAAAAAAAAAAATTGCAATCTCATAATTTTTAAAGTAGGCATTATCAAACATTTTGCAAATCCACTTAATCCAATGGTTTAAAGATTAGGCTCATTGTTTAAAGCGAGACAGCCTTTCGATTTCATAAAACCAGTGAAATTTAGTTCCATCTGAAATGTGGTCATTGTGATGTTTATTTCTGTAATATCTCACAAAATACAGTATCAGGCCATTCTGTGGCTGGGAAGTTATTTAATTCAAGGGGATTCCTGAGCAAATAATGTGCATGAAATCACTCGCTTCATGCAGTCAAGCAGACAGGAAGTCTGTGTGCGCATGCACAGGTTTACCTGCTTCTTCTTTTTTTGGGTTTTACAGCAGCTGGCATCCACAGTGTTGCATTACTGCCATCTACAGGTTTACCTTTGACCTTACACTGACAGTTCCATCATCCATCCTTCCATTATCTGTAGCCGCTTATCCTGTCCTACAGGGTCGCAGACAAGCTGGAGCCTATCCCAGCTGACTATGGGCGAGAGGTGGGGTACACCCTGGACAAGTCGCCAGGCCATCACAGGGCTGACACATAGATGGTGTTTACATTAGACCGTATCCGTCTCGTTTTCCTCGCGGATTAGGGTTGCCACATCTGAGTTGTAAAAAACCGGGACACATCGGTCGGCGGCCGCGCCTGCGCGCACGTACGAGCACGGGGGTTGAGGGCTGCGGACACGCACATCTACGATGCCTTATGCCTTATGTGAATGTTCACGTTTAAAAATAAAACAGTTCAACTGGTGCAGTTAGGCGTTTAGTTAAAATTCATTTTGTCTTCTTAACCCTTAAATGGGCACTGCCACAAATATTATTACAAAAAATAATTTCATATAGGAATGATCTTATTTGGACGCCAATATTTTTTTTAACAAATATTTAATAGTAGGCTAACAGCCCCCTGAAGAGTCTCTCCTCCCATTCCGTTTCCAAATCAAAATAATACAAATATAATCAATATAATTTCTCTCAGTCTGCTTCGTTGTTGTTTTAGCCTTTTCTCTGGAGAACTGAACTTTAAAAGTTAGACTACCGTATCATACCAAATAGCCCTAATCCTTTGTTTTAATCACAAGAGAGAGGTGCTATGTTATTGGGACAACTGATTTCTCACGCCAGTGTTCAGGCATTCTTTTTTGATATATTTAATGATTTATTTAATGATTCATTTATTGATGAAATTGGCCCAGGCTTTAGAACCAGCCTTTATCAGAATCAGAACATAGGAAGTAGACAGCCAGCCTACTCGCGCACCGACCAAGGGAACTCTCACCTATTGTTTGGTATTACGGTATTCCAGTATCTTTGATTTCGCGCGGCCGCCGTTGTATTGACCACGATCACCTAGCAACGGCAACTGGCTGCGTGCGCAAACATTCGGTGAGGCCGCACAAGTAGCTGCCTACAATATGCCCGCTTACGTGAAAACTATTAATATGTTAAGTGGCTGCGAGAAACATTAATGATTTGTGTTTATTTCAATGGGGGATAATGTGAGGAAGTAAAAAACCGGGACAAAACGTGTCCCGGGAAGGTTATTCCATTTTCCTGGACATTTTCCATTTTCCACAAAAAAACCGGGACAATCCCGGAAAAACCTGGACGTGTGGCAACACTATCGCGGATGCACTGTCCGTGCACATTAAAATGCCGGGAAACGACTCCACAGGCGGAACAACTTGAATCCGCCAGGGCCCACGTATTTAACCCAGTTCGTATCTGATCCGGTGCTGTGTAAACATTGAGGAACGAGGAAACGCAGTGTTGAGCTCTAGCTGACGTCGTCATTGGACGACGTCACTGTGACATCCACCTTCCTGATTCGCTGGCGTTGGGATCACACACACAGCGGCTTAGTCCTGAATCACTGCTCGTGCGCTTCACTCGTGCGCTCTGTGAGCTGCGCAGGGCCGGAGTGCGCACCCTCCAGAGGGCACTCGCTGTTCAGGGCGGAGTGATTTGGAGCGCAGGAGGAAGCGCTGAGCCGCACTGAGGTTTATTTACACATTTCAACTTATTTACCTCCTTCAGGCGCTTAAACTCAGTGAGAACATGAACATCACAGCCAGGTGTGTTTATCTGCTGGAGAAGGTGTTCGCTTGCCATCCTTCCACTTGCAAGTGGTGAGTGACTTGCGCATGCCCGATATGCACTGGGATCATGTGACGTGCCGTCTAACTAGTCATGTGATTAGCGTATCCATGTATTGGCGTTGCTGTGTGCACGCGAATCGTGTATTGGTGTTGCTGTGTGCACGCGAATCGTTTTAAAAACGTTAATCTGATGATCCGCTGATACGGTCTAATGTAAACACCACCATAGACACAGACAACCATTCACACTCACATTCACACCTACGCTCAATTTAGAGCCACCAGTTAACCTAACCTGCATGTCTTTGGACTGTGGGGGAAACCGGAGCACCCGGAGGAAACCCACGCGGACACGGGGAGAACATGCAAACTCCACACAGAAAGGCCCTTATCGGCCGCTGGGCTCGAACCAGGACCTTCTTGCTGTGAGGCGACAGTGCTAACCACTACACCGCCCTCAGTGCCATCATTCGGTCGCTAAACGAATAGCTGATCACACCAAGGTGCTCGCTGACCGCCGATATTTATTAGTTTGGTCCTGCGTTTCCTTTCCTTCGCAACATAACGTCTTTTCTTCTCACTTTCCGTTACTGTAGTCGGTCTTTCACGTTTCGTTCACACACTCACGTCCACCATTTTTCTATCCTGTTTCAAATTTGTATTCCACAATGCCCACCACATGATGCATGACGTAGTATCTTGAATTGTGTCATGGTGAAGCAAGAAAAAATAGCAGAGAATTTAGTGCCATGTGGCCTTAAATTCATTAATTGTTCTATTAAAAAAACTAATAAAATTGGAAGTCTGTGATTCGAATTCAGTAGCTTTCGGTCCACTAAACAAAAATAACTGGGTGTTGGGGAAAATTCTTTTTATGACCTACACTTGAAAAATCTGAAAGCCAGTCTAGCTTTAATGTGTATGGCAATATTTTGGCTATTTATTTTTGCCTTTTTCTTTTTGAAATTTCCATGAACAGAACACGTTAGGCCCAAGATATTGATTAAACTTGTTTTTGAGTTTGAAAAGTTTGGACTCAACCCATTTAATATAAATGACCCAATCAAACAGAATCAGGGCGGCACGGTGGTGTAGTGGTTAGTGCTGTCGCCTCACAGCAAGAAGGTCCTGGGTTCGAGCCCCGGGGCCGGCGAGGGCCTTTCTGTGCGGAGTTTGCATGTTCTCCCCGTGTCCACGTGGGTTTCCTCCGGGTGCTCCGGTTTCCCCCACAGTCCAAAGACATGCAGGTTAGGTTAACTGGTGACTCTAAATTGACCGTAGGTGTGAATGTGAGTGTGAATGGTTGTCTGTGTCTATGTGTCAGCCCTGCGATGACCTGGCGACTTGTCCAGGGTGTACCCCGCCTTTCGCCCGTAGTCAGCTGGGATAGGCTCCAGCTTGCCTGCGACCCTGTAGAACAGGATAAAGCGGCTAGAGATAATGAGATGAGATGAGAAACAAAATCAAAGCTGTGAAAACTAAATAATAAAAGAAAATCACAGACCTCCTCCTGGCTATCTTTCACAAACCCCGCTTTAAGAGCTGCTGTTTTTAAGTGTATTCTTTTACTGATTAGACATAAATAAACTGGCACAAACAACTCCCAAAATATTATTTGAAGTTCACAATAAAATTTACCCTGGCCCCCTTGTTCTTTTTTATGTATATGTCAATTTTTATTGTTTTTACAATATATTTTATGTCATGCTTTTTGTAACGTCTTAAGTTTGTGGATAGCACTTTGACATGATCGGAAATAAAAAAAAAAAAAAGAAATACAATATAAAGGCTTATTGTTATTCTGCTCATGCAGGCTGTTTCAAAGCCCAGTGGCTGCACTGGTTTGGGACTCTCATGTTCTGTTTCTCCAGTGCTTATAGTGTGATATAATTCTGCGCTCAGCTGCTCCTGACCTGCCTTAAATAAGTTATATGACTCCCAGCACGGTGCAGTATATGAAAGTCTGCAAAAGCTTCTGGAAAAAATGAAACCATCAGGACTGCAGAACAAGCAAGATGCCTTGGAAAAGAAATTAAACCAGCTGATAAACACGTATTCAACTTGATCATGATGATTGAGATTACATCTACAATTTTGTTCTCATTCATAAGCTCTTCTATAGTATGGCAGATCTCATTCATCTCATTATCTCTAGCCGCTTTATCCTTCTACAGGGTCACAGGCAAGCTGGAGCCTATCCCAGCTGACTACGGGCGAAAGGCGGGGTACACCCTGGACAAGTCGCCAGGTCATCACAGGGCTGACACATAGACACAGACAACCATTCACACTCACATTCACACCTACGGTCAATTTAGAGTCACCAGTTAACCTAGCCTGCATGTCTTTGGACTGTCGGGGAAACCAGAGCACCCGGAGGAAACCCACGCGGACACGGGGAGAACATGCAAACTCCGCACAGAAAGGCCCTCGCCGGCCACGGGGCTCGAACCCGGACCTTCTTGCTGTGAGGCGACGGTGCTAACCACTACACCACCGTGCCAAGTATGGCAGATGATTTACATAATCTAAAGCGAATCAAAATAGATACAAATGTTATGGTGAGGTTTTCTGTAAGGAGAAGTTTATTTAACATTTTTGGAAGGAGCCTGCAGTGTCAGTGCTTAGTAACAGGCAGTAGGTTTTCCACCACATGAAAGTCTTCAGGCTGGAGGTCTTTTTGCTTTCAAGGTTTTCTGTTTATAGCTGATACAATGCAAGTAATATCCATCCATCCATCCATCCATCCATCCATCCATCCATTATCCATAACCGCTTATCCTGTGCAGGGTCGCAGGCAAGCTGGAGCCTATCCCAGCTGACTATGGGCGAAAGGCGGGGTACACCCTGGACAAGTCGCCAGGTCATCACAGGGCTGACACATAGACACAGACAACCATTCACACTCACATTCACACCTACGGTCAATTTAGAGCCATCAATTAGCCTAACCTATATGTCTTTGGACTGTGGGGGAAACCGAAGCCCCCGGAGGAAACCCACGCAGACACGGAGAGAACATGCAAACTCTGCACAGAAAGGCCCCTGTCGGCCACTGGGCTTGAACCCAGAACCTTCTTGCTGTGAGGTGACAGCACTAACCACTACACCACCATGCTGCCTATGCAAGTAATAACAGGAACTAATTTGTTTTGAAGATGTTCCACAACAATAAATGTAACTGTAAGTGGATAAAAAGTATAATGGATTGTTCTTCAAGAAATAAACTGGAATTGTTGGTAAATTTCTTTTGTATAATAGTCAGAAAATACCTTGGGATGTCCAGTTATTGGCAGATAATTAACTTCAGGGTGGTCAAAGCAACTCTCCTTCATGTCCAGCCACATCCCATAACCCCACTGTTGATTATTTTGCTACAAGAACATCTCCCTAACATGTCTACTTGTTAGTGTTTTGTAATTGTTAATTTGCAAGTGGTAAAAAAAAGCTACTGGTACTGTTCTACCTCTACTATAGACTGAAATCACAACAACAGCAGACAATAACGAGTAGCTTAGAAACACATGAGCTAGCGAGTAGTGTTAGGAACAAGCTAGCCAGCACACATTAGTGATAATTAACCCTGATGAGTACCTTCTCAAAACAGTGCTTAGTATAGTCAATGTTACAGATTTGACCAAGCAATATTAAGGGAGGGGCGGCACGGTGGTGTAATGGTTAGCACTGTCGCCTCACAGCAAGAAGGTCTGGGTTCAAGCCCCGTGGCCGACGAGGGCCCTTCTGTGCGGAGTTTGCATGTTCTCCCCGTGTCCGTGTGGGTTTCCTCCGGGTGCTCCGGTTTCCCCCACAGTCCAAAGACATGCAGGTTAGGTTAACTGGTGACTCTAAATTGACCGTAGGTGTGAATGTGAGTGTGAATGGTTGTCTGTGTCTATGTGTCAGCCCTGTGATGACCTGGCGACTTGTCCAGGGTGTACCCCGCCTTTCGCCCATAGTCAGCTGGGATAGGCTCCAGCTTGCCTGCCACCCTGTAGAAGGATAAAGTGGCTAGAGATAATGAGATGAGAGAGATATTAAAGGAGTTGCAAGAATATCTGACAAGTACTGATCAGTCTATGAATGTGAAACAATCTCTCATATTCTTCACTTGTCTGGGGGTCTGGAGTATGGGGTAAGGTGGCTGGATGGAAACCCTTTCTCACAAAACACATCCAAGCCCAACCATATCATCCATCATATCACCATGTGGTGAAATGAAGCATGGTGGTGGCGGCATCGTGCTTTAGGACTGCTTTTCTTCAGCCAGAACTGAGGCTTTTATCAAGGCGGATGGAATCATGAAAAGCTACAAATGCCAGTCGATTTTATTGCAATGCTTTCAGGAGTCTGATAGTAAACTGAAGATGAAAAGGAATCTCACTTTAGAGCATGACAGTGACCCAAAGCATACATCAAAATCATCAGTACTCGTTTCTTCATCTACTTTTCTTCAGAGGCAATTAGTTTCAGGGTATGGAGGAGGAAATTTGAATGAAACCTCGAACCAGATTAAATGCCTTTAAATGTGTGACAGGCCTGTTAATAATGAAATCGTTGCAGTTAATCAGTGCATGGTTGCCGTCTTCGAAGAGAAAATAAACCTTCAGTGTCATGTTCCTCACATCTTACTTCCTGGCACGTCAAGGTCGTAATAAAGTGTGCATTTAATTGCCGATACACTTGATTATGTTCCAAGTATGAAGTAAGCAAACAGGCAGGTTTGGTTTGCATTTTAAACGTCTCATCCTGATGTACAGGCAGATGGAGGATTGGAGTAAAATACTGCATAATCACTGCGCATATTATCAGATCTCAATGATGACACTTTTTTTCCCTCAAGTTTTAGGATCTCATCTCATCTGTAGCCGCTTTATCCTGTTCTACAGGGTCGCAGGCAAGCTGGAGCCTATCCCAGCTGACTACGGGCGAAAGGCGGGGTACACCCTGGACAAGTCGCCAGGTCATCACAGGGCTGACACATAGACAACCATTCACACTCACATTCACACCTACGGTCAATTTAGAGTCACCAGTTAACCTAACCTGCATGTCTTTGGACTGTGGGGGAAACCGGAGCACCCGGAGGAAACCCACGCGGACACGGGGAGAACATGCAAACTCCGCACAGAAAGGCCCTCGCCGGCCACGGGGCTCGAACCCGGACCTTCTTGCTGTGAGGCGACAGCGCTAACCACTACACCACCGTGCTGCCCATATATATACACACACACACTGTATATATAAAGCCAACTACTAAGTAACAGCAAGGCAGGATTTTGACCAAACTGTTGAACCTCTGACAGCCGATCAAGATAACACTGCTATCTTATAATCTTCACATTGGTGTCAGCTTGTAGTTTATGTTATAGCTTCCTTGGCTCTGTTTTGAGTAAGAAAACATCCACAGGAACTCATACATCAGTAGTGCATGAGACCGCTTTGGCTTACGGTTTTCTACTGCATGGTAGGTTATCGGGTGTGAAATTGTTTTGCATGTCTGCTTATTTCTAAAGGTCAGTGTTTATTTGTGTGTGCCTGATGCTTTCCATTACGACTTATTCAACCTAAAACAATCTATATGATTTACTTCTTGTGGTCCACTTTACTGGGTCAACCATTGACACCAATGACGCCCATTAAGTCGTCTCAACACTTTGCGCCAACTTGTCTGAATTAAAGGCTATGCATATGAATTATTTATATGTATACCAAACACAAAACCATCACAAATACACACCGTGAATGACTATGTAATGGCCCATTCCACTTAAAGATAGACTGCCTTTCAGATTTTTCAAGTTTAGGTCATAAAAAGAATTTTCCCCGACACCCAATTATTTCTGTTTAGTGGACTGAGGCTACATCCACATGACAACGGCAACGAGATTTTTTTTTTAAATATCGCGTCCACATGGGCAACGGATCAGTAAAATATCAGGTTCATATGGCAACGCAACGCTTGCTGAAAACGATGCAATACATATGCCACACCTCTACGTGCGCTGTAAGACGGTCCCATCGGAGACACCAGAACAATAGAAGAAGTAGACGCATGCGTATAAACCCCTTCTTCTGTAGCATTAGCCACATAAAGTTTTGATTATTAATCAGTAGCGTAAAACAAAAGACGCGGAAAGAGGAATGAATGGGGGTAGATGGAAGCCGGTATGCCAACATTCTGATATCCTCCAGAATTCTTTAATGGTCCGGAATAAATTGAATGCTACACGTTGACTTTGTTCTTCTATGCCCTTTTTGAGGAATTTATTGTCGGACTTAAACCAACATCTGAAGAGGTGAGATCGCTCCTTTTTTTTCCCTATTTTTGCTGGCGGGATTGTTTTTGTTTTTGGAAAGCAGTGAAAATATTTTGTAAGCGCGTTTCATGAACCAAGTTATAGGATTTGTTGACAACTCGCATCGAGTTCGTTACACTTCTACCTGGCGTGAAGCACTGACAGTCATGTGGTTGTGACGTCATCGTAAACAAATCCGTTCTACTCATCCAGACGACTTCGCAACGGCGCCGTTGCCAGATTTTTCCACTCTGGAACACGTTCTCAAAAGATTTCGTTTTGGGGCACCCAAAACGCCGGTGCCGTGTGGACGCCAGGCCGAAACGATAAACAATTTTATCAGATTCACCTGAATCCGTTGCCGTGTGGACAGGGCCTGAAAGCTACTGAATTCGAACCACAGGCTTCCAATTTTATTAGTTTTTTTAAATAGAACAATTAATGAATTTAGGGCCATGTGCCGGCGGCATGGTGGTGTAGTGGTTAGCACTGTCGCCTCACAGCAAGAAGGTCCGGGTTCGAGCCCCGTGGCTGACGAGGGCCTTTCTGTGCGGAGTTTGCATGTTCTCCCCGTGTCCGCGTGGGTTTCCTCCGGGTGCTCCAGTTTCCCCCACAGTCCAAAGACATGCAGGTTAGGTTAACTGGTGACTCTAAATTGACCGTAGGTGTGAATGTGAGTGTGAATGGTTGTCTGTGTCTATGTGTCAGCCCTGTGATGACCTGGCCACTTGTCCAGGGTGTACCCCGCCTTTCGCCCGTAGTCAGCTGGGATAGGCTCCAGCTTGCCTGCAACCCTGTAGAACAGGATAAAGCGGCTAGAGATGATGAGATGAGATGAGATGAGATGAGGGCCATGTGGCTGTATGTAATTCAGTTGTTACTGCTAGAAGGAATACATAAACTGATTGATTGATTTCACCATTCAGACCCAGTATGTGATGAGTAACTGTGCATGGTGTTTAGGAAATTATTGGAGATTCATGTCACATTAATCAAGTTTATAGAAATACTTTTATCCAATTAAAACAATTACAAGTAGCAGTAAAGCTACATCCAATCAGGCTTCATAGAACGTGTTCCTTTATTTTTGGCAAAAAAAAACACGTCTCTTTTAACCGAGACATTTTTCTATATATATTTGCATCATTACAGAGCCTTGGGACTGTGCATTGGCATTATGAGTCACTGGTATGATGTTGTTTTGTCCATTAGTTTCTATATGAAATATGTCAGTTTGTTTCTATATAAAAGCAGAGGAGTGAGAGCACTTTCATGAAAAAATAATATCAGTGACAGCAGGTTCAGCTTAGATGGATCAGAGTGGGAAAAAAAACCAAACAAACAGCACAGAGCTAATATTATGAACACTCGTCTTGGCGCAATGGTTTGTTTGCAATTATGTAAATTCGATCTAGATTGGTAAAACTCAGCCCTTATGAGTTGATTGTAAGATAAGAAACCATAATAAGGTTGTTCATTTATTTTCCCATTTCAACATTTCCACCATTATTGTATACCAGACTGGCGACATAGTACACTGTCAGCCTGATAAATTATTAGCAGTGGCAAAGTACTGTAGTTATGTAGTGTAAGAGAAACAAAACACTTCAGGGCATCACGTCACCTCCATCTTTGATTATTTCCTGTAACAGCATGGCCTATTGTGTTTTATTTCTCATAAAACAAATAAGAATAAACTCAGGTTTGGCTACTATACGTGAATGAGTCACTTGATACATCATTACACATGGAAGACCATTTAGTGAATGAATAAAATCTCCAACCCAACTAATTAAACACCAGCCCCTGCAAATTCATTACCGTTTTAGAGAGAGGGGGAAATTTGCTATAATAAACTCGCATACAAAGGCATTTGTTGAATTTGAATGTCCTATCAGCCAGATGGAAAAGATTGACATTAATTTTTAAGCTGTGCCGGGCTGCAAGTGCAGACTTCGTTGCGAAAGGAGAGTGTGAATAGAGGAACTTATCCGATTAGCTGTCGCAGCAGTATTCTTTCAACCCACCACTATTTTTTTAATGTCGCATCAATGATTACAGAAACAACATGATTATACTGCATCTGCCACATTCGCAGGTGCCAATACTATTACCATGTGCCTTATTATTATTTGCAGGATGATTATGGATGGAAATTGGACATAAACTGTTTGGACTTATGGAAATAAGTCAGTTTATGGGGAAAGAAAAAGAAGGAAAGTTGGTTTTTTTTTTTGAACAATTAAAAAGAGACACGGTGTTTTCTCTAATTTAGTCGCAGTTGCATCTTGGTGTAATGAGTCTCCCCTTTCCACATGAGCACCAACAGCTTGGGAGGAAAAGCCGTATCTCCGCAGTGCACTGAAGCCTACGCTGCAAATGAATGGCTATTCTGCATTATCGTGCGCTTCTGTGCGCTCGCCTACACGCCCAATTAGCTCAAGTAGCCACGGGCGAGCGAAGGACCTTCCTGCGTACTGACTACATGGTTAAATGTAGTCGCAGGCACCCATGGCATATGGTACAGCTGGCATCCAATCCTGAATAGATCTTTTTTAAAGAGGTGCGCTGATTTGGAATACAATACCACAACTATTAAATTTCGCCTCATAAAAACAGAAGGATTTATGTGCGGCAGACGACAGCATGCACATTTTAGCATTCTAGCTCATTTAACAAAGCAGATTCAATTTATCAGTTGGTTAGCATCAGTTCTGTGAACTGAATCTGATGTGAAAACTCCAGGATCTGAGACTGATACTTCTGATCTATGGCAGGTTCTGGGTTGTAGACTTCTCATCTCATCTCATTATCTCTAGCCGCTTTATCCTGTTCTACAGGGTCGCAGGCAAGCTGGAGCCTATCCCAGCTGACTACGGGCGAAAGGCGGGGTACACCCTGGACAAGTCGCCAGGTCATCACAGGGCTGACACATAGACACACAACCATTCACACTCACATTCACACCTACGGTCAATTTAGAGTCACCAGTTAACCTAACCTGCATGTCTTTGGACTGTGGGGGAAACCGGAGCACCCGGAGGAAACCCACGCGGACACGGGGAGAACATGCAAACTCCGCACAGAAAGGCCCTCGCCGGCCACGGGGCTCGAACCCGGACCTTCTTGCTGTGAGGCGACAGTGCTAACCACTACACCACCGTGCCGCCCGGGTTGTAGACTTGTCAGATTGTATCATTAGGTTGATTGATTGTGTTATGACTCCTGGCTACTAGAAACTGATCTTCCCTTGGGTTTAGCTAAGCTCTCTCCATTCTTCATGCACTTGTTTACATTTACATTTATTTATTCGGCAGATGTTTTTTTAAAGGTTTCCCATTCAAATTATCCGCACAAACAGTAGGTTGCCATATGGTTCTTGTGTAAAAGGGGCTTTAATTTGGAATTTGGTGTTTTAATAAAGTCTGTACCACCACCTTTAAACAAGCATTTGCCAAAAAAAAAAAATAGGAAGAGAAAATATGGACCACACACACACACGTATGTGTGTGTATATATGTAACAGTTATTCCACAAAATCGAGTCGTACATGAGCTGATAGCCGACTAGGCACAAAGCACTGAGTTGGCTATAAGCCATGTACGACAAGATTGAGTGGAATAACTGTTTTATTCTCTCCACATTCACTGGATTTTGAGAAACAGAGCATTTTTATTTTAATTTTTTTTTTTTGCAAATTCAATTAAAAAAAAACTTTATACAAAACATCTGACAAAATCATTTCCACTTAGAATGTAAACAAACCAGCGAAATGACAGTAGCAAGTGGTGAAAAATGCTATAATAATAATTCTTCAAAAATAAAAAAAAGATATCTTCTTACCATCAAATACTTTTACTCCATAGTTTGTTGCTTTTTTGTATTTTTTTAGGGTTTTGTTTTCGAGTAGAGTTTTTATTTCGTCCTCGGTTGGTTTAGCAACACGCGCCGCTATTTTGTTTTTCTCTACTCATGGTATATGAGCTGATAGCCTTGTAGTAAAGCAGCCAATCGGAGCATGTGATTGCTCATATCCAGTGAATATATATATAATACCCATACACACACACACTCACCAGCCGCTTTAATAGGAACTTGTTCTTGATTCTAAGGTTCCTGTTCTTGGCTGCAGGAGTGGAACCCAATGTGTTGTTCTGCTGTTGCATGCTGAGATGCTTTTCTGCTCACCATGGTTGTAAAGAGCTGCTATGAGTTGCTATACCCTTTCTGGCAAAAAAGCTCAAACCAGTCTCGCCATTTTCCTCTGACCTCTCTTACCAACAAGGTGTTTGTTTCCATCCACAGAACTGTCACTCAAGGATGCGTTATCCTAATGGGCTTCATGGGCAGCTGCCCAGGGCCTCGGCCACTAGGGGGCCTCGGAGGTAGCGAGATCGTAAAATATGAAACGATATTTTCAGAAGTTTTGATCATATTGATAACATTTTTGATGCATTTCGCCACCTGTAAGGAAGCCCACCTTGTCCCGTCGCATAAATCACCCGTCATTGTCAATATGATCACTGTCCACCACGTCTTCACACGCTACGCCAGCTTGAGTTCAATGATTTAATTAATGACTTCGCTTTCCGGGTGGCACAGTGGTGTAGTGGTTAGCGCTGTCGCCTCACAGCAAGAAGGTCCGGGTTCGAGCCCCGTGGCCGGCGCGGGCCTTTCTGTGTGGAGTTTGCATGTTCTCCCCATGTCCGCGTGGGTTTCCTCCGGGTGCTCCGGTTTCCCCCACAGTCCAAAGACATGCAGGTTAGGTTAACTGGTGACTCTAAATTGAGCGTAGGTGTAAATGTGAGTGTGAATGGTTGTCTGTGTCTATGTGTCAGTCCTGTGATGACCTGGCGACTTGTCCAGGGTGTACCCCGCCTTTCGCCCGTAGTCAGCTGGGATAGGCTCCAGCTTGCCTGCGACCCTGTAGAACAGGATAAAGCGGCTAGAGATAATGAGATGAGATGAATGTTCTTGTTCTGAATACTAAAGAAACTGTTGTAGGCCTAGGTTCTGCTCTTGACATGTTGTTCATTGACTCACTCATTCAAAGGCTTCTTGAGGCTAAACTTTAGTTAACCAGACTTGTTAACCGTGATGTCTGATGGATTTTTTCACCATGCAATTGCCTATTTCACCATTGCTTTTTCTCGATTAAATAGGTGTTGATTAGGGCTGTCGAAGTTAACGCGTTATTAGTGCGTTAACGCAATTTAATTTGATCGCGATAAAAAAATGACGGCGTTATTGGAGGGTACAGTGAATTGGGCTCATCTTGGTAAGGAACAATGCAGATTTTCACGAGTGACTAGCATGCAAAATAAAGCTAGTTACTGTATAACATTAACTTTGTGGTAAAACGTAGCTCTACAACTTGTCAAATAAACCCGCAACATGGCCAGTTAAATTGTAGTCTGCATATGCGATGCGGTGCGAGTTCTGTTTACTTTCACTTTACCAGGTGAAATGTGTTGATATCTGATGGGCTACGATCGGGAATGCGCACGTTCCCTTTTCTCCACCTGTAGATTGTAGGTAGCCCAGCGATTTCCAAATAGCCTACTGCTTCACTTGAATGAACTTGCAGGAGTCAAACTACTTCCTCTTTGCTCTTCGAAGTGTAGCTTGCAGCCATTACAGTTGAGAAAAAAAAATAGTCTGTTATTTCTCCAAATTGTATTTTACACATAGCCTACAGTATGCCCAACAGATGTCTGATAGGCTACATTGGAAAGAATATGCTGCATGCCTAGATCTAATATCAAAACCCGAATGCCAAATATTTGTGCATTAGGCCGATATATTATCTATCATAGAGAAGATGAGCCTTATAATTGACATGGAGCATCAGCATTCAAATGTTTGCTCTGATGTAGAAATGTGTTTGAGTACAATTTAAACAGATGTTTAAAGATTTTTTTGCGATTAATCGCGATTAACTACATAATTTTATGAGATTAATCGCGATTAAAAATTTTAATCGTTTGACAACCCTAGTGTTGATGGACATAAAGTTTTATTGTTCAATAGTATTTCTAATTGTGCCACTGTCATTATTTAAGTTTCTGTGCCTAGTTAGCAGTGGCGGCTGGTAGTCTTTCAAACAGGGGAGGCTGGTCGGTTACGATATTTCCAGATTTTAAAAGAAAAAACACATCAATTTTGCCCATACTCTTGCCTCTGATCTGGCTGATTGTTGGCAGCGTCACAAACTGTAAAATAACAGGTTCTTTTGGCCCATTAGCCTACTGTCCAATATACATGATGGTGGTGTTGGGGGGGAGGGGTATATTTTAACATTTTATATTTTAAAATTGTGGCATGTTGTTTAAAAATTGACCTCGGCTGTGTTTTTGTTTAAAAATGTTTTCCAAATTGTAGCTGTGTTTAATTCATATCCAGAAAAACATATATTCCAATGTAATATACTCAGCATAAACATTTTAAATAGATTCTATATTTTTGGTCCATCCATGTCATATTACTAAAGTAGCCTATTTACTGTTGTTGATGTGGGTCACTTGCTGTTAGCCAATTCACTTTCTCGTACCAGGAGAGCTGAAAGGAACGAGTATTATTCCCTGCCTTTTTCACCAAGTCAATTTGAGGCGTTGGTCTACCCTGCTCTTTAATTTTAATTTTTTCCTCGAAAGGAAGACTGGCAAATGGCTTCGCCAAAATTAAATCAGCAATGCTTGGCATCCGTGCGCAGCTTTCTTGCTAGCTGACTAGCCCCCTCAAGTTCAAGTTCAGTCACTCAAATAAACGAAATTTCTGGAACTAAGATAGCAAACTTGACAACACTATATTTACATTTTATTTACAGTGAAAATATATACAAACTAAAAAAGCTGGTAGAAACCGTATGTAATGAATGAAATCGAAATGTAAGCTGATCTCTTACAATACACCACAGCACTTGCGAATCTGCATGGGACTGAACTGATGTTGCCAGATACTGCTGATGTTATCCAGCCCAAAATATGTTCAAAACCCGCCAAAATGCACTTAAAACCGCCCAATTGGGCGGGAACCCCCCCAATCTGGCAACACTGTACCGCTGCTTGTCTATAGTTCAAACGAGCTGTCAATCAAAGAAAATATCCGGCCGCTTTCACCAATCACCAGTCTCCTCGCGGAAACTGCCATGTCCCTCCCATGTGAGGCTCGGAGTCTGTGGGCGGGCATTTTCGCAGTACTTGTCCAATAATCGTCTTGCATTTTGAGATTGAAAAGCGCATAGCTCCCAAATGCCGTTGAAGTCCATTGAGGCTGGGAGTCCGTGAGACTCCGTGGGCGGGCATTTTCGCAGTATTTGTCCAATAATCGTCTTGCATTTTGAGATTGACAAGCACATAGCTCCCAATCCACTGAGGCTGGGCTGCATCGCGCTGTCACGAGGGGGAAAAACTCACGCACACATTAGGCGAACTGGGGAAAGTTATAAGGGAATGATTTCGCACTGTAGTTGGGTTGAGCACATATATTTCTATGATTCTGGATCTGAAATAGCAATGTTATAAGGTCGGCTATAACATAAGCCTAGAGCAATTCATCCTACACGATGTTCGTCATTTTTAGAGGAGGCTGAGCCTCCCTCGTTGTCTTAGAGCAATCGCCCGTGCTAGTTAGACAGGCACGTCTGAGGGGGTGAATTTGCTGAGCGCAGCTGACAACAGGCGGGGATGGGGCCTCGGGGGGGTGTCTGCCCAGGGCCTCGGCAAGGGTTAACGCGGCCCTGCTGTCTCTCACTCAACTCAATGTTTTTTGTTTTTCGCACCATTCCGTGTAAACTCTAGAGACTGTTGTGTGTGAAAACCCCAGGAGATCAGCAGTTTCTGAAATACTCGAACCAGGACATCTGGCTCAAACCAACACCCATGCCACAGTGAAAGTCAAATTTGAGAGACCACAATTTTTCCCGTTCTGATGTTTGAAGTGAACATTAACTGAAGCTTGTGATTTGTATCTGCATGATTTGATGCATTGTGCTGCTGTCAAGGGATTGGTTGATTAGAGAACTGCACAAAACCGCAGGTGGATGGACGGGTGTTCCTAATGAAGTGGCTGGTGAGTGTATATTTTAGACTTCTCGACTTCTTGTGTATTTCTCAGACACCCTCTGCTTGGTTAAATTGTCCCATTAGTGTGTCGCACTTCAGCGGCTAATATAACGTCCAGGAAAGTCATCATAAACCTTTATAGTAGGCAAAATTAGGTTCCGCATCATTACAAGAAACAACATGCAGCATCTTTATTTCTTTCCTTTATTCAGTATTGATGTGCTGTGATGTAATGTATGATGTACTTTTATGAAAGATGCCACCTTTACCCCTTTTTATCAGTCCTGACTGGTATATGACGTGGTATAGTTTTACAAAGAGTCCAAATTCTCATGGGAAGTTTTATTGAGGTTAAAAAGTAGACAGGCTCTAGGACTTTGAGACTTTATTGAGATCTGCTAGTTGTGACAAAAATACCCATTACTTTTCCTGTCCAAAAGCTAATGTGGTGTTAAAATTACAGTCATTACAAACTTACATACAGTACATTACCATCCAGAACATTCACAATATGCACATGCGACTTACAAATGGATTGACCACATTTCTTTTTCTTCTAATCTTCTTGTCTTGGATTTTTTTTTTTTTTTTTATTTGGTGCAGGTGGAATGTACGATGCAGATGGAATGCCGCAGTCTTTCCAGTTTCACATGTTAATGTTATAGGATTTTTATTTTGATAATATGATTATTTACCTGGGTGGCACAGTGGTGTAGTGGTTAGCGCTGTCGCCTCACAGCAACAAGGTCCGGGTTCGAGCCCCGTGGCCGGCGAGGGCCTTTCTGTGCGGAGTTTGCATGTTCTCCCCGTGTCCGCGTGGGTTTCCTCCGGGTGCTCCGGTTTCCCCCACAGTCCAAAGACATGCAGGTTAGGTTAACTGGTGACTCTAAATTGAGCGTAGGTGTGAATGTGAGTGTGAATGGTTGTCTGTGTCTATGTGTCGGCCCTGTGATGACCTGGCGACTTGTCCAGGGTGTACCCCGCCTTTCACCCGTAGTCAGCTGGGATAGGCTCCAGCTTGCCTGCGACCCTGTAGAACAGGATAAAGCGGCTACAGATAATGAGATGAGATGAGAGACATCCATATAAAGAGTATCAGTACCATGCTGCTGCACAAACAAATCAGCCTCTCAGGTTAAAAAAAAAATGATTGCACACCTTTTTTGGGTTTCTATTTAAAGCTAGAGAAGGCAATTTATATTTTGTTATATTTCTTGAAATTCTCTTTACTTCCCAGCAGCAATGAATAAATCAAACGGTCTGACAATAAAAAGGAAAGAATCCTTCATCTGTGACAGTCACAGGGCTGTAAAAAGCCCGTCCAGTCATTTAATTCAGTCTGAATGAAATGATCGGATGGTCTACCTACCTGCGCACATTCTACCCATGCACTCATTGCATGTGACCGGAGTCGTCCACAAGACTAGGCAGATGTATTGCATCTATATATATTGCTAAAGCTAGCAAGGTAATCAAAAGCGGTGATTACTAATAACGCCCATGTCCATTGTTTACATTCACTGTGATAATGTTAGGTGTTTTCTTACATATGAAATAGACGTGAGGTTGTTGGATATGACAACGACACTCTACGCTCCTTTCCCCATCACACACTCTCATTGAATTGACTCATCCTCCAGCAGTAGTCGGGCAGTGCGCGTTCATGTATTTTGGCAGAGTCGCTTCGGAGTGAGGCCTGATGGGAAGGGGTGGGATTTTCTGGTTGGATACTTTCACAATCTAGCACAATCTAGTCTTCCTGGTTTCTTCAACATTGCCTACTCTAGCTTTAAGAATAGACGGCCTTTCGATTTCATAAAAACAGTAAAAATTTAGTCCCCTTTGAAATTTGGTCATTGTGATATATGTTTATTTTTGTAATATCTTACAAAAAACCAGGCCATTCTGTGGCTGGGAAGTTATTTACTTTGACGGGATTAATGTGCATGAAATCACTCGCTTCGTGCAGTCAAGCAGACAGAGGAAGTCCATGTGCGCATGCGCACGCTTACCTTAGTCATCATCATCATCTTCTTCTTCTTTTGGGTTTTACGGCAGCTAGCATCCAGTGTTGCATTACTGCCATCTACAGGTTTACCTTGACCGTGCACTGACAGTTCCATCATTCTGTAGCTAAACGAACAGCTGATCACACCGAGGTGCTCGCTGACCGCCGATAGTTATTAGTTTGGTCCTGCGTTTCCTTTTCTTCATATATAATAGGGTGCCACTGAGTCTAATGGCCAAAAATTTTTTTCAATGTTTTCCAGGTCCCACCCTCTCATTTTGTTCCTTTTATGAAGCATAGTAATTACTCCAAGTTTCATACAAATATATGCATATTTTTTGGTAGCTCAATGGGCTGAAATGTTTTCATAGAGTAACTATTCAGTAGCTGTTGCATGCGTGTATTAACACTCTTATTCAACACGTTTGTGATAAAGATCTACCTAAAAGCCTGGTTCACATGCGCATGTGCATCATCTGCTCCACAGAATGATTTGCAGCTGCTGCGTGAGCTGGAGAGCTACAAGAAACAACATGGAGCTGTTGCTAAAGCTGCAATAAAATCATTCTCTGGACACTTGTGGTACTTAAGTGAAATCCTGGTCGGTTTAGCATTCTTTGACTCTGCAGTGTCAGCTGAGGTGAAGTCAGCCATGGCGAAAGCCCTCGACAAGAAAACGACATATCATCCTCGGCGCATTGCCTTCAACCCCACAGTACCTCAGAAGCAGTTGTTTGACTTTGTATCACAACACACCAAGCAGCTTTTCACAGCCTTTAACATACCACAGAAATTCCTCATGAACAGTCCAGATACATGGAGCAGTGACAATGATTACATTGTTGGCCAACAGAAAGTGAGAAGTCTGAAAGTCGTCAACGATGCAGCTGAGCGAGGGGTGGCCTTGATTCAGGCGTTCAATGGAGTCCTGACCAATCAAGAAGAACAAAAACAGTTCTTGTTGCAAGTCGTGGAGAAACACCGCCATGACTTTCCAAACAGTAACAAATCCACCTTGACTGCACTCAGTCAGTACGTTTACATGCACATCCAAATCGAGCTACTGTCGGTAATCGAGCTAAGGGTCCCAGCAGGGGTGCCAGAGAAATCCAATCCTACATGCACACAAGGAAATCGAGCTATTGTGTGAGGTACATTGTGCACCCGAGCCACAGGTGGCGCTACACGCCCCATCGTGTTGGTACACTTCTGGTTGTCATCATGAAGAAGAGCTATTCAAGAGTGTAAACAAAGTTATCAGTTCCGTGTTCTCCATTGCGTGTTTTTCTCCCGTCCATGAATTTGAATATATTCAACTCCTTAAGCTAAATGAGCATGAACTCTGTCTCCTCATTGCTCCAGAAGTGCACGTTTCTGCTCGCCATTTTCTCTTCTTCGTTTGTTCCTCCTGACCTCTTCTACTGCTCGCTACTACTGTTGTCATGCCGACCGAGGCTGTCGTGTTTCCCGCTTGTGGTCTCGTCACTCGTCACTTCCGGAAGGGGCAGTGCTGAAGTAAGTAGCTCGACTACGTAGCTCGATAGGGTTTACATGCACTAAGTAGCTCGGCAAAAATCGCATAATCTAGGTTGTGTAGCTCGATTACGAGAAATCAAGTTCGGTTCAATTTCAGCCGAGCTAAGGTGTTTCCATGGCATTTAGAACTTCGATTTCAGTCGAGCAACGGCAGAAATTCGATTTTCTCTATGTGCATGTAAACGCACTGACTGCAGCTGCTGTTGACAACTAAATTGCGGACAACTAATTTACATTGTGACTTTTTGGTCACTGTTTGTGTTTAAAAATCATTTGTTGACTTTTGAAGTAACTGCTAGTAACTGTTTGATTTTCATGATTTCTGCAGTATTCTGTTTTTTTATGTTAAATTTAACATTATATGATTCATCTCATCTCATCTCATTATCTGTAGCCGCTTTATCCTGTTCTACAGGGTCGCAGGCAAGCTGGAGCCTATCCCAGCTGACTACGGGCGAAAGGCGGGGTACACCCTAGACAAGTCGCCAGGTCATTGCAGGGCTGACACATAGACACAGACAACCATTCACACTCACATTCACACCTACGGTCAATTTAGAGTCACCAGTTAACCTAACCTGCATGTCTTTGGACTGTGGGGGAAACCGGAGCACCTGGAGGAAACCCATGCGGACACGGGGAGAACATGCAAACTCCGCACAGAAAGGCCTTCGCCAGCCATGGGGCTCGAACCCGGACTTTCTTGCTGTGAGGCGACAGCACTAACCACTACACCACCGTGCCGCCCCATTATATGATTATATCAGAATTTTTCGGAAAATTACACATATTGTATAACTTTGGAACTGTTGAGCTACCAGTAAATATTATTATAATACGGTACATCCACACTTTGTCACATTTTTTCTTTTCACATTATGAACACATTTAGGGGGTGGGACAATGAAAATTAGAAATTTCATTTTCGAGTGGCACCCTAATATATAACATAACGTCTTTTCTTCTCGCTTTCCGTTACTGTAGTCGGTCTTTCACGTTTCATTTGCACACTCATGTCCTCCATTTTTCTCTCCTGTTTCAAATTTGTATCCCACAATGCCTTGCGCTTACTGGGAAAGCCCACCATGTGATGCATAACGTAGTATCTTGAATTGGGTCATGGTGAAGCAGGAAAAAATAGTGGAGAATTTAAGGCCACATGGCCTCAAATTCATTAATTGTTCTATTTAAAAAAACTAATAAAATTGGAAGTCTGTGATTCAAATTCAGTAGCTTTCGGTCCGCTAAACAAAAATAGTTGGATGTCAGGGAAAATTCTTTTTTATGACCTAAACTTGAAAAATCTGAAAGGCGGTCTAGCTTTAATAACTAATAACTGAAAAAGCATTTAAAAAAAACCCATATGGTCACTGTGGACAGGCTGGTTGTTTTGGAAATTGAGCTTGGAGCTCGATGGGTATAAATGAAAACGATTGGACATATCCTCTGACCTCGCTGAGGTGTCACGACTAAAGTCACTGAGATCGCATTTTCCCCTATTCTGAAGTTCTTGCCTTGTATCTGCATGGTTTTATGTATTGTGCCGCTGCCACATGATTTGCTGATTTGAATAAGTGCATGAATGAGCCAGTGTTTCTAATACAGTGAACAATTTTGTACAGATTCATAGAATGAACAGAGGTTAAATAGATTTATATTTATAGGTAATCAAAATGGGGAGTTGGTCCGGAAACTGAACACAAACCAAAAACAAGATGGCTCACATTACTTTTTAATTCTTGGCTTAAATCCCAGAGGTGTGGCAGGCATCATTTCCAAAACTGTCGCCACAACCTGCTATTCATTGTGGTCACATTGTCTCTGCTGGCAACCTGTTAGCTGAGATAAGTAGTGTATTTCCACTGAACTACCATAAAATTGGACTAAAAAAAGAAAGCACTAATCAGCGAAAATGCTTTGGCTTTTATGAAAGGTTTGTCAAAGTGAACTCCTGCAGGTGGGTCATGGTGTTTGTTGGTACCAATAAGAAGCAATTGCTATTTATTTTCATCCAAGAAATGCTTGTAAAGCAACAGGGAGTGAATTTTCAACGTGCTTTCCAAGGGTCTTAGAATAATGGACGATAAAAGAGGTCCATATACAGCATCATTTAGAACTCAGGAACTGAACAATCTGATGTGCTGTTAGGGACAATTATTTTAAAAATAGGTGAGCAGAATCTTCAGATGCAGTACACGTGTACCACTGACATGTGGTCAGTGGTGGTTCCATAATGGTTCCTTTTCAGTGATGGAAAAATAGACAAGCTACGGTCTTTAAACCAGCTTTCACAAGGGTTCATTTGGGTAATTAAGGGTTTTTTGGCCTCGTAAAGGGGTTAGAACAAAACTCTTAGAACCTTTAAGGGTTCCCCCAGAGGGACAGTATGATACAGGGAATTCTCAACCATCTGTTTTAGGGCTTATAATTTATTCTTGAATCAAATGTGGGTCAAAGTTTGAATTAATTTTCAGAATTAATGAAAGTTGGTAGTGAACCATACATTTTGAGAATAATGGGGAATCCTGAAGGGTTCTTTGGATAGTTCAGGAAGCAAAGTTTTCTTAACGCTTACAGTGTCTTGCAAAAGTATTCACCCCCCTTGGTGTTTGTCCTGTTTTGTCACATTACAAGCTGGAATTAAAATGGATTTTTGGGGGGTTCGCAACATTTAATTTACACAACATGCCGACCACTTTAAAGGCGAAATTTGTTGTTTTACTGTGACACAAACAATAATTAAGATAAAAAAAACAGAAGTCTGGAGTGTGTATAGGTATTCACCCCCTTTCATATGAAACCCCGAAATAAGAGCTCGACCAACCAATTCACTTCATGTCACATAATTAGTTGATTAAGATCCACCTGTGTGCAGTCAAAGTGTCACATGATCTGTCACATGATGTCTGTATAAATCAGCCTGTTCTGGAAGGACCCCGACTCTGCAACACTACTAAGCAAGCAACATGAAAACCAAGGAGCCTCCAAACAGGTCAGAGACAAAGTTGTGGAGAAGTATAGATCAGGGTTGGGTTATAAAAAATATCCCAAACTGTGAATATCCCACGGAGCACCATTAAATCCATTATAGCAAAATGGAAAGAACATGGCACCACTACAAACCTGACAAGAGAAGGCCACCCACCAAAACTCACAGACCGGGCAAGGAGGGCATTAATCAGAGATGCAACAAAAACACCAAAGATAACACTGAAGGAGCTGTAAAGATCCACAGTGGAGATGGGAGTATCTGTCCATAGGACCAGTTTAAGCCATACACTCCACAGAGCGGGGCTTTATGGAAGAGTGGGCAGAAAAAAATTAATTGCTTAAGAAAACACATTTGGAGTTTGCCCAACAGCAAGCAGCAGACTCCCCAAACACATGCAAGAAGATTCTGTGGTCAAATGAGATGTGTGGCGCAAACCCAACACCTTGAGAACACCATTCCTACAGTGAAGCATGGTGGTGGCAGCATCATGCTGTGGGGATATTTTTCATCTGCAGGGACAGGAAAGCTGGTCAGGACTGAAGGAAAGCTGGAAGACACTAAATACAGGGCAATTCTGGAGGAAAACCTGTTTGAGTCAGCCAGAGGTTTGAGACTGGGATGAAGGTTCACGTTCCAGCAGGACAATGACCCTAAACATACTGCTAAAGCTACACTGGAGTGGTTTAAAGGGAAACATTTAAATGTCTTGGAATGGCCTAATCAAAGCCCAGACCTCAATCCAATTGAGAATCTGTGGCATAACTTGAAGATTGCTGTACACCAACGCAGCCTATCTAACTTGAAGGAGTTGGAGCAGTTTTGTCTTGAGGAATGGACAAAAATCTCAGTGGCTAGATGTGCTAAGCTATACCCCAAGAGACTTGCAGCTGTAATTACAGCAAGAGATGGCTCTACAAAGTATTGACTTTTTTTTTTTGGGGGGGGGGGTGAATACCTATGCACACTCCAGATTTCTGTTTTTCCATCTTAATTGTTGTGTCACAAAAAAAAACAATTTGCACCTTTAAAGTGGTAGACGTGTTGTGAAAATCAAATGTTGCTTCCCCCCCCCCCATTTTAATTCCAGCTTGTAATGCGACAAAACAAGACGAACACGAAGGTGGATGAATACTTTTGCAAGACACTGACTTAATTCTGAACCCTTGTTAAATAAACAAACAAGCAAACAAAAACGTCAGGTCATGAACTGCATTTCAGTTGTTTTTTTCTTGGAACCCTTTCTAATAGGAAAACCCTCTGTTGCAGAGAAACAAGTTGAATAAATACTTGAAGGACATGAACAGCAATTTAAACAACCCTTTTTTTTTGGTCTAGATTTACCTTTCCAAATAGATTTTCTATTAAAAAAGTGAAAACTTCTCAACATTTAGATCCTGCCTCCTTAAAAAAAAAAAAAGAAGGTTCCTGGAGGATTTTTTCACATAGTTAAGAGATCCTTAGATCCTGCTTTCTTAAAAATAAAGGTTCCTGAAAGGTTCTTCTGATAGTTATGGGTTCTTTCTATTATCTGATATGTAAACACTCAACCGGAGAGAGACAAGTTAAAGAACTCTTGTAGGCTCTTGACTATAATAGTGTTTCTAAAAAAATTGTGAAAGTTTGTGAACATTATGGACCCTACATGGTTTCTGAAGGTTTTTTTTTTATTGCTTCCTAAAGGGTTTCTTCTTGGAACTTCACAAGATATAGAAAACTCTTTGTCGCAGACAGACATAAGAGTAGATTCTAGATTTAAGTTAAGGTCTCACATACAGTGGTGCTTGAAAGTTTGTGAACCCTTTAGAATTTTCTATATTTCTGCATAAATAGGACCTAAAACATCATCAGAATTTCACACAAGTCCTAAAAGGAGATAAAGAGAACCCAGTTAAACAAATGAGACAAAAATATTATACTTGGTCATTTATTTATTGAAGAAAATGATCCAATATTACATATCTGTGAGTGGCAAAAGTATGTGAACCTTTGCTTTCAGTATCTGGTGTGACCCCCTTGTGCAGCAATAACTGCAACTAAACGTTTGCGGTAACTGTTGATCAGTCCTGCACACCGGCTTGGAGGAATTTTAGCCCGTTCCTCCGTACAGAACAGCTTCAACTCTGGGATGTTGTTGGGTTTCCTCACATGAACTGCTCGCTTCAGGTCCTTCCACAACATTTCCATTGGATTAAGTAAGATTAAGACTTTGACTTGGCCATTCCAAAACATTAACTTTATTCTTCTTTAACCATTCTTTGGTAGAACGACTTGTGTGCTTAGGGTCGTTGTCTTGCTGCATGACCCACCTTCTCTTGAGATTCAGTTCATGGACAGATGTCCTGACATTTTCCTTTAGAATTCGCTGGTATAATTCAGAATTCATTGTTCCATCAATGATGGAAAGCCGTCCTGGCCCAGATGCAGCAAAACAGGCCCAAACCATGATACTACCACCACCATGTTTCACAGATGGGATAAGGTTCTTATGCTGGAATACAGTGTTTCATTTCTCCAAATATAATGCATCTCATTTAAACCAAAAAGTTCTATTTTGGTCTCATCTGTCCACAAAACATTTTTTCCAATAGCCTTCTGGCTTGTCCACGTGATCTTTAGCAAACTGCAGATGAGCAGCAACGTTGTTTTTGGAGAGCAGTGGCTTTCTCCTTGCAACCCTGCCATGCACACCATTGTTGTTCAGTGTTCTCCTGATGGTGGACTCATGAACATCAACATTAGCCAATGTGAGAGAGGCCTTCAGTTGCTTAGAAGTTACCCTGGGGTCCTTTCTGACCTCACCGACTATTGCACGCCTTGCTCTTGGAATGAACTTTGTTGGTCGACCACTCCTGGGGAGGGTCTTGAATTTCCTCCATTTGTACACAATCTGTTTGACTGTGGATTGGTGGAGTCCAAACTCTTTAGAGATGGTTTTGTAACCTTTTCCAGCCTGATGAGCATCAACAATGCTTTTTCTGAGGTCCTCAGGAATCTCTTTTGTTCATGCCATGATACACTTCTACAAACATGTGTTGTGAAGATCAGACTTTGATAGATCCCTGTTCTTTAAATAAAACAGGGTGCCCACTCACACCTGATTGTCATCCCATTGATTGAAAACACCTGACTCTAATTTCACCTTCAAACTAACTGCTAATCCTAGAGGTTCACATACTTTTGCCATGCACAGTTATGTAATATTGGATCATTTTCCTCAATAAATAAATAACCAAGTGTAATATTTTTGTCTCATTTGTTTAACTGGGTTCTCTTTATCTACTTTTAGGATTTGTGTGAAAATCTGATTATGTTTTAGGTCATATTTATGCAGAAATATAGAAAATTCTAAAGGGTTCACAAACTTTCAAGCACCACTGTAGCTGGAATCACATCACGGTAGACGCTGGTAGGTGAATTCGAGTCATCCAGGGGTCAACTGACACTCGCTCTGAGCCTTTCTGTCAGAATATGTGAGAGCTGGGAAGCGACCTTGACAACCAGGAGGGTGTGGCTTCCATCCCTGGAAAGTTTTGCCATGTTGAAAATTGTCATGGGTCAAGCGCTGGATGAATTCATCCATCGCAACTGTGAAGGCATCCTTGAGGCTTACGTGGGCTATCAGTGGTTACCATAGCATTCCGTCACAACCATCAAGCTCAAAATGTTCATGGAATAACATTCTGCAAAACGTGAAAAGTTTGCCTAGCAGGTGTGGCTTATTTCATCTTGCCGTGGCTACACCATACTGCAGCCATGAAAACCGTACACACTGCCGTCATTGCCTTAAGTCCATACATTGGTTTTACTAGTGTCTTCCATTGCTACCATTGCAGCTACAATGACTTCATTTGCATATTTACTCTGCCCAAATTTATGCAATGGATTACCTCCAAAATCTGCCGGAATGACCATGTTGACCCCAACCACAGTTCTTACGGATCAATTGGCTATGTGTGACCTTAGCATTAACCTTTTTTCTAATAATGTTTCTAATCTGAAAAGTGTGAAAACTTGTGAAAACTTTTTAAAAAGGCATTCTGAACAGTTCTTGGTAAAGATAGTCAAGAGTTCTTTGTTTCCTAAAGGGTTTCTTCATGGAACCGTCTCTGATAGGGAACCATTCTGGTACAGAGAGGCAATAGAAAGAAACCTACCAAGTTCTAGATTTAACTGGTTTCTGATAGTGTATTTAATCTAAAAAAAAAAAAGTAAAAACTTTCTGCTTTTTAAAAAAAATTTGATTCCTGGAGGCTTCTTCAGATAGTTAAGAGTTCGTTACTTCCTCAAGGATTTCTTCTTGGAGCATTTTCTGAAGTTAAAGAATCCGGGATCGAGAGTTTTCGAATAGTGTTTTGAAGCTAAAAAAATTAAAATCAAACCTTTATGAAAATGTAAACTTTTGGAGGCCGACATCTTAGAAAAGAAGGATTTTTGTATAGTTAAGAGATGCTTCGTAAAGTTTTTTTTTCTTATAATCTTCGCACCCTGATATATGATGGAGTAAAAAAAAAAACATTCTGGGGGGTAATATTCTGAGGCAAAAAACAAACACTTCAGAATTTCTGAGATTAAATTCATACTTTTTAGGAGAAAAAAAAAACTTGGATATTCTCAGAGGTTATAAAGTTACAAATTTTGCAATTAAAAAAATCCAGAAATTCCAAGAAGAAAAGCTCAGAAATTCCAAGATTTAAAAGTCAGAAATTCCAAGTGTTTCTTATACAGCGGTGCTTGAAAGTTTGTGAACCCTTTAGAATTTTCTATATTTCTGCATACGGTAAATATGACCGAAAACATCATCAGATTTTCAAACAAGTCCTAAAAGTAGATAAAGAGAACCCAGTTAAACAAATGAGACATAAAAAGTGCGAAAACCGAAAAACAAGGACGAGTCAAATAACTGAAAAGGACGACCTGATTGAAGGATCGACTCCCAAAACAAAGCGTAAACGATGCAGTGTAAGTTTGTCTTTTAGTGTTTATGTAGGGAGATCGAATGCAGTATTTGACCCTGTAGTCCTAGTGGCTTCCTCTAACAGTCCAAAGATTGTCGTAATCTGGGAGTGTAGGAGCTCAAACCAGAGTGAAGGACATCAAAATCAACTTAAAAAATAAATGTGACAGTTCTGCTGTGTTTACAGTACTTACAGTACTTGACTGAGTGAATTCCTTGCTTGTGTCCCCGTGCCCAAAGTGTTTTGTATTTTCTGACGGCTTTCTCGTCGTAACCAGCACCCAGTAAAAACCATTTCACTGTGGATTCCTCTATGATCAGCGTCGAGCTTTCTCAGCTCTTCTGCAGGAAAGTAATTGTTGGGATGCCCATGTTGACAGACAAAGAAGGCTGCTGACTGACTGTCAACCGAAAGTAGAGATATTCAAAACGTTCGATGCGATATTTACAAGCGCTTTTTTACTGATTGATTTCTTGAAGGCCACAGAAAAGGCTTTGCAGATTTCTTTAAACTTTGGTTTTGTTAGTTTTGACACTTCTTTGAAGGTTTTAGGGGGATTTTAAATGCGAAAGATTACTGTCAGGGTGCGACGCCGTGTTGTTTTAGTTTGCAGTATTTTGGTTATCACCCAAGGTGCAAAGCATTACGGGTAATGTGAAAGTAGTCAATTAAAAAAAAAAAAAAAAATCTGTTATAAACAGACAAGCTAAAGAACCCTTCTCGGTTCTTCTCGGACTTAACCTTTTTCTAATAAACGTGTTCTTACTTCTCTAATGTAGATGGTTCATAGTACTGTATGTGATATGTGACTATGTTAAGAAGCAATCATAATTTAATTTGATCCAGGAATTGCACCTAAAGCAAAGCATGTGGTGTTCATTTCTGATAAACGATGACACATCAACAATTTTTGGTAGTTGACCGACTGATTTCCCAGACCCAGAATACGGGCTTTCAGTGTTAACTTGGAAACATCCATTTTCTTTCATTTTCACACACTTTCCCAAAATTTACTCGTAGTTACGCTACCGTTCAAAAGTTTGGGGTCACTTTGAAATGTCCTTATTTTTGAAAGAAAAGCACTGTTCTTTTCAATGAAGATCACTTTAAACTAATCAGAAATCCACTCTATACATTGCTAATGTGCTAAATGACTATTCTAGCTGGTTTTTGGTGCAATATCTCCATAGGTGTATAGAGGCCCATTTCCAGCAACTCTCACTCCAGTGTTCTAATGGTACAATGTGTTTGCTCATTGCCTCCGAAGGCTAATGGATGATTAGAAAACCCTTGTACAATCATGTTAGCACAGCTGAAAACAGTTGAGCTCTTTAGAGAAGCTATAAAACTGACCTTCCTTTGAGCAGATTGAGTTTCTGGAGCATCACATTTGTGGGGTCGATTAAATGCTCAAAATGGCCAGAAAAATGTCTTGACTATATTTTCTATTCATTTTACAACTTATGGTGGTAAATAAAAGTGTGACTTTTCATGGAAAACACAAAATTGTCTGGGTGACCCCAAACTTTTGAACAGTAGTGTACACAGTGTTTCAGTGTGCAGTGATCCAATATACAGAAAACCTCCGTAGCATCGTTTTCCAGTTTCCGTCCTGCACTCGGTATACATTAACATTTGACGGCATTTAGGTGCAAATCACAATTTATTTTCATCCAGGAAATGCACAGAAAGCAACCGGGATCCTTAAGAACGCTTGCTGACAGCTTTCAATCTAACGGAGATGAAGAGTGGCCAAAAGAAACGAGGCCTGCTGTCCACGCAGAGTAAAACACTCACAACCCACCCGAGAACCGAGCAATCACACAAGAGCACATCAAACGCTACGGCTTCGTTTTTGATCTTCAAAGACGATTCATCTTTTAAAAAGGGGGGGAAGCAGTTGACTTTCTGGAGTGATGAACACTCACTGCCATGTTCATTAGTGTGTGTGTGTGTGTGTGTGTGTGTGTGTGTGTGCGCAAATACATTACATATTCTACACAAATAGCTTTACATTCTCAATACTGCTTCCAACATACCGTATATTTCACCACAGTTATACAGTGAGGTCCAAAAATCCGAGACCGTCCTGAAAACCTGGACGCAAACACAATTTTGAAAAATCGAATTCAACAAACAAACAAACAAACAAACAAACAAACAAACAAAGGAAATGTTCAAGGTATACTCGAGGTCACTATTTAAATTCAAGCAAAAACCATCCAATAGGAAGTCCATGCTGGCTCGAAAGCAAAAGCAGGAGTGCTGAAATCAAGGTATTGCTCATAACATCGCTTGGAATGAAATATTTTGCATTATTTATAATGATATACAAAAGTCTCATTCTTTCGAACCTCACTGTATGACCCAGCGGGTGAGTTTCAGTTCCATTGTACTGTAAGTGCGCGATAGGGCATTTCAATAAATCCTGAAGAAAAGGCAAAGGTAACAGTTACAAAGAGTTTTTCTTCCACGTGTACATTTCAAAAGAATATTTACAGTCCATGAAGATCATTGTACACATCTTAGAAACACGGTTATTAGTGGCAAATGTGGGGACTTTCCAGCCTATGTACAAAAAAAAAAAAATATATAGGGAGTTCTCGATCACGCCTTGATCGAAGCGTTTTCAGACCACAACTGATGCATTTGCAGAACATCTTTTCTGTCCTCCGCTATCCTGGATTAGTCCAAAAGTTTCATGATGACGAAAAGGAAAGGCTTTATCATTGATCATATGAAGTACTCTTTTTGGCTTTCACTGATTACGCTCTGCGCACTGGGGTCAGCGTTAAACGCCGCTTCAGGACTGTCCATTGATTTGGCTCCCTTCGAGTCCTGGGTCTGAAACGTCTCTTTCCGTCTGTAGAAGAATCGCGCCATGACAGCCAAGCAGGCGAGGATCACAAAAATCACGACGGCGATGACGCCTGGAAAATATACAATGAAATATGAGCGCAATATGCAACAAGATACAGTAGATCATGACATCACATCAGTGCTCTTGGTGATCTTATTAAAACCATAAAACCTCCTGTAGTACTGTAGATCTCCCTTCAATGGGCTGAGCGTCTTCTCAGAATGGCCTCGCTGTGATATTTTTAATAACGGCGCTACAAAAGTGTCATCAAATATGTAGAGTGTGAGAGTGATGCGTAGTCACGTGGTACAGCTGTCAATGTCACGTGCACTGAGATCACACGCTGAGATCAGGCATTTAAAGTGGGTAATGAGGTCTTTATGAATTTTATATGAATCTTAATATAGAGTCTTATTCTAGTTTGGCAGGAATTAGGCTAATCAGGCGACTAATGTAATTAAGCAAAGAAGGTTGTGACTCATTTTGGTCCTTTAACTTGAGAGCGTACTGCGTACGAATATCATTATTTCACAAAGGATCAGCTGTACTTCCTGTCAGAAGGTGAAAGATATTTCCCAAGCATATCTTTTACTGCATTCTGTTCAGCAGTGTGTATGTAATTACACAGGGCAAAAGAGATGTCCTGTGTGTGTGTATATATATATATATATATATATATATATATATATATATATATATATATACAGTGCCTTGAAAAAGTATTCATCCCCCTTGGTGTTTGTCCTGTTTTGCCCACCTGGAATTAAAATGGATTTTTGGGAGGTTAGCAACATTTGATTTACGTAACATGCCTACCACTTTCAAGGTGCAAATTGTTGTTTTATTGTGACACAAACAATAAGACGAAAAACCAGAAATCTAGAGTGTACATAGGCATTCCCCCCCAAAGTCAATACTTTGTAGAGCCACCTTCTGCTACAATTACAGCTGCAAGTCTCTTGGGGTATGTCTCTATTAGCTTAGCACATCTAGCCACTGAGATTTCTGCCCATTCCTCAAGGCAAAACTGCTCCAACTCATTCAAGTTAGATGGGTTGCGTTGGTCTACAGCAATCTTCAAGTTATACCACAGATTCTCAATTGGATTGAGGTCTGGGCTTTGACTAGGCCATTCCAAGATATGTAAATGTTTCCCTTTAAACCACTCCAGTGTAGCTTTAGCAGTATCTTTAGGGTCATTGTCCTGCTGGAATGTGAATCTTCGTCCCAGTCTCAAACCTCTGGCCGACTCAAACAGGTTTTCCTCCAGAATTGCCCTGTATTTAGTGCCATCCATCTTTCCTTCAGTCCTGACCAGCTGTCCTGTCCCTGCAGATGAAAAATATCCCCACAGCATGATGCGGCCACCACCATGCTTCACTGTAGGAATGGTGTTCTCAGGGTGTTGGGTTTGCGCCACACATCTCATTTGACCACAGAATCTTCTTCCATGTGTTTGGGGAGTCTGCTGCTTGCTGTTGGGCAAACACCAAACGTGTTTTCTTAAGCAAGTAATTTTTTCTGCCCACTCTTCCATAAAGCCCCGCTCTGTGGAGTGTACAGCTTAAAGTGGTCCTATGGACAGATACTCCCATCTCCACTGTGGATCTTTGCAGCTCCTTCAGTGTTATCTTTGGTGTCTTTGTTGCATCTCTGATTAATGCCCTCCTTGCCTGGTCTGTGAGTTTTCGTGGGCGGCCTTCTCTTGTCAGGTTTGTAGTGGTGCCATATTCTTTCCATTTTGCTTTAATGGGTTTAATGGTGCTCCGTGGGATATTCAAAGTTTGGGATATTTTTTATAACCCAACCCTGATCTATACTTCTCCACAACTTTGTCTCTGACCTGTTTGGAGGCTCCTTGGTTTTCATGTTGCTTGCTTAGTCGTGTTGCAGAGTCGGGGTCCTTCCAGAACAGGTTGATTTATACAGACATCATGTGACAGATCATGTGACACTTTGATTGCACACAGGTGGATCTTAATCAACTAATTATGTGATTTATAATGTGAATTGATTGGACCAGCTCTTACTTCGGGGTTTCATAAAAAAGGGGGTGAATACCTATGCACACTCCAGATTTCTGTTTTTTCATCTTAATAATTGTTTGAATCACCATAAAACAATTTGCACCTTTAAAGTGGTCGGCATGTTGTGTAAATCAAATGGTGCTAACCCTCCAAATATCCATTTTAATTCCAGCTTGTAATGCGACAAAACAGGACAAACACCAAGGGGGATGAATACTTTTGCAAGGTACTGTGTATGTGTGTGTGTATATATATATATATATATATATATATATATATATATATATATATATATATATTAGTGCTGTCAAAAATGTCGCGTTATTAACGCGTTAACTTGACTCAATTTTAACGGCGATAATTTTTTTATCGTGAGATTAACGCCCTGTGACATGATGCCACACCCCGCACAGCCAGAGTCCTCTGCCCTCCCCCGAAGAGCCACGGTGCTCGGCTTAGGTTTCGTTTTCCCATCGGCGGCTCCAGCCCCACTTTGCAGTGGCTGTGACAAGACGTGTTATGCTCTGCAATAAAAAAAAAAAAACATTGGTACAACCAGTGTTCGAACTATGCCGATATTTTTTGGGGGTCCCTTATTTTCCCTTGGGGGTGCTTGCGCTTGTCTCAGAGCGCGGCTCTCCATCGCGCGCTCACTTCGGATATGCAAATGCTTCCCATTACACACGATTGCTATGTCAATAAACATCATTTTGCCAATATTTTAGAGACCCCCCAACATTTCCCAAATCATGTTTTCAAGGGATCTCATGTCTGTTTCAGGGGATCTCGGATCCCCCGAGTACCCCCGTAGTTCGAACGGTGAGCAAGCCCATTCACTTTTTTATGCTGATAAGAGAATTACAATGGTTTTTCATGTGACAAAAATGTGCGATTAAATTGTGATTAATCGCGAGTTAACTATGACAGTCGTGACATTAATCGCGATTAAATATTTTAATCGCTTGACAGCACTAATATATATATATATATATATATGGTGGTGTAGTGGTTAGCGCTGTCGCCTCACAGCAAGAAGGTCCTGGGTTCGAGCCCCGTGGCTGGCGAGGGCCTTTCTGTGTGGAGTTTGCATGTTCTCCCCGTGTCCGCGTGGGTTTCCTCCGGGTGCTCCGGTTTCCCCCACAGTCCAAAGACATGCAGGTTAGGTTAACTGGTGACTCTAAATTGAGCGTAGGTGTGAATGTGAGTGTGAATGGTTGTCTGTGTCTATGTGTCAGCCCTGTGATGACCTGGCGACTTGTCCAGGGTGTACCCCGCCTTTCGCCCGTAGTCAGCTGGGATAGGCTCCAACTTGCCTGCGACCCTGTAGAAGGATAAAGCGGCTAGAGATAATGAGATGAGATATATATATATATATATATATATATATATATATGTATGTATGTCTCAGCTTATTTTAATGTCACATTACTCTGGTTGAGAAGAGGATATTTGAAGATGGCTGTAAAAGTTCCAAAAATCCACAAATAATTTCTTTAAACGTTTAATTACTTTTCTGTCCCTAAGAACTTTGTGTCTGTTAAATAAAAATACAGCTGTGGTTTGTGTGCTGTTCAATGGCGCTGTTGAATTCTTCATTCGGACTGGTCAGGAGGTGTTGATAAAGTAAAGAATAAGAAGCGACAGACCTGTGCTGTGAGATGAAAATAACATACGCCGGGGTGGTGATACCCCGGGCAGTGCATTACACAGTGATTTACCAATGAGGACAATGTTTCCTTTACGCTCACCGGCTGCTTTATTATTAACACCCACCACACACCTGCTGTTTTATGCAGGTATCTAATTAGCCACACACAACACAATGCGTAAAGCCATGCAGCTATGAATCAAGAGCTTCAGTTAAAGCTAGACGGCCTTTCGATTTCATCAAATCGGTGAAATTTAGTTCCGTCTGAAATGTGGTCATTGTGATATATGTTTATTTCTGTCATATCTCACAAAATACCAGGCCATTCTGTGGCTGGGAAGTTATTTAATTTGAGGGGATTCCCAAGGAAATAATGTGCATGAAATCGCTCGCTTCGCGCAGTCAAGCAGACAGAGGAAGTCTGTGTGTGTGCGCATGCGCAGGTTGACCTTTGAGCGTGCACTGACAGTTCCATCATTCTGTCGCTAAACGAACAGCTGATCACACCGAGGTGCTCGCTGAGCGCCGATATTTGTTAGTTTGGTCCTGCGTTTCCTTTCCTTCGTATATAACATAACGTCTTTTCTTCTCGCTTTCTTTCCGTTACTGTCGTCGGTCTTTCACGTTTCATTCGCACACTCACTCATGTCCTCCATTTTTCTCTCCTGTTTCAAATTTGTATCCCACAATGCCTTGCGCGAACGAGGAAAGCCCACCATGTCATGCATGATGTAGTATCTTGAATTGGGTCATGGTGAAGCAGGGAAAAATAGCGGAGAATTTAGGGCCATGTGGCCTTAAATTCATTAATTGCTCTATTTATAAAATGTAATAAAATTGGAAGTCTGTGATTCAAATTCAGTATCTTTCAGGTGTCGGGGAAAATTCTTTTTATGACCTAAACTTGAAAAATCTGAAAACCAGTCTAGCTTTAATGTTCACTTCAAACATCAGAACGGGAAAGATTGTGGTCTCTCAAATTTGACTTTCACTGTGGCATGGGTGCTGGTTTGAGCCAGATGTCCTGGTTCGAGTATTTCAGAAACTGCTGATCTCCTGGGGTTTTCACACACAACAGTCTCTAGAGTTTACACAGAATGGTGCAAAAAGCAAAAAACACTGAGCTGAGTGAGAGACAGGTCTGTGGGTGGAAACAAACACCTTGTTGGTAAGAGAGATCAGAGGAAAATGGCCAGATTGGTTCGAGCTTTTTTGCCAGGAAGGATATAGGAACTCATAGCAACTCTTTACAACCATGGTGAGCAGAAAAGCATCTCAGCATGCAACAGCAGAACAACACATTGGGTTCCACTCCTGCAGCCAAGAACAGGAACCTTAGAATCAAGAACAAGTTCCTATTAAAGTGGCCGGTGAGGAGTGTATATAATAATAATAATGATAATAATAATGGCGGCACGGTGGTGTAGTGGTTAGCGCTGTCGCCTCACAGCAAGAAGGTCCGGGTTCGAGCCCCGTGGCCGGCGAGGGCCTTTCTGTGCGGAGTTTGCATGTTCTCCCCGTGTCCGCGTGGGTTTCCTCCGGGTGCTCCGGTTTCCCCCACAGTCCAAAGACATGCAGGTTAGGTTAACTGGTGACTCTAAATTGACCGTAGGTGTGAATGTGAATGGTTGTCTGTGTCTATGTGTCAGCCCTGTGATGACCTGGCGACTTGTCCAGGGTGTACCCCGCCTTTCGCCCGTAGTCAGCTGGGATAGGCTCCAGCTTGCCTGCGACCCTGTAGAACAGGATAAAGCGGCTAGAGATAATGAGATGAGATGAGATATTAATAATAATAATAATGCACACCTTCTGACCAATCAGATTCAAGCATTCGGCCACGCTGTGGTATCATTTTCTATAACAGCAGCTTCTTCTATTAGATTATTGTTTCCATAGTAACAACTTACATAGGTACTTGGAAAGTGAACACAACACATAAACAGGTTACATTTAACATAAAACAGTAGCTTTCATTTTTCCGACACACAGTTTCTTGATAATATAACAAACTGGATTTGTTTTATTATTAACTAAAAGAGAGGTAAAAAGAGAGAGAGAGAGAGGCTGGTGAGGGAAAACGGATAACCATAATTATTCTGTCCACATTCACTGGCTATGAGGAATCGCACACTCTGATTGGCTACTCTACTACTAGGATATCAGCTCATATACCATGAATAGAGATAAACAAAATGGCGGCGCGTTACTGAACCAACCGAGGACGAAATAAAAACTCCTCGAAAGCAAAACCCCAAAAAATACAAAAAAAAAAAAGCAACACAATATGGAATAAAAGTATTCGATGGTAAGAACCTATCTTTTTTATTTTTCAAGAATTATTATTATTATTATTGCATTTTTCACAAATTGCTCCTGTCATTTCGCCGGGTTATTTACATTCTAAGCGGAAATTGTTTTGTCAGACGTTTTGTATAAAGTTTTTATTTCTCGAATTTGCAAAAAATAAAAATAACAATGCTCTGTTTCTCAAAATCCAGAGAATGTGGATAGAATAAAACAATTATTCCACTCAATCTCGTCGTACATGGCTTACAGCCAACTCGGTGCTACGCGCCTCGTCCTCTATCAGCTCACGTACGACTCGATTTCGTGGAATAACTTGGATAAAAGTATGATGTTTTGCTGTTATTTGAATATAATCTGAAACTGGAGACTCCTTCAACAAATCTATTACATAACCCCATACGTCCCTGTGAACGAGCTGTTACTATAGAAACGATAAAACATTCAAACAAGTGTACCTGTGATTTGAATAACAGATAAAACTACCGTCAGAGCTGCTGTTGGAGAAAATCCGACCGATCCTAAATGATGTTTAACCTCGTCGTCTTTCAAAAAATATAAAAATATTAATCTGTAAGTAGAGCCCGTGATAAATGAAAAATCGAAGGAACTTTCAGTTTCGAGTCGATAACATTGCAGCAGGAGCAGTGTTAGGAGTCCTCCATGGAAAAATCCAGAAGAAGTGTAGATGTGTTAAAGGCAGACAGCAAAGAAAAAGCAAACAGAATCAGCGTCTGTGAAGGAACACTCATTTTCCTCATCAACTTAAAACCAGAAAGGTGCCTGAGGACAGCTGTTACCTCCAATCAAAGCCGAGTCGCCGTTGATTGCATTGACTACGGGCTCTCCTACAGTGCCCACGTGGTCTACAGCAGAGGGAAAGAACAGAAAGAAGAGACACACAGAGGAGCATCATACTCGGCATTCACAAGGCGGTAAAGCACAGAGGCAGCAAAGCGCGAAAGTGGAAACCCGAGAGAAGAAAGAATATGCAAATTAAATTCTCTCACATGCAGATTAATAAACTGATTGGCCAAGTCTGAGCCTTAATTTAATTATCACCATGCAGGCTTTCAAGAAGCTACAGACTTTAGAGTGTTATAGGGGGGGAAAAAAACACTTTGCCATGCCGTGTCTTTTTCTCAAATCTCAAAAGAAGCACCTGTACTTCCTGTTTGTATGGAAGTGGTTCTTACTGTAATGCATACCTTTATTCTACATTCCACATTCACTGGATATGAGCAATCGCACACTCTGATTGGCTACTCTACGACTAGGATATCAGCTCATATACGGTACCATGAGTAAAGAAAAACAAAATGACGGCGCGTGTTGCTGAACCAACCGAGGACGAAATAAAAACTTTACTTGAAAACAAAATACAAAAAAACAAAACAAAGCAACAAAATATGGAATGAAAGTGTTTAATGGTAAGAACGTAGATTTAAAAAAAAAATTTTTTTCAAGAATTATTATTATTATTATTGTCGCATTTTTCACAAATTGCTCCTGTCATTTCGCCGGTTTATTTACATTCTAAGCGGAAATGATTTTGTCGGACGTTTTGTATGAAGTATTTATTTATTGAATTTGCAAAAAATAAAAATAAAAATGCTGTTTCTCAAAATCCAGTGAGTGTGGATAGAATAAAACAATTATTCCACTCAGTCTCGTCGTACATGGCTTATAGCCGACTCGGTGCTACGTGCCTCGTCGGCTATCAGCTCATGTACGACTCGATTTCGTGGAATAACTGTTATTTAACCCTCATGTCAATCAACTTCTACTGGCTCAAGTGTTTTGTTTTTGTTACCATAACTAACACTGAGTCATAAAAAAGTTTGGGCATCCAAATTACTTGGAAGGAACTGCTGTAGAGCAGAGATGCCGTCATAAGTAATGAAATTAAATGTTTCTACATTAAAAACAAACAAACTATAGCGAGCAGGAAATGAGCTGTAGGTTTTATTGAGCATCTTACAGAACCAGACACAGTTCTTCTGGAGAGTTTGCCTGTCACACTTGCTTCTTAGTTTTGCAACAAAATCCAGCAGCCTTCATTGAACATTGAATTTTGGGCTGGATTTTCCAAAGTAATGTTCAGAAACTGAAACATTTTTTGTACTGACGTCATAAAATAAAAATCTATAATGACATTTGTGCTAAAAAATAGTGTGGTTGTATACTTTCGTACACATTATTTAATTGATTTTGAAAGGAAGTGAAAGGAACTACAGGATTAGATGTCCATCCATCCATGTACAGGGTTGCAGGCAAGCTGGAGCCTATCCCAGCTGACTACGGGCGAAAGGCGGGGTACACCCTGGACAAGTCGCCAGGTCATCACAGGGCTGACACATAGACACAGACAACCATTCACACTCACATTCACATCTACGGTCAATTTAGAGTCACCAGTTAACCTAACCTGCATGTCTTTGGACTGTGGGGGAAACCGGAGCACCCGGAGGAAACCCACACGGGGAGAACATGTAAACTCCGCACAGAAAGGCCCTCGCCGGCCACGGGGCTCGAACCCAGACCTTCTCGCTGTGAGGCGACAGTGCTAACCACTACACCACCGTGCCGCCTTAGGCTTAGACATGTTCGATGTTTTGTAGAGTTTCAGAACTCGTTAGTCCTTAATTGAACTATTACAACACAGAAGGTAGGTCCAGAATTATAAGAATAACAATTCCAGAGAATACTGTATTAAATTCTCTGACTCTTGAACCCTTGTCCAATCCTGGGCTCCTTTAAGCAGCTGATTAAGGCTCTGCAAACAAAGTTGAATTGATGCCTATAAAGAAGAGGCATCTGTATGTACAGTTGTGGTCATGCTAGCTGAATGGAATATATCTGATATACCACTCAACGCGTGGTTAGCGCTGTCGCCTCACAGCGAGAAGGTCCGGGTTCGAGCCCCGTGGCCGGCGAGGGCCTTTCTGTGCGGAGTTTGCATGTTCTCCCCGTGTCCGCGTGGGTTTCCTCCGGGTGCTCCGGTTTCCCCCACAGTCCAAAGACATGCAGGTTAGGTTAACTGGTGACTCTAAATTGACCGTAGGTGTGAATGTGAGTGTGAATGGTTGTCTGTGTCTATGTGTCAGCCCTGTGATGACCTGGCGACTTGTCCAGGGTGTACCCCGCCTTTCGCCCGTAGTCAGCTGGGATAGGCTCCAGCTTGCCTGCGACCCTGTAGAACAGGATAAAGCGGCTACAGATAATGAGATGAGATGAGATATTGTTTTTCAGAACTCATTTTGCTGCACAGGCTGTGTTTATTTGGTTCCTCTTCCAAAATGCTGTTAGGCCTTTCGAGGTGTAACTCATTTAAACTTTTAAACCCCGGACAGAAGCTGAGGCCTGAGCTTTAAGGGGCTGCAGGAGGATGGAGTTGAGAGGAACTTTAGCTCTGAGTCATGTGGTAAGCTGTACCCGAGAGCGAGTGGGTGGTTTCAGCTGCGTAGGGACTGGATGACGAGGACGAGCCGCAGTTGGACTCGGTCAGTGTCCCTGTGACTATAACAGGACTGGTGTGTGGATAAAGCAGCGCTGCTTTCAGAGGAGAGATGGAGTTGAACTGGACCACTGACAGGCAGCCTGTAAAGCCCTGAGAAGCCAGACGAGTTATCTCTGCATCCAGCTCATCATGTTCTGTGGATATATAAACACACACACACACGTCATGGAGTTCATTCTATAGTCACTATATGACAAGGAGTTACAAGAAAAATCCATTGATTTCTCTCCCTTACAAAAAAGAAGTTTATTCAAGTGTGCTTCTAGTATACTTCTCTTAAACTAAAAAATAAGAGAGTATGCTTTCAGTTTACTTTTTTATTTACTTATCAGAGATGTACTTAAGTTATACATCAGTATACTTGGCTTATACTGAAAAGTATATAGAAAAGTCTAAGTATATAAAGCTTATACTTAAACTTTTGATCAAGATATACTTAACAAAAGTGTAATAAAGTATTAAAAGGCCTTATGTTTAAGTGGACTTGCCCTGTAGGTGTGCTTATCCTTTTGATAGTAGCCTATAAAATACTTCTTTTTCACACATATTGGCTTCTTTGTGATATACGGCAGCATGTTTTAAATCCCATCTTTTAAACCTACTGTACATGTACCATAAGTTTGTGGTCAGCTCTGGGGTGGAACAGCTTAAGAGTAAACGGTGTCGGAACTTAAACTTATCTTTTCTGTACATATATGTTATTTACCAGCTGGGAGGTCCGTATGGTGAAATACCGTGACCGAGGTCTTGAAAGTACTGAGCGAGGCCCTCTGGGCCGAGGTCAGTATTCAAGGCAGAGGTCACGGTATTTCACCATACGGACCAACCTTAAGCTGGTAAATAATATATTTATTTTTTTCTTTACCAAATTCTAACAGAAAACGAGAGCGCCCGAAAGGGAAAACCGAGCCGAGCCGCCATTTTGAATCCTCATTCACGGCTGTAATGCAAATTGCTTCCTCCTCGGTATACAAGTGCACTTCCATGGCAGGAAAAAAACTACATTTTGCCGCCTATGTAGTCCCCTATTTATACAAAATTGAGTCATTCAGGATTCAGCCATGTTTTTGCTCGGCGTTAGCAACAGTTAGAGGTTTTTAGCTTTCTCCTGAAATGTTCTCTTTTATTTCTTCTTCCTCAGGCTAGTAAAACTCGCGTTCGCTGTGAGCACTGTCGTTATCGCTATCCATGCTGTAAAATTAATGCTGTTCTCCTGAGAAATGCTGGCAAAAATGTATAAGATTTTTGATAATCTTATAAATAAAGCTTATAAAAAAATGTTGACAAAAAAATTCTACTATGTTTGCTGTTGTTGTGAATGAGCGAGTCGCCAGAGGTCCGTAACCGGGGTCCATAACCGGGGTCCGTATCGTAGGATACGGACCCGCTTGCCAGCCAATCAGAGCGCAGGATTTGATGGAAACTGCACCGTGAAAAAAATAGTGTTATTAACCCACAAAGAGACAGATAAACATTTCTCTTCTTTTATTTGCCAACAAATTTGAAAACAAAAGTGAGAACATTGTGACAGACTTGAATCATACTGGCTGTCATTGTACGTCATCACCAAAATACATCTGAATTTTTACAATTTCATCAAAAAAAAAACCCCAAGTCAAATTTCATCAACATTTAAAAAAAAAATTCTCCTGAGTGGGATCCATCCATCCATTATCTGTAGCTGCTTATCCTGTACAGGGTCGCAAGGCAAGCTGGAGCAGATCCCAGCTGACTACGGGCGAAAGGCGGGGTACACCCTGGACAAGTCGCCAGGTCATCACAGGGCTGACACATAGACACAGACAACCATTCACACTCACATTCACACCTACGGTCAATTTAGAGTCACCAGTTAACCTAACCTGCATGTCTTTGGACTGTGGGGGAAACCGGAGCACCCGGAGGAAACCCACGCGGACACGGGGAGAACATGCAAACTCCACCTCCCGTCAGCCACTGGGCTCGAACCCAGAACCTTCTTGCTATGAGGCGACAGTGCTAACCACTACACGCTGAGTGGGATAATTAATTTTATTTATTTATTTTTCTTTAGAGCTTGGATGTCAATTTCAGTTGTCATTGCCATGTTTTTATACTTTGGCATTTAATACAATCTCATCTCATTATCTGTAGCCGCTTTATCCTGTTCTACAGGGTCGCAGGCAAGCTGGAGCCTATCCCAGCTGACTACGGGCGAAAGGCGGGGTACACCCTGGACAAGTCGCCAGGTCATCACAGGGCTCATTTAATACAATGTTGCTTTAAATTTTGATTTTTAAAGAAAATGAATATGTTCTTAATCCTGAGTATCTGTTGCTATTTTGTGAATTCTTACCTTTATAACTTCATTGTAACTTCAGGTACAAAACACTTAAGTTGTCTACTGGTAGTGTGCATGAGGTAAGGGTTCGGGCTAGAAAACTAATAGTGTACCTAGAAGGGTAATTGCAGTATACTTCAAAACTAAAAAGTGGACTAGATGTATATAACCAGTAACTAATAGTATATTTCCAATATGCTATAAAGTATACTTTTATAAACTAAAAAGCGGACTAGAAGTGTGTAACGAATAAACCAATAGTATATTTCCAGTATGCTACAAAGTATACTTTAGTAAACTAAAAAGTGGACTAGAAGTATTAAACAAGTAAACTCATTATATTTCCAGTATACTATGAAGTACACTTTTTGTAAACTAAAGAGTGGACTACAAGTACTGTATAGAACTATTAAACTATTAGTATATAAGTTTATTTGTGGTATACTTGCATTACAAAATAAAAAAATACTAGTTGTATATTCAAAGTTTACTTCTCTTAGACTGAAAGTATACTTTTTATAAATAAAAGTGGGCCAATTTAGTCCCAAGAAGTATTAGATTAGTTTACTTACAAGTATACCGTAAGTACATTGATATCAGTATACTTGGTACAGTTAAGGAAATATACTTTAACTTTATTTAAGTATACTTAATAAAATTAACTTGAAGTATACTTCTTTTTGATAAGGGCTCTCTCTCTGTCTCTCTCAGTAGTTTTGTTTTTTTTTAGTGTTAAAATTTGGCGAGGTCTGATTGTTCTTGTGTCCGGCTGCTCTTGTTGGACAGCCGCGTTAGCAAGTGCTTTCGCACCAAACAGTTCTCGGGACTCATTCAGTGCGTTTACATGCACATCCAAATCGAGCTGCTGTCGGTAATCGAGCTAAGGGTCCCAGCAGGGGTGCCAGAGAAATCCAATCCTACATGCACACAAGGAAATCGAGCTATTGTGTGAGGTACATTGTGCACCCGAGCCACAGGTGGCTTCCGGTTGTCGTCATGAAGAAGAGCTATTCAAGAGTATAAACAAAGTTATCAGTTCCGTTTTTTTTGCTTACAATTTAACTTATGTCTTAATAAACACACAAAAAGTTCAATTGTTTTGTTTTTATTGACATTCTTCAGATGTTGGACACACACACACACACACACACACACACACACACACACACACACAAATACGCTACTACTGTTGTCATGCCGACCGAGGCTGTCGTGTTTCCCGCTTGTGGTCTCGTCAGTCGTCACTTCCGGAAGGGGCAGTGCTGAAGTAAGTAGCTCGACTACGTAGCTCGATAGGGTTTACATGCACTAAGTAGCTCGGCTACAATCGCATAATCTAGGTCGCGTAGCTCGATTACGAGAAATCCAGTTCGGTTCGATTTCAGCCGAGCTAAGGTGTTTCCATGGCATTTAGAACTTCGATTTCAGTCGCGCTACGGCAGAAATTCGATTTTCTCTATGTGCATGTAAACGCACTGATTGAGACGAACTACCCATTGGTGAGCTTCCCCCTCCCCCAAGAACTACATAACTTCAAGGGCTTTTTTTCCCTCTTTGCCTTCACACCGCTAGTAGAAACACTGACGTGACGCAAGCTGGCCGACGGTTGCTATAATGACGTCATTAGTTTGTTGTTTGTTTTCATACGAATGTCCATCGTGTCCATGAACTGGCAACATTAGGATTTAAACTTGTCCGCATTTGTGTGTCGTTTTTCAGTCGTGTGTTTCAATAGAGACGGATCATTTCACTGCGCTGTAGAAGATGGGGGACCTGGACGTGTTACATGCTGATAGTCCATCCATCCATCCATCCATCCATCTACTTCCACTTATCCGAAGTCAGGTTGTGGTGGCATCAGGCTAAGCAGGGTATTCCAGGCGTCCTTGAGGGGATCCCAAGGCACTCCCAGGCCAGTTGAGATATATAATCTCTCCAGCGTGTTCTGGGTCTGCCCCGAGGTCTCCTCCCAGTTGGATGTGCCTGGAAAACCTCCAAAGGAAGGTGCCCGGGAGGCATCCTAATCAGATGCCCGAACCACCTCAGCTGACTCCTTTCAACATGAAGGAGCAGCGGCTCGACTCCGAGATCCTTCCGGATGTCTGAGCTCACGTCATGTTGAAAGTAAACTCTTTATTTTATATTATCAGGAGTGAATTTGTGGTGAAAAATTGTTGGTGATTGCTTAAAATATGTTTACCTAATGTGTTAGTGTGGATTATTATTTTATAGCAGGTTTTCTTACATGATAGCTTAAAAAACAAACAAACAAAAAACATAGACGAGCATTTCGTTGAATTAAGATTTTTATATTTTGCTTGGACGCGCCAAAATTGAATTGTATTTCCTTTGTCGGATATAGACTCAAAAAAGCCTGGAGTTCACTGGAGCTTCATTTGTCTGTGTTTCATTTTTAACACTAACGTTAAGCGCTGTTGTTTACACGGCTAACGTTTTAGACAGATGGTGGTTGATTGTGCTCCATTGGCTCAACCAGTCAATGCACACTAATGTCTGGACCCTGATACAGTACTTACGTCACTCTTGTGTTAGGAGAGTACCTACCCTGAAGTAGGAGCTAGAAAAGTCCCTCAAAACAGCATTCTAAGAACTACTGTATAATAGTCCTCAGCAGTGGCAAACCGTTACTATTAGAGCTGGGACTTGAGCTCAGCTGAAACGTAGCCAGACACCAAAAGAGCAACAGGGCTAAGGATTTTGCAAGGAATTAGCGGCAGGCTGCCAGGTCACTCCGTTGTATGTAGCTGTCGATGTTGATTTTAAAAGTAATGAAGTAAATTACACAGGGAAATGAAGACTTAAGTCTGAGTGAAAAATACTGGAGCAAGCGTGCAAGAATGCTGTGTTCACACTTATACCGGTACGAAAGTGGTATAACTGTATCGATACAAAGTATACCGGTACAGTTTAGTGCATCTGTCCACACTAGCGAGAAATGTTTGCGGTTTTCTTTCATGGTAGTTGAAATGTGCGTGCGTGAAATGTTTCCGTGGTTACCGAGTAACTTCCTTCCGAGAATATGGCGGATGAAACAACGTGTGTGTGCTTTTTGTTGTCAGTGTACAGTCTGGTGGTCATTTATTCAGTCGAATCGTATAAAACGCGCGAGGCAGTTGAGAAAGAAACAAAGAAAACGAATCTCCCTTTCTCCCTCCTCACTTTCTCCCTCTTCCCTTCTCTTCCCCTCCCTTTCTCCCTCTTTCCTTCTCTTCCCCTCCCTTTCTCTCCCTTTTCCCCTCTTCCTCCTTTCTTCTAGTCTGGCTAACGCAACTTCAAAGCTCTGCGTGCATTTGGTCTGGCAAAGATATTAAGCCCAACCGTTTCCCAAAGGCGTGGTTGACCCGCCTCCCTGAAATGGCTCAGTTTGCTACTGGTCGAAGCCAGAAAAGGCTGTGACGAAGCTTAAACCAATCACATCACTCTTTCCTCTGACGTATGTGATGCGACGGAAACTGCTTGAGTAACAGGAAGAAGAAGGAGGAGCTGAAGAGGAAGATAATAACATGAGCAGAAATGGAGAGAAACTTCCCGTTGAATGCTTTCAGTACAGCATCTACCGCTGTGTCAAAGGCTTGCTGCTGCTCCATGTTCGTAATGTTTCTAGTGAATGAAGCGCTTCCGGCATAGATTCTGTAAACAATCTATGGCTTCCGATCGCAGTTCTGCTACGTCACTGCCTTGAACACGCCTCTACCCAGGGCCGTTGGAGATGCTCAAAGTTGATTGGCTCCCGATTTTTCAGGAGCTTGGAAGAGCTGGAGATAGCTTGCCTTGCCAGACTAAGTTCGCAACAGCCCCCCGTGTTGCATCACACTTAGGATGGGCGGGCCCAGGCTACCTTTCTTCCTCCCTCTTTCCCCCTCCCTCCCTCCCTCCCTCCCCCTCCCTCCCCCTCTCCCTTTCTCCCCCCTTTCTTTGCTCCATGTAGCTCCACGGTCGTTTTGAGCCATTTTGACGTTTTATTTACAGCTGGAAAGCACGGGCGTATTGGATTGTATGAATAACCCGGAAGAAGTAGGAATGGTTCATTGCGCTTGCGCATTATATGTGTATCGATACAGAGCTGCTTCATCTGTCCACACTACAGCGAAGCGCTACAGTACCGATACTGTACCGGTATAGTTGCTAGTGTGGACAGGTGTTGCGGTACGAAAGTAGTTTCGTATCGGTACAAAATCCCTAGTGTGGACAGGGTATTAGTTTCTCGGTCATTAGCCTGTGCCGTTTGCTCTTGATAGATAGCACTAGCTTGACCACTTAATTAGCATTCACTAACACTACTGATGAATGATACACCGGCTGGAAGATTACTTCACTGCCGCGCCGACGGCACCGACTCACGGTTAAACTAGCATTGACCTTCGAGAAGGCCTACGGTGATACATTTATGGCCTTCTGTCCTGGCAATGAAGTCCTAACTAGCTCTAAATTCTTCTCAGCCTCGAGACAACAAACAAAAAAATCTCACTGAATAGCTCCAATGTTTTCAGGACAGTAACCCTTTCATTTCTGAAGCAAATTTTGATAGAAAATGAGGCCAAATTAGAATTAGAAGATAATAATTATAATGAAATTATGAAAGAAATTAAAGAATGAAAGAAATTAAATATAACATTTTATATGGACACAGGGGTTGTGAAAAGACGCGCAAGCCCTCTTTCGAATGCTGACGTAATCAAGTTTTGTTTGTTTTGATAGCAATCAGGAAAGTTTGAAAAAAGTAGGCAGTAATCATCATTTAAACTCATTTTTGTGCAATACTTCGTTTGGAAAACAGTTTTCAAAATGGCGGCACTGACACCTGGCTGACACTTGACGTTTCGAAGTCTCGCACAAGTCTCGTGAAGATCACGCGGATAAGCGACGCCTGCAGTGGACCAAACGAACTAAATTCAACACGGCTAAAAACCGAAAAGGCCGATAAATATAATATTTAATTGCAATTAGTTGCCAATACGAGTCACGATATAAGGTTACTAAAACCGAAAACGTCATTGAATAACACGTTAATTAAGAAATAAAGCAAGTTTAAAAATGACTTCAGTTCTCCTTTAAATTGTGCAGAATACCCTGCATGTTTTCTCTGTCGGCTTATTGACTGTTAGATTGAAATGTCACTGTTTTTGTACTTTGTATGTCCCAAAAATGAAGGGTATTGTGTTTCCTTGATGTCTGGATCTGTTTTTGAAGAATAATAGTTTTACTCAGGTCTGACAGTACTGCTAAAGCAGGTCCAGGTTCTGCTATTAGGCGTATCAGACGCTCGCTGGCCGTGCTGTGAAAATTGTGCATGGAGACGCTCATTTAAGTTCTTCAGCAGGCAACAGCAGAAGAGCACACTGGGTTCCGCTCCTGCAGCCAAGAACAGGAACCTTAGAATCAAGAACAAGTTCATATTAAAGTGGCCGGTGAGTGTGAAATCTACTGCTGTTCATTTTCTGTTAAGAAGAAAGAACATGCATCCAAATTATTTGATTAACATATACAACATGGGTGGCACGGTGGTGTAGTGGTTAGCGCTGTCGCCTCACAGCAAGAAGGTTCTGGGTTCGAGTCCAGCGGCCGGCGAAGGCCTTTCTGTGCGGAGTTTGCATGTTCTCCCCGTGTCCGCGTGGGTTTCCTCCGGGTGCTCCGGTTTCCCCCACAGTCCAAAGACATGCAGGTTAGGTTAACTGGTGACTCTAAATTGACCGTAGGTGTGAATGTGAGTGTGAATGGTTGTCTGTGTCTATGTGTCAGCCCTGTGATGACCTGGCGACTTGTCCAGGGTGTACCCCGCCTTTCGCCCGTAGTCAGCTGGGATAGGCTCCAGCTTGCCTGTGACCCTGTAGAACAGGATAAGCGGTTATGGATAATGAATGGATGGCTACACAACACCAATAATTTTTTTTATTGTGTACATGTTCATATTACAAGATACAAGTGAAGACATTTATCTATCTATGCGTGTGTACGTCCGTATGGATGGTTGTTAACTTTTAAAACCACGCACTGCAAAATTTTGTCTCATCTCATCATCTCTAGCCACTTTATCCTGTTCTACAGGGTTGCAGGCAAGCTGGAGCCTATCCCAGCTGACTACAGGCGAAAGGCAGGGTACACCCTGTACGAGTTGCCAGGTCATCACAGGGCTGACACATAGACACAGACAACCATTCACACTCACACCTACGGTCAATTTAGAGTCACCAGTTAACCTAACCTGCATGTCTTTGGACTGTGGGGGAAACCGGAGCACCCGGAGGAAACCCACGCGGACACGGGGAGAACATGCAAACTCCGCACAGAAAGGCCCTCGCCGGCCACGGGGCTCGAACCCGGACCTTCTTGCTGTGAGGCAACAGCGCTAACCACTACACCACAGTGCTGCCCGCAAAGTTTTGTATACATATTTATTTTTGAATAATTTCATGTATTTGCCGTAGGCTACAAATAACTTTCATTATGGCTCCACTTCAGGTAAAGGTCACTATTTAACAACTTCACAGAAATTTTATGCATCTGCCTCAAGCAGCATTCTCCAAGCGGATATGAACATAATCTTATATAAACGACTCTACTGGATCAATTATGTGTGGATGATGTTGTTTAACTTAAGTCGCGACACTCCCCGGCCACTTTAAAAGGAACTTGTTCTTGATTCTAAGATCCCTGTTCTTGGCTGGCAGGAGTGGAAGGAACCCAATGCGGTCTTCTGTTTTCTGTTGCATACTGAGATGCTTTTCTGCTCACCACGGTTGTAAAGAGTCGCTATGAGTTACTATAGCCTTCCTGGCAAAAAAGCTCGAACCAGTCTGTCCATTTTCCTCTGACCTCTCTTACCAACAAGGCGTTTGTTTCCACCCACAGAACCGTCGCTCACTCAACGTTTTTTTTTTTTTTTTTCCGCACCATTCTGTGTAAACTCTAAAGACTGTTGTGTGTGAAAACCCCAGTTGATCAGCAGTTTCTGAAATACTCAAACCAGCACATCTGGCTCACACCAACACCCATGCCACAGTCACACTTTGAGAGATCATAATGTTTCCTGTTCTGATGTTTGAAGTGAACATTAACTGAAGCTCTTGACTTGTATCTGTATGATAACTGCATAAAACAGCAGGTGGATGGGTATTCCTAATAAAGTGGCCAGCGAGCGTGTACAGAATGGTGCGGAAAACAAAAAAAACCATGCAAAAGCCGGAGATAAGAGAGGAGAAAGGTCAGGGATGGGTTTCCTGAAAGCCTCTTAAGTCCAAGAGAGTCTTAAATTACCTCTTAAGATCCATCATTAAGTTAACGTGGTTTTCCCGAACAACATCGTAGCCCAAATAGTTCTTTAGTTTGCTCGGAATTTACGAGAGACCCGGACCACTCTTTCAAAACAAAGAGCGACTCGCTCACAGCTGGATACACAGATTGCGATGCGCCTCCGAGGGGCTCTCACAGTCAACGGGGGAAACCGGTGTTGAATCTGCTAACGGTGTTTATTTTTCTTGTATTTCGAGTTAATTATTAAATAAATATACGCAAAACATTATGAATATATTTCAGTACGTTATGGAATGATGTACGGATATCGGAATGTCACACTGATATTGCCACATTTTAATCAAATTTAACTCCATTAGGCGAGCGATTATTGAATTTATTGAATCCCTTTGATGCTTTGTAAGCTCTCTGTGAACCCTGGCTTTTGCTGGAGGATGCAACTGAGTAAATGTCTGAACTTTATTTGGGGTTAATCAGAGTCATTTTAACTGATGGCAGGTGTGAACCCAAAATAGACTGAATGCTGTAATTAAATCAAAAGGTACAACTCCAAAAGGTATGTTTGGCGCAAAAACAACACTGCACATCACCAAAAGAACACCATCCCCACGGTGAAGCATGGTGGTGGCAGCATCATGTTTTGGGGTTGTTTTTCATCAGCTGGAACAGGAGCTTTAGTCAAGGTGGAGGGAATTATGAACAGTTCTAAATACCAGTCAGTTTTGGCCCAAAACCTTCAGGTGTCTGCTAGAAAGATGAAGATGAAGATGAATTTCATCTTTCAGCACGACAATGACCCCAAAAAAGTTTTGGAACGGCCCAGCCAGACCCCAGACCTAAATCCGATTGAAGATCTGTGGGGTGACCTGAAGAGGGCTGTGCACAAGAGACGCCCTCGCAATCTGACAGATCTGGAGCGCTTTTGCAAGGAAGAGTGGGCAAATATTGCCAAGTCTAGATGTGGCAGCCTGATAGACTCCGACCCAAAAAGACTGAATGCTGTAATTAAATCAAAAGGTGCTTCAACAAAGTATTAGTTTAAGGGTGTGCACACTTATGCAACCAGCTTACTGTACATTTTTCATTTTTTTGTTTTTCCTCCTAACAGATTTGTTTGTTTTTCAATTGAATTGTACAGGTTATAGGTCACATTAAAGGTGGGAAAAGTTTTGAAATTATTTATCATGGTGTCATTTTTTTACATCAGAAAAACCGATAATTTTAACGATGTGTGTACACCTTTTATATCCACTGTATATGTAATGCTTTCAGAAGATACATACATGTTATTTACCAGCTGCGAGGTCCATATGGTGAAATACCGTGACCGAGGTCTTGAAAGTACTGAGCGAGGCCCTCTGGGCCGAGGTCAGTATTCAAGGCCGAGGTCACGGTATTTCACCATACGGACCGACCTTAAGCTGGTAAATAATATATTTATTTTTTTCTTTACCAAATTCTAACAGAAAACGAGAGCGCCCGAAAGGGAAAACCGAGCCGAACCGCCATTTTGAATCCTCATTCACGGCTGTAATGCAAATGGCTTCCTCCTCGGTATACAAGTGCACTTCCATGGCAGGAAAAAAAACTACATTTTGCCGCCTATGTAGTCCCCTATTTATACAAAACTGAGTCATTCAGGATTCAGCCATGTTTTTGCTCGGTGTTAGCAACAGTTAGAGGTTTTTAGCTTTCTCCTGAAACGTTTTCTTTTATTTCTTCTTCCTCAGGGTAGTAAAACTCGCGTTCGCTGTGAACACTGTCGTTATCGCTATCCATGCTGTAAAATTAATGCTATTCTCCTGAGAAATGCTGGCAAAAATGTATAAGATTTTTGATAATCTTATAAATAAATCTTATTTAAAAAAAAAAAGATAAATGTTGACAAAAAATGCTACTATGTTTGTTGTTGTTGTGAACGAGCGAGTTACCAGAGGTCCGTAACTGGGGTCCGTATCGTAGGATATGGACCCGCTCGCCAGCCAATCAGAGTGCACTGTGAAAAAAATAATATATATTATCTTATTTTAAACACTTTATTTTTCATTACAGTTTGGTTCAAAACGAATGCCATGTGACTTTATCGACTGGATTTAGTAACTATTAATGCCTTCAGCAACGACAGTATGATTGCCTTTAGCAACTACTAATGCCTACTGTAGATCGGGGACGTGCATTGCAAAGACGCTCTTCATCCTGTTGCTCTTTAGACTCCTTCTTACGAGTGAGTTCAGGAAAACCACATACAGAGACAACGTTCATTTCTTAAGAGTCTCTCAACTCGCTCTTTAGCCCTAAAGGGCAACGTTATCAGGAAACCTACCCCAGACTGGTTCAAACTGACAGGATGGCTATAATAACTATAACCCTTTACTGTAGATTTATAGATCATGACAGCATCTTTTACAGAATGGCTGTAAATATAGAGCAGTTTTGTGTTTTCAGTCTGCTTCATCCTTATCCTTCATACGGGATTGTACCGTAGAGACTTTGCATTATGGGACTGATATTTTTATTTGAGAAGTTTCTAAGTAGGGCGGCACGGTGGTGTAGTGGTTAGCGCTGTCGCTTCACAGCAAGAAGGTCCGGGTTCGAGCCCCGTGGCCGGCGAGGGCCTTTCTGTGCGGAGTTTGCATGTTCTCCCCGTGTCCGCGTGGGTTTCCTCCGGGTGCTCCGGTTTCCCCCACAGTCCAAAGACATGCAGGTTAGGTTAACTGGTGACTCTAAATTGACCGTAGGTGTGAATGGTTGTCTGTGTCTATGTGTCAGCCCTGTGGTGACCTGGCGACTTGTCCAGGGTGTACCCCGCCTTTCGCCCGTAGTCAGCTGGGATAGGCTCCAGCTTGCCTGCGACCCTGTAGAAGGATAAAGCAGCTAGAGATAATGAGATGAGATGAGAAGTTTCTAAGTATGATGGCGTACTAGGGCCATTGTCGGTTAAAAAAAAAATGGAGCTGAGGCAGTGAGTAATATTCAGAGAAAAAACTCAATTTCCAAGATTAAAGTTGTACATTTATGAGAAAAACCTCAGAGATTATAAAGTCATCCACTTGCAAGAAAAAACAAAACATTCAGAAATTCTGGGATTAAAACATCACAAATTTACAAGAAATCAAACTCAGAAAAATATTGTTTTTTTCTGTAACCAAATCACTTCACTTTGTGAGGTTGGATCAACATTATCATCACACCACAGACGCCACAGCTGAGCCGAGAGTTATAGGAGACATGGTTTTTCCTCTGTGATTGCACAATATATAGAAGATATGAAGTTTATCTCCGAGTGGTGAATGTATATATTACAGCACAGTGTGTTGTTCTTTATATTATGTGGACACATCTACAAAAAAAAAAAAAAAAATAGGCATGTTAAATCAAAAGAATTTTAATTTTGAACCGGTTCGCCATTTTGACAACGTGTGTCTAGTCAGCGGGAAAACACTGGGAGTGACATCACTGGAGTGAAATATCAGGAATTATTATACACAGGACACTTTTTCAATGGAATGAAAACATGTTCTATTCCCTTCTAACGGGTTTCAATCATTTGGTTTGATAGCATGCAATATTGTTAGCATATCGCTTATCCTATGTGTATTACCATCACTCTACACAATGGAGAATGAGCGATGAATATGGTTTACGATATTGCATGGTTGTCAAGACAACATGGCGCCACACCTCGGAGACGTAAAACTTCTGCACTAGCGAGCGACTGGGACAATTTGTAAACAAACATGGCTGTCAGGTTTGTTTCATTAAATACGGAAGATTTTGAGAGAATTTTGAAAGAGAAAGACGCGTTGAACACCCGAAAGGAATGTGTATGAATAATAATAATAATAATAATAATAATAAAATTGACTGGCTTTTTTGTGGTATATCAGATATATTCCATTCAGCTACTTGTCTTCAAGACATTCAATATCATGCTAGCTGAATGGAACATATCTGATATACCACTCAACGCCAGCCAATATTATTTAAATATGTCACTCAGATCCGCGATGTATTTCATACGAAAAATGCGAGTTTTTCAACACGAGAAGATAAACTTCATATCTTCAAGCCAACATGTGATTTTTCTTTTTATCATATGGACACATTCACAAATAAAAAGTACCCAAATTTATCCAAACAATTCATCAATTTCCTCACAAGTGACATACAGAGACACATTTATGTCACGGTTTTGGTTCTCCATGTCCCGGATGGAGCTCGTATGAAAATTACGAGTGGTGTATTTCCCAGTAAAACACTCTTGTCTATATAATAGAAAAGAATAAAGTGCTAAGAGATTTCCAACTGCATTTCTCAGAATGCACTGCAGCCGGGAAGCACACAATCAATTGTTGAGCTTCCTGGATGCAATGGGAGACTAATATATAAACCACACAGGTTTGTTTATCCGTGTCCTTTTTTTTTTTTTTTAAATCTTAGCTGTTTGTAATGTATAATTATTGTGCAAGAACAGTTTCTTGTTACTTTCTGCATGTGGATTCTTCGCATCTGTTCAAATCTCTGTTACGTTAAAAAGGTTGAGCTGAGCGTTATAGGAAATGCAGATTTTCCACCTTAATTGTTCAATATAAACGAATAAAGCGTGAAGAGATTTTCATCTACATTTCCCAGAATGCACTGCAGCCAGGAGGCCGGGACACATGTGAGGTTTTTCCTGTAAATTTGTGACTTCTTAATCTAGGAATTGCTGAGGTTTTTTTTTTCTCAGTATAAAACCCCTACTTCCTGCCTCAGCTCCATTTTTCTTATTTAGTTATTTATTTTTATACCTGTAATGGCCCTAATACGCTGTCGTATCTCAGTCTAGCAAATGCATTTTAACATCTCTGCCAATGCATTATGTGTTTAATGAACAAAACCCAGAAATAATTATTCGTTTTGAAAAAGATAAGCCAGTGGTGTGTGAATCTGCCAAGCTTTCGTGAGCTTCCGTTCACTTTCCTGTGCCACAGGATAACTGGACAGCGCTGCGTGAGAAGATGCAGAAATAATTTTTCGCCTGAATAAGTTAATGTTTGTGCCTGTGACGAGGATAAATGGACTTTGGAGCATCAGAAGACAGATAAATAATTATTTGTCTGAGAATTGATATGGGGTTTTTCAGAGCTTTTTGTTCACACGTCTACTTTGTTTAACCTTGGAAACTTTTTACACTTTTCGCAAACTATTCACTCTCAAGTGTTCTCAACTCTTCACGCAGTAACTTTGATATCTGACACTGTATGGCTAAAGTTATGGAATCAATTTTGTGCCAAAATGTTCATACAATACTTTTGAAATATCAAACAAAAACGACAAATCCAAAAGACAAAAAAAGAAAAAAAAGTCAATTTTTTTAGACTGGCAAACAAATTATTCGTGTAATCATGCAAAATATCAGTCTATTACTCTTCAGAAACCTTTTATTTTTGTTCCGCGTCTTTCTCAGTTTTGTTTGACGTAATTTATTTTGGTTGCGATTCCAGCTTTCTCGTTTGCGCTCCCTGACTTTTTGCTTGCAGTTTTGGCACAAACTTGACGTGTGGGTGGGCTGTCCAGGAATGCATTCCCATTGGCTAACTTGTGTTTGACTGACAGCTACGCTCAGCCATTCCCTACTCGGTTTCTGGCGGACTGTTTGACGAGTGACCGATCCATTGATGGTAAACAAGGATCGAGTGGACTTCAGTGGCGACTATGATATTGAATTTACACTTTGTTGAATTAATTCAATATCATAGTCGCCACTGAAGTCCACTCCATCCTTGTTTACCGTCAATGGATCGGTCACTCGTCAAACAGTCCGCCAGAATCCGAGTAGGGAATGGCTGAGCGCAGCTGTCAGTCAAACACAAGTTACCCAATGGGAATGCGTTCCTGGACAGCCCACCCACACGTGAAGTTTGTGCCAAAACTGCAAGCAAAAAGTCAGGGAGCGCAAACGAGAAAGCTGGAATCGCAACCAAAATAAATTACGTCAAACAAAACCGAGAAAGACGCGGAACAAAAATAAAAGGTTTCTGAAGAGTAATAGACTGATATTTTGCACGATTACATGAATACTTTGTTTGCCAGTCTAAAAAAATTGACTTTTTTTGTTTTTTTGTATTTTGATTTGTCATTTTTGTTTGATATTTCAAAAGTATTGTATGAACATTTTGGCACAAAATTGATTCCATATAAAGTTACAATATATCCTTCATACAACTTGTTCTGGAAAAGGTTTTGGTAATTGTTTTTGGGTTTTTTTCCTTTCAGAATTCTGAATAATGTGATGAATGAAGACAAATGAATGAAGATCCGGTGCTAATATCGACATTTCTGACATTTCAGCTTACAGGTTCATAAAAGGCAATTTTCTGCGGTTTTGTGTTAAAAAAAGAAAAGGTTTAAATCTCAAACTGTATTCTTTTCCATTTTGTATTACCAGTGCTGTTATGGCAAGTTACAAAAGTATGATATTTTGAGTTATTTAATAACAAAATGATGTAATCTGCAGCAGGAACCGCAGTAATTACAGTATTCCCCTGTAAAAAAAAAATTTAAAACTGTCAAATTACATCACATTCACATTATCTCTAGCCGCTTTATCCTTCTACAGGGTCGCAGGCAAGCTGGAGTCTATCCCAGCTGACTACGGGCGAAAGGCGGGGTACACCCTGGACAAGTCGCCAGGTCATCACAGGGCTGACACATAGACACAGACAACCATTCACACTCACACCTACGGTCAATTTAGAGTCACCAGTTAACCTAACCTGCATGTCTTTGGACTGTGGGGGAAACCGGAGCACCCGGAGGAAACCCACGCGGACACAGGGAGAACATGCAAACTCCGCACAGAAAGGCCCTCGCCGGCTACGGGGCTCGAACCCCGGACCTTCTTGCTGTGAGGTGACAGCGCTAACCACTACACCACCGTGCTGCCCCTGGTTTGATTGCTTTTCGGAATAAATTGATCTTACATACATAACAGCGCAAACAAAAGTGTACATCACCCGCGTAATCGTTTACGTTTTACCCTACAAAGTATTTCACCACTCATTTCTTATACTGACATTTTTAAAAGCGAGGCATATTTTAATTCAAATTTTTTTGCATGTTTCTTTAGCTGAATTTAGATACACTGCAATACCGCTATAATGAACTTCTCGGGGGACGTCCAAATAGTTTGTTATACTGAAAAGTTCATAATACTTAAATGCACCTACTTGTCACATCAAACACTAAGTCTTATGTAATATAAGACCAACTGTGTTTAATTTATATTTATGCTTAATTCATTACATACTGCATTTATGAAGTAAAAGAAACAAGTCACACTCGCCGTTGTTTGCTTGCTACATCTTTCTTTTCAGCCCGTCATCTTGATTGCAGTTACGGGCGAAGTCTCCGAGCTCTTTTTATTTTGCTTTAAAAGCTGAAACTGAATTTTTCAGGATGTCATATTCTTGAGAGAAATGCATTGCTTTCTCACCACACTTTTGACGGTACAGGATATGAAGTTTGTCTTTGATGGTGTCATGTCCGTGCATATGCAGTGGCACGACTTGAACTGCTACTCGCACCGGGCTTGTAGTACTCGAGTCTGACTCGTGCCCTAATTTTAAGGACTCGTGACTTGACTTGGACTTGAGCACTGATGACTCGAACTCGGATTCGTAAATTGGAGACTTGGATTTTTTCTTTATTTTTCGTAACGTCATAATAATTTTTATGCTAATTTCATGCAAGAGAATGCACATTTGCCTGTCCATACGTCATGTTCAGGAACAAACTAACTAATGGTGCTAAAATGCCTGGAGAGACGTCCCTAGGATTGTCCACTTTGTTTATACAGACTCCTCGTGCAGTGGGAAAAAAATGCACTGCTGTGTGTTCCATATGTAGAGGAACTATCGAGGAGACGACGGGGACAACCTTGAACTTCAATTGTCATTTGGCGAGACTCCACCCAGAGAAGGAAGTGACACGCTATGTTCATCGCTCCGTTGATAGCGGGGCTTGCTTGCTGAGCGATGAACTAGCTAGTGTTAACCCTCTCTCATGTTATTTGCCCTGTTGATAGTGGGCGGGGCTTGCTGAGTGATGAGAAAGCTTTTTATCTGTAGCCTGTTAACTAAGGCCCTGTCCACACGGCAACGGATTCAGGTGAATCCGATACAATTGTTTATCGTTTCGGCCTGTCGTCCACATGGCACCAGCATTTTGGGTGCCCCACAATGCAATCTTTTGAGAACGGGTTCCAGAGTGGAAAGATCTGGCAACGTTGCCGTTGCGAAGTCGTCTGGATGAGTAGAACGGATTTGTTTACGATGACGTCACAACCGCATGACTGTGAGTGCTTCACGCCGGGTAGAAGTGTAACGAACTCGATGCGAGTTGTCAACAAATCCTATAACTTGGTTCATGAAACGCGCTTACAAAATATTTTCACTGTGAATATTTATTGTGTAATGGTGCAAAGTGAGAGAGAGAGAGAGAGAGAGAGAGAGAGAATAGCCCTTAGGGCAGAGTCAATCCCGCCAGCAAAAATAGGGAAAAAAAGGAGCGATCTCACCTCTTCAGATGTTGGTTTAAGTCCTACAATACATTCCTCAAAAAGGGCGTAGAAGAACAAATTAATCCATCAACGTGTAGCATTCAATTTATTCCGGACCATTAAAGACGCCGCCTTCCGCGTAGAATCATACGTCATCTTCGCCGCCATATTGGATGGGTCAAAGCGGAGAATAAAGATGCCTCATTCATGTGCTGCGTTTAACTGTACCAACAGGTTTGCCGTCCAAACGAGATCACATGGGATTACCTTTCATAGGTGAGACTGGAAAAATACTTTTCATTGTATTTGGTCATTATAATGTAATTTTACGAACAGATTTTTCTGACTTTGTGGCTAATATGAAGTCTCGCGCATAATAGTTTATGCGCATGCGTCCTTACTTCTTCTATTGTTCTGGTGTCTCCGAAGGGACCGTCTTACAGCGCCCCTAGAGGTGTGGCATGTGTATTGCATCGTTTTCAGCAAGCGTTGCGTTGCCATATGGACCTGATATTTTACTGATCGTTGCCCATTTGGACGCGATATTTTTTTAAATAACATCTCGTTGCCATTGTCGTGTGGATGTAGCCTAAAATGGTGCAGTCGAGCAGTAACGTTAGTCCAATATAGCAGCAGAGACGCTTTCACATAAAGGCAGCAACAGCCACCGTCAAATGGTGTAGTTGGAGTCTTGTTCTCGGACTCGACTCTAAATTTTCTTTAATGACTCGGACTTGAACACTGGGGACAAGAGGCTGGACTCGGACTCGAGGTTTAGTGACTCAACTACAACACTGACTCATGTACCCACACGCAGCGCCATTAGGGCTAATTACCATGCACCTGTTCCAGATTACAGCGCGTTCTTAGAAAGACTCACTACACACAAACTTTGCAAAGTACACTGTAAAAAATGTAACTTGCAAAACTGTTGAGTGAAAAAAGGATTCTAAGTTGAATGAACAAATTTCCCTTCTAATTGTTCAAGTAACTAAAAAAAAATAGTTGAGACGCTTTTCCTTCACCACAAGTTCATAGGAATTGGAAAATTAAGTTAAGTGAACTTATATATATTCAAGTGCTGATTGACGCCCCTTAACCGATGCCACTGCGCATGCGCACTTCACAAGTTCGAAAGTTTCAACAGTCGGGTGGAGTGAGAAGTCCGTGGAAACTGACACAAGATGTTGTATAGGAGTCTAGACTAAGCTTTCCTCAACAGAGGCCAGGGAATTCCCTCCTTGTATGTCGGTATTTGTTTCTGTTTGTGTAATAATAGGCAAAGTGAAGTAGAACTTAAGTGTTGAGAGGTTTGTGTTAACTAAAAAATGTAATGCACACTAAATCATTGTAAAAAAAAAAAAATAGTCAAGCCAACTTAAAAATGTAACGCAACCTGCTGCCAAAGGATTTTGAGTAAACTCAACTTAGAACCATGATGTGCCAACTTGCTCTTCTAAGTTAATTGGCATTATTGTTTCAATTTATTTCAACTAAACAATTTGTTGGACTGAACTTCTAAAGGCAAGTCAAGACAACTCAACATAAAATACTCTTCTAAGTGAACTTAAAAGAACATTTTGGGGCATCATGGCTCAGGTGGATAAGGCGCCATACCATAAATCCGGGCACCCGGGTTCAATTCCGACCCAAGGTCATTTCCTGATCTCTCTCCTGCTCATTTCCTGTCTCTACACTATCCTATCCAATAAAAGTGGAAAAGGATCTTAAAAAAAAAGGGAAAACTTAATGTTTTTTGTGCCAACTTGCTTTTCCAAGTTAATTGGAATGATTATTTCAACATCACACTTTGAATGCACTGAACTTGCTAAATAAAGTAAGGTCAACATAAAATACTCATCTGTGTCAACTTAAAAGAGCAAGTCAGCACAACTATTTGGCTCGGAGTTGAGTTTACTCAAAATCCTTTGGCAGCAGGTTGCGTTACATTTTTAAGTTGGCCTGACAATTTTTTTTTTTACAGTGTATCTTGTGTCTCACATTACCAAGCCTTTTTGGACCACTGTGTTAATATTCTGGTTTCCTACTCCGTTTTGTATTTTGCCCTTTGTCTCTGCCTTTGATATCCTGTCTGTGCCTCGCTTGATCATTGCATACATGTCAACCTATACGGAATGTCCGTATTTTATACGGATTTGATTCAATAAACGTAGTATACGGGCGTATAAATAAAGTTATATGGATTCTTTAAAAAAACTTCAATATTTATTTCGAGCTATAATCAATTCCAACGATGATAAAAGAGCGCATAACATTTACAAACGTACTGTACACCACAGACAGCCAGTAAAGAGTCTTATGAAATCGCGCGTTATCTTGTGGTAGCGAGACTTCGTTCCACTTTTGATCATGCGCACACCGCATTGCGAGAATCCCGCCAACCGTGAAGTCATAGACATATAAACATAGACGCCGCCTTCTGCGTAGAATCATACGTCATCCTCGCCGCCATATTGGATGTGGCAAAGTGGAGATTCTTCAGCCGTCTCTGGTATAGCGTCTAGACAGTAGCCGAGAATAAAGATGCCTCATTCATGTGCTGCGTTTAACTGTACCAACAGGTTTACCGTCCAAACGAGATCACATGGGATTACCTTTCACAGGTGAGACTGGAAAAATACTTTTCATTGTATTTGGTCATTATAACGTAATTTTACGAACAGATTTTTCTGACTTTGTGGCTAATATGAAGTCTCGCGCATAATAGCCGCTCGGTGAAACCTGTCTCCAAACAACGAAGTATTTCCTTCGTAACTACGCTGATAACACTTTGTGTTTTTGTCAAACATTGGAGCTTTGTATTCATTCTGAAGGTTTATTGTTATTAATATTGAATAAAAAGTAACTGGGATATATCATTGTTAATTATCATTCAAATTTGAGGTAAATTATTTTAATTTGCACCTTATATGGATTTTATAAGGGAAATACGGATTTTGGAGGTTTGATTGACCAAACGTTGACATGTATGTCATTGCCTGTTTCTCGACTCTGATTTTTGATCACTGATTTAGATCTGTTTGCCAGCATGTGTTTAAATAAAACTCTTCCAGTGATTACATCTGTCTATCGCCTGTATTTTCTGAGTAGCCATGACAACAATGCTTACGGAGTAAAGACTCGAGTAAAACTGCTTTTAGCTCATAAAATAAAGTCCTTTTAACGGAATTTTTTTAAGTCAGTGATGGCCATTCTTGATAAATGTTAGTCACTGACACCTACGTAAGCAAGCCTTTGTTTTATGGTGTCAACATGTATTTTTAACTTGGATAACTGCGGACTTGATTACTTATTGTTTGTGTCTGGGGGAAGACGAGTGCATGGCTCAGTGATGTTTTTTTGGAGACTCTGACTCATTGCAGGGGACATGAACTTAGTTTGTTATGTATGAAAGTTCCTAGTAAAAAAGTTCCTAGTAAAACTGCATTTACATTATAAAGACTTCTGCCTAGGAAGCACCTTGACATAAAAATCTCTTCTCTCTTTATTCCTTGAAGTGCATTTTAAGAATTATGTCTTTGGTGATGGTGGACTTTGACTGATTTCTGGGTCACGAGCTGAAGGAGGCATCGATTCAACTTTTGTAAGACATCCACTATATTGTGGACTAATTTTTACCATTTTTATCTCCCCCCCGACCGAAAAGCCCAAAGGGGGATTATGTCATGGCAATGTCCGTCCATCTATCTGTCCGTCCCAGGAAGGGTACTCGCCTTCTGAAATCAACTCCTCTCATAATTTTTGGAGGAATTTCCCAAAACTTGGCAGGATTCTTTGTGAAATGTCGGTAATACGCATATTGCAATTTCATTCAATTCAGTCGCATTTTACCGGAGTTATGGCCTAGTTGCCAGTGGGGGATATTGTACTCTCAGAGCACTCTTGTTACAAAAAGCTCCTGACATGTTTATTGCGGATTTGTGGCATAAAACAAGAGAAGCAATTTGATCCATGTTTCTTATATTTATATTTACTAATTCATCGTTGCACTGCTGTCTATACATATATTTACCCTTCTACATGTACATAGCTTTTTGTTTTTTTCTACGCTTTTTATCTGTTTGTACTAAGAGAGCTAAGTGAAACCGGAGTCAAATTCCTCGTGTGTGTTCACATACCTGGAAAATAAAGTTTATTATTATTATTATTATGCTCATGTAGTCTCAAGACTCCTGCTTTGATGCTTTGTAAATATCGGCCCATGATGTCAGACTCGACCCTCAGCTTTTACTCTTCTCCCCCTTTACGTATGTTCAGGCTTTTATTCTGTACTTATTACAGTGTAATGGTCGATAGCTGGTTTTGTTGGGAATGACACAGAATGCTCTTTTATGTACTCTCTCTGCATGGCCTTATGGAGAAATGTGTTCATGCTAACAACACAGACGAGATTATGCTAAATATTGCAGCACGGGCCTCCTCCAGGTCGAGAAAATCTGACCAAGCCAGATGTGAGACTCTGCATAATCTGGTCAGATGCTCTCACGGCAACAGGAACTGATTAAATAGTGAAGCACTGTGGAGAATCAAACAATGAAGATGTCCTTGGAGGAAGGGCGGGTGGGGTTCTGTAAAGTTGTACCACTTAGGATTGGTACTATACACACAATGGTGCATGAAAGTTTGTGAACCCTTTAGAATTTTCTATATTTCTGCATAAATATGATCCAAAACATCATCAGATTTTCACACAAGTCCTAAAAGTAGATAAAGAGAGCCCAGTTAAACAAATGAGACAAAAATATTACACTCGGTCATTTATTTATTGAGGAAAATGATCCAATATTACATATCTGTGAGTGGCAAAAGTATGTGAACCTCTAGGATTAGCAGTTAATTTGAAGATGAAATTAGAGTCAGGTGTTTTCAATCAATGGGATGACAATCAGGTGTGAGTGGGCACCCTGTTTTATTTAAAGAACAGGGATCTATCAAAGTCTGATCTTCACAACACATGTTTGTGGAAGTGTATCATGGCATGAACAAAGGAGATTTCTGAGGACCTCAGAAAAAGCATTGTTGATGCTCATCAGGCTGGAAAAGGTTACAAAACCATCTCTAAAGAGTTTGGACTCCACCAATCCACAGTCAGGCAGATTGTGTACAAATGGAGGAAATTCAAGACCATTGTTACCCTCCCCAGGAGTGGGCGACCAACAAAGATCACTCCAAGAGCAAGGCGTGTAATAGTCGGCGAGGTCACAAAGGACCCCAGAGTAACTTCTAAGCAACTGAAGGCCTCTCTCACATTGGCTAATGTTAATGTTCATAAGTCCACCATCAGGAGAATACTGAACAATAATGGTGTGCATGGCAGGGTTGCGAGGAGAAAGCCACTGCTCTCCAAAAAGAACATTGCTGCTCATCTGCAGTTTGCTAAAGATCACATGGACAAGCCAGAAGGCTATTGGAAAAATGTTTTTGTGGATGGATGAGACCAAAATAGAACTTTTTGGTTTAAATGAGAAGCGTGATGTTTGGAAAAAGGAAAACACTGTATTCTAGCATAAGAACCTTAGGCCAAGTTTACATTAGACCGTATCTGTCTCGTTTTCTTCGCGGATGCACTGTCCGTTTACATTAAAACGCCTGGAAACACCGGGAAACGGGAATCCGCCAGGGTCCACGTATTCAATCCAGATCGTGTCTGGTCCGGTGCTGTGTAAACATTGAGAATACGCGGATACGCTGTGCTGAGCTCTAGCTGGCGTCGTCATTGGACAACGTCACTGTGACATCCACCTTCCTGATTCGCTGGCGTTGGTCATGTGACGTGACTGCTGAAAAACGGCGCGGACTTCCGCCTTGTATACTGATGCAAATACTGCCCATTGTGTAGTTATGATTGTCTTTAGGCTTGCCATCCTTCCACTTGCAAGTGGTAAGTGACGCACATGCCCGATATGCACTGGGATCACACACACAGCGGCTCAGTCCCGAATCACTGCTCGTGCGCTTCACTCGCGTGCTCTGTGAGCTACGCAGGGCCGGAGTGCGCACCCTCCAGAGGGCACTCGCTGTTCAGGGCGGAATGATTTGGAGCGCAGGATGCCTGCGGAGCCGAGCGTATCCGTGTATTGGCGTTGCTGTGTGCACGCTAATCGTTTTAAAAACGTTAATCTGATGATCCGCTGATACGGTCTAATGTAAACCCCACCTTATCCTATCTGTGAAACATGGTGGTGGCAGTATCATGGTTTGGGCCTGTTTTGCTGCGTCTGTGCCAGGACGGCTTGCCATCGTTGATGGAACAATGAATTCTGAATTATACCAGCGAATTCTAAAGGAAAATGTCAGGACATCTGTCCATGAACTGAATCTCAAGAGAAGGTGGGTGATGCAGCAAGACAACGACCCTAAGCACACAAGTCGTTCTACCAAAGAATAGTTAAAGAAGAATAAAGTTAATGTTTTGGAATGGCCAAGTCAAAGTCCTGACCTTAATCCAATCGAAATGTTGTGGAAGGACCTGAAGCGAGCAGTTCATGTGAGGAAACCCACCAACATCCCAGAGTTGAAGCTGTTCTGTACGGAGGAACGGGCTAAAATTCCTCCAAGACGGTGTGCAGGACTGATCAACAGTTACCGCAAACGTTTAGTTGCAGTTATTGCTGCACAAGGGGGTCACACCAGATACTGAAAGCAAAGGTTCACATGCTTTTATTACTCACGGATATGTAATATTGGATAATTTTCCTCAATAAATAAATGACCAAGTATAATATTTTTGTCTCATTTGTTTAACTGGGTTCTCTTTATCTACTTTTAGGACTTTTAGGTCATATTTATGCAGAAATATAGAAAATTCTAAAGGGTTCACAAACTTTTAAGCACCACTGTGTGTATATATATATATATATATATATATATATATATATATATTTTTTTTTTTTTCTGAAGACTTAGCAACAATTCACTTCACTAGTTGACTGAACGATCATCTCTTGCCCCTTGAAGTAGTTTCATGTCCCAGACATTTCATCTTTCTTACCCTGCTCGAACATACTTCCTGTATAATAATCCATAATGATCAATTATTGGGACAGTCCACCTGCGTTTCTTTGAGGCCAGCACTCAGCGCCATTTTCTCCTGTTAGAACTGAAAGCACAGGCTGGGAGCAGAAGCTTGAAAGCACTACACAGATGAGAGCAAATAATCTTAACTTTTTTTTTTTAAACAGAGGACTGTCTAATAAGTAGCCCAGACAGACGTTGATGGCATTTCAATGCTCTTACTCACCAGGCACTTTCCCAATGACGATGGCTTTGATGGCATTGAAGTCAACATCTGATGATAGGTTGAAGTCTTCCTTTGCATTCTGATCAATCTAGAAGATGCAAAGGAGCTTCAGTAAACAGGGATGACTGTCATGCTGAAAAGGGCTTTAGCACTTTCATGTTTCAAATGCTCAGGAGCGTTATTCGTCCACAGTGAGGCTTTTTTTAATTAAAGCTGCTTTTCAAAGCTGTTTAAACATGCCGTTGTGTGGCGCAGAGTCTCTTATTGCTCCGCGGGGGAAGACAAATTGGGAAGTGCTCGAATAGGGAAAGAAAGATTGCCGAGATGAGCTCACATCTTTGAAACGCAATTATCATGAAGGCTTAGACTAATTGGCGAAGGTTATCCACTGAGTAACACTCGTCCGAGACGCATTTCGCCTCAACGCAGCAGACTGAGTATTGACTCGAGGGTTAAAGTGAATGAACTGAAGAAAAGTACAACTTCTCATTCAACAATACATTTTCAAGGCACAGTAGAATGAACTGCAGTTTTATTTTCTTACATCATAACTCGATGAGATACTGAGTTATACAGGGGCGACACTAAATCAGGTTCCATCATGAAAGCTGATTTGATTTGCTAACTCGAACATTTTCAGGACTTTCCCCAAACGCAAATACGCAGCGCTCCACCACACTGTGTGATGTCAGTGCCGCGCTGTCACTTTCACACCAGGTCTAGACTATCCTGGTACTCAACCCAGATGTGAAAATAAAGTGTTTCGACTGCCATTCGCAACCACACATAAAACCACGTTCTAAGCGCTGGTCACTAGATGGCACTGTTGTGTGATTTGACCTCAATTCTGTTCCTGGCAGCCTGGAACTGGAAAATGAAGAGGCATGCTATATTGTTCAATATTATACAACCCCGATTCCAAAAAAGTTGGGACAAAGTACAAATTGTAAATAAAAACGGAATGCAATAATTTACAAATCTCAAAAACTGATATTGTATTCACAATAGAACATAGCCTGGCAAGCCAGACTAAATGTGAATATTTAGTCTGGCCTCGATCCGTAGACATTTCCGAAGCGGGTAGGAGGAACAAACCGCTGTCTTTCAAACTGTCTCTGTGCGTATAGGCCAACGCTCTGACCAATCAGCGCAACAGTGACTGTGACGTAGTCAGAGCGACAGAAAGCAGTGGGGGAAACCTTGAAATAAATAATTTTTTAAAATGCGTATTAATTAATAAACAGGTTCTAGATATTAAGAAGTTTGGAGATAATGACCACAAGTTTGGAGTCTGTACCACATACTTAACATACACATTTTTTTCAAGGGTTTGCTTAAACTGTTTTTGAGAGTTTTTATTTTTATTTAGTGGTGTTTGGTGAAATAATTTCCCTTAAATTTAAAATAACGGGAAAATAAGAAACAATCAAAAAGTAATGTTTCAAAGCTGTTTATTAATTCTTCGTACTGCACAAACTAGCCCCATCCTTTTGGCTACGAGCGGAGCCAGCTGGTAGATCAGACTTTTGCCATAGCCGGTCGGCAAAACAGCGAAAACGCCCTTCTTGAAAAGGAATGAGCGGAGAGCCTCTTCCTGCTCATGTTTCAATGAAAACTCCAAGTCTAATTCTTCTAAAACTGATTCCAAAGCGGAGTCAAACGCGCGCTGTTCACTAACCGTAGCCATCTTTCCTGTTGTGCTTTCTCCAGCGTCGCGCAGCTTTGTCATCACTCCTGCAAAAGCCCGCCCAAAGAAGCCAAACAAAAACCTTGCGTTGTGATTGGCGGGCACGATTTGATGCCCGGGGTGTTTTTGTTTATATGGTGCGAGGCTAGACCCACTCGTAGGCAAAAATATATTTGGACGCTAGGCGGGTGGGTCTAGTTTACTAGGCTAAATAGAACATAGACAACATATCAAATGTCGAAAGTGAGACATTTTGAAATTTCATGCCAAATATTGGCTCATTTGAAATTTCATGACAGCAACACATCTCAAAAAAGTTGGGACAGGGGCAATAAGAGGCTGGAAAAGTTAAAGGTACAAAAAAGGAACAGCTGGAGGACCAAATTGCAACTCATTAGGTCAATTGGCAATAGGTCATTAACATGACTGGGTATAAAAAGAGCATCTTGGAGTGGCAGCGGCTCTCAGAAGTAAAGATGGGAAGAGGATCACCAATCCCCCTAATTCTGCGCCGACATATAGTGGAGCAATATCAGAAAGGGGTTCGACAGTGTATAATTGCAAAGAGTTTGAACATCCAATCCAATCCAATTTTATTTATAAAGCACAGTTTAAATAAACACAAAGGTTTCCAAAGTGCTGTACAATAAATAAATACAATAAAACTATACAATAAAATAACACCATAGAACATAAAAAATAAATAATTAAATAGGCTGTCCACTCCAAATAAAATATCTGTGTACATAAAATCAACAACCTACACGGTGTTAAAAGCCAAAGAAAAAAGGTGCGTTTTAAGAAGAGTTTTAAAATTAGACAGTGAGGAGGCCTGTCTAATGTGCAGTGGCAATGCATTCCATAATTTTGGAGCTGCAACCGAAAAAGCCCGGTCCCCTCTGAGCTTCAGCCTAGTCTTGGGAACTCTCAGGAGCAGCTGATCAGCTGACCTGAGAGCTCGGCTGGGTGTACAGGGGTATAGCAGCTCAGAGAGGTATGACGGAGCAAGACCATTTAAAGATTTAAAAACAAATAAAAGAATTTTAAAATGAATTCTAAAATGGATGGGTAGCCAGTGGAGCAAAGCTAAAATCGGTAAAATGTGCTCAAATTTCCTTGTGCCAGTTAAAAGACGTGCGGCTGCATTTTGTATTAGTTGAAGATGTGCAATGGAGGACCCACTGACCCCCATATAAAGTGCATTGCAGTAATCTAGCCGAGTGGTCACAAAGGCATGAATTACTGTTTTAAAGTGCTGTCTGGGTAAAAAAGGTTTTATTTTTGCCAACTGCCGCGACTGAAAATAGCTTCCTTTCACTACTGCTTTAATCTGGCTATCAAACTTAAGGTCCCCATCCACTTTTACCCCCAAATCATTAACTATAGGTTTGGCATATTGTGCCAAGGAACCCAGATCGACTGAGGGGGTCACAGAGGTGCCACCAAAGACTATCACTTCAGTCTTTTTTTCATTAAAATTTAAAAAGTTTAGAGACATCCAAGCCTTGACATCCTCTAAACAATTTAACAGTGGCTTAAGGGAGTATGAATCAGCCTTTTTTAGGGGCACATAAATCTGAGTGTCATCAGCATAACAATGGAAAAGAATGCCATGCTTCCTGAGAATGGAACCAAGTGGAAGAAGATACAAAGAAAATAGAAGAGGGCCCAACACTGAACCCTGTGGGACCCCACATGAGAGAGGAGCAGTGGAGGACACAGAGTCACCAAGGCTGACACAGAATGTCCGGTGAGACAGTTAAGACCTGAACCATTCCAATGCCGAGCCCCTGATGCCCACCCACTGCTCCAAACGATCAATCAGTATGTCATGGTCCACTGTGTCAAAAGCAGCAGTTAAGTCATATCATCATCTACAGTGCATAATATCATCAAAAGATTCAGAGAATCTGGAAGAATCTCTGTGCGTAAGGGTCAAGGCCGGAAAACCATACTGGGTGCCCATGATCTTCGGGCCCTTAGACGGCACTGCATCGCATACAGGCATGCTTCTGTATTGGAAATCACAAAATGGGCTCAGGAATATTTCCAGAGAACATTATCTGTGAACACAATTCACCGTGCCATCCGCCGTCGCCAGCTAAAACTCTATAGTTCAAAGAAGAAGCCGTATCTAAACATGATCCAGAAGCGCAGACGTCTTCTCTGGGCCAAGGCTCATTTAAAATGGACTGTGGCAAAGTGGAAAACTGTTCTGTGGTCAGATGAATCAAAATTTGAAGTTCTTTATGGAAATCAGGGACGCCGTGTCATTCGGACTAAAGAGGAGAAGGACGACCCAAGTTGTTATCGGCGCTCAGTTCAAAAGCCTGCACCTCTGATGGTATGGGGTTGCATTAGTGCGTGTGGCATGGGCAGCTTACACATCTGGAAAGAGACCATCAATGCTGAAAGGTATATCCAGGTTCTAGAGCAACATATGCTCCCATCCAGACGACGTCTCTTTCAGGGAAGACCTTGCATTTTCCAACATGACAATGCCAAACCACATACTGCATCAATTACAGCATCATGGCTGCGTAGAAGAAGGGTCCGGGTACTGAACTGGCCAGCCTGCAGTCCAGATCTTTCACCCATAGAAAACATTTGGCGCATCGTAAAACGGAAGATACGACAAAAAAGACCTAAGACATTTGAGCAACTAGAATCCTACATTAGACAAGAATGGGTTAACATTCCTATCCCTAAACTTGAGCAACTTGTCTCCTCAGTCCCCAGACGTTTACAGACTGTTGTAAAGAGAAAAGGGGATGTCTCACAGTGGTAAACATGGCCTTGTCCCAACTTTTTTGAGATGTGTTGTTGTCATGAAATTTAAAATCACCTAATTTTTCTCTTTAAACGATACATTTTCTCAGTTTAAACATTTGATATGTCATCTATGTTCTATTCTGAATAAAATATGGAATTTTGAAACTTCCACATCATTGCATTCCGTTTTTATTTACAATTTGTACTTTGTCCCAACTTTTTTGGAATCGGGGTCATACATACAGGGCACTTTTTCGATGAATAAAAACGTGTTCTATTCCCTTCTAGCAGGTTTCGTACATTTGGTTTGATAGCATGCAATATTGTTAGCATATCGCTTATCCTACATGTATTACGTCACTCTACCCAATGGAGAATGAGTGTTCAATATGGTTTACGATATTGCATGGTTGTCAAGACAACATGACGTCACACATCGGAGACATAAAACTTCCGCGCTAGCAAGCGACAGTGACAATTTGTAAACAAACATGGCCGCCAGGTTTGCTTTGTTAAAAACGGAAGATTTTGAGAGAATTTTGGCTGCCAGGTAGCTCTGTTGTGTTTAGCTGTTGATGTTGATTTTAAAAGTAACAAAGTAAATTACACAGGGAAAATAATATTCGGTTTGACTGCGCTAGCACTGGCCTTCGCTAACGCTACACCGGCTGGAAGGTAACTGGACTGCCGTGCTAACAGCACAGAGTCACAGGTAAGCTTGCATTGGCCTTCGAGAATGCTGATATAAAGAGTGTGTGTCTGTATAATAATAATAATAATAATAATATTGGCTGGCTTTTTTCGAGGTCTATCATATTCCATTCAGCTACTTGTCATCGACTCATTCAATATCATGCTAGCTGAATGGAATATATCTATCACTCAACGCCAGCCAATATTATTTAAATATTCTGCATTTTTTTGTTGTGCAATAAAATTAAATATTTCTCTGGATTGACTGTTTCCAGTCTTTTCATTTAAAATCTAATTTTGACCTTTAAATGTTGCCCCTTGCATATTTGTCAAGGTAAAAAACAGCAAATTTAATCATTTTGAATTGTTCCTAAATCAGCCCTAGATGCCACCAAAATGCACCATTTGAAGTCTTCAATTTCAAAATTTTCCAGGGGAGCATGTCCCCGGATCCCCCCTAGCAGCCTTCGGGGCCCTCCAGGGCCCTGCATCAGTAGCACCGCTCGGATATTTTTTTCTGGGGAAAGCCCTGATTTTTAATTAAAAAGTGACACTTTTTCTCCATTTATACTTTGTAAATGTACGCTTGTAAATTTTCCCACCGAAGGATGAATAAAGTTTATCTTATCTTATTTAATGTTATGGAATGTCCATGAAATAAATTAGTTCCTGTTATTACTTACTGTTTATAATAGCAGCTCTAAACAGTCATTCCCTCACTGCTTATTCCCTCACAGTACCACAAAATCACTGACACTGGAGACTCCTTCCCAAAATGTTACATAAACATCTCGTTGAAGAAAACTTCCCCGTCGCATTTTGAAATCCGTTTATGTGGAGCATCTGTTATACAAGTCGCAATGAATTAGTTGTTACTCTAGAAACCATCATGTATTAGAACGAGTTCATTAATATAAATATGTGATTTGTCTCGTAGCTGAAACGATGATCAGAGACGACTTGGTAGAAAATGAATCAACACCTTCTGACCAATCAGATTCGAGAACTCAACAGCGCTGTTGTATAAAGCTGCATAATTACCGGGTAGAACTGAATAACTGAATAATACTGTACTTAGTACACGTGTTAATCTAAAACGTTTGTCATTTTGGAATTATCGTGCATACATGGTTCGAAGGTGTTTGTTATGTTTACTACAGGATTACAGTACCTGTATCAAAGATCAAGCTGATTAGTTAAATAACGTGAGCTAGCAAATCATGCCAGCTAGCTACCAGATCCTGCTAGCTAAACTTGCTCTCCTGAGAAGAATAACCACTACAATCAATAAAAAGCTTCTTCTTCTAGTCTGACCTGAATACTGATGCTCTCCAGGATTCTCCTGATAGCCACTCGGTGCAGCTGTCCATTGGCCAGGTTCTTAACGCTCGATCGGAACACCTCAGCATCTCTGTTATTCTGCAGTTTGTACTTCAGCTCCAGTTGACCTTTAAAAAGCACAGAACATCTCGTTACACATGTTACACGTGAGATGCTGCCACTGCAGCCCTTTTGTCATGAACAGTCACAATGAATAATCTATAATCAATAATCTACCTGATTACAGCAGGATGGAAACATCAATATGCAACAACACTAACTCACATTAATGGCACTATAAAGCTGTCTGCTAAGAAGATTAGTATTTAATCCACTGTCAAAACACACACTAAAAGAAAAGTTCATTTTCATACGTTTGAGGAATTAGTGTCCAAGTCGAGGTAAATTGTAAAACGAATGTACTTGAGAAATCCAGAGAGTAAAATTATCAACTTGCAGTGTAGATTCGCTTCTCGGCCTTTTGGCTATAAGTGTAGTATCTGTTCTTATCAGTTTAATATCTGATATGGTCTCTGAATGAGGACGTTATATTAAACAGATTTTTAGAACAGGGAGCTGGAATTAGGGCTTGCTCTTTCTACTCCATACATCAACCTGGTATTGCAGTACCTCCAGTTTTTTGGGCGGCATGGTGGTGTAGTGGTTAGCACGGTCGCCTCACAGCAAGAAGGTTCCAGGTTCGCGGCCGGCGAGGGCCTTTCTGTATGGGTTTCCTCCGGGTGCTCCGGTTTCCCCCATAATCCAAAGACAAGGTTGACGTGAGGCGGCCTTGGGCTGAGGTGCCCTTGAGCAAGGTACCTGACCCCTGACTGCTCCCTGGGCGCTCTAGTGTGGCTGCCCACTGCTCTGAGTGTGTGTTCACTGCTTCAGATGGGTTAAATGCAGAGGATGAATTTCACTGTGCTTGAAGTGTGCATGTGACAAATAAAGGTTTCTTCTTTCCTCAAAAATGATAACACTGGATTAGTCAAGAGTACTGCTTTCTTTAAGACATAAAAATTCTGTCTGTTTTGAGAAGAAATAGAGAGCAGAGACCCTTTGGGGGTTACTGTCAAAAGAAATAGTCTCCACTGAACTCGCTCATATCTGTTGGATGACTTGACACTCTAGAGAACACACATCACTTTACATGCGGAGTAACATGCAGATGTAGTGGTTAGCACAGTCGCCTCACAGCAAGAAGGTTCCGGGTTCAAGCCCAGCGGCCAACAAGGGCCTTTATGTGCGGAGTTTGCATGTTCTCCCCGTGTCCACGTGGGTTTCTTCCGGGTGCTCCGGAATCCCCCCCCATAGTCCAAAGACATGCAGGTTAGGTTAATTGGTGGCTCTAAATTGACCGTAGGTGTGAATGTGAGTGTGAATGGTTGTTTGTCTCTATGTGTCAGCCCTGCGATGATCTGCCGACTCGTCCAGGATGTACCTCGCTTCTTGGCCATAATCAGCTCGGATAGGCTCCAGTTTGCCCACAACCCTGCACAGGATAAGTGGTTACAGATAATGGATGGATGGTAACATGCAGAGACATCTATAGCTGTCAGGGATCTGATAAACTGTCGACTGACCCTCCTAACACGAATTCCCTGAGATGATCAGGCTTGAGTTTCCTAAAAGCATCGCAGCACAAAGATCGTCGTTAAATGATAGAGTGAGCAGGACAGTGAATGCTCTCTCTCTCTCTCTCTCCCTCCTAGTTAAGATGCTCTTAGCATTAAGATGCTTTTGGGACACCCACCCCAGATCAGTTAACTTTATTAAAAGAGTATAAGACTAAGTTTACCAGTCAAGAACAAGATTAAAAAAGGATAAAACCTAAACTAGAGAGTCATACGACCAAGATGAATGGATGCAATGTTAAAAATATAAATGTAACTAGAAGACCATGATTACAAAAAGGTCTTATAAGCAAGAGCAGACAGTGCTAGAGGATGGGGAAGGTAGTGTTGTAGTCATCACCACCAAAACTGAGACCAAGTCATGGCCAAGACCAAAGTGTATCAAGACCAAGACAAGATCAAGACTTTTTGAGGGGTTGAGATCAAGTCAAGACCAAGACCAAGGCAGGGCAAGACTTAGGCCATGTACACACGTAGCCGGGTATTTTTAAAACCGAACATTCCCCCCCCCCTCCGTTTATAAAAATGTTTTATCCACACCTCCTCGTCTTTGAAAAAAATCCCTTCCACACATAACCGAACATCTGCGTTTTCAATCACATTCATAAGCATTCCAAACCTGTAGATGGCATTATTTCCCCAAATCCTACCCCCTAATCACATCAGAATAGCCCTCTGTTGGCGTCACTTCCGCCTAAACATAAAACATGACGCCAAGCTCGTTCGTCTGGACAGACTCGGAGACAGAATTGCTTCTAAACACAATTTTGGAGTATAAACTTCAAAAGACGCAAGAAAACGTTGATTGGGAATCTTATCAGTAGTTGGGCTTCTAAAATTAAACATGTAAATAGCACCTGCACAATAATTAACGCTTTCAAGGCACTACTCCGATCCATTACTCTTTGTCCATGCTTAATCTGGCTTCTGCAGTAAACAAAGGTCGCACGTTTGACGTCAGGGCAGATTTGTTGTCATTTTTTTTGGCGCAGATTGTGACGTTCTAAAACGCAAAACTCCGGTTATCTCTGTCTACACGAAAAGGCATACACGAAGTTTTCAAAAATCTTCACTTTGCCCGGAGTTTTTTTAAATATTCGTTTTTGATGTGTTTTCATGTGGATGACAGGCCAAAACGTAGAAAAATATCTTCGATTTAGCAGATACCCGGCTACGTGTGGACGGGGTCTTAGTCAAGACCAGGACCAGACCAGTGGGTGTGAAGGGGGTTGGGGAGGGGGGTGACAGCCATTAACAGGAAGAAAATTTTCAAATTAGCAATGAGTCACTTTATTGGTTGCATTTGAAGCAGGAAATTTAACATTTAATCACACTAACAATGTTAACAAATAAATCAGGCAACTTAATGAAATCCCCACAGTTGTGGTCTTGTCTGGTTTTGAAATTAAACCCCGAGTACTCTGTGTCTGAGACTGAGACAAGACCTAGTAAAAATATGGTTGATTCCAAGACAAGACCAAGACTTTCAAAAAGACCGGTCTTAAGTACTACCACACTAGGGGAAGGTTTGAAAATATCATGTCATAATTTCTCATGTTCGAGAATTAAGGCCAATACCTTATTTGTCACATGTACAGTACATTACAGCACAGTGAATTTCTTTTCGTAACATATCCCAACTTGTGGGCGGCACGGTGGTGTAGTGGTTAGCGCTGTCGCCTCACAGCAAGAAGGTCCGGGTTCGAGCCCCGTGGCCGGCGAGGGCCTTTCTGTGTGGAGTTTGCATGTTCTCCTCGTGTCCGCGTGGGTTTCCTCCGGGTGCTCCGGTTTCCCCCACAGTCCAAAGACATGCAGGTTAGGTTAACTGGTGACTCTAAATTGACCGTAGGTGTGAATGTGAGTGTGAATGGTTGTCTGTGTCTATGTGTCAGCCCTGTGATGACCTGGCGACTTGTCCAGGGTGTACCCCGCCTTTCGCCCATAGTCAGCTGGGATAGGCTCCAGCTTGCCTGCGACCCTGTAGAACAGGATAAAGCGGCTAGAGATAATGAGATGAGATGAGATCCCAACTTGTTAGGAAGTTGGGGTTTGAGCCATGAAACAGCTACCCCTGGAGCAGAGAGGGTTAAGGACCTGGCTCAAGGGCCTAACAGTGGCAGCTTGGCAAAGCTGGGGCTTGAATAATCAACCTTCTGCTCAGTAATCCACAGCCTTAACTGTTGAGCATCCCCGTCCTGCATATTTGCATGTTCTGCTTGTCTTGGAGCATATCACTATAGTGCCATTGTATGCAAATCCTTGGGCAACCATATTTCATACTGTGTTTTGTTGATTTTTGAGACAAAAGTGGTGGTGCATAGTGTTGCTTGTACAAACATGATTTGCATGGAACAGTCATCAGCAGGAACCCTTATCACAAAAGTGAACACTTGACTCATGCAATCTACATAATATCTATGGAGATAAGCTCTTTGTAAACTCTCCAAACTCTTTGGTGACAATCACCAAAGGTAGTAAGTTTGGAGTAGCATTTGATGGAAAGGAAACCTTGCCAACTGTTAAACATGGGGTGGATCTTTTATGCTTCTGGGTTGTGTAGCACAGGAAACATTGAACAGGTAGATGGAATTGAACAAACATCAACAAATTCTGGAAGCAAATTTGACAGACAAAAATAGTGACACTGACGAGGATTCGTGACAAGCATGAGTCCTTTCATTACTGTGAGGAGAACTGTTCTGCTACCTTTTTGACCAGAGGAATAAAGTTAATGTCACCCTCACTTAGGAAAAACTATGGCATAACTTCTATCCTGTGCAGATCTTTACCGGAAATGTCACTAATTAAAGGAAATGACATTCAGTTGAGAGTTTGAGGGAAATACTTTATAAGGATCTTCAAAAACCCTCATCGCTGAATGATCTCACTTAGACGGCCAAGCTAACTATCCCAAAAGTCGACTGCCTTAATGACGAGCACTAAAGAGGCTTCTCTGTCACTAGCCTATGATTAACAGGCACGTCTCCTCATGTGTTTGAAATGTAAAATTCATTCCTTCTTCCTCCTCATTGGCCATGACTCAGAATTTAGAGATACTGCTCAGAAAATCCTCAGAGACATGTAGGATATTGAAAGTCTGGAATTAGATAACTTCTTCTTCTCCTAGGACTCTGTGGTAGATAAATTTACAGGACCAATAAGATGTGCTTATTTAATAGTTTGATACTTAGTGCCAGGAGGAATATCTTCCTACAAAAGTGACAAACTTGCTTGAGTAAACAGATGACAAACTTTTATGGTACTTGAATAGCAGACCTGTACTTTATTTTATTCTAGGATCCGTTTAGTCAGGTTAAAGAAGGAAAAGCTTAAACATGTCACAACAGGAGTACGTACGGTCGTGCTAAGGGATACTGTATGTGTCTAGAGCAAGGCTTTTCAAAGTGTGGGGCGCGCCTCCCCTAGGGGGCGCCAGAGTTCTTCAGGGGGGCGCAACGTGAGGAAAAATAAACCAGAATAAGTTACTATTGCGGACATTTAGCGAACTTCAGCTAGCCTTTGCCAGAGACAAAATGGATCGATTTTTAGTATCTAAAGCTACAGTGAGTGAGGAGACAGAGTCTGGGCCAAGCAAAAAAACAGACCCTCCAGGATTTCGCGATGTTGCGATTTGCAACGTCAACGCAAATTCAACCAATCCCCGCGAATTCAGGGCGGTGTTGCAATTCTATCCAATCACCGCAACCTTCCCGCAAATTTGACCAATCGTTGGCATCGTCTTGAGGTGACGTCGACAAACTACCTTCCGCCTTACTTCCGTGTATACGTTCAAGAGAAGCAACATGCGCGCAGTGTTGCCAGATTGGGCGGTTTCAAGTGCATTTTGGCGGGTTTGAACATATTTTGGACTGGAAAACGTCAGCAGTATCTGGCAACACTGCATGTGCGAGTCAGTGTTTATGTAGGCTTAAATTCTGTTACTGAAAGTGTGTTATGTTTACAGTGAAGGACTGTGTGCACTTTATTTTTTTTTTACTTAATACAAGAAATTAATGGATGCCAACATTTTTGCCAAAATGGTATTTTATTTTTCATTGTTTAGGCAGCTTCAGCATCATACTGTGAGATTCTGTTCCAATTGTTTTTTTTTTCTATGAAGCCTGAGCCATTTATTTTATTAGTTTATAATTATTGTTTAATTTAGTCTTCAGGAGAGACTGCCTGCACACAGTACTAGTATTAATAGTTTTTTTTCTTACATGAAAGCTGAGGCATTTATATTATATTTTAAGGTAACTTCATGTTGTGCTGTGAGGTTCTATGCACTTTAACTTTTGAACCAACAGGTGCATTTGGATAAGTAAAGCCTATTTTTCTGCATTTTTGTAGTCCTGGTAATCTTTTATATTGGTAAAGATGTTTATAGGACCATTTCTCAGTGTCTTTGTTTTTTTAATCAATAGTTTTTCAGTAATAACTTAATATTTAACATATCACTCAATTTTAATCACAAAAAGAGAAAATCGCAACAATTTCTCGCAACTTTCACTTCCTCCTGCAATGTAATTGCAACAAAAACCTAAAAAACACCGCAACTTTCATCGTAATTTTTTGGAAAACCCCCGCAACATCAGACATTTTAGCCCGCAACAATCACAAAAAAGGCCTGCGGAATCCTGGGGGGACTGAAAAAAGAAGGAAGTATGACCACGATTATTTAAAGTTTGGATTTTCATGGACTGGATCTGAAGATGCTCCACTGCCACAGTGTGTTGTCTGCCAAGAAGTTCTAGCTAACGATGCTATGAAATGTTTAAAATGTGTAAAAAAAAAAAGATGTTTTAAAAAGCACAGATGTTTAAAATGTGTAAAAGAAAAAAATAAAAATGTGTACAACAACCATTTTTTTTTAAATACGAATGGAACATTAAGTATAGCAACAACAAAAATTGTAAGGGGGTCACTGTTGTTTATTTGCTCTCTGAGGGGGGGCTGACTCTCCCACACTTTGAAAACCCCTGGTCTAGGTGATTAGTGGCCTGGGAAAACCTCTGGCATTTTCTATTACACAGCAGTGGCAGCTTGTGGTGATATTCGATTCGAGCGCTAAAATCTATTATCTATCAATAGCTTGACAATAAAACTATTAGCCATTGAGTCTTAGGAGATTTCGCCCTAATCCAAATGTACAGGCTTAAGCAACATGGCGAGAGATGAGATGGGGAAGATTAGCAAGGTCTCACACCGTTCTTGCTGAGGAAGATAGCGAGGAATTCTCTGTAGTATGAGCTGGCGTAAAAGAGAATGACTGGCGCTTGGATGGTGCGAAAACTCAGCGATATGTTTTCTCCTTTCAGCGTCAGGTCTGAGTAGATGGAGGAGGACATCGCGCTGCCATTTTTGTTCAGCTCATACGGCTCCTTGAATGTGTATGTCACCGAGGTACCGGGTCGGAAATACGCAGAAACCTCTGGAAAACAAAAGCAGGAAATAGTTACACCAAAGAAAGTTAAAGAGTAATAAGTGGACAGAAACTTCAGTGTCTGAGGGGTACCAGATTTGGCTAAAATGCCTTAAAGCACATAAGGATGACAGATCTCCTCAGGTCAAGCTGATGTTAGATCAGCATTAACAATACTTTCGGCTCGGCAAGCTGCTAAAAATAATGGTTTTAGAAATTAGAAATACATTTAGCAACATTAGCCAGGAATAGCTGAGCTAACGTTACCTTTATTACCTTTCAGGCAGCTATGTGAACTTCATAGCTAGCAAGGCTTGCTAAAAATATCAGCTAATATTAGGTTAAACTACTGTATTATATCATTCAATTAAAAGCCAAAGCTGAGAATACTAGCAAGCTAGCTAACATTAGACTAGCAGGTTAGCTAACATTAGTGCAGCTAACAGGCTAGCTAACATTATCTTATCGTTTTCTAGTAAATTAGTTAAGATTAGAGTAGGATGTTAGCCTGTGTCGGAGTGACTAACTAACTTCAACGTAAAGCCTGGTTTATACCAGACTTGCCAACCCTACAGGTTCTACCGATTTTGACAGGTGACTACTGCCTACCAATTTTACAAAATAGCAATATGCGTGCTACAGACATACAACAATGCCTTTTACCAGGTTTCGTGAAATTCCTCCAACAATTGTGAGAGGAGTTGATTTCAGAAGGAAAACACACTCATGAAATTGTCAAAGTATAATTTTGTTAATCAAGGGCTGTAACTCTGGTAAAATGTGATTGAATTTAACAAAATTACAATATGTGTACTACCGACATATAACAAAGAATCCTGCCAAGTTTCGTGAAATTCCTCCAAAAATTGTGAGTTGATTTCAGAAGGTGAGTACCCTTCCTGGAACAGACGGATGGACAGCCGGACATCGCCATGGCATACAGTGGCATGCAAAAGTTTGGGCACTCTTACTGAAAATGTCTGTTACTGTGAATAGTTAAGTGAGCAGAAGATGAACTGATCACCAAAAGGCATAACGGTAAAGACGGCACATTTCTTTACAGCGTTTTCTGCAAGATTTGTGTATTATTTTTGTTTTGTACAATTGGAGAGTGAAAAAAGAAAAGGAACACCATGCGAAAGTTTGGGCAGCCCAATACATTTGAGTTCTCAGGTAACTTTTACCAAGGTTCCAGACCTTAATTAGCTTATTGAGCTGTGGCTTGTTCAAATTCTTCGTTAGGAAAGGTCAGATGATGCAGATTTCATAGCTGTATAAATTCTCTGACTCCTCAAACTTGTCCATAAAATCAACAGCCATGGGCTCCTCTAAGCAACTCCCTCACATTCTGAATAATAAAATAGTTGATGCTCACAAAGCAGGAGAAGGCTACAAGAACGTAGCAAAGTGTTTTCAGGTAGCTGTTTCCTCAGATCGTAATGTTATTAAGAAATGGCAGTTAACAGAAACAGTGGAGATCAAGGTGAGGTCTGGAAGATGAAGAAAACTTTCTGAAAGAACTGCTCGTTGGATTGCTAGAAAGGCAAATAAAAACCCCTGTTTGACTGCAAAAGACCTTCAGAAAGATTGAGCAGACCCTGGAGTGGTGGTGCACTGTTCTACTATGCAGCGACACCTGAACAAATATGACCTTCATGATAGAGTCATCAGAAAAAAAACCTTTCCTGCGTCCTAGCCACAAAATTCAGCGTCTGAAGTTTGCAAATGAACATCTAAATAAGCCTGATGCATTTTGGAAACAAGTCCTGTGGACTGATGAAATCAAAATAGAACTTTTTGGCCACAATGTGCATGCACTGTCTGTTTGGAGAAAAAAGGGTGCCAAATTCCAGGAAAAGACCACCTCTCCAACTCTGAAGCATGGGTGTGGATCGATCATGCTTTGGGGTTGTGTTGCAGCCAGTGGCACAGGGCACATTTCACTGGTCAAGGGAAGCATGGATTCGAATAAATACCAGCAAATTCTGGAAGCAAGCATCACACCATCTGTAAAAAAGTTGAAGTTAAAAAGAGGACGGGTCCTACAATAAGATGATGATCCAAAACACACCTCAAAATCTACAATGGAGTACCTCAAGAGGCCCAAGCTGAAGGTTTTGCCCGGGCCCTCACAGTCCCCTGACCTAAACATCATTGAAAATCTGTGGATAGATCTCAAAAGAGCAGTGCATGCAAGACAGCCCAAGAAACTTGTAGAACTGGAAGCCTTTTGCAAGGACGAATGTGTGAAAATCCCCCAGTTAAGAACTGAAAGATTATTAGCGGCTACAAAAAGTGTTTTCAAGCTGTGATACTTGCCAAAGGGGGTGTTACTAGGTACTAACCATGCAGGGTGCCCAAACTTTTGCTTCGGGCCCTTTTCCTTTTTTGTCATTTTGAAAATGTAAAAGATGAAAAAAAAAATTTTTTTTTGCTTAAAATATAAAGGGAATGAGTCATCTTTAACTTTATGCCTTTTGGAGATCATTTCATCTTCAACTTGCTTAACTGTTCACAGTAACAGCAATTTTGACCAGGGGTGCCCAAACTTTTGCATACCACTGTAATCCCCCTTCGGGCCTTTCGGCCAGCGGGGGATAAAAATACTGCATTACAAAATAAATCAGCAGACACTGTTGGATTTGCTCTTCTGATCTCTTTTCAGCACAGGGGCTACAAGTATACAATGTCAAATAGTCATATTAAGTGAAGCCGAGACCCAGTGGAACGGCGTGATAATGATGTTGAATCTAAACTGTATCGCTCCATCATGCCATTTCATTGGTTCTCGTTATAGTTCTAGCCAACTGGCAATGAACTCACATATTACAACAAATTGTGCCAGAAATTTGTAAAAACCAAACACACTCCGGTGATCACGAACAATGAAAACTCAGAAGAAGAAAAAAACATTCACTACGACAACAAGTTCAAGGCGACTTGGTCACTGGCTCATCCAGCATCAAAGCATACATTTTGTGAAGTACGTTGATCCGATTTCTCGGTCAAATTTCTAAATTTCATACCCACAGATCCCCCCAGAAGAGTGTGACTGCATTGCACAAGCTGATCTACTGCTTTTCATTCTCAGGGGGTTGCCAAGTATGCTTATACTTATGCATCCGAGTCTCAGTAAACACCTGAAGGCGTTGTGTGCTAGCAGTTGCAAGGGTATCTGTACTTCTGTCCACGAGGGAGCAGAAACTAAAAACTGAAATAAAAACTAGTGAAATGTCTAGAGGGAAGACATGTACAGTAAAGAGAAGAATTCTCTGTGCATACGGTCTGCTACTGGGTTCTAAGTCACGGCTAGAACACGGATATAGTGCTATTAGTTACAACCCCAATTCCAAAAAAGTTGGGACAAAGTACAAATTGTAAATAAAAACGGAATGCAATAATTTACAAATCTCAAAAACTGATATTGTATTCACAATAGGACATAGACAACATATCAAATGTCGAAAGTGAGACATTTTGAAATTTCATGCCAAATATTGGCTCATTTGAAATTTCATGACAGCAACACATCTCAAAAAAGTTAGGACAGGGGCAATAAGAGGCTGGAAAAGTTAAAGGTACAAAAAAAGGAACAGCTGGAGGACCAAATTGCAACTCATTAGGTCAATTGGCAATAGGTCATTAACATGACTGGGTATAAAAAGAGCATCTTGGAGTGGCAGCGGCTCTCAGAAGTAAAGATGGGAAGAGGATCACCAATCCCCCTAATTCTGCGCCAACAAATAGTGGAGCAATATCAGAAAGGAGTTCGACAGTGTAAAATTGCAAAGAGTTTGAACATATCATCATCTACAGTGCATAATATCATCAAAAGATTCAGAGAATCTGGAAGAATCTCTGTGCGTAAGGGTCAAGGCCGGAAAACCATACTGGGTGCCCGTGATCTTCGGGCTCTTAGACGGCACTGCATCACATACAGGCGTGCTTCTGTATTGGAAATCACAAAATGGGCTCAGGAATATTTCCAGAGAACATTATCTGTGAACACAATTCACTGTACCATCCGCCGTTGCCAGCTAAAACTCTATAGTTCAAAGAAGAAGCCGTATCTAAACATGATTCAGAAGCGCAGACGTCTTCTCTGGGCCAAGGCTCATTTAAAATGGACTGTGGCAAAGTGGAAAACTGTTCTGTGGTCAGACGAATCAAAATTTGAAGTTCTTTATGGAAATCAGGGACGCCGTGTCATTCGGACTAAAGAGGAGAAGGACGACCCAAGTTGTTATCAGCGCTCAGTTCAGAAGCCTGCATCTCTGATGGTATGGGGTTGCATTAGTGTGTGTGGCATGGGCAGCTTACACATCTGGAAAGACACCATCAATGCTGAAAGGTATATCCAGGTTCTAGAGCAACATATGCTCCCATCCAGACGACGTTTCTTTCAGGGAAGACCTTGCATTTTCCAACATGACAATGCCAAACCACACACTGCATCAATTACAGCATCGTAGCTGCGTAGAAGAAGGGTCCGGGTACTGAACTGGCCAGCCTGCAGTCCAGATCTTTCACCCATAGAAAACATTTGGCGCATCATAAAACGGAAGATACGACAAAAAAGACCTAAGACATTTGAGCAACTAGAATCCTACATTAGACAAGAATGGGTTAACATTCCTATCCCTAAACTTGAGCAACTTGTCTCCTCAGTCCCCAGACGTTTACAGACTGTTGTAAAGAGAAAAGGGGATGTCTCACAGTGGTAAACATGGCCTTGTCCCAACTTTGAGATGTGTTGTTGTCATGAAATTTAAAATCACCTAATTTTTCTCTTTAAATGATACATTTTCTCAGTCTAAACATTTGATATGTCATCTATGTTCTATTCTGAATAAAATATGGAATTTTGAAACTTCCACATCATTGCATTCCGTTTTTATTTACAATTTGTACTTTGTCCCAACTTTTTTGGAATCGGGGTTGTATTCGGTCAACCAGACAGAGAACAAACAACTAGGGATTTTGCAGATTTCCTTCACAGAAAAATTCAGAATGCAGCTTTATGTTGGACGTCTGCATTTTTCCAGATGCTTTCTATGAGAGAGTCAACATTTGCAGTCAGGTTAGAGAATTACATTGGTAATACTGTATTACTCTAATTTCCACAGAAGAATGGTCAACTTCTTGTCAAAAATGTTTCTGGGTTCCTATGTAATACCTCCAGACCTCAACCAATCACTATTTTCGCAACAGCTGGTTGACTGAGGGTGCACTGTTAGGATTTTGTAAGCGTGTACAAAATCCTAACTTCCCACTTCGTAGCTTTCATTGATTAACACGAATGCGTCCAAGGATAACTCAAACCTCTGGGCTAACATCTGTCTTAAAGAGACAGTGTGTAAAATATGGCTGAGAAAATTGCCGTTGCTTGCCTTACCTTTGTGACAGAAGGTACCAGAGTATGAAGAGGCACCACAGTTGCAGACGAAACCATTATGCTTGTCTAGGCACTGGCCCTGGTTCTGACACAGGTGCCCATAGCTGGTGCAGTGGCCTGGACATCCGGGGCGGACGCCAGGTGTGATCTTTGCTCGCTCCTCCAGATCCAGCGTCTTCCCGTTCAACTTCAGTGACCGGATACAGCCCAGGAAGCCCTTCTGCCTCGATGCAGTTCCTCCTGAAGAGCACAACAAACAGGCTGGACATTTTCTGTACTACATCATATTTTATACAAGGTGACATTATGGAGATAGGGTTGTTCTCTAATGGTATGCCGTTGTCAACAACAAGGATGGTGGAAGCTGTTTTAAATAAGATGATGAAAGGGATATTGTGGGTGGAACAGACTCAAAAGGCAAAGTTGGCTTTTGTTGAACGCTGCAGTTCTGTCTTCGAATTCAACCCTGGCATCCGTGCCTATTCAAAACAAATGATCAGGGTGCTCTATTCTCTTCTCATCAAAGCCCAACCTTCTGTTATTCTTGCAGCTTCTAGTTCAGAACCTCACTCTGCTTTGTATGTTAATTGCTCTACAGAAAACAATCATTTTCAAATGTTATTGCTACAGCACTATGTATGGTGAGCTATTCACTTCGCATGCAAATTCAATCACTCGGCACCGCCTTTGTATTACTCTTTTCCATCTTAATGTAAATTTTCGAGCAGAAAAAAAAACAGTCTTCAAATCAGAGCATTCAAATCATCACATCTCAAGCAAAGGAAGAAAATGTGGCAGGAAAAACAGAAATCCATCAGCCCTAATTTTCAAACGTATTTGGCTAAAATGAAATGGAAAACTGCAGTGGAGGATTTGAGAGCGCTGAACCACAAAATGACTGTACAATGCAACATTTGGACAGGTACAATGGCAAATCTTGTCATAAAAACAGCAATGTTGGCACTTAACATAAAGGTTCAAAAAAAAAAAAAAAAAAATATATATATATATATATATATATATATATACACACACACAGTGGAGCAAAAAAGTATTTAGTCAGCCACCAATTGTGCAAGTTCTCTCACTTAAAAAGATGAGAGAGGCCTGTAATTTTCATCATAGGTACACTTCAACTATGAGAGACAGAATGGGGGGAAAGAATCCAGGAAATCACATTGTAGGATTTTTAATGAATTAATTGGTAAATTCCTCGGTAAAATAAGTATTTGGTCACCTACAAACAAGCAAGATTTCTGGCTCTCACAGACCTGTAACTTCTTCTTTAAGAGGCTCCTCTGTCCTCCACTCGTTACCTGTATTAATGGCACCTGTTTGAACTCGTTATCAGTATAAAAGACACCTGTCCACAACCTCAAACAGTCACACTGCAAACTCCACTATGGCCAAGACCAAAGAGCTGTCAAAGGACACCAGAAACAAAATTGTAGACCTGCACCAGGCTGGGAAGACTGAATCTGCAATAGGTAAGCAGCTTGGTGTGAAGAAATCAACTGTGGGAGCAATTATTAGAAAATGGAAGACATACAAGACCACTGATAATCTCCCTCGATCTGGGGCTCCACACAAGATCTCACCCCGTGGGGTCAAAATGATCACAAGAACGGTGAGCAAAAATCCCAGAACCACACGGGGGGACCTAGTGAATGACCTGCAGAGAGCTGGGACCAAAGTAACAAAGGCTACCATCAGTAACACACTACGCCACCAGGGACTCAAATCCTGCAGTGCCAGACATGTCCCCCTGCTTAAGCTAGTACATGTCCAGGCCCGTCTGAAGTTTGCTAGAGAGCATTTGGATGATCCAGAAGAGGATTGGGAGAATGTCATATGGTCAGATGTAACCAAAATAGAACTTTTTGGTAAAAACTCAACTTGTTGTGTTTGGAGGAGAAAGAATACTGAGTTGCATCCAAAGAACACCATACCTACTGTGACGCATGGGGGTGGAAACATCATGCTTTGGGGCTGCTTTTCTGCAAAGGGACCAGGACGACTGATCCGTGTAAAGGAAAGAATGAATGGGGCCATGTATCGTGAGATTTTGAGTGAAAACCTCCTTCCATCAGCAAGGGCATTGAAGATGAAACGTGGCTGGGTCTTTCAGCATGACAATGATCCCAAACACACCACCCGGGCAACGAAGGAGTGGCTTCGTAAGAAGCATTTCAAGGTCCTGGAGTGGCCTAGCCAGTCTCCAGATCTCAACCCCATAGAAAATCTTTGGAGGGAGTTGAAAGTCCGTGTTTCCCAGCGACAGCCCCAAAACATCACTGCTCTAGAGGAGATCTGCATGGAGGAATGGGCCAAAATACCAGCAACAGTGTGTGAAAACCTTGTGAAGACTTACAGAAAATGTTTGACTTCTGTCATTGCCAACAAAGGGTATATAACAAAGTACAGAGATGAACTTTTGTTATTAACCAAATACTTATTTTCCACCATAATTTGCAAATAAATTCTTTACAAATCAGACAATGTGATTTTCTGGATTTTTTTTTCTCATTTTGTCTCTCATAGTTGAAGTGTACCTATGATGAAAATTACAGGCCTCTCTCATCTTTTTAAGTGGGAGAACTTGCACAATTGGTGACTGACTAAATACTTTTTTGCTCCTGTGTGTGTGTGTGTGTGTGTGTGTGTGTGTGTGTGTGTGTGTGTGTATATATATATAATTTTTTTTTTTTTTAAACGCAGGTGACTCTAGGCTGAACTGAGTAAGAAATTCTTGAAATAGAGCCTTGAAAGAGAGTATACAACACAACACACAAGGAGAGAATCTCTCAAAAAGAAATAAATGCAATACAATAAAGATGTTTATATTTACATCGTTTACGAGCTCACATTTACAGTGGTGTTTAATAGGAAGAAAAAAATCAACAATCTCAAAAAATAATGGATAAGAAATGAGAAATCCAGTATTGACATATTGGAGATATTGGGGTAAATGTTGAACTCTAGAATGCAATGTACAGTAGCTATATGGCATGTTTGAATCAAACTTGACTCAGCTACATAGCTACCAGTATCTAAGAGATGAGCATGATGGCTTTAATTCCAGTATTAGCATGAAACTCGAAGCCTTGGAACTTGACCTCATATGACGTGATGGCTAAATCCCAGTGGTGCAACTATCAGCAGGTAGTCCAGTGGCTTTGTGGGTAATGTAGTAAACTGTTAACTAAAGTGAAAATAGACCAAGAAAGAATAGCTTAAATAAATAAGTTGAAATAAAAAAAAGTCAACACAATTTCATTACAAAATAAACCTTGAACATCTCTGATGGAGGGCGGCACGGTGGTGTAGTGGGTAGCACTGTCGCCCCACAGCAAGAAGGTCCGGGTTCGAGCCCTGTGGCCGGCAAGGGCCTTTCTGTGTGGAGTTTGCATGTTCTCCCTGTGTCCGCGTGGGTTTCCTCCGGGTGCTCCGGTTTCCCCCACAGTCCAAAGACATGCAGGTTAGGTTAACTGGTGACTCTAAATTGACCGTAGGTGTGAATGTGAGTGTGAATGGTTGTCTGTGTCTATGTGTCAGCCCTGTGATGACCTGGCGACTTGTCCAGGGTGTACCCCGCCTTTCGCCCGTAGTCAGCTGGGATAGGCTCCAGCTTGCCTGCGACCCTGTAGAAGGATAAAGCGGCTAGAGATGATGAGATGAGACATCTCTGATGGTCATATGTTAATTATACATATTCAAAGATTCATATACAAGTATTTCAGGGTCTCTTCCTCCTTAACTTAACAAAGAACCACATAAGCATCCATAGGTGCTAAAGAAAGCAACTGGGCTTGCTTGAAATTCTTGAAGATGTTTCACTTCTTGTCCAAAAGGCTTCTTCAGTTCTGTCTGACTAGTGGGGAGTTCCAGGTAATTGGTCCACCCTAAGGCCAGAATACCCAGACACAAACAGGACAACGTAGTGTATGCAATTCGATGCAGTGAGGAATGCACAGACCTGTACATTGGGGAAACAAAACAACCGCTTCACAAGTGCATGGCTCAACATATGGTAGGAGAGCCAGTTTCTCAGACCAGGACTCTGCAGTCTATCTTCATCTCAATAACAAAGGACCTTTGTTTCAGGACTGCAATGTACGCATTCTAGTCAGAGAATTTGAAAGAGGAGTAAAAGAAGCTATCTTTGTCAACCTGGAACAACCATCACTGAACAAAGGAGGTGGTCTGAGACACCACTTATCAGCTACCTACAATGCAGTCCTTGGCACACTTCCCAGAAAACTGAATACACATCCACACCAAGATTCAGCTGACTTCCATGACTCACATGATGGCAGAGAGAGCCAACGACCCACAGATCATCCTCATGACCCTCTAGGCTGCTACCACCATTCACACCCGGCCTCCAGTGACCCTAACACCTACAGGATGACTGAAAGGGTCAATGACCCATGTGACCTCAATGACTCTCCTTAGCGTTGCTTCTGGTCCACTAGAGGATAAATACCTGGAACTCCCCACTAGTCAGGCAGAACTGAAGAAGCCTTTTGGATGAGAGGTGAAACGTCTTCAAGAATTTCAAGCAAGTCCAGTTGCCTTCCTTAGCACCTACGGTTTACGATGACCTGGATGACTGAAAACCTTCACAAACACATAAGCATTCTATATCAAAATTCAGTTTATTATTTTTTTCCACAAGAAAGCAAAAATACCAACTGGGCTGAAATCAAGAATAGCAGTCAGAGTAAGATTACACAAGTGGCTTCCTAGTAATACTCTGCCAGTTTTGTAGCCTATTAATTAACAGCATGTCCTTATCTAAGCTATTTATGATGAAGAAATTATGTGTTCAAATTATACTCATTACTGCCAATGAAACAGAGGCCTTGCAACAATAACTTGTCAAGGTAATTCTTGTCGAATTTCATGCATACTTTCTGCAGCGATGATGTATTTAGACTATACTTATTTATTTCACTGATTAAAATCCAAATCTACATTAGCTAATAAAACTCCACATCAACATCCCCATGAAACATGACCAGACAGTTTAATTATACAGATGCATACAGGGCTTCCTCTAGGCCAATTAGTGAACTAACTGTTCACACAGGCTGCTGATGAGACAAATTTAAAATGTGTACTTTTTTTTGGACACAACCCAAGTAAACATTGTGGAGCGCAGTAATATGAATAAACTGTGTAACCATATTCCATTTTTCTTGTGGTCAACTGCACCTCCTGTAACACTGAGAAAATTGGAATTTATTGTCATAGGTTTTTTTCACTGGGCTGCTGCAAGGACCACCAGTGATCAGCTCCCACCCCTCTTCCTTGGGGAAGGTTTAGGGCAACAGCGTCTACGGTGTATGAGACTGGCAGGATATATAGTGCGGCATGAAGATCTAGTAGTCCACAAGCTAGTCCTCTGGGAACCTCTCCATGGACACCGCTCTAGAGGGAGACCACACCTAACCTTTGTAGATACACTCTGTGGGGACACTGGACTTGATAACACTGGTGAGATAAAGGTGCTTATGGCTGATAGACCGCTGTGGCAGAACACCCTTAATGCTCGGTCCTGGAAGCCGCCATAAGTCAAGTAAATCAAGTCAAGTTATTGTCATAAATGTCATATTCATGTGCACTGAATTTCTTTGTTAGATGTGAGCAAACTGATGTACATTTCCCTGAAGTAGCATATGGTATAATAAGAATTGCTAGGTCTGTGTACAGCGGCATGACGGTGTAGTGGTTAGCACTGTCGCCTCATAGCAAGAAGGTTCTGGGTTCAAACCCAGTAGCCAACGGGGGCCTTTCTGTGTGGAGTTTGCATGTTCTCCCCATGTCTGCGTGGGTTTCTTCTGGGTGTGCTAGTTTCTCCCACAGTCCAAAGACATGCAGGTTAGGCTAAATAGTGGCTCTAAATTGACTGTAGGTGTGAATGGTTGTTTGTCTCTATGTGTCAACCCTATGATGAACTTGTCCAGGGTATACCATAGTCAGCTGGGATAGGCTCCAGCTTGCCTGCAACCCTGCACAGGATAAGCAATTATGGATAATGGATGGATAGGTATGTGTACCAAAAGCAGCCCAATGGACAATCAGTATTAAAACACGACGTTTTTCACCAAGTTCTTTCACCGAGAACCTAAAATGGTCTTGTATTACTATGACATCTTGTCATAATAATCATAAGATATCTTTGACCAACTCATGGACAGAAATATATTCATACAACAACATATAGCACTAATTTTAAAAACAAGCTCAAGACGGGAACATGAGGGGAAAGCACATCACATGCACTGACCACCAGTACATTAACTGATGTGTTAGATAGTCCTCTCCACTGCCACCATCAAAACACAAATAGCACCACCAACACTAGCATTTTCTCCTGAAATCAGCCATCAAAAGCTGAGCATATCTAGCCTCGTGTGTTGAAACCCCCAGACTCAGCATATCAAACCCTAGATCAGACCAAGGTTCTGAGAGTTGAGATGCAGAGCAAAACTATTAATGTTAAGTTCTAGATCAAAGCTGACATTAAGATAAAAAAATACGAACACCAAAACCAAAACTCTGAATACTGAGACCGAAGACTATGAGTACTAACAATGAGTGTTACTGTTAAACCCAAAACCCACATTGTAAGTACTGAGTCTCAGACCAAGAATCTAAGCATCAACGCTGAGTCCAGGTCAAGAATCTAAGCATCGAGGCTGAGTCCCGGGTCAAGAATCAAAGATGAGTCCCAGGTCAAGAATTTAAGCATCAAAGATAAAACCCAGGCCAAGAATATAATATCAAACCTGAGCCCTAGGCCAGGACCCTAAGTACAAAGACTGAGTCACAGCCAAAAATCTAAATATTAAAGATAAAACCCAGGCCACGTATCTAATATCAAACCTGAGACCCAGGCCAAGAGTCAAAGTGTCAATGCTGAGACCCAGGCCAACAATCTAAGTGTCAATGCTGAGACCCAGACCAAGAGTCTAAATGTCAAAGGTAAAACCCAGGCCAAGCATCTAATATTAAAGTTGAGATCCAGGCTAAGAGTCTATGTGTCTACACTGAAACCCAGACCAACAATCTAAGTGTCAATGCAAAGAAATGGGTCAAGAGTCTAAATATCAAAGGTAAAACCCAGGCCAAGAGTTTAATATCACACCTGAGACCCAGGCCAAGAATTTAAATGTCTACGCTGAGATCCAGGACAATAATCTAAGTGTCAATGCTGAGACCCAGACCAAGAGTCTAAGTGTCAAAGGTAAAGCCAAGGCTAAGTTACCAGTTACCTATTTGCTTTGTGCCTCATGGCACATAAAGGCCTTCACAGAGCGCTTCCACCTCTCCCTGTCAGCTGCTACTTTTCGCACTTCATTCCAGGATTTTCTACCCGTTTCCTCTCTCTCTTTCTCCACTGTTCGTCTCCAGGTTATTTTTGGTCTCCAGCTCTTTTTCTTTTGCCTTCTGGGGCCGAGGTCATTGCTATGTTGCAGTTGCTGTTCTGATCCTGATCTCATAATGTGGCCTATCATCTTCTATCTATGACACTTTATCTCCTCATTCAATGGTTTCATACTTGCTCTCTCTAGTAATGCTGCTGTTCTTACATGACCTTGCCAGGGTATTTTGAGCAGTCTTCATAGGTACTTGCTATGAAACACATCAAATGTTTTATTGTTTCCCTTGTTCATTTTCCACATCTCATAACCATATAATAGGACTGGTAAATATCATCTGCAAAGCCTAGGTCATCGAATTTCGATGTTAACTTCGATCTTATGCTGTTCTCACCACTGCCAACTGTCCTATTGGCCATAACCCAATCCATAATGATTAAAAATATAAAACTGGACATGTTACATCCTTGTTTCACTTTGGTTTTAATACTGAACCAGTCTCCTGCTTCTCCTTGGTCTTCTACAGCACACTGAAAATCTTCATAGAATAGTTTCACTATTCTCACAATTTTGTCTGGTATTCTATACTTTCTCATTACCATCCACTGGCTTTTGCAGTGAATAGAATCAAAAGCCTTTTCAAAGTATATGAAGCTTAGATTCAATGTTGCTTGCCACTCATTTACTTGTTCAATGATGTTACAAAATATGAAGACTCGTTCTGTTGTGCCCTTGCCTTTCCTGTATTCTGCCTGTTCCTTCTTCAGCCTATTATCTACTTTGCCTCTTATCCGATCAATAATAATCCTGCTAAGTAGCTTTCCCACTGTGGAGAGTAGAGTGACGCCTCTTGAATTCTTTGAGATTCCCTTTCTTTGCCAGTTTGATGATAAGTTCTTTCTTCCAACTATCTGGGATTTTCTCATCTCTCCATATTGCCTTCAGTAGTTCATGGATCTTAGTTGCTGAAAAGTCTACGTCTGCTTTCAGTTGCTCTGTGATGATGGAATCAATTTGTGGCAATTTTCCATTTTGTAACCTTTTTTATAAATTCTTGCTTCTTCTATAGATAGTTCGCTGACTGAAATGTCTTCAATCACTTCATCTGGTCCATATTCGCCATTGTTGGTTATAGGGTTATCTGGCTCTTCTCTATTTAGCACCTCTTTAAAGTATTCTGTCCAGCTTGAAAGAACCTCCTTTTTGCCACTGATGAGATTACCATTTTTGTCTATAGCTGCTGTACCTTGCCTAGGTCTTTCACTGCATATGATCTTTGTCAGCCCATATAATGTTTTCATGTGTTGGCTTCTTGCAGCCTCTTCTGCTTTACTTGCAATGTTTTCAATCCATTTATTTTTGTCTGCTTTCAAACTTCTTTTCCCTCCTTTGTTGTTATCTTTATACTTCTCTCTTAGCTGTTTTTTTTTTGGACTCTCTCTGAGTGTGTGCTTAGGATTTTCTTGTTGATTTCCTCCCTTTTATCTACCAGCCTCCATGAATTTTTGCTGATCCATGGTTTCTTTTTCTTTCGTGGCCTAACCAAAACTTCCTCTGCTGTCCATACAAGATAATGTCTGCTTCCAATGTTTGCTGACCTGTATACTCTAGTTTCTTTCACTGAATTTTTAAAGTGCTTGTTATCTAACACATTGCCTATTTGATTCTTGGTTGTTCCATCTGGAGAGACCCACATTTCCTTGTGAATTGCCTTATGTGGGAATAATGTTCCTGTTATAACAAGCTCATTCAGGTCACACATTTCATACAGCTGTTCACAATCATCATTCTTTCTTCCTAACCCATAACCGTTTCATAATGCCTGTTGTCATTTCCCACTTTGGCATTCATATCCATCCATCCATCCATCCATCCATCCATCCATCCATCCATCCATCCATCCATCCATCATCTGCAACCGCTTATCCTGTGCAAGGTCGCGGGCAAGCTGGAGCCTATCCCAGCTGACTATGGGCGAGAGGTGGGGTACACCCTGGACAAGTCGCCAGGTCATTGCGGGGCTAACACATAGAGACAAACAACCATTCACACCTACGGTCAATTTAGAACCACCAGTTAGCCTAACCTGCATGTCTTTGGACTGTGGGGGAAACCAAAGCACACTCCCACACTCCCCGTGTCTGCGAGGAAACCCACGCAGACATGGGGAGAACATGCAGACTCCACACAGAAAGGCCCCCGTCGGCCACTGGGCTCAAACCCAGAACCTTCTTGCTGTGAGGCGACTGTGCTAACTACTACACCACCGTGCCACCAGCATTCATATCACCAGTGACAATCATACAAACATATCATGTGCATTCCTTCTATCCATTACATCCTGTAGCCTTATATAGAACTCATCCTTCATTTGATCATCTGCATCTTCTGTGGGTGCCTGTATATGTACAAATGTCAACTTAAAATGTTTGGAAAAGAACCTGGTTTGGATGAGCCTATCACTTATTGGGGTCCAACCGATCAGTGATCTTGCTGTTCTTTTTGACATCAGTATGCCTACTCCTTCTCTGTGGCTGTTCTCATCCCTTCCACAGAAATGATAGTTTCTCCCTCTGCAAGCTAAACTTTTCCTTGTCCAGCCCAGTGTGTTTCACTTATCCCCAAGATGTCTATCCCTCTGCTTGTCATCTCTCTCACAACTTGTGCGACATTTCCACTTCCATACAGAGTCGGTACCTTCCAGTTGGCAATATTCATTTTCTTTTTGGGTGCATCAATGGCCTGATCTGCTTAAGGGCTTCCTCTTGGTTTTGACCCTCTTGCTTCATGGAGTCTCTCCTGTTGTGAGGTGAGGCCACAGCATCCCAAAGACTTGGAAGGTTTGCTCTGTTTCTGGTTTCCATATTAATGTTTTTATTTATTTTATTTTTTTAAAGGGAGAGGGTTATCAGTCCTCAGCTCAACCCTCAACCTGGAGGACCAGGGGATCACTCTTTGTCTGTCCTTGCCCTTCGACCTGTTCATCATGGGTGACCTTACCAGGAGTACAAGACTCCGGCTGACATGGCTCTTATGGCCACAGGGACATGCAAACTGCCTTATCACGATAAGGTGGTGATCCCATCCAAGACAGAAAACTCAGGCCAAGAGTCTAATATAAAAGCTGAGACCCAGACCAAAAGTCTAAGTGTCTATGCTGAGACCCCGGTCAACGATCAAAGCATCAATGCTGAGACCCAGACCAAGAGTCTAAGTGTCAAAGGTAAAACCCAGGCCAAGAGTCTAATATAAAAGCTGAGACCCAGGCCAAAAGTCTAAGTGTCTATGCTGAGACCCAGGCCAATAATCTCTGTAGGTATCAAGGCTGTGACCCTGGCCAAGAGTCGAAGCATCAAGGTTGAGACCTAGGCCAAGAATACATATACCGTATTAAAGCTGAGGAACAGTTTGATAAGCTAAGTATCAATGCACAGACCCAGGCCAAGAATCTATGTAGGTATCAAAGTTGAAACCCAGGCCAGGAACCTACAGTAAGTAACAAGACTAAGTCCCAGTCCAAGTATCAAAGGTAAAACTCAGGCCAAGAGTCTAATATCAAATCTGAGACCCAGGCCAACAATTCATGTATCAAGGTTGAGATCCCGGCCAAGAGTCCAAGTATCAAAGCTGTGGCCCAGGCCAAGAGTCCAAGAATCAAAGCTGAGGCCCATGCCAAGATTCTAAGTATCAATACACAAATCCAGGACAAATTTCTAAGTATTATCATTTTGCTTTAATGTCAATAAGCATATACTGCATCATCTGTCCATTTTTTATTGATGGACATTTATGTAATTATGCTGATATTCTGAATAAATGACCTTTTATGTGTTGCAACAGAATACATGACTGAATACATTTAGGAAGGCACAGTATATTCAGTATTTAAAATACTCTGCATGACCCTGTTGAGACCCGAACCCAGACTCTGAGGACTGACACAGTCTTGCTGTATTTGTTGATTTTGTATTTTTTGTATTGCCTTTTTTGCTCTCTGTACAAAAGAAAGGTTTATGATTATAAATTTGTGAACTGTTTCTCTTACCCACGAAGAGCTGGCTATTGAGCTGGAGATGGATATGACCCTCAGTGGGGGCTTTCTGCACTGATCCTGGGTAGTTGTCCACACTCAGAGACGCCTCTTTGACGTTCCGCTCGGCCACCACGTGGTGCCAGCGCTCGTCGTTTAAAGGGACCGGAGTCTTTACACGCACCTCAAGCGGGCCGTTCCCCACGTCAAAGGAGAAAACGACTTCAGTCGGCACTGGAAAGAGACACAGGGACCTTATTTGATGGATGTTTTTTGAATTAATTCACTTATTAAAGAATGATTTCATACTTTTATCCATTTATAGGTACTTTTAATGCTGTGAAACGTCCATGAAACAAGTAGTCGTTCCATAACCAGTGTATTTTTTTCCTTTTGTAGTTAATAAGTCAAAAGAAATGCAACTTGTGATGTTACTATGTCATCATTCTCATTATGTTTTGATACTAAGTCAGCACCTGAGACTCCTTCCATACATATTACATGAACACTTCCTGACAGAAAAGTTCACCATATTAACACATTTTTTCTTTGTTAAACAATAACATGCATCTGTCATACACGTCCATGTTTATGAGCTTTTACTATAGAAAAGATAGAAAATGATTTTATTCTATCCACATTCACTGGATATGAGTAATCGCACGCTCTGATTGGCTACTCTACTACTAGGATATCAGCTCATATACCGTGAGTAGAGAAAAACAAAAACGGTGGCTTTGTTATCAAGTATTTAAAAGAAATAAACATAGCTAAAAGAATAGAGTGAGCCGTCGTCCCCCTGCCCAATATCTCCTGTTCCACGCTCCAGCCCAGTCGGTGGTGGTAATGCACTTTTAAATTGATTTGCCAACTGCAAAAAACCCTAAAGAAGAAGAAGAAATGGCAGATCTTGTTGCTGAACCAACCAAGGACGAAATAAAAACTATTCGAAAACAAAACCCCAAAAAATAAAAAATAAAAAAAAGCAGCAAAATATGGAATAAAAGTATTTGACGATAAGAACGTATATGAGTGATTCCACGGTTATGGGTACTGAAATGGGGACATGAACTTATTTTAAAAATTCACCTAAAACCATTTCTTTTTTATGATGAATGATATGTTAAAAGATAACTTTAATTTTCTGAGATGTAATAAAAACATATTTATATGCCAAAGTCAGAACGTAACAGAAGTGTTGTGGACATATATATTCTCAATTTTAACAATGTAGAATTACTTTTTGAAACATAGGAAGGTGATGTTTTAGCAAATATAATTAATAAACATGTGTAGTAGAATAAACATACACATTCTTTCAATAAGATTAACATGGTATATAGCTAGATTGTAATTAATTTGTAACAGACGCGAGATGGACAATCGTAACAGAAGTAATGTAACAGACATCATTTTGGAACTCATAGGCTTGACTTTGGCATATAAATATGTTTTTATTACATCTCAGAAAATTAAAGTTATCTTTTAACATATCATTCATTAAAGATTACATGTTTTGTGACGGGCGGCACGGTGGTGTAGTGGTTAGCGCTGTCGCTTCACAGCAAGAAGGTCCGGGTTCGAGCCCCGTGGCCGGCGAGGGCCTTTCTGTGTGGAGTTTGCATGTTCTCCCCGTGTCCGCGTGGGTTTCCTCCGGGTGCTCTGGTTTCCCCCACAGTCCAAAGACATGCAGGTTAGGTTAACTGGTGACTCTAAATTGACCGTAGGTGTGAATGTGAGTGTGAATGGTTGTCTGTGTCTATGTGTCAGCCCTGTGATGACCTGGCGATTTGTCCAGGGTGTACCCCGCCTTTCGCCCGTAGTCAGCTGGGATAGGCTCCAGCTTGCCTGCGACCCTGGAGAATGATAAAGCGGCTAGAGATAATGAGATGAGATGAGATGAGATGTTTTGTGACCTGATGGTAAAAAAAGAAATGGTTTTAGGTGAATTTTTAAAAATAAGTTCATGTCCCCATTTCAGTACCCATAAGCGTGGAATCACTCATATATTTTTCTATTTTTCAAGAATTATTATTATAGGATTTTTCACAAATTGCTCCTGTCATTTCGCTGGTTTGTTTACACTCTAAGCGGAAATGATTTTTTTTTTACTTTAATTTTTATTGGATTTTTTCATTCAAATACAATAATACACAAAAAACAAACAACAAAGAAAAAAACCCCTCCATTAACAGTTTATAGGTCCTCTCATTCAGTCACAATGCAACAATTCTGTCTTGTTCAGTTGTCATGACTATAATTTCTAGTGGTATTATCCTTACCCCTTCTGTAATAATTCCATTTCTCCCATTTCCTTTCAAACTGTTCCTCCCTCATTCTCAAGGTACGGTATGTGTGAACCTCTCCATATCATAAATCTCCTCCACAATGCTCAGCCACTGATCTCTAGTTGGGGGGTCTACCTTATACCAGGCCCTTGTAATTGCCTTCCTGCTAGCCACCAATAATACTTTCACCAGGTATTTATCTTCTCCTTGTACCCACTCTTGTGGGATGTTCCCCAGATATAATACCAAACAAGTCTTAGGTATCTCATATCCCAGAATCTCCCTCAGCACACTCCAGACTCCCTCCCAGTATCCCTCCATCTTTTGACATTTCCAAAATACATGTGTATGGTCTGCCTCCACTTGACCACACAACCTCCAACATGATTTCTGATCTGGTGTGTATCTCCCCTTAATCTTTGGTGTTATGAAAAACCTTATAATGTTCTTCCACCCAAATTCTCGCCATACCCTGGAGCTAGTGGCTGAATGTTGAACCTTGCACACTTTATACCAGTCATCTTCTGTTATTTCTATTCCAAGCTCTTTTTCCCATTTTTCTTTAATATAGACAGTTGAATTACCCCCACTGGCACCTATAGCTTGGTATAGACCCTTCCCACTCACGTGACCTTCGTAAACGCGACCGCCATTTTGGACATGAAGAAATAACGGTTTATGGCACAGACCCTTTCGGTTCTCGCTCATTTAGCTGCTACAATGACTGCTTAGACTGCAACAATAATACCTAACACACATTTAAGTATCCGTCGTAAAGACGTGAAACTCGTCGAGTGACGAGTGTGTTCACTGATAAGCTAACACAATCTAAAAGTAGACATACCATCACACTGCCCTGGCGCTGTGTACAGTTTACCTTCTATGGCTTGTGCACTCACTATTTGCCATTACTTTCTCCAACCCAGTGTTCGAACTATGCCGATATTTTCGGGGGGTCCCTTTTTTTCCCGGGGGGGGTGCTTGCGCTTGCCTCAGAGCGCGGATCTCCAAACACATGAGAAGCCTATCTTACGCACATATCACGCGGACTCCACACCTCCACACACGCATCGCGTTTGAAGTCATAACTCATCAGGGGAAATCGTGTCCGCATTGGCATGTTCAAAAAACAACCTCGCGTCAACAATGATACCACACGCAAGAAAATAAAACAAAACAGTCAGGCTACTCAACACATCTGATCCACAGCAGCACCAAAGCATCACTGGAAATCATGTCAACAACCAATCTTCCATTTCAACACGCGTCAACAAACAAATGGCGCCACAAACATGAACGAATCGGTCAGGCTACTGATTCCAAACCCACAGCAGACGAATAATTAAATGCATCTTACCTTAAAGCAGAATCGACCACAAAGGAAGTCTGTTGGCACACTTCCTTTCTACTAGTTTGTGTCCCCAACCTGGCAGCAGCAGTCGTTGTCATATCGGTTTATTTTATCTTTGATGTAAACACAACACTTCGGATATGCAAATGCTTCCCGTTACACACGATTGCTATGTCAAGAAACATCATTTTGCCAATATTTTAGAGACCATCCATCTTTTCCGTCGGTCAGCATCTGTCGGGATCCGATAAAATGATAAATCTTGCCTTGTGTGTTGATGGTTACTACATCCAGGTGCACAACAATATAATGGCATGATGGAAGTCTTGCTGAAAGTAAAAACTTTCTTTGATGGCTATATTCCTTTCGATGCTTCGCCGTCGTTCCTCGTTGTTGGCTGTGGTAGACTACTGGTAGTTCATGTCCAAAATGGCAGCCGCATTTGTCGTGACGTCACGTGGGATGGGTCCATAGAGCTGAGCACTGCAAAAAACTGAAAACTGAATTTGAGGAGAAAATTCCTTAATACTCGTGAAATTATCTTGCTGCATGGACAGATAATTTTACTTGACAAGACATCTTGGAATAAGTTGGTTACAATCTAGAACTAGTTTTAATAATCTCAGAGTTGGTGTCTTGTTTTCTTCTAATAGGAAATACTAGATCATTTCAACTCATTCATCTCTAGCCGCTTTATCCTTCTACAGGGTCGCAGGCAAGCTGGAGCCTATCCCAGCTGACTACGGGCGAAAGGCGGGGTACACCCTGGACAAGTCGCCAGGTCATCACAGGGCTGACACATAGACACAGACAACCATTCACACTCACATTCACACCTACGGTCAATTTAGAGTCACCAGTTAACCTAACCTGCATGTCTTTGGGGGAAACCGGAGCACCCGGAGGAAACCCACGCGGACACGGGGAGAACATGCAAACTCCACACAGAAAGGCCCTCGCCGGCCCCGGGGCTTGAACCCAGGACCTTCTTGCTGTGAGGCGACAGCGCTAACCACTACACCACCGTGCCGCCCTCATTTCAACTATATTCAAGATATTCTAACTTAAGATACCATTTTTGCAGTGTAGAAGAAAACAAGACACCAACTCTGATGGTGATGATACACGGGGCAACTTTTTGGGCAATGTTGCCGAGCAATGTTGCTGGGCAATTGCGTTTTGACTCTTTTCTATTGAGATTGGGCAACATTGTTTCTTTCTGAATGGTTTTGATAATCTCTGGCAACTTTTTGAGATAAGCCAATCAGAACACGAGTATCGAGTCATGTGACCTCCGATGAGGTTCGGATCAGAAATTTCAAACAAATATGGCGGCCGCTCAGTGTCAGTGGAGTGAAGAGATGGAGAGACTCCTCATCTGTTTTTACGCCGGTAAGTTGTTATTTTAATATTCTATATGGAGGAATTTACCTCACCAAAGCTCTAAAAAACAACAGACAGCTTGATTAAATGGTCACAGCAAAAATTAAGACATCGATTTTTTTTAGCTAACTGTAAACTGCTGTTGCCAACTGTTGTTGCCCATTGTTAGTTGCCCTGAAAAGTTGCCCTGTGTCTCACCTAGCTGCCCGTTGCCAGCAACATCGCTCGGCAACATTGCCCAAAAAGTTGCCCCGTGTATCATCACCATAAGATTATTAAAACTAGTTCTAGATTGTAACCAACTTATTCCAAGATGTCTTGTCAAGTAAAATTATCTGTCCATGCAGCAAGATAATTTCACTAGTATTCAGGAATTTTCTCCTCAAATTCAGTTTTAAATTTTTTGCAGTGAGACTAGCGGAAATGATTTTGTCAGACGTTTTGTATAAAGTTTTAATTTACTGAATTTGCAAAAAAAAATAAAAATGCTCTGTTTCTCAAAATCCAGTGAATGCGGATAGAATAAATCAGTTCTTCCACTCAATCTTGTCGTACGTGGCTTATAGCCGACTCGGTGCTACGCGCCTCGTCGGCTATCAGCTCATGTACGACTCGATTTTGTGGAATAACTGTTAAATGTAGCGCATTAATAATAAAAGCATGAGGCTTTTGAGTTGTCCTCAGCAGCTAATCCAACCAGTGTTGACATTGCCAACTGAGATGTTGAATATCGATAAAAAACAGACTTCCCTGATTGAAAAAAAAAAAAAAAATCTAATAGGACATTTTATTATTTTAGGCAGCTGGAAATAACGTTGTCATACCAGTATAATATCGTATCTCTAGTTAAAATTAGTTTCTCTTTCAAATGTGCACCAAAGCTCTGGGTGATTTGCTTCACTGTTGTAATGAGATATGATTATCAAAAGCATTAAAGATAAAGTCTGGGAAGAAATTAAACTGGAAGTTTATTTCCACAAGGTGTGTAGCGACTTGAAAATAAAGCCAGGGAAGGAAAATTAAGTGAGAAGAGAAAGCTGTCGGTCTTTAATCTCTCTCTCTCTCTCTCTTTTTTTTAATCTGCTTTTGGATGAGAACACCCTGACGCTTGAGGTTTACAGTCGGAGATGAAAGAAACTTGATGCTTTTCCTTTCTAGCTGGCAAGACCTCTGTGTTGCAATTTCTCAAATGGAATTAAATTCAGCTGAGCGTTTAGAGCAAAACACTTTGGGGTGCGTTTCAAAAATGAATATGTTTATTTCAGGTAGCCTGGGATAACATTACACTTGCGTCAACACAATTCAACTCTGGTGACTTGTCAAGTTTAAACTGTTTCCTCGTGGATTCAGGCTTGCTACGGTGATATTACGTATACGGTAATAACAAAGAAGGCATTTCTGCTCATGGTGTACGTTTAACGCCAGCTGTCCGTGTGTTCGTCTTCAATAATCCATCATCTCTTTCCACCTGAAAGCCTTCCTGTAGCAGCTGTTTTGCTTATTTTAGGTAGGAATTGTCCCTGGCTCGAACACACATTTGGAGAAGAGGGAGCGAAACAGTGCACCTTCTTGTCATCGAGCGCCTCTCTGCTGCCAAGAACAATGCTATGAAATTGCTGATCATGTGTTATGACCTCTTTATTATTCATAGCACATCTAAGCAGGTCTTTGTTCGCCACAGAAACAGTGCAGCGACTCCAACCAAAGGGTGAATACAAGCAAAGAAAACGTGCACACACTGAAAGAATGATCACCTCTTTGCAAAGATATTCGATGATAGATAGCAAAAATCTAGCGAAAGCCGTCAAGCTGTTATTCGTTTCATCACATGCTGCCACCGTACTCGGCTTCCTAGGCGTCCTTTTTCGGGTTAACATCTTACTTGACTCAGAACAATAGGAGGTTAATTGAGCTCTCTCAGCTAAAGAATTTGTCATTATAGCAGAACGAGCTTCCGGACCATGTTCAGGTCCTCTCCCGCTCTACACTCATCCATCACACGAACTCGTTATGTGGCAAGTATTTTCCACTTCTTTTTCGTTTTAATGAGGTTAAAGGCTATGAAAATCCTGTGAACATTTACAGGAGTTGTGTGGCGTGCGCTGCACAAGTCACAACTCAGATGCAATGACAAGACAGGCAGGCATGATTATTTACACTCAAGTGGGTTTCAAAACAAAAAGAGAAGAAAAATGTCTCGCCTCAGTGCTGAAATTTCCCCTGAGAGGCAGCGTTTCACTGTGTCTGTATATTCAGGCGACGGCTTCTCGAGATTATTTTTCCGTCGAGGATAAGAGCCACATGCGTTTTGTAAATAGGATTGTCAAATAAAAAAGAACAAACATACGAACAGAGACAAGCAGTGAAAAATCTCAAGTGAACAAACACACACTTCTCGATCGCGCCTTTGTTTTGCTGCAGATGAAGAGCACTAACAGGATTTTTTCCCCCCGTTACTTTGGCTATAGAGAGCGTGCACGTGACGTCACGAGGTCACGTGATATTTGTTTATCTGCCATTTTGGACGGCAAGGTCGCGCATAGAACTTAGATGAACCCGTTCTAATTATCAAGTGTGTGGGAGTAGATCTTTCGAGAATGGTTATATCTTGTTCAGCATTTGGTTGTACCAATAGACAGGGCCAAAAGGACGGCCTGTCATTTTATAGATTCCCCGCAGACGAGGAGAGACGCGCAAAATGGGTGTCCGCTGTGCAAAGAGAAAACTGGTACCCCAGTTCTACCAGCCGAATTTGTAGTGAACACTTCATATCAGGTAGGTGTAATCTTCTAATTCAATACTCCTAGTACATCTGTTAAGTTGATTTTCGGATTGAATGATAACTGCATACTTAGAAACTAGACAGTCTCTAACGTTTAAAATGGCTATGCCAAGCCCTACTACCCTGGCCTAGTCTATGACAATGTTTTATCTTTTTGGCTCATATATGCCTTTGAAAGGCCAATCCATAGTAGGGATCATACCTGTCAACCCTCCCGTTTTTCCCGGGAAATCCCTTATTTTGACTTATTTCCCGCTGTCTTCCCGTTTTTTTATTTTCCCGAAAATATCCCGTATTTTCACATTATATAAAAGTCCCGTATTTTCGCAATATAAAAAAGTCGGTAGGTCCAGAATTCATGACGCGCCTCTGACAGGAGTTTACAGCAGGAAGTCGGGCCATGAATTCACGTCCCCGCCCTCTCAGGCATCAGTAATTACATAACTACGTCCGGAAGCGAGGCTGAACAAGTGATTAGGTCCAGTGTTGCCAGATTGGGCGGTTTCCCGCCCAAGTTGGGCGGTTTCAAGTGCATTTTGGCGGGTTTTGAACATATTTTGGGCTGGAAAACGTCAGCAGTATCTGGCAACACTGATTAGGTCTGAGGTGAAGATGGCGATGCTAATAGCTAAGAAAAACATTAGCCTCTCTTTCTTTGATGACTTCAACAAGTGCGTGGCTGGAATGTTCCCAGACTCTTCTATTGCAAAGAAATTTTCCATGGGGAAAACGAAAGCCTCCCAAATAATCAAAGGTTAGCTACACATGTTTACATTAAGTATGTTCTGGCTAAGACCTCATAAATAGCCTAGTGTAAACTAATTGGTGTATTAACTTTTTTATCCACTCATTGTCTATTTTATTTTCTATCTGAAACTTACCCATTTTAAATCACTCTTGGTTTAATATCTTATATTTCTCTTTATTACTCTATCTATCTATCTATCTATCTATCTATCTATCTATCTATCTATCTATCTATCTATCTATCTATCTATCTATCTATCTATCTATCTATCTATCTATCTATCTATCTATCTATCTATCTATCTATCTATCTATCTATCTATCTATCTATCTATCTATCTATCTATCTATCTAGTGTTCCGAGGCCATGACTATGGTAAAACCATAATAAATTGCAATGGAATTGAATTTATTGACTGGTTATATAATGACCTTTCTTATTTTAGCATAAGATACGTATTTTAGCCCTTAATTTGGGAAATAACTGGTACCACTGAAAGCAAATAAAAATAAATGTATAGTTTATTCACAAATGCACTCTATAAACCATAAGCATATTGAGTTTGGGTCTTGGCTATCACCAGCATGCACCAGAGTACAGGAAATCACAAATACTAGATAGAAAATTGCCCCCCATTCAACTACACACCCACTTTTGGTGAAGGGTATGACTTTCCGAAATTTTCCATTATTTTGAGTTAAAAATCTGGGAAATATCCCTTTTTTTCAAACCTCAAAGTTGACAGGTATGGTAGGGATGGCGAAAACTAAAAAAAATCTTGACCGACCACCGAGCCTCATTAGCCGGTTAAAGTCGGTTAACCTATGAGTTTAAACAGGGATGCAAACGGCGGATGCGCCTTTTTCACGGCTGAATTGCGCAGATCCGATTTTTTTTTTAGGGGGGGCGTTGGAGTGTTTACTGTTTTTCAGACAAAAACATACCGGTACATATTTACAACCCTGTCATTATCTGGAACCGAGTTTAGATTTCGAACATTCTTACGATAAAACGTCCCGCATAGTCTCTTTATGATAAACGTCTTAATGCCACTTACCCGTGAGGTTATCAAGTAGACATTCTTCTTCGGGACCTTCCAGAGGTGTAGTTGAGATACGCATCCCGCAACAAAATATTTACAAGCTTCCAGACTCTTGTAAGCTTTGAGGGCTTTGCCAGTGTAACACGATTAATGAGAAAATTGTAAATGTCGTGGTAGGCCAGATCGGGCAAATCGCCGGCACCGCAGCTCCGAATTTCCCTGAACAAGGATTGCGGCAAGTTGTACGGATCTGCAATCCCCAACCTGGAACACTTTTCCACGTAACGCTGCCTCACGTCACCTTCAAGATGCTGAACAAACTTAGACAAGTAATCGCGCGATGTAGATGGGGTATTTTCGGAATTTTCTTGGGGATTACTCCCTGGATCCATTACACTCGCGCAAGGTAAACAATCCTGAAGCCGTCCAATATGGCGGAGTAAACACGGAGTAAACACGGACGGGTCACGTGACTGCACATCCTCTATACGATAAGGTGGTCACTCGGTAAGCCTGTGTTTCAAGTGCCATCTTCAGAGTGGTACACAGCCAACCAACCTTGCGCTTTGCGTCGGGCTCCCAGAGCAACACTTGCGCCGGAGGTTGGTCGTGCCACATAATGTGACTGCAAAAAGCAAGGTGTCGTATCCTGATGATGCAGGAGAGGTGGGTAAGTTGCCATAAAGCTGATCTTTAGATCAGCAATCATGCCAGGATATGTTTAGGACTCTTTGCAGCATCCCATCTGTGGAGTTTATGCAGCAGCTCACCAGAACCAGAACCAGAGAATATGAGTATAGGTACCATCCAGGTCAAGAACCAAGATTCTGAGCCATATAACAGTATGGTCTCGAATAATGCTTTAAAAACCTTGAGCTTAGTTTCCCTGGTCAGAGGTCCAACCCAGACTTTGTTTTAGGCCTTGAGAACACCCCATGCTTTCGACATTCCATATCATGGGTTAAGATCAATTCGTCAAATTGTAACTCTCAAACATTCTTCAGACATCTCATCAAGCAATTGAGACACAATGATTTATTGACAAATAAATTTTGCTGCATAATCACCTTCATTTTCCATAATCTGGCATATTCTTCTTCTTTTGGCTGTTCCTGTTCGGGATCGCCACAGCGGATCTCCTCCTATCCTCTGTATCTTCTTCCGTTGCACCAACCCTTCACCACATCCATAAATCTCATCTTTGGTCTTCCTTTTTTCCTTCTACCTGTCAACTCCATCTCCAGCATTCTTTTCCCAAATATACCCTGGATTTCTTCTCTGTACGTGTCCAAACCATCTCAATCTCACCTCTCTTATTTTGTCTCCAAGCCGTCCTACATGTGCTGTCCCTCTAATATACTCATTTCTAATCCTGTCCAACTTTGTCACTCCCAGTGGAAATCTCAACATCTTCATCTCTGCTACCTCTAGTCGGGCTTGTAGTACTCGAGTCTGACTCATGCCATAATTTTAAGGACTCATGACTTGACTTGGACTTGAGCACTGATGACTTGGACTTGGACTCGTGCACTAACTGCATTCAGACTCATAAATTGGAGACGCGGACTCTGATTTTTTTCTTTATTTTTTGTAACGTACCGTAATAATTTGGTGTAAGATATTTATATTTATATCTACACTAATTTTATACTGATTTTGTGCAAGAGAATGCACATTCACCTGTTCATACGTCATGTTCAGGAACAAACTAACGTTAATGGCGCTAAAACGCCTGGAGAGAACGCCGCTAGGATTGTCTGCTTTGCTTATACAGACTCCTCGTACAGTGGGGAAAAAATGCACTGCTGTGTGTTCCATATGTAAAGAGCTATCAAGGAGACGACTGAGACAACCTTGAACTTCAATCGTCATTTGGTGAGACCACACCCAGAGAAGTCAGTGACACGCTACGTTCATTGCCCTGTTGATAGCGGGGCTTGCTTGCTGAGCGATGAACTAGCGAGTGTTAGCCCTCTCTCATGTTATTTGCCCTGTTGATAGTGGGCGTGGCTTGCTGAGCGATGAACAAGCTTTTTATCTGTAGCCTGTTAACTAAAATGGGGCAGTCAAGCAGCAACGTTAGTCCAACACAGTAGCAGAGACGCTTTCACATAAAGGCAGCAACAGCCACCGTCAAATGGTACGGATGGAGTCTTGTTCTCGGACTCGACTCGGATCAATAGCGGACTCGACTCGACATTTTCTTTAATGACTCAGACATGCACACTGGGGACTCGAGACTGGACTCGGACTCAAGGTTTAGTGACTCGACTACAACACTGCCACCAGTTCAGCCTCCTGTCTTTTTGTCAGTGCCACTGTCTCCAAACCATACAACATGGCTGCTCTTACTACTGTCTTGTACACGTTCCCTTTCACTCTTATTGGCAGCCTTCTGTCACAAATCACTCCTGACCCTCTTCTCCATCCATTCCAACCTGCTTGCCTTGCACTCTCTTCTTCACTTCTTTTCCGCACTCGCCATTATTTTGTACAGTTGACCCCAGATATTTGAACTCAATACCATTTACTGTACTCAGTTTGATTATATCATAACACTGTTGGATTCTCAATTCTGATTGGTCAGAAGGTGTTGACTGATTTTCTATACTGATGGCTGCAAGTCAAAGCACAGATTTACATTAATGTGCTTGCTGTAATACCGTATGTTCTAATCTCTATACAAACAAATTATACAGAGACTTGTATGCTGGACACACTACAGGACTAATCTCGTCTCGTCTTCTTCCGCTTTATCCGGGACCGGGTCGCGGAGGCAGCAGTCTAAGCATGGAAGCCCAAACTTCCCTCTCCCCAGACACCTCGGTCAGCTCCTCGGGAAGAACACCGAGGCGTTCCCAGGCCAGCCGAGAGACATAGTCCCTCCTCCCGGGGGGACATGCCTGGAACACCTCCCCAGGGACTTGTATGCTAGACACACTACAGGACTAATATAAGACTAATATTACATAGATTTACATTACATGGCATTTAGCAGATGCTCTTATCTGGAGCGACGTACAACAAGTGCAAAAGTCAGGTACACGAAGTGCTGAATTTCTAGACAAGAAAATTCTAGTACCAACTGAACAAGTGACAGCAACACCTAGTGTAATATTCTGTTGATGTACCAATACTCAAACAGCCAAGGAAACCAACCAACCATATAATGTACAACTAAACAGAGAACTCAAAACGGCTAACCCCAGGCTAGACTGTATACAGCCTGGGTTGGTCTAGACTGAAGTGCAGTTACACAGTGGGAAGGGAAGCAGGGGAGAGGTGCAGCCTGAAGAGGTGAGTCTTCAATCTGCGCTTGAAGGTGGTCAGGGAACCAGCAGTTCTGAGCTCAATGGGAAGGTCAGTGCGCCAACGGGGAACCAGGACAGACAGTGGTCTTGAGCGGGCTGGGCAGGAACAGAGAGGAGGAGGGGCCAGGCGACCAGTAGTAGTGGAGTGTAGGGATCTGGATGGCGTGTAAGGGCAGATCAGATCCTGGAGGTATGCTACCACTTGACAGCCTGGTAAGCTAGCACCAATGTCTTAAATTTGATGCGAGCTGCGATAGGTAGCTAGTGCAGGTCAGCAAGAAGAGGGGTGACATGAGAAGAACGAGGGAGGTTGTAGACCAGGCAAGCTGCAGCATTCTGGATGAGCTGCAGGGGTCCGATGGCAGAAGCTGGAAGGCCAGAAAGGAGAGCGTTGCAGTAGTCCAAGCAGGAGAGGATCAATGCTTGGACTAGGAGCTGAGTAGAGTAGGTGGTAAGAAAAGCATGGATCTTTCAGATGTTGCAGAGGAGCAATCTACACATCTGGGTCACTGCAGCAATGTTCAATTTAAAATTGATGTGTTGTTGTTTAGCAAAGAGGATAGTGTGGTGCTTAGTACTGTTGCCTCACAGAAAGAAGGTTCTGGGTTCGAACCTCAACCTGAAGGGGACCTTTCTGTTTAGAGTTTGCAAGTTCCTCCAGGTGCTCTGGTTTCCCCTACCATCCAAAGACACGCGGTTAGGTTAACTGGCTGCTTTTAATTGCCCACAGGTGTGAATGGTTGGGTGGGAACTGGTCTAAGTCCTCGATGTCCACCCTGGGTAGCTCTCTTGGGCTAGCTAACAAATCTGCAGTAAAACAGTCAAGTACGGCTGATGTGAGAAGAAATATGGTGAAGTAGATGTTTATTTATGGAAGGAGTCTTCAGTGTTTAGGACAGATGGCTTTCTGGTTTCTCAGTAACTACTGTATGTATATTTTTTAGCTTTATTCAAGAAAGAGGAAAAAAATGAGAGGCTAGTGAGGCTATACTGTAAGTAATAACAGGAACTGTTTCGTGGATGTTCTACAACATTAAAAAAACATTTGTCTAGATACAGATGGAAAAAAATAGCTTTGTCTCTTGTGTCCCATATATACACCTGCGTCCCGAGCGAATTTCATAATTTAGAATTTCGCAAAAGCTAACTTGTTTCAGCTTCATCACATTTTAAGCAACACCTGATGAAATAAATAACCTTGGTGGCAGTGGGCTCTTGTACACTACTACACGTCCTGACCTGTACGACAGAAAGCACAATTCACTCACAGCTCAGCTCGATTCGGATGAAGTCTTTAATTCCCAGGTTTTCGAGGAACACGCCGCTGGAGGAGGAGGTCTTGAAAAAGAAGGCAATATCAGCACTGAGTTCCCCGTGGAAAGTGGGGAAGTGGAGGTAAGAAGTCTCCTTATCGAAGTGGGCCGCGTTCCAGAAGTCATCTGAAGAGAGAAAGCATTTAGGAAGGCGCCACACCATTGGGAGCTCCAAAAGTGTTTAGTCATTATTTGAACTGTAACTCAATATAGAGGTGCTTTGAGAAGTTTCACTGAGGAGCAGGAGGCTCTGAGTCGTACACAAGTCATTTGTGCTTCTGTCACAAAACCAAATGGAAATGTGTATGTATATATCTACAGTACCAGTCAAAAGTTTGGACACACCTTCTAATTCAATGTTTTGTCTTTATTTTTATTAATTAAAAGATGCTTCATATCTTAAAGTAATGATCTTTACTTAGTTGAGCGCTTCTTGACATAATATGGACGACTGCAGTTGTGGAATAGGGCTATTTACTGTTTTTTTTTAGATTATTTACTATTTACTGTTTGATCTCAAATGCATTACGAAGGCAAGAAACTCGTCCACTAATTAACTTTGGACAAGGCACAGCTGTTAATTGAAAAGCGTTCCAGGTGACGACCTCATGAAGCTGGTTAAGATAATGCTAATAGTGTGCAAAGTGTCATCAAGGTAAATGCTAGATGCTTTAAATAATATAAACTATGAAACATTTTTAACACTTTTTTGTTCACCACATAATTCCATATACATTCCATATGTTATTTCATAGTTTTGATGTCTTAAGTATTGTTTGGCAATGTCAAAAAAAAAAAATCAAAATACAGATTGAACCAGAAGGGCACTCGGTAGAGTGCATACCTTCAGCAAGCCACATATCAACATCAAAATCTAATTCCTTGGATCTAGGGTAATACTAAAGCTGTCCACCAAATTTCATCCAAATCCGTTCACTCCTTTTTGAGTTACGTTGGGAACAGACCAAAAAATAAATAAATCCTGGATCCATATCCGGATTTGCATCAAAATCAAATCAACTGGAGACTTCCGGTTGGCATTCAGTATGGCGTAGTGGTGATTTTCTCAGCTTCCAGTACACAGTTTCTACTTAGCTTAATTTTTTTCAAGTATACCACTCAAACTTGCGAAAACAAAATACTAAACGGTGCTTGAAAAAATTGTGCCCTTCAGTATAACATCTAGAACTGGTAAAACTTCAAGAAAGCCTGAACAGTCCGATGCATCGCCGCTAGCACTAACGTTGAAAATGCTACTTTGGCTAACATGCTGGTGGAGCTACGGGCAGACCTACTGACCAACCCTGGCTCACTATAATAATAAACAACTTATATAGTGCTTTTCTCACATCCAAAGTTGTGTTACAAACAAACAAAACAATTAATTAATCTACCAAAACAGGGTCAGGATGTAATTCCAATGGTGTAGCTAACCACAGTCCCACCAAAAGGCGCACGAAAGTATGTCCCAAACCACCTGCACAGCCATCACGACGCCACCGGGCAACATCGCTTGGAACAGCGCGCCAAGCACAGAAGCACCGCTGCACAGAGTGCTGGACAACCCCGATGTTAAAAGAGCAACGAGCTCACTGCAGTCCATAACGAGGAGCACAGGCATCACCTATGGTGGACCAAGGCCCGAAGAGAACCGACACCCAAACCTGGGTCCGGAGCAACACCACAACTGGCGGACAAAACTTTTTTTTTGGCATTTATCTTTTGCAATGTATGCTTTTGCATTGGACTGCTTTTCATCTTTCTTGATGGTTCCACCAGACCCTGAAAAATGAGATTTAAAAAAAAAAAAAAACATTCAAAGGAAAAACATCAAACTATATAAACACAAAAAGAAAAACAAAGGGGGAAAAAAATAAAAAGCTCCGGTGAGAAGCAACACATGGTAGCCGCGGGGTCTTAAAAGTCTTAAAAAAGTCTTAAATTTAATATTCCAAAATTAAGGCCTTAAAAAGTCTTAAATTGCTTTGCCCAAGTCTTAATTTTTTTAAACAAAGGTCTTAAATTTACTCATACTATTCTACAATGTGAAAACGTGGGTTTTGCGTAACATCAGTGAATTTCTTGGAGTACGGTATGCGCAAAGAAAGAAACAATATTGATACATTTTCGCGCCGGCGCAATCGTCGGAGTCCGTGGTGGAGAGGAGACTCCGCGAATCGCAGCATGGGGAAGTGTCGTTTTAATCAGCAGTGGCTTTCAGATGAAAGATATCGTGATTGGGTGAGGGAGGTTCCTGGAAGCGACGTTGAAGCAAGATGCTGTTTGTCGAAAGACCTTCAAGTTGTCCACTATAGGTCATTTCGCTTTAGAGTCTCACATGCAGAGCTCAAAGCACATTGCATCTGCCCTCCACCGCCACCAGCCCATCGCTCAGTTCTGCACGGTTCAATCTCCGAGTGCACCTGGAGTTGGCACTAGCACCACTGTCGAACGTCAGCAGCATCAGCCAAGCCAGACATCATCGGCAAGGCTAGCAACAACACAAGGGCCGAGCAGTGGCATGATGGGTGTCGGTGGAACCCCGACACTTCGGGCAGAGGTGCTCTGGATTTTAAAAACAATTACGGAACACCACTCGTACAGCTCGAATGAGGGCATAAGCGAACTCTTTAAGGCTGTGTTCCCAGACTTGGAAATCGCTACAACGTTCTCCTGTGGAAAAAACAAAACGTCTTACATAACAAAATTCGGTCTTGCTCCTTATATAACGAAGGAGTTGGTCAAAGACGTTAACGAGGCAAGTGGTGGATTTATCTCATTGTGTCTCTTATCTATCCACCTCCACATCTGTCTTCCCTCCCTCCCTCCCTTGTTTACTAGGAGTATTTACATTTCTTTTTATTCTTCAAAATGTAAAATGGTTGAAGCAAGTTGAATGCTGGGAAACTAAGACAAAGAGTTTGTCTGTTTTATCATCTCTGGTCATAATTAGTTTAGAGACCGTTCTTTAGGCCTTGAGTTGGGCCCTCAGTTTGGCTTTTTGGCTGATGAGTGCACACCATTGTACCAATGTATTGGCACGCCAATTGCATTTTTGTGCACCTTTAAGAGACTTTCGGCTTACCTCTTTTCTATCGATCTATCTATCTCTATCTCTCTTCCCATCTATCCCCCTCGTCTCTTATCTATCTACGCCCCTCTGTATCGCTCTCCCTCCCTCGTTTACAAGGGTACAAAATGTAAAATGGTTGAAGCAAGTGCTGGGAAACTAAGACAAAGAGTTTGTCTGTTTAGAGTGTTGTGAATGTTTTGATATTTTATTTAAAAAAATACACCCACATCACTTTTTTATTTTAAATATCAATCTCTGGGTGCATGGTCATAATTAGTTCAGAGACAGTTCTTTAGGCCTCGAGTGAGGCCCTCAGTTTGGCTTTCTGACTGGTGAGTGCACACCTTTGGCATTAATGTGTTGGTATGCCTATTGCATTTTTGTGTACCTTTAAAGGAACAGTCCACCGTACTTCCATAATGAAATATGCTCTTATCTGAATTGAGACGAGCTGCTCCGTACCTCTCCGAGCTTTGCGCGACCTCCCAGTCAGTCAGACGCAGTCAGACGCGCTGTCACTCCTGTTAGCAATGTAGCTAGGCTCAGTATGGCCAATGGTATTTTTTGGGGCTGTAGTTAGATGCGACCAAACTCTTCCGCGTTTTTCCTGTTTACATAGGTTTATATGACCAGTGACATGAAACAAGTTCAGTTACACAAATTGAAACGTAGCGATTTTCTATGCTATGGAAAGTCGGCACTATAATGACAGGCGTACTAACACTTTCTGCGCGCTTCGGCAGCGCATTGATATCTGAGCTCCGTATCAATGCGCTGCCGAAGCACGCAGAAGGTGTTAGTACGCCTGTCATTATAGTGCGGACTTTCCATAGCATAGAAAATCGCTACGTTTCAATTTGTGTAACTGAACTTGTTTCATATCACTGGTCATATAAACCTATGTAAACAGGAAAAACGTGGAAGAGTTTGGTCGCATCTAACTACAGCCCCAAAAAATACCATTGGCCATACTGAGCCTAGCTACATTGCTAACAGGAGTGACAGCGCGTCTGACTGCGTCTGACTGACTGGGAGGTCGCGCAAAGCTCGGAGAGGTACGGAGCAGCTCGTCTCAATTCAGATAAGAGCATATTTCATTATGGAAGTACGGTGGACTGTTCCTTTAAGGCCATGACGTGGACCCTACGTTGTGCTCCTTTCTTCCAGGTTTAGACTTGTTTTTTTGTCTTGAATGTGAAGATTCGACAAGCAATGCACATAATGACTTTTAAGTATATAACTTTTATAATAAAAGTATTTTTACTTGAAACATTTGTCATTATTGGGAATTTGATCTGGTGTTCTACGAGCGCATAATGGGTGCAATGTAGGTCTTAATTCTCATTTAAGTGGTCTTAAAAAGGTCTTAAAAAAGTCTTAAATTTATGGTGGTCAAACCTGGGGAAATCCTGCAACAGCCAAAATGCGCACAGCGTACTCTCAACCGGAAACGGAAATGATCGATTATCAATTTAATTAACACTAGCTGTCAGATTTGAAAATAAATTTGCTGCAATTGATTCTAAACCCAATGGAATACAGACTACGCTGACTAACCAAAATCGAATCAATTGTTCCTTGGCCGATGGCTCACCTTTCCTCAAAATTTCATTAAAAACAGTTCATAACTTTTTGAATTAATGTTGGGAACAAACAAACAAACAGAGGCAAAAACGTAACCTCCTCCAACAAAGTTGGCAGAGGTAATGAAAAACCTATGACTTGAGTAGGTGTCCAAACTTTTGACCAGTACTGTACCTTTTCAGAGTATTTATGAGTTTTTCATACTTACTGTCTCCGTGGCACTGGAGGGGACCCACCCGATATGCTGCCTCTGACCCCGGCCTGCTTACATCCCCCACTGCTAACAGTCTGATAGGCAAATGCTCTTTGTGAGAGAGGACGCCAGAATCGTTCAGCCTATCCAAAAAAAAAAAAACCCAAACAAATAAACATCCAAAAAAAAAAACCCACAAGACAATCAAACTCTCTAATTGCTGTAAGTGATAATATCCTAAGCATTTTTTTATTTTATTTTAGAAACTTTACTTACAAAAATAATTGAAGAAATTTTTCAGTATGTATGAATATTCTGTTTTCTTCGTGTTGCATAATGTGATATTATGTACAAACGTGGACAAATCAGTAGCCTGGCATGACACCGAATTCTGGGACCATCGTATTCTGTGACTCTAGTCACTGTGCAGAAACAACAGCGCCTACTAGAGGTTCACTCTGCTGTACTTGTGCCTAAAACCAAAGACTTTTTATCTTTATATATAAATAAATAAATAAATAAATAAATACACGTACACATGCTGTGGTATACAGTAATTGTATATCATGCTCCTTAATTGTGGTAATTACAAGATGACGGCTTGGGAAACAGTCGTTTCTATAGCAATGCACACGACATGACACTATGACTTCTTTGTGACAGAAAGCGAAATTACGCTCAGTGGTAAATACTAGAAAATGGCAGGCAATGCTTGCTCAGTAGATAGACAAGTTACATCATGACATTCTACTCCTAGCTACTTTCACCGCGGACGCTGCTGCCATTTATACCATGTCACGTGCCGTCGTGTCTGAGCTTTTAGAAAATTATAACTGCTAATTAAGAATTCAACAAGGCCACGAATGCTTTTTATGCTTTTAAAGTCAGACGTTTGTAATTACTATAATTCTGATGCATTAGAAATAAGCAACACTGGAACCTGATTCACTTAGTGCAGTCCTCCACGTGACAGTCACTGGTGCTTTCAGGAAATAATAACATGCATTTTGTACAGCGTTTATACGGTAAATGACCCATTTGTGCAGTAACCTAGCCAGTGGGAAGAGATCAGCACAGGTTTGAGTGTCACTGCTTGTCTGGTTCGTGTAAGTGAGAGGTACATTTTCTTCCCTGTGCAATGACAGATTTCATCGAACATTAGTTTGTCAGAACGGACTGTGTCTTTCCGACACCAAACTGCCATTTAAATTTGAACTTAAATCTAAAATTATAAAAACAGATAGTCTTGGAGTGTTGTGCTTCACTTGCACTGCTGTTTGGTATTCAGTAGTGTTGTTGTACTTAAGACCGGTCTCGTGACCACTTTTTGAAGGTCTCGGTCTTGCCTTGAAATCGACTGCATGTTTACTCAGTCTTGTCTTGGACATAGAGACTTGGGATTTTATTTCAAGACTGGTCAAGGCCACGACTGCAGAAACTTCATGAAATTGCCTGATTCAAAATGCAACTAACGATGTGACTCACTACTAATTTGAAAACGTTGTTAAGGTTAATGGCTGTCACCCCTCCCCCACCGTCCCTCATACACACTGGTCTGGTCCTGGTCTTGACTTAGTCTTGGCTTTGGTCTTGGCCTTAGTCTTGATCTTGGCCTTAGTCTTGGCTTTGATCTTGGTCTTGGCTTTGGTCTCGGTCTCGACTCGGTTGTGACCTTGGTCTTGGCTTTGGTTTTTGTCTTGGCTTTGGTCTTGGCCTTGGTCTTGATGTCAACTCCTCAAAGTCTTGGTCTTGTCTTGGTCTCGATACACTCTGGTCTTGGTCATAACTTGGGCTCGGGTTAGGTGGTCTTGACTATAGCACTAGTATTTCGATCTGTTTTCATCTGCCATCTTAAAATAAACAGAATAATCACTCTATTTGTTTGATGAGTTGTTCGGCCAATCAGACGATCTTAGAAGTTGTTTTTAAATCAGTGAATCAAAGTGTTTTCTGACTGACAGGAGAATCTCTAGGGTCAGTCAGGTTGTTGCTATGAGAATTAAATCTGTCTAGAACAGACACACAAGCTACAAAGCCAGTATGGTTCATAAACAATGGATTAAAAACACTTCTTGGAGATGAAGGTTTTAAGTAAGGAATAAAAAAAAACTTAGGAAAATAAGCAGGATGGTGTGACCCATCTGTTTCTTGCTATTAAACAATATTATTTTCCTGAAGCGTTTTCTAAACAATTAAAGTCCTTTGCCAGCACCTGGTCATCCCGGGCAGTCACCCGTCCCAGTATTAACTAAAGCTAGACTGCCTTTCAGATTTTTCAAGTGCAGGTCATAAAAAGAATTTTCCCTGACACTCAATTATTTTTGTTCAGTGGACCGAAAGCTACTGATTTCAAATCACAGACTTCCAATTTATTCCAATTTTGGAGATTTCAAAAAAAAAAATTAGAACAATTAATGAATTTAGGACTACATGTTAAGACATGACTGTGAGAATGAAGTGAAAATGGCAAATAACATGAGAAAATAATCATGTTTCAATAACTGTCAGCAATAGAAAGTATTGTACAGCCTTTGTGTTGGTATAATAATAATAATAATAATAATAATAATAATAATAATAATAATAAATAAATAAATAAAGAGTGAGATAGAGAGAGCTAGAAAGGAAGGAAGAAATATATGGTACACTGTATAAAAGAAAAACAGAGACTGAACTGGAAAAGAAAAAAACAATAACAGTGAAGCGGAGCGCTATGAAGATGTAAGGAATGTGGGTAAAGGTGAGAAAATAAGAGGAGGTAATGAAAGGGGGGAAAAAAAGTCAGGTGATACTTTTCTTGGGGCAAATTTGATCAGATACCACGGTTTAACACATAAACCAAATACACACGACATGAGTGGTAAGATGGCGGCCAGATGGCTTCACTCGTCTCTACAGTGGGGGATAGGCTCTGAGCGCTCCAGATTTTTACATAGAGCTCAGTGACAAAAACTCACAAAACTCCCAGATCTAACATGGGTTGTGCGATTGCCTGTACAAATCGATTTATCATGAAATCAGAGCCCTGTTTATACACACTGCCGTAAGCTAAAGAAAAGAGAAGCAAACAGAGGTAGCTGTTTTGTGTTTAAGCTGAGTCCAGCCTTCACAAATGTCCGTAAATGGTTATTAAGAAAACGCCTACAGTATTTGTTGCTAACTTTTTAAATTTGTAATGAAAGGAATATTTTAGTTAATAAGCAATTTTATTTTTTTCGCGGCCCAGTTTCCATCAAATCCTGCGCTCTGATTGGCTGGCGAGTTAGTCCTACAGTACGGACCCCGGTTATGGACCTCTGGCGACTCGCTCATTCACAACAAGAACAAATATAGTTGCAATTTTTGTCAACATTTATCTTTTTATAAGATTTATTTATAAGATTTTTATCAAAAATCTTATAAATTTTTGCCAGCATTTCTCAGCATAATAGCATTAATTTTACAGCATGGATAGCGATAACGACAGTGTCCACAGCGAAAGCGAGTTTTACTACCCTGAGGAAGAAGAAATAAAAGAAAACATTTCAGGAGAAAGCTAAAAACCTGTAACTGTTGCTAACGCCGAGCAAAAACATGGCTGAATCCTGAATGACTCAGTTTTGTATAAATAGGGGACTACATAGGCAGCAAAATGTAGTTTTTTTCCTGCCATGGAAGTGCACTTGTATACCGAGGAGGAAGCAATTTGCATTACAGCCGTGAATGAGGATTCAAAATGGCGGCTCGGCTCGGTTTTCCCTTTCGGGCGCTCTCGTTTTCTGTTAGAAGTTGGTAAAGAAAAAAATAAATATATTATTTACCAGCTTAAGGTCGGTCCATATGGTGAAATACCGTGATCTCGGCCTTGAATACTGACCTTGGCCAAGAGGGCCTCGCTCAGCACTTTCAAGACCTCGGTCACGGTATTTCACCATACGGACCTCCCAGCTGGGGCATGGTGGTGTAGTGGTTAGCACTGTCGCCTCACAGCAAGAAGGTCCGGGTTCGAGCCCCGTGGCCGGCGAGGGCCTTTCTGTGCGGAGTTTGCATGTTCTCCCTGTGTCCGCGTGGGTTTCCTCCGGGTGCTCCGGTTTCCCCCACAGTCCAAAGACATGCAGGTTAGGCTAACTGGTAACTCTAAATTGACCGTAGGTGTGAATGTGAGTGTGAATGGTTGTCTGTGTCTGTGTCAGCCCTGTGATGACCTGGCGACTTGTCCAGGGTGTACCCCGCCTTTCGCCCGTAGTCAGCTGGGATAGTCTCCAGCTTGCCCGCGATCCTGTAGAAACCTCCCAGCTGGTAAATAACATATATATATATATATATATATATATATTGTTGCTTATTAAGAAAATAAAACAAAACTTTTTTTAACTGAACAAAAGGAATATTTACTGTACAGTGATAAAGAATAGGAAAATTAATGCTTTTTTGGCAATACAATTTTCTTCATTTAATTTTTTTTTCCAAATATTGTAAAATCTAACCGTGAACTTAAATTTAAAGGCTTGTGGTGTTTGTTATATTTGTGACATTTTTTCCAGCTCTCTATTGAACAAGCACATTAAAAACAACAACAACAAAAAACCCACTCGTTATTTTAAAGTAAATGCCATTATTGCTAAATAGTAAGTTATTTTGTCGAAACAAAGTTACAGGTTTCAGTACCAGTCATCGAGGTCGCGGTCGCAGTTGCAGAACTGCTCTGGATCCACACAGTTGTCGTGGACGGCACAGGCGCACTGCTGAGTGCCCGGTTGTGCCCCTGCCCAGTATGTGTGGGCATCTCCTGACCGGCCCACCCACCAGGTGAACGGCGCACCATCTGCAAAAGCCAATTATCACCCACAATGAGGCAAAATCAGTTTTTTTTTTAAACAAGTCCTTAAACACCCTGATGAGAACTCCCTGTGTGCATTCTTTTGACTCAATCAACACATTTAAAAGTGAAGATAACCAACCTCAACAATGAACCCTGCAATTCGCTTGAGGATGCTAATGTTTGGATGCTTGGCAACAAATCACAGATATGTGTGGGCAAAACAGAGAAGGATCCAAAAGTGGAAATGATAGATAAAGTATAAAAGATCAACTTGAACAAAAAGACCAAAAGTTAAACACACACACACGCTTAATTCTTGCTTGTTTCTACTTTTAAACATAAACACATACGCACATATAGAACTGTCTGTCTAATATCAGGAGTTAGGCATTCACACACAAACCCTATGTGTTAAGACGTGAATGAGAAATAAACCTAAAACATAAACCCAATGAAATGTGAACAGATACAGAGGATATTACAGGGTTACACAATGATATGACGTTTATCTTTGAGTGGTGAACATATTCACGAGTGAGCGAAACAAACAAGTGAAATATTTTTCAACACGAGAAGATAAACTTCATATCTTCGAAGCACTGTGTAATGTTCGTTATATTATATAGACACATCCACACACACAAAAATACACAAGTTAATCAAAAGAATTTAAATTTTGAACCAGTTCGCTATTTTGACAACGCGCATCTAGTCAGCGGGAAAACACTGGGAGTGACGTTATCGGAGTGAAATATCAGGAATTATTCTACATACAGGAGGAATAAAAACATGTATCCTATTCTCTTCTAGCGGGTTTCATTCATTTGGTTTGATAGCATGCAATATTGTTAGCATATCGCTTATCCTACGTATATTACGTCACTCCACCCAATGGAGAATGAGCGTTGAATATGATTTATGGTTGAATATTGCATGGTTGTCAAGACAACATGACGTCACACGTCAGAGCTGATATGAATATTCAATGAGAGAGTTTTTTGCTGCGCATGCGCACAATCATTTCTGTATTCACTGGGAAAGAGAAAGACACATTGAACACCCAAAAAGCTACCAAAACTTCATTAGATATTCCTCAGAGAAAAACATACCAACAGACATAAAAAAAACTGGAAAAGAGACACGTCATAAAACTTCTGAGCTAGACAGCGACTGTGACAATTTGTAAACAAACGTGGCCGCCAGGTTTGCTTCATTAAATATGGAAGATTTTGAGAGATTTTTGGCTGTCAGGTCGCTCCGTTGTGTGTAGTTTTCGATGTTGATTTTAAAAGTAACTAAGTAAATCACAGAGGGAAATGAATACTTAAGTCTGAGTGAAAAAATACTGTAGCGAGCATGCAGTGTGGAAGAAGAGTCTGGAGACAGAAATCTTAGTTTCTCAGACATTAGCCTGTGCTACTTGCTCTCAATAGTACTGGCCTGACCACTTTATGAGCATTCACTAACACTACTGATGAACGCTACACTGGCTGGAAGGTGGCTTCACTGCTACGTTGTCTGTGCTGATTCGCGGGTAAACTAGCGTTGGCCTTCGAGAATGCTGATATGAAGAGAGTGTGTATGTATAATAATATTGGCTGACTTTTTTCATAGTATATCAGATATATTCCATTCAGCTACTCATCTTTTTTTTTTTTAAGATTTTTTTTTCACCTTTATTGGATAAGACAGTGTAGAGACAGGAAATGAGCGGGAGAGAGAGATGGGGAGGGATTGGGAAATGACCTCAGGCCAGAATCGAACCCGGGTCCCTGGATTTATGGCATGGCACCTTATCCACCTGGGCCACGACGCCCCCAGCTACTCATCTTTGACTTGTTCAGTATCACGCTAGCTGAATGGAATATATCTGATCTCATCTCATCTCATTATCTCTAGCCGCTTTATCCTTCTACAGGGTCGCAGGCAAGCTGGAGCCTATCCCAGCTGACTACGGGCGAAAGGCGGGGTACACCCTGGACAAGTCGCCAGGTCATCACAGGGCTGACACATAGACACAGACAACCATTCACACTCACATTCACACCTACGGTCAATTTAGAGTCGGAATATATCTGATATACCACAAAAAAAGCCAGCCAATATTACTTAAACGTCACTCAGATCCACGATGTATTTCATATGAAAAATGCGAGTTTTTCAACACGAGAAGATAAACTTCATATCTTCAAACCAATACGTGATTTTCTTTTTATTATATCGACACAGTCACAAAGAAAAAGTAGCCAAATTTATAAAAAATAATTCATCGATTTTGTCACGAGTGACATATAGATATACTGTATACACTACCGTTCAAAAGTGTGGGGTCACCCAGACAATTTTGTGTTTTCCATGAAAAGTCACACTTTTATTTACCACCATAAGTTGTAAAATGAATAGAAAATATAGTCGAGACATTTTTCTGGCCATTTTGAGCATTTAATCGACCCCACAAATGTGATGCTCCAGAAACTCAATCTGCTCAAAGGAAGGTCAGTTTTATAGCTTCTCTAAAGAGCTCAACTGTTTTCAGCTGTGCTAACATGATTGTACAAGGGTTTTCTAATCATCCATTAGCCTTCTGAGGTGGGGTTTACATTAGACCGTATCAGCGGATCATCAGATTAACGTTTTTAAAACGATTAGTGTGCACACAGCAACACCAATACACGATTCGCGTGCACACAGCAACACCAATACACGGATACGCTCGGCTCCGCAGGCATCCTGCGCTCCAAATCACTCCGCCCTGAACAGCGAGTGCCCTCTGGAGGGTGTGCACTCCGGCCCTGCGCAGCTCACAGAGCGCGCGAGTGGAGCGCATGAGCAGTGATTCGGGACTGAGCCGCTGTGTGTGTGATCCCAGCGCATATCACTTACCACTTGCAAGTGGAAGGATGGCAAGCCTAAAGACAATCATAACTACACAATGGGCAGTATTTGCATCAGTATTTGCAGTATTTTAATACTTTTATACTCTTTAATGAAAGGTGATACAAGGCGGAAGTCCGCGCTGTTTTTCAGTAGTCGCGTCACATGACCAACGCCAGCGAACCAGGAAGGTGGATGTCACAGTGACGTTGTCCAATGAGGATGCCAGCTAGAGCTCAGCACAGCGTATTCGCGTATTCTCAATGTTTACACAGCACCGGACCAGATACGATCTAGATTGAATACGTGGACGCTGGCGGATTCCTGTTTCCCGGCGTTTCCAGGTGGTTTAATGTAAACGGACAGTGCATCCGCGAAGAAAACGAGACAGATACGGTCTAATGTAAACGTAGCCTTAATATCACAGTTTTAGTTCTCCATGTCCCGGATGGAGCTCGTATGAAAACTACGAGTGATGAATTTCCCAGTAAAATACTCGTGTCCATATCACATACAGTAATAATATCAAGATTTATCAATGCATAAGACTTAAAACATTAAATTAATAAAGCCATTATTAGCAGTTAGCACTTACTGCATGTAGGTTACTTCGACACAAAGTGCTGAAAAGTAGCAGGGATTTGGTTGCTATGTACAGTATTTACATCTTTCACTCTAGCAGTTAAGTGTTGAGTAATTTCTACATCATTACCTCTGGAATTGTTCTGTCCAAGCTTGGTGTGTACTTGAAAATCCAATATGGATTAATACCTTTCAGCTCTAAACGTCGTATTCTCAAATATGTCTATAAACCGGTTGAAATGGTGGACTCAGGCTTTATAAAAGTGCTTGTGTGGACAAGCAGTTTCAGCTCGAACCCTAAACCCTCAGCAGTACTCATGTTCTTTTTTTTTTTTATAAACACTGGGGAGATTGGCATTGATTTGTCTCTCGTCTGCTCACATCCATCCATCTCGAGCCGCTTGCTCTCTGCTTTGGGAGAAGCGTGCGCTCTCATTACTCTTCATCTGACATTTGGAGCATTATTTATTTATGTCTGACACCGTCTTTTTTCTCAGCTCATCAGCATCCCGGCTAATGAGACAACTAATAGGCAGCGATTTACGGCAGAGTGCTCAGGCGTCTCCTGTTTGTTCAGAAGGCCGTGAGAACAATTATTGAATCACTCGACCTTTAAGAGGCTGAGTACGCATGCGCCTGTAATTGGACCCAGACAAAAACAACAAACGGTAACACAGTGGGAAAGGTAAATAATGAGTATTTACACACAAGTACACGATCAGTCTATAAAGCGGATTATTTTTACAAAATAAAAGCATGTATTGAAGTGTTTTATTCCTCTTATACCACATCGTTTTGCCAAAATTTTACATTTTTAATAGTGCTGTCAAAAATGTCGCGTTATTAACGCGTTACCTTGACTCAATTTTAACGGCGATAATTTTTTTATCGTGAGATTAACGCTCTATGACATGATGTAGGTTTTTCATAAGCTTTTGAAACTGCCAGGAACTTGGAACAGAGACTTTGCTTAGAAAAACGATAGCAGCTAGACTGTAATGCCACGCCCCGCACAGCCAGAGTCCTCTGCCCTCCCCCAAAGAGCCACGGTGCTCGGCTTAGGTTTCGTTTTCCCATCGGCAGCTCCAGCCCCACTTTGCAGTGGCTGTGACAAGACGTGTTATGCTCTGCAATAAAAACAAAACAAAACATTGGTACAACCAGTGTTCGAACTATGCCGATATTTTCGGGGGGTCCCTTTTTTTCCCTTGGGGGGGGCTTGCGCTCGTCTCAGAGCGCGGATCTCCATCGCGCGCTCACTTCGGATATGCAAATGCTTCCCGTTACACACGATTGCTATGTCAATAAACATCATTTTGCCAATATTTTAGAGACCCCCCAACATTTCCCAAATCATGTTTTCAAGGGATCTCATGTCTGTTTCAGGGGATCTCGGATCCCCCGAGTACCCCCGTAGTTCGAACGGTGAGCAAGCCCATTCACTTTTTTATGCTGATAAGAAAATTACATGGTTTTTCATGTGACAAAAATGTGCGATTAAATTGCGATTAATCACGAGTTAACTATGACAGTCGCTACATTAATTGCGATTAAATATTTTAATCGCTTGACAGCACTAATTTTTAATTTATGTTAGAATGATACATCACAGGGGTGGCACGGTGGTGTAGTGGTTAGCGCTGTCGCCTCACAGCAAGAAGGTCCGGGTTTGAGCCCCGTGGCCGGTGAGGGCCTTTCTGTGTGGAGTTTGCATGTTCTCCCCGTGTCCGCGTGGGTTTCCTCCGGGTGCTCCGGTTTCCCCCACAGTCCAAAGACATGCAGGTTAGGTTAACTGGTGACTCTAAATTGACCGTAGGTGTGAATGTGAGTGTGAATGGTTGTCTGTGTCTATGTGTCAGCCCTGTGATGACCTGGCGACTTGTCCAGGGTGTACCCCGCCTTTCGCCCGTAGTCAGCTGGGATAGGCTCCAGCTTGCCTGCGACCCTGTAGAAGGATAAAGCGGCTAGAGATAATGAGATGAGATGAGATGATACGTCACAGGGGCGGCACGGTGGTGTAGTGGTTAGCGCTGTCGCCTCACAGCAAGAAGGTCCGGGTTCGAGCCCCGTGGCCGGCGAGGGCCTTTCTGTGCGGAGTTTGCATGTTCTCCCCGTGTCCGCGTGGGTTTCCTCCGGGTGCTCCGGTTTCCCCCACAGTCCAAAGACATGCAGGTTAGGTTAACTGGTGACTCTAAATTGACCGTAGGTGTGAATGTGAGTGTGAATGGTTGTCTGTGTCTATGTGTCAGCCCTGTGATGACCTGGCGACTTGTCCAGGGTGTACCCCGCCTTTCGCCCGTAGTCAGCTGGGATAGGCTCCAGCTTGCCTGCGACCCTGTAGAACAGGATAAAGCGGCTAGAGATAATGAGATGAGATGATACATCACACTTTTTAGCCATTTATTGCTGGGTTTCAGTCACATGACTTTTCTTAGCGGTTTTACCGGAAGTGAAATAGCTGGTGGTCTAAACGGCCGCCGTAGTTCAAACAACTAGCAACTTATCAGAGTATGCCCGTAACCTAGAAGCCACTGCTTGCTTTAGATATATTCAGAAGATTGCTATGTGCAATGGAATCGACCCCGACAGTCTGGGAAAGAAGGATTTGTCATACGATCTCGAAAACCACCCTTCAGTCGAGTTCCCAGACATCTCGAACTATCTGGTGTTGCAGACGTCCTTCTACACCACAAAACAGATGAAAGCGTGGAAGAGTATGGAGGCTTACGACTTTTTTTTTTTGTATGTAGCTGGGTAAAGGACCTCAGTATCAAGTCGCTGCCGAATTAATCCTGTATTGTTTTTGCCCGTGTAAGTATTTTTTTTTTTAAAAACTTTGTTCGCGTCTTTACAACGAAGCGCTGCAAGTTGAAGTGTAAACAAACAACAGTTCACTTGATTCTCACTTGTGTTGGCTCTTATCGCTCAGCTAAATCATTCACAAAGATCATCAGAAACCCCTTTAAAGACCTGGATCTTAGTTAAACAAGACGGAGAAGAAGTGATCACGGCGCATTGTAACCGTATAGCTGGGTAAGAATTTTGTCGTGACCTTCATGCATATGGACTTTGTGAGGAGGAAACAAAGAAACAACTGGGGACTTTAGCGCTTCGTGACTAAAAAAAGTAACGTAAAATAATGACACACAGCAATAAAAGTACTTGGAAAACACTAAGGACAGAGCTGAGAGGGAAATAAAAACCTTTCACGAAGAAGTGATCACTGCAAGCTTTGACTCGGCTCCCTTCGATTTCAGCGAGAGGTTCAAAAGCCACCTTTTTCGACGTCTTTTTGTGAAATCCTGTGTTCGTTCACCCTTTTTTATTAGTTCACGGGGAACCCTGAAGAAACTTTTGTCAGTTTCGTGGTTTGATCGATTCGAACAACCTAAAACAACGCAAGTGTACGGCGTTTTTCATGCGAGCAATGCACCTTCTCCGTACAAACGCTTTGTCAACTGAGCTTTGGTAGACCACCAGCTAAAGTTTTGAATGACTAATGAGGCGGATGTGACGTCACGTGAAGCCCAGCAATAGTGACATGATTGTCTGCAGAACACCCGCAAGACATATTAGCTCCTGTTAGCGCTTGTTTTACAGTAGCTACGTATAAACAGTCACTATCCATCACAACCTCTCTTTAGGTCTCTCTGTTGAAGCTTGTACATGGAATTAAAATTGTGTCAAAAGTATCAAGACAAAAAAAAACAAACTCGCTTAAAAAACAAACAAACAAACAAACAAACAAAAAAAAAATGTAGCTTGTCAGCCTGTTACAAGGAAACTGGAAATTCCTCCATCGTGAAGACTTTCATGTGGTGGAAAACTTACTCTTACAAAGTGCTGACACTGGAGCCTCTTTCTATAAACATATATAAAGATCTCCTTATAAAAAGCTTTTACTTTGGTACATGACAACATATTTGTTTATCTGTTTGATTAGCCGTTTGTTGAGAATGCAGCATCCACTATACAATACAACTTCCTGTCAACGAGTAGCTGCTAGGCATGTAATGATATATCATGCAACAATAAATCATGATATAAATTGATGACGATTCGAATCGATGAAATATAAAAAATGAATCACGTATTCTATTCCCTTTTTGCGGCTTTAATTTATTTGGTTTGATAGCAGGCAATATTATTAGCATATCGCTTACCCTACGTGTATTACGTTACTCTACCCCATGTAGAATGAGCATTGAATATGGCTTACGATATTGCATGGTTGTCAAGAAAACATGACGTCACACGTCAGAGACGTAAAACCTCCATGCTAGCTAGCGACTGTGGCAATTTGTAAACAAACATGACCGCCAGGTTTTCTTCGTTAAAAATGGAAGATTTTGAGAATTTTGAAAGAGAAAGATGCATTGAACACCTGAAAGGGATGTATTATAATAATAATAATAATAATAATAATAATATTGGCCGGCTTTTTTTGTGGCATATCAGATATGTTCCATTCAGTTACTCATCTTCGACTCATTCAGTATTATGCTAGCTGAATGGAATCTATCTGATATACCACTCAACGCCAGCCAGTATTATTTAAATAGTGGGAATTCACCCCACCGTACAAATTGCAATATAAATTTTTGACGACTTAGTTTGATGAAACTGAAAATAAACATATAATCCCTTAGTTTTTCCGAGCTGTATTTGTGTTGTTTAACACACGATAGCAGGAATGCGCATGACTTCACCTGAGGCGGAAGTAACACAGCTCTAATGCCACGAAAACACACATACAAAACAGATCTAAAATGGGAAAGAGATCTTGTGCGACTGACCGCACAAACAGATTTAACAAGAAATCGTAGTTGATGATCTTTTACAGCAACCTTTACAAATGTGGATAAATACACTCACTGGCCACATTAATAGGAACTTGTTCTTGACTCTAAGATCCCTGTTCTTGGCTGCAGGAGTGGAACCCAATGTGCTCTTCTGTTTTCTGTTGCATGCTGAGATGCTTTTCTGCTCACCACGGTTGTAAAGAGTTGCTACAGGTTGCTATATCCTTCCTGGCAGCTCAAACCAATCTGGCCATTTTCCTCTCCCTTGTCAAAATGTTTTTTAGAATTCTATAGAAACTCTATAGAAAATCCTATAGAAACCCCTCTTTCTATACAATCTCTATAGAACGCTATAGAACTAATACTCTATAGAAAATAGTTTCTATAGAAGTTGTATAGAAATAGTATAAATTCTATAGAAGTTGTACTCTATAGAAAACAGCTTCTATAGAATCTCAACAGAATTCTATATAAATAGTAGTCTATAGAAAACGATTTCTATAGAATTGATACAGAGTTCTATAGAAGCTCTACTTTATTAGGGCCAACAGAATTTTATAAATTTCATAATGGTTATTTCCATAAAAACACAATTTGGTGGATTTTAAAGACCCTACAGAAATTCCAGTCTGAGACAAAAGGCCTTGCATCCAAAGAACAACTTTAGTACTTATCTCCAATAAAAATAAAGGTTCTTTATTTCATTTACTTTATCTCACATAATAACACTTCTGATCAACAACTCAATTGATCCAAATGTAAATTACAGTTTAAGACATAATTTAATAAATGTACTTCCAAAATAAACGCTGATATACGCTATACATTAATTTTCAGTCAAGCTCAATGGCATTTGGAAGAAGTGAAACAAACGTCTTTCTTTGTATTTTCATGTAAATATACTTATTTGCTATATCAGATAAATTACATGCTATCAATTCATTAGTGATTTCAACCTCTCTAATTTGATGCCCCTTGACTTTATATATACCTGTATTTAATTGAAACATTATTCGAGTAGATGTTAAACGTCGAAATATACAGTACAATTCTTTTTTACAGTTACATATATCATCTTCACATTCATTTTTACACACTGCAACCACTAACTGCCTTTGATAGCTTTTTCTCAAGATGAATTTGGAGATGAATCTGTCCAATTTTTATAATTTGGTATTCTCTCGTGTTACTGTTATGATTATTTGTTATACGATCCAGTATTCAGGTGGTGGACACAGTTTTAGTTGCTCACTGTATTTTCATGGGTAGGTCTTCGAGTATCTATTATGCAGGTGACTTCAATAACTATAGCAATCTCTATAGAAATTGCTATAGTCTCTATAGAAATTGCTGTAGAGATTTTCACAGTACTCTATAAAGAATTCTATAGAAACTTCGTTAAATTCTGTTGACTTTCTATAGGAATTCTATAAGATTTCTATGTATAATCTCTATAACATTTCTATTAAAACTATAAAATTTCTATTAAAACTCTATAAAGTTTCTATTAAAACTCTAAAGTTTCTACAAAAGTCTATAAAAATTCTATAAAATTTCATTTAGAAATTTCATAGAATTTTTATAGATTTTTTTTCTATAGAAATCTATAGAAACTTTTACCAAGGGCTGTCCTCTCTTATCAACAAGGCGTTTGTTTCCACCCGCCGAACTGTCGCTCGCTGTTTTTTGTTTTCCGCACCATTCTGTGTAAACTCTAGAGACTGTTGTGTGCGAAAACCCCGGGAGATCAGCAGTTTCTGAAATACTCGAACCAGTCCATCTGGCTCAAACCAACACCCATGCCACTCACAGAGATCGCATTTTTCTTTCCTGTCAAGGGATTGGCTGATTAGAGAACTGCATAAAACAAACAGCAGGTGCATGGGTGTTAAATGTTGCAAATTGCTTTGGCAATAACATTTTCTTTTTGAAATTTTTTTCAAAAATATCGTGGGAAAATCGAGTCGTGAACACAATATCGCGAATCGAATCAAATCGAATAGTGAATTGCGTGAATCGTTACATACCTAGCAGTTACTCTCTTAGAATGAGTGCATTTGAAGTACCACCAGAACTACCGTCAGAGAGCTGCTGTTATAGAAAATCAATCAACAGCTTCTGACCAATCCGATTTGAGAATTCAACATCACTGTGGTATAATAACAGAACCTGATGCTGAAAGCACTCTGATATGAACTAATAATAAAAAAGGACCAAAAAAAAAAGGTTAATTAGTTTGAAAATAATCGAATCGTCTTGTCTGCTTTGTGCTCTATGTGACTGACAAGCTCAGTTTTTTTAATAAGTCTGTCCTTTCATAGTGGGCAAGCGAAGGAGGAGGGGATCAATACTCTCAGTGAAAAAAAGCTTACCTGGTGTGTTTAGGAGGCGTGACTTTTTGCAGTGGTAGGAGAGTTCCTGCTCGCAGTGCTCGGCTTGGGTAATTATGGCCGCGAGCTGCTCGGCGTTGGCAGAATAGTTAAAGGAGGCCAAATGCTGAGCGCTCCCTGAAGATGCTCGTAATTTGGTGAGCTCGGTGTTATTGTGTTGGATCACCGTCCACGCTTTATCTGCAGTTTTCGTGACAGAGATGAAGAGGGAAATGGTTACTCGTAATTATGCAAACGATAACGAGGAAACAACAAGGTGGGCTGTGCTCTAAGGTGACCTTTATTTTGAGAAACCACAGGCTACGCCAACGTTCCCAAAATTGCGCTTAATAACAGAGCGGAAATCCTCCAGTGTCGTATTAAAGGAATGATTCAGACAATAATCACATTTACACAAACTTCCCTCTTGGTGCAAATGGAGCTAAACAGCCAGCATGTGTTTTTTTTTTTTTTGTGTGTGTGTTAAACTGCAGGTGGATACTGAGGCCACATGGCTAACAGTTAACGGCTAACGAGTAATGGAAATCTATGATCATTCATCACGCAAACTGAACAAGATCCCACATACCGTATGTTGATCTAAACCCTTGTGTGTATGTCAACAGTGTGGGAAATAAGGAATTTTAAGCAGACTGTCACAGGACAGACAAATCTGAAATGTTGCCTGTCTATTCAAATTTCAGCCTGTCCTAATGACAGGCCAAAGGCATGGAACAATGCGGCCGGGGGTACGAGGCCAGCTGAAAGGCTTTGGATGCCTGGAGATGGCTTCTCAGCTATTTCCAGGCACATTTTTGTGATCTTCAAAGGCTAGACATTAGTTGCTAATTACACTACAAATTGAATATGGAGCCAGGGCTCGTGCGAAAGCTTTCCGCGATCCACGCTCACTCCTGATGTCGGATCAGGGCGTGCCTGGGCTGGCTGGGAAGGTCTCAGGGAGAGAGATGTGCCTATAAAGTTTGGCAGGGCTAGGACTTTGGATCGCTGAGTTATGAAATTTTAAAGGCTGGCTTGAGCGAGCCAGGACTCGTGTTAAATTTTTTCGGGGGCTCCGGGGTGAATAGCGGGCTGAACTGTGGTTGTACCAGGCTGTGACTGGCTGGTTCAAAAGGGCTTGGGAAGAGGGAGGAGTCTATAAATTTTGGCGGGGCTAGGACCTTCGATGACCGAGTTATGAATTTTTAAAGTCGGGCCTGTGGAGACCCCGTTTCATAGGCCGTGTTACGACATGATGTATTCGCCCAGTGTAACATTTGGAAGAAAATTAGAAGTAGATTAGACCCATATCTTTACAATTTTTCATGGGCCATCCAGTTTGATGCTTTTAAAATACAGGCGCAAAAATGCAAATGCAAAAATTACTGGTAAATGTCCGCCAGTCCGGCTTTATTTCCCACACTGTGTTAATAAATATATTAACTGTCTATTAACTGTTGAAATAATTTGCTTCAAAAATGTTTGTCTACCGCAGAATTTCTAGATATTCTAGGATTTTATGTATTAACTCTTTATGTGCCGTATTTCTTGAATTTCAGTCAGTGTCCAAATACTAAACATGCATTAAACTTAAATGAACTGTAATGACCTTCTGACTGGGAAAAACGTCCAGCGTTTAACACAAACACAGCTACCTGTACATGCTAATGCTAGCTAAAGTGAGATTAATAAAAGCACAATTTTGCGCAAAGATCCTGGCAAAAGCGTGAATGCTTTCTTGCCGTAATGAAACTCGCTTTCCATTTACCTGTTAGTTATGGAAGCAAAATATCAAAAACACCACAGATATTCAATTCGATTAAGTGTAAACTGATATTATGTGCATTTGTCCAACTGGACTAATATAAACCTATGGAATCAATTTTGTGCCAAAATGTTCATACAATACTTTTGAAATATCAAACAAAAACGACAAATCAAAATACAAAAAAAGAAAAAATAAGTCAATTTTTTTAGACTGGCAAACAAATTATTCGTGTAATCGTGCAAAATATCAGTCTATTACTCTTCAGAAACCTTTTATTTTTGTTCCGCGTCTTTCTCGGTTTTGTTTGACGTAATTTATTTTGGTTGCGATTCCAGCTTTCTCGTTTGCGCTCCCGGACTTTTTGCTTGCAGTTTTGGCACAAACTTCACGTGTGGGTGGGCTGTCCAGGAATGCACTCCCATTGGGTAACTTGTGTTTGACTGACAGCTACGCTCAGCAATTCCCTACTCGGATTCTGGCGGACTGTTTGACGAGTGACCGATCCATTGATGGTAAACAAGGATCGAGTGGACTTCAGTGGCAACTATGATATTGAATTAATTCAACAAAGTGTAAATTCAATATCATAGTCGCCACTGAAGTCCACTCGATCCTTGTTTACCGTCAATGGATCGGTCACTCGTCAAACAGTCCGCCAGAATCCGAGTAGGAAATGGCCGCAACAGCCTCCGGGGAATGGCTGAGCGTAGCTGTCAGTCAAACACAAGTTACCCAATGGGAATGCATTCCTGGACAGCCCACCCACACGTGAAGTTTGTGCCAAAACTGCAAGCAAAAAGTCAGGGAGCGCAAACGAGAAAGCTGGAATCGCAACCAAAATAAATTACGTCAAACAAAACTGAGAAAGACGCGGAACAAAAATAAAAGGTTTCTGAAGAGTAATAGACTGATATTTTGCACGATTACATGAATAATTCATTTGCCAGTCTAAAAAAATTGACTTTTTTTTCTTTTTTTTGTATTTTGGATTTGTCGTTTTTGTTTGATATTTCAAAAGTATTGTATGAACATTTTGGCACAAAATTGATTCCATATAAACCTGGACATGATTTGGACTTTCCAATTCAATTCAACACGAGGGTGTAAATCAAGTAAGGAATAACATAAAGTGTAAAATTATCGGTTTACTTTGCAACAATGACTGGCTCGCTGTTTATTATCCGAGTTATTACATGGCTACTTACTAAAGAAATCACCAATTTGACACAAAATTATTTTATTACTTCTGCTAATGATGCGGTCCAAAGCAACAGTCTGTTATAAAAAAGTAACAGACTGCTGAATGCCATAATTGACCGATCAGAATCGAGTATTCAAATGAGCTGTGCAATAAACATTGTTAAAATAACTCCAGTTTGTTTTACATGGACGGCACTATGCCCACTTGTCACACATTTACCTGACATGTTGCAGTAGATGAGCTGCGGCTTGATGGGCCCGCTTCCATCCACGTCAATGTGGTACAGCCCTGACGTGTTCCCTCTGTGCTTGTACGCCTCGCATGACGCCTCGTAAACAGCTGGTGAAGATGGAAATGACAGTTAGCCTTCCTGCTCTAGACACGTTGAAAAAATAAGAAAAGAAAACGAATCCCATGGAGACAGATGTAAATGCCTCATCTCCAGTTGCTACTTCCACATGAAAATGCGTCTCGGAGAGCTGAGATAATGAAGTGTGACAGTCCTCATTAAGGCCTCCACATGTGGGCCTGCAGAGTAAACAGCTCAATACGTGTCAACCTCGAAAACACGATGGATCAGGATGAGGTGAAGGCAGCATCTCGGATAATGCGCCGTTCATGGCTGCAAGCACGCTGCCTATGTGCTTGCCTAAACTGCTTGCCAGATACTGCTTTGGAGTTCATGCCCTAGATTATCCAGTGGAAGTGTGCAAGAACAGGAAGATATTCTGGAGTGTGGACATTTCCTCCTGGAAATTTTCTCAATGTTAAGCTATGCTTTGCTCCACTGGATTTGAAATGGAGCCCATTGATTAGCAATCTTTATTATGGATTCACAATCTTTTATAAGGGTTTGGACTGATAATCTTCAGGCAAGAAGAAGTAGTGAATCATTTGATCTCAAGCCTACCTTTTAATATTGCATCAAAAACAAACAAACAAAAAAAGGATTAAAATGTATCTATCAGTGGGGTGGTACCATCTTTATAATGGATTTCTTGCCTAGGGAATTAACCTGAGGGTAATGTACCTTTAAGGCTATTTATAGATACTCATTAGACCTTAGGGTTGGACAAGTTATGAGACCTGGTGCCCAGGACAAGCAGATTTCATGTTCCTGCTCTGAATTTTTTATTCATACTTGCTCAACAGGCAAATATTCTCACAGATCATTTTGATATGATCACCCATGTAAGTATGTCCCTGTTCATTCATGCAATTATTAACGTCACCTGTTTTTGCCCAATCTTCAACTGCCTTGCTTCAGTGTGTCTGTGCCTACTATAGCTACTGTATGTTCTTGGCTGACAAGAGTGGAACGTCTGCTGTTTTTTACCAAACCACTTTGAAATTCAGCCTGTTGGGCTTTCTGAGATGCTTTTCTATTCCTTACGGTCGTAAAGAGTGCTTATTTGAGTAAATGTAGCCTTCGTGTCAGTTCAAATGCTTTTTTGTTGTTCGTACCATTTGGTGTAATGTTGAGATGAGTGTTGTGTCTGAAAATCTCAGAAGGGTCAACAGCTGACCAATGACCACTGACCATTTGGTGTAAAGTTGAGTGTTGAATCGAGTGTTGTGTTTGAAAATCTCAAGAGGGTCAACAGCTGACCGATGACCATGGACCAATTGACTAATGAACATCTGGTGTAAGGCTGAGTGTTGAGTCGAGTATTTTGTTTGAAAATCTCAGGAGGATCAACAGCTGACCAATGACCATTGACCATTGACCAATTGACCAATGACCATTTGGTGTAAAGTTGAGCGTTGAGTTGAGTGTTGTGTTTGAAAATCTTAAGAAGGTCAACAGCTGACCAATGACCATGGACCAAGTGACTAATGAACATCTGGTGTAAAGTTGAGTGTTGAGTTGAGTGTTGCATTTGAAAATCTCAAGAGGGTCAACAGTTGACCAATGACTATTGACCAATGAACAGTTGGTGTGAAGTTGAGTATTGAGACAAGTATTTTGTTTGAAAATCTTAGGAGGGTCAACAGCTGACCAATGACCATTGACCAATGAACATTTGGTGTAATGTTGAGTGTTGAGTTGAGTGTTGCATTTGAAAATCTCAAGAGGGTCAACAGTTGACCATGGACCATTGAACAGTTGGTGTGAAGTTGAGTATTGAGATGAGTATTGTGTTTGAAAATCTCAGAAGGGTCAATAGCTGACCAATGACCACTGACCAATGAACATTTGGTGTAAAGTTGAGTGTTGAGCCAAGTGTTGTGCTTGAAAATCTCAGGAGGCTCAACAGCTGACTGTTGACCAATTGATCAATGAACAGTTGGTATAACATTGAGTGTTACATTACATTACAGGCAGATGCTTTTATGCAGAGCGACGTACAACATACTCAGAGCAGCCTGGGGAGCAGTTGGGGGTTGGTTAGGTGCCTTGCTCAAGGGCATTTTAGCCATTCCTGCTGGTCAACTGGTGTTGAGCCGAGTATTGTGTTTGAAAATCTCAGGAGGGTCAACAGTTGACCAACGAACACTGACCAACACAAACACATTACATGCCATGCTTTTTACCCAGTCAAATGGGTTTCCAGGCAACTAGAACATGACAATGGGCAGCGCCCTGGAACATTTACATCCCTGATGGGTTAGCCACTAAAATTTCCATTAAGATTGAACCTTAGCTTCAATCTTAATATTGAAGACCACAGAGCGTTCAAAAGAGCTAGAAAAATGTACAAAAGATACAACCTTCAGGGTATCATCCTACTGACAAGCATTTGCACAGTTTAGTATCATTCTGAGTGAACCCAGTCTTAAGTCCCCATTGAGATGCAACACACAGGCGTCTCTCGAGTGTTGCATGTCATTAAATATTATGAATAGCGAGTCAAAGAGACCCTAGAATTAACCACCTGCATCTCGATCTGTCTTGAGGATCCAATACAGAATGTAACTGAAAAACATCATTATAATGAACATCTGTTCAAAATCTGAGAAGAATGAATAAATTAACCAAAATCAATATGAAATCTGTTTCACTATGTGCATGAGTCAAAACTATATTTATGGACAGGTTTTGAATATCATCACTAATTAGGTTCCATGACAACCTGGATACTGGCCCAGAACTGCAATTTCTCTTGAGAACAATTTTATTTTAAAGCTAATGTGCCAATATCATGTCCTCACACTCTTCGTGAGCAGATTTTACACTTTGGTGTAACACCTTCAGTTGTTAATCAAAACTATTATCAGCGTGTGTGTCAAATTGAGTACAAGATATCAGATCCGTTCTTTTTTATATTAATCCTGAGAGTAATTTGGCACTTAATGCTGATTAGACACCCACACTTGAGCTGCACATTTAAATCTGTAAAGTTATTCAGTGGTCTTGACACCCTCTGCATTCGAATACTGATTTATAACGTCTTCTTGAAACTTTTCTGCCTGATTTTGAAGTGTACATCACCAATGACACTTGCAGCACAAAAGGGAGGCGAGGAAGGCATTTGCTGTTGGCACGAAAAATGAAGCAGTTCAAATGATTTGCAAACTTCACTTGAACTAATGAAGTATTAAAATGGCCCATAAGATGGCAACGGGAGTTTCCCTATGGGGAAATGGTGAGGAGGAGTCAATGGTGCTTGTAAACACGACTGGCAAAACAGCCATATAGTTTTCTCAGCCATTTTTTTTTCCCTCAAACAAGTTCTCCTGAAAGTTGTTGTACAACTATTTGGCTTCAATCTCAATGGCTTCCAAAGACCCATCCAGCAAACTTAATTTGAGCTGATAAAACAAGACGGTGGTGAGAAATTGGCCAAGGGGCGATGCCAAAGGGAAATTTACGATGGTGTATAAAAACAATAGAGGTCAAGGATAGTGAGTGGCCTCAATCAGTGCCTTCCTACTTTTTCAGTAGCAATGGGAAAAAAAACTATAACTCTAAAATAAAAAACCTTAAACTTAATAATCTGCACACACTAATGAAGGTCTATGGTGCACCAAATGACTTGTCCATCAATGAGTGTCCTAAACAAACACCACCACAGCACTGTTTCATTCTTACACAGAAAACAATACTTCAGTCATTCCAGGTTGCGTTTTTGCTTAAATAATCAGCATTTGGTACACTTTTTAGGTACTAGTGAAAAACATGGTTTCAGTTTTTTGGTACTAATAATATTCTATTCTCCAGTCTGGTCTTTGGTCTCCAGTTGTCAATGACTTTTTCAAAGCAAATTAAAATTAAATAGCACATTACAAGTCCTCAAATTAAACAACACAGACATAATCAACAACAACCATTTCAATTTCCTTCCACTCCTTCTTATTTACCTCCTCGGGAATGCTCTAATATGGGGCAGGACTTTATTACTGAACAGCATTCATAATGGAAAGCAACATTACCATGAAAGAAAGTTCTTCAGAAAAGATCAAGACTTTGAGTTTTCTAATTAAAAACATGAACCCCCCCCCCAAAAAAAATAGGCTAATGCATCCTGTAGACCAGATGTGACCTACTATGCTATGTGTGCCGTATAAAAATATACATGAGTGGAAAATATAAGGCTTAAAAGATCTATCAGTGACCCAAAACCAACCTTTTGCTGTCTGTAGTAGTTCCATTAAGAATTGTGACAATCCATTTTTTAATCCTCTATTTTTAATGTACATATAGTCCATAAGTAATCACTGTCCCATTAACACAATATTTACTGATTGAAAGTGCTTCTTTCACCAAGGAACCAAGGAAGACATTCACTAAAGCTAGCTAACAACAGCTTCTTTACTGATCTCTCAAATCTCTCAAAAGCTGCCACAATACAAACTGCCTTGATATTGAGAGAGATTGAGAAGGCTACAGTACGTATGATGTTAGCAACAAGATTACAGTATAAGACCAATGGAAACACTTGGCCAAGACCAGACCACTGCACCCAGCTAGCAAATCTCATCTCATCTCATTATCTCTAGCCGCTTTATCCTGTTCTACAGGGTCGCAGGCAAGCTGGAGCCTATCCCAGCTGACTACGGGCGAAAGGCGGGGTACACCCTGGACAAGTCGCCAGGTCATCACAGGGCTGACACAGACACAGACAACCATTCACACTCACATTCACACCTACGGTCAATTTAGAGTCACCAGTTAACCTAACCTGCATGTCTTTGGACTGTGGGGGAAACCGGAGCACCCGGAGGAAACCCACGTGGACACGGGGAGAACATGCAAACTCCGCACAGAAAGGCCCTTGCCGGCCACGGGGCTCGAACCCGGACCTTCTTGCTGTGAGGCGACAGCGCTAACCACTACACCACCGTGCCACCCAGCTAGCAAATCTTACACAGTAATATCTTGTTTATTCAAGACATTCCAGGTTTTCTTTTCAAACAATACATCAAACGTGAATGAAATATCTCAGAGTGCTAAAGATTCCGTATAAGTTTAGTGATAGCAGGTATAAGAGTCCTTCCCATGCCACAAGGCACATCAAGCAGCGCCAATCTCCATTTCAGTAGCTCTCGGCCTCTCGCCTATTACATAGCTAGGGTTACAATGGGGAGGGGGCTAGTCCTCTGGTAACCACAAGAGTCTGACTCCCCACTCACATCTGTATTGCGGTGTGCCTCACCAAATGGCAGTAGGTACCAATTTTATGATGGTCTTTGGTATGACCCAACCACAAGTAGAACTCATGACCTCCCGGTCAAGAGGCGGACATGCTAACCACTCGGCCAGCTCGCGGTAGCAGGCATAACACAAGATTGATATCTGTCAGCCAGTTCAAATGCAATGGAAGTTGGTTGGTACCTTTGAAGAAGAATTAAATGTCTAGTTAAAAGAGAACAAAATACAAAATTAAAGCTATATGGCCAAAAGTATATCGACACCTGACCATCACACCTGTATTTGCTTTTTGAATATCCCATTCTAGATCTTCTTTACTTAGAATTTGGAGTGTGGCTGGAGGGATTCAGCCACAACAACATTAGTGATGTCAAGCGAGGAGGCCTGGGGCGCAGTTAGTGTTCCAGTTCCTCCCAAAGCTGTTCATTAGGGTTGAGGTCAGGGCTCTGTGCAGGCCACTTGAGTTCTTCCAGTCCACTCTTGGCAAACCATGTCTTCATGGAGCTAGCTTTGTGCACAGGGGCATTGTCATGCTGGAACAGGTTTGGGCTTCTTAGTTCTAGTGAAGGGAAATTGTAATGATACAGCACAGAAAGGCATTCGAGAAAAAAAAAATCATGTACTTCCAAAAGTTTTGTGCCAAAGGTTTGGTGAAGAACCAAATATCGATGTGATGGTCAGGTGTCTACAAACTTTTGGCCATATTGTACATGAACATGGAGTAGAACCTTGTCTTCTTTGCTGATGTCTGCCTGTAAAGGACAAAGAAGAAGGAACTAGGGTACAATTTTGAAGCCCTTCTGGCCTTAAAGTCAATGACAGAAATATTTGGAGGTGCTTTTGAGGTACTGGGAAAACTTAAAAAGTTCTCCCTAACATTACAAATTTGTACATGCCTAAAAGAAAATTAATTGATAGCTGTGATAAAAGTGGAAAATAGGTTTAAAAAAAATTCTCTCAATTTGATTCCTGCAGTGCGGAACAAAGAGTCAAACAAAGATGGAGAAAATAAAGGGTTGCTTACATATAAAATTGAAAATAGTCCAAAATAGGTTCAGAATTGATTGCAAATACAGTATGTAGTGTTCAGGGTAGCACGGTGGTGTAGTGGTTAGCACTGTCGCCTCACAGCAAGAAGGTTCTGGGTTTGAGTCCAGTGGCTGACGGGGGCCTTTCTGTGTGGAGTTTGCATGTTCTCCCGGTGTCTGTGTGGGTTTCCTCCAGGTGCTCCGGTTTCCCCCACAGCCCAAAGACATGCAGGTTAGGCTAATTGGTGGCTCTAAATTGACCGTAGGTGTGAATGTGAGTGTGAATGGTTGTTTGTTTCTATGTGTCATCCCTGCAATGATCTGGTGACTTGTCCAGGGTGTACCCCGCCTCTCGCCCATAGTCAGCTGGGATAGGCTCCAGCTTGCCCGTGACCCTACACAGGATAAGCAGCTACGGATAATGGATGGGTGGATGGATGGACAGTATGTAGTGTCCTTCAAAATGGGACTGTTGAAAAACCATTGGGAATGGAAGATAATGGAAAACAAAGTAAAGCCGGTAAAGGAGTTGGGCAGACTGGAGCCAATCTCCATAGCTACCCAGACTGGAACCCAATGACTAATCACATAATGACCTTCGTGCCAAAACAGAAAGCTGTGAATGTTTGTTGTCCAGGAATAAAAGAGAAAATTGGTAGACTCAAGGCCTCCATTTGGATGTTCGAAGGAGTGTTTAAAAAAAATTATTATTTTGATCTAATGGGATAGGCTCCAGCTTGCCTGCGACCCTGTAGAAGGATAAAGCGGCTAGAGATAATGAGATGAGATGAGCTGATCTAATGGGTTTTTTTGGGGGGGTGTGTGTTAAGGGAGGAAAATATGCATTGCACAGCAGAAGTATACATAGAATTTTGGAAAGCACATTCATTTTCACTGAATTCACTCATCTCACCAAGGACAGAGGATGAGCAGCACACTTGGAGAGGTCAAATGTGTTGCGAGAAAGAAGGGAATTAATATTAAAATTGAAAAGTTGCAAACACTTAAGGGTCATTGTGATGGCAACATATTTGAAAGGATGAGGGACCAATTTAAAAGGTTTAAAAGAACTGAACAATAATTAAATACAGTAGCTCGCTCACTCTTATTCGTCTTTAACTGGCAACCAAATATGTCTAAACAAATTGCAATGAATCACTGAATCAGGAATAGAGACGCTGAGCCCTTTTACACAGCCTGTCCAAGGCGGAATTCTTACAACTCACGTTCTGTATAAAATGTCCGAATGCTGTTTCATTCCACATCTGAGCCAGAATGGTTCGTAGTAACGGAGGTGGAATCGATATCTGTGTAAAAGGAACAGCCGGCACAGCGGAACAGGGTTGTGATGTGTTTGACCTTGACGTTCTTTTGACATTCTTCTTTCCGAGATCAGCGCAAATTCAGAAGTCTCCATTTACAATGTCTCAGGTCCTCAAATCACTTCTGACTTCTCTGCACTTTCTCCTCAACATATATTTCTGATCCACAAACATACTGCTTGCACATGCTTCCACTCCTCTCTTCCTTCTTTGTTACCTTGCACTCTCTCTCAAATTGACTGACTCACAAACTGCTGAAAAAGTGAATGCTGGCTGAGGCAGAAAGGTGTCAGCAGTTTGTGCTACAGTAGCTCTTCTGTGGGACTGAACCATATGGGCTAGCCTTCATGCCCCATGCGAATAAATGAGCCTTCGACCCCCATAACCCTGTCGTCGGTTAACTGGTTGTCCTTCCTTGGACCACTTTTGGCTGGTACTAACCACGGCATACCAGAAACACCCCACAAGATGTGCCATTTTGGAGATGCTCAGACCCAGTCATCTAGCCATCACAATTTGGCCCTTGTCAAAGTAATTCAGATCCTTACGCTTGCCCATTTTTCCTGCTTCCAACACATCAAGTTCTCTTGCTGCCTAATATATCCCACCCCTTGACAGGTGCCACTGTAATGAGATAATCAATGTTATTCACTTCATCTGTCAGTGGTCTTTATGTTATGGCTAATCGGTGTATATAATCTAATGGAAGTGATTCCATGCTGCATATGACGCTCAGCAACTTGGCTTGTGTTTGAAGAGTAGTATGTGCGACGGCTACCAATAGCGCCTCAACCCTATACACACACTGGCATGGCTTTCTGCCAGTTTTGTTTGGTTCAGTGTAAATCACTAAACTCAGAATATTGAGGTGCCTTCTTTATGCCAGTATTAGGAAATATCTATGTAAAAAGGGTGACAGATGTTGCGTCCAAAACCTCCTATACTGATCCCATTATGAATAGCAATGGAGAGCAATGTCTAGGGTTAAAAAGAAGAGAAAATATGCGGTGACCTTGACAATAGTGTACACAGAGGCAGATGGGGTTGGCCAAACTGTCGGCTAAAGCCAAATCAGAAGCCTATTCCTTATCCAATGTAAGTAAAGCCGTGGGGGTCTGAAGGTGCAAAGTGGAATATATACTATTTGTACTATTCATAACTCTCCTGATACTGAAAAAAATCGTTAAAAAAAGTTTTAAATACTTGATATATGACCGAATTATTAACTTTATACACAAGTAGCACACAGTGTTCGTGTTTGGTTAATGACAGACATTCAATTTGCCCTGACCATTTTTCATACATTTCTGCTCAAAAGCATTTGAAAAACACATTCTTTTGATTGGCAGTGCTTTTGTTCCAAATCTAATTACCCAGGGTGCACCGTGAGGTCTCTTTCTATCACCTTCTCATTTTTAAGCAAGTTGAGTGTGAACACGTTAAACACTGTTGAGATTTTTCTTGAGTGACAAGTGTTTAATTTCAGTCTGCTCTGTGCAAATTACAATGACGCTTTTGCAGAGGGACAGAAAAAAAAGAGAGCTTTTTTCACATCGTTTGAGGATCTGCCATAATCCAGATCAATGATGATGCTTTTTGGCTCAGGCTTCGTGGTTAGTGCCAAATCACTGATAAGCATTTGACCTTGGATCATGGTCTTTTTGTTTCTTCACTGATGTGTGGTTGGCAGAAAAAACACTCTCTCTTGGAAGTCCTTTGTCCTTGACTTCAGGCCAGGAAAGTGTGTATATATATATATATATATATATATATATATATATATATATAGATAGATAGATAGATAGATAGATAGATAGATAGATAGATAGATAGATAGATAGATAGATAGATAGTAGGGTGCATCAGTTGCCCTCACTTTCATAAAATCTGATGCATTTTTGTTTGAGTGTTCCTTTTCACCAATAAAGACATCCTGTAAAATTTTTTGACCATATTCAAAAGTCTAATGGCGGCACCATGAGGTTCATTTTTTGCCAAAAAATGCTTATTTTATGTTTTCGCGTAAGGTTTGAATCACAATGTTGGACTCCATTTATTGATTTCTTGTGAGCCAGAGATCATGTTAAGAACCTTTGCAAGGGATTGAGAAGCATTAATGTGATTCATAATCCATTTGTATTGTTTAAAAGTAGTTGAACAATGATTCAATGAACAGCTAAAACTCAAACTGTGCTTGATAATATATTTAGAATATGGACTAAAAATGTGTATCTAAGATATTTGGTATACTCTATAAGGTGCCATAATGTTTCATGAAAAGTGATCGAAATTTTGTCATAAAAGTCATAAAATAGCAGCTTTTTCCATAACTTTGAGCTCCTGGTGCCACCATTAAACTTTTGAATTTTGTCAAAATATTTCACCCAGTGTGTTTTCTTACCAAAAGGAACATAAAGACATTTAATCGCGATTAATGTCGCGACTGTCATAGTTAACTCACGATTAATCGCAATTTAATCGCACATTTTTGTCACATGAAAAACCATGTAATTCTCTTATCAGCATAAAAAAGTGAATGGGCTTGCTCACCGTTCGAACTACGGGGGTACTCGGGGGATCCGAGATCCCCTGAAACAGACATGAGATCCCTTGAAAACATGATTTGGGAAATGTTGGGGGGTCTCTAAAATATTGGCAAAATGATGTTTATTGACATAGCAATCGTGTGTAACGGGAAGCATTTGCATATCCGAAGTGAGCGCGCGATGGAGATCCGCGCTCTGAGACAAGCGCAAGCACCCCCCCCAAGGGAAAAAAAGGGACCCCCCGAAAATATCGGCATAGTTCGAACACTGGTTGTACCAATGTTTTTTTTTTTTATTGCAGAGCATAACACGTCTTGTCACAGCCACTGCAAAGTGGGGCTGGAGCTGCCGATGGGAAAACGAAACCTAAGCCGAGCACCGTGGCTCTTCAGGGGAGGGCAGAGGACTCTGGCTGTGCGGGGCGTGGCATTACAGTCTAGCTGCTATCGTTTTTCTAAGCAAAGTCTCTGTTCCAAGTTCCTGGCAGTTTCAAAAGCTTATGAAAAACCTACATCATGTCACAGAGCGTTAATCTCGCGATAAAAAAATTATCGCCGTTAAAATTGAGTCAAGTTAACGCGTTAATAACGCGACATTTTTGACAGCACTAATATATATATATATATATATATATATATATATATATATATATATATATATATATATGTATGTATATATATATATATATATATATATATATATATATATATATTCATTATGCAATGGTGTGTACATGTTTACTCTACGTTGTAATGGTTTCTGATTTTGACCTTATCCAGCCTCTTCTCTCTATAATTTGAGGATTAAATTGTGGTACAGTGGTCATCACTGTCGCCTTACAACAAGAAGGTTCCGGGTTCGAACCTCATGACCGACAGGAGCCTTTCTGTGTGGAGTTTACATGCTGTCCTCCCACAGTTCAAAGACATGCAGATTAGGTAAAATACCCACAAGCCAGTGCATGCTTGGTGCCGGTTCCAAGCCCGGATAGACTGGGGAGGGTCGCGCCAGGAAGGGCATCCAGTGTAAAAACCTATGCAGGACAGATCTGCTGTGGCGACCCCTAACGGGAGCAGCCGATAAAAGAAGAAGAAGGTCCTGTTGCAGTCCTGGGATTTGAACTGACAGCCTTCTGGTCACTGAAATGCTGAGCCATGACTGTACTACATTTTGTGTCTGTCAGTTAAGCTCAAATAAAATAAAAAGACTCCTTTCCTTACAGCTATGACACGTTGCTCCTCTGTAGCCGGTATCAGAGCAGTCACAGTGGAAAGTAGTCCATGACTGCGTGCACCTCCCGCCATGTTCGCAGTGGCTCGGCGAGCACCTGGAGATAGAGACAGAAAACAAAAGAAGTCCAGTCACATTCACACTTCTACCAGCATCATAATGAACACGGCTCTTTGTCTTTTTCTAATAATGGAAATGCAGGTACGTGAATTCCGAGCATCACAGATTCTCTCACAGAACTCCACAGTGAGCAATTATTCTTTGTCCGACGTGTGCTTTTTTTTGTTTGTTTGTTTTTTTATGTGCATTTGTTTTAGTTGTAGTCCTGTATACACTCCTGTCCTGTCAACAGATCGTTATCCTAATGTGTGCACCTGGTCTGCACCCTTAATTAGCTTGTCTGTTTACGCCCTGCTGTTACTTTGTCTCATTACGAAGTCTTATCATGCATCGTTCTATCATTAAGTTCTGACTTCCTGTTTCTGTCCAAGTCTGGTTTTTCAGGGCTTCTTTTCTGTACAGGATGTACCTGACGTTAAGAAGTAACATCAACAACTAATTTGATGTTGCCTGAGTAAATTTTTTTCTTTATCACTGTTATTTATGTCTGATAGTTATTTTAATCCTATATTGCTCCAAAGTGCAGGACAATATACTGCACATTTAAAAAAAATAATGTTATTATATATCTTTTATTTTTTACTGTACCAAATTTCATTGTGCATGACAATACAGTAGTTCTTTCATTATGAATGATCATGGTTTATTGCTATTCTTTCCTGCCTCAAGCTATGGGCTGAGACTATTATTATTGCATTCGCCCTAATCAAACACGTCATATATACAAAGTGTGTCTCAACATCCATCCATCCATCCATCCATCCATCCATCCATTATACGTAGCCACTTATCCTGTGCAGGGTCGCGGCAAGCTGGAGCCTATCCCATCTGACTATGGGTGAGAGGCGCGGTACACCCTGGACAAGTCACCAGTCGCAAACTCCACCAGGCGCGAACCCAGAACCTTCTTGCTGTGAAGCGACAGTGCTAACCACTACACCACTGTGCTGCCCCTCTGTCACAACAACCTGTACGTTATAGTGTCCACTAGTGTTGTAATCAAGCCCACCTAAACCGAGACCAAGTCAAGACCAAGACTTTGATGAGTTGAGATCAAGTCAAGACCAAGACCAAGGCAGGGTGAGACCGAGTCAAGACCAGGACCAGACTAGTGGGTGTGAAGGGGGACAGGGAGGCAGGGGTGACGGCCATTAACAGGAAGAAAATTTTCAAATTAGCAACGAGTCATGTTATTGGTCGCATTCGAGGCAGGAACTTTTTACTTCCAATCACAGTAACGATGTTAACAAATAAATCAGACGATACATCAGCAATTGAGTTAAATCTCCACAGTTGTGGTCTTGACCAGTCTTGAAATAAAATCTTGAGCCCTCTATGTCTGACATCAAGAAAAAAAAAAAACGAGTAAAAATGTGGTCGATTCCGAGACAAGACTGAGACCTTCAGAAAGTGGTCTTGAAACTGGTCTCGAGTACTACAATGCATCTCGTCGTCCAGATCTCATCCTTAAAGCATGTGTGGCTCATCACATCCCATTTGGAAATTCACTCAACAAATTTCTTCCAAAGAAGCAATAAATAAATAAATAAATAAAGACATCTTATCAAAACAGTCCATTGGGAATTATGCTTCAGGTAAAAATGCAAGGTTGAAAACATTAAGAAAAACTGTGTGCACTGAAAATAGAGAACAGGAACCTTCAGCACTCCGTTATTAACTAAAGCCATTAAAGGCCATTACTGGATATCAGTGTGCCCTTGAAAGCGCAATTGTAGACACTTGGAACAATTAATCCCTGCTCTTTGTTGAATTCTGAACAATTACTCATGCTTACACGACTTGCATTCATGATAAATTAGATTTCTCACACCAGATTCACATTAATGGACACGGTTAAACGGGAATCGGATTCCTATTAAATCTGATCTATAGACTATAGAACTGTTTTGATGATTGGAATGGTTGTATTTATCAATTTGCAGAAGTGCCAGCGTTGCTAATGAGAAAAGTTTAGAGCAACCATCCCTCACACATGTGCAGTAGGACAGCTTCATCCTAATATGGATTACTTCAATGGATTGAAGCTTGCAATGGAAATTTGTCGATTTAACCAGTTTGTCGAATCAACCAACATGTGATTAACTGAGTGCGTAAAATCATGCAGGTGCAAGACCAGAGTGGTGCGACAGACAAAAAACATCCAACTGCAAGCGATTTACTGTATGAATGAGGTCAAAGGAAAACCAGAGGCCAGTCTGGTTCAAGCTGACAGGATGTCTATGGTAACTCAAGTAGGCACTCTTTAAAACTGCAGTGAGCAGAAAAGCATCTCAGAAAGGCTACAACAGCAGAAGACTACATCGGGCTTGATTCCTGTCAACCAAGAGCTAAGCTTCGGTGGAATATAAAAATTGGAATTTACGCTTTTATTACATACGAGGAAGGAAAACCCGGTTTCAAGTTAATCAATTAAAAACATGTCTGCCCAATCAAGAACATCCATCCATTATCCATGGCCGCTTATCCTGTGCAGGGTCGCGGGCAAACTGGAGCCTATCCCAGCTGACTACGGGTGAAAGGCGGGGTACACCCTGGACAAGTCGCCAGGTCATTGCAGGGCTGACACATAGGCCAAGTTTACATTAGACCGTATCTGTCTCGCTTTCTTCGTGGATGCACTGTCCGTTTACATTAAAACGCCTGGAAACGCCGGGAAACGGGAATCCGCCAGGGTCCACGTATTCAATCCAGATCGTGTCTGATCTGGTGCTGTGTAAACATTGAGAATACACAGATACGCTGTGCTGAGCTCTAGCTGGTGTCGTCATTGGACAACGTCACTGTGACATCCACCTTCCTGATTCGCTGGCGTTGGTCATGTGACGCGACTGCTGAAAAACGGCGCGGACTTCCGCCTTGTATCACCTTTCATTAAAGAGTATAAAAGTATGAAAATACTGCAAATACTGATGCAAATACTGCCCATTGTGTAGTTATGATGGTCTTTAGGCTTGCCATCCTTCCACTTGCAAGTGGTAAGTGACTTGCGCACAGCAGCTCAGTCCCGAATCACTGCTCGTGCACTACACTCGCGCGCTCTGTGAGCTGCGCAGGGCCGGAGTGCGCACCCTCCAGAGGGCACTCGCTGTTCAGGGCAGAGTGATTTGGAGCGCAGCCGCTGAGGAGGAAGCGATGAGCCGCACTGACACATTTCAACTTACGTGCCGAATTAGTCATGTGATTAGCGTATCCGTGTATTGGCGTTGCTGTGTGCACGCGAATCGTGTATTGGCGTTGCTGTGTGCACACTAATCGTTTTTAAAAATGTTAATCTGATGATCCGCTGATACGGTCTAATGTAAACCCCACCATAGACACAGACAACCATTCACACCTACGGTCAATTTAGAGCCACCAATTAGCCTAACCTGCATGTCTTTGGGGGAAACCGGAGCACCCGGAGGAAACCCACGCAGACACGGGGAGAACATGCAAACTCCACACAGAAAGGCCCCCGTCGGCCGCTGGGCTCGAACCCAGGACCTTCTTGCTGTGAGCTGACAATGCTAACCACTACACCACCGTGCTGCCCATTCATGTTCATTTTTTCTACAATTTTTTCATAAACTGATCTGAAATATTCTTTTTCAGTCGAACCTCCGCCGACCCATCCCTCCCCATCCCTCAATCATTGCCCCTTCCCAAACTAAATGTATTATATTATGAATGCATACCACTATAGAATCACTGACATAAATTAGTTTTATAATCCAAGAAAACTTTATATATGAGGATATATTTGACCATTTAATGTATCATAAAGCAGGACGACTCAAAACTTGGTTGATAAATGTCATTTCTCGGGTTGAGTGTCGCCGTAAAACAGTTTTGGCGGTTGGCGAAGAGCTTTTCGGCGCATTACTGTCACCTTCTGGTGTAAGCGCATCATTCCATGGCCTTCCATGGGAAGCCATGCCCTAATGATTAGAGAAGCAGCTTTGGGACCAAAAGGTTGCCGGTTTGAGTCCCTGGACCAGCAGGAATGGCTGAAGTGCCCTTGAGCAAGGCACCTAACTCCTGACTGCTTCTCAGGCTGCTCTGGGTACAGTATGTTGTATGTCGCTCTGTATAAATGAGTGTCCGTTAAACGTCATTAATGTAATGTTCACTTTCCCCAGTGTTCACGTTCTTTAGTTGCAAACAGATTCTTCCAGTTCACCAAAAATACCAGCATGCTCAATGAATGCATGACAATGATTACGTGATACTTGCCCTGATCAAGAGTATGTGTTTCACTAGGGGTAGGGGTAAGTTTCTTTTGGTTTGGATGCAAATCAATTAAAAAAAATCAATGAAACAAAGGTCCACCTCTTTACCATAGCCCCGCCTTCTTGAATTCTCTTGGCTCATTTGTCTGCTGTTTGTGAATTCACATGTTCATCTAGATCAAGTCAGCCCTGTGATGACCTGGCGACTTGTCCAGGGTGTACCCCGCCTTTCGCCCGTAGTCAGCTGGGATAGGCTCCAGCTTGCCTGCGACCCTGTAGAACAGGATAAAGCGGCTAGAGATAATGAGATGAGATCTAGATCTAGTCACTTTGACCATACGCACCACAAGTAACCAAAAGGACATGTAGAATCCCTACGTAGATGTCCAGTATTTTATTGCAGGTTCATGTCTGCCATTATGAAATGAATTATTGACTCAGTTATGACAACAAGCCTCAAAAAAGCAGCAGTAAGTCTAAAACTAGGCACTTTATACCACACACACACGTTTTCCTTGACGCTGTGAGTCATATCATCCACTGTTTTCACACATAGCAGCATAGACTCGCAGTGACTGGCCTCAGGTTTTTGTTTCTATAATCTCAGAAGCCTGAGTCGAGCTACAACACTCGCTTGACATGATGCTGTAAACAAACCCGACCCAGGCTTGCGTGTAAACTGCTGATGAGGCATGATTTAGACATCCTGCTCGTGGTAATCCATAGTGACATACGTTCTGCAAATTTCAGGAGGCTCTTCTCACTGTTAATGGCTGGGAACAGAAGGAGATAAGAGCAGAGAATAATAGCAGACTAAAACGTGGCACAAAAGGAAGATGGTGTAGTTTTGACTTGGAATGCACTTGGCCAGATGGGGCCTGAACTGCAGGAACAAGGATTTGGCTAATGAATGTGTGCGCACATATGGAAGACTTGCTGCATCCGTTATATCCAAGGGCTGGAATGGAAGGAAGAAACATGAGCACTTGCTTTAAAAAGTGGACTAGTAGTAGTAGTAGTAGTAGTCAGGGGCGCTGTTGGGGGGGGAGTTAGGACAATTCTAAGGGCCCAGCATTGACAGAGGGCCCTCAGAGGACAATATGAACATTATTATCTCTTAAAACGAGCGAATACAACAACCTTCTGGTTTGGTTTTTCCATTCCATTCAAAATTATTAGAATAGATAGTCTTTATATTTCACCCCCTCCCTATTCATTACATGGTACAGGCTTGCGAAGGTAGAGCCAGAGCGTGATACTGTGTTAGGTTTGTTGCTTTCCAATCCAGGACTAACATCAGCTGCATACGGTAGAAGCAGAATTGATGGTGAACCATCAGTAGATTGACACCATCATGAAGAACTCAGGTTACCAGACATGTAAAAGGAGGGCAAAATTGTATTCTTTCTTAGGGATCAAAATTTCTAGCGGCACCCTTGGTAGTAGTAGTAGTTGTTGTTGTTGTTGGCTCCTTCGATCTCGAAAGATCATGGTGATCTGCCCAAGGGGTCATCCATCAGTTGTCGAGTTGCAGCACCTAGTATGACTGTATAGACCGATGCGTAAGCCGCACGGTCTGCTACAGTTGCTGCAGGTGAAGTTGCTTGGTCGGGTGTCTGTTGATGCCGTCTGCAGTCTCCGCTGTCGTTGGAGCCTCTTCTCCCCCCACCGGGTCTCTCTCCTTTCCTCGACTTCCCCAACGACGGCCTTGGTGGTGAACCGACGGCCTTGGTGGTGAACCGCCAGCCAGCACGGTCTGAGGCCGCTGCCGCCATCTCCAGGTCTGCGGGGTTGAAGCTGCCTGCCCTCAGGTCGCGCTTGCACACGTCCTTGTAGCATAGTGCGGGTCGTCCTGTGGGTCTGGAGCCTGTGGCCAGCTCACCATACAGCACGTCCTTTGGGATGCGGCCATCATCCATGCAGGTGACGTGGCCTAGCCAGCGCAGGTGTCTCTGCATCGGTAGTAGTCATCAGTTAATTACTATATTTACTAGCAAACACCAAATCATTACTACGACTTGTAGAAAGTGCAATTGTGTATATGCACTACTGAGAATCAGCAGGACTTATTTGATATTTAGGATTTGCCACTTTATATCATTGAGTGTCATTCATGTCGCACCTATTGCTTGCGAATGTGAAAGTGCAGTAAGATTACCTGACCTCAAAGTATAATAAAATAACTCAAATAATAAACTGATGTTTTCAGCGCTTATACACATTCATTTGGGTATCGTGAGTCCTTACCAACCCACACACTCTGAAATAAGACACTCAGTCGGTTTCTTTTGGGCTCCTATTCCAGAAAACATGTCCTTCAACAAGCTGTTCAGATTTGGCTCCACTTTCAATGTCACAAGGAGCTCATTAGAGTGATCCCGCCCCCTTCATCTCATCTGTGCATCTCTAGTCATGGCTTGAGAACTGTTTTTGTGAACAAATATTCATGAGGAATGTGCTACTTGATTGGCCGGTGGAAGAGGGGCTGGGGTGAGCAGTGGCTCGTTATCATTTAAAGGAACAGGCCGTTCCTCAAATCGGCCGTTTTGAACAGGGCTGTTTAGGGTGAGAAGGGAGCTGTGGTGGTTTATCCTTGTGGTATTTTGAGCAAAGTATTTCACAGACATTTCGTTAAGACCTCAGGGAGCTGTGTCAGCTTGCGGGAAAGAGGTATAATATGTCATCTTTAAGATACTGGATTAATTGCTCGTTGTGTTATGAGCATAGGTCATTACACCAGTGGCAGTGAGACCACTTACAAACTTCCAGTAAAGAGATACACTCACTGGCCACTTTATTAGGAGCACCCATCCACCTGCTGTTTGTTTTATGCAGTTCTGTAATCAGCCAATCCCTTGACAGCAGAAAAAAAAAGTCCCTCTCATGCCAGAATCTGGTCTTCCCAGGCAGTCACCTGTCCCAGTACTAACCAACTCTTTAAGGCGTATGGGTGCGGCACCGATCTCCATTTTGATAGCCCTCGGCCTCTCACCTATACAGCTAGGGTTACAGTGGAGGGCTAGTCCTCTGGTAACCATGAGAGTTTGACTTCTCCACTCACATCTGTATTGCAGCGCGCCTTGCCAAACGGTAGTACGTATCATTTTTATGATGGCCTTTGGCCACTTGTGATCTCCCAGTCGAGAGGTGGACATGCTAACCACTAGGCCAACTCACAGTCCTTGACAGCAGCACAATGCATAAAATCATGCAGATACAAATCAAGAGCTTCAGTTCACATTCACTTCAAACATCTGAATGAGAAAAATTGTGATCTCTCAAACTGTGACTTTCACTGTGGCATGGGTGTTGGTTTGAGCCAGATGGACTGGTTTGAGTATTTCAGAAACTGCTGATCTCCTGGGGTTTTCACACACAACAGTCTTTAGAGTTTACACAGAATGGAGTGGAAAACAAAAAAACATAGAATCAAGTGAGCAACAGTTCTGTGGGTGGAAACAAATGCCTTGCTGATAAGAGACGTCAGAGGAAAATGGCCAGATTGGTTCGAGCTTTTTTTGCCAGGAAGGATATAGCAACTCATCACAACTCTTTACAACCGTGGTGAGCAGAAAAGCATCTCAGTATGCAACAGAAAACAGAAGACCACACTGGGTTCCACTCCTGCAGCCAAGAACAGGGATCTTAGAATCAAGAACAAGTTCCTATTAAAGTGGCCGGGGAGTGTATTCTCCAGGGTAGAGCCCTGCACTCCCGCGGGAGTCCCACGGGACCCGACGCAAAGCAGTGCGGCGCGGGACAAATTTTGAAAGCTCATTGTGGGCGGGAGGGGGAGTGCACAATGCGGGAGACGTGATAAGCTGCAGTCCCGCTAACTAAAAACGTGTTTAAAATAAAATTTATAAATTATTAATCTATGTCTATCATATATAATTTGAGCTGGATATTTTATTTGGCATTAATAAAAAACATTTTAAGATGCCTAAATTTGCGGATGTGGTCTAATCTTGCGTACGTTTCCGATTCCTTTCCGCTCTTCCGTGTTTGAGATCTCCGATCATGGCATAAGAGCAGAGCTCCTCTAGTGAAGCTCACAGTGCTTCAGAAGTAAGTGCTGCTTTAAAAAGAGGTACATTTACCGTTAAAAAGTCAAGAGTCCTGAAATCAGACATTTGGAAGTCGTTCTCACTCGTGTACGACGCAAGCCAATGACAAGAACTTTCGTGAGAAATAACGCGAACGTCTGCATCATGCGGGATTTGCGGGCGGGAGCGGGACAAAATATGGCAGGCGCGGGCGGGAGCGGGACTGCACAATGCGGGAGCGGGACTGAAAATTCTGTCCCACGCAGACCTCTACTCCAGGGTGTCAACAAGATCGCATTAATCACACCAGCATCAATACATGATTTTACTAAATCCATTTTTCCAGTAGGGGAAAAAAAAAGACAAATGGAAGTTTGACAAATGTAACTCTATGACACATCAAAATGAAATATGTGAAGTAAATGATGAAATTATAGCGTGTCGACTCCACTGGTGCTGGCTGAATCACCATTCAGTCTTCTGAACTTTGACCACGTATCCATAACAGAGAAGTTTTAAAAATAGCTAACGCCAACAATGGTTCCTTAAAGTCATTTCTTTCTTTCTGCTATTTTACATATGTGTATAACTAGACATGAGACTTATGCTCAGTGCCTGACATTAAACTGAATAATTGTGCAGATGAATTGTTGTTAAAAGCTAAGATGTCTAAAGTATTACAGTTTGCTTGTCAGAAAGGTTGTTTTTCCAGCGCTTGGGGGGGAAAAAAAAGCACAATCGTCGAGTCAAACCATTTTCTATTACAAAGGACCCTTTAAAGTGATATAATGATGTCTGTTCAGTAGAAACATGTACGTTTGAGTAATCCTGACTTATCATAACAATCCTAACCAGGCTTTCGTCTAAACGGGGGAACAGGGGCGCTGCGCCCTCTTACTCTGGGCGTGCGCCCCCTTACCGACTCTGTGAAAACATCCCAGCAACACTACGTGACAATGTGTCTGATCATCAAATACGTTATAATTGCTCCAAAAATATTCCAATCATAGTAGATACACCGCCAGACGGTGCAAAAACAATCCGAATTGGCGTTTTCCAGACTGAGGCGCCATGTTGTTTAGTTGTTTACTTGTCGCGGCTGCTCTCGCGAGATTTGACATGGGTTACATACAAGGTCAGCTGACTTGTAGCGCGAGATTTCTCGAGACTGAATGACCTTTCACCCACCGGCGCGGGAGCTTTTGACAGAAGTAGTTCGCGAGTTGTTTTTGTTGACACTTGGGCATTTAAAGATGTCATCCCGCGGCACGAAGTGGAAGAAAGCCAAAGACTGTCCGGGGCAGAAGAAGATTAGGCCATATAAAAAAAATAGTGTGTTTCCGGTAACCCGACCGATCTCGAGAATTTCCGCGTCGAAATTGCCGACCGTAAAGTTTTTATTACAAATTTCCCTCGATATTTTAGTGTAAGCAGCGTTAGTTTGTCATAATTTTTTGTTTCAACGCATTCAAGTTGTGAAAGAAACGATAAAAAGTAAAATGTTTCGCCACTTCTATCAGCCCTCCTGCATAAACTGAGCCGAGCCGCCATTTTGAATCCTCATTCAAGGCTGTAATGCAAATTGCTTCCTTTTCAGTATACAAGTGCACTTCCATGGCAGGGAAAAACACTACATTTTGCCGCCTATGTAGTCCCCTATTTATACAAATAGGAGTCATTCAGGATTCAGCCATGTTTTTGCTCGACCCACGTTCTACAGTAGGCTAGGCTAGGCCGTCTGCTTTTAATGGAAGTAGCCTAGCCTAGGACGTTATTTTCACGTTATTTCTTGATAAGGTGTTTTCACGTTATTACATGAAAATATCATGAAATATCGCTTCCGTAGATCATAACTCGAACTCTCGTGATATTTTTTTTATTCGTTTAAAGATTTAAAACACTTATTTTATTATGATGTGTGGTATAAAGGATTCTGTGCCAAAATACTATTTTGTAAGATGTTTACTTGTGTTAATTTTTTCGAACAAAATAAAAAAAAAATTAAGAAAAAAAAAAAACTTTCCAACCTACCGACCTTATTTTAGTATTTCATGTTACCGGAAACACACTATTTTTTTTTTTTGGCCTTACTTCTTTCTTTTTCAATGTTGACAGACAATTTGTTACAATTTCCCTCTCAGATAGCCTCAGAATGTCCCATTGGAGCATTTTTCAAAGGCTTTGCACGGCGGGGGGGGGGGGGGGGGGGGGGGGGGGACAACCGGCACCATCTCCGTCCCCCGCTCCCTCGCCATGGTGAGCGCCCTCATACTAAATTTTTCTAGAAAAAACCCTGCAAACGATAGTCCAGAGGGAGGTCAATCAAGTGCGCTCATTAGAATATTAAGCCACGCCCAGGGCATTTTCAAATTGGCCTGATTAGCATATTCAGCTTGTTTTTGAGCAGTGTTTAATTGCATGTCTATCTTTTAAAGCCAAATCTTTTAAAGCCAGTGTTTTATCTATTTACAACCTTTCACTTCCTTTCTTATTGCCAGCGATAAAAACATGCGATTGGGACGCATCCAAAAGCCCTTTTCTTCTTAACTGCATAAAAGGATGTAAAATTATCAAAGATAAGCATATATTAGTGTACGGAGAGAGAAAAAACATAAAATGGGCACGCATCTGGCCAGAGAGCTGAAAGTGGCATTAAGCTCAAACTGTGGAATGGACCAATTTTTATTCAACAGAACCCTCCGCTCACACACACACACACACACACACACACACACACACACACACACACACACACACACACACACGTACTGTTCTCCTGAGGCACTCATGGCTCTGCCCGCTGTGACCCTAATCATGCAAGATGAAAAAAAGGCATAAAAAGTCACCAGGCGAGAGACGAGAACAACAGAAGACAGAAACAGTGTGGAGTTCAGAGGTCCTTTCTTTCTTTACTTCTTCATTTCAAGACACTGGTTTCAGGTGCCATGGAAGCTGAGACGAAACTAAGCTATGGGAAATTGAAAGAGACGTAGCCAACGTCAGCGGGCACGCGGTGGAACGAGCTAAATCGTGTGAGGAGTAAACAGAAAGCAAGCGTCAGCGTTGACTTCTGGATCAGAACCTGGGTTTTGCTTTATTCAGCACGCTGTTAAATGTTAAGTGCTGTTTCCATCCGTTTATTTATTTATTTATTTTACAAGTACAAATGAAACTCCATGGTGTGTCCAAATTGTTTCTTCTACTTGGCTGAAATGGAAAAGATGAAAAGTGAATTGATAAAGGAAAAAAAAAGCCATGAAAGGTTGATGGAAACATTTACTGGCTACAAACAACCATAAGAGTCTTTTAGGCATGAACAGGTTTCGGGAAAAAAAAAAAAAAAACAGAAATGATATCTGTCTTTAAGTGTGTGTGTGCGTGTGTGTGTGTGTGTGTATGTGGAACAGTTTGCGCTGACATCTTTCTTATTATGCTATTGATAAGCCTTCATGATCTAATGCACTTCTCTACTATAATGGTCTCATTGTCGAGTTATTGATTAGATTTTAGCCTCCACCATCTAATATCACTATATACTGTATATACACACACAGTAACAGTCAAAAGTTTGGACGCACCTTCTAATTCAGTGTTTTTTCTTTATTTTTATGAATTAAAAGACTTCACGTCTTAAAGTAAGGATGGATGTCGTTTCTCTTTACTTAGTTGAGCACTTATTGGCATAATATGGATTACTACAGTTGTGGAATACGGCTATTTCCATCCATCCATCCATCCATCCATCCATCCATTATCCGTAACCGCTTATCCTGTGCAGGGTCACCAGCAAGCTGGAGCCTATCCCAGCTGACTATGGGCGAGAGGCGGGGTACACCCTGGACAAGTCGCCAGATCATTGCAGGGCTGACGCAGAGAAACAACCGTTCACACTCACATTCACACCTACGGTCAATTTAGAGTCACCAGTTAACCTAACCTGCATGTCTTTGGACTGTGGGGGAAACCGGAGCACCCGGAGGAAACCCACGCGGACACGGGGAGAACATGCAAACTCCGCACAGAAAGGCCCTCGTCGGCCGCTGGGCTCGAACCCAGAACCTTCTTGCTGTGAGGCGACAGTGCTAACCACTACGCCATCGTGCCGCCATGCAGAAAACAAAATGATCAAAATACAGAAAAACCCAGAGGGGAACTGTCAGGCCCTTCTTAAGTCTACAGAGAAGGTTCAAACGTCTCAGCATTTCAAGCAATTCTTTCATAAGTCCATTATAATTATCACCTTCTAATTTGGCCTCATTTTCTAACAAATTTGCTTCAGAAATGAAAGGGTTACTGTCCTGAAAACTTTAGAGTTATCCAATGAGATTTTCTTGTCTCGAGAGTTTAGAGCCGGCTCACTCATTGGTTTGGACTTCATTGCCAGAACAGAAGACCAGGGCACAGGGGCGATTCTAGCATCTGATCTTTGGGGGTGCTTAGCCCCCAGAGCTGACAGAGGCACCTGGCTTGAACGACAGTGTTTCCACGTTTATTCCGCATTTAGACTAGACTTAACTAGACAAAAAGACTAGACTAGACAAGACTAGACTTATGCAATGTTTTAACAGAAGTTGACCCAATAAACTATGATATCTACACATTTACAACCACTGACACAAATATTTACGTTATATTTTTAACTAAACAAGACCTACTACTGCATTTGTAATGTTGGAGCTATTCATTTTGAACAGTGGTAATTGTTAATTAATGTGTTATTGTGTATTGTGTAATAATAGTGTGTATTATTATGATTTTACATTAGTTTACATTAGTTTATATTTTTTGTTGATAAGCATGATAAGCATGATAAGCAAACGTAAACGCTATGTTACATTAAATAAAATTGACTAACACACGGTGGTCTAGCACCGTAGCACTTGTACAGCTGTGCACAAAAGTATCTCGATATGGATGATAAATGTCGTTTTTATCATTCTGTTCATAGACCAGGGAACATCAGTATTGCATTATGCATATTATTGTGTTGTGTTTAACAATTGTAACTCCAGTCCGTACCTTCACTTCTCGCTATGCCAGTAATACTCAGGTGCTACTTCGAGTTCCTCATCGGCGTGGAATCCAGTTAAAAAAAACACCATGTTGTAGCAAGCACTCGCGCGGACAGGCAACCCAATCAGAGGGGACGCAAGGAGGAGAAGTATTTTACTGCTCATAGAACTATCACGTAACAGGTGAATTCAAGAACACACACACATTCATTGCGCAGTGCGCAAAGGGCACTTATTTCTGAAAATTACGTCCAAAAGCAGTATTTTTGAGGGTGCTGAGCTAGGGGGTGCTGAGCTCGTTTTTGGGGGTGTTTGAGCACCCCCAAAAATAGGCTAAACACGCCCCTGCCAGGGCAGTGGATGTTTATGTAGGAAGTGACAGATGAATTAACCAATCAGATTTTGATTTATAGTGGGAGGGACCAAAAATGTATCACCCTAGGCCTTCTCGAAGCCCAACGCAAGCTTAACCGCAAGTCTTTCATCAGTAATGTTAATAAAGCGGTCAAGCCAGTGCCATCGAGAGAAAGTAGCACATGCTAACGACCAAGAAGCTAATGCTGTATCTGAAATCACTCCCTCATTCACTGCTATACTCACTATCTCGGGAATTCTATATAGAGGACTATATAATGAGCTCATTGGTAAAATGAAAAAAACACTTTCGGACACTACTCCGCCGTGCCGTTATTTACATCATTACCGTCGCACAATTAAAACGTGCCAGATCAGTCGGCTGGTGGGTTTTCAAAATAATAAATACATGCATGTATTTTTGTGATAAATCCATATTATACTGAGCGTATTCCCACATTAATACATACAAAGTACTTTGTGTCTGCTGCATCTTTCAATTCTTTTAAATCAAGGCTGAATGCTTTCTTTCGCCTTTGAAAATATTCAGCCTTGATTTAAAAGAACTGAATTTGAGGCTTTTGATTAATTTCTCGCTCTGCACTGGAACTTTTATTCTTGTATTTTATCTGTTTTATTCTATTTTAGCTTATTTTCTGTTCTCTTTTTTTAAATTATTAATAACTATTTTTAATTGTACTTGAACATCCGTTTATAATGTGTTTCTTCCTCCGTCCATTCACCCCAACACACTACAATGTTATTGCCATTTTCACACCGCAATGCATGATGCTTGGTTAGTGACCATCGGTTGTACACTACTTTTCACGGTCCATTGTGGGATACTATGAGTCCACTATATAGTGGTGTAATAATTCTCACTATACTGTAGGTTCAGTTGGTTGGGTTCAATGCCCGCACTGATGATCACATCATCAGTTTTTCATTGGCTAAAGTATGCTAAGGTACGCCAACACTCTTGCCGGAGAGGTTGCCTTGCCCAAGGGCACTTGGGCCAGTCCTGCTGGTTCAGGGAATCAAACTAGCAACCTTTTGGTCCCAAACCTGTTTCTCTAACCATTAGGCCATGGCTTCCACTGTACATTTGGACGGTACTACAAAATAGCCAACTCACTATGTAGTCCACTATATAGTGAGTAGTGAGTGATTTCAGACACAGCATAAGAGTTCTGTCCCCAGACTCTTCTTCCATGCACATGTAGCAATGTCATAATTTCATATGGATAAAGTTTTTTTTTTTTTTAAATGAACTTCTCCAAGGCAGCACGGTGGTGTAGTGGTTAGTGCTGTCGCCTCACAGCAAGAAGCTCCGGGTTCGAGCCCCGGGGCCGGCGAGGGCCTTTCTGTGCGGAGTTTGCATGTTCTCCCCGTGTCCGCGTGGGTTTCCTCCGGGTGCTCCGGTTTCCCCCACAGTCCAAAGACATGCAGGTTAGGTTAACTGGTGACTCTAAATTGACCGTAGGTGTGAATGTGAGTGTGAATGGTTGTCTGTGTCTATGTGTCAGCCCTGTGATGACCTGGCGACTTGTCCAGGGTGTACCCCGCCTTTCGCCCGTAGTCAGCTGGGATAGGCTCCAGCTTGCCTGTGACCCTGTAGAAGGATAAAGCGGCTAGAGATAATGAGATGAGAACTTCTCCAAATCCCTCTCTTGTAAAATATATAAATTTTTTGGGTTCCACTATTGTATGTTAATGGTTCCATTATTGTTTCTGATGGGGCGTGAATTAGTGGAACACACCTGTGGACATTATCGTGCTTGGGACGTCTGGAAAGGGGTAAACTGGCTTCATGAGTCCTGCATGGACAATATTCATTCATACAGTGTGTGTGTGTGTGTATATATATATATATATATATATATATATATATATATATATATATATACACACACACCCAAGATATGATGTTTATTTTTTGATGTTAGAATCTTTTGACACACATCCACTGTTTGCATCGGATCAAATATGTAAATAAGCGTTGTAAAATTCCGTGTGAAAAGTCGAGCGTTTATCCGAGTAGTCATTTGGCTGGGTGCTAACTGGTGTATTATGTTGTCAGGATGCCAGGACACTTTTCCCTGTCTCCGTGTGTTGATAGCTCTGTCATTCATTGTTTTCCAGGTATGTTTGCCTGACTGTGTTAAGAAAACACTTAAGATCTGTCATATTTTATTCATTACTGTATGGTTTATTTCATTTCTTGTACATTATAAACTACACTATACAATCAATATTAAGTGCACGGCTATTAATGTGTGTTTATCTCACACAGTGTAATGTAGCCAGCCAACTGAACAGCATGTAGCCTACAGTATGCAATTTTTTTTAATTTTAATTTAAATTTTTATCGTACTGTATTTGGGATGTCTGGAAAGCAGGACGCCAAAATTCTTTCCCCTGTCTCCGTGTGTTGATAGCCCTGTCATTCATTGTTTTCCAGACGAAATGATGACAGATTAACTCTTCGCCTTCTCTGCATCATCTATTAGCCACACAAAGACTTTTAGTTATTATTAGAGTAACTGACTGGTTATAGCCGGTGACACACACTCGCCCCAGTATTTTTCAATCAGACTTAAGTCTTCATTTCCCTGTGTAATTTACTTAGTTACTTTTAAAATCAACATTGACAGCTACACACAACGGAGCGACCTGGCAGCCTGCCGCTAATCCCTTGCAAAATCCTTTGCCCTGTTGTTTTTTGGTGTCTGGCTAAGTTTTGGCTGAGCTCAAGTCCCAGCTCTAATAGTAACGGTTCACCACTTGAAAAACCTATGAAAGAAAAGTACAAACTTTTGACTGCTACTGTATATGTACACAAAATAAAAGAGACGCATCCATTTCTTTATGAGCGTATTATTATTATTATGAACAATGTGATTAGCAAAGATTCATCCGTCCATCCATTCATTATCTGTAGCCGCTTATCTTGTTCTACAGGGTCGCAGGCAAGCTGGAGCCTATCCCAGCTGACTACGGGCGAAAGGCGGGGTACACCCTGGACAAGTCGCCAGGTCATCACAGGGCTGACACATAGACACAGACAACCATTCACACTCACATTCACACCTACGGTCAATTTAGAGCCACCAGTTAACCTAACCTGCATGTCTTTGGACTGTGGGGGAAACCGGAGCACCCAGAGGAAACCCACGCAGACACGGGGAGAACATGCAAACTCCGCACAGAAAGGCCCTCGCCGGCCACGGGGCTCGAACCCGGACCTTCTTGCTGTGAGGCGACAGCGCTAACCACTACACCACCGTGCCACCCCTAGCAAAGATTCAGAATTAGAAAAAGCACCACATCAGAGCTGCCTTCTCTGTTCATGCACAAAAAAAAAAGTTTGTATAAGTTGCAAATGTTCAGTCTGCTCACTCGTGACATATACATTCACCACTTAAAGATAAAGTTCATTAAAAAAAATCATATATATTTAGGCACTGCGTAAAAGCGGAGCTCCTGATGAGTGTGTGAGCAAAATATTTGCAAGGGCACAAAATCAACCTGAATAGAATAATACAACCCCGATTCCAAAAAAGTTGGGACAAAGTACAAATTGTAAATAAAAATGGAATGCAATAATTTACAAATCTCAAAAACTGATATTGTATTCACAATAGAACATAGACAACATATCAAATGTCGAAAGTGAGACATTTTGAAATTTCATGCCAAATATTGGCTCATTTGAAATTTCATGACAGCAACACATCTCAAAATAGTTGGGACAGGGGCAATAAGAGGCTGGAAAAGTTAAAGGTATAAAAAAGGAACAGCTGGAGGACCAAACTGCAACTCATTAGGTCAATTGGCAATAGGTCATTAACATGACTGGGTATAAAAAGAGCATCTTGGAGTGGCAGCGGCTCTCAGAAGTAAAGATGGGAGGAGGATCACCAATCCCCCTAATTCTGCGCCGACAAATAGTGGAGCAATATCAGAAAGGAGTTCAACAGTGTAAAATTGCAAAGAGTTTGAACATATCATCATCTACAGTGCATAATATCATCAAAAGATTCAGAGAATCTGGAAGAATCTCTGTGCGTAAGGGTCAAGGCCGGAAAACCATACTGGGTGCCCGTGATCTTCGGGCCCTTAGACGGCACTGCATCACATACAGGCATGCTTCTGTATTGGAAATCACAAAATGGGCTCAGGAATATTTCCAGAGAACATTATCTGTGAACACAATTCACCGTGCCATCCACCGTTGCCAGCTAAAACTCTATAGTTCAAAGAAGAAGCCGTATCTAAACATGATCCAGAAGCGCAGACGTCTTCTCTGGGCCAAGGCTCATTTAAAATGGACTGTGGCAAAGTGGAAAACTGTTCTGTGGTCAGACGAATCAAAATTTGAAGTTCTTTATGGAAATCAGGGACGCCGTGTCATTCGGACTAAAGAGGAGAAGGACGACCCAAGTTGTTATCAGCGCTCAGTTCAGAAGCCTGCATCTCTGATGGTATGGGGTTGCATTAGTGCGTGTGGCATGGGCAGCTTACACATCTGGAAAGACACCATCAATGCTGAAAGGTATATCCAGGTTCTAGAGCAACATATGCTCCCATCCAGACAACGTCTCTTTCAGGGAAGACCTTGCATTTTCCAACATGACAATGCCAAACCACATACTGCATCAATTACAGCATCATGGCTGCGTAGAAGAAGGGTCCGGGTACTGAACTGGCCAGCCTGCAGTCCAGATCTTTCACCCATAGAAAACATTTGGCGCATCATAAAACGAAAGATACGACAAAAAAGACCTAAGACAGTTGAGCAACTAGAATCCTACATTAGACAAGAATGGGTTAACATTCCTATCCCTAAACTTGAGCAACTTGTCTCCTCAGTCCCCAGACGTTTACAGACTGTTGTAAAGAGAAAAGGGGATGTCTCACAGTGGTAAACATGGTCTTGTCCCAACTTTTTTGAGATGTGTTGTTGTCATGAAATTTAAAATCACCTAATTTTTCTCTTTAAATGATACATTTTCTCAGTTTAAACATTTGATATGTCATCTATGTTCTATTCTGAATAAAATATGGAATTTTGAAACTTCCACATCATTGCATTCCGTTTATATTTACAATTTGTACTTTGTCCCAACTTTTTTGGAATCGGGTGTTGTAATATTTAAATAATATTGTCTGGCATTGAGTGGTCTATCAGATATATTCCATTCAGCTAGCCTGATAGTGACGAGTCAAAGACGAGTAGCTGAATGGAATATATCTGATGTACCACGAAAATGCCATTCTTCTTCTTCTTATTATTATAATAATACATACACACTGTCTTCATTTCACCATTCTCAAAGGCCAACACTAGCTTATCCACGACTCTGTGCTGTTAGTGCAGCAGTCCAGTTACCTTCCAGCTGGTGTAGCATTAGCAAAAGCCAATACTAGCACAGTCAAGCCGAATATTCATCTCATCTCATTATCTCTATCCGCTTTATCCTGTTCTACAGGGTCACAGGCAAGCTGGAGCCTATCCCAGCTGACTACGGGCGAAAGGCCGGGTACACCCTGGACAAGTCGCCAGGTTATCACAGGGCTGACACATAGACACAGACAACCATTCACACTCACATTCACACCTACGCTCAATTTAGAGTCACCAGTTAACCTAACCTGTCTTTGGACAGCCGAATATTATTATTATTATTTTCCCTGTGTAATTTATTTAGTTACTTTTAAAATCAACATTGACAGCTACACACAACAGAGCGACCTGGCAACCAAAATTCTCTCAAAATCTTATGTATTTAACAAAGCAAACCTGGCGGCCATGTTTGTTTACAAATTGTCACAGTCGCTCACTAATGTGGAAGTTTTACATCTCCGACATGTGACGTTGTGTTGTCTTGACAGCCATGCAATATTGTAACAATATTGCACGCTCATTCTCCATTGGGTACAGTGACGTAATACATGGAGGATAAGCAATATAATAACAATATTGCATTCTATCAATAAACCCACTAGAAGGGAATAGAATACATGTTTTTATTCCATGGGAGAAATGGTCTGTATGTATAATAATACAGCATATGAACCATTGAATTGTGTCATGTCGTGTATTTCCCGTCAATAAACTGCTGCATTGTCTTGTGACAGTGAGACCAATAATGAGATACACATCACAGTTACGAATACATATTTATTCCTTTCTTTGATATCGCATGCCATGCGCCAGAAACAACACCACAACATTTATTATGGTGCGCCTTTGCTAATTACCATGCACCTGTTCCTGATTAGAGCGCAATCACAGCGCATGTACTGTATATAAGGACTCTCAGTAACACACAGACTTTGTGAAGCAGTATACGCTCTGTACCCTGCGTCTAACGTTATCAAGCCTTGTATTTTGAAGATATCTACCTATTCGGAACCATGATTACCAGACTTTTGCTGATTGGATTAGGCATTGCCCTGGTATATCGAGGAAATCAGACAACGGTGACAGCTGTTCAAAGCCCCACAAAGCTGCCCGATATGATTGAAGTGGTGGGCAAAGCTGTCGGCACTCAGACTGTGGCAGAACTTGAACCACAACATGGTTGTCATCTTGGAGATGCTTTTGGCTTTGCAAGGAATAAGTATTTCGGAGACCAAATGGAATTGAATTGAACAGAATGGATGAAATGGACAGATATGGACGAGTGGTGTGGACGTGTAAAGACTGCGTCTGTTCGAAAGACCAAACAATCTCTATCTTATCGACATTCGGCTCCCTGAACAGCACCGGCCTCGATCAAGGCCGTTGCTGGGACAACATTTCCCCCAGAAGGTCACTGCTGGGAGACACTCTTGCATTCTTCGCATTCCTTCCCCAATTTTCCGCGGTCGCCGTTTTTCACCCCCAGTGTGACAAGCGGGTGCGTGACCAGCGCCGCTTGCATGGCTGCAGGAGCGGACGGCTGCTTGCTTGCGCTGGGTTACCTCTACCTCCTCCCCTCCCCTCCTACCCCCTTACCCCCCACCCCTGATTGCCCCCTCCTTCCCCCCCTCAAGTCCCATGTTTTAAAGTGTACTTGTGTTTTTGTGTGCTTGTGCGGAGGTTTTTAAATGCTCCCACACTGTACTCCTGATAGGAGCATAGTGGGGGGGTGTTCTTTTTTCCTTATCTTTCCTAATGTTACTACTGTGTTTCTTTTTCTTTTATCCCTGTCTTCCTGTCCTGTTCCCCCTCTGTAAGGACAGGTTGATGGTCAATTTCACTGGTAACAATGATAATAAAGGGTTCATTCATTCATTCATTCATTCATTCATTCAATCGCTTTTCTGATTTTGAACCTATTTGTGTTTTTGGATTTTGAGTATTGTATTATCTCTGTCTGTCTGTACCTCACTAGACCATGGCCTGTTTTTTGACTCCGCCTTTGTCTACGCTTTGGATCTGTTTTCTAGCATGCTTTTGATAAAACTCTTCCTGTGCTTACATCCGTCTATCACTGTTACATGACAGAAATTGTCAACTGTCCAAGAAGCAAGTGGACTACTAACGGTTTTAACTAGTTTTATATGACACTGTCGTGAAATTTTTCCATCAAATGTGTTAGTAAGTAATCCCATGTTTTTTGTTTTTTTTTTAAAAAGCAAATTAAAAATAAGTGCTGGATAAAACCCATCTATCTTCTGGAAATAAAAATGCAAATTTCGTTGGCCGGTGGTCAAGTGTTTAAGAGATACACTGCCTTGCAGTTATGATCAGGTTCCCTGTGGTGGGACATGTACGTCGTTCATACAGACATACAGTCAAAAGCCATCAAAAATCAGGTCAATGATTTCATTGCCATATTCTCTTAAGTAAGGAGCTGCGCTATAAGCAGGTCTGGGAACCTACAGGATCATGGCAAAATTTCAAGCTATTTTTTGTTGAATTCTGTCTTTTCATGGTGTGTGCCTGTTTTGCACTCTAAATCCTGGTGAGGTTTTCAGTTATTGATGTGTGAGAGCAACCTTCCCTTCTTTCCCTCCCAGGCAAATAAACACAGTCATGAAGGGCCTGGCACACACACACACACACACACACACACACACACACACACACACACACACACTCACCATGCCAAAAAATATGTTATCATCGGCTTTTATCTCTGCATCCTCACGTTACTTGATATGCCAACATGCCAAATGTCCCACTTCAGCCTTGAGTTTTGTAAAATGTTGATATTTTTTTCAGTTGTTCCAATTTGGACTTTTTTTCAAATGCAAATTCAACAACGTGCTCCAAAAACAGATGGCTGGAAAACCCTAATCATGCCACACAACTGCTCTAACACACTTATAACATTGATCACGCGTTAAATCAGGTGTATTTGAGACTCGGGTTTATCGATGCTGTTTCATTTTCAAGCTCTGGGCAATAAGCCGAATTCAAACTTACGGTTTCATTTGCCTGTTTTAGGACAGTTACTCGCATTCGGATTCAGGTTCCGTGCTCCCTTTATGATTTCCTGGGTGCGTTCAGATTCACCAACATCTACCGGTACACTACTGTTCAAAAGTTTGGGGTCACCCAGATAATTTTGTGTTTTCCATGAAAAGTCGCACTTTTATTTACCACCATAAGTTGTAAAATGAATAGAAAATATAGTCGAGACATTTTTCTGGCCATTTTGAGCATTTAATCAACCCCACAAATGTGATGCTCCAGAAACTCAATCTGCTCAAAGGAAGGTCAGTTTTATAGCTTCTCTAAAGAGCTAAACTGTTTTCAGCTGTGCTAACATGATTGTACAAGAGTTTTCTAATCATCCATTAGCCTTCTGAGGCAATGAGCAAACACATTGTACCATTAGAACACTGGAGTGATAGTTGCTGGAAATGGGCCTCTATACACCTATGGAGATATTGCACCAAAAACCAGCTAGAATAGTCATTTACCACATTAGCAATGTATAGAGTGGATTTCTGATTAGTTTAAAGTGATCTTCATTGAAAAGAACAGTGCTTTTCTATCAAAAATAAGGAAATTTCAAAGTGACCCCAAACTTTTGAACGGTAGTGTACCTCAAGTCTTCGAGGTTGCCAGTTTAACAAGAAGTATCACAGATGGTGGATTTTAATAACATATCGACCCCCGTCTTTAAGCCTAAAAAAATAGGGGATAGAAAATATGGACTGAAGGAGTAAATAGCATTTTTCTTCATATGTAAAAAAAAAAAAAGAAAAGTAATGTGTGTGTCAATAGTTAATTGTGAATACATCTTACCATGTCAAAAGCATCTCACGTCCTATTCTTACTAATAACTCAGAGATGGTTTCATTTGTAAATAGTTCCTTGCTTTTTTTCCTTCAACAGCATATGGTTTGCGTTAATGGTTTTAGGCAGGGGAAAAAAAAGTTTTTGTCCATGATGTTTTCCTCATCTCATTCTCTCTAGCCGCTTTATCCTTCTACAGGGTCGCAGGCAAGCTATCCCAGCTGACTATGGGCGAAAGGCGGGGTACACCCTGGACAAGTCGCCAGGTCATCACAGGGCTGACACATAGACACAGACAACCATTCACACTCACATTCACACCTACGGTCAATTTAGAGTCACCAGTTAGCCTAACCTGCATGTCTTTGGACTGTGGGGGAAACCGGAGCACCCGGAGGAAACCCATGCGGACACGGGGAGAACATGCAAACTCAGCACAGAAAGGCCCTCGTCGGCCCCGGGGGCTAATACAGTATCTAAGCGTAAAAATAAAAATAAATAAATTAAATAAAAAAACCCAAGATGAATAAAAGGTACTGGAACAAAAATAATACTGAAAAATTAAATCAATGACAAAATGTTCAAAAATACCTTCGATTCAAGAGTGTTGATGAAGGGATATGATAACAGGCGACTTAAACAGCCAGAATAACGTCAGAAAACATGCTTACAGTTTGAAGGATAAGCTGACCAAGCATTTGTCTACTCACTAAGTTATTTGAGATCAATTTGGTCCCCAAGATCAGCGATTTCTCTGATTAAACAACAACCACAATCCATTTTGATGGGATTATATTGTTAATTAATGAATAATGTGTCATATTTATGTACTTTCAGCCCTAAACATACTTTTCGATGTAACATATTCTCAAAATGTAAGTGGAGCTGGACTTAATACGTCTCCTCGCTTGGACTGATATCACATAAGAAAGGACTTAATCATGTGTAATATGAGACACGCCTCTATTTTGGGCAAACTCCACCCCTTATGCATAACTCTCCCTCAATTTTAAGTCTTAAATCCTTTCTAATTAGGCGAATCAGACGCTCGCTGACCGTGCTGTGAAAATTGTCCATGCAGAAGCTCATCTAAGTTTCCAAATCTGTCATCGCTTAACTCTTAAATATTTTCTATTGTTAATACACTATATTGCCAAAATATTTGCTCACCCATCCAAATTATCGGAATCAGGTGTTCCAATCACTTCCATGGCCACAGGTGTATAAAATCAAGCACCTAGGCGTGCAGACTGTTTTTACAGTTTGGAGCTGGCCCCTTCCTCTTCCAACATGACTGTGCACCAGTGCACAAAGCAAGGTCCATAAAGACATGGATGACAGAGTCTGGTGTGGATGAACTTGACTGGCCTGCACAGAGTCCTGACCTCAGCCCGATAGAACACCTTTGGGATGAATTAGAGCGGAGACTGAGAGCCAGGCCTTCTCGGTCAACATCAGTGTGTGACCTCACAAATGCACTTCTGGAAGAATGGTCAAAAATTCCCATAAACACACTTCTAAACCTTGTGGACAGCCTTCCCAGAAGAGCTGAAGCTGTTCTAGCTGCAAAGGGTGGACCGACGTCATATTGAACCCTATGGATTAGGAATGGGATGTCACTTAAGCTCATATGTGAGTCAAGGCAGGTGAGCAAATACTTTTGGCAATATAGTGTACTATCGTTAAAAAGCTTATAGTCTCTGCTTTCCAAAGACATTTATTTTGTTCAATACTTTGGGAGTAACAGCAGGTTGAAGTCGCTACAACAGAGTTCACTCTCTGCTCGCGGGACGTCGGGAAACTGCCGGTGCTTTTCTTTTTGAGTCACGAGAAAACGCTCAGGCTCTCTCTCTCTCTCTCCTGATCAGTTTCCGACTGGATTACTCGTGAATATCAATCAGATAACTTTTATAGTGACGTTCTCTCGCTCTCACTGCTTTTGATGAAGGATTCGGCAAAATTTTCCGTCAGCAAGTTTTGATGTTATGATTCACGGGAGGCTTTGAAGCGAGTTTTCATAGCTTTACCTACTTATTTTTTCAAATCGAACTGATTCCTGTAAATAAATAACTAGTTTAGAATATAACTGGAGTTCTATATTTTTCATCAAAAATATTGAGATCTTAGTGGTTGGAATGAGAGTTTAAAAAACTGGAAGTCAGAAACGCGAGTGTCAGTTTCAGTTCAGTTAATGTGAATTGTTTATTGGATGTGGATCAGACAGTTTTTTCGAGGCTCGCCTTAAAAGCTGTGAATATTATCATTTATATTCTTTCATGGGCGTCGCCACCATTGAATGTGAAGGGGACATGTCCCCCTCACATTTCATAATTCTTCGTTTGGACCCCCCCACATTTAACATAAAATATTAGTTCACCCAGCGCCATTTCTATTGCTTCGTGAAAGAATCCATTCACTTGATCGATAAGAGAATACACAGACCACTGAAAATCCACTCCGGGTTTTCCGGGCGGTCCCTACAACAACTCACCGCGCGCGAGTGAAGTGAATCTCAGCGCGAGCACAGAAGTGTTGGTGCAGCTGCTGGAAAGTGGAGGAGGTGACGTCATCCCCATTGCCACCTCACAATGTCTAGCTTTTGCTAAAACCTTATTCTTTTGTTATCTGCCCTCAAAATTAACCCTAGGACACGTTAAATTAATATTCAACTAAACAGTGAAATAAGCTTAGCCTAATGGGGTATTCTTGGTTGATGATGAATTGTTTGCAGTATTTGCTCCTCCCCAGACACAATGGACATAAGGACATTCTTTACAAAGAAGCGGAAAGTCAGTCAAAATTTCCCCACAGGACAGGGTTTTTCGTCCCAATGGAAATGTTAGTGCAGTTAGCTGGCTAGTCAATGTTAGGAGATGTATCAGCTAGCTTAACGTTAGCTATCATTTAATTCAAACCCAGTAGACCTGCCTTACTGTAATGCCAAGAATGAGGTCAAGTCTGCTCTGATGATATTTATTGATTCCTTGTTTTGTCTGGTCTTTGGCAGTTTTCTGGAAAGTAAGATGGGAAATCAGTGTACGGGGAAGGAATAGTAGAGAGGAAAGTAATGGAGAAAGATGGATGTTATTCCAGGTGGATTGTGAAGGAAAGGGGGATAAAAGTTATGAAGTGGTAGAAATTGTGGTGGCACCAATGTAAGAAAGAGTTCTATCTATAAATCTATTTGTTATACTAATCTGTAAATGTTACTGTAGTACCACCATCGCATGTAGGTTGACAAAACTGCACTTGTTCATTGTGTGAAGTTCTCTTTTATGTGTCATTGCTTGACACAGTGTAATTTTGTGTTATGAAGACTGCATGATGCCATGCCATTTTTGTTATGAGTATCGCTAAATCGGAAAAAAGTAAAACGCACCCACTAAAGTCACTGCTGGTGGTGAACAAAATTGCCCCTGTTCATTGTGTGAAGTTATTTTTTATGCGTCACCGTTGCTTGACACAGTGTGATTTTGTATTATGAAGTTTGCATGATGCCATGTCATGCCTGTTCATTGTGTGAGATTATGAATATTCTTATTTTTAAACATACAGTTGAGGGTCACTATTGCTTGGCCCAGTGGCATGTTGTGTTACATCTAAAACTAAATAGAAAACACAAAATAAAAAGTAAAATGCACCCATAAAGTCATTGTTGGTGATAAATTGTGTCACATTCATCTCATTATCTTAGGCGTAGCGGTGGGTTTAAAAACAGGCTGATGAATATATGGACTAGTTGAATGAGGACTTATTGTTGAGTCTCTAAAATACAGTGGTGCTTGAAAGTTTGTGAACCCTTTAGAATGTTCTATATTTCTGCATAAATATGACCTAAAACATCATCAGATTTTCACACAAGTCCTAAAAGTAGATAAAGAGAACCCAGTTAAACAAAAGAGACAAAAATATTATACTTGGTCATTTATTTATTGAGGAAAATGATCCAATATTGCATATCTGTGAGTGGCAAAAGTATGTGAACCTCTAGGATTAGCAGTTAATTTGAAGGTGAAATTAGAGTCAGGTGTTTTCAATCAATGGGATGACAATCAGGTGTGAGTGGGCACCCTGTTTTATTTAAAGAACAGGGATCTATCAAAGTCTGAGCTTCACAACACATGTTTGTGGAAGTGTATCATGGCACGAACAAAGGAGATTTCTGAGGACCTCAGAAAAAGCGTTGTTGATGCTCATCAGGCTGGAAAAGGTTACAAAACCATCTCTAAAGAGTTTGGACTCCACCAATCCACAGTCAGACAGATTGTGTACAAATGGAGGAAATTCAAGATCATTGTTACCCTCCCCAGGAGTGGTTGACCAACAAAGATCACTCCAAGAGCAAGGCGTGTAATAGTCAGTGAGGTCACAAAGGACCCCAGGGTAACTTCTAAGCAACTGAAGGCCTCTCTCACATTGGCTAATGTTAATGTTCATGAGTCCACCATCAGGAGAACACTGAACAACAATAGTGTGCATGGCAGGGTTGCAAGGAGAAAGCCACTGCTCTCCAAAAAGAGCATTGCTGCTCATCTGCAGTTTGCTAAAGATCATGTGGAGAAGCCAGAAGGCTATTGGAAAAATGTTTTGTGGACGGATGAGACCAAAATAGAACTTTCTGATTTAAATGAGAAGCGTTGTGTTTGGAGAAAGGAAAACACTGCATTCCACCATAAGAACCTTATCCCATCTGTGAAACATGGTGGTGGTAGTATCATGGTTTGGGCCTGTTTTGCTGCATCTGGGCCAGGACAGCTTACCATCATTGATGGAACAATGAATTCTGAATTATACCAGCGAATTCTAAAGGAAAATATCAGGACATCTGTCCATGAACTGAATCTCAAGAGAAGGTGGGTCATGCAGCAAGACAACGACCCTAAGCACACAAGTCGTTCCACCAAAGAATGGTTAAAGAAGAATAAAGTTAATGTTTTGGAATGGCCAAGTCAAAGTCCTGACCTTAATCCAATCGAAATGTTGTGGAAGGACCTGAAGTGAGCAGTTCATGTGAGGAAACCCACCAACATCCCAGAGTTGAAGCTGTTCTGTACGGAGGAACGGGCTAAAATTCCTCCAAGCCGGTGTGCAGGACTGATCAACAGTTACCGCAAAAGTTGAGTTGCAGTTATTGCTGCACAAGGGGGTCACACCAGATACTGAAAGCAAAGGTTCACTTACTTTCACCACCCACTGATATGTAACATTGGATCATTTTCCTCAATAAATAAATGACCAAGTATAATATTTTTTGTCTCTTTTGTTTAACTGGGTTCTCTTTATCTACTTTTAGGACTTGTGTGAAAATCTGATGATGCTTTAGGTCATATTTATGTAGAAATAAAGAAAATTCTAAAGGGTTCCCAAACTTTCAAGCACCACTGTAGTCACTGAATTAAGTGACTTTTGTAGGTAAAATTAGGTGTTTAACAACCTGTTAAAAATACACCAGAATGCAGGAAATGGCATCTAATTAATTAAAAATTTTCTGGCGGAGGACCCCCCGCCAGTGTGTCCCCCCCACATTAAAAATGCTTCTGACGCCCCTGTATTCTTTCATAGAAACACTAGTAGGCCCGACTTTTGGGAAATACAAACCTACAGAGCACAAAGAGGGGATTAGAAATACTTTTATTACTTTTTTATTGAGTGTACCAATTTAACGGTTTATTTTTACATAATTAATACTAATTAAATACTAATTTGCATAATTGGTTTTACTAATTTTTCCAACTTTGTATTGAGTACACAGCCATCTATGTGCCTGCCAATATCCATGTAAATATATTGAAAATACAAAGTTATTAAGAAAAAACATTTGATCTCATCGGTTAATGAGGGCCGTTTTGGACCGTGTTATTTGGATTGAATTAGAATTTTGACCCGGTCTGCCTAATAACAGAAAATTGGTACATTGCACGCAGTATAATAAAAACAGGAGCATTTTCGAGTTGGATTAAAAGAAAAACTCACACTTCTGTTCACGCCTTGAACGCAGGAAACAAACACTAATAAGGTGATAATGTTGCAAAAATGTGTTACTGCTTCAAAACACATTTATTATTAGCTATGAGTTCACGTACTTAATTGTTTTTGATGAAAACGAGGCCAATAAACCATTTTCTGTGATTCATTTCGTTCACTGCCTTTTCCTTGTTGTTCATTTGTTTTTATGGATCTCGTGCACATCTGTGTCATGATGAATCTACGCTCCTCTGAGCACGCTCAGTCACAAAGCACGGTTTGCTACAGTCATCCATTTTACACCCCCAAGCATTTTTCTCGTACGCCGCTTTGAACATCTTAACATTTTATCATATCATCCATCGACTCGGGCGTACAGGCGTACAGCGTACAGCGTAGTAACATCAAGTAGCGTGCTTGTTTTTCGCATGGAAACTTTTTCCCTTTCATCATTCGAGTTGCTGTGTGTACGCAACACATTTCATTTGAAAGCGTTGCATAACAGGAGGCAAGACAGCTAGCAGGCACCATTAGAAACAGAATATAAAAAGTGAAAATGGTGCCGGCTTACATTTCAGTCGTTATTGTGTTCAGGGTGCACAAATTTAGGACCGAAATCATCTCGGCAGTTGGCTTCTCTCATTAAAGAAAGGATTATGGAGTCTGCGGGTGAGGAAGAAAGCAGAGATGAAAGAGGAGAGATGGTGTGATCCTTGTATTCAATGTAAAAATTATTACCTTTGAAAGAGTACCACTGGTTTTACATACGCAGTAATTGCACGGCATTCTGGGTAAGCAGCTGCCAAGCAGGGGAGGAAGGATTAGCATTAGTACTTGAATACCAAGGCCAGATCTCTGTTCAGGGATATTCCAGATCATGGGCATGCTCTTAAATAGAGCGATCATCTTACATCCAATATCAAATGTGTACATTCTGAGTGATTCCACAAGAAGGGTGCCATTACATTTACAAACATGACTGTATCTGGATATATCAAATGCTTGAAGCAATGCTTTTCCATGACTGCTACTTTTTTTTTTTTTAATGTACATTTCCACAACATTGACTCGATGCTGTTACCTGGACATGTCCACGTCTATAAAATATTTGGAATATTCCACAAGTCACATGTTCAACAGGAAGTCCAGTATCATCCATGGGAAGATTTGTTGTTGTTGTTCATTATTTTTTGAATGATGTTACCTGATGAGGTCACTGTCAAAGTACAGTGGGGCAAAAAAGTATTTAGTCAGTCACCAATTGTGCAAGTTCTCCCACTTAAAAAGATGAGAGAGGCCTGTAATTTTCATCATAGGTACACTTCAACTATGAGAGACAGAATGGGGGGAAAGAATCCAGGAAATCACATTGTAGGATTTTTAAAGAATTTATTTGCAAATTATGGTGGAAAATAAGTATTTGGTCAATAACAAAAGTTCATCTCAATACTTTGTTATATACCCTTTGTTGGCAATGACAGAGGTCAAACGTTTTCTGTAAGTCTTCACAAGGTTTTCACACACTGTTGCTGGTATTTTGGCCCATTCCTCCATGCAGATCTCCTCTAGAGCAGTGATGTTTTGGGGCTGTCGCTGGGCAACACGGACTTTCAACTCCCTCCAAAGATTTTCTATGGGGTTGAGATCTGGAGACTGGCTAGGCCACTCCAGGACCTTGAAAAGCTTCTTACGAAGCTACTCCTTCGTTGCCCGGGCGGTGTGTTTGGGATCATTGTCATGCTGAAAGACCCAGCCACGTTTCATGTTCAATGCCCTTGCTGATGGAAGGAGGTTTTCACTCAAAATCTCACGATACATGGCCCCATTCATTCTTTCCTTTACACAGATCAGTCGTCCTGGTCCCTTTGCAGAAAAACAGCCCCAAAGCATGATGTTTCCACCCCCATGCTTCACAGTAGGTATGGTGTTCTTTGGATGCAACTCAGCATTCTTTCTCCTCCAAACACGACAAGTTGAGTTTTTACCAAAAAGTTCTATTTTGGTTTCATCTGACCTTCTCCCAATCCTCTTCTGGATCATCCAAATGCTCTCTAGCAAACTTCAGACAAGCCTGGACATGTACTGGCTTAAGCAGGGGGACACGTCTGGCACTGCAGGATTTGAGTCCCTGGCGGCGTAGTGTGTTACTGATGGTAGCCTTTGTTACTTTGGTCCCAGCTCTCTGCAGGTCATTCACTAGGTCCCCCCGTGTGGTTCTGGGATTTTTGCTCACCGTTCTTGTGATCATTTTGACCCCACGGGGTGAGATCTTGCGTGGAGCCCCAGATCGAGGGAGATCATCAGTGGTCTTGTACGTCTTCCATTTTCTAATAATTGCTCCCACAGTTGATTTCTTCACACCAGGCTGCTTACCTATTGCAGATTCAGTCTTCCCAGCCTGGTGCAGGTCTACAATTTTGTTTCTGGTGTCCTTTGACAGCTCTTTGGTCTTGGCCATAGTGGAGTTTGGAGTGTGACTGTTTGAGGTTGTGGACAGGTGTCTTTTATACTGATAACGAGTTCAAACAGGTGCCATTAATACAGGTAACGAGTGGAGGACAGATGAGCCTCTTAAAGAAGTTACAGGTCTGTGAGAGCCAGAAATCTTGCTTGTTTGTAGGTGACCAAATACTTATTTTACCGAGGAATTTACCAATTAATTCATTAAAAATCCTACAATGTGATTTCCTGGATTCTTTCCCCCCATTCTGTCTCTCATAGTTGAAGTGTACCTATGATGAAAATTACAGGCCTCTCTCATCTTTTTAAGTGGGAGAACTTGCACAATTGGTGGCTGACCACTTGTAAATACTTTTTTGCCCCACTGTATAGCCGTGTTACACATAGTAAATTAGTATTAAAAAATATATATAGAGAGAGCAATGGCTACAATTATCGACAGTCCATAATTATCGACACCTTTTCAGATTTACTAATAAAAAACAAGCTTACAAAGGTGAGTTTCAGTTCCAACAGTTATTATTGATTAATTAATCAACCAGAAGACCCTCCCTTGCCCTTTGATCTTGTCGTCTGATGACACAGCTCGTTACCTAAGATGGAATTTTCTTTCGCACGATCAACAATTTTTCGGAAAACCCGGACGTTCTCATCGCAGGAAAACTTGGTGGAAAGATCACGGACATGTTTTTACTGATCAAATTCACCGATATTTCATGATCTCCTCGTCGAAACCTACTTTGTTTCTTACTCTTTCATTTCGCCATTTCGTATCTAAATGCGCGTTTGAGAAGTCACGTGTCGTGAGGTGTCGATAATAGCGATCGCTTTCACCGGTGTCCACCATTATCGACACCCTGTGGAATTGACATTTACAACTGTTATGGATCGAACTTTGTGTAACATTGTTGAAGTATTTGAAGTACTTTAAAAAAAATAAAAGTGCTGTGATTTATAATAATTTTTTTTCTGATTCGTAACAATGGAATGTTTAGAGAGTATTTGGAATCCGATTGCAGTAAATAGAATTAGACCAGAATTAAATTCCTAGCATATAAAAAATTACATGCTTGAAATATTCAGATTTTTCTATTCCATTCAGATTTTTTTTTTTCAGTTTGTTGTAAATATCTACCACATATTACAATATCAGCAGAGATTTTATATTTTGGTTCGAGGAATGACATGCGACCTTTCACCTGGATTTTCATGCGGTTACAATGTCAGTTGCCTGTTGACATTTATTGATAAACTACAAAATGAGAAATTAATACAAACAACAACAAATGATTAACAAAATGCGATCTACGAAAATCCTTAGAAAGTGGGTAGAAAGTGGAACAAAAAGATTTTCTAACGCAGGTTAACCATTGTCAGTTCATTTGTTTAAAAAACATTAGAATTACTTCCTCATTTACGTAAACACCGACATCGATATATTTATATAATGATATTCTGTACTAAATATAAATCTATGTAAAACAAATTTTAAATAAAAACTATCTTTTGTTAACTTAATACCACATACCGGTCATTTAAAAAAAAAAATCATCTGGATGTCGATAATTGTGGAACAGTGTCGATAATATTGAACAAAAGTGACAATAATTGTGGAACAGTCTCGCTAATATTAGACAAAGATGTCGATAACAGTGTACAAAGGTGTTGATAATTGTGGAACAATGTCGATAACAGTGGACAAAGGTGTCGATAATTGTGCAACAGTGTTGATAATATTGGACAAAGGTGTCGATAATTGTGTAACAATGTTGATAACAGTGGACAAAGGTGTCGATAATTGTGGAACAATAATGTCATTAACTCTGAACAAAAGTGTCAATAATTGGGCAACAGTGTTGATAATATTGGACAAAGGTGTCAATAATTGTGTAACAATGTTGATAACAGTGGACAAAGGTGTCGATAATTGTGGAACAATGTTGATAACAGTGGACAAAGGTGTCGATAACTGTGGAACGATGTCGATAACAGTGGACAAAGGTGTTGATAATTGTGGAAGTGTTGATAACTCTGGACAAAGGTGTCGATAATTGTGGAATGGTAATGATAACAGTGGACAAAGGTGTCAATAATTGTGGAATGGTGTCGATAACTCTGAACAAAGGTGTCAATAATTGTGGAACAATGTCGATAACAGTGGACAAAGGTGTCGATAATTGTGGAACGGTGTCGTTAACTCTGGACAAAGGTGTCGATAATTGTGCAGCGGTGTTGATAATATTGGACAAAGCTGTCAATAATTGTGTAACAATGTCGATAACAGTGGACGAAGGTGTCGATAATTGTGGAACGGTGTCGTTAACTCTGGACAAAGGCGTCGATAATTGTGCAGCAGTGTTGATAATATTGGACAAAGCTGTCGATAATTGTGTAACAATGTCGATAACAGTGGACGAAGGTGTCGATAATTGTGGAATGGTATTGATAACAGTGGACAAAGGTGTCGATAATTGTGGAACAGTGTTGATAACTCTGGACAAAGGTGTCGATAATTGTGGAACGGTGTCGATAACAGTGGACAAAGGTGTTGATAATTGTGGAACGGTGTTGATAATATTGGACAAAGGTGTTGATAATTGTGCAGCGGTGTTGATAATATTGGACAAAGCTGTCGATAATTGTGTAACAATGTCGATAACAGTGGACGAAGGTGTCGATAATTGTGGAACGGTGTCGTTAACTCTGGACAAAGGTGTCGATAATTGTGCAGCAGTGTTGATAATATTGGACAAAGCTGTCGATAATTGTGTAACAATGTCGATAACAGTGGACGAAGGTGTCGATAATTGTGGAACGGTATTGATAACAGTGGACAAAGGTGTCGATAATTGTGGAACAGTGTTGATAACGCTGGACAAAGGTGTCGATAATTGTGGAACGGTGTCGATAACAGTGGACAAAGGTGTTGATAATTGTGGAACGGTGTTGATAATATTGGACAAAGGTGTCAATAATTGTGGAATGGTGTCATGTGATCTGATACGCTAAGTAATCGGGAATCAACTCATTTTTTTCCCCAGTGGATGTTTGAGTAATTATTCATGCACAATTGACGTATTGAAAGTTTTTTCTACTTTTGCAAAGGCCAAAAGATCGTTAAGGTGTCGATAATTGTAGCCGCTGCTCTATATATGTATATTTCACAAGAGTTATTAAAAAAGCTAGAGATAGTGCCATAGTCATGGAATGATCCTTGTAGTTTTGTAGTTTTCTTTCTTTTTTCCCCCTTGTTCACCCTTGAAACTGTTTGACATTCTGGTGCACTGTAATGAAAAATCAATCACTACTCAAGTGCATGAAATATTGCGTTTCCCCCCCAAAGGCTCCACCAAGCCCATAAATATCCTCATGCGTAGCGCGTGATTTCTGAGTGTGCGGAAATGAAGGCGAAAAGGAAACCTGCACATGATGAAGCAGTAACATTGCAACAGCACTGCTGACGAAGGCACGTCATCAAGGTGAAGATTAGCCCAGAAACCGAAGGCAGATTCTGCACGGTGTACGCTTTCAACCACAGGAGGTTCACGCTAGTCACTTTCTCGTCGTACTCGTGAGGTTCCATTTGCTCGCTGAGCGAATATCTGGTTTTCTGAAGAGATGATGAAGCCGATAAATAAAAAGCGTCCCACGGGAAATCTGTTTTTCACATGCTAGCATTTCCATGGTGCTTCCGCAAACAAAAGACTGTACACTTGATAAAGCAATCAAACACAAACATGTCAAGCAACTGCACACACCTTCTACCACTCCAGCTGAAAGCAATGCATGCAGAGTTAAATTATTTACTCCACACTTCTTTTGCTATGCTCGCGTTTGCCATTAAGAGTTGCCGCAGGACTCTCGGCGTCACCTTTATTTCCTGAAGAGGGGAGAACTCTCGCTTAGCTGCCTCCCAGGGTTGCCTCATTATTTCTGCAAATGGAACGAGAGAGTGTGTCCTACGCTGGAAGGTGAATGCTTTTTTTTTCTTCCCAGCCCGACAAAGATGTTTGCACTAAAGAGTGCTGATGGAATCGTAATTCTCCCAGACTGTCACATCCAATCCTGCTGCTGAGCTATTATTCCTGCTAATTAGCCTTCGCTCATGTTGGGCCGTATTCAGAGTTGAGTTAGACGCGGACTTAGAGTAGGCATATCAGGTGAAAATTCAAATTCAATCCAAATTGCTTGGAACTGCTCTCACTGAATTAAGAATTGAATGCAGAACAACAAAGGTTTTACAGAACTGGAATATGTTTATCCGTTCTTGAGATATTACAAATCAAAGATTGAAAAAAAAAAAACCCAGCTTAATTTTTAGAAAACTGCCATAATATTCTGTACAAGGATCACATGGTCCAAAACGGGCCTCATTAACTAATGAGATCAAATGTTTTTTCTTAATAACTTTTCTATTTGGGCGGCACGGTGGTGTAGTGGTCAGCGCTGTCGCCTCACAGCAAGAAGGTCCGGGTTCGAGCCCCGTGGCCGGCGAGGGCCTTTCTGTGCGGAGTTTGCATGTTCTCCCCGTGTCCGCGTGGGTTTCCTCCGGGTGCTCCGGTTTCCCCCACAGTCCAAAGACATGCAGGTTAGGTTAACTGGTGACTCTAAATTGACCGTAGGTGTGAATGGGAGTGTGAATGGTTGTTTGTGTCTATGTGTCAGCCCTGTGATGACCTGGCGACTTGTCCAGGGTGTACCCCGCCTTTCGCCCGTAGTCAGCTGGGATAGGCTCCAGCTTGCGTGCGACCCTGTAGAACAGGATAAAGCGGCTAGAGATAATGAGATGAGAACTTTTCTATTTTTCAAGATATTTACATGGAAATTGGCAGCACATAGATGCAGGGCTTTGAACCAGAATTTTTTTCCTATTGGTTCGTTCCGAACAGAAATGGAATTTTAACGTTTCCGGTTTTGGGTTCCACCATTAAATAGACGTTCCCGAACTGGTTAGAACAAAAAAATTTCGTTCCCGGAACGGTTAATTACGTTCCCTGTCAGCTGTTTAACAAATGGCTATAAAATTATGTCTCTGTCTCATCCAGCTTAAGCCAAATGTAGGCTAATTCTATTACAACCTTCATTAAATAAGACAAGAAATAATTCAAAACAATTATTATTTCAAATGTTGGCGATTTGGATTCTCAGTATGTCTTCCCATCTACACAAACAGAAAAAGTGCCAAAAATGAAAGATAATTCGTTTAGTGTGTTACCAAAGGCTAGTCAGGCCCTATGCATTGATAGGCTAACAGAGGTTAATGTCATTTAATGTTCGCGAGCCTCTCATTAACGTGGACAAATATATTGATATCGTGTTTGAAATTGACGTTTTTGAATAACGATAGACTGCAATATTTACCTCTTATTTAAGATGTGGAGACGTGATAGTAGTCCACCCTCCCGCTCTCTCCATTCAATCAGCGAACGTCACACAGGAAGTGAACCCCAGCGGGTCATAGAAACTTGCGCAGGAGAAGAATGACTTTTTTATTTGTAGGCTACGGAAACTTTGAGGAACGAAATAAAAACCGGTATTAACCGGTTACCATTATTTTTAATAAGCGTTTCTGTTCCAGAACATAAAAAATAATAAAGTTTCTGGTTTCGTTTCTGTTCCATGTGAAATAGAAAAAGTTCCCGGTTTTCGTTTTCGTTCCTTGAACTGGTTCAAAGCCCTGCATAGATGGCTGTATACCGAATACAAAGTTTTAAAAATTAGTAAAAACAAAGTATACACATTTGGATTTAATTAGTAATAATTACGCTAATTAGATAACAAAATTGGTACACTCAATAAAAAATAATAAAATATTATTTCCAATCCCCTCTTTGTGCTCTGTATGTTTGTATTTCTCAAAAGTCGGGTCTACTAGTGTTTCTATGAAAGAATATAAATGATAATATTCACAGCTTTCAAGGCGAACCTCGAAAAAACTGTCTGATCCACATCCAGTAAACAATTCACATTAACTGAACTGAAACTGACACTCGCGTTTCTGACTTCCGGTTTTTTAAACTCTCATTCCGACCACTAAGAGCTCAATATTTTTCATCGGAAATATAGAACTCCAGTTATATTCTAAACTAGTTATTTATTTACATGAATCAGTTCGATTTGAAAAAAATAAGTAGGTAAAGCTATGAAAACTCACTTCAAAGTCTCCCGTGAATCATAACATCACAACTAGCTGACGGAAAATTTTGCTGAATCCTTCATCAGAAACAGTGAGAGTGAGAGAACGTCACTATAAAAGTTATCTGATTCATATTCACGAGTAATCCAGTCGGAAACCGATCAGAAGAGAGAGAAAGAGAGAGAGAGAGAGAGAGAGACTGAGCGCTTTCCCGTGACTCAAAAAGAAAAGCACCGGCAGTTTCCCGACGTCCCGCGAGCAGAGAGTGAACTCTGCTGTACTGACTTCAACCTGCCGTTACTCCCAAAGTACTCATCTCATCTCATCATCTCTAGCCGCTTTATCCTGTTCTACAGGGTCGCAGGCAAGCTGGAGCCTATCCCAGGTGACTACGGGCGAAAGGCGGGGTACACCCTGGACAAGTCGCCAGGTCATCACAGGGCTGACACATAGACACAGACAACCATTCACACTCACATTCACACCTACGGTCAATTTAGAGTCACCAGTTAACCTAACCTGCATGTCTTTGGACTGTGGGGGAAACCGGAGCACCCGGAGGAAACCCACGCGGACACGGGGAGAACATGCAAACTCCGCACAGAAAGGCCCTCGCCGGCCCCGGGGCTCGAACCCAGGATCTTCTTGCTGTGAAGCGACAGTGCTAACCACTACACCACCGTGCCGCCCTCCCAAAGTACTGAATGAGAAATTTCTTTGGAAAGCAGAGACTATAAACTTTTTAATGATAGTATTCACGATAGAAAATATTCAAGAATTAAGCGATGACAGATTTGGAAACTTGGATGAGCGTCTGCATGCGCAGTTTTCACAGCACGGCCAGCGAGCGTCTGGTACGCCTACATTTAGGCTATATGGTGAAGCATGGTGGTGGCAGCATCATCCTATAGGAGTTGCTTGTCTGCTCACCACGGCTGTAAAGAGTGGGGATTTGATTCTGCTACAGGTACCACAGCCTTCTAGACAGCTCAAACCAGTTCTCATTTGATTCTTCTTGTTAAGAAAGGTTTTTGTTTCATTCTGGTTTGTTTTGTGTCAATCCCGATTTCACAGAGTAGCACTTTCTGAAACACTTAACACCCAAACCAGCCTTTCGGGCACAAATATCCCTGGCACGATCAATGAACATCACTGAGATCTTTTTTTTTTTTCTTCATGTGAACATTAATATCAAAGCTCTTGAGCTGCACGTGCATGATTTTCTGCCTAGATTGTGCTGCTGGCTACAGGTAGAGGTGTTCTTATTAAAGTGGCCATCGAGTGTAATAATAATATTTTTAGAAAATGGATAAGGTTTTCAAATAAAGTACCACGGAGGCACTCTGAGAGCAGCGGACGCATCTATTACAGTCGAGAGTATCATGACGCTTTTGTCCAAACTCCAGCATCCACCAAACAATAACTTGGAATTTCACATGGGAATTTCACCTGCTGCTGGACGAATTGCTTGGTCCGAGTAATCTGTTTACCTTTCTTCAAAGCGCGCAATAAATAAATCGCACCTGTTGGAAAAGAACATCAGTTGAAGCAAAGCTCCAGTGGAACTTATCAAAGCAACAACAACAACAACAACAAAATCCCAAGGTGAACGGAAGGATGTTTTCCATTCGACTCGGGAAGCAGTGAGACGGAATGTGAGCGAATTGAAAGGTGTGTGAAAGGTTGATTCATTTGCACTGATCAGGAAAAAGAAAAACGTATTTGGAATGAACTAGTCACCCATCACACATCAACACACATCAACCCCCCTCCGTCCTACCGCCGATGCTTCATTTGAGAGCTCTGCTCTTAACCGGGTGCATTAATATTCACTGGCAACCCTTCGCCTAATTAATGAAGCGCAAGTTTCTATTTGCGTAATGAACCTGGATGCATCGACAATACAAAACAAAAACGGAGGGTGAAAAATGTTCCGTGCCTGTCGACGATTCCGCACACGTCCATCTGGAGGTCGCTGAAGTTTCCGAACAGCATCTGCTGCACCTTGATCACATCCACGAACGCCTCGCCCAGGTGGATGAGGCGCATGCATCCTTGGAAAACGTTGGATTGCTTCTTACATCCATCATCTGTAATTGGACATCCTGTGGGTGAAAGCAGAAGAACGAGTCAGCACACTTCAACCAGATGTGTGGCGTTTTAAGAGCTCACAAAAAAAAAGAAAAAAATTACAGACAGACAGACAGACAGAGCACTAAGTGCGGCTTGTGTAAATTAGAACAAAATTGATGCGGATAAGCAAATCTGCAAATTTAGACAGATGAGCCGGAGATAACTGGACTAAAGGGACACGTATAAATAATTCCAAAATCCTGATATTTTCATGTCAGCACGAGCTACATTTACATGTTTTTCTGCCCTTGAAACGTTTATTGCGTACGCTCAGCAGAAATACAGGATTTGAATGAAAGTTTCATAATCACGCACTGACTTTGCACAGTTCGCACGACGCCCGAGCCACTTGGCAATGCTTCGTTTTGCTGGCTCTTAACTTGTCACGTTAATATTCAGCGCCAAATGTTTGTCGAATTAATAAAATATACCGTAAGTTCGCATCCGTGATACAACATCGACAGTATTATTCTATCCCTATTCACTGGATATAAACAATCGTGTGCTCTGATTGGCTAGTCTACTACTAGGATATCAGCTAATATACCGTGAGTCGAGAAAAACAAAACGGCGGAGCGTGTTGCTGAACCAACCGAGGACGAAACAAAAACTCTTCTCGAAAACAAAACCACAAAAAAAAGCAACAAAATATGGAATAAAAGTATTTGATGGTAAGAACGTATGTATCTTTTTTATTTTTCAAGAATTCTAAAATATTATTTTAGAATTTTTCACAAACTGACCCTGTCGTTTCACCGGTTTGTTTACATTCTACTGTAAGCGGAAATTATTCTGTCGGACGTTTTGTATAAAGGTTTTTTTTATTTATCGAACTTGCAAAAAATACAAATATAAAAATGCTCTGTTTTTCAAAATCCAGTGAATGTGGATAGAATAAAACAGTTATTCCGCTCAATCTCGTCGTACATGGCTTATAGCCGACTCGTATGTCGATATATACCTGTTCCTGGAAGACAAACTTTGTTAGAAAACATACCTAAACAAGCAGCAGCATGAAAACGAAGGTGCTGTCTCAACAAGTCTGCGGAAAAGTCCTGTATCAATTATTAACCAGGGTTTTCCACATACGTTACGTACATGCAAGCGTAGACACACATGATTGGCTCGTGTCCCTGCGATTCCAGACAGCATGGTCACTCTTGGCCCCTTGGCTGCCTTGACATCGGGATACACAGCGGTTGTGTTCTTGGAAAAACAAAACAAAAAACAAAAAAAACCTCCCCTTCCAGTGTAGGCCACGCCCACTTTGGGTTTAAAGTGGGATCATAATAAGATCATAATCTCTGCAAACTGTATTAATATCTTTATCTTCCACCGTTCACTGGCAGAAGGTCAGAGTTTTATGTTCCCAAATTTCTCTTCAGCATAACATTTACACTACCGTTCAAAAGTTTGGGGTCACCCAGACAATTTTGTGCTTTCCATGAAAAGTCACACTTTTATTTACCACCATAAGTTGTAAAATGAATAGAAAATATAGTCGAGACATTTTTCTGGCCATTTTGAGCATTTAATCGACCCCACAAATGTGATGCTCCAGAAACTCAATCTGCTCAAAGGAAGGTCAGTTTTATAGCTTCTCTAAAGAGCTCAACTGTTTTCAGCTGTGCTAACATGATTGTACAAGGGTTTTCTAATCATCCATTAGCCTTCTGAGGCAATGAGCAAACACATTGTACCATTAGAACACTGGAGTGAGAGTTGCTGGAAATGGGCCTCTATACACCTATGGAGATATTGCACCAAAAACCAGACATTTGCAGCTAGAATAGTCATTTAGCACATTAGCAATGTATAGAGTGGATTTCTGATTAGTTTAAAGTGATCTTCATTGAAAAGAACAGTGCTTTTCTTTCAAAAATAAGGACATTTCAAAGTGACCCCAAACTTTTGAACGGTAGTGTACATTTCATTCAGAAACTCGAGCAGAAGAATCTTAAATTACGTGACTGTCCAAAATCCTGATATATTTTGCACATGCACTACCAGACATGCCAAAAGTAGCTGGTACGAATATGTATGTCCAAGAAATTTTTTTTTAATTTAATTTTTGCAAATGTCCCTTTCGAGGCTCATTTTTGTTCTAGTGACCAACAACACACCCCCCCAAAAAAAAAAAAAAAAAAAATCGATTTATCTTTGAATTATGCGCTGCTTTTCCCAAAGGATGAAAAGTGGCCAAGTCTATATTACTAATAAATAAAGACATGTTCTGATATAATGCAGCAGGGCTTGAATGATTTAAAGCCTTGCTCGGGCAAATCTCATTTTCTTCGTGATCCTCTACGGCGTGCGGTTTCAGCTCCAGGCCAAAAAAAAAAAAGCTTGGAGATGGTGGAAAATGGAAGCAGAGCTTTGACACGATCCCTTGTGTAGTGCTGAGATGCCGTTGGCGCTCCCTCCAATTAGTGAGTTAAAGGTAATTAAACCACATGCTCGCTCTCTGTAGGAGCAAACAGAGTGGAAGCGATGCTGGGAGACTGGATCTCTCCTGAACAGCTTGAACTGTAAATGAGTCTCTGTGTTTTTGAAGCAGACAACGTGTCTGAGAAGGTTTTCAGCCCAGAAATGTTTAATAGTAAAAGTCAAGGCAACCTTGTGGTTGTCTTTTTGTATCAGAGAAGCATTGGAACTCATTAGTGTTGCTTCACAGGTTCGACTGAATGGTAAGAAATCTCCTGGGATTTATACACCAGGAGTAGTCCTGATGAAGCTCCTCAGATGGTTGGTGACTCACTGTGCAACTTTTTACAAACAGACACTTCAAATCAACAGGATGACTCAACAATGGTAGCAGGAAGTTAGTTTTTGTCACAAACACGACTTATTTTTCTTCTTTATCCCCCCTCTTCTCCACACAACCTATTTATTGCACCATATAGTGCCTTGCTTACGTTACGTATCCCCCCCCCGAATATACACTCACCGGCCACTTTATTAGGCACACCCCTACGTCCACCTGCTGTTTTGTTTTATGCAGTCGTCTAATCAGCAGCACGATGCATCAAATCACGCAGATACAAATCAAAAGCTTCAGTTAATGCTCAAACATCAGAACGGGAAAAATTGTGATCTCAAAGCGTGACTTTCTTTCACAGTGGCAGGTGTTGGTTTGTGCCAGATGGACTGGTTTGAGTATTTCAGAAACTGCTGCTCTCCTGGGGTTTTCACACACGACAGTCTCTAGAGTTTACGCAGAATGGTGCGACTGAGTTGAGTGAGCGACAGTTCGGTGGGTGGAAACAAACGCCTTGTTGATAAGCGAGGTCAGAGGAAAATGGACAGATTGGTTCGAGGTGCCAGGAAGGATATAGTAACTCATAGCAACTCTTTACAACCGTGGTGAGCAGAAAAGCATCTCAGCATGCAACAGAAGAGCACATTGGGTTCCACTCCTGCAGCCAAGAACAGGGATCTTCGAATCAAGAACAAGTTCCTATTAAAAGTGGCCGGGGAGTGTATTTTGCAGCAGTGTTACAACCTCAAACAGAACTGGAATGTATATCATGAATCTACTTCATTTATATATTAGATAGATAGATAGACAGATAGACAGACAGACAGACAGACAGACTTTGCTTGCATAAGTATTCACCCCTGTTGCTGTGAAGGCCCTGAACAAGTTCAGTTGCAAGTTTAGTCCAGTTGCAGAAGGTCAGAATTCACATATGGAGGTGAATGGAGTCGATTTATAAAAGCCCAATAAACGTGCCACAATACAGTTTATTCTGCCCACATTCACTGGATATGAACAATTGTGCGCTCCGATTGGCTACTCTACTACTCGGATATCAACTCGTATACCGTGAGTAGAGAAAAACAAAATGGTGGAGCGCATCAAGTCAGATATACTCTATATAACTTTATCAAGTATTTAAAAGAAACAGAAATAGCTAAAAGAATATAGTTCCCCACCCCAATAGCTTCTATTCCACACTCCAGCCAAGTTGGTGGCAGTAATGCGCCTTTAAGTTGGATTAAATCCGTTCACTCATTATCTCGCATTATCTCTAGCCGCTTTATCCTTCTACAGGGTCGCAGGCAAGCTGGAGCCTATCCCAGCTGACTACAGGCGAAAGGCGGGGTACACCCTGGACAAGTCGCCAGGTCATCACAGGGCTGACACATAGACACAGACAACCATTCACACTCACATTCACACCTACGCTCAATTTAGAGTCACCAGTTAACCTAACCTGCATGTCTTTGGACTGTGGGGGAAACCGGAGCACCCGGAGGAAACCCACGCGGACACGGGGAGAACATGCAAACTCCGCACAGAAAGGCCCTCGCCGGCCACGGGGCTCGAACCCGGACCTTCTTGCTGTGAGGCGACAGCGCTAACCACTACACCACCGTGCCGCCCCTGTAAGAACTCAATAACTCTAATAACTTTGATCACTGCAAAAAACTGAAAACTGAATTTGAGGAGAAAATTACTTAATACTAGTGAAATTATCTTGCTGCATGGTGAGATATTTTTACTTGGAGGGGCGGCACGGTGGTGTAGTGGTTAGCGCTGTTGCCTCACAACAAGAAGGTCCGGGTTCGAGCCCCGTGGCCGGCGAGGGCCTTTCTGTGCGGAGTTTGCATGTTCTCCCCGTGTCCGCGTGGGTTTCCTCCGGGTGCTCCGGTTTCCCCCACAGTCCAAAGACATGCAGGTTAGGTTAACCGGTGACTCTAAATTGACCGTAGGTGTGAATGTGAGTGTGAATGGTTGTCTGTGTCTATGTGTCAGCCCTGTGATGACCTGGCGACTTGTCCAGGGTGTACCCCGCCTTTCGCCCGTAGTCAGCTGGGATAGGCTCCAGCTCGCCTGCGACCCTGTAGAACAGGATAAAGCGGCTACAGATGATGAGATGAGAATTGGTGTCTTGTTCAAGTTCAAGCACTTTATTGTTAAGACGCAACGAAATTTCTTTTGTGCTGGTCCCAAAGGTGCAAAACCAGTGTTCGAATTACGTGGGAGCCAGAGGAAGCTGAGCTCCCATAGAGTGAGCAATGGCTCCCATGAAAGCAGCAAAGTCAGTAATCTGTGGGGGTCTCTGAAATACGCCATGTTTTAATCATAAATAAAACTCATTTTCGATCACAGTGTGCCCTAAGCGGAGGCTGGCGAGGCCTTCCTCGTCTGGCTCTTCTCCGATGCGAACCTGTCTGCGATTCATGCGAAGCGTGACTCTGTTCCCCAAAGACATCCAACTGGCTTGGCGAATCCGAGGAGTGGAGAACATGTGACCTGCCTGACTTCCTGTTTGTTTGTGTGTGTGTGTGTGTGTGTGTGTGTGTGTGTGTGTGTGTGTGTGTGTGTGTGTGTGAGAGAGAGAGAGAGAGAGAGAGAGAGAGAGAGAGAGAGAGAGATGTACACAGTTTTCCCCACATGTAATGAAATGATAAATTTAAACATGTTTTATAATAATTAACACTTTTTTTTTAATGAAGCACGTTTTACTCTAAAATGATTCCCAATGATTAATTTAACCTGCAATTGTGTTTTTTGTTGTTGTGGGTTTTGTTTTTTGTTTTAATTCCTGCTCCAGATCCTGAGCTGTGATAGACTGATGGAGTTTATTATAATGTGGAACTGTAGCAGATTTACAGCAGCACTCAACTTCTGTATGGAATAAATACGTCTTATTTTCACCTAAAACAGTAAACGACTTCTGTCTTTCCATCTCTCGTTAAAATAAAAATCTGTGAATGAGGTGGCGGGTTACGGCGTCCTCCTGATCACAGACTGGCTGCTGTAACTGTGCAGTTGTGTTTTCCTGTGTGATGATGATGATGTGGTTTTAGATGTTTAATAAGAACCTCCTGATCCATCCTGGTGCCCTGTGTCTGGTCGGAGTCTCATCGCATCGCTCCTGTGGAGGACGGCCCTCATATGGACAGCTGAAAGTTACACCTGGAGGACGCTCTGGACTCTTACAGTAATGCTTTTATGGCTGAGGACTACAGTTGACTTGCTAACTTTAGGACTGCAGTTGTCATGAACAGTTTTGCACTCAAGTTTCCATCAATGAAGAGTTACAACATCAACGAAACTGTCTTCATGTTAAAACTGTTAATGTTATAGTCATGCTGTCTGTTGTTGCCCAAATGAGGATGGGTTCCCTTTTGAGTCTGGTTCCTCTCGAGGTTTCTTCCTCATGTCGTCTGAGGGAGTTTTTCCTTGCCACCGTCGCCACAGGCTTGCTCACTGGGGATAGATTAGGGATAAAATTAGCTCGTGTTTTAAGTCGTTCAAATTGTGTAAAGCTGCTTTGCGACAATGTTTATTTATATAGCGCTTTTAACAATAAACTTGACTTGACTTGACTTGAAATTGCCATATGCACAGTTGCACTTCACCACCACACCACTAGGCTATGCGCGCAAACTGCCAAAAATCAATATGATGGCTTGTGAAACTTCATCCGAAGAAGACACTTCACCATGCCTTGAGTCAAAGATGAATATACAGTTAGGTCCATAAATATTTGGACAGAGGCAACATTTTTCTAATTTTGGTTCTGTACATTACCACAATGAATTTTGAACAAAACAATTCAGATGCAGTTGAAGTTCAGACTTTCAGCTTTAATTCAGTGGGTTGAACAAAATGATTGCATAAAAATGTGAGGAACTAAAGCATTTTTTAAACACAATCCCTTCATTTCAGGAGCTCAAAAGTAAATGGACAAATTAAATAATTGTAAATAAAACATTCATTTCTAATACTTGGTTGAAAACCCTTTGTTGGCAATGACTGCCTGAAGTCTTGAACTCATGGACATCACCAGACGCTGTGTTTCCTCCTTTTTAATGCTCTGCCAGGCTTTTACTGCAGCGGTTTTCAGTTGCTGTTTGTTTGTGGGCCTTTCTGTCTGAAGTTTAGTCTTTAACAAGTGAAATGCATGCTCAATTGGGTTGAGATCAGGTGACTGACTTGGCCATTCAAGAATATTCCACTTCTTTGCTTTAATAAACTCCTGGGTTGCTTTGGCTTTATGTTTTGGGTCATTGTCCATCTGTATTATGAAACGCCGACCAATCAGTTTGGCTGCATTTGAACACACAGTATGTCTCTGAATACCTCAGAATTCATCCGGCTGCTTCTGTCCTGTGTCACATCATCAATAAACACTAGTGACCCAGTGCCACTGGCAGCCATGCATGCCCAAGCCATCACACTGCCTCCGCCGTGTTTTACAGATGATGTGGCATGCTTTGGATCATGAGCTGTACCACGCCTTCGCCACACTTTTTTCTTGCCATCATTCTGGTAGAGGTTGATCTTGGTTTCATCTGTCCAAAGAATGTTCTTCCAGAACTGTGCTGGCTTTTTTAGATGTTTTTTTAGCAAAGTCCAATCTAGCCTTTTTATTCTTGAGGCTTATGAGTAGCTTGCACCGTGCAGTGAACCCTCTGTATTTACTTTCATGCAGTCTTCTCTTTATGGAAGATTTGGATATTGATACGCCTACCTCCTGGAGAGTGTTGTTCACTTGGTTGGCTGTTGTGAAGGGGTTTCTCTTCACCATGGAAATTATTCTGTGATCATCCACTACTGTTGTCTTCTGTGGGCGTCCAGGTCTTTTTGCATTGATGAGTTCACCAGTGCTTTCTTTCTTTCTCAGGATGTACCAAACTGTAGATTTTGCCACTCCTAATATTGTAGCAATTTCTCGGATGTTTTTTTTTCTGTTTTCGCAGCTTAAGGATGGCTTGTTTCACCTGCATGGAGAGCTCCTTTGACCGCATGTTTTCTTCACAGCAAAATCTTCCAAATGCAAGCACCACACCTCAAATCAACTCCAGGCCTTTAATCTGCTTAATTGAGAATGACATAACGAAGGAATTTCCCACACTTGCCCATGAAATAGCCTTTGAGTCAACTGTCCAATTACTTTTGGTCCCTTTAAAAATAGGGTGGCACATGTTAAGGAGCTGAAACTCCTAAACCCTTCATGCAATTTTAATGTGGATACCCTCAAATGAAAGCTGAAAGTCTGGACTTTATGTCCATGTCCATGATATAACTATAACCTGAATATGTTTCAGTAAACAGGTGAAAAAACAAAATTTGTGTCAGTGTCCAAATATATATGGACCTAACTGTAGAATACAGATAAATACCACTGTCTTCCACCATGCCACCGAAAAAAAGAACACCGGTGCCGAATTCATGCTCAGCCCTGACAAGTTTCGGCTTTACCACTAAAAAACTAAAAGACAACTTTGCAGAAAACGTTGTCCTAGCACCAGCTAACCAGACCTCCACTAGCTCTAATGAGAATGATATCCATGCTGAGATCGAGGGAGACGTTACTCTGAAAGGTACAACCTATCATGAACATGGGCCACTTACCGACGACATCGAAGACGTTGCATTGGAAAGGGATGGCGAGCCTGGAACAGGGTCCAGTAGGGATATGGAGCAGCACCACCTGCCAAAGAACTGGGGGCTTGCTCAGTGGCGATTGTGGAGAGAGAGAAATCTGTGGCTATTTACAGGCATGAACGGCCTAGGATGCTCTGCCTGCAAGGCAGCAAAGACTCTCATGCCTAATGACAAAAAGACTGGCGTACATCTGTCAGATGCCTGGGTCAATGGGACAGTAAGCAGCCCAGTTCAAAAGCAGTTGCGGAAAAAAATGTACCTACACCGTGACAGTCTTGCAAACACACGAGCAATCGAACTAGCAGAACTAAAAAAAAAAAAAAAAGACATTCTTCCGACAAAAGTTGTGGAACTAAGTTCAGCTGCTTTCGATGTGACAGCAAGCTCATTCAGGACGGCCTACTCGATCGCAAAAGAGAGGTTGCCATACATAAAAATGAAACTTAATGAACTAAATGGTGCGAAAGTGGGCCCTGCCCACCGTTCTGATCACTGTTGTGCTTCAATTGTTGAACATATAGCAGATGAAATGAAAAAGAAACTTGCTTCACATATTTTAACACTTGATTCATGCATCAGCCTAACGCTGGATGAAAGCACGGTTCATGGACGCTCATACATGATTATCTACATTAGGTGTGATGTTACAGGTAACAGGGATGTGGAAAACGTGTTTCTTGACATAGTTGAGTTGGACCACGGGGATGCAGAATCTCTTCACAACGCGCTAAAAAATAGTCTTCAAAAGGCTGGAATGGATGAAGAATCTCATCTCATCTCATTATCTCTAGCCGCTTTATCCTGTTCTACAGGGTCGCAGGCAAGCTGGAGCCTATCCCAGCTGACTACGGGCGAAAGGCGGGGTACACCCTGGACAAGTCGCCAGGTCATCACAGGGCTGACACATAGACACAGACAACCATTCACACTCACATTCACACCTACGGTCAATTTAGAGTCACCAGTTAACCTAACCTGCATGTCTTTGGACTGTGGGGGAAACCGGAGCACCCGGAGGAAACCCATGCGGACACGGGGAGAACATGCAAACTCCGCACAGAAAGGCCCTCGCCGGCCACGGGGATCGAACCCAGACCTTCTTGCTGTGAGGCGACAGCGCTAACCACTACACCACCGTGACGCCTGGATGAAGAATTTCTCAAAAAAACCCTAATGAGTATAGCCACAGACGGAGCCGCTGTCCTTACTGGGAGACAGACAGGACGACTTAAACAAGACTTCCCTCAACTGCAGGCTGTGCATTGCCTTGCACACCGATTCGAATTAGCTATAGCCGACTCTTTGAAGATTGTGGCAGGGTGCAATAATTTAGAATTTTTTTATTTCCAAGCTGCGTAGTCTGTACCACCAATCTACAAAAAACGCAAGGGAGTTAGAGACAGCCGCTGCAGAGCTCAACATGCAGATTCTAAAAATTGGGAAAATCTTCACCATAAGGTGGGTGTCCAGCCGTTTCAACACTGTCAAAGCTGTACTGAAGGATCTTCCTGTGTTGGCACGCCACTTTAGAACAGCCAGTGAAGATGACTCGTGTACTGGTACAGAGAGGACCAAGTATGCTGGCTTACTCAAGCATCTGACATCCGCTGGTTTTCTCTCCAACTTGGCAATAATGAAAGACGTTCTGCATGAGCTGCAAGGGCTCTCGCTGAGACTTCAGAGAAGGGATACGTCTCTGGTGGATGCCAGTAGGCATATTTACCAAACTATTGAGTTGGTGGTAAAACAGAATCCAAAATTCAAGCAGGCATAACAAGTGGTCAACTCAAAACCGTTATGCTCAGGGAAACACAGCCTAAGATAAACAAGGGACAATTTTATCAGTCCATTATTGACAATCTCAGAAAACGTCTTCCTGACAGCGAGCTAGTTGCCATGCTGAAACCTTTGGCTCTACACTTCTGGCCCACAGACAGGTCAGAACTAGTGCTGTTTGGTGAACGCGAGGTGGGGAAGTTTGCGAAACTCCTCGGAGAACCTGACACCGAGGCTGTCGATGGATTCAGAGACTGGAAACTGTAAGGTTCTTCTCAGGGAAAAACATTGACGAAACTTATCATCGCAAGCAGCACTGTTCTCCCGACGTCTGCGGAGTGCGAAAGGGGGTTTTCCGCTTGCAATGACACAGACGATAAAACTAGAAACAGACTGCGTGCCCCGAGCCTCACTGCCTTGCTGTTCATCGACCTGAATGGACCCCCTATCGAGAAATTTAACCCGGTGCCGTTTGTCCACTCATGGATTAAGAAAGGACATCGGCATCATGGATTCCTGGAAGGAGGCCTCAGCCCGTCTCCCTAATGGTAAGAGAATGCCAGTGCATTCTCCCACTGTATAAAGTTTACACACTAGACAAAATGCTCAACATACGACCTAGATCTGTTCTTTCATCACTTCAAACTGAATTAGGCTACGTTTTATTCTACACTCATGCAGAACACTACACTGATGTTAGAGCTGCCTGTACATAAGTTCAAGTATATGTAAAAAACGATACTTTCAAAAATGAATCATTTTTAAAAAGATCCATACAACAATCTCTCTGTCTGTCGTGTATGTGCGTGTGCGAAAGTTTGACCGTGCGCAAAAACCTCCCCCATCTTGATCCAGTCCGGGAGAGTGCATGAAGGCTATTTCAGTTTTAAGACAAGTGCACAACACCACACTTAGGTTAGATCTGTTCTTACATCAGTTCGAACTGAATTACATTTTATTCGACACTCATGCAGAACACGAGCCTACAATGAGGTTAGATCTGTCTGTACAGGCTATATAAGTTCAAACAGAATAGCCTATTTCAGTTCAATGTATTCTAAGTGGAATGCGAGCTATAGCCTACAAATGTAAAACAATACTTTCAATCATAAAAAAAGATCCATTCTACAATCTCTCTGTCTGCTGTGTATGTGTGTGTCTGAAAGTTTTGCCGTGCGCAAAAATCGCTGCCCCTCTTGATCCAGTCCAGTATATATATATATATATATATATATATATATATATATATATATATATATATATACATACACTCTCCTGGACTGGATAAAGAGAGGCAGCGATTTTTGCGCACGGCAAAGCTTTAGTTATATATATATATCTATATATATATATATATATATATGGGGCGGCACGGTGGTGTAGTGGTTAGCGCTGTTGCCTCACAGCAAGAAGGTCTGGGTTCGAGCCCCGTGGCCGGCGAGGGCCTTTCTGTGCGGAGTTTGCATGTTCTCCCCGTGTCCGCATGGGTTTCCTCCGGGTGCTCCGGTTTCCCCCACAGTCCAAAGACATGCAGGTTAGGTTAACTGGTGACTCTAAATTGACCGTAGGTGTGAATGTGAGTGTGAATGGTTGTCTATGTCTATGTGTCAGCCCTGTGATGACCTGGCGACTTGTCCAGGGTGTACCCCGCCTTTCGCCCGTAGTCAGCTGGGATAGGCTCCAGCTTGCCTGCGACCCTGTAGAACAGGATAAAGCGGCTAGAGATAATGAGATGAGATGAGATATACTGTATATATGGCTACCTGTAAAGGCCTCTGCATGCTCTTGCGACAAGGCTTTCGCAGATAGCTTTTCGCAGACAGTTGTAATTTATCGTTGAGCGGGGAGTAATAGGCGTACGCGATGTTATTCACCGCAACAACGCAAGGGGGCGCGAAGTCGCGAAATTGCTAGGAGTAGTTGGTGGGTGTGGTTAGTGGAGTGTTTATCCTCCGGTTACTTATAATGACTAGAACTGGAGTCGTATAGATGTACGTACTTCCTCACTTCCTCGATCAACCGCTTTTCGTGCTGCTCCATCTTCGCTCGTGTTTTTAAAAATGTCGGTCGTGAAAACAAACCAAACCGGGAAAGTAGGGAAGCGGAAGTGCGTGTACAGCGGATGTAGAGTGGACCAATCAGAGCCCTCTTGTCTGCGACGCTGTCTGCGAGGCTTCTGCGGTGGTCACAATTATTGGGAGGTGCGCGCAGAGCGTCTGCGAAGGTGGGGGGGCTACGCAGACGCCATCTGCGAGGACTGGGTTGTCAGCATAAATTGGCCTTTAGGGTGCATCAGTTGCCCCCTATAAATGAAAAGTTCCTCCGATCATGATGCATTTTTGTTTTTATGTTCCTTCTGGTAAGAAAACACACTGGGTGAAATATTTTGACAAAATTCAAAAGTGCAATGGTGGCACCAGGAGCTCAAAGTTATGGAAAAAGCTGCTATTTTATGACTTTTCTGACAAAATTTCGATCACTTTTCATGAAACATTAACTTAGATACTGTAGACAGTATGTCTAGAATGTCTAAAAATATTTGGAGATTTATTTTAGGGTGTCACTAGCATTATCTATCAATGTTATAACCCTGGTTTTAAGCTTGCCGCCTATGCATATGCTAGCCTCTATTAAATGCAAAGGTTCTTAACATGATCTCTGGGTCACAAGAAATCAATAAATGGAGTCCAACATCGTGATTCAAACCTTACGCGAAAACATAAAATAAGCGTTTTTTGGCAAAAAAAGAACCTCATGGTGCCGCCATTAGACTTTTGAATATGGTCAAAAAATTTTACAGGATGTCTTTATTGGTGAAAAGGAACACCCGGACAAAAACGCATCAGATTTTATGAAAGTGAGGGTAACTGATGCACCCTACTACCTGTGCAATTTTTTATTTATTTATTTATTTTTTTTAAGCTAGAGACCCCCTTAGAGACAAAATGATAATTCGAACCCTGTGCAAAACGTAATATTAAGACAAAAAAAAAACCCTAAAAGCAACAAAACAAAACAAAAAAAACAGCACGCACTTAGCAAATACCTGAGAACTAAGAAAGGTGATAAATAAATAAATAAATAAATACAAAATGAACATAAATACACTTAACAGAAACAATATGGAAATCAAGCAATATGTACAGGTTTTGTATTGCAATTTATTTTTTCACAGTCCGGTTTCCATCAAATCATGCACTCTGACTGGCTCGCAAGCGGTCCGGAATCCTACGATCCGGACCCCGGTTACGGACCTTTGGCGACTCGCTCATTCACAACAACAACAAACATACAGTAGTAGCAATTTTTTGTCAACATTTTTGTCACCTAGATGAGGGAAGTGATCTAGATCAAGTTTTCTTTTCGGAAAATTCCGAGCAGATGTAGCTTCTCAAACAGGTTTTAGACGAGTTTGTAGGCCTAGCAGGTTTATTCTAAATAGGGTTTCCCTTTCGGGCACTCTCATTTTCTGTTAGAATTTGGTAAAGAAAAAAATAAATATATTATTTACTGGGCAGCATGGTGGTGTAGTGGTTAGCGCTGTCGCCTCACAGCAAGAAGGTCCTGGGTTCGAGCCCCGTGGCCAGCGAGGGCCTTTCTGTGTGGAGTTTGCATGTTCTCCCCGTGTCCGCGTGGGTTTCCTCCGGGTGCTCCGGTTTCCCCCACAGTCCAAAGACATGCAGGTTAGGTTAACTGGTGACTCTAAATTGACCGTAGGTGTGAATGTGAGTGTGAATGGTTGTCTGTGTCTATGTGTCAGCCCTGTGATGACCTGGCGACTTGTCCAGGGTGTACCCCGCCTTTCGCCCGTAGTCAGCTGGGATAGGCTCCAGCTTGCCTGCGACCCTGTAGAAGGATAAAGCGGCTAGAGATAATGAGATGAGATGAGGTCGGTCTGTATCATGAAATACCGTGACCTCAGCCTTGAAAATACTGACCTCAGCCCGGAGGCCTCGGTCAGTATTTTCAAGACCTCGGTCACGGTATTTCATGATCTGGACCGCCCAGCTGGTAAATAATATATATGTATTACACATGTCATATCTCAGACTGTAGAGATATCAGAGTTCAATAAGTTTATTTCAGTTGGAAGTAAACTGCTTTTAAGTCTGTTGGTACGTGTGCATATAAATCTGAAGCGCCTGCCTGATGGGAGGAGCTTAAACAAGTGATGTGCAGGGTGAGTGACATCCTTTCTAATGTTTTTGGCCCTTCTGACACAGTGAGTGTTGTGCAGCAGATCCAAAGATGGCAACTCAGTGCCACCGATGTCCTGTGCTGTTTTCACAACACGCTGTAGAGCTTTTCTGGCAGCTTTGGTGCAGCTGCTGTACCAGACGGTCATACAGTTTGTTAATATGCTTTCTATGGTGCACCTAGAGGGCGGCACGGTGGTGTAGTGGTTAGCGCTGTCGCCTCACAGCAAGAAGGTCCAGGTTCGAGCCCCATGGCCGGCGAGGGCCTTTCTGTGCGGAGTTTGCATGTTCTCCCCGTGTCCGCGTGGGTTTCCTCCGGGTGCTCCGGTTTCCCCCACAGTCCAAAGACATGCAGGTTAGGTTAACTGGTGACTCTAAATTGACCGTAGGTGTGAATGTGAGTGTGAATGGTTGTCTGTGTCTATGTGTCAGCCCTGTGATGACCTGGCGACTTGTCCAGGGTGTACCCCGCCTTTCGCCCATAGTCAGCTGGGATAGGCTCCAGCTTGCCTGCGACCCTGTAGAAGGATAAAGCGGCTAGAGATAATGAGATGAATGAGATGATGCACCTATAGAAATTGACCAGCAGCTTCTGGGAAAGGTTGACTCTCCTTAATCTCTTCAGAAAGTAGAGTCGTTGTTGTTTCTTTGCCTACTACCCCTGAGGTGTTATCAGTCCAGGAGAGATCCTCCGTGATGGTCACTCCCAGAAACCTGAAGCTGGAGACTCTCTCCACAGCCTCTGCTCTGATGGTTACTGGGCTATGTGCTGTTGTATTCTAGTTTCAACTATTTTCAAGATATTTTCACTTGCCAAGATGTCATTTTTTGCGGTTATCAATGAGACGATTTCCACTTCGGGGTCCCTGAACCCTACTTCGACAACCAGAGATCTAGAAAAAAAAGCTATGTTATATTTACTGTACCTCCGAAAAAGATCTGATTCGCAGGTATGACGGGGAAGGAAATGGTGATGGTGGACATGTCCGATTTGTCTACTGCCAGAATCAGGCGACTTCGGCGGACAGTCAAATCCACAGAGTGCCACTGGCCGTCGTTCAGCGTGGACCCTGTAACAGTTTTTGGTGTGAAATAACTTCTAACGTGAACTAACTTCTTCACAAAAGTACAGATCGTACAATAATTAGCTAGATTCCGCATCAGCGCCGTCTGCTAATACCTGCTGTGATGTCCGCCATGATCCTGCCAGCCTTGTGGATCTGCATGCTCGCCCTCGCCTCACTCAGGTAAACCCACAGCGTTCCCGCTTGGTGCTGGAGGTCAAAGGTCATAAGCAGGCCTGCCTTGTTCCAGGTCCGGAACTGTAATCCGACTGACGTGGTGTCGCGTGTCAATGTCCACGGCAACTGAAGGAAACTCTCTGAGCTCGTGAACGTCACTGGCACATTGACGGCCTCTAAACAGCCAAGCGTGACGTTTCCCTGGAACCCAAAAAAAACATGAAGTGGAAAGCTAAATCGTCTGACTTTATATTCTTAATTTACACAAGATTAGAAGTCGTCATTCATGCAAATACAATTTCCAAACTTAATTACTCAGGATGTGAATTATGATGTTTGCCTGTTAAATTATGCATCAGGAACCAGAACACCCCTCCCCCAATGAGCCTGATTAAATCCATGATTAAAAGGATTTGTAATTGGTTTAATCTCTAATTCCCCAGTGAACAGAAGTAACAGGGAGCAAAAAAAAAATACAAAAAACAAGCAGCGAGTAATGTAAGCATAGTCTGTATTAGTCTATAGACAACTGGGAAATAGGATTCATTACAGGAGCCTCATTTCATTTGACAGACCAAATCACATCTCACTTAAAACATGAACAGGGTGGATAATCATATCGGGTCATTAAGAATGTACAGCAAGGATAAGAAATTAATCGGATGAAATAAAGCAGGACGTATTATATATATATATATATATATATATATATATATATATATATATAAATAAACTGATGTACCGCCTAATATAGCTAGGATTGAATTTAGACATCCCTACTGACGCAACTGTTAGATATATTTGAATGATCAAAAGCATATATGCCAATTTTTTTGTCTTCTGTCTGTCACCGTCCTCATAGTTGAGAGTCGGCGATCCAGGAAGCTATCGACTAGCTTCCCTGAATTCTCTTGGGTGATTATAGCACACCACAGGGACCCAAACCCTCATCTGGTGGCAGGTATACATACAGGCAATTTAGAGTAGCCAATCGACCGAATACACATGCGGGAAGAAACTGGAGCACCCAGAGGAAACCCACACATGCCCCTTTTCCACCAAAGCAGTTCCAGGGCTGGTTTGGAGCCAGTGCTTAGTTTGGAACCGGGTTTTCTGTTTCCACTGACAAAGAACTGGCTCTGGGGCCAGAAAAACCGGTTCCAGGCTAGCACCAACTCTCTGCTGGGCCAGAGGAAAGAACCGCTTACGTCAGCCGGGGGGGGGGGGGGGGGGGGGTGGAGTTGTTAAGACCAACAACAATAACAAGACCGCGAAAGATCGCCATTTTTAAGCGACGAGAAGCATCAGCTGTACAAACGCGAAGCCATCCATTATTATTGTTGTTGTTGTTGCTGCTGCTTCTTCCGCGTTGTTTTTGCTTCGATATTCGCGCCAAGGTTTATGCAAACGTAGCGACATAACTGACGTATACAACGACGTAACTGACGTATACAGCGAAGTAATGACGTGGCTCCCCTTAGCACCGCGAGCTATGGAAAAGCAAACTGGTTCTCAGCTGGCTCGCAAGTTGAACGAGTTGTGAACCAGCACCAGCACTGGCCCCGAACCAGCCCTGGAACTGAGTTGGTGGAAAAGGGGTAACAGACACTGGGAGAACATGCAAACTCCACACAGAAAGACCCCCGTCAGGCCAGCCACTGGACTTGAACCCAGACCCTTCTTGCTGTGAACACACTACCGTATATATAGCTCACTACCGAACCAACGTGGACGAAGGATGCTGGTCATGATAGATTCTAGCAGTCAAGGCTTCATGTATATGGCTGGTAGACAGGGTCAAGCAGGAAACAAATTATTGTATTATGTTTGTAATTTCTCTTTGAATCCAAATCCCTGAGGATTGTACTTTCCATCTTGTCTAACCTTTATGATATGAACAATTTAGTACAATTTGTGATTTTGGTGAAAGTAGGCTGAATCTAGATGTATTGAAACAAACTCAGACCATCTAATGCTACAGCCACAAAACATCTGGGTGATAATCTGAAAAAGACAAGCGTTCTGAATTCGCAGGAAAAATGATTGACATGCAAGGCAGCTGCATGTCCTGATTGGTTGGATGTTGGTGGTCCATACGATTGGTTTTTCCATCCATCCATCCATCCATCCATAATCGCTTATCCTGTACAGGATCATGGGCAAGCTGGAGCCTATCCCAGCTGACTATGGGCGAGAGGCGGGGTCCACTCTGGACAAGTCGCCAGAAGTCCTGACACACAGAGACAACCAACCATTCACACTCACATTCACACCTACGGTCAATTTAGAGTCACCAGTTAACCTAACCTGCATGTCTTTGGACTGTGGGGGAAACCGGAGCACCCGGAGGAAACCCACGCGGACACGGGGAGAACATGCAAACCCCGCACAGAAAGGCCCCTGTGAGCCGCTGGGCTTGAACCCAGAACCTTCTTGCTGTGAGGCGACACTGCTAATCACTCCACAACTGTGCCGCCCATTTAAAAAAATATATTTAAAAAATATCCGGGTGTTACGGTATGTTTTGACTTACAAATGGCCAACTGCGCCTGTAAAACACATGAGCACTCAATCGCTGCTTACCACTGCGGCGAGTTGTTTCCTTTTAGCCAGGCTGATCACATCGACACCGTTGTACTGCACGTTCTCCAGACAGCCGTGGAAGTTTCTCCTGATGTTTTCTCTCTGAGTCCCATCAGCCGAAACGCCACCGAAACTGATCTTGTGAAAGAATGATAGTCTGATATCAAATTGCCCGCGCTTCCTCTAAACATGCACATTTACACAAAGACAGATTGGTTAAAATACCATGAAGAGCATGTTCTTCATGGTCTTTTACGGTAACTGCCCTGATGCCATTTCACATCAAGAAGATATATAATGAATTAAAGCTGATGTTTTTTTGTTTGAGCTTCTTAAAAAAAAAAAACCCACCACCCAATTCATGCTATGGCTGTAAGTAAACAGACACTTCTATAAATAACAAAGCACAGTGAACAGTGATCAACTCGGACATGGAGCTGAACAGCACTCGTTATTCATTTTCGCACCCTGATCAATTTATTCTTTGCGTAAGGATGAGAAGGAAACAGCAAGAGCAAGGTTGTTTGTGAGAGTGTTAGAAGCTCGAGACTGCTTGCTCTAGGCGCACCTCGTTAATCTCAAAGTGACTTTGGTGTTCGGGGACTTGGAGCTGCTGTGTGCTTTTGTCCACAGTGAAGTTAACGTGTCCTCGGAGTCGTTCGATGCTAGCGTGATGCCAGTGTTGGTCATCTAGCAGGCTGCCAAGTGACACTGCAGTGTGAAAATTTCCTGAAAAAAAAAATTGCTGTTAATACTTTTAGATCTTTTTTTTGAACCTTTATTGGATAGGACAGTGTAGAGACAGGAAATGAGCAGGAGAGAGAGATCGGGAAATGACGTCGGGCCGGAATCGAACCCGGGTCCCCGGATTTATGGTATGGTGCCTTATCCACCTGAGCCACGACGCCCCCATACTTTTAGATCTTAATGCAGAACTGATAAGTCAGAAAGCAGTGCTGATACACGTTTTACTGACACGGTGGAAAAACTAGCAAATAATAATAATTAGCAGGCATATGTAGCATGGTGGTGTAGCGGTTAGTGCTGTCACCTCACAGCAAGAAGGTTCTGGGTTCAAGCCCAGCAGCCATAGGAGCCTTTCTGTGTGGAGTTTGTATGTTGTGTCTGTGTGGGTTTCCTCCACAGTCTAAAGACATGCAGGTTAGGCTAATTGGTGGCTCTAAATTGACTGTAGGTGTGAATGGTTGTTTCAGCCCTGCGATAACCTGGTGACTTGTCCAGGGTGCACCCCACCTCTCGCCCATAGTCAGCTGGGATAGAGTCCAGCTTGCCCGTGACCCTGCACAGGATAAACGACTACAGATAATGGATGGATGTAGCATGGCTAAATGCTGCCCAGTGACATCAGGAGCAAACACAGCTTTGTTAACCCCGACGTTCATTTTCTATACCAGGAAAGCTGGAGCCAATCCCAGCCGACATCAGGGGTATATCTCGGACGGACCACTAATCCATCGCAGGACCAACATGGAGACACGGACAGCCACTCGTACTCAATTTAGAGTAGCTAACTGAACTAATCTGCATGTCTTTGGACTGTAGGAGGAAACCGGAGCACCCGGAAGAAGCCCGCACAAGCACAAGGAGAACGTACAAAGTCAGCCCAGAACCTTCTTGCTGTGAGGCACCAGTGCTAACCTCTGCATCACTATGCTGCTCCTTGTCCTTTACCACTTACGAAAAGAACAATATAGGATTCATCAGGACTCTTTGTCTTTGGTTAACCTTTAAATGGTAAAAAAATATCTACAGGGATTTAGCTTTAATCTTTTCCCCCCTCAGAGTGCATATTATGGTACTTGATAAATGGTTGAAAGACATGGTTGATGTTGGGACAGAAAGTTTCTTGCAAAAGTATTCATCCTCCTTGGTGTTTGTCCTGTTTTGTCCCATTACAAGCTGGAATTAAAATGGATTTTTGGGGGGTTAGCAACATTTGATTGACACAACATGCCTACCACTTACAGTAAAGATGCGTTGTTTTTTTTTTATTGTGACACAAACAATCGTTAAGAGGAAAAAGCAGAAATCTAGACTGTGCATAGGTATTCTCCCCCCCAAAGTCAATACTTTGTAGAGCCACCTTCTGCTACAATTACAGCTGCAAGTCTTTTGGGGTACGTTTCTATTAGCTTAGCACATCTAGCCACTGGGATTTTTGTCCATTCCTCAAGGCAAAACTGCTCCAACTCCTTCAAGTTAGATGGGTTATGTTGGTCTACAGCAATCTTTAAGTTATACCACAGATTCTCAATTGGATTGAGGTCTGGGCTTTGACTAGGCCATTCCAAGATATTTAAATGTTTCCCTTTAAACCACTCCAGTGTAGCTTTAGCAGTATCTTTAGGGTCATTGTCCTGCTGGAACGTGAACCTTCGTCCCAGTCTCAAACCTCTGGCCGACTCAAACAGGTTTTCCTCCAGAATTGCCCTGTATTTAGTGCCATCCATCTTTCCATCAGTTCTGACCAGCTTTCCTGTCCCTGCAGATGAAAAACATCCCCACAGCATGATACTGCCACCACCATGCTTCACTGTAGGAATGGTGTTCTCAGGGTGATGGGTTTGCACCACACATGGCGTTTCCCATGATGGCCAAAAAGTTCAATTTTCATCTCATTTGACCACAGAATCTTCTTCCATGTGTTTGGGGAGTCTGCCACATGCTGTTGGGCAAACTCCAAACATGTTTTCTTAAGCAATGACTTTTTTTCTGGCCACTCTTCCATAAAGCCCCGCTCTGTGGAGTGTACGGCTTAAACTGGTCCTATGGACAGATTCTCCCATCTCCGCTGTGGATCTTTGCAGCTCCTTCAGTGTTATCTTTGGTGTCTTTGTTGCATCTCTGATTAATGCCCTCCTTGTCCGGTCTGTGAGTTTTGGTGGGTGGCCTTCTCTCGTCAGGTTTGTAGTGGTGCCATATTCTTTCCATTTTGCTATAATGGATTTAATGAAGCTCCGTGGGATATTCAAAGTTTGGGATAATTTTTATAACCCAACCCTGATCTATACTTCTCCACAACTTTGTCTCTGACCTGTTTGGAGGCTCCTTGGTTTTCATGTTGCTTGCTTAGCAGTGTTGCAGAGTCAGGGTCCTTCCAGAACAGGTTGATTTAAACAGACATCATGTGACACTTTGATTGCACACTAGTGGATCTTAATCAACTAATTATGTGACTTATGAAGTGAATTGGTTGGACCAGCTCTTATTTAGGGGTTTCATACGAAAGGAGGTGAATACCTATGCACCCTCGAGATTTCTGTTTTTTCATCTTCATTATTGTTTGTGTCACAATAAAAAAAACCCAAAACAAAAACAATTTGCACCTTTAAAGTGGTCGGCATGTTGTGTAAATCAAATGGTGCCAACCCTCCAAAAATCCATTTTAATTCCAGCTTGTAATGCGACAAAACAGGACAAACACCAAGGGGGATGAATACTTTTGCAAGACACTGTACTTAGGAACCATATTAGGAACCATAGTGCAGCTTTTCCCCAATAAATCATGGTCAATACTTGATTAAAAGAAAAAAAATCATACCTTCATCATTTATCATGCTGTGTTATTTGTTCAAGGATTACAATATGAAAACTACAAACACTTATATCTTGGAGCCAAAAATGGTATCAGGATTTCTTCAAACCGGAAAGTCCAGCACAACAGTACAGACAGCAAATCCATAATAATTACCAACCAGCACCAGGCAAGAAATCAGCACTGATCAATGATACATGAAGTCCAAATGACTGAAACTCATAAACTCTCTTCCTCCCAACTAACACTCAATTTCAGCCTACAGATTTCCTGAAAGCATGCCTCAATTCTGAACTCCACCACCAATGGCATCTGTATTAAATTTTCACCAACCAGCATATTGCGACGGAATGGAAGGGTGGCATTCAGTTATTACAGCGCACAGCCAGTGATGTGGTTCGGATTACATTGGCGCTCTAAATGCATCAATTATTTAGCAAAATTATGAAGTCAGGCAGCCTAATGCTACTCCAACTACAATTATTCATGGACTCATTCCTTAGAAACATGTTGGTATTTATATTTCCCTTATCAGAAACGCTCATGTACTTCTTTCTGAATCCGTATTTCTGCTGAACTAAGTATGAGGAGTTAAAATCCACATGCAAATCCAAATCCTGACAGCCAACAATGGCCAGGAGTCCAAGAAAGCACATAACTAGAGTGGCTCTCTGGAAGGGAAGGGTGGCAGGCCAAATCACAACAACAGTAACCAATCACAAGCATTTGTTACTGTAGCTCATGTGTACGCAATAAGGCAGCTAGCACTCTGCTCCAAGTGTATTCAGCCAAGTTGTAGATGGAGAGAATTGACGACAACTATATATATATATATATACAACCCCGATTCCAAAAAAGTTGGGACAAAGTACTAATTGTAAATAAAAATGGATTGCAATAATTTACAAATCTCAAAAACTGATATTGTATTCACAATAGAACATAGACAACATATCAAATGTCGAAAGTGAGACATTTTGAAATTTCATGCCAAATATTGGCTCTTTTAAAATTTCATGACAGCAACACATCTCAAAAAAGTTGGGACAGGGGCAATAAGAGGCTGGAAAAGTTAAAGGTACAAAAAAGGAACAGCTGGAGGACCAAATTGCAACTCATTAGGTCAACTGGCAATAGGTCATTAACATGACTGGGTATAAAAAGAGCATCTTGGAGTGGCAGCGGCTCTCAGAAGTAAAGATGGGAAGAGGATCACCAATCCCCCTAATTCTGCGCCGACAAATAGGGGAGCAATATCAGAAAGGAGTTCGACAGTGTAAAATTGCAAAGAGTTTGAACAGATCATCATCTACAGTGCATAATATCATCAAAAGATTCAGAGAATCTGGAAGAATCTCTGCGTAAGGGTCAAGGCTGGAAAACCATACTGGGTGCCCGTGATCTTCGGGCCCTTAGACGGCACTGCATCACATACAGGCATGCTTCTGTATTGGAAATCACAAAATGGGCTCAGGAATATTTCCAGAGAACATTATCTGTGAACACAATTCACCGTGCCATCCACCGTTGCCAGCTAAAACTCTATAGTTCAAAGAAGAAGCCGTATCTAAACATGATCCAGAAGCGCAGACGTCTTCTCTGGGCCAAGGCTCATTTAAAATGGACTGTGGCAAAGTGGAAAACTGTTCTGTGATCAGACGAATCAAAATTCGAAGTTCTTTATGGAAATCAGGGACGCCGTGTCATTCGGACTAAAGAGGAGAAGGACGACCCAAGTTGTTATCAGTGCTCAGTTCAGAAGCCTGCATCTCTGATGGTATGGGGTTGCATTAGTGCGTGTAACATGGGCAGCTTACACATCTGGAAAGACACCATCAATGCTGAAAGGTATATCCAGGTTCTAGAGCAACATATGCTCCCATCCAGACGACATCTCTTTCAGGGAAGACCTTGCACTTTCCAACATGACAATGCCAAACCACATACTGCATCAATTACAGCATCATGGCTGCGTAGAAGAAGGGTCCGGGTACTGAACTGGCCAGGCTGCAGTCCAGATCTTTCACCCATAGAAAACATTTGGCGCATCATAAAACGGAAGATACGACAAAAAAGACCTAAGACAGTTGAGCAACTAGAATCCTACATTAGACAAGAATGGGTTAACATTCCTATCCCTAAACTTGAGCAACTTGTCTCCTCAGTCCCCAGACGTTTACAGACTGTTGTAAAGAGAAAAGGGGATGTCTCACAGTGGTAAACAGGGCCTTGTCCCAACTTTTTTGAGATGTGTTGTTGTCATGAAATTTAAAATCACCTAATTTTTCTCTTTAAATGATACATTTTCTCAGTTTAAACATTTGATATGTCATCTATGTTCTATTCTGAATAAAATATGGAATTTTGAAACTTCCACATCATTGCATTCTGTTTTTATTTACAATTTGTACTTTGTCCCAACTTTTTTAGAATCGGGGTTGTGTATATATATATATATATATATATATATATATATATATATATATATATATATATATATATACACACACACACACACACTACCATTCAAAAGTTTGGGGTCACCCAGACAATTTTGTGTTTTCCATGAAAAGTCACACTTTTATTTACCACCATAAGTTGTAAAATGAATAGAAAATATAGTCAAGACATTTTTCTGGCCATTTTGAGCATTTAATCAACCCCACAAATGTGATGCTCCAGAAACTCAATCTGCTCAAAGGAAGGTCAGTTTTATAGCTTCTCTAAAGAGCTCAACTGTGTTCAGCTGTGCTAACATGATTGTACAAGGGTTTTCTAATCATCCATTAGCCTTCTGAGGCAATGAGCAAACACATTGTACCATTAGAACACTGGAGTGAGAGTTGCTGGAAATGGGCCTCTATACACCTATGGAGATATTGCACCAAAAACCAGACATTTGCAGCTAGAATAGTCATTTACCACATTAGCAATGTATAGAGTGTATTTCTGATTAGTTTAAAGTGATCGTCATTGAAAAGAACAGTGCTTTTCTTTCAAAAATAAGGACATTTCAAAGTGACCCCAAACTTTTGAACGATGGATGGATGGATAGATGAATGGATGGATGGATGGATGCTGAAATTTGGGTACCAAGTCAAGAATGGGTTGTATACCGAGCTGGGTTAAGCACACATAGTGAGGAGTTAATGGGATTTAAAAAAAAATAAAAAATGCGAATAGGCCTATTATTAAAAACATAAATATAACGCTACTAATTAACTAATAACATTATCCCTGCTGAGCATATCATAGGACACAACATCTTAATCAAAGACATTACTGATCTCGAGGAGTTAACAGTTTATAGGCAAAATTATGAACGGCACTTACTTAAAGTGAGCTGTCAGCATAGGTCAGCTTATCCTTCTTTACAGTAGGCGTATTAGAAGCTCGCTGGCTGTGCTGTGAAAATTGCCCATGCAGACACTCGTCCAAGTTTCCAAATCTGTCATTTTTTAACTCTTGAATATTTTCTATCATGAATACGATAATTAAAAAGCTTATAGTCTCTGCTTTCCAAAGAAATTTCTCATTCGGTACTTTGGGAGTAACGGCAGGTTGAAGTCGGTACAGCAGAGTTCACTCTTTGCTCGCGGGACGTCGGGAAACTGCCGGTGCTTTTCTTTTTGAGTCACAGGAAAGCGCTCAGGCTCTCTCTCTCTCTCTCTCTTCTGATCGGTCAGTCAGATAACTTTTATAGTGACGTTCTCTCACTCTCACTGTTTCTGATGAAGGATTCAGCAAAGTTTTCCGTCTGCTAGTTGTGATGTTATGATTCACGGGAGGCTTTGAAGCGAGTTTTCATAGCTTTACCTACTTATTTTTTTTTAAATCGAACTGCTTAATGTAAATAACTATTTTAGAATATAACTGTAGTTATATATTTTTGATGAAAAATATTGAGATCTTAGTGGTCGGAATGAGATTTAAAAAAAAAAACAAAGTCAGAAACACAAGTGTCAAGTGATGTACACCACCTCTTTGGGAGGTGTCATCCGCTCACACGGGTTCTCCTACCACTGTTATGCCGATGATACCCAGATGTACCTGTCGTTCCGGCTGGAAGACTCTACAATCTCTGCACGCATCTCAGACTGCTTTGCAGACCTCTCAACGTGGATGAAGGAACATCACCTGCAGCTGAACTTGTCTAAAACGGAGCTTCTAGTAATTCCAGCCAAAGAGTCAATCAGTCATAACATCAATCTTAAGCTGGGCCCTGTTACAGTTGCCCCAAATAAGGTCGCCAAAAACCTGGGAGTCATGATAGATGACCATCTATCATTTTCTAACCATATTGTATCAGTGGCTAAATCATGTCGATTTACGCTGTTCAACATACAAAAAATCAGACCGTACCTGACTCAATATGCCACTCAGCTCCTGGTACAGGCCATGGTAATTTCCCGTCTGAACTATTGCAATTCTCTTCTGGCAGGCCTACCTGCTTGTGCAATAAAACCACTGCAAATGGTCCAGAATGCGGCAGCTCGCCTTATATTTACTCAACCAAAGAGGGCTCATGTTACCCCTCTATTTATTGATTTGCACTGGCTACCGGTGGCAGCTTGGATTAAGCACAAAGCCCTAACTCTCGCCTACAAAACTATCTTAGGAACTGCCCCGGCATATTTGAATATCTTATTGAAGCCATATGTCCCTACCAGGTCGTTGCGCTCTTTCAACAAGAACCGTCTAGCCATATCTCCTGTCTACACAAAACGTTCCCAGTCTAAGCTGTTCTCAGTGATTGTCCCTCAATGGTGGAACGAGTTACCACTAGCCATTAGACAAGGGTCATCTCTATCATCCTTCAAGAAGTTAGTAAAAACTTATCTGTTTCGTGACATTCTTACTGCATGATGTTATTTACTGTTCTTGTATGATGATCTACAGTACTCCTACTTTTTATGTCTGTTTATATCCTTGATTGTTTATGATTCTTGATTGCTATTGTTTATGTTCTCGATTGTAAGTCGCTTTGGGTTTAAAAAGCGTCTGCCAAATGCAATTAAAGTAAAGTAAAAATAAAGTGTCAATTTGAGTTCAGTTAATGTGAATTGTTTATTGGATGTGGATCAGACAGTTTTTTCGAGGTTCGCCTTGAAAGCTGTGAATATTATCATTTATATTCTTTCATATAAACACTAGTAGGGCCTACTTTTGAGAAATACAAAGGCCTACAGAGCACAAAGAGGGGATTAGAAATAATCTTTTATTACTTCTTTATTGAGTGTACCGATGTAATGTTTTGACCAAATTAGCATAATTAATACTAATTAAATACCAATTTTCACAACTTGTTTTGATTAATTTTTCAAACTTTGTATTCAGTATACAACCATCTGTGTGCCCGCCAATTTCCATGTAAATATCTTGAAAAATTAAAAAGTTATTAAAGGCGTCACGCAGTGGCGATAAAAGTCGCATTATTCTGCACCAGAATGCTTTCGAGATTCGAAATAAATTGACCGTCGATTTTTCAAAAGCTTCCCGCAGTTGTAATCGGTCCTTATTTGGTCATGCCCATCACTTGAAATTTCCCGCGTTCGCAGCGCCCCCTCTCGGTCAATGGAACAACTGCGTGACGTCATACCAGTAACCACTCGGTGCAGTTGCAATGGCGGACACACCAGAAAATAGGAGCGATGCTGAGGAAATTAGCTTTGATTTTACCGATACAGAAGAAGAAAATGGCCCACAAGTAGAGATTTTGACAGCTGAATGTCCTGGTGGTATCCAGCCTTACAGATTTGAACCTGAGCGCTCATCTTCAGAAGAAAATGAGGACAGTTCTGACGACGACAGAAACGAAGACGGGAATGAAGAAGACCGGCGACTTGAAGACTTGTTTTGGTTGGTTTCTCTGACTAAATCACTACTTGTGTGTATTTTTAAAGACCATTTTCACTTGAATTAGAATGCTGTGTGATTAATCTATGATTATGTGTAATACTGATAGCTGTAGGGGGTGAAAGTATAGCTAGAAAGATTGAATTCTAGCAACTTGACAGCTTGCGATCTCGCGAAATGCAGTGGGCCTTCTGATACAGTAGACCCCTTGATATTCCAGTTTTCATCATTTTCCTTTTATTGCGGTTGATTTTAACTTGATATTCAGTATGTTATAGGCTGGGAGTATTGAGCTTTGTATTGTATTGTTTAGTAAACGTACAATCGTCAGTAATAAGTGATAATTATTAGTTAAAGGCAGCTCTGTGGCATAAATCTTTCAATTAATCTTCTGCCATCCATTTGCTAAAATTATCTCATCTCATTATCTCTAGCCGCATTATCCTTCTACAGGGTCGCAGGCAAGCTGGAGCCTATCCCAGCTGACTACGGGCGAAAGGCGGGGTACACCCTGGACAAGTCGCCAGGTCATCACAGGACTGACACATAGACACCCATTCACACCTACGGTCAATTTAGAGTCACCAGTTAACCTAACCTGCATGTCTTTGGACTGTGGGGGAAACCGGAGCACCCGGAGGAAACCCACGCAGACAACATGCAAACTCCGCACAGAAAGGCCCTCGCCGGCCATGGGGCTCAAACCCAGGACCTTCTTGCTGTGAGGCGACAGCGCTAACCACTACACCACCGTGCCGCCTGCTAAAATTATGTGCCACATATGTTATCAAGACAACACTTCATGTGACAAAGAAAGATATGACAAATACATAAATGTATGAAAATCATTTTGTACAATTAATGATTGATACATAGAAACACTTAAAACATGTGTTTTTAAAAAAATATTTTTTTTCTATCAATACCTAGCCATGACCTTGAAATCAGATCCATTGATAACAACAGTCACAAATAGTGTTCAGTGTTCGTTGTTACAGCCAAACACAATACACCGATTAGGCATTTTGTATCACAGAATATTAATACATCATTTCATAGTGTTTTGAGTGTTCAAAACTATCCACAAACTGAATAAATCCACAAAATCCGCAATGTAAACAACTCTGGTAAACGCACGGTATAGAGAAAACATGGCGACAGGCCAGCATCACCCAAGGGAGGTTACTGGTATGACGTCACACATAAGTTGACCTAGTTAACGGCTGGCTGCCTAAATTTGGCTGTGCGCGTCAACTTTAAATGCTTGTAGCGGGCGCATCGTGACACTGAGATCGCGGGAAACTGAGGGGCTTGAATAACCCACCAAACCCGACATTTTGACACATGATATAGCCTGATTGCTGAAATTACCGCACGACGCCTTTAAGAAAAAAACATATTTGATCTCATTGGCTAATGAGGCCCATTTTGGACCATGTGATCCTCAGACAGAATATTACGGCAGTTTTCTAAAAATTAAGCCGTTTTTTTTCAATCTCTGATTTGTAATATCTCAAGAACGGATAAGCGTTTTAATTCTGCAAAAAGTGTGTTGTTCTGCATTCAGTTCTGAATTCAATGAGAGCAGTTGAAAACACTGGAATTATTTATTTGAGCTACTTATAAACATGATCAAGTCATGTTTCATGACCTTGTTTTAATAATATCTTGACGACATGACGGCATCTGGCCTGAGTTCTTGGGTGGAGGTCGCCCCCAACCTCTGGGCAGAGTTCTAGTACACCGTGACAAAAATTTCTGGGGCAGTCCTTGGTCCAGAGAGTCAAGAACAGGGACTCGAGCATGACACAGAACTCTATGAGGCTTTGTAGGCATGAATGTTTGATTTGTCACAAGAGATTTGGCCCACTGGCATGCAGGGCCTGTGAGTGGAGACAACATGAATTTCATCCATTCATTTTCCCCCGTTTTAAGCTCCAACAGGGTCACATAATAAAGGAGGCATTGCAGGAAGTACCCATTAGGAGGGTATTCAATGCTCTCGTAGGGAGGTGGAGTAGACACAGGCCAGCGTTGGGGAAAATGCACGGAGTCGCACGCCGGCATGGTGATCCTGGCGTTACGCCACACTCGCTTTTCTGCTGTATCCATGGTAGAGGCAAAGTATTCTGTAATGAAGTGGAGGTGGATGCAAGCAAAAACAGGCAGTAAACTCTGAAACACTGAGGAACAGGCAAAGGTCAGGTGATCTAAAAATGACAAAACCAAAAACAGGGTCAAAAACCAGAATATAAGAACAAACACGAGAAACAAAAGGCTTGGTAATGACTGGGACAGCCATGCTGACAGAACTACAGTCCTGTGCAGAAGTCTTAGGCAGATTTAAAGAAATGCTCTAGACCAAAAATGGCTTAAAAATAATGAAATGAAATGTTTCAACTTTAAAAAATGCTATAAACAGTAAGCAGTAAACCACGATAAATGAAACAAAGTCAATATTTGGTGTGAGACGACTCTTTGCTATAAAAAAAAATTGTAGTCTCAGGTACAATGAGTGCAGCTTTATAGGGAAATGAGCTGTAGGTTTTACTGAGCATCTTACAGAACCAGACACAGTTCTTCTGGACATTTTGTCACACTTGCTCCTTAATTTTGCACTAAAACCCATCCATCCATTATCCGTAACCGCTTATCCTGTGCAGGGTCGCGGGCAAGCTGGAGCCTATCCCAGCTGACTACGGGCGAAAGGCGGGGTACACCCTGGACAAGTCGCCAGGTCATCACAGGGCTGACACATAGACACAGACAACCATTCACACTCACATTCACACCTACGGTCAATTTAGAGTCACCAGTTAACCTAACCTGCATGTCTTTGGACTGTGGGGGAAACCGGAGCACCTGGAGGAAACCCACGCGGACACGGGGAGAACATGCAAACTCCGCACAGAAAGGCCCTCGCCGGCCACAGGGCTCAAACCCGGACCTTCTTGCTGTGAGGCGACAGCGCTAACCACTACACCACCAATGTCAAAGTCATAAAATAGAAATCCATAACAAAGTTTGCATGAAAAAACAAAACAAAACAGTGTGCCTAAGACTTTTGCACAGTACTGTTGATGCAACTCAAGAACTACAAAATCGACTCAAGCACCTGCGTAAACTGACTCTGAATATGAAGACGGTTCCCTGCATAAATATCGACATCTTTTGAAATGAAGGCACTGACTGAATACGGCCCGATGTTAGCACTCTAGTGGTACTGATCACACGATCAGACCTTTTCTCATCTCATCTCATTATCTGTAGCCACTTTATCCTGTTCTACAGGGTCGCAGGCAAGCTGGAGCCTATCCCAGCTGACTATGGGCGAAAGGCGGGGTACACCCTGGACAAGTCGCCAGGTCATCACAGGGCTGACACATAGACACAGACAACCATTCACACTCACATTCACACCTACGCTCAATTTAGAGTCACCAGTTAACCTAACCTGCATGTCTTTGGACTGTGGGGGAAACCGGAGCACCCGGAGGAAACCCACACGGACACGGGGAGAACATGCAAACTCCGCACAGAAAGGCCCTCGCCGACCCCGGGGCTCGAACCCGGACCTTCTTGCTGTGAGGCGACAGCGCTAACCACTACACCACCGTGCCGCCGTAAACAGATATGCATTTTTTAAAAGTATGAATTGGGTTGGGGAGTGTAAACTACTTGGCTGTGTTCAGCCACATTTGGTTGTACAACTGCTTTCTCACAGTTTGATGACTTGTGAAATTGCAGCTCTTGCTGGCATCCATTACTAAACAGTTCACTCAGTGGTTCACTGGTGCGTCGGTGATTTGGAACGTTTCATCTTGCACTTTTTTTTTTCAGCCCAGAAATAAGGTAGCTTACTCTGCACAAGAAGCACATATGGATCCACTGTTTTCTGCCAAGTCATATGGATTTGTTTCCTGAGAAAAAAAAAGAACTTGGCTTGTAGTTCTGGCTGAAGAGAAAAAGTTCAAATCTCATTATTTTCTGGTGCTTTGTTTTCTGGGCATTGGCCATGCTATTGTGAGTGTTACTGATACTTCAGAGCGTGCTAATATTCAAAATGACTTCAGACTGGTGGCACGGTGGTGTAGTGGTTAGCACTGTCGCCTCACAGCAAGAAGGTCCGGGTTCAAGCCCCGTGGCCGGTGAGGGCCTTTCTGTGTGGAGTTTGCATGTTCTCCCCGTGTCCGCGTGGGTTTCCTCCGGGTGCTCCGGTTTCCCCCACAGTCCAAAGACATGCAGGTTAGGTTAACTGGTGACTCTAAATTGAGCGTAGGTGTGAATGTGAGTGTGAATGGTTGTCTGTGTCTATGTGTCAGCCCTGTGATGACCTGGCGACTTGTCCAGGGTGTACCCCGCCTTTCGCCCGTAGTCAGCTGGGATAGGCTCCAGCTTGCTTCCGACCCTGTAGAACAGGATAAAGCGGCTAGAGATAATTAGATGAGATGAGATGACTTCAGACTGTCTCAGCATGTGGACAGTCCGTGCGAAGCAAACATGAACCAATACTGTATCGAAAAGAATAGCATGATGCGTCATTACCCATATTGCTCTTTTTCAAGATTGTGATGCTTCTGCTGTTTTTGCTGAGTCCCTCATTTAAATACAAGGCATCAAAATATGCAAAGTAAAAGAAATCTTTCTAAAAAAAATCCTTTTTTTTATTATAGAGGGTTCCCAAAGTATTCAGACTCATCTCATCTCATTATCTCTAGCTGCTTTATTCTGTCCTACAGGGTCGCAGGCAAGCTGGAGCCTATCCCAGCTGACTACGGGCGAAAGGCGGGGTACACCCTGGACAAGTCGCCAGGTCATCACAGGGCTGACACATAGACACAGACAACCGTTCACACTCACATTCACACCTACGGTCAATTTAGAGTCACCAGTTAACCTAACCTGCATGTCTTTGGACTGTGGGGGAAACCGGAGCACCCGGAGGAAACCCACGCGGACACGGGGAGAACATGCAAACTCCGCACAGAAAGGCCCTCGCCGGCCACGGGGCTCGAACCCAGGACCTTCTTGCTGTGAGGCAACAGCGCTAACCACTACATTACCGTGCCACTGGTATTCAGACTGCTTTTTGAATACTTACAACATTATTGTTTTCGATTTAATTTAAAACTGAATAACTGTATATTCATTAGTCTATACTCGGGAATCCATAATGACAAAAAAGGAAAATGTTTAGAAATTTGTCATTCAAAAAAAAAAAGGGAAAAAAAAAGAAACCCTGTACTCAGTACTTTGCAGAACACAAAGGTGTTCTTTGGCGAAATTCCAGCTTTGACTCTTCTTGGGTAAATCTCTACAAGCCTTGCACATCAAGATTTCTTGAGTTTCTCACATTCTTCCAGGAAGATCCTTTCAAGCTCAATCAGATTAAAAGCGGAGCATATTCTATAAAGTTCAAGTCTCGGTTTTGGTTGAGCCATTTAAGGACATTCAAAGACTTGTTCCGCAGGCCCTCCAGCACTGTCTTGTCTATATATATCTATATATCAGGCCATCATTCTGAAAAGTGATCTGTCGCCTGAGTATGAGGTCCTGTCTACTCTGGAGCAGGTTTTCTTCATATTTGGATATTTGGCTGCGTTCATCCTTCCATCGATTCTGACCAGTGTCCTCATTCCAGCTATTGAGAAGCACTCCCATAGGATGATGCTGCCACCACCATGCTTCACCATATAGCCATATAGTACAGGTAGGCATATCAGACGCTCGCTGGCCGTGCTGTGAAAATTGTCAATGCAGACGCTCATCTAAGTTTCCAAATCTGTCATCGCTTAACTCTTGTATATTGTCTATCATGAATACGATCATTAAACATCTTATAATCTCTGCTTTCCAAAGAAATGCATTTCATTCAGTACTTTGGGAGTAACGGCAGGTTGAAGTTGGTACAACAGAGTTCACTCTCTGCTCGCGGGACGTCCGGAAACTGACGGTGCTTTTCTTTTTGAGTCACGGGAAAGCGCTCAGGCTCTCTCTCTCTCTCTTCTGATCGGTTTCTGACTGGATTACTCATGAATATCAATCAGATAACTTTTACAGTGATGTTCTCTCGCTCTCAGTGTTTCTGATGAAGGATTCAGCAAAATTTTCCATCAGCTAGTTGTGATGTTATGATTCACGGGAGGCTTGAAGTGAGTTTTCATAGCTTTACCTACTTATTTTTCTCAAATCAAACTGATTCATGTAAATAAATAACTAGTTTAGAATATAACTGGAGTTGTTTTGATGAAAAATATTGAGATCTTAGTGGTCGGAATGATATTTTAAAAAACCGGAAGTCAGAAACGCGAGTGTCAGTTTCAGTTCAGTTAATGTGAATTGTTTATTGGATGTGGATCAGACAGTTTTTTCGAGGCTCGCCTTGAAAGCTGTGAATATTATCATTTATATTCTTTCATAGAAACACTAGTAGACCCGACTTTTGAGAAATACAAACGTACAGAGCACAAAGAGGGGATTAGAAATAATCTTTTATTACTTTTTTATTGAGTGTACCGATTTAATGGTTTACTTAATTAGCATTACTAATACTAATTAAATACTCATTTTCATAATTTGTTTTTATTAATTTTTCAAACTTTGTATTCAGTACACAACCATCTATGTGCCACCAATTTCCATGTAAATCTCATCTCATCATCTCTAGCCGCTTTATCCTGTTCTACAGGGTCGCAGGCAAGCTGGAGCCTATCCCGGCTGACTACGGGCGAAAGGCGGGGTACACCCTGGACAAGTCGCCAGGTCATCACAGGGCTGACACATAGACACAGACAACCATTCACACTCACATTCACACCTACGGTCAATTTAGAGTCACCAGTTAACCTAACCTGCATGTCTTTGGACTGTGGGGGAAACCGGAGCACCTGGAGGAAACCCACACGGACACGGGGAGAACATGCAAACTCCGCACAGAAAGGCCCTCGCCGGCCACGGGGCTCGAACCCAGGACCTTCTTGCTGTGAGGCGACAGCGCTAACCACTACACCACCATGCCGCCCATTTCCATGTACAACCCCGATTCCAAAAAAGTTGGGACAAAGTACAAATTGTAAATAAAAACGGAATGCAATAATTTACAAATCTCAAAAACTGATATTGTATTCACAACAGAACATAGACAACATATCAAATGTCGAAAGTGAGACATTTTGAAATTTCATGCCAAATATTGACTCATTTGAAATTTCATGACAGCAACACATCTCAAAAAAGTTGGGACAGGGGCAATAAGAGGCTGGAAAAGTTAAAGCTACAAACAAGGAACAGCTGGAGGACCAAATTGCAACTCATTAGGTCAATTGGCAATAGGTCATTAACATGACTGGGTATAAAAAGAGCATCTTGGAGTGGCAGCGGCTCTCAGAAGTAAAGATGGGAAGAGGATCACCAATCCCCCTAATTCTGCGCCGACAAATAGTGGAGCAATATCAGAAAGGAGTTCGACAGTGTAAAATTGCAAAGAGTTTGAACAGATCATCATCTACAGTGCATAATATCATCAAAAGATTCAGAGAATCTGGAAGAATCTCTGTGCGTAAGGGTCAAGGCCGGAAAACCATACTGGGTGCCCATGATTTTCGGGCTCTTAGACGGCACTGCATCACATACAGGCATGCTTCTGTATTGGAAATCACAAAATGGGCTCAGGAATATTTCCAGAGAACATTATCTGTGAACACAATTCACCGTGCCATCCGCCGTCGCCAGCTAAAACTCTATAGTTCAAAGAAGAAGCCGTATCTAAACACGATCCAGAAGCGCAGACGTCTTCTCTGGGCCAAGGCTCATTTAAAATGGACTGTGGCAAAGTGGAAAACTGTTCTGTGGTCAGACGAATCAAAATTTGAAGTTCTTTATGGAAATCAGGGACGCCGTGTCATTCGGACTAAAGAAGAGAAGGACGACCCAAGTTGTTATCAGCGCTCAGTTCAGAAGCCTGCATCTCTGATGGTATGGGGTTGCATTAGTGCGTGTGGCATGGGCAGCTTACACATCTGGAAAGACACCATCAATGCTGAAAGGTATATCCAGGTTCTAGAGCAACATATGCTCCCATCCAGACGACGTCTCTTTCAGGGAAGACCTTGCATTTTCCAGCATGACAATGCCAAACCACATACTGCATCAATTACAGCATCATGGCTGCGTAGAAGAAGGGTCCGGGTACTGAACTGGCCAGCCTGCAGTCCAGATCTTTCACCCACAGAAAACATTTGGCGCATCATAAAACGGAAGATATGACAAAAAAGACCTAAGACAGTTGAGCAACTAGAATCCTACATTAGACAAGAATGGGTTAACATTCCTATCCCTAAACTTGAGCAACTTGTCTCCTCAGTCCCCAGACGTTTACAGACTGTTGTAAAGAGAAAAGGGGATGTCTCACAGTGATAAACATGGCCTTGTCCCAACTTTTTTGAGATGTGTTGTGGTCATGAAATTTAAAATCACCTAATTTTTCTCTTTAAATGATACATTTTCTCAGTTTAAACATTTGATATGCCATCTATGTTCTATTCTGAATAAAATATGGAATTTGGAAACTTACACATCATTGCATTCTGTTTTTATTTACAATTTATACTTTGTCCCAACTTTTTTGGAATTGGGGTTGTAATTTATTCATAAATAGTGCACAGGAGTGTTTATATGAGAGAAGCAGTATTTGTGAAAATCCAGTTCAAAAGAATGTTCACTGAAGATCAGGAGCGCCATTGGGTGGGTGGACAATTCTAAGGGCCCAGCATTGACAGAGGGCCCTCAGAGGACAATATTAACATTATTACCATGTGTACTGTAAGTTAAATTAATTTTAAAAAATTAAAATAATTTTGTCTCTTAAAATGAGCAAATACAACAACCTTCTGGTTTGTCTAGTGGAGCCCCTCCTGAAGATCTCATCTCATCTCATTATCTCTAGCTGCTTTATCCTTCTACAGGGTCGCAGGCAAGCTGGAGCCTATCCCAACTGACTACGGGCGAAAGGCGGGGTACACCCTGGACAAGTCGCCAGGTCATCACAGGGCTGACACATAGACACAGACAACCATTCACACTCACATTCACACCTACGGTCAATTTAGAGTCACCAGTTAACCTAACCTGCATGTCTTTGGACTGTGGGGGAAACCGGAGCACCCGGAGGAAACCCACGCGGACACGGGGAGAACATGCAAACTCCGCACAGAAAGGCCCTCGCCGGCCACGGGGCTCGAACCCGGACCTTCTTGCTGTGAGGCGACAGCGCTAACCACTACACCACCGTGCCGCCCCCCTCCTGAAGATAAATGGTTAAAAAAAAAAAACATTTAAAAATGCATGATACGGTAGAGTAAGACCTTACCCGAGTTTGATCATTATTTTTTTCCTCCTTCTGTTCTTTCTTAAATATGCACAAGCAAGCAACAAGATGCCCAAAATGCAGCACAACATCATTCCCCATTCCACATTCAACAGGATGAATAAATCCTAATGAAACCCACAGGGATCCTCTGCTGCCTGAAAAAGTTTATTCAGGAACACCTGAAAGTCTACATAAACATTTATTTATTCCTTCTGAGCTATTTTGCGGCCACATTGTTAAAAAGAGTCATTACTTTTTAACGCGCTCCAAAGGGACACATGGATTTTACTTGTAAAAGGAAAAACATCAAGGAAAATATTCCATTAAAAAAAAAAAAAAACCATCAACCTTCTGACTTCTGATTAGCATGAAAACTTCCTAGCATTTGACAGCCTTTGTCAAAATATTTTCGAAGGTTATATAATTGTGTACTTGTTTACAGCTACCAGTGAGGCATGAGAAAAACGTATTATAGCATGCCAACAAGCGTGTCCCTGATTTATTTTATCTGATTCAAAGTCAAAAAGTCATAGCCTGAGTCATAGCTTTTAACGTGGTTTAGGTGGAAGTTAAAATGACAAAGCGTCTCGTTTTTTTGTTCTCTTGCTTTTATGTTACATTGTATTGCATCTGACAGCAAAGAAATAAAACTGTTTCTTTCTTCATTCCACATGCTCGATTCTTGATTTTGTCCCCCAGGTTTAAAGGCAAGTGCTTGTGTGTCTAGACGCTATTGACAAACCCAGTCTGCGTTGCGTCTACTCAAGAAAAAAAACCTGCCAACTTCAGAGGTGTGAACGCTGATGTAAGTAGTTTTAATAACCGAAAGATGTGATTCCCAAAAACAGCTGCATAAACCAACTCTGAATACAGGGAACTTTCCTTGCATGAATATCGATGAACTTAAGTTACCAATATGCGAAGGTGGAATTCTGTCGGAAATTCATCTCATTCTCATCTCATCTCATTATCTCTAGCCGCTTTATCCTGTTCTACAGGGTCGCAGGCGAGCTGGAGCCTATCCCAGCTGACTACGGGCGAAAGGCGGGGTACACCCTGGACAAGTCGCCAGGTCATCACAGGGCTGACACATAGACACAGACAACCATTCACACTCACATTCACACCTACGGTCAATTTAGGCCCTGTTTACATTATTTCGAATCAGCGGATCATCAGATTAACGTTTTTAAAACGATTCGCGTACACACACAAATAGCAGGAAGTGAAGTCCGAGCTGTTTTTCAGCAGTCGTGTCACATGACCAATGTGGCATGACCAACGCCAGCGAATCAGGAAGGTGGATGTCACAGTGACGTTGTCCAATGACGACGTCAGCTAGAGCTCAGCACTGCGTATCCTCAATGTTTACACAGCACCGGATCAGATACGTACTGGGTTGAATACGTGGGCCCTGGCGGATTCAAATTGTTCCGCCTGTGGAGTCGTTTCCCAGCGTTTTAATGTGCACGGGCAGTGCATCCGCAACGAAAACGATACAGATACGGTCTAATGTAAACACCACCTTAGAGTCACCAGTTAACCTAACCTGCATGTCTTTGGGGGAAACCGGAGCACCCGGAGGAAACCCACGCGGACAACATGCAAACTCCGCACAGAAAGACCCTCGCCGGCCACGGGGCTCGAACCCGAACCTTCTTGCTGTGAGGCGACAGCGCTAACCACTACGCCACCGTGCCGCCCCCGCAAAAATGATAAAGAACTTAAATGCTAATGGCTTTCAAGTCTTCATTGGAAGTTCATATGCATGAGTTCGGAGGTGGGAGTTATGATGTGGTGTGGGTCTGAGCGATTTTAGTTACAAAAGTTGGATGGCGTGAGAAAACTGTTTGTGTGTGTATGTGCCAAGAAGTTAATTTCACGTTCATGAAAGACAAGAAGACAGAGTCATCTATATCCTACGCCCTATATACCAGGTTTCAAGATATTATTTGAAACATTTTTCAAGTTCTGCTGCAGGAAACCAGCCCGACCTCTTTACACTGACCTCAGCAGGCCATGGCATAAACCCACCGGACCTTTGGTCCAGATGAGCTAAAAATTAAAATTCCTCACATTTCTTAGTATCAAAAGGCACATGCATTACTTAATCAACACATATACGTACCAACTTTCAAGACCATAACACTCGTACTTTTCAAGTTCTGCTCCAGAACAAAACCTACCTCTAAGACTAACCTGAGAGACTAAGTCTGAAATTGTTTCCATGGAAACATGAAAAATTTCTCAAATTTCTTAGTATGAAAAGGCACATCTACGTCACCTTGTTAACATGTGTACCAAGTTTCAAATCCGTATCATTAATAGTTTTGGATCTATGCTCCGGAAACGAACGTTGCTCTTAGAAACTAAGTCAAAATCTATTTTCTATGTAAAAATTTGAAAAAATACTTTTTTTTTTTCAAAAATCCAAAATAGCAAAAGGCACCAGTTCACATATTGCTTGATGTGTATACAAAGTTTCATGAAGATATCTTTAGTAGTTTTAAAGATATGGCCTGGAAGTGAAAATGTGACCGGACAGACAGCCGGATGGACATACGAAGCCCATTTCTATATCCCCTGCCAAACTTCGTTTGGGCGGGGGATAAAAATAAAGAACCGGGATGGGTTTCCCAAAAGCCTCTTAATGCTAAGATTTAGTGTTGTAGTACTTGTGACCAGTCTTGGTCTCATATCATAATCGACCCCATTTTTACTCGGTCTTGTCTCGGTCTCAGACATCGAGGACTCGGGATTTTATTTCAAGATCGGTCAAGACCACAACTGTAGGGATTTCACTGCATCGCCTGTGTATTATTGGATTTATTTGTTAACATCGTTACTGTGACTGGATATAAAATTTCCTGCTTCAAATGCAACCAATAACGTGACTCACTGCTAATATCAAAGCTTTCTTCCTGTTAACGGCTGTCACCCCTCCCCCACCCCCTTACCACACACTGGTCTGGTCCAGGTCTTGACTTGGGCTACATCCACACGACAACGGCAACGAGATTTTTTTTTTTTTAAATATCGCGTCCACATGGGCAACGGATCAGTAAAATATCAGGTTCATATGACAACGCAACGCTTGCTGAAAATGATGCAATACACATGCCACACCACTACGTGCGCTGTAAGACGGTCCCATCGGAGACACCAGAACAATAGAAGAAGTAGATGCATACGCATAAACCCCTTCTTCTGTAGCATTAGCCACATAAAGTTTTGATTATTAATCAGTAGCGTAAAACGAAAGACGCGGAAAGAGGAATGAATGGGGGTAGATGGAAGCCGGTACGCCAACATTCTGAGATCCTCCAGAATTCTAGCCTGGCAAGCCAGACTAAATGTGAATATTTAGTCTGGTCTCGGTCGTAGACATTTCCGAAGGGTGTGGGAGGAACAACCTGCTGTCTTTCAAACTGTCTCTGTGTGTATAGGCCAACGCTCTGACCAATCAGCGCAACAGTGACTGTGACGTAGTCAGAGCGACAGAAAGCAGTGGGGGTGACCTTGAAATAAATAATTTTTCAAAATGCGTATTAATTAATAAACAGGTTCTAGATATTAAGAAGTTTGGAGATAATGACCACAAACTTTTGGAGTCTGTTTGGAGTCTGTACCACATACTTAACATACACTCTTATTTTTTTCAAGTGTTTTTCAAGGGTTTGCTTAAACTGTTTTTGAGAGTTTTTATTTAGTGGTGTTTGGTGAAATAATTTCACTTAAATTTAAAATAACGGGAAAATAAGAAACAATCAAAAAGTAATGTTTCAAAGCTGTGTATTAATTCTTCGTACTGCACAAACTAGCCCCATCCTTTTGGCTACGAGCGGAGCCAGCTGGTAGATCAGACTTTTGCCATAGCCGGTCGGCAAAACAGCGAAAACGTCCTTCTTGAAAAGGAATGAGTGGAGAGCCTCTTCCTGCTCATGTTTCAACGAAAACTCCAAGTCTAATTTTTCTAAAACTGATTCCAAAGCGGAGTCAAACGCGCGCTGTTCACTAGCCATAGCCATCTTTCCTGTTGTGCTTTCTCCAGCGTCGCGCAGCTTTGTTGTCACTCCTGCAAAAGCCCACCCAAAGAATCCAAACAAAAACCTTGCGTTGTGATTGGCGGGCACGATTTGATGCCCGGGGTGTGTTGTTGATATGGTGCGAGGCTAGACCCACTCGTAGGCAAAAATATTTTTGGCCGCTAGGCGGGTGGGTCTAGTTTACTAGGCTACCAGAATTCTTTAATGGTCCAGAATAAATTGAATGCTACACGTTGATGGATTACTTTGTTCTTCTACGCCCTTTTTGAGGAATGTATTGTTGGACTTAAACCAACATCTGAAGAGGTGAGATCGATCCTTTTTTTTTTCCTATTTTTGCTGGTGGGATTGTTTTTGTTTTTGGAAAGCGCGCGGGAGGTGCGCGGTTTGGTACTGCTTCCGCAGTGTTTGGACTAAAGACTCTGCCCTAAGGGCTATTCTCTCACTCTCTCACTTTGCACCATTACACAATAAATATTCACAGTGAAAATATTTTGTAAGCGCGTTTCATGAACCAAGTTATAGGATTTGTTGACAACTCGCATCGAGTTCGTTACACTTCTACCTGGCGTGAAGCACTGACAGTCATGTGGTTGTGACGTCATCGTAAACAAATCCGTTCTACTCATCCAGACGACTTCGCAACGGCGCCATTGCCAGAGTTTTTCACTCTGGAACCCGTTCTCAAAAGATTTCGTTTTGGGGCACCCAAAACGCCGGTGCTGTGTGGACGCCAGGCCGAAACGATAAACAATTTTATCAGATTCACCTGAATCCGTTGCCGTGTGGACAGGGCCTTGATCTCACCCTGCCTTGGTCTTGGCCTTGACTTGATCTCAACCCCTCAAAGTCTCGGGCTGTATCTGAAATCATTCACTTGTTCACTACTCCCTGCTCACTATCTCGGGAATTCTATATAGAGGACTATATAATGAGCTCATTGGTAAAATGAAAAAAAAAAAAAACTCTTTTGGACACTACTCCGCCGTGCCGTTATTTACGTCATTATTGTCGCACGATTAAAACGTGCCAGATCAGGCGGCTGGTTGGTTTTCAAAATAATAAATCCATGCATGTATTTTTGTGATAAATCCATATTATGCTGAGCGTATTTCCCACATTAATAAATACGAAGTACTTTGTGTCTGCTGCATCTTTCAGTTCTTTTAAATCAAGGCTGAATACTTTCTTTCTTCTTTGCCGCTGCCTTTTATTAAATCAAATTTGAAGCTTTTGATTAATTCCTCACACTGCACTGTCACTTTTATTCTTGTATTTTATCTGTTTTAGCTTATTTTATGTTCTCTTACTATTTTTAATTGTACTTGAACATCCATTTATAATGTGTTTCTTCCTCCGTCCATTCACCCCAACACACTACAATGTTATTGCCATTTTCGCACCACAATGCATGATGGGATATATTGCTTGGTTAGTGACCATCAGTTGTACACTACTTTTCACGATGCGCTGTGGGAGTCCACTATATCGGGTGTAATAATTCTCACTATACATTTGGACAGCACTACAAAATGGCGAGCTCTCTATATAGTCCACTATATAGTGAGTAGTGAGTGATTTCGGACACAGGGTTGGTCTTGGTGTAGGTGGTCTTAACTAGGAGAGAGAGCATTCATTGTGCTGCTTGCTCTACCATCTAACAATGATCTTTGTCCTGCACCGTAAAGATCATTTTAATTATTCAAGAGAGATAGGCCTTAAGTTTCCATTTTGGGGAAACTCGGCACAAAACAGTTCACATGCCACTTAAATCTTACTGTTTGCTGTAGACGTCACATTAATATCGGTGGCCACCATGACTTTTTATCGACACACTCCCAACTTGGAAAAAAATGGGACTTGTGGAGAAAGTTGTAATTATGACATCGTATTGACGTCTACCATGTGCGTCCACCTCGTAATTATGATAGTTCCTTCAGGACTTGAAGGCAGCATAAAAGAGTTTTATTCCCGTTTGAGTTTTATTCATGTTTTTCCAAATTAGGTTTGGTATTGTTCATTTGTAAGGAATCTAACTGGCCGATTTCAATGCTACGAAGTGTAATTTAGCCAAATGAAATTAAAACAAACGGTCTGGGATTAGATATTAATCCCAACAATCCCAAAAATTAATCCCAGAAAAACGATGATTAATGATGACACAGCATCAATAACAATGTGGCACACTTTGAGGTTTAGTCATTTCATTGATCTGCTGCTCTTGTTGATGGAGCTCTGTTTGGATGAAATACTTATTTAGAAGGTCATTTGTGCTGGGATTATTACTTTCACACTTCAAAAATCCTCGCAGATTAACCATTTGCGCTGGATAAAATAATGGAGCTCGGCTGAATTTCCTGATAGAACAAAGAGCATCTTTAAATGTTAGAGCGAGCTTCACGTCTCTTTCTCTTTCTCTCTCAAATAGTTAAAATAATCTTTATGGTGCTTTTGGGAAACCGGGCTCAAATCAGTAATCAGTCAAATTGCGGCAGGTCCCGAGGTGAAACTAATCCCACCTAAGTAGGGCTTAAAGCCTAATGTCTGTGAAATCCTCTTTTTTAACAGCATTCCGTCGTGAATACTGTATTATCAGTTAAACTCTGAGGAAGTTGCAAAAAAGGGTGTAAACGTGCAGAAGTTAAGCTTGTAACTTTTGAGCTGAATGACGGTAGAACCTCGACACAAAGGAGATCTTCACAAAATAACAAACAAACAAACAACGCTCCCCTCCCCCCAGGGCTTTGAACCAGAATTTTTTTCCTATTGGTTCGTTCCGAACAGAAACGGAATTTTAACGTTTCCGGTTTTGGGTTCCACCATTAAATAGACGTTCCCGAACCGGTTAGAACAAAAAAAATTTCGTTCCCGGAACGGTTAATTACGTTCCCTGTCAGCTGTTTAACAAAGGGCTATAAAATTATGTCTCGGTCTCATCCAGCTTAAGCCAAATGTAGGCTAATTCTATTACAACCTTCATTCAATAAGACAAGAAATAATTCAAAACAATTATTATTTCAAATGTTGGCAATTTGGATTCTCAGTATGTCTTCCCATCTACACAAACAGAAAAAGTGCCAAAAATGAAAGATAATTCGTTTAGTGTGTTACCAAAGGCTAGTCAGGCCCTATGCATTGATAGGCTAACAGAGGTTAACGTCATTTAATGTTCGCGAGCCTCTCATTAACGTGGACAAATATATTATCGTGTTTGAAATTGACGTTTTTGAATAACGATAGACTGCAATATTTACCTCTTATTTAAGATGTGGAGACGTGATAGTAGTCCACCCTCCCGCTCTCTCCATTCAGTCAGCGAACGTCACACAGGAAGTGAACCCCAGCGGGTCATAGAAACTTGTGCAGGAGAAGAATGACTTTTTTATTTGTAGGCTACGAAAACTTTGGGGAACGAAATAAAAACCGGTATTAACCGGTTACCATTATTTTTAATAAGCGTTTCTGTTCCGGAACATAAAAAATAATAAAGTTTCTGGTTTCGTTTCTGTTCCATGTGAAATAGAAAAAGTTCCCGCTTTTCGTTCCTTGAACCGGTTCAAAGCCCTGCCTCCCCCACTCCCAAATTCGAGGATTTATTATTCTCTCCACATTCACTGGATATGAACAATCGAGCGCTCTGATTGGCTACTCTACTACTAGGATATCAGCTACACCCCCCCAAGATCTCCTGTTCCACACTCCAGCCCAGTTGGTGGCAGTAATGCACCTTTAAGTTGGTTTGCCGACCACCAAAAAAACACTAAAGAAGAAGAAGAAAATGGTGGCGCGTGGTGCTGAACCAACCGAGGATGAAATAAAAACTCTACTTGAAAACAAAACCCCAAAAAATACAAAAAAAAAAACAAAAGCAACAAAACATGGAATGAAAGTATTTGATGGCAAAAACGGATCTTTTTTATTTTTCAAGAATTATTATTATTCTAGCATTTTTCACAAATTGCTCCTGTCATTTTGCCGATTGGAAATTATTTTCTCGGACGTTTTGTATAAAGTTTTGATTTATTGAACTTGCAAAAAAATAAAAATAAAAATGCTCTGCAAAAAGCAGTATGTAGGGTGTCTGAATACATACTTAGCTCTTAGTAGGCATTTAATAGTAGTCGAACAATACCTGGATGATTTACTACCTGTAGTATGCTACTATGCTACAATACCTTATCCCATAATCTAGCTGGAGTCGTGGCATACATGGGTATATGTTATCTATGAACATCTGGATCAGAGGACAGGTAAAATAGCGGCGGAGTATATCCGAATTGTATCCTTACTACTCGCTCGCATACTCATAGAACGTACTATAGTTACACTCAGGTCGTAGGTACTTAACTGACATTAGTACAGTGCCTTGCAAAAGTATTCATCCCCCTTGGTGTTTGTCCTGTTTTGTCACATTACAAGCTGGAATTTACATGGATATTTGGAGGGTTAGCCACATTTGATTTACACAACATGCCTACCACTTTAAAGGTGCACTTTTTTTTTTTATTGTGACACAAACAATAATTAAGATGAAAAAACAGAAATCTAGACTGTGCATAGGTATTCTCCCCCCAAAGTCAATACTTTGTAGAGCCACCTTTTGCTACAATTACAGCTGCAAGTCTCTTGGAGTATGTGTCTATTAGCTTAGCACATCTAGCTACTGGGATTTCTGCCCATTCCTCAAGGCAAAACTGCTCCAACTCCTTCAAGTTAAATGGACTGTGTTGGTCTACAGCAATCTTCAAGTTATGCCACAGATTCTCAATTGGATTGAGGTCTGGACTTTGACTAGGCCATTCCAAGACATTTAAATGTTTCCCTTTAAACCACTCCAGTGTAGCTTTAGCAGCATGTTTAGGTTCATTGTCCTGCTGGAACGTGAACCTTCATCCCAGTCTCAAACCTCTGGCTGACTCAAACAGGTTTTCCTCCAGAATTGCCCTGTATTTAGTGCCATCCATCTTTCCTTCAGTCCTGACCAGCTTTCCTGTCCCTGCAGATGAAAAACATCCCCACAGCATGATACTGCCACCGCCATGCTTCACTGTAGGAATGGTGTTCTCAGGGTGTTGTGTTTGCACCACACATGGCGTTTCCCATGATGGCCAAAAAGTTCAATTTTTGTCTTATTTGACCACAGAATCTTCTTCCATGTGTTTGGGGAGTCTGATACATGCTGTTGGGCAAACTCCAAACGTGTTTTTTTAAGCAATGGCTTTTTCTGGCCACTCTTCCATAAAGCCCTGCTTTGTGGAGTGTACGGCTTAAAGTGGTCCTATGGACAGATTCTCCCATCTCTGCTGTGGCTCTTTGCAGCTCCTTCAGTCTCATCTTTGGTGTCTTTGGCTACGTTCACACTGCAGGCTGAAGTGACTCAAATCCGATCTTTTCGCCCATATGTGACCTGTATCCGATCTTTTATTGACAATATGAACGACACAGATCCGATTTTTTCAAATCCGACCCAGGCCGTTTGGATATGTGGTCCTAATTCCGATTCCTATCCGCTCTTTTCATATGCGACTTCAGTCTGAACCGCCAGGTCGCATTCATCCGACTTACACGTCATCAACAAGCCACAAACGTCACTATTCTGCGCTGAAGTAGGCGGCGGGTCTCTCAAAAAAAGTTACAACAACATGGCGCATGACCACGGGCGCAGATAGAGGGTGGGACTCGTCCCACCCAGATTTAAATTCACCTCGTTCGGTCCCCCCCACTTATAGGGAGGAAAAAATGTCTATGCTGTCTTTCTTTGTATAAGGCAAACCTCACGGAAAAATCAAAAGACTAATTACCATTCGGTTTATTGAGGTGCACAGCAGTATATACATAGTTGCAACAACTCACATAAAACAAAACAAAGACTGATATTCGGTTGGTTGAGCTGCGCAGACTGCACAGGTTGTGAGCTCGAGCTTGGTTGCTATGGTTACTAACAACAAGTTTGACAAGCATATCGGGGTTGGGGTTGGTTTGCTGGCAGCTTTGTCCCTCCCAGTTTTTTGTCCCCCCAGTTCAAAAAACGTATCTGCGCCCCTGCGCATGACATCAATGCGAGGGACGCTTCGGGCTGTGAAGGTTCTGAATCTTCTCAATGGAAGGACGCAGAGGTTAGGGAGCTGATTTCCATTTGGGGGGATGCAGCTATTCAAGCTAGATTGGATGAGTCATACTGCAACCGGGCGGTTTTACTTCCGTAAACACTGGCCATGCTCACTGCGTGTGACGTCGTCGTATCCTGCAATGCGCATGCGGAACACTTTTAGGTCGCTTTTCGTTCATACTGAGGATCACATACAAGTCGCATATATTTGTTAATGTGAACGACCTCACAAAAAAATCGGATTTCACAAAAAAATCGGAATTGAGCATTAAGCCTTGCAGTGTGAACGTAGCGTAAGTTGCATCTCTGATTAATGCCCTCCTTGCCCAGTCTGTGAGTTTTGGTGGGCGACCATCTCTTGTCAGGTTTGTAGTGGTGCCATATTCTTTCCATTTTGCTTTAATGGGTTTAATGGTGCTCCGTGGGATATTCAAAGTTTGGGATATTTTTTAAAACCCAACCCTGATCTATACTTCTCCACAACTTTGTCTCTGACCTGTTTGGAGGCTGCTTGGTTTTCATGTTGCTTGCTTAGTCGTGTTGCAGAGTCGGGGTCCTTCCAAAACAGGCTAATTTATACAGACATCATGTGACAGATCATGTGACACTTTGATTGCACACTGGTGGATCTTAATTAACTAATTTTGACTTATAAAGTGAATTGGTTGGACCGGCTCTTATTTAGGGGTTTCATACGAAAGGGGGTGAATACCTATGTTTGTGTCACAATAAAACAACAATGTGCACCTTTAAAGTGGTCGGCATGTTGTGTAAATCAAATGGTGCTAACCCTCCAAAAATCCGTTTTAATTCCAGCTTGTAATGCGACAAAACAGGAAAAACACCAAAGGGAATGAATACTTTTGCAAGGCACTGTACATACTGAGTATTTGGATGCTGATATACAGAATATCATGCAATTAAAAACAAACTAACAATAAACTGATTTAGCCTCCAGCCTGATTTACATGTGTTTCATCACATTTGCGACATATTACTGCAATATTCATTCAGGCTTTTTTTGACACGCATCACACTTGGCTTTGTGGAGCCAAAAAAAACCCTTCAAACTGCTTCTTTTCCCCTCACTATAAGAGAGCAATGCTGCGAGCATCCAGTCTCATTGTCTTTAACTATTTCCCAAAATACCTGTGTGCATGTGAGGAACAAAGAAGAAAGACTGGAGGAAAAGTCACTCCTGAGCTACAAATTGAGCAGTTTTTCTGTTTCAAACAACACCAGAAAAAAAATTCCTGCTGAAGGAATGCCTTTCTCAAAAGGAAACGTCAGAATCAATATTTCTGTGTCTAAGATATCTCCTCAGTTCAGAGCAATAAAACACTTACGGTAGGGGTACGCTTTTACAGAGAACTAATCAATGATTATGTGCTGGTGTTTTGTGGTCTGACATGAAAACCAAACCAAAGTTGAAGTTGATTATTTTCCTATAAGACCATGTCAGTGTTTTATTCACCTTCAACCACAGAAATCTGATGAGAATTTCAAATTTATTAACCCTCTGGGGTCTGAGGGTATTTTCTGGCACTAACGATTTTGGTATGCTCTGATTTTGTTATCAATTTCAACAAATCTAAGCAGTATTTTCAAAGTCGTGTGACTTTTTTTGTATTCAGCACAAGTTCAGCTACAATAATATCTCTGTATTGTGTATGTCATGATTGTACTTTAAAAAAAATAGATAAATTAAGCTGCTGTAAAAAGCAGTTTTAGAACTGTGTTGGAATGTGTGAAAAAAATATGATCTTACCCATTGTGGGCAAACTGTTTTGATCACTGGGTTCGGGGGAACCCATCTGTCCTGCCGGAACATTTGCGGCTGGTTACACGATGGACGCGTGGGAGCGGTGGCGGGTCGTGTGCCTGGCGATTCTTTCTGTGGAGGACATTGAAGATATCTACCTATTCGGAACCATGATTACAGGACTTTTGCTGATTGGATTAGGCATTGCCCTGGTATATCGAGGAAATCAGACAACGGTGACAGCTGTTCAAAGCCCCACAAAGCTGCCCGATATGATCGGAGTGGTGGGCAAAGCTGTTGGCACTCGGACTGTGGACATTCAGAACTTTAACCACAAAATGGTTGTTATCTCGGAGCAGCTTTCAGCTTTGCAAGGAATACGTTTTTTGGAGATCAATTTGAATTTGAATAGAATGGACAGATATGGACGAGTGGTGTGGACATGCAAAGACTGCATCTGGAAAGACCAAATAATTTATATCTTATCGACATTCAGTTCCCTGAGACAGCACCGGCCTCGGTTCAGGCCATTGCTGAGGCAACGTTTCCCCCTGAAGGTCACTGCCGGGAGACAGTCTCGCATTCCTTGCATTCCTTCTCTAACTTTCCGCGGTCGCCATTTTTACCCCCAGTGTGACAAGCAGGTGCGTGACCAGCGCCTTCATGGCTGCAGGAGCGGACGGCTGCTTGCTTGCGCTGGATTACCTCCCCCTTCTCCCCCTTACCCCCGATTCCCCCCCTCAAGTCCCATATTTAAAGTGTACTTGTGTTGTTGTGTGCTTATGTGCAAAGGTTTTTTTTTAAATGTTCCCACACTGTACTCCTGACAGGAGCATAGTGGGGGGGGGGTTTCTTTTTTTCCTTATCTCTCCTCATGTTGTGTTTCCTTTTTATCTTCATCCCTGTCTTCCTGTCCTGTCTACCCTATGTCAATTGTATGTTGTATATGTATGGACAGGTTGACGGCTAATTTCGCTGGTACATGTGACTAGTGACAATAAAGGGCATCATCATCATCATCATCATCACTTGAGGTGATTCTGTTCAGTCTTAGGAATGGCTCAAGCACAAAAACTTAAATCTGCTGCATTGATTTGGACAATTAACTGGCCATCAGAAAAAAAAAGTATGTCCTATTGTTTGGGATAAAGGCTTGGCAATGAGAAGGGTAAAAAATTTCCATTCCATTCCATGAGAAGAGTGAAAACCCCTCCCACTGCCATCTTTTAATCCCATGAGGTCAAGTCACAATGGGTAAGGTCATGGTTTTTTTTTTCCCCACACATTCCAACACAGTTCTAAAACTGTTTTTTACAACAGCATCATTTATCTGGTATTTGACTTTATTTTGGTATGTGACTCTATTCAGTGCGTCTTGAAATGAACTCTTGTACTATTTTACTCAGTTCAGAGCCACAACCAACTCTGTTACTCTGTTACACAATTACTCTGTAATTTTGCTCCCACTTCAACTCCAAATTTGATTCTCTAAACTCAAAATCGAGCAAAATTAACTATTTTTGAGGAAAATACTTTTAACTCTGGAAAATCTGCTCAGCCATTTTTCCTGTGTATGCACTACAGTGCACGCATATCAACCAATCTGCTCATCAGAAATAGAAGAAATATTTACACTTACTTGAGTTGATCTTTGGCTGGACCGAGTCGAAGTAAAATAGATAGATAAATAAATAAATAAATAAATAAATAAATAAATTCTGGGCGGCACGGTGGTGTAGTGGTTAGCACTGTCGCCTCACAGCAAGAAGGTCCAGGTTCGAGCCCCGTGGCCGGCGAGGGCCTTTCTGTGTGGAGTTTGCATGTTCTCCCCGTGTCCGCATGGGTTTCCTCCGGGTGCTCCGGTTTCCCACACAGTCCAAAGACATGCAGGTTAGGTTAACTGGTGACTCTAAATTGACCGTAGGTGTGAATGTGAGTGTGAATGGTTGTCTGTGTCTATGTGTCGGCCCTGTGATGATCTGGCGACTTGTCCAGGGTGTACCCCGCCTTTCGCCCGTAGTCAGCTGGGATAGGCTCCAGCTTGCCTGTGACCCTGTAGAACAGGATAAAGCGGCTAGAGATAATGAGATGAGATGAATTAATTATTATTATTATTTTTTTAAAAGGCACCGCTCATCATCAGTGTCGCAGTTCTCAAGACTGAATTGAATCACTGTCCTAAATCATGAATCGATTCGCTGTCCTGAAATTGAATCGCTGTCCTGAATCATCCGAAGCGCATAAAATCCATCTGCCATCTCGCAACAAGTTTTACCTCCAAATAGCCTAAACTATGTCTGACAGATTTTATCCTGTTTACGGTGGGCTTTCCCACCATGAAAGAGAAACCAATCAAAACCGAAATAGTGAAAGTGATTCTCATGCCATTTCCATGTGAATAGTCTCTCATGAATGCGTAAGTGTGCGCTCAGCGCTCCGACTCCGGTGTGACTGAGTAAGGTGACAAGTTTTATGTTTCATCTAATTTAGGTAATTTAAAAACTATAATATTATTTGGCAGTGGGCACATATGAAAGTGTAAAGTATGAAGTATCTGTCAATTTGTTTATCATGCTTGTATGATGAAAAACTTGTGAAGATATTTATCTAAATACATGACCTACTCATTCTAAACCAGTCGAGCTTCGCCGGAGAAGCTCTCAACCCCAAAGGGTTACGATACAACACCTCATAGTGTACCATTTATAGTTACATCTATACTACTAAAGGAAGTCTGTCTGTCTCTCTGTCTGTTCACTTATGCAAATCGACATGGCTGGACGCACATACTCCATACTTTGCACATGGATTGGTGACACCCCAGAGGGGCCCAAGACAACATTTTTGATTTTCCAAAACATAGGATTAGTGCTAATCCAACACTCTATTCATTTCCCGTAGGCTGCATGCTTGTGCTGACACACTGCGTGCAGCCTCGACGGGGAATCCCTTCCCCGACTCGTCCAAGAGTTTCGATTGTACAGGACCTCGCAATCAGGGCTCCTTGCCGGAGACTTCCGCTACGGCTGAGTCTACGTCACTGAGGAGACACGGGGAGCGATTTACATCATTTTGACAGAATATATATATATATATATATATATATATATATATATATATATATATCACATGTGCCCACTCAACTCTTCACTGGGTCATTCAGAGGAAATCAGGTTCACGGGCAATAACTACTACTGTAATAGGAATGGAACCACAAGATAGTTATGGAATAGTAGCTTTAAACAGTCATTTCCAGGTCGACATCTCTTTTTCTCTCAAGGTTAACAAGACCAGCTTTTTATATTACAGAAAAACAGAAAGTGCTGATCAAAAAGTATAAAGCTCTGACACTGGGGACTCCTTCCATTCCTTCCATTAAATGTGAAATAAATGCCTTCTGGGCAGCATGGAGGTGTAGTGGTTAGCACTGTCGCCTCACAGCAAGAAGGTCCTGGGTTCGAGCCCACTGGCCGGCGAGGGTAGAGTTTGCATGTTTCCTCCGGGTGCTCCGGTTTCCCCCAAAGACATGCAGGTTAGGCTAATTGGTGGCTATAAATTGACCGTAGGCGTGAATGGTTGTTTGTCTCTGTGTGTCAGCCCTGTGATGATCTGGCGACTTGCCCAGGGTGTACCCAGCCTCTCGCCCATAGTCAGCTGGGATAGGCTCCAGCTTGCCTGCGACCCTGCACAGGATAAGTGGCTACAGATAATGGATGGATGGATGGATGGATGGATGGATGGATGCCTTCTGACAGAAAGCTTCGCTGTCCTGTATGTTTTTCACTGGTGTAGAACAGAAGCTCATGGTTAACACTCAGAATGTGTAAATTTGGCCCAAATGAATGTTTCTGTTGGATTGTGTGAACGAGTGAATAGTCCAATCCGTTCAACAAACAGAAATGCTCAGATCCCATGTACAATCAGTGCAACACCCAAGCAAACATTTACGGAGAAGTCAGAGGACCCATCTGCATATTTCAGAGGGGTAAATACCAAATATAAGTATTATCAGCATTATGGAAAGTTCCTGCATGCAAAATGAGCTGAGACAGGATTACAAAGCTTTCATTCACCATTCACACATTAACCAATTCAAAACCGCCATTATTACACGCTCATACATATTCAACTCTCCAGAGAGGTGATAATTGAAAGCTGAGGCTTTTCAAATGCTCCAGTTTCACATCAGTATCACAAAAGGCTTAAAAAAAATAAAAGAAAGCATTTAATATGACTTGTTTTCATCTGTCTCTCCATTAATACCCATTCAAATACAAGGGTGGGTGCCATTTATTTTGGTTATGGGTTTTATATGCTCATAGAAAGCTAGTTGGAAAGCATTCATACTTTTTTTTTTGGACTTTATGTTTGGTAAATTAATTAGCTCTCTTCTCTCCTGCTAAGTTGATGGTGGTGGTGGTGGTGGTGGGGGGGTTCAGTCTTTTGGCATGAGTCTCACAAGTTGTTATTCCATGGTGGTTGGAAGGGAAAAGAGAGGGACGAGTAAAAGCCTGAAATAATTAGCAAACATTGTCTTCAGTGTGTTTTGTTACAATTCCAATGGACAAGCTCAAACTACTTATAAAAAATGAATGATGGGAGGCGGCACGGTGGTGTAGTGGTTAGCACTGTCACCTCACAGCAAGAAGGTTCTGGGTTCGAGCCCTGTGGCCGGCGAGGGCCTTTCTGTGCGGAGTTTGCATGTTCTCCCCATATCTGCATGGGTTTCCTCCGGGTGCTCCGGTTTCCCCCACAGTCCAAAGACATGCAGGTTAGGTTAACTGGTGACTCTAAATTGACCGTAGGTGTGAATGTGAGTGTGAATGGTTGTCTGTGTCTATGTGTCAGCCCTGTGATGATCTGGCGACTTGTCCAGGGTGTACCCCGCCTTTCGCCCGTAGTCAGCTGGGATAGGCTCCAGCTTGGCCGCAACCCTGTACAGGATAAGCAGCTACAGATAATGGATGGATGGATGATAGGAAGTTTTATTTGGATGGTCCGATGTCAAGGGACGACAAGGAAGCCATTTTAGACCAATGACAAGAAGAAAACTAGGTACAGTTTTTTCCCCCCCGTTTGACCAAAATGGCTGAAATTTGGTGTCAGGATGCTTTGTACCACTGTCTATAGAAATACTTAAAATTTTTATTATATTTCATATTTCTTACTTCATACATAAAAAATGGATTCCAACTTCAGTGGATAATTTCCCTCCAAAAGCTGACAAATTCTCTCTCAATGAATCAGATACAGTATTAATACATTGCTCTGAATTGAGTGGAGTTGTTTATTATTATTATTATCATTATTATTATTATTATTATTATTATTATTATGTTTTTGCCATTGTCTTGTTGTACTTGTGCCATGAGGGATACTGTATCACATTATTTTTGGAAATTATTCAAAAGCTCACGATTTTTGTTTAAATTATGCACACATACCTGTACCAATCAGCCATAGCATGATAACCACTGAGAGGTGACGTGAATAACATCGATTATCTCATTACAATGGCACGTGTCAAGAGGTGGGATATATTAGGCAGCAAAAGAACAGTCAGTTCTCGAAGTCGATGTGTTGGAAGCAGGAAAAATGGCCAAACATAAGGATCTGAGCAACTTTGAAAAGGACCAAATTGTGATGGCTAGATGACTGGGTCTGAGCACCTCCAAAATGGCACATCTTGTGGGGTGTTCCTGGTATGCCGTGGTTAGTACCGACCGAAAGTGGTCCAAGGAAGGACAACCAGTGAACCGGTGACAGGGTCATGGGTGTCGAAGGCTCATTGATTTGCACAGGCACAAAGGCGAGCGCATATGATCCAGTCCCACAGACGAGCTACTGTAGCACAAACTCCTGAAAAAGTTAATGCTGGCTAAAAAAGAAAGGTGTCAGCATTAACTTTTTCAGCAGTTTGTGCTACAGGAGCTCTTCTGTGGGACTGGACCATATGGCCTAGCCTTCGTGCCCCATGCAAAGTTTATCTTTGAGTGAGCGAAGTGAACAAGTGATATATTTTTCAACACAAGAAGATAAACTTCATATCTTCGTGCAACCGTATAATGTTGTTTATATTATATGGACACCCCCCCCCCCCCCAAAAAAAAAAGTTAATCAAAAGAATTTTAATTTTGAACTGGTTTGCCATTTTGACAAAGTGTGTCTAGTCGGCGGGAAAACACTGGGAGTGACGTCATCGGAGTGAAATATCAGGAATTGTTATACGCACAGGACACTTTTTCTATGGAATAAAAACACGTGTTCTATTCCCTTCTAGCGGGTTTCATTCATTTGGTTCGATAGCATGCAATATTGTTAGCATATCGCTTATCCTACGTGTATTACGTCACTCTACCCAATGGAGAATGAGTGTCGAATATGGTTTACAGTTGAATATTGCATGGTTGTCAAAATGACCTCGGAGCTAATGCGAATATTCAATGACAGTTTTCTGCTGCGTGGAAGCATTTCTTTGTTCGTCGGGAAAGAGAAAGACGCTTTGAACACCCGAAAGGCTACCAAAACTTCATTAGATATTCTTCACACATATTTACAAGAGAAAAACATACCAACGGACATCGAAAAACTGGAAAATAGATTGTGTATGTACAACCCCAAATCCAAAAAAAGTTGGGACAAAGTACAAATTGTAAATAAAAACGGAATGCAATGATGTGGAAGTTTCAAAATTCTATATTTTATTCAGAATAGAACATAGATGACATATCAAATGTTTAAACTGAGAAAATGTATCATTTAAAGAGAAAAATTAGGTGATTTTAAATTTCATGACAACAACACATCTCAAAAAAGTTGAGACAAGGCCATGTTTCCCACTGTGAGACATCCCCTTTTCTCTTTACAACAGTCTGTAAACGTCTGGGGACTGAGGAGACAAGTTGCTCAAGTTTAGGGATAGGAATGTTAACCCATTCTTGTCTAATGTAGGATTCTAGTTGCTCAACTGCCTTAGGTCTTTTTTGTCGTATCTTCCGTTTTATGATGCGCCAAATGTTTTCTATGGGTGAAAGATCTGGACTGCAGGCTGGCCAGTTCAGTACCCGGACCCTTCTTCTACACAGCCATGATGCTGTAATTGATGCAGTTTGTGGTTTGGCATTGTCATGTTGGAAAATGCAAGGTCTTCCCTGAAAGAGACGCCGTCTGGATGGGAGCATATGTTGCTCTAGAACCTGGATATACCTTTCAGCATTGATGGTGTCTTTCCAGATGTGTAAGCTGCCCATGCCACACGCACTAATGCAACCCCATACCATCAGAGATGCAGGCTTCTGAACTGAGCGCTGATAACAACTTGGGTCGTCCTTCTCTTCTTTAGTCCGAATGACACGGCGTCCCTGATTTCCATAAAGAACTTCAAATTTTGATTCGTCTGACCACAGAACAGTTTTCCACTTTGCTACAGTCCATTTTAAATGAGCCTTGGCCCAGAGAAGACGTCTGCGCTTCTGGATCATGTTTAGATACGGCTTCTTCTTTGAACTATAGTTTTAGCTGGCAACGGCGGATGGCACGGTGAATTGTGTTCACAGATAATGTTCTCTGGAAATATTCCTGAGCCCATTTTGTGATTTCCAATACAGAAGCATGCCTGTATGTGATGCAGTGCCGTCTAAGGGCCCGAAGATCACGGGCACCCAGTATGGTTTTCCGGCCTTGACCCTTACGCACAGAGATTCTTCCAGATTCTCTGAATCTTTTGATGATATTATGCACTGTAGATGATGATATGTTCAAACTCTTTGCAATTTTACACTGTCGAACTCCTTTCTGATATTGCTCCACTATTTGTCGGTGCAGAATTAGGGGGATTGGTGAGCCTCTTCCCATCTTTACTTCTGAGAGCCGCTGCCACTCCAAGATGCTCTTTTTATACCCAGTCATGTTAATGACCTATTGCCAATTGACCTAATGAGTTGCAATTTGGTCCTCCAGCTGTTCCTTTTTTGTACCTTTAACTTTTCCAGCCTCTTATTGCCCCTGTCCCAACTTTTTTGAGATGTGTTGCTGTCATGAAATTTCAAATGAGCCAATATTTGGCATGAAATTTCAAAATGCCTCACTTTCGACATTTGATATGTTGTCTATGTTCTATTGTGAATACAATATCAGTTTTTGAGATTTGTAAATGATTGCATTCCATTTTTATTTACAATTTGTACTTTGTCCCAACTTTTTTGGAATCGGGGCTGTAATAATAATATTAGCTGGCCTTTTTTTGTAGTATATATTACAGAAGCATATTTAAAATGATACAATAAAATGCATATGATTTCCTCATCTCAGCATTCTGTAATACGCACATCTTTATTGCAACCCCGTTCCCTTGGTTAATTCAATCCAAAATTAAATGAGCTACTTCATTCATCTATAACCATCTGTTCAGCAGCACCTCTGATATTTACAGCAAACAGCCGCACACGTGCACATAAAAGTGCCATCCCGGTGACAAACCATGATCAATGAGTGACGACTACTGAAAGTTCCCGGCCACTTTACAGCCCACGTTTCACACTTTACAACAATTATTTACAGCACAAAAAAGTAAAACTGAAAAACAACGTCCCGGTGGTAGTCAAGTGTAACATATGGCAGTTGGTACAGCGATAGACTGACTTCTGGAACTCATTGTTCGTTAGAATTACTGGAACAGCAGCTGAGTGGAGAAAAATGAGCATGGTAAATCTGAATCCTCTACACATCATCCGGGCTGTAAAACATTGGGAAGAAATATGAATGCAAAGCAAAGACAAAATGAAATGGGCTCAGATAAGGGATATAAATCTTCATGTCTAGTTTTGTTTGTTTGGGGTTTTTTTTCACATTATACAGAAACAAGTCTGTGCCAGGATCTGACATCTTGAAGTGACTGTGTGCTTCGTGACAAATAACAAACCAGGGTTGAAGATGGTTCTTTAGAATTGGAAATGTTCCACTACAATCGGAATTGAAAATTGCATGCCGTTTTTTTTTTCCTCTTGAAATTGTACAGTGGTGCTTGAAAGTTTGTGAACCCTTTAGAATTTTCTATATTTCTGCATAAATATGACCTAAAACATCATCGGATTTTCACACAAGTCCTAAAAGCAGATAAAGAGAACCCAGTTAAACAAATGAGACAAAAATATTATACTTGGTCATTTATTTATTGAGGAAAATGATCCAATATTACATATCTGTGAGTGGCAAAAGTATGTGAACCTCTAGGATTAGCAGTTAATTTGAAGGTGAAATTAGAGTCAGGGGTTTTCAATCAATGGGATGACAATCAGGTGTGAGTGGGCACCCTGTTTTATTTAAAGAACAGGGATCTATCAAAGTCTGATCTTCACAACACATGTTTGTGGAAGTGTATCATGGCACGAACAAAGGAGATTTCTGAGGACCTCAGAAAAAGTGTTGCTGATGCTCATCAGGCTGGAAAACATTACAAAACCATCTCTAAAGAGTTTGGACTCCACCAATCCACAGACAGACAGATTGTGTACAAATGGAGGAAACTCAAGACCATTGTTACCCTCCCCAGGAGTGGGCGACCAACAAAGATCACTCCAAGAGCAAGGCATGTAATAGTCGGCGAGGTCACAAAGGACCCCAGGGTAACTTCTAAGCAACTGAAGGCCTCTCTCACATTGGCTAATGTTAATGTTCATGAGTCCACCATCAGGAAAACACTGAACAACAATGGTGTGCATGGCAGGGCTGCAAGGAGAAAGCCACTGCTCTCCAAAAAGAACATTGCTGCTCATCTGCAGTTTGCTAAAGATCATGTGGACAAGCCAGAAGGCTATTGGACAAATGTTTTGTGGACGGATGAGACCAAAATAGAACTTTTTGGTTTAAATGAGAAGTGTTATGTTTGGAGAAAGGAAAACACTGCATTCCAGCATAAGAACCTTATCCCATCTGTGAAACATGGTGGTGGTAGTATCATGGTTTGGGCCTGTTTTGCTGCATCTGGGCCAGGATGGCTTGCCATCATTGATGGAACAATGAATTCTGAATTATACCAGCGAAATCTAAAGGAAAATGTCAGGACATCTGTCCATGAACTGAATCTCAAGAGAAGGTGGGTCATGCAGCAAGACAATGGCCCTAACCACACAAGTCGTTCTACCAAAGAATGGTTAAAGAAGAATAAAGTTAATGTTTTGGAATGGCCAAGTCAAAGTCCTGACTTTAATCCAATCAAAATGTTGTGGAAGGACCTGAAGTGAGCAGTTCATGTGAGGAAACCCACCAACATCCCAGAGTTGAAGCTGTTCTGTACGGAGGAACGGGCTAAAATTCCTCCAAGCCGGTGTGCAGGACTGATCAACAGTTACCGCAAACATTTAGTTGCAGTTATCGCTGCACAAGGGGGTCACACCAGATACTGAAAGCAAAGGTTCACATACTTTTGCCACTCACAGATATGTAATATTGGATCATTTTCTTCAATAAATAAATGAGCAAGTATAATATTTCTGTCTCATTTGTTTAACTGGGTTCTCTTTATCTACTTTTAGGACTTGTGTGAAAATCCGATGATGTTTTAGGTCATATTTATGCAGAAATATAGAAAATTCTAAAGGGTTCACAAACTTTCAAGCACCACTGTAAGTGACGTTTTGTGGTTGAATTCAGTTTAAAAAATTCAGGCTTTGAAAATAGGATACACGGCTTTCTTCTTCTTTTTTCCCCGTCAGCTTTGAGTGGTATCCAAAGGCCACACACATTTCTGATGCACCACTTCAAAATAGAAATGGCTTGTACATCACAGACAAAGTGAGCACTTACTGTACACTTTGCCTTTGTTTGCTACAAAAGAAGATATTGGGGTTTGTGAGGTATTTTTTTTATTCCAATCTGGCCACTCTGTCATTACGTTGTCCTGTCTGCTGCTTCTCCTCCACCTCTATGAAAATATTCATCTCATCTCATTATCTCTAGCCGCTTTATCCTGTTCTACAGGGTCGCAGGCAAGCTGGAGCCTATCCCAGCTGACTACGGGCGAAAGGCGGGGTACACCCTGGACAAGTCGCCAGGTCATCACAGGGCTGACACATAGACACAGACAACCATTCACACTCACATTCACACCTACGGTCAATTTAGAGCCACCAGTTAACCTAACCTGCATGTCTTTGGACTGTGGGGGAAACCGGAGCACCCGGAGGAAACCCACACGGACACGGGGAGAACATGCAAACTCCGCACAGAAAGGCCCTCGCCGGCCACGGGGCTCGAACCCGGGCCTTCTTGCTGTGAGGTGATGGCGCTAACCACTACACCACCGTGCTGCCATGATTATTAATATATATATATTTTTTTTTTATTTGTTAGTTTGCCTGTTTTTTCGCCCCAACCTTTGTTGTAAAACATTTGCGGCTGCATTGTAAATGTATGAAAGATATTGTATATTCCTTCCTCCAAAGTAAAAAAAACAATCTGCTCTTTGAATGAAAGATAAAAGCATCGAAACAATATCGAGCTTTTTTCCTTATAAGGCTGCGCTGAAATGAAATCTAAAGTGTTGCAGCGGTGGAGTTAAAAGCACTGATTTTCTCCCACACACTTTAATGTACATAAAAAAAAGCAGGCCTGAAGTGTTGAGTAGCACCTGTGAAGTGAAGTAATGTAAATTTCTCATTCTGAGGGGTATGTGGAAAATCAGACAGACATCGCTGCCTCGATAGAGAAAACAGGAAAATCCAAAAGAGAGAGAGAGAGAGAGAGAGAGAGCGCAGTGTCTCATTATTGGCGTGGAAGATGGACATCAGGGTGAAAGTTAAATCACACTGCAGGTGTGCAGCTGCACTCCAGTCACTTATTTGTTTGTGACTATCCTGCAAGCGGCTGTGCGGATGAGTTCAGTCTGGCCATACGCTGAGTGATCACTGACAGATCATTTTATAGTTCACAGCATGACACTCAAGATCACAGCAACGATGATTGGCGTGGGACATCAGGACTGAGAAAGGCACCAAATAACTGGAGACGGCACAAGAATACAGTGTTTCAGATTTCCTCTAGTTTTCTCCCTAATATAGTCTTGGCCAGGTCTTGTCCTGTGATTGGCGAGTGTTGCTGTACATTGAACCCTCACCCCATCCCTAATTATTATTATTATTATTATTAGTAGTAGTAGTAGTAGTAGTAGTAGCTGTTGTTATCAGTCATCGTTGCAATTAATAGTAATAGTTGTTATTAGGAGTTATTCGTTGTTGTTGTTGTTGTTAGTTGTTATTTGTCGGAGTTGTTGTTATATTTGTTGTTGTTGTTGTTAGTAGTAGAAGTAGTAGTTGTTGCTGTCGTTATTAATCAATGTTGTTGTTATTAGTCAAAATAGTTGTTATTAGTAGTTGTTGCTGTTATTATTAGTAGTAACAGTTGTTCTTATTAGTCAATGTTGTTATTAGTAGTAATAGTTGTTGTTATTAGTCAATGTTGTTGTTATTAGTAGTAATAGTTGTTGTTATTAGTCAATGTTGTTGTTATTAGTAGTAATAGTTGTTGTTGTTGTTATTAGTCAATGTTGTTGTTATTAGTAGTAATAGTTGTTGTTGTTATTAGTCAATGTTGTTGTTATTAGTAGTAATAGTTGTTATTAGTAGTTGTTGCTGTTGTTATTAGTAGTAACAGTTGTTCTTATTAGTCAATGTTGTTGTTATTAGTAGTAATAGTTGTTGTTGTTATTAGTCAATGTTGTTGTTATTAGTAGTAATAGTTGTTATTAGTAGTTGTTGCTGTTATTATTAGTAGTAACAGTTGTTCTTATTAGTCAATGTTGTTATTAGTAGTAATAGTTGTTGTTGTTATTAGTCAATGTTGTTGTTATTAGTAGTAATAGTTGTTGTTATTAGTCAATGTTGTTGTTATTAGTAGTAATAGTTGTTGTTATTAGTCAATGTTGTTATTAGTAGTAATAGTCAATATGTTGTTGTTATTAGTAGTAATAGTTGTTGTTTTTATTAGTCAATGTTGTTATTAGTAGTAACAGTTGTTGTTGTTATTAGTCAATGTTGTTGTTATTAGTAGTAATAGTTGTTGCTGTTGCTGTTATTAGTCAATGTTGTTATTAGTAGTAACAGTTGTTGTTGTTATTAGTCAATGTTGTTGTTATTAGTAGTAACAGTTGTTGTTATTAGTAGTTGTTGTTGCTGTTATTATTATTAGTTGTTGGTATTAGTCACTGTTGTTGTTATTAGCGTAATTGTTGTTGTTATTAGTAGTAATAGTTGTTATTAGTAGTTGTTGCTGTTATTATTAGTAGTAACAGTTGTTCTTATTAGTCAATGTTGTTATTAGTAGTAATAGTTGTTGTTGTTATTAGTCAATTTTGTTGTTATTAGTAGTAATAGTTGTTGTTGTTGTTATTAGTCAATATGTTGTTGTTATTAGTAGTAATAGTTGTTGTTGCTGTTGCTGTTATTAGTAGGAGTTGTTTTTATTAGTCAATGTTGTTATTAGTAGTAACAGTTGTTGTTGTTATTAGTCAATGTTGTTGTTGCTGTTATTAGTCAATGTTGTTGTTAGTAGTAACAGTTGTTGTTGTTATTAGTCAATGTTGTTGTTATTAGTAGTAACAGTTGTTTTTAGTAGTTGGTGTTGCTGTTATTATTATTAGTTGTTGGTATTAGTCACTGTTGTTGTTATTAGCGTAATTGTTGTTGTTATTAGTAGGAGTTGTTATTAGCTGTTGTTGTTGTTATTAGCTGTTGTTGTTATTATTATTAGTAGTAGTAGTAGTTGTTGTTATTAATGACATTAATGTAAAATACAACAACGATACATGCTAATGTAAATATTTAAAAAGCAAACAAACAAATAAGTAGTAAAACAAATGCTGGAATTAATCAAGTGTAATAAGTGAAATGCAACAAACAAACAAACGAATAAGAAAGCAGCACAGACGTGAGCAGAAAGTTGCGCATGTTTATGAGAAGGCGATATTTGATGCAGCTTTACAACACGAGAGGGACAGATTACACAATGTGGAATAAAGTGCTGAAGTGGTGAAGTTAAATGCACTGAGTCTCTCCCACACTCTGTTCTGCTATAATGCATGTTAATACTCATTAAAAAAAAAAAAAGCAGTGAGCTGAAGCACTGTAAATATCTGTTAGTGATCTTTTTCCAACATTGTTCTTAGTGCAGCACATGTGCTGAGATCTAATTGAACACAGCACGTGGTTAGATCTTTCTGCCTCAGACTTCTGTACAGTTTCTCGACATTAGTGCAAGATATAAAGGCTTTTATTTCATCATCTGTTGAAGGCATGTTTACTTCAAGTTCACCTTAAACCTTCTCTAAAGATGGCTCTAAATTGTTAGAAGTTTGTCAGAAATGCTGGAGGCATGCACAGTGAGAAAGTGAGCGCTGGACCTGAGAGAGGTGGAGTGATCATTGCTTTGATGGACTCAGTAGCACAGTTCTCATCAGCTTATATCTATTTCTGGCCTTGCGAAACAACACCTAATCGCTCATCCATCATAAGAAACGATTTGGTTTTAATTTAAAGGAGAACCGAAGGCAGAGTTTTTATTATCAAAATTCTATTTATCTCATTTTATTAAATATAGGAATGCATTTTTGATCGCTATTTTGTCGCTGCTATAGCAAGTTATGAGTGTTTGAAATATACTATGTAATATATCAGTCCGTATGTCAAAGCAATGGCCGTAAACGAGATTCGTTGAGACCTGTGCGAGACATCGTAGGACGCCCTCTTTCGAATGCTGACGTAATCAAGCCGGAAGTTTTGTTTGGTTTGATAGCAATCAGGAAAGTTTGAAAAAAGTAGGCAGTAATCGTCATTTAAACTCGTTTTTGTGCAATACTTCGTTTGGAAAACAGTTTTCAAAATGGCGGCACTGACACCTGGCTGACACTTCACGTTTCGAAGTCTCGCACAAGTCTCGTGAAGATTGCGCGGATAAGCGGCGCCTGCCGTCGACCAAACGAACTAAATTCAACATGGCTAAAAACCGAATAGGCCGATAAGTATAATATTTAATTGCAATTAGTTGCCAATACGAGTCACGATATAAGGTTACTAAAACCGAAAACGTCATTGAATAACACGTTAATTAAGAAATAAAGCAAGTTTAAAAATGACTTCAGTTCTTCTTTAAATGATATTGCAGAACTAAAAATGAGTCAGTATTCAAATTCAGACAAAATATACTCTCATACTGGGGGGAAAAAAGGGGATCCTGATTTTGTTTTGCATACTAAAGCCCTAAATTAACACTTGCTCATTTCTGCTGGTTTTATAACCGTGTTGTGTCACCACATTTACACATACTTGGTGGATTTGTTTATGATTGTACACGAATGCTGCCAGGAATTGCATGGCGCCGAATATCTCTCCAGGAAGGGCGAGCTAAAACTGGCTTTATTGGGCACAACAGAAAGCTGCAGTCACTGCGTGAAGTTGGCACAGGGCTCCTAAACTGCGTGCACATGCAGATGGCATTCTAAGTGGTAGAGCGTTAGCCTGGATCACTGACAATGCTTGAAAGCTTTTTCTCTTGCATAAAACACACACAAGACACGAATGCCTGAGTGCCATCAATACAGCAGATAATCTGCTGCAGGCTCCAGGGACATTCCAAGAAAGATGCATAACAGTACCTTTACTGAGGAACTCCTGAGTGAGGGTGAGACTACCTTTTCTGAGATGTACGAAGAGTTTTCCTTTGAGTAACTCCAGACTCAGGGTGTGTCCACGATTGCCTTCCATGTGCATCAAGACTCCAGAGTTGTGAAGGGTTTTGAAGTTCATCGTTAGCAGGTCTTTGGGCGATGGACCGGTGACTGGATCAAGCTTGAAGAGCAAGTAGCTGCCTCCATCGAAGCTGATCACGTCGGATTCTGCAAAAATACACAGGACATGATATCGTCCGCTGAATTTTACAACCCCGATTCCAAAAAAGTTGGGACAAAGTACAAATTGTAAATAAAAATGGAATGCAATGATGTGGAAGTTTCAAAATTCTATATTTTATTCAGAATAGAACATAGATGACATATCAAATGTTTAAACTGAGGAAATGTATCATTTAAAGAGAAAAATTAGGTGATTTTAAATTTCATGACAACAACACATCTCAAAAAAGTTGGGACAAGGCCATGTTTACCACTGTGAGACATCCCCTTTTCTCTTTACAACAGTCTGTAAACGTCTGGGGACTGAGGAGACAAGTTGCTCAAGTTTAGGGATAGGAATGTTAACCCATTCTTGTCTAATGTAGGATTCTAGTTGCTCAACTGTCTTAGGCCTTTTTTGTCGTATCTTCCATTTTATGATGCGCCAAATGTTTTCTATGGGTGAAAGATCTGGACTGCAGGCTGGCCAGTTCAGTACCCGGACCCTTCTTCTACGCAGCCATGATGCTGTAATTGATGCAGTATGTGGTTTGGCATTGTCATGTTGGAAAATGCAAGGTCTTCCCTGAAAGAGACGTCGTCTGGATGGGAGCATATGTTGCTCTAGAACCTGGATATACCTTTCAGCATTGATGGTGTCTTTCCAGATGTGTAAGCTGCCCATGCCACACGCACTAATGCAACCCCATACCATCAGAGATGCAGGCTTCTGAACTGAGCGCTGATAACAACTTGTGTCGTCCTTCTCCTCTTTAGTCCGAATGACACGGCGTCCCTGATTTCCATAAAGAACTTCAAATTTTGATTCGTCTGACCACAGAACAGTTTTCCACTTTGCCACAGTCCATTTTAAATGAGCCTTGGCCCAGAGAAGACGTCTGCGCTTCTCGATCATGTTTAGATACGGCTTCTTCTTTGAACTATAGAGTTTTAGCTGGCGACGGCGGATGGCACGGTGAATTGTGTTCACAGATAATGTTCTCTGGAAATATTTTTGAGCCCATTTTGCGATTTCCAATACAGAAGCATGCCTGTATGTGATGCAGTGCTGTCTAAGGGCCCGAAGATCACGGGCACCCAGTATGGTTTTCCGGCCTTGACCCTTACGCACAGAGATTCTTCCAGATTCTCTGAATCTTTTGATGATATTATGCACTGTAGATGATGATATGTTCAAACTCTTTGCAATTTTACACTGTCGAACTCCTTTCTGATATTGCTCCACTATTTGTTGGCGCAGAATTAGGGGGATTGGTGATCCTCTTCCCATCTTTACTTCTGAGAGCCGCTGCCACTCCAAGATGCTCTTTTTATACCCAGTCATGTTAATGACCTATTGCCAATTGACCTAATGAGTTGCAATTTGGTCCTCCAGCTGTTCCTTTTTTGTACCTTTAACTTTTCCAGCCTCTTATTGCCCCTGTCCCAACTTTTTTGAGATGTGTTGCTGTCATGAAATTTCAAATGAGCCAATATTTGGCATGAAATTTCAAAATGTCTCACTTTCGACATTTGATATGTTGTCTATGTTCTATTGTGAATACAATATCAGCTTTTGAGATTTGTAAATGATTGCATTCCGTTTTTATTTACAATTTGCACTTTATCCCAACTTTTTTGGAATCGGGGTTGTAAATCAAAATGTGTGTTTCTACATGATATGATGTCCATTTCTGTAGGAATTAATAAAACTGTCAGTCAAAATAAATGAAATAAATGTACTTTTAAATACTATAATTTACAGCCCTTTCAATAACTAATACAGATTTACGTTGCAAGCTTTAAGGAACAGAAGGCCATGCCTTCTTCAGTTGGACTCACAGAGAGGCCACTCACACTTCACTGCAACTGACAATCATGTAGGCCACGCCTCTTTCACTGGAACCGACAGAGACCACTCCTACCTCAATGAAATTCTTTTTTTTTTGCAATAGACATCACTTCCGGTACTGATCCGCCTCATTACGTCTTCGGCGTTCCAGCTGACAGGCCGGCATCATATTTGTTTATTTGTTTACAGTCGCTTTGCAGTAGTTTATTGTGTTTTGCCTCCAAATACACCAGATTGTTGCTCTGTATTTGGATGTTCAAACCAAAGGATACCAAAAGAAGTCATGCACAAGGGTGAAAGAACAAAAAATAGCCCAAAACACCAGAAAACGCCATGAAAAATGGCTTGCAAACCTTTCACTGCATTCAAAAGGAACCGCGAGTCCACATGCTCATGTTTGCAGTGATCATCAGTGTCGTAGTCGAGTCAATAAACCTCGAGTCTGAGTCAAGTCTCGAGTCCCCAGTGTTCAAGTCCAAGTCCTTAAAAAAAATTTCGAGTCGAGTCCGAGAACAAGACTCCAACCGCACCATGTTGACGGTGGCTGTTTTAGAGCCATTAACGTTAGTTTCTTCCTGAACATGACGTATGAACAGGTGAATGTGCTTCTCTTTGTCAGGGAGTGTGAAGTATTCTGTCAGAGATGGTTGGGAGACGGATGTAAGTGCAGAAGGTGTGTTTATTAATACAAGTGAAGACGGTAAACAATCCAGAATGGCAGGCAAAATCGTGAAACGGTGAAACAGGCAATAGGTCAAGCGAGGCGCAAACAGGCGATCGTAGACTCGGCAGAATCAAAGACGAGAAACAGGAAATCAGGGATCAGGAAACCAAACACGGAAATAGGCTTGGTAATGTGTCAGCAATGCAACTCAATACTTCGCAAAGTAAGTGTGTTTTCACAGTTTTTATATCGGTGCGCTGATTGCGCTTTAATCCCGTGTGAGTCGTTTACGGCGTGTGCTTGGCACGCACGCTGTCCGGAGCACGCCCAAGAGTCTATCTGATGCATGCGCCAAGGCGCACAGGTGTGACACTCTTGCACGAAATTACTACAAAAATTAATGCAGATATAAATATCTTATGCCAAATTATTATGGCATGTTACAAAAAATAAAGAAAAAATCCTCATCTCCAATTTACAATTCTGAATGCAGTTAATGTACGAGTCCGAGTCCAAGTCCGAGTCATCAGTGCTCAAATCCAAGTCAAGTCATGAGTCCTTAAAATTAGGGCACGAGTCCGGACTCGAGTACTACAAGCCTGGCGATCATTTTGTTAAAGGTATGTATGTCAACTTTATGGATCTAAAATCAAAGTTATCACGGTAAAAAACGCCTACTGCAGCTCTGACTTGAATCACATGCTACACTTCAGCGTACGTTACTAACCCTTGCAAAAATAAGACCATTATTGTCCTTTATTATTGTCTTATTCCAATATCATGAACCCAGCCACAAACGAAAAAGTTACAGGCTTCAAGACTTTTGAAAGCATTCATTTGATTCTTTGTGTAAAACAATGTTTGGACTCCCAGTATGGTTGGAAACTGTATGTTGAACTGAAAGTTATTGAAATCGTTTGAAAAGTCTGTCTTTTTTAAGCTGTAGGGTTCCAATACATCGTATAAATATATATTTTTTCTTGATATCTCGATTTTGCTTTTGGTTCCAGTCCGTTAAGAGTCAGATGGAGAATGTTTTCCACAAGATGACGACGGATGCGTACTTGGCTTGGACACCACCTTTGATTGTTGCCCGTCACTTGGAAACAGGAAGTGAACCAGGAGGCCAAAAGTCACGTGAATGCAAACAAAGAATTGACACAAAGTCCATTGGGCTGACAGAAAGGCTACTCCCACTTTATTGGAACTTATAGACTCAAGAGGTCATGCCAGGGAAGACCAAGTTGTCGCGAGAACTGCAGACGTATGACCACTTCCTGGGTCCAGAATGACCCGCCGCACCATTAAAGTCAGTGAAGAGGTTGACGGATTTCACCAAACATTGGTTGTTATTGCTCTTTAGTCAAGTTAAAATGCATTTGGAGGAATTTATAGCATATTCTCAGTTACCTATAATCACCATGGGACCATAATGGTATTTCTGCAGCAAACTGACTTTGTTTAAGGAGATGCAGCTATACAGCTTCTCAAACTCCTCAGCAAAATTTCATTTGTCACGTAAGACAACACGGCCATGCCTTTGGTCATGCCTCTTTCACTGGAGCGCACAGAGAGACCACTCCCACCTCACTGCAACTGACCGACACTAAGGCCACACCTCTTTCACTGTAACTAACAGAGGCCACTCCCACTTCAGTGGAACTGACAGAGGCCTCTGAAACTACAATGGAACTGTCAAATTGGCCACACCTCTTTCATCGTAACTGATAGAGAGGTCAATCCTATTTCACTGGGACTGACACAGAATGACCACACCTCTTTTCCTAGAACCTACCTACAGACATTCTCACTTCACTGGGTCTGACAGATTCAAATGTCATGTGTAGTGAAGCAAGAGAGCGCAGTCACCTTATCCTGCCTTGAACCCAGGCCTACAGAGTACCAAACCTGCACCCTGACCACAACACCAAAGAGCCAGGCTCGTTGGTATGGCAGTCAGAACACATATTCAACTGTAGTGACGGGCACTGCCCTCCCCTTCAGGAGGCGCACCCATGCACTTCACACACACAGGCGTCCCTCACACATCCCCCAGCCGTACTTCTCCCACGCAGTTGTGCTTCACCCATCTCTGGGGTCCCTCACACAGGGGCCACCTATCCTGGGGGTCCCTCGTACGGCTCACACGCAGGGCACACCTCCAGTGGCCTCACGGCAAGCCATCCCACTTCTGACACCAACTGTAGCAAAGCGAGAGCGCAGTCACTTTATCCTGCCTTGAACCCAGGTCTACAGAGTACCAAACCTGCACCCTGACCACAACACCAAAGAGCCAGGCTCATTGGTATGGCAGTCAGAGCACATACTCAACTGTAGTGACGGGCACCCTGTCACATTATGCCTCTGTCGCTGGAGCCGAGAGAGGCCAACATATGGGTTTGAAGATCAGGTGTCCACATACTTTTGGTGACATAGCGTTGGTGTAAATCCTATAAGGAAAATGTATAGGGAGATTGACACATCTGCCCAGTTTTCATGGGTTTCTGTTCAGAAACATGTCTCAAATCCCAGGGGACCTGACTCAAATAAACTCAACAAGGTCAACTGCCTTTGCTCCTTCGTGTCAAATCACTGTTACACCATTAACCCTTATTAATGAGCGGTGTCACACAACACAGCTCTTCCAGAATTCCTGCTCCGAAGGCTATGTTCCGTTAATTATGCAACCAAACGTAGGTTCATCCAAAAGTTTTCGAAACACTCCAGCACCCTTTTAAAGGTCAGCTAATGGACCGATCCAAAGCATCGATGCATGGAGCACGGTTTCCGGGGAAGAATAGATTGCGAAAATAGCAGAGAGAGTGGGAATGAGTCAAGATGAGTAATTGCTCTGCGTCTATATGCTTCTCTATCCGGAGCACCTCTGCTGACTGCTAACAATGGCAAACGCGCACAGAGTCCGTCCAGCAGCAGCAGAAAGCGAGAAAAGAGAAGGCAATCACATGCTGCATTTGGATACAGCAAAACATAAATTAGCCATGTGAGCTGCAGCCAGATTTAAATGGCTCGAGCTGCTCTTACTTTTGAGATAAGAAATCCAATATTCGGAATTTAGCGACACGAACGACTTCATGTTGCGAAGAACTATTTTGTCATGGGACATTGTAAGTAGCGTATTTAAATTTCACTGAAGCAGAGAAAATTACATTTCACATTAGGGGAATTTCTGTGGTATTTGGCATCCTGTGTGTGTGTGTGTGTTTGCTTTTTGTGTGTGTAACACCTACAGTGAAAATTCATATACTGAACGTTGTATATGAATATACTTTTCTCAAATCACTCTGCAGATACTTATTATTTAAAGCAGAGACAATTTTAGCTGGCGGCACGGTGGTGTAGTGGTTAGCACTGTCGCCTCACAGCGAGAAGGTCCGGGTTCGAGCCCCGTGGCCGGCGAGGGCCTTTCTGTGCGGAGTTTGCATGTTCTCCCCGTGTCCGCGTGGGTTTCCTCCGGGTGCTCCGGTTTCCCCCACAGTCCAAAGACATGCAGGTTAGGTTAACTGGTGACTCTAAATTGACCGTGAATGGTTGTCTGTGTCTATGTGTCAGCCCTGTGATGACCTGGCGACTTGTCCAGGGTGTACCCCGCCTTTCGCCCGTAGTCAGCTGGGATAGGCTCCAGCTTGCCCGCGACCCTGTAGAACAGGATAAAGCGGCATGAGATGAGGTGAGATGAGGTTGTGCGATGATATATTTCGTGCTAATGGTGAAACTAGAAGCACCTAATTGCTATAGTTTCTTACTAGCTGATGTAGGGCAATGCATTATTATCCATATTTCTCTCAAGTGTTAAGAAAGACTACGCTGCAAAACCTTACACACAAGAAAAGACGTCACAGTCACAATGTCCCAGGCTTGTAGTACTCGAGTCCGACTCGTGCCCTGATTTTAAGGACTCGCGACTTGACTTGGACTTGAGCACTGATGACTCGGACTCGTGCATTAACTGCATTCGGACTCGTAAATTGGAGACGAGTCCGAATGCATATAATTTCGCATAAGATATAAATATCTGCATTAATTTTTTAAATAATTTTGTGCAACATTCACCTGTTCATACGTCATGTTCAGGAACAAACTAATGTTAATGGCGCTAAAATGCCTGGAGAGACGCCGCTAGGATTGTCCGCTTTGCTTATACAGACTTCTCGTGCGGTGGGAAAAAATGCAGTGCTGTGTGTTCCATATATAGAAGAACTATCGAGGAGATGACAGGGACAACCTTGAACTTCAGTCGTCATTTGGCAAGACTCCACCCATGCCCCTTTTCCACCAAAGCAGTTCCAGGGCTGGTTCGGGGCCAGTGCTTAGTTTGGAACCGGGTTTTCTGTTTCCACTGACAAAGAACTGGCTCTGGGGCCAGAAAAACCGGTTCCAGGCTAGCACCAACTCTTTGCTGGGCCAGAGGAAAGAACCGCTTACGTCGGGGGGGCGGAGTTGTTAAGACCAACAACAATCGCAAGACCGCGAAAGGTCGCCATTTTTAAGCGACAAGAAGCAGCAGCTGTACAAACGTGAAGTCATCCATTATTGTTGTTGTTGTTGCTGCTTCTTCTTCTTCTCCGTGTTGTTTTTGCTTCGATATTCGCGCCAAGGTTTATGCAAACGCAGCGACGTAACTGACGTATACAGCGACGTAATGACATGGCTCCCCTTAGCACTGCGAGCTATGGAAAAGCAAACTGGTTCTCAGCTGGCTCGCAAGTTGAACAAGTTGTGAACCAGCACCAGCACTGGCCCCGAACCAGCCCTGGAACTGATTTGGTGGAAAAGGGGTACCAGAGAAGGAAGTGACACACTAAGTTCATTGCCCTGTTGATAGCGGGGCTTGCTTGCTGAGCGATGAACTAGCTAGCGTTGACCCTCTCTCATGTTATTTGCTCTGTTGATAGCGCGGCTTGTAGTGGACTTGACTCGGATCAATAGTGGACTTGACTCGAAATTTTCTTTGATGACTCGGACTTGAACACTGGGGACTCGAGACTGGACTCAGACTCGAGGTTTACTGACTCAACTACAACACCGCGATGTCCCTGTTTACACCAGGTTGTTTGGCTGTTCTATGTTGTGCCATTACAAAAAAAAGACAGCCAGTTAGACAGTCATTTCTGTTACATTTATTCATTCAGAGGTGGCGATACACCCTGGATGGCACCACACACACCCCTTTTCGACCAACAGGGAACATGTTCTTGAACCAGTTCCATTCAGGATTCTTTGAACCTATGTGCCAGCTAGCGAACCGGCCCACATTTTCACCACTTTTGAGCGGAACTGTTGTAATCAAAGATGCATCATGAACAGAGAAGAAGAGAGAAGAAGAAGAGAGAAGCCTTTATTTGTCGCACATACACTCAAGCACAGACTTAAAGTGCTGATGACATGTTTTTGACATCTTTGGCGATGTTTTATAACATAAAAAGTAATTCCCGATGATCCATATATTAATTCACGAAGGCGCCTATTTTACAAGTTATGATAAAAAAACGCGGCTATTTGGGCAAATTTGACGGGGCTGCAGCACCCAGGAGACGAAAGAGGAGGAGGAGCTATATGACATCAGCGAAAGAACCTTCCTCCTAACTTACCAGTTTGTTGTTGATGCGACAGGTGTTCAGTTTGTCATTATTAGTATTATTATTATACATTATATATATATATATATATATATATATATATATATATATATATATATATATATATATATATATATCAGTTATTATGCATTCGTGTTGTGTTGCCGGCTTTTGCTCCAAAACCTACAAGGATGGGGTAAGTTTATTCAAGTTTCCCAGAGATCCCGAGCTGCATGCGAAGTGGGTGAAGCAAGTCAGGCGCACTCGTGACAAGTGGGAGCCCTCACCAACATCCGTCCTGTGCTCTGAACACTTTGATTTGGATTGTTTTGACACCCTTCCCAGCTTAAAAGAATCTCTTGGGTGTTCAGTTCATCACAAATGTGTGTTACTACCATCAGCAGTGCCTACACAGTGTTGCCAGATTGGGAGGTTTCCCGCCCAAAATATGTTCAAAACCCACCAAAATGCACTTGAAACCGCCCAACTGGGCGGGATTCCTCCCAATCTGGCAACACTGCCAGTATTCCAGAGGGGGTCTACGTGTAGCTATGCCGGATCCAAAGACAGTCCTCCTGTCAGAACATGTGTTGTGAAACGACATAAGATAAAGGTACGTAGAGATATAGATTCTACATGATAATCATAAATGTAATCATAAAGTCGGCGTGATATCAGTCATGTATTTGCTTGTGAAAGCTTGCGGCTTTCATGTAACTGCTGCCTAGCAACGAGAGGCAAAGGGTAAAGAGGGTAGGCTATCATAGATTCTATTTGGAAGAGATCAACACAATTCTAGACTCCCAGAAGAGGAAGAGCTAGCACTAGAGAGTTCACCGGCGTTTTCATGCGCCATTTCCATTGAGTAGAACCAGAGTAGAACAGCCAGTGAACCGCAGCGTGTTCTTCCACTGACGTCACAGCATGGCCGCGAGCCACGGACCCAGTTTTCTTGCGCTGTGCAATTAAAAGTTGGATATTTGCGTAACAACAGCTTCTTTTCACGTAATTATAACAGAAATCTAACATGTTTGCCATGTTGTATAGTTTATTTAAGAAATTGCATAGAGTCATGTTCATGTCATCAGCCCTTTAAGCACACAGGGAAATTCCTTCTCTGCATTTAACCCATCTGAAGCAGTGAACACACACATACCCAGAGCAGCGGGCAGAGTGCTACAGCGCCCGTGGAGCAGTTGGGGGTTAGGTGCCTTGCTCAAGGGCACTTCAGCCCTACCTCAGGCCATGGCTGCCCCCATGTTAACCTAACCGCAGGCCTTTGGACTGTGGGGGAAACTGGAGCACCCGGAGGAAACCCACGCAGACACGGGGAGAACATGCAAACTCCACACAGAAAGGCCCTCGTCGGGTGCTGAGCTTGAACCTTCTTGCTGTGAGGCGACAGTGCTAACCACTACACCACATAATGCACAACAGTAGTCGCAAAATGTCAGTGTGCACTGATTACCTGCAAGCTTTGATTCTGGTACTACAAATATTTGTTTTTAAACCATTTTTTCTAAAGATATATCCTTTTCCATCGTGTTCTCCATTGCTGCGCTCCACGTCCTCTCCAAACTAACGACACATCCATTGATGTCATTATGGTTCGTGCTGGAAAAACCAGATGTATTTTGGTTCAGTGTTGTAGTCGTGTAACTAAACCTCAAGTCCAAGTTTGGTCTGGAGTCCTCAGTGCTCAAGTCAGAGTCAAGTCCAAGTCATTAAAGAAAATTTCGAGTCAAGTCCGAGTCAAGCCCACTACTGATCCGAGTCAAGTCTGATAACAAGACTCCAACCGCACCATTTGACAGATACTGTTGCTGCCTTTATGTGAAACCATTTACAGCGTGCGCAAGAGAGTCCGCTTGGCACGCATGCTGTCTGGCGTGCGCCCAAGAGTCTATCTTATGCACACGCCAAGGCGTGCGGGTGTGAAACTCTTGCACGAAATTCATACAAAAATTAATGTAGATATAAATATCTTATGCCAAATTATTATGGCATGCTCCAAAAAATAAAGAAAAAAATCCTTGTCTCCAATTAACGATTCTGAATGCAGTTAATGTACAACCCCGATTCCAAAAAAGTTGGGACAAAGTACAAATTGTAAATAAAAACGGAATGCAATAATTTACAAATCTCAAAAACTGATATTGTATTCACAACAGAACATAGACAACATATCAAATGTCGAAAGTGAGACATTTTGAAATTTCATGCCAAATATTGGCTCATTTGAAATTTCATGACAGCAACACATCTCAAAAAAGCTGGGACAGGGGCAATAAGAGGCTGGAAAAGTTAAAGGTACAAAAAAGGAACAGCTGGAGGACCAAATTGCAACTCATTAGGTCAATTGGCAATAGGTCATTAACATGACTGGGTATAAAAAGAGCATCTTGGAGTGGCAGCGGCTCTCAGAAGTAAAGATGAGAAGAGGATCACCAATCCCCCTAATTCTGCACCGACAAATAGTGGAGCAATATCAGAAAGGAGTTCGACAGTGTAAAATTGCAAAGAGTTTGAACAGATCATCATCTACAGTGCATAATATCATCAAAAGATTCAGAGAATCTGGAAGAATCTCTGTGCGTAAGGGTCAAGGCTGGAAAACCATATTGGGTGCCCGTGATCTTCGGGCCCTTAGACGGCACTGCATCACATACAGGCATGCTTCTGTATTGGAAATCACAAAATGGGCTCAGGAATATTTCCAGAGAACATTATCTGTGAACACAATTCACCGTGCCATCCGCCGTTGCCTGCTAAAACTCTATAGTTCAAAGAAGAAGCCGTATCTAAACACGATCCAGAAGCGCAGACGTCTTCTCTGGGCCAAGGCTCATTTAAAATGGACTGTGGCAAAGTGGAAAACTGTTCTGTGGTCAGACAAATCAAAATGTGAAGTTCTTTATGGAAATCAGGGACGCCGTGTCATTCGGACTAAAGAGGAGAAGGACGACCCAAGTTGTTATCAGCACTCCGTTCAGAAGCCTGCATCTCTGATGGTATGGGGTTGCATTAGTGCATGTGGCATGGGCAGCTTACACATCTGGAAAGACACCATCAATGCTGACAGGTATATCCAGGTTCTAGAGCAACATATGCTCCCATCCAGACGACGTCTCTTTCAGGGAAGACCTTGCATTTTCCAACATGACAATGCCAAACCACATACTGCATCAATTACAGCATCATGGCTGCGTAGAAGAAGGGTCCGGGTACTGAACTGGCCAGCCTGCAGTCCAGATCTTTCACCCATAGAAAACATTTGGCGCATCATAAAACGGAAGATACGACAAAAAAGACCTAAGACAGTTGAGCAACTAGAATCCTACATTAGTCAAGAATGGGTTAACATTCCTATCCCTAAACTTGAGCAACTTGTCTCCTCAGTCCCCAGACGTTTACAGACTGTTGTAAAGAGAAAAGGGGATGTCTCACAGTGGTAAACATGGCCTTGTCCCAACTTTTTTGAGATGTGTTGTTGTCATGAAATTTAAAATCACCTAATTTTTCTCTTTGAATGATACATTTTCTCAGTTTAAACATTTGATATGTCATCTATGTTCTATTCTGAATAAAATATAGAATTTTGAAACTTCCACATCATTGCATTCCATTTTTATTTACAATTTGTACTTTGTCCCAACTTTTTTGGAATCGGGGTTGTACGAGTCCGAGTCATCAGCGCTCAAGTCCAAGTCAAGTCACGAGTCCTTAAAATTAGGGCATGAGTCAGACTCGAGTACTACAAGCCTGTTTTGGTTCCACCTAGGAACCAACTTTTCAGGTTCCGAACAATTTATTTTTGTTCGAAATGCTTTGAACGGTTCAAAATTTGTTGCGCGAACAACAATGGAACCTGTTTCCTGTTAGTTGAAAAGAGGTAACACATTCACTAATTGATACCTGGGGCAATTTAGCCTTGCCAAACTAGGTATTTTTTTATGTAGCTGAGAAGAAACTGGACAACCCAGAGGAAACCCACAAGAACATGAATGGAAAGGCTGCAAAGAAGGTAACCCAAGCTCAGAATCACACCAAGAACCCCAGAGCTCTGAGGCATGAATGCTACCACCACCATGCAACCCCATATCCAAGTATTGCAGCAATGAACTGGCCAAGTGTGTTGCCCAGTCACATGTTCTGGCCGCCCAGAAACTGATAACGTCACTACGAAATGTAATAATGGCTAGCAAGCTAGTTTGCTAGTTAAGTGCATTTTGCTAGTTAATCTAATAAATCCAGTTTAATTGTTCATCCAAACAACAGGGCAAATATTTGGTAGACCACCTTTGGCAACCGGTAACCCCTACTAATGCTACATCACAGAAACTATTTTATACAAAAAATAACCCAACATTTAGGCAGGTAGGAATTCTCAGCAAGTAATACGGAAGCTGTAAAATAACTTACCAATCGGCAAAGATGGTCTACCAGCTTGATCAGATCAGCTAGCTTGTTTTTTGGCAGATGGTAGCTGGTCAGACCAAGCTAAATTTGTCAGCAGGGCATTGTGAAGGGTGTAGCTATTGAACCGAAGCTACACTTTCAAAATAATGACTTTAGAAAAGATCACAAGAAAAATAAGACTTGGTTCGTCTTGCCAGGTGGTTCATGGATTCGCCAGATTACTGCAAGCGTTCTTACAATGACTGTGGTTACACACTGAGAGCTCTCAAATATCATGAAAGGGAAGTAGAATCACAAGACTAATTTTTAATGCAGAAACTCGAGCAGTTTTCCATACTGATCAAATAAAAGCAGTTCTCATTAGAGAACCTCTGACTAAGATCATGAGAACGGATCCATACTTGGCACATCTGATGATGTGCAATCCATTAAAGCACATCATCATTAGTGTTATGGTTAAATGCATCCAGGCCATTCCTTACTGTATTGGCAGCCGTACGCTTCCAGTCGTAACCCGACTCTTCCATTGGGATTCCAATGGAGAGGCAGCACACGGAGGAACTGAGTGAACACCGGCTGCTGGAGCTTGTAGGACACTACGCTGTCTGCGTTCGTGTTCCCAAAGAATACCTATGAAAACAGGATGAGGGAGGAATATTGAATATTAGACTTTCAACTTTGAAATCACGTCACTCCAACATACACTTATTATGGTGTAAAAAGGAAGACTGGAATATTTCCTGCCACTCATGTATGGTTACAAAGGTCATGAAATTTAGTCAGTGTTTACAATATCATCACTAGCAGTAAAGAAAATGCTTGCATTGTACAGGCTGTTATGCAACAAAAAATAATTGATAAATTGTTTCTCAGATGTATACACAGTTCTGCTTGCTTTTTTTTTTTTAATCTTTCATTGATCTCTCATTCAGTGAGCTGAATGATTGGATTTGCTGAAAACTTTCAAAATGGCCAGGGCAGGATTTTGAGGTGCTAATAATATTGCGTGCATTGAATATCATATGCTGTGTTGTCAATCAATAATATAATAATCAAAAAATAATATAATAACATATTATTTCAATCTACACATAGAACACTATATGTACAGTATGTTATACTATGTTTGTATGTTATGTTAGAATGTTATGTGGTATGGAATATGTTATGCTGTGTTATGTTATGTTACATTATGTTAGTATGTTATACCATGCTATGTTATACTGGGTTATGTCATTTTATGTGACATTATGTTCATATGCTATGTTATGGTATTCTATGATATGCTGCGTTATGCTGGGTTATGTTATGCTGCATTACATTATGTTAGTATGTTCTGTTATGCTATGTTACATTGCATTACTTTATGTTATGCTGTTATGTTATGTCATGCTACATTACATTATGTTAGTATCCTATGTTATGCTATACATTACATTATGCCATGCTGTTATTTTATGCTAGTATGTTATATGTTATGTTATGATATTCTATAATATGCTGCGTTATGCTGGGTTATGTTATGTTGCATTACATTATGCTAGTATGTTCTGTTATGCTATGTTACATTGCATTACTTTATGTTATGCTGTTATGTCATGCTACATTACATTATGTTAGTATCCTATGTTATGCTATACATTACATTATGCCATGCTGTTATTTTATGCTAGTATGTTATATGTTATGTTATGATATTCTATAATATGCTACGTTATGTTGGATTATGTTATGTTGTGTTACATTATGTTTGTATGCTACGTTATGTTAGTATGTTATGTTATTCTATAATATGCTATGTTATGCTGGGTTATGTCACGCTGCATTACATTATGTTAGTATGCTATGTTATACTATACATTACGTTATGCTATGTTGTTATGTCAGTATGTTATGATATTCTACAATATGCTGCATTATGTTGAGTTGTGTTATGTTACATTACATTATGTTTGTATGTTATGTTATGTTAGTATGTAATGTTATTCTATAATGTTATGCTGGGCTATGTTACACTGCATTACTTTATGTTACGTTATGTTAGTATGTTATGTTATTCTATAATATGCTATGTTATGCTGGGTTATGTTACGCTACATTACATTATGTTTGTATGCTACTGTATGTTATGCTATACATTATGTTAGTATGTTATCTGTTATGATTTTCTATACTATGCTATGTTATGCTGGATTATGTTGCATTACATTATGTTAGCATGTTATGCCATGTTACTTATGTTACATTATGTTATGCTATGTTATGGTATTCTGTGATATGCTGCGTTATGCTGGATTATGTTATGTTGTGTTATGTTATGTGCTATGTTTAGCATGCTATGTTATGATGTTATGGTATTCTGTAATATGCTACGTTATCCTGAGTTATGTTACATTGCATTACATTATGCTAGTATGTTATGCCATGTTATTTACATAACGTTATGCTATACTGTTATGTTTAATATGTGATGTTATGTTATTCTATAATATGCTACATTATGTTAGTATGTTATGCTATGTTACATTACGTAACATTATGCTATGTTTAATATGCTATGCTATTCTGGGTTACGTTACACTGCATTGCATTATCTTAGTATGTTACGCCACGTTACTTACGTTACATTATGTTATGCTGTGTTATGTTTAGTATGCTATGTTATGCTATGCTATGTTGGAGAAACATACTTCCCTGCCCCTTACTAGTTTGGTATTGTTAGGTTAATATAAAGCTAGCTATCAAGAACTTGCATGTCTGATGACATCCCGACAAAATCACTCAAGCAGCATAATAAATGTAATTAATGTGTAATTTTAAGAAGGCAGAACTTTCATTTGGCCAACAAACACTGAAGAAGCAGAAAGGCTTGAGGAAGCTGCCAAGGTGCGCGCTGTTGTAAAGAAAACGTAAAAAGATACAATATTCAAAATTTTACGAAACAGACTAAAATATTTCGCTTTCACTGACAACAAATGTTTCGATTTGTCATCAACAAAACATCGACTAAGATGAAAAATACGAGACAAACGCGAGCTAATGTAAATATTTTGAATGTGTTATTGACATGCCATTGTGAGGTTTCACACCAAAATATTAACATCATTACAACTAAGAGCCAGATATAATGAGCTTTTTTTTTTTTCTCTCAATTTCAGGCGTAATTAGACAACATTCTGTGTGAACTGGAAAGTGTGACTCATTATATATTCTGTTTGATGTACCAAACCCAGGTGTAAATTAGCACCTTGCGTGTTGCTCGGAGCGTTATCGGCAGTGTTGTCAAGTGAGTGCTTTTCCCAGAGCCCTTTGAAATGCCAAAACCTTTTTTATGAATGCTGTAAAGATATTTTAAATAAATGACATTTATTTGTAATAACACAAGATTGTTCTAGGCTCTTTTGTTTGTCAAAATTGGGCTGCTTTAGTCGTGAAGATCTGACCTTGCCAAGAGCAGCGTACACTTCAATTTTCCTCACATCTAATCAAGAAACTCCATGCATGGGATCCGGATTTGTATGACTCTGCCTATTTATTTTTTAAAATGTCAAATAAGCTGAGGAATACAGTCACACAATCTTATATGCAACATATTCTGTACACAGGTGTGTTTTCATTAAAACTTGGAAATCAAATTGCATATCGGTCACGTTAATGACTTTTTATGATGCAGGAGTCTTTACTAATTAATAAGAACCTAATTATCTTCATTCCGGAAATTGCATTTCCTCTTGAGTCCTGAGATTTCGACCCACGGTCCCTGGTACAGTTTGCGTCATAAAGTACAGCCTTAATAATTCGAACGTTAATGTCAGACTCGTTTTGCAAGTATACAGTGGTGCTTGAAAGTTTGTGAACCCTTTAGAATTTTCTATATTTCTGCATAAATATGACCTAAAACATCATCAGATTTTCACACAAGTCCTAAAAGTAGATCAAGAGAACCCAGTTAAACAAATGAGACAAAAATATTATACTTGGTCATTTATTTATTGAGGAAAATGATCCAATATTACATATCTGTGAGTGGCAAAAGTATGTGAACCTCTAGGATTAGTAGTTAATTTGAAGGTGAAATTAGAGTCAGGTGTTTTCAATCAATGGGATGACAATCAGGTGTGAGTGGGCACCCTGTTTTATTTAAAGAACAGGGATCTATCAAAGTCTGATCTTCACAACATATGTTTGTGGAAGTGTATCATGGCACAGCCAAAGGAGATTTCTGAGGACCTCAGAAAAAGCGTTGTTCATGCTCATCAGGCTGGAAAAGGTTACAAAACCATCTCTAAAGAGTTTGTTCTCCACCAATCCACAGTCAGACAGGTTGTGTACAAATGGAGGAAATTCAAGACCATTGTTACCCTCCCCAGGAGTGGTCGACCAACAAAGATCACTCCAAGAGCAAGGCATGTAATAGTCGGCGAGGTCACAAAGGACCCCAGGGTAACTTCTAAGCAACTGAAGGCCTCTCTCACATTGGCTAATGTTAATGTTCATGAGGCCACCATCAGGAGAACACTGAACAACAATGGTGTGCATGGCAGGGTTGCAAGGAGAAAGCCACTGCTCTCCAAAAAGAACATTGCTGCTCATCTGCAGTTTGCTAAAGATCATGTGGACAAGCCAGAAGGTTACTGGAAAGATGTTTTGTGGACGGATGAGACCAAAATAGAACTTTTTGGTTTAAATGAGAAGCATTATGTTTGGAGAAAGGAAAACACTGCATTCCAGCATAAGAACCTTATCCCATCTGTGAAACATGGTGGTGGTAGTATCATGGTTTGGGCCTGTATTGCTGCATCTGGGCCAGGACGGCTTGCCATCATTGATGGAACAATGAATTCTGAATTATACCAGTGAATTCTAAAGGAAAATGTCAGGACACCTGTCCATGAACTAAATCTCAAGAGAAGGTGGGTCATGCAGCAAGACAACGACCCTAAGCACACAAGTCGTTCTACCAAAGAATGGTTAAAGAAGAATAAAGTTAATGTTTTGGAATGGCCAAGTCAAAGTCCTGACCTTAATCCAATCAAAATGTTGTAGAAGGACCTGAAGCGAGCAGTTCATGTGAGGAAACCCACCAATATCCCAGAGTTGAAGCTGTTCTGGACGGAAGAATGGCTAAAATTCCTCCAAGCCGGTGTGCAGGACTGATCAACAGTTACCAGAAACGTTTAGTTGCAGTTATTGCTGCACAAGGGGGTCACACCAGACACTGAAAGCAAAGGTTCACATACTTTTGCCACTCACAGATATGTAATATTGGATCATTTTCCTCAATAAATAAATGACCAAGTATAATATTTTTCTCTCATTTGTTTAACTGGGTTCTCTTTATCTACTTTTAGGACTTGTGTGAAAATCTGATGATGTTTTAGATAATATTTATGCCGAAATATAGAAAATTCTAAAGGGTTCACAAACTTTCAAGCACCACTGTAGGGAATGTATATCTGGCTTTAAGAGCATACATGTCAACCTATACGGAATGTCCGTATTTTATACGGATTTGATTCAATAAACGTAGTATACGGGCGTATAAATAAAGTTATACGGATTCTTTAAAAAAACTTCAATATTTATTTAGAGCTATAATCAATTCCCACGATGATAAAAGCGCGCATAACATTTACAAACGTACTGTACACCACAGACAGCCAGTAAAGAGTCTTATGGAATCACGCGTTATCTTGTGGTAGCGAGACTTCGTTCCACTTTTGATCATGCGCACACCGCATTGCGAGAATCCCGCCAACCGTGAAGTCATAGACATATAAACATAGACGCCGCCTTGTGCGTAGAATCATACGTCATCCTCGCCGCCATATTGGATGTGGCAAAGTGGAGATTCTTCAGCCGTCTCTGGTATAGCGTCTAGACAGTAGCTGAGAATAAAGATGCCTCATTCATGTGCTGCGTTTAACTGTACCAACAGGTTTACCGTCCAAACGAGATCACATGGGATTACCTTTCACAGGTGAGACTGGAAAAATACTTTTCATTGTATTTGGTCATTATAACGTAATTTTACGAACAGATTTTCCTGACTTTGTGGCTAATATGAAGTCTCGCGCATAATAGCCGTTCGGTGAAACCTGTCTCCAAACAACGAAGTATTTCCTTCGTAACTACGCTGATAACACTTTGTGTTTTTGTCAAACATTGGAGCTTTGTATTCATTCTGAAGGTTTATTGTTATTAATATTGAATAAAAAGTAACTGGGATATATCATTGTTAATTATCATTCAAATTTTAGGTAAATTATTTTAATTTTCATCTTATACGGATTTTATAAGGGAAATACGGATTTTGGAGGTTGGTTATACAGGTTTGATTGACCAAAGGTTGACATGTATGTAAGAGTAAAGAGAAATCCAAATTAGCAGGCAAAAGATCATATCGTTGCTAAATAAATATTAGGTCCTGTAGCCCAAAGGTGGTGCTTTTGCTCTTGATGGGAATGTACACACTGGAAATTTGATTGCACAACCAGGAATCGATAAGAGCTGCACAACTCAGCTGCGCAGTTCCACCATGAACGGTGGCCTGCGCATCCCTAATCACCTGTTGTATTAAAGGAAATCAATACAGGCCAACTCAACTCAGCAAAAAAATACCTGCTGACATTTGCCCGCTAGTGGTCATTTACAGGGAAGGGAAAAAAAAAGTGGAAGATATTCAGAGCGAAACCTTAATTTGTTTCTCGTGGTACTTGAATTTAGTGCCAATGTGACTTTCCGAACACAGATTAATTCTAGGCTAAGTAGCATTTTCAGTGCCTTTGAAGGGATCAGGCCTCCGGTGAATCGGAGCGTAAAGCCAAGCAAATTGCACACTTTCCTGCCCACGAAGCCCAAGAAGGAGCATCTCATTTGCTTTAAAGTGCTCTTCTGAAATGTGCCAACAGCCAAGGTGCAAATCCTTGCAGCACATGCTTTCTCCTCATGGAAGCGACACACAAGAGAAAAGCGCTTTCGAAACTCAAGGCTCCTCTCCATTTAAAACTGAGAACGCAAGTTATCTCTCTCAAAGCAGCACCAGAGTCTGTTCTGATTGACAGCGAAAACGAGACTCGGTTAAACATGTGCCTGGAGGATTCGTGTAAATGCTGCTCACTTAAGCCCAGGTGTACTGATCGGCTTTTTTTCCCACCATGTAACAACAGGATCAAGACGATAATTTAAAACTACGTATATTCAAACTCATGTAATTGAATGGAGGAATGAATTGCAACTGCTGTACGACTGGAGCAACCCACCAAAACCTGTACTTAAAATAAAACCAGGGGGAAAAAAATCCCATATTCAAGAAAAAACAAACCAAATATACAAACAAACTGTTGTGTACATACATGTCAACCTTTGGTCAATCAAACCTGTATAACCAACCTCCAAAATCCGTATTTCCCTTATAAAATCCGTATAAGATGCAAATTAAAATAATTTACCTAAAATTTGAATGATAATTAACAATGATATATCCAAGTTACTTTTTATTCAATATTAATAACAATAAACCTTCAGAATGAATACAAAGCTCCAATGTTTGACAAAAACACCAAGTGTTATCAGCGTAGTTACGAAGGAAATACTTCGTTGTTTGGAGACAGGTTTCACCGAGCGGCTATTATGCGCGAGACTTCATATTAGCCACAAAGTCAGAAAAATCTGTTCGTAAAATTACGTTATAATGACCAAATACAATGAAAAGTATTTTTCCAGTCTCACCTGTGAAAGGTAATCCCATGTGATCTCGTTTGGACGGTAAACCTGTTGGTACAGTTAAACGCAGCACATGAATGAGGCATCTTTATTCTCGGCTACTGTCTAGACCAGGGGTCATCAAACTACGGCCCGCGGGCTGACTCCAGCCCGCCACCCCAGCCCCTCTGTCCCCCACCACTTGAACCGGCCCTATGAGCCAATCCCCAAAAGTGGTCATGGCCTATTTTTTAAATTGCTTTTTAGCAAATAATAACATGTCTGCATCTTGTATTTCGTTGATTTTATCAATTAAAATTGATATTTAGTTATAAAATGAACTATTCATATTTTCGTCATATGCTCGCGATCAAGCAGTGACAGGCAGCGCACGCGCAGAGAACTGTCAGTGTTCAGGACAGCAAAATGGCTAGCGGTAAGCAAAAAGCTGACGGAGAGTGCAGAGTTTTTAAAGAACAGTGGACCACCGATTATTTTTTCGTTCAGTGTAAGGACCGTGCAGTTTGTCTTGTATGTAAAGAAAGTGTGTCAGTTTTCAAATAATATAATCTGCGTCGTCACTACGAAACCCGCCACAAAGAGTATGCTAGTTTGCGAGGGCAAACAAGAGAAGACAGGATTCGGAGGATGAAATGCGGACTGGCTGCACAACAGAATGTATTCCTTCGCCAAACCCAGATCAACCAGGCTGCTGTCTGAGCTAGCTATAAGGTAGCTCACCTACTAGCTACCCATGGAAAGCCGTTTACTGATGGGGACTTTGTTAAAGTACGCATGTTTGCTGTGGCCGAGGAGGTGTGTCCCGACAAGAAGGATGCGCTCAACGCGGTGAGTCTCTCCGCGCCTACTATGACCAGGCGAACCGAAGATTTGGGGGACAACGTGTATGACCAGCTGAATGAGAAAGCGTCAGAATTCGAGTTTTTTGCTTTGGCCATGGATCACAGCAATGACATGCAGGACACAGCACAACTGCTGTGATCTATTGATCTATTGCTCATATTATTATAATTTCACTGTTTTTTTAAATGTATTTATTTTATAGGCCTATTTATTTGACCTTTATTAAGTGCTGCACACAATTATTATTAGTATTATTAATAATATCAACAGGCCTACCTACAATTTATAATTTTCCACTCACCTTTGCCAGTGTCAATCACCTCAACTAGGCAGATGTTTCTTACCTTGACAGCTTTGATGTTATTTTTATTAGAAAATAAATAAATAGAATATCTGTGGTATTTCAAATTAAAACAAAGTGTGAAGACTTGATTACTACTTTTGCAAACCACTAGTAAAGATAAACAAATATGTGCCAGGAATCAAGTGTTGATATAGTAGTGTTGATATAGTAGTGGGGATGGCTGTGCCAGGCTAGTAATCTCTACTACACAATGAGGCCTGCTGGTGGTCATATTTGTCTGGGTCATACAATTCTATGTTATATAGCTGACCCGACCCCGGCCCCCCATCACAGTCAGGAACAACAATGTGGCCCCCAGAGAAAAAAGTTTGGTGACCCCTGGTCTAGACGCTATACCAGAGACGGTTGAAGAATCTCCACTTTGCCACATCCAATATGGCGGCGGGGATGACGTGTGATTCTACGCAGAAGGCGGCGTCTGTGTTTATATGTCTATGACTTCACGGTTGACGGGATTCTCGCAGTGCGGTGTCCGCATGATCAAAAGTGGAACGAAGTCTCGGTACCACAAGATCACATCTCATCTCATTATCTCTAGCCGCTTTATCCTTCTACAGGGTCGCAGGCAAGCTGGAGCCTATCCCAGCTGACTACGGGCGAAAGGCGGGGTACACCCTGGACAAGTCGCCAGGTCATCACAGGGCTGACACATAGACACAGACAACCATTCACACTCACATTCACACCTACGGTCAATTTAGAGTCACCAGTTAACCTAACCTGCATGTCTTTGGACTGTGGGGGAAACCGGAGCACCCGGAGGAAACCCACGCGGACACGGGGAGAACATGCAAACTCCACACAGAAAGGCCCTCGCCGGACCCGGGGTTCGAACCCAGGACCTTCTTGCTGTGAGGCGACAGCGCTAACCACTACACCACCGTGCCGCCGGTACCACAAGATAACGCGCGATTTCATAAGACTCTTTACTGGCTGTCTGTGGTGTACAGTACGTTTGTAAATGTTATGCGCTCTTTTATCATCGTGGGAATTGATTATAGCTCTAAATAAATATTGAAGTTTTTTAAAGAATCCGTATAACTTTATTTATACGCCCGTATACTACGTTTATTGAAGCAAATCCGTATAAAATACGGACATTCCGTATAGGTTGACATGTATGTGTGTACTTCAAAAGATTTTGAGTGTCCAAGAGGCTAAATCACTGCTTCTTGAAAATGAGACCTTTTTTTTGTAGACATACACTACCGTTCAAAAGTCTGGGGTCACTTTGAAATGTCCTTATTTTTGAAAGAAAAGCACTGTTCTTTTCAATGAAGATCACTTTAAACTAATCAGAAATCCACTCTATACATTGCTAATGTGCTAAATGACTATTCTAGCTGCAAATGTCTGGTTTTTGGTGCAATATCTCCATAGGTGTATAGAGGCCCATTTCCAGCAACTCTCACTCCAGTGTTCTAATGGTACAATGTGTTTGCTCATTGCCTCAGAAGGCTAATGGATGATTAGAAAACCCTTGTACAATCATGTTAGCACAGCTGAAAACAGTTGAGCTCTTTAGAGAAGCTATAAAACTGACCTTCCTTTGAGCAGATTGAGTTTCTGGAGCATCACATTTGTGGGGTCGATTAAATGCTCAAAATGGCCAGAAAAATGTCTTGACTATATTTTCTATTCGTTTTACGACTTATGGTGGTAAATAAAAGTGTGACCTTTCATGGAAAACACAAAATTGTCTGGGTGACCCCAAACTTTTGAACGGTAGTGTAATGTGTGTGTCAATAGTTAATTGTGAATACATCTTACCATGTCAAAAGCATCTCACGTCCTATTCTTACTAATAACTCAGAGATGGTTTCATTTGTAAATAGTTCCTTGCTTTTTTTCCTTCAACAGCATATAGTTTGCGTTAATGGTTTTGGGCAGGGGAAAAAAAAAAGGTTTTGTCCAGGAAGTTTTCCTTATTAATTCAATAAAAATGTGGGGGGTTTTGTGGGATTTGGATTATATTACACTAATGCAGTATCTAAGTGTAAAAATAAAAATAAATAAATTAAATAAAAAAAAACAAGATGAGGGCGGCACGGTGGTGTAGTGGTTAGCGCTGTCGCCTCACAGCAAGAAGGTCCGGGTTCGAGCCCCGTGGCCGGCGAGGGCCTTTCTGTGTGGAGTTTGCATGTTCTCCCCGTGTCCGCGTGGGTTTCCTCCGGGTGCTCCGGTTTCCCCCACAGTCCAAAGACATGCAGGTTAGGTTAACTGGTGACTCTAAATTGACCGTAGGTGTGAATGTGAGTGTGAATGGTTGTCTGTGTCTATGTGTCAGCCCTGTGATGACCTGGCGACTTGTCCAGGGTGTACCCCGCCTTTCGCCCGTAGTCAGCTGGGATAGGCTCCAGCTTGCCTGCGACCCTGTAGAACAGGATAAAGCGGCTAAAGATAATAATGAAAAACAAGATGAATAAAAGCTACTGGAACAAAAATGATTATAATACTGAAAAATTAAATCGATGACAAAATGTTCAAAAATACCTTCGATTCAAGAGTGTTGATAAAGGGATATGATAACAGGCGACTTAAACAGCCAGAATAACGTCAGAAAACATGCTTACAATTTGAAGGATAAGCTGACCAAGCATTTGTCTACTCACTAAGTTGTATCTGAGATAAATTTGGTCCCCAAGATCAGCAATTTCTCTGATTAAACAACAACAACAATCCAAAACACAAAATTGTCTGGGTGACCCCAAACTTTTGAACGGTAGTGTAAACCTGTCCATCTTTAGTGAATATGGTAAATATGGAAAGGTCAGGATGTAACTACTTGCCCCAATGCTGTCCTCCTGTCGGTACTGTCTCCAATTATGGCCTGTATCGCTGAACATGAGGAGGTAGTGAGTCACCCAGTCTGAACTGCCATATCTGCCCTGAGTAGCAATGGCTGTGACCTCTGTCCTCTCGCCAAGATTGATCTCCAACCACTGGTGCTTATTGGAGTCCAGCGGTGACCATCCACCTGCCCCTGTTGGAAAGATATGGATTGCTTTTACCTTGCTAAAGATAAATATGGCCACAAACTGATTACAAAGGAACACTTTGAACCCTTGTGTACTTCACGTTTGAGCCTTTAAAAAATAATAAAAATCATTTTTACCAAAAAAAAAAAATAAGAAGAACTCGGATATTAAAGGAGCTAGTAGAGTCTTTCAAAGATAAAAAAAAAAATATATGTTAATATAAAGCCTCACTCACAACCCGCCGTAAGTGTTTTGGATATGCAGGGTTTGGTAGCTCGCAGCCGTGCCGCAGGGCTGCAAGCTAACCCTTAGAATCTGCTGATTACCTGTTAATTATCTTCACGTTAAGTTAATTAATAGTATGCATAACTATTGTCTTTGTATTCAGTTACGGCTACAACAGGATCGAAATATATTCTACTAATAGCCTAGGTCACAACCGGACGTACGATTTTTTGGCCGTGCGATTTTTGGGGTTTCCCAAATCGCTGCGTTTTTTTTGTTCGCGGAGAAAGACGCACGTTGGCTGTAAGTTTGTCTTGCAACCTGAAAAAAACGTAAGCGCCCGTAGAGTTTGTTTGACATGACAAAGAACCTCTGCGGCCGGTCTGCGGCCAGTCTACGGCTCGAAAATCAGCACGTCACATGCGCGCCCTCCGTACGTTTCTTGCGTTTTTTGCACGTAGACCGGCTGTAGGAGCACGTATGGCCGGTTGTGACCTAGGCTAATGTCAAATTTATCTAGTAAATTTTTTTCATAGGAAAAATCCTTCTCTGTTACGGTAGCGTGTAAGGATCTATCCCACGGAGTGATTTCTATATGCACTTCTTGGTTTTAATAACTTGCTTGGTTGCTGAACTCAAACATGGCAATAAGTTCTTGTGTTAATGGGCCAGACTCCACTTTTGGATCTTTAACCTCCTAAGGCCCAAGCTGTTTTTTTTACATGCATTTTTTATTTCTCTTTGCTATTTGGGCTTATCAGAACCTGATTAGAATAAAAACTAAGCATCATCTTTTGATAAGATGTACTTTTAGAGAAAAAGTATGTCCACATATGTGGATTCTTGTTCCGAATTTCCATAAAGTGCTGTCCACGCATGTGACCGCTAAGCCCTAGGAGGTTAATCCCTTTTGACTGAGAATGCCCTGCATGCATGGTTTTGGCTTCTGGTACCGTACATCCATACAGTTTTAAATACAATACCTACAATTAAAAACAGTTTGTTTTTATTGCATTTATTTAATTCCTGGGCTCCCATCTGTAACAGGGGGTGACATTGCATCCCATTAAAACCCTTTGGTGACTGACCCCTTGAAAATGGTTCCTCCAGGAACTATGACTTTTCAGTTGTCAAGACAACAGAAGAACTAAAATACAAAAACGGAAAGATACGTCACAATGCTCTTGTGCACAAAACAAAATGCTCTTGTATTTTAGTTTTTCCGTTGTCTTGACGACTGAAACGTCATCGTTCCTGGAGGAACCATGTTCAAGGGGTCAGTCACCAAAGGGTTAATACACTTTACAATAGAATATTTAGAACAGATGAGCCAAAATAAGGGGGGGATGTTTTTTAATGGGCCCCGACTCGTTACAAGTATGAATAGGTGGGCCTTAAAGTAGAATAGGTTGAGAACCCCTGACTTAAAGTGCCATTCCACCATTGGATGTATTTTTTTGGCATAAAATACAATATATTTTACGACAACATGACTAGACAGAGAAATCTTTTAGCTTCAAAATGATATATCAAACATAATTTTTTGACAACGACAAGTATATTAATTTTGCCACCAAAGTCACCTACCCTTTTAATTTCCGCGCGGTAGTGAAACGTGATGTCATCGGCAGGTTCCCCTTCTTGTGTACCACGTCACGTGTGACGTGGCACAGATTATCAGCAATGGCGGATAGAACGCGATTTCCACTTGTCGATTGCTGTGCCGATATTCACCATCGACCGTCTCCTTTGGGCATCACTTGCTATTTTCCTTCGCTTCTTTTCCGAAGCTGACAATCGCGTTCTATCCGCCATTGCTGATAATCTGTGCCACGTCACACGTGATGTGGTACACAAGAAGGGGAACCTGCCGATGACATCACGTTTCACTACCGTGTGGAAATTAAAAGGGTAGGTGACTTTGGTCGCAAAATTAATATACTTTGTCGTTGTCAAAAAATGATGTTTGATATATCATTTTGAAGCTAAAAGATTTATCTGTCTAGTCATGCTGTCATAAAATATATTGTATTTTATGCCAAAGAATACATCCAATGGTGGAATGGCACTTTAAACCATCATCATCATCATCATCGCTGTTGTTTTTTACCCCAAATGTCTTTGAAAGAGACACATAAATTAGATTGACAGATAATTTGTGGGCGGCACGGTGGTGTAGTGGTTAGCGCTGTCGCCTCACAGCAAGAAGGTCCGGGTTCGAGCCCCGGGGCCGGCGAGGGCCTTTCTGTGCGGAGTTTGCATGTTCTCCCCGTGTCCGCGTGGGTTTCCTCCGGGTGCTCCGGTTTCCCCCACAGTCCAAAGACATGCAGGTTAGGTTAACTGGTGACTCTAAATTGAGCGTAGGTGTGAATGTGAGTGTGAATGGTTGTCTGTGTCTATGTGTCAGCCCTGTGATGACCTGGCGACTTGTCCAGGGTGTACCCCGCCTTTCGCCCGTAGTCAGCTGGGATAGGCTCCAGCTTGCCTGCGACCCTGTAGAAGGATAAAGCGGCTAGAGATAATGAGATGAGATGAGATAATTTGTCCAAACAAATACAAATAACACACAAGACCACATGACAGAACTGCGAGTTGTATTTTTTTGGTTTGAATAAAAGGGTTAAAACATTTTGGTTTAATATTCAGAGAAAGCCGGGCGGCACGGTGGTGTAGTGGTTAGCGCTGTCACCTCACAGGAAGAAGGTCCTGGGTTTGAGCCCCGGGGCCGGCGAGGGCCTTTCTGTGCGGAGTTTGCATGTTCTCCCCGTGTCCGCGTGGGTTTCCTCCGGGTGCTCCGGTTTCCCCCACAGTCCAAAGACATGCAGGTTAGGTTAACTGGTGACTCTAAATTGACCGTAGGTGTGAATGTGAGTGTGAATGGTTGTCTGTGTCTATGTGTCAGCCCTGTGATGACCTGGCGACTTGTCCAGGGTGCACCCCGCCTTTCGCCCGTAGTCAGCTGGGATAGGCTCCAGCTTGCCTGTGACCCTGTAGAAGGATAAAGCGGCTAGAGATAATGAGATGAGATGTGATGTGATTCAGAGAAAGCTCAGCATCAATCCAGTAAAGAAAAAAAAAAAAAAATATATATATATATATATATATATATATATATATATATATATATATATATATATCATGATAGCGGTCTTACCTGCCTATAAGTAAGTGGTTTTTAAGTATGTGTGTAATTATTCTTATGTCATTGCGAAGTCCTTGAGCTACTGATAGATATTACATTCCAGTACTCACATCTAATATTACAGGCAGCCATCACAGATTTATATTTCTAATAACAAGGTGAACAACTGTATTACTATAAAAAATTAAATAAGACAGTGCTAAGCATCGAACAGAATATTAAACATACACAGAAATAGTCCACGTCCAGTAAGGTCCTCGACGAAATATTAAACAGTAGGGTGGGAAAAAGATTCGTCTTGTTCTATGACTCTCATCCTAAGAGCTAGAACGCACACAGAGAAGCCGAACAGATTGCATTAGGCGCAGTTCATATCTCATGGCGATCTATCAGGGGATGGTGTTGAGAGGAAACAATTTCCCCAGCTCCCGCTCGACGTTTTGCATGAAAATTGTGAAGCAGTCTTTTAACAGATGATTAAGAAGCAGCACGATTAAGATTTAATCAACATATTTCATTAAGACGCAGGCTGTTATGCAGTCATCATGTGCCGGGTTATTATTCACCTCTGGTGTATATTTGTGTACACGAATAAATGTAGCATTTCATAAAAGATGAAATATGAAATGTGACAATATGATGAAATATAGTCTTCCCCGCCAGATCGTTTTTTACTGTGTGCATTTAAAGCGAGTTCACTTCCCTCAGTGTTCATTGTCTAACATGGTGTTCCTTCACCGAGCTTCATTGGTATTCTAAATCCATCAGGGCTCAGTGTATTAAGAGAGTCCATTTCCCTATAGGACTTTTTATATCCTGCCCTGAAAGGAACAGACTTCTACAGTCCTGCCGATTTCAACACTCTGGAGTGTCCCATTCACACCTGCTGTTATTTAAGAGTATAATTTAACTGGGATCTGTGGAAGAAAACGCTTCACTGTGGCACAGGGATTTGGTGATAATCACTTAACAAATACTGGTGTTTAACACACTTGATGTTATGAGATTGCTACTGTGGACACTATAACAGCTTCACCATTCCTGTCTTCCATTTGAAATGGGAACGTTTGCTTGAGATCTGATTCACAATGCTGATTCAAAGAATTTGGCCGAATTTGAAAGACGTAACATTTCTTCACCAGACATCATTCAGCCAGCAGCGTGAATTTACGTAAACTGCCAGTTTCATTGACTATAAGTTTCCTGTTCTGTCACATTTGTGTTTGTCTGATTCTTAAATACAGACAGTGTCATAAACTTGGCAGCAAATATTATATTCAGTCAAGTACTTAACATGCTTTTTAGCTCACTCTTCTAAACAGGAGCTAATCCATTTTATCATGTCATAATCAAATGATAAAATGAAAAGGACAGGGCATGACAATTGCTATGATTTCTCTACCAGAAGAGAGATAAGCACAAATACCTCAGGGGAGTAACATAACTGCATGGTATATCCTGCCGCCTCCTTAATCATGCTGAAATGAAGAGAAGCTGGCAAGCTCAGATGCGCAGAGGTGGTGAAAATGTGAGGAACTGTAACTTATTCACAGTATCCAGAGTAGGCCAAAGGAGTAGCAGATTAGAAACTGAGAGACAGTTAGAGTGAGATGAGTTAATCTGAGCAGCCAAAGAAAGCATTGGCATTTCAGACCGGAGTCCATTTGCATGGAAAGTTTCATACCTTTGGTCGCTGATGATCTACCATAAACGAAAAACTACTGGCCACTCCCTGATTATGCAGACATTCTTGACCAATCCACTTCAGTACGCTTGACCAATCCCATCTGCTTATGCATACACTCTTGTCCAATTACGCCCATTTCCTTAGACACTCTTGACCAATCCCAACTGCTTCCACAGACACTATTGACCAATCCCAAACACTTTTACAGACACTCTTGACCAATCTCAGCCACTTCTACAGACACTCTTGACCAATCTCAGCCACTTACTAATCCCATCCACTTCCACAGACACTCTTGACTAATCTCAGCCACTTCCACAGATACTTTTGACCAATCTCAGCCACTTACCAGTCCCAGCCACTTCCACAGACACTACTGACCAATCCCAGCCACTTACCAGTCCCAGCCACTTCCACAGACATTCTTGACCAATCTCAGCCACTTCCAAAGACACTCTTGACCAATCTCAGCCACTTCCACAGACACTCTTGACCAATCCCAGCCACTTACCAGTCCCAGCCACTTCCACAGACATTCTTGACCAATCTCGGCCACTTCCACAGACATTCTTGACCAATCTCAGCCACTTCCCCAGACACTCTTGACCAATCCCAGTCACTTACCAATCCCAGCTACTTCCACAGACACTCTTGACCAATCCCAGCCACTTCCACAGACACTCTTGACCAATCTCAGCCACTTCCACAGATACTCTTCACCAATCCCAGTCACTTACCAATCTCAGCCACTTCCACAGACACTCTTGACCAATCCCAGCCACTCACCAATCCCAGCCACTTCCAACAGACACTCTTGACCAATCTCAGCCACTTCCACAGACACTCTTGACCAATCCCAGCCACTTACCAATCCCAGCCACTTCCACAGACACTCTTGACCAATCTCATCACTTCCACAGACACTCTTGACCAATCTCAGCCACTTCTATAGAAACTCTTGACCAATCCCAGCCACTTCCACAGACATTATTGACCAATCTCAGCCAATTCCACAGAAATACTTGACCAATCCTACCTGCTTCCAAAGACACTCTTAACCAATCCCACTTGCTTCCCTAACCACTCACTCTTAACTTATCCCACTTGCTTCCATAGCCACTCACTCTTAACCTAACCCACTTGCTTCCCTAGCCACTCACTCTTAACCTACATTATCCCACTTGCTTCCCTAGCCACTCACTCTTAACCTATCCCACTTACTTCCCTAGCCACTCACCCTTAACTTATCCCACTTGCTTCCATAGCCACTCACTCGTAACGTATCCCACTTGCTCCCATAGCCACTCACTCATAACCTATATTCTTGACCAATCCCACCAGCTTCCATGGGCGCTCTTAATCAATCCCATCTGCTTCCACAGCTACTACACATGCTTGACCAATCCCACCAATCCCAGAGTATCTGATGAAGTGGGTGAGATGCTCTTGACTAATCCCACCCATCTGTTAGAAACACTGCTGAACAGTTTAATCTCCCATTCCAGTAACCATACATTTCACTGTAGTCACTGTACAGTTTCATTGTAGTCACTGAATGGTTCCTAGTAGTTACTGAATAATCACACATCACATCACATCACATTATCTCTAGCCGCTTTATCCTTCTACAGGGTCGCAGGCAAGCTGGAGCCTATCCCAGCTGACTACGGGCGAAAGGCGGGGTACACCCTGGACAAGTCGCCAGGTCATCACAGGGCTGACACATAGACACAGACAACCATTCACACTCACATTCACACCTACGGTCAATTTAGAGTCACCAGTTAACCTAACCTGCATGTCTTTGGACTGTGGGGGAAACCGGAGCACCCGGAGGAAACCCACGCGGACACGGGGAGAACATGCAAACTCCACACAGAAAGGCCCTCGCCGGCCCCGGGGCTCGAACCCAGGACCTTCTTGCTGTGAGGCGACAGCGCTAACCACTACACCACCGTGCCGCCCGTTACTGAATAATATGCTTTAATATGAATAACTGAATAATACGCTAGGATTGAGTATTTTCCACCCTGAAACTGAATTACTTTAATTGAAACAACTAAATGCATACTAGTTGTATATGTATAGCAGCTGAGTTACTTCAACCACAAATGCACTGCAGATAGTACCAGGACCTGACAAGTCCATTAATCATTCAGCTGATTTGCATATGGCAGAGACCTCACTGCCATGTTCTCCTGCATTATACCAGCCCTTATCAGGATGCAGCACTCATTCACAGTTTACTGTTTATACTGGTTAGGGATATTTATGGTGGAATAACAAGCCTGTTTTGGCATTTAGGACAGCACCGAAAGGCCAATCGTAATACTTTGCTCATAGATGCTACTGCTGACACCGAACGAGGGGAAGCGCAAACACATTGACCTTTGCTCATTATTGAGAGACAAGCACATAGTGGAAACAGGAGGGTAAGACACAGGAGCTACAGAAGAGTAAACAGAAATGCAGAGTGTTGAGCTTTTAAAATTCAGCATCAGCATCCTAACTAGAGAAAGTGCAGTCACCCTCATCTTAAAACCTGACAACGAATTGTGCATCATCCTCCAAGGATCAAGGATGCATTCTTACAGACTGTAGGATAACATTTTCATACAGAGGGTTGCTCGCAATTTAGCCAACACTCTACATATTCACATATCTGTTTACGTTATTCAACTCATAACCTGACAACTGTATGCAGTGTTCACATCCAAATTTAACAGTGATCAGAACTAATCCCGTTGACTCCCAGAGACACGTTTGCCTTGGCATGTAATTCACCCAATTCACGATTCGATTCGATTCACGATATTGAGTTCACAATTCAATTTTCCCACATTATTTTTGGAAAACATTAAATGAAGAAATTTTTATGACCAAAAGATTTATTTATTACGTTTATTAATGGCGGCACGGTGGCGTAGCGGTTAGCGCTGTCGCCTCACAGCAAGAAGGTCCTGGGTTCGAGCCCCGTGGCCGGCGAGGGCCTTTCTGTGCGGAGTTTGCATGTTCTCCCCGTGTCCGCGTGGGTTTCCTCCTGCTGCTCCGGTTTCCCCCACAGTCCAAAGACATGCAGGTTAGGTTAACTGGTGACTCTAAATTGAGCGTAGGTGTGAATGTGAGTGTGAATGGTTGTCTGTGTCTATGTGTCAGCCCTGTGATGACCTGGCGACTTGTCCAGGGTGTACCCCGCCTCTCACCCGTAGTCAGCTGGGATAGGCTCCAGCTTGCCTGCGACCCTGTAGAACAGGATAAAGCGGCTACAGATAATGAGATGAGATGATACGTTTATTAATTCATTAATTACATTTATAAAGAATTTCCTATTCTTTAACATAACTATTACTTTTGTTAAACAAATTAAAAAAAAATAGCCTCAATGAGGCTGTAGCTCATACCAGCCAAGACGCCCATAAAATTGTAAATATGACAGGTGGCGCCACCATCTTGACAACTTTTATGCACACCCATCTAAAGAACATTGTATGTGAGTTTGATCAAAATCCAATCAATCCTGTAGGAGGAGTAGCGATTTTTATAACTTGTGGACGGATGGCAACGACTTTTGTTTCATCTTCTCAATAAGCAACAATAATTATTTACCCACATTTTAAAGGTTGGAGTAAATTATCATAGCCTTTAACTAAAATATTACTTTTATGAAAAAGGAAAAAAAGTTTATAACAAATTGGCCTTTCCTTAATAAGCTTTTCTAAATATTTATATTACCTCTGTTTGCTTTTGACTAAAAAAAAAAAAAAAGAGAGAGCTACAATTTCTTGTTGAATCTGTTTGCACAGTCAATCGCACAACAGCTCTTTCCCATTTGTGTTTTCGTACCATTAGAGCTTCATTACTTCTGCCTAGGGTGAAGTCATGCATATTCCAGCTACTGTACTTTACTGCCCTGTCTGCTGTCTAAATGCAATATGCGGCCGGATAATAATAATAATAATAATAATAGGCGGCATGGTGGTGTAGTGGCTAGCACTGTCACCTCACAGCAAGAAGGTTCTGGGTTCAAGCCTAGCGGCCGATGGGGACCTTTCTGTATGGAGTTTGCACGTTCTCCCCATGTCTGCATGGGTTTCCTCCAGGTGCTCCGGTTTCCCCCACAGTCCAAAGACATGCAGGTTAGGTTAACTGGTGACTCTAAATTGACCGTAGGTGTGAATGTGAGTGTGAATGGTTGTTTGTCTCTATGTGTCAGCCCTGTGATGACCTGGCAACTTGTCCAGGGTGTACCCCGCCTTTCGCCCGTAGTCAGCTGGGACAGGCTCCAGCTTGCCCGCAACCCTGCACAGGATAAGTGGTTATGGATAATAGATGGAATATATCGTTACATGCCTACTTTTGACCAATCTTATCTGCTACTTCTGACACTCTTGACCAACTACCCCTACTTTCATGGACGTTCTTGACCAATTCCACATCAAACATGAATATATGCTTACATTACAATTTTACTTCTGCAAATTTACCTAACCTAAATTAGCAATTAATACAGTAATTAGCAAATATCTGATCGTAGTCAGATTTATACATACTGTAGTATTGAAAACCTAAATCAATGCTACAACTAGAGAGTTCAGTACTTGTCGCCTACATTCCCATTAAGTGCCCATTTGACTGGTAATGTAATGAACCAAGTGCAATGGCATACATACAGTATAAGGATATCCTGTCATATTTTTTGTCACTGTTTCAAACTCTATTCTGGAGCAACTCTGGAAAAAACAGGTTTCCATAAACTCTAGGGACGGTCTCTTAACCCAACAAGTTTATGATGTCACTGTGTGGAAAGGTTTGATTTACAAACACTGTACGTGATGTAACTGCTCAGCCAGTCACTAAAAAGCCTACGATTTGCAATGATGCAATACAAAGGCCATACTGTACTTCTGTGTATGTTCCGGAGACGCTTACAACAGCCCACATCATCTACTGTACAATTAACTGATTTAATCACAATATATACACTACCGTTCAAAAGTTTGGGGTCACCCAGACAATTTTGTGTTTTCCATGAAAAGTCACACTTTTATTTCCCACCATAAGTTGTAAAATGAATAGAAAATATAATCGAGACATTTTTCTGGCCATTTTGAGCATTTAATCGACCCCACAAATGTGATGCTCCAGAAACTCAATCTGCTCAAAGGAAGGTCAGTTTTATAGCTTCTCTAAAGAGCTCAACTGTTTTCAGCTGTGCTAACATGATTGTACAAGGGTTTTCTAATCATCCATTAGCCTTCGGCGGCAATGAGCAAACACATTGTACCATTAGAACACTGGAGTGAGAGTTGCTGGAAATGGGCCTCTATACACCTATGGAGATATTGCACCAAAAACCAGCTAGAATAGTCATTTAGCACATTAGCAATGTATAGAGTGGATTTCTGATTAGTTTAAAGTGATCTTCATTGAAAAGAACAGTGCTTTTCTTTCAAAAATAAGGACATTTCAAAGTGACCCCAAACTTTTGAACAGTAGTGTAGAACGTTCTTACTTTTGTCAGACAGTGCTTTAAATGTGACGGCATGCTGTGACTTTCTACATGGGTTTGTAGTTGTTACTTCAGTATACTAATCACATGGTATCAATTACTAGCGATATAAATTATTCACTCGTCATTAGGGTGCACTTTTATGGAATCAATTTTGTGCCAAAATGTTCATACAATACTTTTGAAATATCAAACAAAAACGACAAATCAAAATACAAAAAAAAGAAAAAAAAAAGTCAATTTTTTTTAGACTGGCAAACAAATTATTCGTGTAATCGTGCAAAATATCAGTCTATTACTCTTCAGAAACCTTTTATTTTTGTTCCGCGTCTTTCTCAGTTTTGTTTGACGTAATTTATTTTGGTTGCGATTCCAGCTTTCTCGTTTGCGCTCCCTGACTTTTTGCTTGCAGTTTTGGCACAAACTTCACGTGTGGGCGGGCTGTCCAGGAATGCATTCCCATTGGCTAACTTGTGTTTGACTGACAGCTACGCTCAGCCATTCCCTACTCGGATTCTGGCGGACTGTTTGACGAGTGACCGATCCATTGACGGTAAGGATCGAGTGGACTTCAGTGGCGACTATGATATTGAATTTACACTTTGTTGAATTAATTCAATATCATAGTCGCCACTGAAGTCCACTCGATCCTTGTGCACCGTCAATGGATCGGCCACTCATCAAACAGTCCGCCAGAATCCGAGTAGGGAATGGCTGAGCGTAGCTGTCAGTCAAGCACAAGTTAGCCAATGGGAATGCATTCCTGGACAGCCCACCCACACGTGAAGTTTGTGCCAAAACTGCAAGCAAAAAGTCCGGGAGCGCAAACGAGAAAGCTGGAATCGCAACCAAAATAAATTACGTCAAACAAAACCGAGAAAGACGCAGAACAAAAATAAAAGGTTTCTGAAGAGTAATAGACTGATATTTTGCACGATTACACGAATAATTTGTTTGCCAGTCTAAAAAAAATTGACTTTTTTTTTCTTTTTTTTGTATTTTGATTTGTCGTTTTTGTTTGATATTTCATGAACATTTTGGCAAAAAACTGATTCCATACACTTTGCAAAAATGTTGCTTTTAAATTATTTTCTCTATTATCAAGAGGTTGTCTGATTGTATCCCGATGATGCCAAGCTGTATGGCCTTTCTCTCTGTTTTGTCTCCTTTCTTGTTCTTTTTTTAAACGATCATTTTTGACAAAGTTGAAATCTTTGCTATTAAATTTACTGAGAACTTTTCAGCAATTTTTTTCCCCCTCATTAACATTAACCTTGTAGCTCTAGTGCAGTGTAAAACTAGAAAAACAAACTTTGGACACCGTAAATGTCAATCATTTCCATTTAGGGGGGAATTACGCAAATTTCCACTGGACCAAGGTGCAAAAACTAGATTGAAAATGAGCTTCATGATAACTCTGCTAAAAAGTATAATGAACTCTTGGCTTTGTGGTGTCTTCCTCTGACCAGAAGCTGCTCCAACGGGTGAGCAAAGCAATTAGGGTTAATAACGGATCATGGATAAGGGCAGCTGAGCGGTGGTCCCGTGGCCCTTTAGTCATGAACGTTGCCATATTTTGTCACCTGATCCCAGACATGCAAACCAGCACTGACATTTAATCTCTAAGCTCGTGAGAAATGGACAAAGATCAATTTGTGGTGGCAAATCACCTGACCCCATGGCCCATGTCGGCACATTTTGGAGCGGAGTTGATAAATGTGCAGAGACATCTTATTTGAAAAGCATCAACTAAAAGATTTGAAGGAATTGCAATCATTTTAAATATGTGTTGCAGTCTAGAAGGGATGTTCAGCAAGCATTGTCATATTATGCAAAATTGCACGAGAAGCACAAATAATAATTTTTTTTTTTTTTTTAAAGGAAAAAAAAAGTGTTCTTGCTTATTGCCCTTTTACAGAAGCTGGTAAATCATCCTTGACAAAAGCCTGGCATGGCAAATAGTGTTCTCATAAAGAGCAGATGTGTTTCTAATGAACTGGCCGCGCTCTCATCAATAATTTACCACTTTTCCACCTGCACAGGCTTGAGACCAGAAAAGAGGAATTCTCTAATACTAGAGAAGAATTTTAACACTGGAATGTCTTTGGCTTTACATTGGAAGGGGTTTGGATTCGGTTAATGCTTTAGCAAATTAAAATGCCTTTGATTCAGGTTTTTTTTTTTTTTTTGTCATTTATTTCTGTTGAAAATACATTAGTAGACGTGAAACCACACCAAGGTTGATATATGGTCCTTTTTATACGAAACACCACCATTAAAACCAGAGAAAATAAAACACCTTGTGACGAATGAATATTTGATCTGTTAGTTGAAAGAACTATTAATGCAAAGGCAAGCTCAATTGCTGGAGGTGTTATGCTACAGAAATGATAATCGCACTGTGTGAGTCACTGTGATTTTCCTAGGATGATGTTAATGAATGGATGTAAATTTAGCTAATGACTAAATACAGCTACGGGCTAAACAGTAGGAAGCATTGCCGCCTCACAGTTCCAGGGTCACCGGTTCAATCCTGCGCGATCGATATGGCAGGTCGAATGGCGACTCTAAACTGCCCCTAGGTGTGAATGTGGTGTTCCAGGTTGTATTCCTGGCTCACATTCAGCGTTCCCGGGAGAGGCTCCAGATCCACCATGACCCTGACCAGGATAAAGCGCTTAGTGATGACAGGGAAAAATGGCTTATATAATAAGCTCTGCTCTGTCAATCCTTACACCCCTTGGAGCTGGAAATTTTGCCATATTTTTTGAATCGGTGGGGGGGGGTAAAAAAAATCCTGGTGTATCCTACAACAAGACAACAGTCCAAAATAAGCAGTCCTGAAAAGATGTCATTTATAGCATATTAAGTGGAATAAAAATTCTCGAACAGATTTAATTTTTTTCATGATTAATATCATAACATACAGTATGCTAAAACTCGACACCATGCATTTTGTCTCAAGGGTGTACAAACCTTTGCAGTCAGAAGTAATTATAAATTTTGGGACAAGAATTTTTTTGGCCATGTCATGTCGCTGTTAAGGTCGATCTTCTACCACCAGGGGGTGTAATGAAAGTTACTTGAAAAGGTATTACCTCGAAGAAGGAATTTTCTTCACTGCACCTGACTTCTTTATTTGTAAGACAATTACGCTCAGTGGAATTAAGCAGCATGAGCAGAAGAAACACTCGAGCATGGCGTAGACCCAATTCAGTCCAATTATCTCTGCAGGAGTCACTAACAAAAGAGGGATTCTTATGAAGAGATCATTTAATTTCAAAATCTAATCTTATTGCTGAGTCCATTTTCATATTTCAGTCACCTCAGTGTGACATAGTCTCCATTACATGCCATAGATATAATCATTTATGTTAACGTTAACCAGCGTCATGTTTAAGCAGAGTCTGTGATGGTATGTCAACATCATAATTGGATCATTGGGCAACGTTAAAGGAGCTGCAGGAATATCTTGGAAGTGTTGAGCATTTCTTTCATGTGACAGCAATAAAGGACAGCTAGATGGAAGGGACACCACGAGCTGGCCTAGTGGTTAACGTGCCCACCTCTCAAGCAGGAGATCTACTCATGATTAGGTCATACCAAAGACCATCATAAGAAATGGTACCTACTGCCATCTGGCAAGGCATGCTGTAAAATGCAAGTAGGGAGTCAAACTCTCGCAGTTACCAGAGGACTAGCCCCCTGCTGTATAGGTGAGAGGCCGAGGGGTATAGAAACGGAGATTGGTGCTGCACCCATGCACCTCAAAGAGCTGGTTAATACTGGGACAGGAGACTGCCTGGGAAGACCAGATCCTGGCATGGAAGGGACTTTGAGATGGAAGTGATCTGATGAGACCAATGTAGAACTTTATGACTGTTTTTCTAAAAGGTATATTTGATGTACAAACAAGACGGCTTATCACCTTTTGAGCATGGTGAAGCATGGTGGTGGCAGCATCATACTATGGAGCAGCTTCTTTAAGTTAAGATAGAGGGAGACAAAGTAGCTAGCTCCAAACACAATACAATAATCTTTATTAGGTTCCCAAAATGGGGTCTTCATACCTAATTTACAAGTGCTGTAAAAGCATCCATCCATCCATTATCTGTAGCCACTTATCCTGTACAGGGTCACAGGCAAGCTGGAGCCTATCCCAGCTGACTATGGGCGAGAGGCAGGGTACACCCTGGACAAGTCGCCAGGTCATTGCAGGGCTGCTGTAAAAACAAATAATTACAAATAATATAAAAATAAATAGGGCGGCACGGTGGTGTATTGGTTAGCGCTGTCGCCTCACAGCAAGAAGGTCCGGGTTCGAGCCCTGTGGCCGGCGAGGGCCTTTCTGTGCGGAGTTTGCATGTTCTCCCCGTGTCCGCGTGGGTTTCTTCCGGGTGCTCCGGTTTCCCCCACAGTCCAAAGACATGCAGGTTAGGTTAACTGGTGACTCTAAATTGACCGTAGGTGTGAATGTGAGTGTGAATGGTTGTGTGTCTATGTGTCAGCCCTGTGATGACCTGGCGACTTGTCCAGGGTGTACCCCGCCTTTCACCCGTAGTCAGCTGGGATAGGCTCCAGCTTGCCTGCGACCCTGTAGAAGGATAAAGCGGCTAGAGATAATGAGATGAGATGAGATAAAAATAAATGAAAAACTATTCTCAGGAAATAGATCGAAAAGAGTTATCAGAACCGAATAAGAGTACGATTTACAAACGTTATCGTCAAACTTAACAGAACTGTGTGTGCAACCACCTCTCAAAATAATGCAACTTTAAGTTATGTTTAAAAATGGATACTGATAGAGACTTTGGAATTGCCTCAGGGAGTGAGATCCAGACAGAGACCCCTCTATAAAGAAACGAGCTCTACGTCTTGGCAGTACGATACTTAGGGATATTCAGGTTGTTACTATTCCTAGTATTATGTTGATGCATACTGGAACATTTCCTGAACAAGCTCGTAAGATAATTAGGGGCAAGGTTATTCATGCATAAGTACATTAGTACGGTGTCTCTTATGGCTAACAAATCAGACACAGGCAAAAGCTTCAGTTCCTTAAGATTAGGTGTTATGTGATCATATTTGCACTGCCCAGATAGAATTCGGGCAGCAAAATTCTGGACTAACTGTAACTTATGAATATTTGAATTGCTGGTACCTGACCAGACAGTAGAACAGTAAAAAAGCTTAGTAAAAATTAAAGAGTTAATGAATGTAAAAAGTGTCTGTTGATCAAAAAAGTGACAGATCCTATTTATCATTACTAGTTTGCTTATTAAATCTGTGGCTAGAGTCCTGATACGTTCATCGAACAACAAGTTCTTATCAACTACAACTATATCGCCGGGGTCTCTAACTCAGTGAACGACGAGTAGCTCCTTCCCCAGGAACGTCACTGGCGGAATAGGCGTCTGACTAAGTATCTTGCTTGATCCAAACACACAGAACTTGGTCTTGTCAGGATTAATCAGCAAACTGTTCTCACAACACAAAGCAGCCACCCGCAATAGATCTTGCTTGAGATCATTAAGCCTTCCGTTGAGCTCTTTTTCAGAGAATGAGACATAAAGCTTGATATCGTCGACATACGACTCAACATTGCATGTCTTGCAAACTGATGGTTTGCAATACCAATCTATTTTGGCACTAAACCTATAGGCCTCTGTTAGACAGCTGAAGCATGATAGCAAATTCAAGTCAACAAAGACATGGCTTCAGGAGAAGTATATCTCATCTCATCTCATTATCTCTAACCGCTTTATCCTGTTCTACAGGGTCGCAGGCAAGCTGGAGCCTATCCCAGCTGACTACGGGCGAAAGGCGGGGTACACCCTGGACAAGTCGCCAGGTCATCACAGGGCCGACACATAGACACAGACAACCATTCACACTCACATTCACACCTACGGTCAATTTAGAGTCACCAGTTAACCTAACCTGCATGTCTTTGGACTGTGGGGGAAACCGGAGCACCCGGAGGAAACCCACGCGGACACGGGGAGAACATGCAAACTCCACACAGAAAGGCCCTCGCCGGCCACGGGGCTCAAACCCGGACCTTCTTGCTGTGAGGCGACAGCGCTAACCACTACACCACCGTGCCGCCCGGAGAAGTATATCAACATTGAAAAAATGTGGAATGACTTCAAGAGGGCTATGCACTAGAGATCGCCTCAACGGAGCACTTTTGCAAGGAAGTGTAGGATAAAATTTCCAGATCAAGATGCTAAATTGGTACATGTCTACCCCAAAAGCCTGAGTGCTGTATTATAAGCAAAATGTGCTTTCAGAAAGTATTAGGTCAGGGGTGTGGACATGTACGTAACCAGGCCATTGAATGTTTTTTCTATTTGTTTTATACTTGAATTTTGTTGGCTGCTATATCAGATTAAAGGTGGGAAAAGATCTGATGATTTATCCTGGTTGAATTTTGTAAAATCATAAAACCCTGCAATTTTAAAAGGGGTGCGTAGACTTTTTTATAGAAAAGATCATTATTAGAACAACACTGGGGCGGCATGGCGGTGTATTGGTTAGCACTGTAGTGGTTAGATTTTCCATTCAACTGCACAAGTGAGAACGCAAATAAACCTTCAGTAGTCTAACATTAGAACGAAAACACAGGCCCCCAGAATTAGGTTCTGAGGGCCTTTCTGTGTGGAGTTTGCATGTTCACCCCATGTATGCGTGGGTTTCCTCCAGGTGCTCAAAGACATGCAGGTTAGGCTAATTGGTGGCTCTAAATTGACCGTAGGCGTGAATGTGATAGTGAATGGTTGTTTGTTTCTATGTGTCAGCCTTGTGATGACCTGGCAACTTGTCCAGGATGTACCCCACCTCTTGTCCATAGTCAGCTGGGATAGGCTCCAGCTTGCTGGCGATCCTGCACAGGATAAGCGGTTATGGATAATGGATGGATAATGGGGGCCTTTCTGTGTGGAGTTTGCATGTTCTCCCCGTGTCTGGGTGGGTTTCCTCCAGATGCTCCAGTTTCCTCCCACATGTGGATTAGGTTGATTGGCTACTCTAAAATTGCCCATTGGTGTGTATGTGTAACCCCCACCAGATGAGGGTTTGGGTCCCTCTGGTGTGCTATAGATAGTTTTCACATGACGTCACAGAGTCGGGGATTCCCTGGTGGCGGCCATCTTGGAGGGCTAGCTTCCCGTACGGGTCACTGAGCACACATTGTAGCGCGCGAGTTACATTCATTTATATATTATTTACATTTATAGTTACATTACTACTATTTAAAGCTAGCAATGATGCACACCTGTTGTATTCACGGCTGTCGTAATAGGTCAGATGATGAAGTCAAGCGGAGCTTTTATGGAATTCCCACTGTACGGGAGCACGAAGGCGAGCAAACAAACTCAGCATACAAAGGAGAAATCTATGGCTTGCGAGAATCAACCGCAAGGATTATCAGCCTTCCAAACACAGCAAAGTCTGCTCCGATCATTTTATAAGTGGTAAGTTGTTTAAATAAACAATCAATTGTGTTTAAGTTTGTTTTTGGAAACCAAAACATCATGTGAACAATCTCTGGAGAATGCCTAACTGGAACCGCTGAGTGTACGTTTACATTGTAATGGACACTTAATATCGCTCGTTTGTCATGTTTCTATTTGAAACTTGTCACTTCACTCACACAAGGGTCATTTTTCAAAAACATTTCAGGTCTATTCTGTATGATTTAATTTGTGTTTGGGATGCAAACAGCGCGCCTTTTGGCGGATGCCGCCTGAATCGCGCAGATCTGGGGTTTTTTTAGGGGGGGCGTTGGAGTGTCTGATTATAATTTCAAAGTAAATTCTGTATTAAAATTACTAAATAAGCAAATCCGTTACAGTCCATGAAACAGGAAGTATAAGGATAAGAAAAAAACAGTTTAAATCGGGAAGCTGCGCACATTTGCGCAGCCCGAGCGGTGTGCAGGACTGCGCAAATGTGCGCAGCTTCCCGATTTAAACTGTTTTTTTCTCATCCTTATACTTCCTGTTTCATGGACTGTAACGGACTTGCTTATTTAGTAATCTTAATACAGAATTTACTTTGAAATTACAATCAGACACTCCAACGCCCCCCCTAAAAAACCCGGATCTGCGCGATTCAGGCGGCATCCGCCAAAAGGCGTGCTGTGAATATATAAAGTTGTATATATCAGACAGCCTTTAAAGTTTGATGAAGTCAGTTTCAGGCTTTGGCAGTTTCAGGCTTTGGCAGCCCTGCATAGTCACTTGAAAATGCATCTTTGTCCACTTCGTAGGGGTCAATTCCTCCAATCAAGGCCAGTTTGGCTGCATACCGTTGTCGTGAGATGTCGTCTAATGTATCTATATACTTCTGTTTGCTTGATTTTGCCGACATTGATCTTTATTTTAGAAAACTGACTATACAACTTCATAAATTCGTCCGAGATAACGTAGCCGGTAGTGGCGATGGTCCGTTTTGTTTGCCCTCCAAGATGGCAGCTGGGGGGCGTTCCCCGGAATGCCGTGACGTCAGTGAAAACTATCTATAATCACCCAAGAGAATTCAGAGAAGCTAGTTGATAGCTTCCTGGATTGCCGACCCTCAACTGTGAGGGACAGCAACAAACAGACAAAGGACAAACTTAGGCTACATCCACACGACAACGGCAACGAGATGTTATTTAAAAAAATATCGCGTCCACATGGGCAACGATCAGTAAAATATCAGGTCCATATGGCAACGCAACGCTTGCTGAAAACGATGCATTACACATGCCACACCTCTAGGGGCGCTGTAAGACGGTCCCTTCGGAGACACCAGAACAATAGAAGAAGTAAGGACGCATGCGCATAAACTATTATGCGCGAGACTTCATATTAGCCACAAAGTCAGAAAAATCTGTTCGTAAAATTACATTATAATGACCAAATACAATGAAAAGTATTTTTCCAGTCTCACCTGTGAAAGGTAATCCCATGTGATCTCGTTTGGACGGTAAACCTGTTGGTACAGTTAAACGCAGCACATGAATGAGGCATCTTTATTCTCCGCTTTGACCCATCCAATATGGCGGCGAGGATGATGTATGATTCTATGCGGAAGGCGGTGTCTTTAATGGTCCGGAATAAATTGAATGCTACACGTTGATGGATTAATTTGTTCTTCTACGCCCTTTTTGAGGAATGTATTGTAGGACTTAAACCAACATCTGAAGAGGTGAGCTTGCTCCTTTTTTTCCCTATTTTTGCTGGCGGGATTGACTCTGCCCTAAGGGCTATTCTCTCTCTCTCTCTCTCTCTCTCTCACTTTGCACCATTACACAATAAATATTCACAGTGAAAATAATTTGTAAGCGCGTTTCATGAACCAAGTTATAGGATTTGTTGACAACTCACATCAAGTTCGTTACACTTCTACCCGGCGTGAAGCACTGACAGTCATGTGGTTGTGACGTCATCGTAAACAAATCTGTTCTACTCATCCAGACGACTTCGCAACAGCAACGTTGCCAGATCTTTCCATTCTGGGACCCGTTCTCAAAAGATTACGTTTTGGGACACCCAAAACGCCAGTGCCGTATGGACGCCAGGCCTAAACGATAAACAACTGTATCGGATTCACCTGAATCCGTTGCCGTGTGGACAGGGCCTTAGTGTTTAAATTACAGCTGGAACTCCTGTCTGACCAATCGGAACAGCGCTGTGGTGGATTTTTACCCATCATCACATCCATCATTGAAATCTGTGTCAACAAGTTCTTCCGAACATGAAACCTTGACAGTGTATTTGCCTCGTTCTTGACGTTGCCTTTGAACAACACAAGTTTACCCCAAATGTCTGTGAAGGTTCTCAGTCATCCAGGTCATTGTAATTGACATGATGGCAGAGAGAGTCAACGACCCACAGATCAACCTCATGACCCTCTAGGCTGCTAACACCATTCACACCTGGCCTCCAGCAACTCTAACCCCGACAGGATGACTGAGGCTACATCCACACGACAACGGCAGCGAGATTTTTTTTTTAGCGGGTAAAAAAAATATCGCATCCACATGGGCAACGGATCAGTAAAATATCAGGTACATATGGCAACGCAACGCTTGCTGAAAACGATGCAATACACATGCCACACCTCTACGTGCGCTGTAAGACGGTCCCATCGGAGACACCAGAACAATAGAAGAAGTAGGACGCATGCGCATAAACCCCTTCCTCTACCCGGCGTGAAGCACTCACAGGAACAAACACACAACAACAAGAAGAAGATGGCTGTACATTTTGCTTCAATAATGCGAATAAACTTAGCAGCGACTGCAGCACTGAAACTACTACTACTCTGGGGTCCGCCATTGTTGCTGTTGTTGTTACGAATGATGCGTGCGAGAGTGCTGCTTGTTCTAGTCATGTGGTTGTGACGTCATCGTAAACAAATCCGTTCTACTCATCCAGACGACTTCGCAATAGCGCCGTTGCCAGATTTTTCCACTCTGGAACCCGTTCTCAAAAAATATCGTTTTGGGGCACCCAAAACGCCGGTGCCGTGTGGACGCCAGGCCGAAACGATAAAAAATTTTATCGGATTCACCTGAATCCGTTGCCGTGTGGACAGGGCTTGAGAGGGTCAATGACCCATGTGACCTCAACAACTCTCCTTAGGGTTGCTTTTGGTCCACTAAAGGATAAATACCTGGAACACCCCACTAATCAAACAGAATTGAAGAAGCCTTTCGGATGAGAGGTGAAACGTCTTCAAGGATTTTCAGCATGTCCAGTTGCCTTCTTTAGCACCTACGGTATGGGTTACCCCAAACCTCTACAATTCAATAATAAGTTTAAAATGATACAAAAAAGTCAAATCAAGGTAGAGGCAATTGTCAAATGGGCAGCACGGTGGTGTAGTGGTTAGCACTGTTCTGGCTCTGGGTTCAAGCCCAATGGCCAACGGGGGCCTTTCTGTGCGGAGTTTGCATGTTCTCCCCGTGTCTGCGTGGGTTTCCTCCGGGTGCTCCGGTTTCCCCCACAGTCCAAAGACATGCAGTTAGGTTAACACAGGGCAGCCTTGGGCTGAAGGGCCTTTGAGCAAAGTACCTAACCCCTGACTGCTCCCCGGGCGCTGTAGTATGGCTGCCCACTGCTCTGTGTGTGTGTGTTGCCCCTTTTCCACCAAAGCAGTTCCAGGGCTGGTTCGGGGCCAGTGCTTAGTTTGGAACCAGGTTTTCTGTTTCCCCTGACAAAGAACTGGCTCTGGGGCCAGAAAAACCGGTTCCAGGCTAGCACCAACTCTCTGCTGGGCCAGAGGAAAGAACCGCTTACGTCAGCGGGGGGGGCGGAGTTGTTAAGACCAACAACAATAACAAGACCGCGAAAGATCGCCATTTTTAAGCGACGAGAAGCAGCAGCTGTACAAACGCGAAGTCATCCATTATTATTATTGTTGTTGCCGCTGCTGCTTCTTCCGTGTTGTTTTTGCTTTGATATTCGCGCCAAGGTTTATGCAAACGTAGCGCCGTAACTTCCTCATACAGCGACGTAATGACATATACAGCGACTTAATGACGTGGCTTCCCTTAGCACCGCGAGCGATGGAAAAGCAAACTGGTTCTCAGCTGGCTCGCAAGTTGAACGAGTTGTGAACCAGCACCAGCACTGGCCCCGAACCAGCCCTGGAACTGATTTGGTGGAAAAGGGGTGTGTGTGTGTTCACTGCTTCAGATGGGTTAAATACAGAGGATGAATTTCACTGTTTGACAAATAAAGGCTTCTTCTTCAAATCAGTGCTTATTGTGAGGCCTATCCTAATCCTTTAAATACCTTTATTACATTTCTGTTTCATGGAAACCAGTAGATAAACAAATACAAATATGAATCTCCTTGCAGGTTTTTAATAGCAACAACACTGAATCAGATTTTTACTGCTTTGTGGGGTTTTTTTCTTCTCGCCTTTGCAGAGATGCAAAGAGACAAAATCAAATGTCAAGGCTTCTCTAATCATGATATCTCCTCTCGTGATATTTTCCACTCAACTGCACAAGTGAGAAAGCAAATAAACCTTCAGTAGTCTAACATTAGAACGAAAACACATTATTAAACAGGTAGGTAATGAGAGGCCTGACGATGGCAGTAATAACTCTGAGCAGGCCTGCAGAATGAGGACGAGTGGCCATAATGAGAACACGTTTGCTTATTTATCCTGGAGATAAATCGGCGTTTACTAGCTCAGCCTGGTCTTTTAAAAGAAGCAATCATATACAGTCATCTCCTGCATTTATTTATTTTTTTAAAAGGCAGAATTTTCTCATTAATCTGTTCTGACTGGCTGTTTCTCGAAGCTAGGCTCGACAGTACTGCTGACTGCAACACAAATCACACGTTTATATATTAATACACTCCTTCTTGTTTGGCAGAAGCTGAATGGGATTTTAAAAACGTTTGTAATTGTTGACATGTTTATTTCATAATCTTGGAAGGAGTTTCCCGTGTCGCTGCTTTTGTAACACACGGGTAAAGCTGTAACTTTCAGTTTTCTGACATGTGATAGTCTTCAGGATGGACGGTTCGGTGGTTTCTCAGTCACGTGGATAACAGTAAGTGACGTCATTCTTTAATAAATTTGAAAAAAAAAAATTATTGTTCGAAAATTGATGTTGTATAAGAGGAATATAAAACATTCCTGGACATGCTCTATTTAGAAAATTGTAGTGGTTAGCGCTGTCGCCTCACAGCAAGAAGGTCCTGGGTTCGAGCCCCCTGGCCGGCGAGGGCCTTTCTGTGCGGAGTTTGCATGTTCTCCCCGTGTCCGTGTGGGTTTCCTCCGGGTGCTCCGGTTTCCCCCACAGTCCAAAGACATACAGGTTAGGTTAACTGGTGACTCTAAATTGAGCGTAGGTGTGAATGTGAGTGTGAATGGTTGTCTGTGTCTATGTGTCAGCCCTGTGATGACCTGGCGACTTGTCCAGGGTGTACCCCGCCTTTCACCCGTAGTCAGATGGGATAGGCTCCAGCTTGCCTGCAACCCTGCACAGGATAAGCAGTTATAGATAATGGATGGATGGATATTTATTACATTATACTGTCCCAAAGCAACATTTTTCATTCTTTGGATAGTTTTCCTGCATAGATTTTATTTTTCAATTTGTACATTGAGCAATGAGCACCGAGTCCCAGAAATCTTCCTTTCTACAGAATATATAGGAAAGAAAATAATTTCCAAGGAAAGGTAGCGCTCCAGGAACAGCATGATCACTGGCCTAGAGTTTAGTGATGCATTAGCAGAAGCCTCCAGCTAGGAAATACATGGGTAAGGAGGAAAAGGTAGGTGTTTCCTTTTTGTTTTTTCACAACCAGGATTCAGCAGCATTGCAGAGACCTGCCTTTGAAGTGTGCTGCGCTTTATCCTGTAGAGAGTTGTATTTGTGTGTGTGTGTGTGTGTGTGCTAGTAATAAAATAAGAATAGAGCTCACTTTTAAAGGATGGCATCCATAAGCAAAAATAATTACACCTCCCTCCCACCCAAGTCAGTGACATTTTCAGAATTTCTGACATGATGTAGAAACATGTATACATAATTGAATTATAGCCTGGGTGATGGAAAATGAGCCCACTGATTCCATGCATTATCTTACACTAATGCACAGAGTGTGTGGAGTCATTACTGTTATTCAGCAAATGGCTCTGCACCTTGTTGCAGTGTTTGATAATAAGGGCGTAGTAACCACCGAGAGACACTAAACGGCTCGGTGCAAATGGACTAAAACAATAAGCGTGCAATTTTGAGGTACTCTCTGAGTGCCTCTCAAAATTATTGCTAACAAGGCGCTGAGTAGTGAGCGATAGTGCAATGACATCTTCCTTTCTTTTGCTTACAGAAAATCTTAACAAAACTGGGCTTTGTTCAGCATCTGAATATGGTAAGGTATGTATTTAAATCTATGAGTATGGGTCTACAGTCTGGACTAGAAAGAAATCAGCCCCAGCTTCTTCTTTGTACCATTCAACAATTCTGTGTTTTTTAATGACCATTAGTGGCGCTGTTGAGCTTGGTTCTACAAAAGTCCAAAAACAACCCATCCATCCATCCATCCATCCATCCATCCATTATCTGTAACCGCTTATCCTGTGCAGGGTCGCGGGCAAGCTGGAGCCTATCCCAGCTGACTATGGGTGAAAGGCGGGGTACACCCTGGACAAGTCGCCAGGTCATCACAGGGCTGACACATATGGCCCTTTTCCACTACCCTTTTTCAGCTCACTTCAGCTCGCTTCAGCTCACTTCAGCCCGACACGGCTCACGTTTCGACTACCAAAGAACAGCACGACTCAGCTCGCTTCAGCCCTGCTTAGCCCCTAAAACTCGCACCGTTTTGGAGTGGGGCTGAAGCGAGCCGAGTGAGGCTGGGGGCGTGAGCAGACACTCCCCTGTGCACTGATTGGTGAGGAGGAGTGTCCTCACATGCCCACACACGCCCCGCGAGCACGCTGGGATCTGTAAACACCGTAAACCCGGAAGAAGGAGAATTACGAATTACGAGAATTTCTGAAGCCTTATGCGCCTCGCCTCATCTATACGCTCTTGCCAGTATCTGTTGGCGTTGTCGGTGACAACAAGCCACAGAACCAAGACCAGCAACACTAACGACTCCATGTCCTCCATGTTTATTGTTTACTATTCGGGTCGTGAGACTACCGCTTAAAAGCTCACTGATGTCACTGTTTGCGCTGCTTAACGACATCACGTGACGTCCACCCACTTTCGCTAACTCCACCCAATGTGTCCACCCACTTCCAGCCAGCACGGTTCAGCGCGGTTGTAGTCGAAATGCAACTCCAACAGCCCCACTCAGCTCGACTCAGCCCAACTCAGCACGGCACGGCTCAGCCCGACTCAGCCACGTTTGTAGTGGAAAAGCGGCAATAGAGACAGACAACCATTCACACTCACATTCACACCTACGCTCAATTTAGAGTCACCAGTTAACCTAACCTGCATGCCTTTGGACTGTGGGGGAAACCGGAGCACCCGGAGGAAACCCACGCGGACACGGGGAGAACATGCAAACTCCACACAGAAAGGCCCCCATAGGCTGCTGGGCTTGAACCCAGAACCTTCTTGCTGTGAGGCGACAGTGCTAACCACTACACCACTGTGCCGCCCCCCAAAAAATAACTCGCTTTAAGATATTCCTTAAATGGAAACAATCTGACATAGATACATCAAATGAAGCCAGTCATGATTTCAATAAGGATTCTAGTAGGCAGCACGGTGGTGTAGTGGTTAGCACTGTCGCCTCGCAGCAAGAAGGTTCTGGGTTCGTGCCCAATGGCTGACGGGAGCCTTTCTGTGCGGAGTTTGCATGTTCTCCTCGTGTCTGTGTGGGTTTCTTCCGGGTGCTCCGTTTTCCCCCACAGTTCAAAGACATGTGGTTAGGTTAACATAGGGCAGCCATGGCCTGAGGTTGGGCTGAAGTGCCCTTCAGCAAGACACCTAACCAACAACTGCTCCCCAGGCACTGTAGCATAGCTGCCCACTGCTCTGGGTATGTGTGTGTATGGGTGTTTTCACTGCTTCAGATGGGTTAAATGCGGAGGTTAAATTTCACTCTGTGCTTGAGTGTACATGTGACAAATAAAGGCTTCTTGGCTTGGCTTGGTTAGTGACAACCTGATTTCATACTGAAACATTCACAGATGGGCGGCACGGTGGTGTAGTGGTTAGTGCTGTCGCCTCACAGCAAGAAGGTCCTGGGTTCGAGCCCCGGGGCCGGCGAGGGGCTTTCTGTGCGGAGTTTGCATGTTCTCCCCGTGTCCGTGTGGGTTTCCTCTGGGTGCTCCGGTTTCCCCCACAGTCCAAAGACATGCAGGTTAGGTTAACTGGTGACTCTAAATTGAGCGTAGGTGTGAATGTGAGTGTGAATGGTTGTCTGTGTCTATGTGTCAGCCCTGTGATGACCTGGCGACTTGTCCAGGGTGTACCCCGCCTTTCGCCCGTAGTCAGCCGGGATAGGCTCCAGCTTGCCTGTGACCCTGTAATGAGATGAGACATTCACAGATCTGTGTAGCACGTGATGCAATCTGCTCAACTGAACCTGTCTAAGTGTAGAATGCTCCCTTGTCTTCTGGACACTCGAATAGTAAGCAAGAAGATCGAACAAGAAGAATGCAGATGATAAACAGGTGTCGAGTAGGAAGGAAAGGGAACCTTGAGCAAATCAGTTCAGAGGCTTTGGATAAATGACAAAATGTTTTCAAGCTTATCACACACAGTTGGTCACCTTGACAGAATGCTAGGAAACTGTCCAACTAGCCTGGATGACTGAAACTGATTGTGTGCCATCAATATCCAGAGTTACACAGAACACCGGACTGTACTCACCATCTCTCCTGTTGAGTTTGGCGTAGCCGGGTCCATGGCTGTTGGACAGCTGAGATGAACTCCTGAAGGCTGACTGTGGGAGATTGGACACCAGTGGACTGTCACAGCCATCTAAGAGATGAAATTAAAATATATTCATACACAATGAGTACACGATAACAATTTTATTGTGTAGGGTGTTCAAGAATGGCATTTGAACAAAAGAACAATCGTTTTACAGAATTTCACCAAAAAGCCACAAGGAATAACTTGCTTATTAAGCTTCATGAAAATTCTATTTTAATCTGGGATACTATTTTACTCCATGACCCACAATGCCATTAGACTACCTGCTGAGAGTGGTGCCAGTGGGATTAATTCTGCATCTGACTAGAGGTCCTTACTCATAATTCCCAACCTTTGAGCAGGAAAACCAAAAAGAAATAAAAATATAACCATAGACAACTTGTTTGAGGGTGATATTTTACTTTAATGGCAGTTTCTCAATATTTGACCCAAACCCAATCATGCAGCCGTCACCCATAGCCGCTTATCCTGTGCAGGGACACAGGCAAGCTGGAGCCTATCCTAGCTGATTATGGGCAAGAGGCGGGGTACACCCTGGACAAGTCACAAGGTCATCGCAGGGCTGACACATAGAGACAAACAACCATTCACACCTACGGTCATATTCGAGCCACCAATTAGCAAGCAAGAAGATACCACACAGACACGGGAAGAACATGCAAATTCCACACAGAAAGGCCCCTGTCGGCCACTGGGCTCGAACCCAGAACCTTTTTGCTGTGAGGCAACAGTGCTAACCACTACACCAGCATGCCGCCCAAACCCAATCACAAAACACTAAACTAGACACACATTTGAAGGGGTAGCTCATAGCGGCCCTGCTTTGATTCCAACATCCATGATTTAGGCAATACTATGTGGTCAGCCGTGCGGTTACACTGGACAATGAAGATTTTGCACTGGAGTCTGTTTTATAAATTTGGAGCTCTTGATCATAAAAATCACCTTAAAATGTATCTATCATGTAGTACTTTGTGGATATAACCTATTTTTTCCCCATCATATCTTAAGTCTACTAGTTAGTGTTGTAGTCAAGACCACCTAAACCGAGACGAAGTCATAACCAAGACCAGAGTGTATCAAGACCAAGACAAGACCAAAAGTTTGAGGGTTTGAGACCAAGTCAAGACCAAGACCAAGGCAGGGTGAGACCGAGTCAAGACCAGGACCAGACCAGTGGGTGTGAATGGGGGTTGGGGAGGGGTGACGGCTGTTAACATCTCATCTCATTATCTCTAGCCGCTTTATCCTTCTACAGGGTCGCAGGCAAGCTGGAGCCTATCCCAGCTGACTACGGGCGAAAGGCGGGGTACACCCTGGACAAGTCGCCAGGTCATCACAGGGCTGACACAGACACAGACAACCATTCACACTCACATTCACACCTACGGTCAATTTAGAGTCCCCAGTTAACCTAACCTGCATGTCTTTGGACTGTGGGGGAAACCGGAGCACCTGGAGGAAACCCACGCGGACACGGGGAGAACATGCAAACTCCACACAGAAGGGCCCTCGCCGGCCCCGGGGCTTGAACCCAGGACCTTCTTGCTGTGAGGCGACAGCGCTAACCACTACACCACCGTGCTGCCCACGGCTGTTAACAGTAACGAAAATTTCAAATTAGCAATGAGTCGCATTATTGGTCCCACTTGAAGCAGGAAGTTTTACATCTAATCACAGTAACGATGTTAACAAATAAATCAGAAAATGCACAGGCAATTTAGTGAAATCCCTACAGTTGTGGTCTTGACCGGTCTTGAAATAAAATCCCGAGTCTCTATGGCTGAGACTGAGACAAGACCGAGTAAAATTGCGGTTGATTCCGAGATGAGACCAAGACCTTCAAAAAGTGGTCTTGAGACCAATCTCAAGTACTACAACACTACTAATAGTATATTGCCCATAAAGTCCAAGCATACCTGGGCATGCACTCAGTGTAGGTGCTATGCAAATGTTGTCTTAGGCACATCTGGGCATGCTTACTCAAGTTACATGCCGGCAGACAGGCTATAAAAGCTGCTCACATTTACTGATGCTGTTTGGACGCATGTTGATGCACATGTTCTTCAGGCAATACCATCGTGAGAATACTTAACAACAGGATCAAATGTCTTCAGGAAGAGTGAATATAGTAGAAATGTCTTGTCAAATGTCACAACAGCTGTGAAACATTCTGTTACATTAGTGGTGGGTATATGCTTGAGGCTCAAAGATGTATCATGACTGCACTTATTGAGAAAGCTCTATTTCAGATGTGACCAAGAAAACCCTGGGCTTCTCACATTTGCTGTGCAACATGTGCAGTCAACCTGAGAGTTTGGCTCAGAGGTACTTGGGAGTCAATCCCATTTGCAGTACCGATAATATGGTGAGAACAGAAGGATTATGTGGTGGATTGTTACTTCTGTCTGACCAATGTATCTGGCTTCTCTACGAAAGAAAAATATGTCTATTGAATACCCAAAATCTACCTTCAGCCATGAGACCAGTGCCACATGATAACAGTTTGCCAGTACTGAAGCCACCAGAATCATGGATGAGACAGATGAAGATGCTATAATGCATGGACCAGATATGGAAAAAGACATTGATCCAGATGTCGAACCTTTTATGTCTGGCTATTCTCATCTGGTAACACAGTCAAAATTAAATGACCTGGTCAGGGACTTCAGTATGTCAAAAGCTGAAGCAGAACTACTTGGTTCAAGAGTGCAAAGATGGGGTTTGCTGTCAACAGGTACACAAATTTCTCTTTCAGAACTGTCAAGAACATCTGACAAACTTCTTTACGCAAGCAGACAACCTCAGTTTCTGCACTGACGTTGATGGATTGTTCGTGGCTTTTGGTTATGTGCATGACCCCCCCAAAACGGCATCTTTTTCTAGATTTCTGAAAGCGGGCAGCACGGTGGTGTAGTGGTTAGCGCTGTCGCCTCACAGCAAGAAGGTCCGGGTTCGAGCCCCGTGGCCGGCGAGGGCCTTTCTGTGCGGAGTTTGCATGTTCTCCCCGTGTCCGCGTGGGTTTCCTCCAGGTGCTCCGGTTTCCCCCACAGTCCAAAGACATGCAGGTTAGGTTAACTGGTGACTCTAAATTGACCGTAGGTGTGAATGTGAGTGTGAATGGTTGTCTGTGTGTCAGCCCTGTGATGACCTGGCGACTTGTCCAGGGTGTACCCCGCCTTTCGCCCGTAGTCAGCTGGGATAGGCTCCAGCTCGCCTGCGACCCTGTAGAACAGGATAAAGCGGCTAGAGATAATGAGATGAGATGAGAAACCTGAAAGCAGTCCTGTAGTACACATGAAAGAAACCTACACAACACAAAACTGTTGTTGAAACACGTACAGTACAACAACTGATCTAAATGTACTGGCACTGGGATAGCTGTGCTAAAGTGGATCTTGATAACTGCTAATGAAAGATAATTGGCAGCAGTTCCAGTGGGCATGATACCCATGTTTTAGCTTCTGTTCAACAAAACAAAACAAAAAAAAATAGGATTTGAGCATGACATCCTACCACATTAACCGACAAACAACTGCACTCATCCTGTTTCGTGAAAACATCCCCATCATTAAAGCAATACCTTCTATACCGTACTTAAAGGCTAATGATGGCTAATTAACACAAATCCCTTTATATAAATAGTGTCTATCTGATCTGTTAAAATGCTATTAATAAGATAATAATGGTAAAAATATTATTAGCTTATCAAACATTGTTAGCATCTATAAAGGACCAGACAAAAATATTATCTAATCAGCCACTTTTTTTTCTTTTATTTTTATATTGTTAGCCACATTAACATTTGGCCACCTACTATTATTCGTATAAATGAGACGATTCAACTATCTGAAACTAGAATAAAATACTTCAGCCCTGTATCTTCGAATGAGTGCACTATATGCTAATCAGCCACCATTAGCTTTTCATTAGCATTATTCACTGAAATGTTACATTAGCATTTTGACAACACAATACAGTATTATTCAGATACTACGGTATGTGATCAAAATGCTAATACCATGCAGCTGATTAGCACACTGCCCCTGGTTTAATGCTAACCAACCCGTTAAAGACACAACAGGGCTAAAATTACAGGGTGAAATATCGCATTATGCCATGAGATGAATAGTTAACTGATAAATGTATAGTGATGACGGTGCATCAAAATGCTAGTGTCGAACCAGATAACTAGTAAAAGCTGATGATAGAAGATTAGTGCAATATCATTGATTTAATGCGAGCTGTTTATTTACAGTCCTCAGCTAACTGAATTACTTATAAATAGTAAGCAATGTGGCGGCACGGTGGCATGGTTAGTGCTGTCGCCTCACAGCAAGAAGGTCCGGGTTCGAGCCCCGTGGCCGGCGAGGGCCTTTCTGTGCGGAGTTTGCATGTTCTCCCCGTGTCCGTGTGGGTTTCCTCCGGGTGCTCCGGTTTCCCCCACAGTCCAAAGACATGCAGGTTAGGTTAACTGGTGACTCTAAATTGACCGTAGGTGTGAATGTGAGTGTGAATGGTTGTCTGTGTCTATGTGTCAGCCCTGTGATGACCTGGCGACTTGTCCAGGGTGTACCCCGCCTTTCACCCGTAGTCAGCTGGGATAGGCTCCAGCTTGCCTGCGACCCTGTAGAACAGGATAAAGCGGCTAGAGATAATGAGATGAGATAATGAGTAAGAAATGTACTTCTGTTTTTTTTTTTTTTCCTGAAGAATCACAGCTATTAAAGCAGGGGTTTTCAAAGTGTAGGAGAGTCAGCCCCCCCTCAGAGAGCAAATAAACAACAGCGCCCCCCCTTACAATTTTTGTTGTTGCTATACTTAATGTTCCATTCGTATTTAAAAAAATGGTTGTTGTACACATTATTTTTTTTCTTTTACACATTTTAAACATCTGTGCTTTTTTAAAACATCTTTTTTTTCACATTTTAAACATCTGTGCTTTTTTTTAAACATCTTGTTTTGCACATTTTAAACATCTCATGGCATCGTTAGCTAGCACCTCTTGGCAGACAACACACTGTGGCAGTGGAGCATCTTCAGATCCAGTCCATGAAAATCCAAACTTTAAATAATCGTGGTCATACTTCTTTTTTTTTTTTTTGCTTGGCCCAGACTCTGTCTCCTCACTCACTGTAGCTTTAGGTACTAAAAATCGATCCATTTTGTGTCTGGCAAAGGCTAGCTGAAGTTCAGTAAATGTCCGCAATAGTAACTTATTCTGGTTTATTTTTCCTCACGTTGCGCCCCCCCAAAGAACTCTGGCGCCCCCTAGGGGAGGCGCGTCCCACACTTTGAAAAGCCCTGCATTAAAGTAATACATTGTGGTTAAAATCAAAGGTGGATAAATTGCTAGTCCGAGTATCTAGGACAAGCATATTACGTATCTGGGATGTCAGTTTTTCATTCACGGTTTCTTTTGAGAAAGAAAACCCATATTGGCTTTAAATGTATCATATCGCAATTTAGGGGCGGCACGGTGGTGTAGTGGTTAGCGCTGTCGCCTCACAGCAAGAAGGTCCGGGTTTGAGCCCCGTGGCCGGCGAGGGCCTTTCTGTGTGGAGTTTGCATGTTCTCCCCGTGTCCGCGTGGGTTTCCTCCAGGTGCTCTGGTTTCCCCCACAGTCCAAAGACATGCAGGTTAGGTTAACTGGTGACTCTAAATTGACCGTAGGTGTGAATGTGAGTGTGAATGGTTGTCTGTGTGTCAGCCCTGTGATGACCTGGCGACTTGTCCAGGGTGTACCCCACCTCTCGCCGGTAGTCAGCTGGGATAGGCTCCAGCTCGCCTGCGACCCTGTAGAACAGGATAAAGCGGCTACAGATAATGAGATGAGATGAGAAACCTGAAAGCCGTCCTGTAGTACACATGAATGAAACCTACACAACACAAAACTGTTGTTGAAACACATACAGTACAACAATTGATCTACGTAAATGTACTGGCACTGGGATAGCTGTGCAAAAGTGGATCTTGATAACTGCTCATGAAAGATAATTGGCGGCAGTTCCAGTGGGCATGATACCCATGTTTTAGCTTCTGTTCAACAACAACAACAACAAAAAAATAGGATTTGAGCATGACATCCTACCACATTAACCGACAAACAACTGCACTCATCCTGTTTCGTGAAAACATCCCCATCATTAAAGCAATACCTTCTATACCGTACTTAAAGGCTAATGATGGCTAATTAACACAAATCCCTTTATATAAATAGTGTCTATCTGATCTGTTAAAATGATATTAATAAGATAATAATGGTAAAAATATTATTAGCTTATCAAACATTGTTAGCATCTATAAAGGACCAGACAAAAATATTATCTAAATCAGCCACTTTTTTTTAAATTTTATTTTTATATTGTTAGCCACATTAACATTTGGCCACCTACTATTATTCGTATAAATGAGACGATTCAACTATCTGAAACTAGAATAAAATACTTCAGCCCTGTATCTTCGAATGAGTGCACTATATGCTAATCAGCCACCATTAGCTTTTCATTAGCATTATTCACTGAAATGTTACATTAGCATTTTGACAACACAATACAGTATTATTCAGATACTACGGTATGTGATCAAAATGCTAATACCATGCAGCTGATTAGCACACTGCCCCTGGTTTAATGCTAACCAACCCGTTAAAGACACAACAGGGCTAAAATTACAGGGTGAAATATCGCATTATGCCATGAGATGAATAGTTAACTGATAAATGTATAGTGATGACGGTGCATCAAAATGCTAGTGTCGAACCAGATAACTAGTAAAAGCTGATGATAGAAGATTAGTGCAATATCATTGATTTAATGCGAGCTGTTTATTTACAGTCCTCAGCTAACTGAATTACTTATAAATAGTAAGCAATGTGACGGCACGGTGGCATGGTTAGTGCTGTCGCCTCACAGCAAGAAGGTCCGGGTTCGAGCCCCGTGGCCGGCAAGGGCCTTTCTGTGCGGAGTTTGCATGTTCTCCCCGTGTCCGCGTGGGTTTCCTCCGGGTGCTCCGGTTTCCCCCACAGTCCAAAGACATGCAGGTTAGGTTAACTGGTGACTCTAAATTGACCGTAGGTGTGAATGTGAGTGTGAATGGTTGTCTGTGTCTATGTGTCAGCCCTGTGATGACCTGGCGACTTGTCCAGGGTGTACCCCGCCTTTCGCCCGTAGTCAGCTGGGATAGGCTCCAGCTTGCCTGCGACCCTGTAGAACAGGATAAAGCGGCTAGAGATAATGAGATGAGATAATGAGTAAGAAATGTACTTCTGGGTTTTTTTTATTTTCCTGAAGAATCACAGCCATTAAAGCAGGGGTTTTCAAAGTGTAGGAGAGTCAGCCCCCCCTCAGAGAGCAAATAAACAACAGCGCCCCCCCTTACAATTTTTGTTGTTGCTATACTTAATGTTCCATTCGTATTTAAAAAAATGGTTGTTGTACACATTTTTATTTTTTTTCTTTTACACATTTTAAACATCTGTGCTTTTTTAAAACATCTTTTTTTTACACATTTTAAACATCTGTGCTTTTTTAAAACATCTTTTTTTTCACATTTTAAACATCTGTGCTTTTTTTTTAAACATCTTGTTTTGCACATTTTAAACATCTCATAGCATCGTTAGCTAGCACCTCTTGGCAGACAACACACTGTGGCAGTGGAGCATCTTCAGATCCAGTCCATGAAAATCCAAACTTTAAATAATCGTGGTCATACTTCTTTTTTTTTTTTTTTTGCTTGGCCCAGACTCTGTCTCCTCACTCACTGTAGCTTTAGGTACTAAAAATCGATCCATTTTGTGTCTGGCAAAGGCTAGCTGAAGTTCAGTAAATGTCCGCAATAGTAACTTATTCTGGTTTATTTTTCCTCACGTTGCGCCCCCCCAAAGAACTCTGGCGCCCCCTAGGGGAGGCGCGTCCCACACTTTGAAAAGCCCTGCATTAAAGTAATACATTGTGGTTAAAATCAAAGGTGGATAAATTGCTAGTCCGAGTATCTAGGACAAGCATATAACGTATCTGGGATGTCAGTTTTTCATTCACGGTTTCTTTTGAGAAAGAAAACCCCATATTGGCTTTAAATGTATCATATCGCAATTTAGGGGCGGCACGGTGGTGTAGTGGTTAGCGCTATCGCCTCACAGCAAGAAGGTCCGGGTTCGAGCCCCGTGGCCGGCGAGGGCCTTTCTGTGCGGGGTTTGCATGTTCTCCCCGTGTCCGCGTGGGTTTCCTCCGGGTGCTCCGGTTTCCCCCACAGTCCAAAGACATGCAGGTTAGGTTAACTGGTGACTCTAAATTGACCGTAGGTGTGAATGTGAGTGTGAATGGTTGTCTGTGTCTATGTGTCAGCCCTGTGATGGCCTGGCGACTTGTCCAGGGTGTACCCCGCCTTTCGCCCGTAGTCAGCTGGGATAGGCTCCAGCTTGCCTGCGACCCTGTAGAACAGGATAAAGCGGCTAGAGATAATGAGATGAGATGAGATGAGATGAGATATCGCAATTGGTGTATCTTCTTCGGTTGTGTAAAGAACCTCAGTGCTTCTAGACTTTTCTGAATCCTGCCTCCTTCTGAACTCCACATACAAACCGAGGACGTGGTTCGGCTTTTGGTAGGAAATTTTCTTTTTCTTTTTTCTTTTTAAATACTAGGTCTATTAATTATATTGAATGCTTGCTAGACATTATTTCCACAATCAGCGCTGGAAGAAACAGCGAGCAAAATACAACACAGTGTAGCACAAACACCGTTATAAAACTCGAATGTGAGCAAAACATGCAGTCGCTCACTGTTTCACTTCACCGAGTAAAAATCAAGACGCTCGAGATCAAATAAAGTCTTTGCGTGCAAGGAGAGAACAGCACAGCTCATAGCTTGCCTTTTTTTTTTTTCGAGGACGCAGACATGATGACATGAGGCTTCATCACCAGAGACATTATCAGGAGAGGATAAAATAAAGATGATGCTTACATAAAGTCGCCCCCTCACAGGGATTCTAGTACTTGCTTATTTTCCACACTCTTTATTAATGCACATGAGCTCATCATTGCTTGTTCGGAGTTACATTTTTAGCTGCTGTCTGGTCCAGTCGGTAAGCATACAGTAATATGCGACTTAGCAAACACTTTTAAAACCAGCTTTTACTTTTATGCTGGGAACAGCTAATAAATAAATATTTATCACCCACCCCTGATAGTGCTAAGCTTCAATAATTAATAAAAGCTAATGGTGGCTAGTTAGTACAATCTCACTGATATCCTGCAAAACGACCCCCTTTTGTCTACTGCTCATTAACACTGGCTCAATTTTTGTCTTTTAATCCAGAGATAACTTCTATAACTCGGGCACTTGGGTGGAAAGGACACCATCATGGTTATTACCGATAAGATAAAATTGATGATCACAATAAAGTTCTTTCGCCAACAGGACTTGTCTTTAAAACCAGGCCAGTTGGTCCCTATGGGGGGGGGACCCCAAAACCAAACCAAACCAAACCAAAAAAAACCCAGTTTCACTCTACAATATCATTAAACGCACAATTACTTTAACAGTCGTTGTTAATCAGAGACAAACAAATAAAAAAAAATCATTATTTCCCAACCATCATGTACTCTATAGTGTTTATTAATTTACATATACAATGGAGCTGTTTCTTCGTTTCGTGACTTATTAAGCAGCAGCCCTAAACCTATAGTGTGAGGCGTCATTAATATAATATAATTAGCTTGTGATGCACATTAGTGTTGTTCCATTACTTAGGCCCATGAGTCAACAGCACAAGGAACCAGCTGTTGTGAAAACTAATACCCATTTCAGAGTTGTGTACCAAATGTAGCGTAGTTGGTGAAGGCTATCTTGCAGACAGTTCCAGATGTGAGCTTTATTCAGATTTTTGAAAAACAAACATACAGAATTGATCTCATCTCATCTCATTATCTCTAGCCGCTTTATCCTGTTCTACAGGGTCGCAGGCGAGCTGGAACCTATCCCAGCTGACTACGGGCGAAAGGCGGGGTACACCCTGGACAAGTCGCCAGGTCATCACAGGGCTGACACATAGACACAGACAACCATTCACACTCACATTCACACCTACGGTCAATTTAGAGTCACCAGTTAACCTAACCTGCATGTCTTTGGACTGTGGGGGAAACCGGAGCACCCGGAGGAAACCCACGCGGACACGGGGAGAACATGCAAACTCCGCACAGAAAGGCCCTCGCCGGCCACGGGGATCAAACCCGGACCTTCTTGCTGTGAGGCGACAGCGCTAACCACTACACCACCGTGCCGCCCCCTCAAATAATCATATTATCGTATATATTAGCAAGAATATTATTATCAACAAGGCCATATTTGCTCAGGATATATTAGAGTGCGAATTCAATATGCAAAACTGGGAGAAAAATAATGGCAGTAGAGTTTTCTGAACACCAGAAATAGCCTGGGAATGCATAACTTAATAATCAGTTGTGCGAGTGTGTTCAAATAGGGTTGTGTCATGGGATATATTTTTTCTTTTGTGTTCTTAATCATGTGTGTGCACTCAAGCAGCAAATGTGCCAAGCAAGAATAACGTCGTTTGTCAAGAGTGTTCACCACAACAATAACGTCAAATCAAGTCGAGTAAGATGTAACTGAATAGAACTCTTAGTTTCATCAGATAGTATTTCTAGAGTGTATTCCTGCCTTACACACAGCATTTCTGGGAACAGGATCTGGATCCAACATGACCCTGGCCCTTTGCTATGGAACGGCTGCGTTTTGTTCCATTTTGAGACGTTGCATTACATTACAGGCATTTAGCAGATGCTCTTATCCAGAGTGATGTACAACATACTCAGAGCAGCCTGGGGAGCAGTTGGGGGTTAGGTACCTTGCTCAAGAGCACTTCAGCCATTCCTGCTGGTCCAGAGAATCGAACCTGCAACCTTTTGGTCCCAAAGCTGCTTCTCTAACCATGGCTTCACCCGTGAGAGGTGGACTATAAGGCCCTGTCCACACGGCAACGGATTCAGGTGAATCTGATAAAATTGTTTATCGTTTCGGCCTGGCGTCCACATGGCACCGGCGTTTTGGGTGTCCCACAACGATATTTTTTGAGAACGGGTTCCAGAGTGGAAAAATCTGGCAACGGCGCCGTTGCGAAGTCGTCTGGATGAGTAGAACGGATTTGTTTACGATGACGTCACGACCACATGACTAGAACAAGCAGCACTCTCGCTGTTTTGTATGAACCACTGCATTGCATTCACTTTTGTATACAGCTTTTCTTTTAAATAAACAAGTAACTGAACCATTTCTTGAATTTCTTTTTTTTATTGGATAAGACTACTTTTCAAAATGTTCACACACAATATAAAAAGTTATATAAATTATATAAAAATGCTTTTCAAAACGTTCACACACAATAAGAAAATTAAGTTATATAAAACTATGCACACTAATAAAACTAATTTGTACACACAGAAGGCACGATTTCCTCGCGTAGTCGCAGCCATCTTCTTCTTGTTGTTGTGTGCTTGTTCCTGACAGTGCTTCACACCGGGTAGAAGAAGGGATTTATGCGCATGCGTCTACTTCTTCTATTGTTCTGGTGTCTCCGATGGGACCGTCTTACAGCGCACGTAGAGGTGTGGCATGTGTATTGCATCGTTTTCAGCAAGCGTTGCGTTGCCATATGTACCTGATATTTTACTGATCCGTTGCCCATGTGGACGCGATATTTTTTTAAATAAAATCTCGTTGCCGTTGTCGTGTGGATGTAGCCTAATTTTTGTTATTAACACTACAACCCTGTATTGGCCTCCACAGAGTATTGAAAGAGATGTATATTCATCTACACTAACCAGTGGTTGGCCACGAACTAGGAATACATCCTTAATGGGATGCAAGTTCATTTATTCATTCAGCTTCAGTAACTAGTGGGTCTGGAGCCCAATCCTAGGAATGCTGGGCAGGAAATGAGAATACAGCTCAGATGGGATGCCAGTTCTTCATTCATTCATTCATTCATTCATTCATTCTTTCGATCATTCATACAGCTTCAGTAAATGCTTGATCCGGCACCTATCTTTGGAATACTGGGCATGAAGTGGGAATACATCCTAGATGGGATGCACGTCATTATTCATTCATTCATTCGTTCATCTTCAGTAAACAGTGGATCCACCAGTGAGAACCAGTAAGACACCAGTTCTCTCTCTCTCTCTCTCTCTCTCTCTCTCTCTCTCACACACACACAATTTAGAGACAACAACCCACTTGCAGGTGGGAGGAAACGTATTGTATAACTTATTATAAGCTTATTTGACCACAAGTGCTTAGCATGTCCACCTCTTGACCGGGAGATCGCAAGTTCTACTTGCGGTCAGGTCATACCAAAGACCATCATAAAAATGGTACCTACTGCCATCTGGCAAGGCACGCTGCAATACAGATGTGAGTAGGGAAATCAAACTCTCATGATTACCAGAGGACCAGCCCCCTACTGTAACCCTAGCTGTATAGGTGAGAGGCTGAGGGCTATGGAAACAGAGATCGGCGCTGCACCCATGCACCTCAAAAGAGCTGGTTAGCACTGGGACAGGAGACTGCCTGGGAAGACCAGATCCTGGCGTGGAAGGGACTTTGAATTGACTTATTTAAAATAAAATAAAATCTAGGTATTATACAAAATCCTGGACATAAGTTCAATGCATTTGAAGTTCTTTATACCAAACATAACATATACAGCCACGAAAAATAAGTCTACCCAGTTGATTCTGAGAATTGTAATTTACCGGGCCATATTCTAAATTCCTTCACAAATTTGCAGATTTAATTTCAAACCCAGTTGTATCTTTAGACAAAATATTTATTGTTGGAGACTTAAATATTCACTTTGATAACCCGGAAGACCCTCTGAAGAAGGAATCGCGAGACGGCGATCTCAGCTTCTCATGAAACCTCCTGTGCTCCGCACGGATTGCGCAGTGGTGAGTTTCCCAAAAGCCTCTTAACGCTAAGAGCATCTTCACTAGGAGAGAGAGTGTTCATTGTGCTGCTTGCTCTACCATTTAATTATGATCTTTGTGCTACGATGCTTTAGGGAAACTCGGCACAGAGCTAAACAGCAATTTAAGCTTAACCATTAACAGTTCTATAGACTAGCAACGTGGAACTGACAACAATTAGAGCAACCACCATTTCCAGTTGCTACAATAATAATTCTCTTCTCCGGACCTAAATTTATTTTCTAAATCAAACTGAGAATGGGAATAAAGGCCATTTAGAGAAAGAAAAAATTGTAAAAGTAATAAGCGTAATAAGTAATACATTGTAATACGTGACTACCTACAAATGTTTTTAATTAAGAAGCAGTGTCATTGGTGTATTTAAAAATACTATTTCATGAGCCTGTATAAAACTGCACTGAGTTTCTCAAAAATTCCACAGCACACTTCACTTTGCCTCATGGCAAACCACTGCCCCAGATAATGCAGTTCCACTTAAAAGAAAAATAATTATAGAGAAAAAACTAGCACCCTGGTATAAGGATCTCTCTCTCTCTCACACACACACACACACCTTAAAACAGATTAGTCGAAAATTAGAACCTAAATGGCAGCAAACTAAATTGGTAGTATTCCAATCAGCATGGAAGGAGAGCCTCTTGAATGATGAAAAAGCTCTTCATGTTGCGAGATCAGTGTAGCTCTCCACCCTAACAGAAGATAACCAAAAAATCTTCGATTCTTATTTAATACTGTACCAAAATTGACTAGGAATAAGACCACCACGGAAACATGTACCGTACACCTTCAATATGTAGTAGTACCAAACTTATTTCACTAATTTCCTCATCAAAATCATCAACTTGTTCACTAGATCCCTTACCGACGTGTTTCTTCAAACAGATAATACCAGAAGTAATCAAACTTCTTTTAAAAATAACCAGGTCTTCCCTTACCATTGGCTATGTACTGAAATCCTTTAAACCAGTAGGTATCAAAGCCCTCATTAAAAAAAAAAAAAACTTGACCTTGTTCCCTGTCAGCTGACCAGGCCAATATCAAACCTCCCCTTTATATCCAAGATCCTAGAAAATGCTGTTGCAAGGCAGTTATGCTCATTCCTACATAGGAATAATATTCATGAAATGTATCAGTCAGGATTTAGGCCTCATCATAGCACAGAAACAGCGCGGATTAAAGTAGTAAATGCCCTACAACTGGCCTCTGATTAGGACTGTGTCTCTGTGCTTGTGTTGCTTGACCTTAGTGTAGCTTTTGACACCATTGTTCATAATATTCTCCTTGATAGGCTAGAAAATGTTGTTAGAGTTAAGGGAACGGCCCTCTCCTGGCTCTGGTCTTATTTAACTGACAGTTTTCAGTTTGTAGACGTACGTGGTGACTACTCTATTCAAACTAAGTTAAAGTTTCATGTTCCACAAGGTTCTGTTTTAGTTCCACTGCTTTTTTCTTTATATATGCTACCTCTGGGTAATAATCACACTATCTGTTATCACCCAGATGAGAATGGATTACCCTTCGAGTCTGGTTCCTCTCAAGATTTCCTCCACATGTCGGCTCAGGGAGTTTTTCCATGCCACTGTCGCCTCAGGCTTGTTTGTTAGGGATAAGTTTATAAATTCATATATGTTTAAAAAGTATATCCAGAATTTATATATTCTGGAAAGATGCTTTGTGACAATGTCCATGGTTAAAAGTGCTACACAAATAAAAGTGAATTGAATTGAATTGAAACTGGAAAACTTGGAGGAATCCCATGCAAACTTCACACAAACACTAACCTAAGCTCAGAACTGAAAGAAATAATTCTTCGGATAAGGACCAACAGGGCGGCACGGTGGCGTAGTGGTTAGCACTGTCACCTCACAGCAAGAAGGTCCTGGGTCCGATCCCAGCGGCCAGCGAGGGCCTTTCTGTGCGGAGTTTGCATGTTCTCCCCGTGTCTGCGTGGGTTTCCTCCGGGTGCTCCGGTTTCCCCCACAGTCCAAAGACATGCAGGTTAGGTTAACTGGTGACTCTAAATTGACCGTAGGTGTGAATGTGAGTGTGAATGGTTGTCTGTGTCTATGTGTCAGCCCTGTGATGACCTGGCGACTTGTCCAGGGTGTACCCCGCCTTTCGCCCGTAGTCAGCTGGGATAGGCTCCAGCTTGTCTGCGACCCTGTAGGACAGGAAAAGCGGCTACAGATAATGGATGGATGGATAAGGACCAACACTGAGCTTAGTGGACGAAAATATATTTGATTGGTGCCACTGCAGCATAGGTGAAGTGTTCTGTCAAAGCAAGCCAAGCTAAAGAAAACTTTTAAGCGGTTCACACAAAAACAAGGTTGGTGGAAAAAGGACCCAAGCTTGCAGTATAATATAAATAAGCAATGATTTAATAGAGATAAAATAAATACAGATTTTGCATCATGATGCAATGTTGTGAAATTTAACCTGGCTAAAAATGTAAAATAATGAAGTCTCTTGTCTATCAAAGCATAAATGAATTGGGGCATGACCTAATAAGCACTGTCTAGTAGATAATGACTTCAATGATGATGGTGCTTACATGGTGGGGAATTGTTCTCCCCAATTCATTAACGCCTTTGGTTCATTTGCGCCAAAGCTCCTTGGCCTCAAACTTGTAGTCCAAAATTCTGGCTTTAAAATGGATAATGATGTGTTAATAATAATTATTAGTTTTATAATAAAGAGACTGCAGTGCATTGGAGCATTAATATCTTGGCACGTAACCTACAACACAGGCAAAAGCAAGTTGTCTAGTGGATATGAGATAAAGACTTTTGCAGCAGTTGATACTCATCTGCAATGAACTGGTGTTCCAGAGTGTATTCCTGACTTGCGCCAGGGTTAGGCTCCAGATTCACTGGGTTAAAATGAGCCGGAACAATCCGCAACCATATTCAGACACCTACGCTTGGTGAGGGTAAAAAAATTTAGTTTTCTGCTTTTGCCTGCAGCACGAACTCACAGAAACAATAAGGTCCAATCGTGCTTCATCTTTCAGCCAAGTTTCTTGTCCACAGTGTAATCTGAGGAAAGATGTGCAAGCTGGATGCGCATTCCCAACAGAAGAAGTGGAAATTTTTTGCTCAAATCAAGTTAATTTTAACAGTGCTGACGAGTTAAATGTCTGTGATATATGATAATCTTACCTTTAATTATGGCAAGGAAAGCAAAGGAATTTGTATCCAATTAAACTGCATGTATACACATGGTTTGATGATGACAGGGGTGTAGCCATCATTTTAGAAGTGAGGGGGACAAATTGTTCAGAGGTCTATTGAGTGATTTATCATCCTCTCGCATTCAATTGCACCTCTCCTTAGCATAACCACAAACAGCACAGCACCAGGGAACCGACTTTCTCATCTCATCTCATTATCTCTAGCCGCTTTATCCTGTTCTACAGGGTCGCAGGCAAGCTGGAGCCTATCCCAGCTGACTACGGGCGAAAGGCGGGGTACACCCTGGACAAGTCGCCAGGTCATCACAGGGCTGACACTAGACCCCGAAGCCGTTTGTTTTCAGGATAATGGCTGGCTGATGAAATTATTGGCTGGCTAGCTGACTCAGCCAAAACCTTAATGGCTGCTGCAGCCACCAAAATGTTTATGGCTACAAATGGCTGATACTGGACGTCACTGTGTGGCATATATCCGGGCGAACGGATCAAACAAATGGGGGGAATAAATAGCAAATTACCACAGGTCCCCTGGTCTCTTACTTCATTGTAAATATAAATCTAGCAAGATTGTAGTTCAATGTTAATAATAAGCTAATCTGGATTGTTCGAGGAAGGCATCTAGCTATCTACTCTCACTAGCAATGACCAGTGAAGGACTGGCAGCTATCTTACTATGATGAAAGTAGAGTGGTGGAGTACTTTTTTTTTAATCAATCTCGAAGTATGTGAAACAAACAAACAAACAAACAAACAAAAAAATACCTTTACACTTTCCCTCAGCAGTGGCAAAGAATGCAGCCATCTCGTCGATATCGGAGTCGATTGATGCTCTGGGTGGGTTCCCGGGTTCCCCAGTGTATCGTGGTAACGGTGTGAGGGGCGGGAAGCCAGACAGGTAGTCACAACGGCAAGCTTGTGGTGGCTCTCTGTGCTGTGATATCAGTTCTAAATCTCTACAGTGTATGCCTATACGTCTCTATTGTGTTACTACTAGTGTGTACAGTTGATCATGTTTGTGTCACTTTTCTTGTAGCTCATGATGTGGATAAACCCATTATTTGATGTACGGTACACAATTCTTAGTGGCTCAGCCAAATTTTATTAGATAGCGGCTCAAATTGGCTTACAAAATTATTGGCTGGCGGCGGCTCAAATTCTAAATGGCGGTTTTAGCGGCACCTTCGGGGTCTAGCTGACACATAGACACAGACAACCATTCACACTCACATTCACACCTACGGTCAATTTAGAGTCACCAGTTAACCTAACCTGCATGTCTTTGGACTGTGGGGGAAACCGGAGCACCCGGAGGAAACCCACGCGGACACGGGGAGAACATGCAAACTCCGCACAGAAAGGCCCTCGCCGGCCACGGGGCTCGAACCTGGACCTTCTTGCTGTGAGGCGACAGCGCTAACCACTACACCACCGTGCCACCCTTAGTCTGACTTCCAACCAGAAAAAAAAAAAAACAACTCAGTTATACAGGACAAAAATGTAAACAAACTGTCAGCATGTCTTCAACAACATACTCCGCCACAAGTCTCCTAAACCTCCTGAGGCTGAAGGAGCATCTCAGAGCGGCAGAACGTTCATTCTGGCTGTTTTGTGATTTTATCGCCACTCTCATCCTCCGCTTGCTTCCTTGCTAACTTCATGTTACTATGGCACCTCTGTAAATGTTTAGTTAAATTACTAGTGCTATTTTGGGAAGTGGACAGTTCTTTAGGTTTAGCACACAAAGTGCATTTGACTACGATGTTCTTCACATCCTTATTTTTCACAAACTTAAAGTAATGGGCGTATGCCCATCTGGAGAATGTGCTATCTGACGTTAGATCAGCTGCAGGTTCACTCATCTCTCTCTTTCTCTCTCTCTCTCTCTCTCTCTCTCCTGTGTGACTAGCCTAAAGGAAAAGGAAGTGAAACATTTTGCGCGGACGTTTCACCTCTGCTGATCTCGCGGTGATTTTGGTGAATTTATATGAAGGAAAACAAAAAACCCACCAGTTCATTCCAGGTGAAAAATGCATTGTAATGCGCGTTACTGACATTTGTACCGAGTAAAATATTACCAAATTTTTTTCTGTAATGCCTTACATTACCGCGTTACTGCAAAAAGCAATGCGTTACAGTAATTCGTTACTTTTGTAACGCGTTACTCCCAACACTGCTCATGATGCGTTTAGAGGCGGCTCGGAAAAACGCGTTTCCACATGTTAAAAATGAATTGAGTGGTTGTAATGGGTGTAAAAAGTGCGGCGGACAGAGGGCACAAATACGGGAAGTGTGGGGGACATGTCCCCCGCGTCCGCTATGCCCATGGATGATGAAGTTAGTTAGCTTAACACAGTTTCTATGCTAGATATGCTAAGGCCACTAGTTAAATGAATTAATCAAAATTCCCTAACAAACACTAAAATGATTCTATTGCAATGTTTAATTTGCCTTCCATGTTATGCCAAAGCTGTTCGGTTTGAACTGCTATACCAGGGGTGGGCAATTATTTTTTCCATGGGGCCACATGAGAAACAGAAAATTTTGTGGAGGGCCGGACCAAAAGGCTGAACTAAATTCTGCATAATATTAATTGTAGTTCTTTATATAAAGCAGTAAATAACATTGTTTTTACAAGCTGCTAAGACTGGTAAGAGTATGGAAAAAACGAGGTTGCCTTACAAAAATGTCATTTATTCAATCAGATTTCCCAAAACAATGGTTAACAAAATGTGAATGTTTGTACCATTTTTTTCAGTCACATTCACCCCAAAACACAATAAAGGCATCACAATATTGTCTTTCTACTCCAAATATCAAGCAAGATACATCATATTATAATGATGATGCCGTGTCGATTCGGTGTAGGTATCAGATCGGCTCGGGCTCCGGCGCCTGCTGGTGACGTCACACTATGTGATTGGCTGGACCGTTTGAAGGATGACGTACAAGTTTGTGGTTGGTCTGGACAAATTACGGAAGTAGTTATCGCGGGATTAGGTTTCATGGGGTTTCATATCATGTTCATGTCGCGTGCATTGCGTTTTTGTTGAACACAACTTCAAAATAAAAGCAATGCACATTCAGTCCATGCATGAGGTAAAATTAGAAAATATGTTTATTTTGTAATTTCTAATTAACCTTACGCGGGCCGGTCAGAATGAACCAAAGGGCCGGATGTGGCCCGCGGGCCGGAAAATGCCCAGGTCTGTGCTATACTAATTCATTAAAACAGGTTGTAATTAAACTGTCTGTGTGAGATACAATATGCAAATATATATATATATATATATATATATATATATATATATATATATATATATATATATTTATATAACCCGCCGGGGGTGAGAAGGAGATATTTATATATATATATATATATATATATATATATATATATATATATATATATATATATATATATATTTATTTATTTATTTTTTTCTGTACAGGAGGCAAGATCTGATCGAAATTTCAGCCTCATGCCCAGTCACCGTCAGAGTTCCACCACCTTCCAAAATTCTACCCAGGATGAAGCGGTTACCAAATATGAATGAATAAATAAACAAGTTGATCAGTTCAGTGCATCTCAAAAGTTGTTTTGGTTCTTACTATCAAGACTGACCAGCAAGGTTGGATTTTGGCCTCAATGTAAGGTCTAACCTTGGTCCAGTATAACATTTGGAGCTACCAGTTTGTCTCGCCAGTGAAACAACCCATACAGTGGGAATTTTTTTTAAGCAGAAGAGTTATGAAACTTTTATCACTGAGGCTCTAGGACATCGTAGCTTGCCTTTTCCATGACACAGGCATTACTGTTATGCTAATTCTGGCCCTTTCTATTTAATATTTTAAGTCACAGTGCACACTGTCTTGCCGAGCACTGACAGCTGCAGAGCTTTTCACTGGAGCAATGCATTGTTTGATCCTGTCTTTGACCACAGATACCTGGTCCACAGAATAATTGTTGAACCCACTGAACAATGCACAATATCAGGATGGGTAATGACTGTCAACTGAGCAGCAGGTGATCTGTTCATAATGATGAGATGAAAAGAATCAGCTTTCATGGTACACCAGCAGAGTGACTACCTGGAGGAAGAACGGAACTCACGTTATGGTCAATGTGAACAGTGAGAATACGTAATGACAATGCAGTACTGTTTGTATCTGTATCTTGAAGACCGGCAGCTTAAAACGGTGGCAGCTCTTCATGATGTCTTGCATGTTCTTGCCTTGTTGATGCAAGTATAGTGGACGGAAACAGATGGGATGTATGGTCATGAGAATGGCCACAGTGGGAAGTGGTGGGTTAGTGATTAAGGCTGAGTGGAAGTTTAAATTTCATCACTTCCTGAGAGTCACTGTTGGGCTGATCTGATACACTGTTGGATTGGATTCTGCCATACCGATCATCTAGCTTCATGTGCAATAAGGGATGGACAGTATTTCTCGTTCATGTATTCGAAATACTCTAAAGTACCAACGTGGAACCTGACACTGGCAATTCTGGTGGATTTTAGAGCAGGCACTCACATCACAGCACAAGGTTAGACATTCCCTGCAGTACCAAAGCCTTATCAAAGGCAGCTGTTTCTGTTTTGAACAGCTCATGAAGAAAACAGCAGCTTCCAAACCCCTGACTGTCAGAAAGATAATGAAGAAGTAGAAGCATGTTGACAGATTTAATGCTATCCAGTATATTGCAGAAGGCATGGTTTTTAACTGGGTGTCTTTCAAATCTTTAATAGGACGATTCCACTATCGGGGTGCCATTACATTTGAAATAGACAATTTAAACAGAGATAGTGTCCTTCACAACAACCAGCGTGCATGTTTCCTATTAACAAAACGTAGTTCAGCACTCTGAAAACACTTCTTTGGCCTGTCCCAGATCCACTGTGACAATTAATTATTAAAATATTTCAAAAATCTCTCTTTTTTGCATTCATATGCGAATGCGTTTCACATCTCATGCTTGAAACATCTCGTCCTTTTCCATGACTATGCATTATAGGTTTCATTTTAGTTCCAGGCGGCACGGTGGTGTAGTGGTTAGCGCTGTCGCCTCACAGCAAGAAGGTCCGGGTTCGAGCCCCGTGGCCGCCGAGGGCCTTTCTGTGCAGAGTTTGCATGTTCTCCCCGTGTCCGCGTGGGTTTCCTCCGGGTGCTCCGGTTTCCCCCACAGTCCAAAGACATGCAGGTTAGGTTAACTGGTGACTCTAAATTGACCGTAGGTGTGAATGTGAGTGTGAATGGTTGTCTGTGTCTATGTGTCAGCCCTGTGATGACCTGGCGACTTGTCCAGGGTGTACCCCGCCTTTCGCCCGTAGTCAGCTGGGATAGGCTCCAGCTTGCCTGCAACCCTGTAGAACAGGATAAAGCGGCTAGAGATAATGAGATGAGATGAGATTTTAGTTCCACAACGTTCACTCAACTCTAATAGCTGAACACATTCACCCCCGTGAAATATTTGGAACGTGCCACAAGTCCCATGTCACAGAAACTTGCAACTTCCAAATTTCCTGAAGATCACGAGAAAAAGAAAATTATGTTCTCGCAATTTTCGATCATATTTTCGATGTTGATTATAAGATCACTTTAAAAATGTACAACCTTGTTACTCCATGACACGATGTTCTTGTGTTATTAGCATGGATATTGTCACAGTTTGTGTATTTGCTAATTTTATGTGAAAAATAAACTCAGCCCTAAAGAGTGAAGATCAGTGAACACATTTTGTATGATTAAATGCATGTTTTCTTCGATTCTATACAGAAAAAATATAACAATTCAAGTTTTAAGAGTTACAAAGGCAAGATTTAAGCGAGGCTTTTGATAGCATTTGCCGCTCAACACTTCTTAACAAATTATACAATCTTGGGATCCCCTCAAATGCTTTTGACTGGTTCAAGAGTTACCTCACTGAGAGGGAATAGTCTACCTGTATCAACACCTTGTTGTCCTCGCCACTCATCGTCACTCATGGTATGCCACAAGGCTCCATTTTGGGGCCTGAGCGCTTCAATTTATACATGAACAACCTACCAAGACCCATTGGAAACTGTCAAGTAGAGTCATATGTAGATGACACAAAGATCTATCTTTCCTTCACCCCTGTGGATATTGAAGAAAGTGTACATCAAATCACTCAAGACCTTCACAAAGTTGGTGAGTGGTGTTGCTCCAATAAATAACTTATCAACCCAGACAAGACAAAACTCATGTTCTTTGGAGTTAAACAGATATTAAATACTGTTGCTAATGTTACTGTCCCCTTCCTGGGTCAATGTGGTGTGGAGAGACAACTCCCATCCGCCGGGTCCCCAGGTTGCGGAAAGGGGAACGGTCCCCACATATTGAGGTTAGCTGCAAATAACTAATAAGCAGTCCCAGACAAAACATGGGTTGCCCTTTGGCATGGCATAGCACCCGGAAGTCACCTTGTCAGGGTTATGGTGAAACTGTGGGTAGCAGCAGAGTGGTTGTGAATCAGCAGAAGAGTCTACATGAAGAGACCAACAGTGTACTTCACATGATGTCAGGTAGATGAACAATAATCCGTCAATGGCTGTGGTCAATAAGCTTCATCATTAAGTTACTGCGCATTCTTGTCGAGTGGCACCATAAGCATGTATTTTTTTGCACACTAGAAACTCCAATGAAGAAACATGACTACAGCAACAGGGTCAAAGCCCCTGAGAAACCTATTCCTATTCCAGATGCTCCTGGGTCAAGACCTGGTTCCTGTCACATCATGTAAGGACTTGGGCATCACCTTGGACCCTAGCCTGTCATTCAACGATCACATTGACTCTTTGACATCATTGCTACTGGCTGGATTATGCCAAATTAACAGAGTCAAGTCAAGGTCCCTTCCATGCCAGAATCTGGTCTTACCAGACAGTCTCCTGTTCTAGTACTAACCGGCTCTTTAAGGTGTATGCGTGCGGCACCGATCTTCATGTCGATAGCCCTCGGCCTCTCACCTATACAGCTAGGGTTACAGTGGAAGGATAGTCCTCTGGTAACCGCAAGAGTTTGACTTCCCTACTCGCATCTGTGTTGCAGCATGCCTTGCCAAGTGGCAGTAGATACCATTTTTATGATGGTCTTTGGTATGACCTGACCACGAGTCAAACTTGCGATCTCCTGGTCAAGAGGCGGACAGTCTAACCACTAGGCCAACTCGCCAAATTAACAGAATTAGGCACTTATTCTCAAGGGATGTTCTCCAAGTCATTGTAAACACCCTGATTTTTAGCAAGTTATTTTACTGTTCCACCGTATGGTCTAGTACTACTGAAGGTAACATCCAAAAGCTATACCTTACACAAAACTTTACTGTACGAGTTATAACAGGAGTAAGAACATTTGATCACATTACCCCCACATGAAAGGAACTAAAGTGGTTACCAGTTGAGCAACTTATAAGCCTTCATGATGTTACCATGACGTACAAATGCTTAAATCAAGTGGCACCTGATTACCTCTGCCAGAAATTGGCCAAGAGATCTGATACACACATTTACAACACAAGAGGAAAGGACAACATCAATACACCATGGTGTCGCACAAAGACAGCCAAACGCTCCTTCTTCTTCCATGGAACCAAATTGTGGAACTCTTTACCTAACACAGTTCGAGACTCCAATACCATGTGTGCTTTCAAGAGGAGTGTTAAAGAATTTAAGGAACAATGACATTTAATACTTATATTTATGCAATATTCATTTATATTCATATGCTTTTACAATTATTATATATTGTTTAACTTATTTTTGTAAATTAATTTCTGAAAATCCCTTGGGGAGGAAGTGAATAAAATTGTGTTGTATTGTAAGATTTCATATGATCAGTAAAGTCCTTTCATTATCCACGTTACTTTTTGCTACTAGGCTGGATGCACAGCTACGAGCTAGCTAGATTTTGTTTCAGTCCTTACTAACACAAACCAGAAAACACAAAGACTGCCATAATAGATGTTTTAGAAACTGCTGAGATGGATTATTAATACAACCCCGATTCCAAAAAAGTTGGAACAAAGTACAAATTGTAAATAAAAACGGAATGCAATGATGTGGAAGTTTCAAAATTCCATATTTTATTCAGAATAGAGCATAGATGACATATCAAATGTTTAAACTGAGAAAATGTATCATTTAAAGAGAAAAATTAGGTGATTTTAAATTTCATGACAACAACACATCTCAAAAAAGTTGGGACAAGGCCATGTTTACCACTGTGAGACATCCCCTTTTCTCTTTACAACAGTCTGTAAACGTCTGGGGACTGAGGAGACAAGTTGCTCAAGTTTAGGGAGAGGAATGTTAACCCATTCTTGTCTAATGTAGGATTCTAGTTGCTCAACTGTCTTAGGTCTTTTTTGTCGTATCTTCCGTTTTATGATGCGCCAAATGTTTTCTATGGGTGAAAGATCTGGACTGCAGGCTGGCCAGTTCAGTACCCGGACCCTTCTTCTACGCAGCCATGATGCTGTAATTGATGCAGTATGTGGTTTGGCATTGTCATGTTGGAAAATGCAAGGTCTTCCCTGAAAGAGACATCGTCTGGATGGGAGCATATGTTGCTCTAGAACCTGGATATACCTTTCAGCATTGATGGTGTCTTTCCAGATGTGTAAGCTGCCCATGCCACACGCACTAATGCAACCCCATACCATCAGAGATGCAGGCTTCTGAACTGAGCGCTGATAACAACTTGGGTCGTCCTTCTCCTCTTTAGTCCGAATGACACGGCGTCCCTGATTTCCATAAAGAACTTCAAATTTTGATTCGTCTGACCACAGAACAGTTTTCCACTTTGCCACAGTCCATTTTAAATGAGCCTTGGCCCAGAGAAGACGTCTGCGCTTCTGGATCATGTTTAGATACGGCTTCTTCCTTGAACTATAGAGTTTTAGCTGGCAACGGCGGATGGCACGGTGAATTGTGTTCACAGATAATGTTCTCTGGAAATATTCCTGAGCCCATTTTGTGATTTCCAATACAGAAGCATGCCTGTATGTGATGCAGTGCCGTCTAAGGGCCCGAAGATCACGGGCACCCAGTATGGTTTTCCGGCCTTGACCCTTACGCACAGAGATTCTTCCAGATTCTCTGAATCTTTTGATGATATTATGCACTGTAGATGATGATATGTTCAAACTCTTTGCAATTTTACACTGTCGAACTCCTTTCTGATATTGCTCCACTATTTGTCGGCGCAGAATTAGGGGGATTGGTGATCCTCTTCCCATCTTTACTTCTGAGAGCCACTGCCACTCCAAGATGCTCTTTTTATACCCAGTCATGTTAATGACCTATTGCCAATTGACCTAATAAGTTGCAATTTGGTCCTCCAGCTGTTCCTTTTTTGTACCTTTAACTTTTCCAGCCTCTTATTGCCCCTGTCCCAACTTTTTTGAGATGTGTTGCTGTCATGAAATTTCAAATGAGCCAATATTTGGCATGAAATTTCAAAATGTCTCACTTTCGACATTTGATATGTTGTCTATGTTCTACTGTGAATACAATATCAGTTTTTGAGATTTGTAAATTATTGCATTCCGTTTTTATTTACAATTTGCACTTTGTCCCAACTTTTTTGGAATCGGGGTTGTATAAATGAATTAGAACAAACTATCAGTGGAGTTTCTGAAGGATGTCCAGCATTAGCATTAGCGTTAACATTCATCTACTAGAATGCTAAACACTCCAGACTCTAAAGTAACTCTGAATCTCATCCCATTTTCTATTTTTGTCATTTTGTCAATCCTGGTGTCTTTATTATAGAGAAAATCAACCAATAGGATTGCAATTACTTAGTGCAGTGACTTGAAAACTTCTCCCTCATTTCACACATATCCAGGACTCGGTTTGCTGGTGTTAATTAGCTAGCCATCCATCAAATTGAAATTCAAGGAACGAATATTCTTCGGTGACAGCACAATTATGCCTTCAAACTGTACAGAGGTCATATGGAGTTTGCGGTATTTACTGTACCAACTAAGCTCCAATGTGATTTCACCTTCTCTAGCTTGGATTGAATGTTTTTAGCCTAAAAGCTGCAATATGCGTCATTTATAATTCAGTACTAGGTCAGACTGTCAAAACTTTGTAGGCTAAATCTCTCAAGACAGGCCTCACTGGTAGACTTCGTGTCCTGCGGTGGGAGGTTTTTAGTGCTACTTTTGATCCAATGCCTGACTAGATATATAATTTTCTTTTTTTTCAACAGCGTATAAAATTCTCTTTTGCATTCTCCATATATGTGGTACTTCCTTGCACCTTGCACTGCACAGATCGCAACAAATTCCTTCATGAAGGATTGCACGAGCTTCTGTGGACTCCATTTTTAAACAGCGCTGATGCATAAGATCAAAGTCACAGCGCCAAGCAAGTAAACTTACTGGAGGCCAACATCCATCCCTGATGCGCTGACTCACTGCAGTCGTCTTTTTCATCTCCGAGCAATTCATCTGCATGCTCCTGCTGAAATCTTTCTGAGCTCATATCCTCACATAATATTTCTGTTATGCAGTTTACTTGTAATAAAGGACCATTCACGACAGTAGATTCGAATTAATTCTTTGTTCATAAGAGGGTTATAATAGGCTCACACACTGAAACGTGATCTGAACTGTATATTTAATTGACATGCTGCATACAAGTTACACCTTATACCACAGTGTTGTTGAAGTCTTAATTCTGATTCGTCGGTTATTTTCGATAACAAACGCTCTGACGTTAGAACATTCGCCTTGAAACTACTGTGTTATCACTTTTATATCATCGTAACAACTTCGACAAGGACTTGCATTGGCATAAATGAGGAATTTTTTTTGAATGGAAGGAGTCTCCAATGTCAGTATTTTGGAACAACCAAAGGTCAGAGAGAAGCAAACGTTTTCAGACACAAGAAAATCTTTGTGGATTCTCGGTCACATGAAAACTTACATTTTTTTGTCATTAACTTCAAGCAAAAAGAGGTTGCTGAGGGAATGACTTTTTATATCTATAGCTGCTATAACATAAGTCATAACAGAAATGATCTTTTTTCATGGACCGTCAATAATGGTGTAGCTCACTCCAGCCCCATCTAGTCCAGAAGGAGCGATCTAAGGTGGGCCACTTTGCACAATAAATGGTGCAAGCTACTGTATATACAGTACACTATATACAAGCTATATATAGAAGTGATAGACACCCTAGGAATACCGATCTATTTGCCAGAAAGAATCCAAAACGGTGAGGAATTGACCGAGAAGTAGCGATTTTTGTTGAACTGCTCATTAAGGCTTAATCAATCCATCTCATCTCATCTCATCTCATTATCTCTAGCTGCTTTATCCTGTTCTACAGGGTCGCAGGCAAGCTGGAGCCTATCCCAGCTGACTACGGGCGAAAGGCGGGGTACACCCTGGACAAGTCACCAGGTCATCACAGGGCTGACACATAGACAACCATTCACACTCACATTCACACCTACGGTCAATTTAGAGTCACCAGTTAACCTAACCTGCATGTCTTTGGACTGTGGGGGAAACCGGAGCACCTGGAGGAAACCCACGCGGACATGGGGAGAACATGCAAACTCCGCACAGAAAGGCCCTCGCCGGCCACGGGGCTCGAACCCGGACCTTCTTGCTGTGAGGCGACAGCGCTAACCACTACACCACCGTGCCGCCTAATCAATCCATAACTTCCTTAATAATTGTAATTAAGAGAATCTGGGTAGAATTTATATGCACCCCAGGCAGACCTACCTTCCTGCCAAAAAGAATAACAATTGGTGAAGAACTGAAAGAAAAGAAGCGATTTTCGTGAAATGTAGATGACGCCAGATGGATGACAGACAGACGACGGACAATATATGATAGCGTAAGCTCATCGCCTGTCAGCCGGATGAGCTAATAAACAGATTAAATATACTGTACAGCATTTGGCAAATTATTGCCGTATAAAGGGAATAAATCACTTTGGGACACAATGTTATTGGGAACTTTATTGTTATCAATAGCCAGGTTTCCATTGCAGTTTTACAAATTTTGACAAGACACAATTGAGAATGGTTGGTGTTTCCATTGAGTGACGTGATGCGATTAAAGCTGGGTTTTCTCCAATCATGATAGCTCTTACAGAGCGTTCTATTTTAGAACGGTAGCATTTCCAATTGCTCTCCATGTCATGTCATGTCATGTGACTTAAATGCAAAAAAAGTCTTTCCTTCTCAATTTTATGCAATATCGCTTTATCTAATTGTCTGAAAATCTACCGCATCCAAGCGCAAAAACTTTTTTGCTCTTTTCTAAACGCCCCCCCCCCCCCCGAAATTCACGTTTCTATTACTCAATTTTTTAGTTCGCAATTCCAAGTTGCGCATTTACCAGGCCAATGGAAACACAGCTAATTGTTGTTGATTATTTTCATACAACAGTATACCCTGGACGAAGATAATGTATATAGTAGACAGTGTGACAGAAGACAATGAATAAATAAATAAATAAATAAATAAATGTTAGCTAGATAGAGAAAACAAGTAGCTAGTAGCTCACTCGAGCAGTCAGCTAATGTAGGATGTTTCTGTAATTTTGTTCCTCTTATATATACACTGCAGTATCATTTATGAATGAAAGTCATTATATTTCTATCCATTTATAGTTACATTTAATGTTGCGAAACGTCCAGGAGAAAAGGTAGCTCCTGTTATCAGGTAGCTTGTAGCAGTTATAAACAGTTAATCCTTTTTCTTGCTCTCTTGAATTTAATAAGACAACAACAACAAAGACAGCTTTTCATTTTACAGAGAAACAAAGTCCTGAAGACTTTCCCAGAATAGAAAACCTGCTGACTGATACTGACACCAGGCTTGTAGTATTCGAGTCCGACTCGTGCCCTAATTTTAAGAACTCGTGACTTGACTTGGACTTGAGCACTGATGACTCGGACTCGTGCATTAACTGTATTCGGACTCGTAAATTGGAGACTCGGACTCGGACTTTTTCTTTATTTTTTGTAGCATGCCATAATAATTTGGCGTAAGATATTTATATTTATATCTACAGTCATTTTTATACTAATTTCGTGCAAGAGAATGCACATTCACCTGTTCATACGTCATGTTCAGGAACAAACTAACGTTAACGGCGCTAAAATGCCTGGAGAGACGCCCCAGGATTGTCCGCTTTGCTTATACAGACTTCTCGTGCAGTGGGAAAAAATGCACTGCTGTGTGTTCCATATGTAGAAGAACTATCGAGGAGACGACGGGGACAACCTCGAACTTCAATCGTCATTTGGCAAGACTCCACCCAGAGAAGGAAGTGACACGCTATGTTTGTTGCTCTGTTGATAGTGGGCGGGGCTTGCTGAGTAATGAACTAGCTAATGTTAACCCTCTCTCCTGTTATTTGCCTTGTTGATAGTGGGCGGGGCTTGTGTCAGACTCAACTTAGATCAGTAGTGGACTCGATTCAGACTCGATTTGAAATTTTCTTTAATGACTTGGACTTGAACACTGGGGACTCGAGCCTGGACTTGGACTCGAGGTTTAGTGACTCCACTATAACAGTCTGACACTGGTGACTCCTTCTATAGATGCTAAATAAACTGTTACTGCTACTGCAAGGCTGACATAATGAATCAATCTACACCTTTTGACCAATTTGAGAATTCCACACAGCTGTGGTGCACTGAACAGCCGAATGGCCTCAATGTCCTTTTTCAAACAAACAAACAAACAAACAAACAAACAAACAAACAAACCCCAAGCCCTTTGCTTATGACGTAAAATTAGGCTGTGAGACTGACACACGTCTTTGGCAAGAGACACGATGCATCGACTTCAATGACTTTCTTTATTTTTATTAATTAAATGTCACATCATGTCTTAAAGTAATGATGGATGTCATTTCTCTTTACTTAGTTAAGAGGTTTTTGACATAATATGGATTACTACAGTTGTGGAATAGGGCTGTTTACTATCTCATCTCATCTCATCATCTCTAGCCGCTTTATCCTGTTCTACAGGGTCGCAGGCAAGCTGGAGCCTATCCCAGCTGACTACGGGCGAAAGGCGGGGTACACCCTGGACAAGTCGCCAGGTCATCACAGGGCTAACACATAGACACAGACGACCGTTCACACTCACATTCACACCTACGGTCAATTTAGAGTCACCAGTTAACCTAACCTGCATGTCTTTGGACTGTGGGGGAAACCGGAGCACCCGGAGGAAACCCACGCGGACACGGGGAGAACATGCAAACTCCGCACAGAAAGGCCCTCGCCAGCCACGGGGCTCGAACCCGGACCTTCTTGCTGTGAGGCGACAGCGCTAACCACTACACCACCGTGCCGCCCCGCTGTTTACTATATGTTTATTATTTACTGTTTGATCTCAAACGCATTACGAACGCAAGAAAGTTGTACACTAATTAACTTTTGACGAGACACACCTGTTAATTGAAAAGCATTCCAGGTGACTACCTCATGAGGCTGATTAAGATAACGCCAATAGTGCGCAAAGCGTCATCAAGGTAAACGCTGGATACTCGACGAATCTAAAATATGAAATATTTCGGCTTTTTTTTTGTTTACTACATAAGTCCATATACGTTCCAGATGTTATTTCATATTTTTGATGTCTTCAGTATTGTCCGACAGTGTAGAAAATAGAAATATCAAAATACAGAAAAACCTATGAATGAGTAGGGGTGTACAAACTTTTGACTGGTACTGTACATTTACCACCATTCAACTTGGCATGCCGGCTCTTAAGAAAGTGGGCTTAAGAAAGCCATAAAGCCATCCAGGTTCCTGTAGTACATACAAGGAATGTCTTACAAATTCACTTTTCATGGGTGAACGGGGTGCAAGGGCCTCCATTGACCCAGTTTGGCAGGAGGTCTGTCTTCCTTGCCGGCGAGTCCCCGGGGAAAGCAGTGGAGAGTGAAATGGAATACACGAGCAGAATGGCACACAGATTTCAAAGGGTGGTTTCTAGAGGGTACGCCCCCAAACCATGCGCATTTTCTGTCTCCATGTCTAGCACTCATAGACAAGTGGCTTGCTTCATGCTCACAATTCCTGACATGGTTTCATTAAGTAGGACTCCATGATCCATTCACATCAACTGTTGTAATTAATATGACTGTATTAGTTCACTGTTAACAGAACGTTCAAGTGTTGATGCAGCATTTAGTGTTACCTGAGCTCCATTCTGAGTCCAGGTTACTGTCTGTGTCGAGTATCTGTGCATGTTCTACTTCACGCTGCAAAACATGAGTAGTGTTTCCTGTTATGAAACTACAATAAACTAAGCACTATATATGACTATTAACCAGGGCTTTGAACCGGTTCAAGGAACGAAAACGAAAACCGGGAACTTTTTCTATTTCACTTGGAACAGAAACGAAACCAGAAACTTTATTATTTTTTATGTTCCGGAACAGAAACGCTTATTAAAAATAATGGTAACCGGTTAATACCGGTTTTTATTTCGTTCCTCAAAGTTTCCGTAGCCTACAAATAAAAAAGTCATTCTTCTCCTGCGCAAGTTTCTATGACCCGCTGGGGTTCACTTCCTGTGTGACGTTCGCTGACTGAATGGAGAGAGCGGGAGGGTGGACTACTATCACGTCTCCACATCTTAAATAAGAGGTAAATATTGCAGTCTATCGTTATTCAAAAATGTCAATTTCAAACACGATATCAATATATTTGTCCACGTTAATGAGAGGCTCGTGAACATTAAATGACGTTAACCTCTGTTAGCCTATCAATGCATAGGGCCTGACTAGCCTTTGGTAACACACTAAACGAATTATCTTTCATTTTTGGCACTTTTTCTGTTTGTGTAGATGGGAAGACATACTGAGAATCCAAATCGCCAACATTTGAAATAATAATTGTTTTGAATTATTTCTTGTCTTATTTAATGAAGGTTGTAATAGAATTAGCCTACATTTGGCTTAAGCTGGATGAGACAGAGACATAATTTTACAGCCATTTGTTAAACAGCTGGCAGGGAACGTAATTAACCGTTCCGGGAACGAAATTTTTTTGTTCTAACCGGTTCGGGAACGTCTATTTAATGGTGGAACCCAAAACCGGAAACGTTAAAATTCCGTTTCTGTTCGGAACGAACCAATAGGAAAAAAATTCTGGTTCAAAGCCCTGCTATTAACCCTACTTCTAGACTTTTTGTATTAATTTCAAGCTTGAAATTATCGTTCTAATGGCAGATCATTTTGCTCATGTTAATTTATTATGAAAAAGAAGCAAAATACTGTCAATAAACTCAGAAAACGGAAAGCTTGAACTGAGGAAAAATATCTAGAAGTATGTTTAATATTGGGCGGCACGGCGGTGTAGTGGTGAGCGCTGTCGCCTCACAGCAAGAAGGTTCTGGGTTCGAGCCCAGTGGCCGGCGAGGGCCTTTCTGTGTGGAGTTTGCATGTTCTCCCAGTGTCTGCATGGGTTTCCTCCGGGTGCTCCGGTTTCCCCCACAGTCCAAAGACATGCAGGTTAGGCTAATTGGTGGCTCTAAATTGACCGTAGGTGTGAATGTGAGTGTGAATGGTTGCTTGTCTCTATGTGTCAGCCCTGCAATGATTTGGCCACTTCTCCAGGGTGTACCCTGCCGCTCGCCCATCGTCAGCTTGCCCGTGACCCTGCACAGAATAAGTGGTTACAGATAATGGATGGACATTTAATACTCATATATGGTTCAGTGTAATCTTATAATAGGAATACAGTATAGCTATGTAATATAGTACCACAAGCTGGCCTAGTGGTTAGCATGTCCGTCTCTCGACCAGGAGCTCGTGAGTTCTACTTATGATCAAGTCATGCCAAAGACCATCATAAAAACAGTACTTACTGTACTGGTGAGGCACACTGCAATACAGATGTGAGTAGGGAGTCAAACTCTTGCAGTTACCAGGGGACCAACCCCCACTGTAACCCTAGCTATGTAATAGGTGAGAGGCCGAGGAATATAGAAACAGAAACTGGCGCTGCCCAATGCACCTTAAGGGCTTGGTTAGTGTCTGGATGGGAGACTGCCTGGGAAGACCAGGTCCTGGCACAGGAGGGACTTTGATGTTATATAGTATGCTTGTTTTTGTTGTTGTTGTTGTTTCTCAGTGCAGGGTTTCCTCCTGGTTCTCTGGTTTCCTCCCACCTTCCAAAAACCTTCTAGTAGGTGGATCTGTGACTCTAAAAAGCCCTTAGGTGTGAATGGAATGGACTGATTTCCCATCCAAGGGTGTACTCCCGTCTCACATCCAGTGTTCCCGTAATAAGCTCCGGATCCACCAAGACCCTGACCAGTGGTTCCTGAGGTTGAGTAAATCGATAAACAGCAGAATTTCACCACAGAATTTTGAAAAACCAAATGAACACTCATTCACTTGGTAAAGTGCATACCTCTGCCTCGTCACATATTATCAAGACCAAAATCAAATCCCTTGAACCTAGGATAATACTAAAGCTGTTCACCAAACTTCATCAAAACCCGTTCACTACTTTTTGAGTTATGTTGGGAACAGACAAAAAAATCCTGGATCCACATAAATATCCAGATTTGCATCAAAATCTTATCAATTGTTCCTTGGCCCATGGCCCACCTTTCCACCAAATTTCATCAAAATCCATTCGCTACTTTTTGAGTCATGTTGGGAACAAACAAACAAACAGAGGCAAAAACATAAGCTCCTCCTACAAAGTGAGCAGAGGTAACAAACAAAAAACAACCAATTGGTCACAACTTTCCTTTCATCCAGTCTAGTCATATCTGAAGTTTAATTTTCTTCTTTAATTTTGCACTAGAGCTACAAGGTTAATATCGCAAACAATTATAACAATCTGCCAGTTTAGCTTATAAGACAAACTTATGACATGGTGTTACTGTATCTCTAAAACTGGACCCTCAAATGAAAATGTAGCCGCACATCTCAAACTCAAATAGTGTACATTAGATTCAGATGCTAATCTGGTTATAGTTTTATTTGTGGCACAGTGCTTATAGTTTTATTTGTGGCACAGTGGATAGCCTTGACACCTCACTGATCAATCCTGAGCTCGGGTTACTTCCTGCATTGAGGTTTGCAACCTCTCCGTGTCTGTGTATTGGTTTCCTCTGGGTTCTCTTCCCACTGCATCACATACAGGCATGCTTCTGTATTGGAAATCACAAAATGGGCTCAGGAATATTTCCAGAGAACATTATCTGTGAACACAATTCACCGTGCCATCCGCCGTTGCCAGCTAAAACTCTATAGTTCAAAGAAGAAGCCGTATCTAAACATGATCCAGAAGCGCAGACGTCTTCTCTGGGCCAAGGCTCATTTAAAATGGACTGTGGCAAAGTGGAAAACTGTTCTGTGGTCAGACGAATCAAAATTTGAAGTTCTTTATGGAAATCAGGGACGCCGTGTCATTCGGACTAAAGCGGAGAAGGACGACCCAAGTTGTTATCAGCGCTCAGTTCAGAAGCCTGCATCTCTGATGGTATGGGGTTGCATTAGTGCGTGTGGCATGGGCAGCTTACACATCTGGAAAGACACCATCAATGCTGAAAGGTATATCCAGGTTCTAGAGCAACATATGCTCCCATCCAGACAACGTCTCTTTCAGGGAAGACCTTGCATTTTCCAACATGACAATGCCAAACCACATACTGCATCAATTACAGCATCATGGCTGCGTAGAAGAAGGGTCCGGGTACTGAACTGGCACAGCCTGCAGTCCAGATCTTTCACCCATAGAAAACATTTGGCGCATCATAAAACGAAAGATACGACAAAAAAGACCTAAGACATCTTTCGATTACGTTCATTATGTCTTATATTAAATATAGTTAGTTTTTTTTTTTCTTTTTTATCAGACATCTAATTTATTGGGTTTGTTTACCTGACATGTTTCGACGTACAACTTCCGTCTTCCTCAGAGTGTCACCGGATGTTAATTGGTGACGCATCTTTTATCAGCTGCTGTTTCTGAAGGCGTGGCCTTCCTGTCTGGTTTGACAGGTCGGTCACGCCTTCTACTGTCTGTTTGTCCCCTGCAAGATGGCACTCCAGGTGTGGGAGAGCATGTATGCTCCCTCATCCCGGTTGATGGTCCTCGGGCTTCGCTTACGGATCTCCATGGCCTCACTGATCCAGCGCTGATGTTTGTTATCTTCTGTGCGGATGACTCTGGCATTCCCCCAGTCCATAATGTGATTTTCGAAAATCACATTATGGACTGGGGGAATGCCAGAGTCATCCGCACAGAAGATAACAAACATCAGCGCTGGATCAGGGAGGCCATGGAGATCCGTAAGCGAAGCCCGAGGACCATCAACCGGGATGAGGGAGCATACATGCTCTCCCACACCTGGAGTGCCATCTTGCAGGGGACAAACAGACAGTAGAAGGCGTGACCGACCTGTCAAACCAGACAGGAAGGCCACGCCTTCAGAAACAGCAGCTGATAAAAGATGCGTCACCAATTAACATCCGGTGACACTCTGAGGAAGACGGAAGTTGTACGTCGAAACATGTCAGGTAAACAAACCCAATAAATTAGATGTCTGATAAAAAAGAAAAAAAAAAACTAACTAAAGACCTAAGACAGTTGAGCAACTAGAATCCTGCATTAGACAAGAATGGGTTAACATTCCTATCCCTAAACTTGAGCAACTTGTCTCCTCAGTCCCCAGACGTTTACAGACTGTTGTAAAGAGAAAAGGGGATGTCTCACAGTGGTAAACATGGCCTTGTCCCAACTTTTTTGAGATGTGTTGTTGTCATGAAATTTAAAATCACCTAATTTTTCTCTTTAAATGATACATTTTCTCAGTTTAAACATTTGATATGTCATCTATGTTCTATTCTGAATAAAATATGGAATTTTGAAACTTCCACATCATTGCATTCCGTTTTTATTTACAATTTGTCCCAACTTTTTTGGAATCAGGGATGTAGATTAATGACTCGAACGCATGATTGAACTGGCGTCCCATCCCAGGGTGTTTTCCCACCTCATACCCAGCGATTCCTGGATAGATTCCAGATCCACCACGACCTTGACCAAGATGAAATGAATGAATGAATGAATGAATGAATGTAGCCAATTGAGAAAATTTGTATTTTGTACAATGCTATGGTTCTGACTGTGTTACCTACATTCCATTAAAGTTAAAGAAGCAACTGTGTCTGGGCTGAGAATAAAAAAAAAAAAAAGCATAAATATCACTTTTGGCCAAACTGGTCCTTTAAGACAAATTGCAGGTGCTGCCGCTGAGTGTTATGTATGCCCTCTGGGTTAGAACACTAACACACACTCTGCCATAATCTGATTGGCAGTGTAGGCTCGCTAGTCTACTCAGGTTCATAATTTGCCCACAATAGGCAGACGCTGCCAAGCAGAAAGTGCCAACCCTTCAGTCAGCGAAGAGGCTATATTATATTCAGTAGCTTAATGATTGCACTTGTGGGCCCTGGGGAGCCTGATAGGAGCCTGGCTGGAGAGGAGAGACTCTAACGCAGCGTTTATAGATTTGAAGCATTAGCAAGAAGGGAAATTTCGAGTTGTATTTCATTTGTGCTGCTTAGGTTTGATTAAGATGCTGCTGTGTTTGCAGTGCTGTTGTTCTACAGCCCTTGCTCGGTAAGAGGCACAGAAGGGAAGAGTGTGGCTGGAAATTGTTGACTACTTCACACTTTTTAGAGGTGTTGTTTTGTTTTGTACACTAATATGTACTGACAAACACTGTGTGGCAGTGTTACTCTGGTTTTATTTTTATTTGTCACTATTTCATCATTTAAAGAGACAAGAAGGATTACAGAACACACTCTTGTATACTTTTTAGTGCTGTCAAGCGATTAAAATATTTAATCGCGATTAATGTCGCGACTGTCATAGTTAACTCGCGATTAATCGCAATTTAATCACACATTTTTGTAACATAAAAAACATTGTAATTCTCTTATCAGCATAAAAAAGTGAATGGGCTTGCTTTGCACCAATGTTTTTTTTGTTTTTTTTAGTGCAAAGCATAACACGTCTTGACACAGCCACTACAAAGTGAAACCTAAGCCGAGCACCGGCACGGGGCTAGCAAGAGAACCATGAGTGAAATGATCTACTGTTTGAGTTAGTCTACAACTCTAATTAGAGAGATAGGTTACACAGTGACGGTAGGCTTGACATGCTTGATTATAATATAAAGTACACTATTATATTAACTTTAAGTTGTTCGTTGATAAATATTGCATTGAATCTGATCTTTACTGTTTCAGCTCACTTAACACATTTTGTACTTTTACACTTTCTGCCTGTTGATGCGTCGCACTGTCCAATCAGAGGTGGCCAAATTTGCATATTACAGGAAGGATTTCTGGGATAGCATTGAGTTTACAGTGCAGAGGGATCTGGCTTCTTTAGACGCTGTCTTCTTAAAACTGAATAAATATTTAAAAAGAGCCAAATTAGCCAGTCTTTTGAACGGCTCTTTTCAAAGAACGGATCACAAAGATGCGGATCCCATCAAAGAGCCATAAATCCCATCTCTACTAGCGCGCCCTGCCCACGCTGGTTCTTGGGGGGGGGGGGGGGGGGGGGGGGGCAGAAGACTCTGGCTGTGCGGGGCGTGGCATTACAGTCTAGCTGCTATTGGTTTTCTAACCAAAGTCTCTGTTCCAAGTTCCTGGCAGTTTCAAAAGCTTATGAAAAACCTACATCATGCCACAGAGCGTTAATCTCGTGATAAAAAAATTATCGCCGTTAAAATTGAGTCAAGTTAACACGTTAATAACGCGACATTTTTGACAGCACTAATACTTTTACATACTCATTTCCCTGCATTGAGAAAATTACGGGAAAACTGTCCCCAGGCGGCACGGTGGTGTAGTGGTTAGTGGGGTGGGCAAAAATATCGATACGGTGATATATCGTGATACTTTGTCTTCTGATTCAATATCGATACTCAAAATTTGAATATCGATATTTTTTCAAATAATAAATCATGTTTCAGACGGGTTGTAAATCCAGTACAACTTCCGCACCTCCGCTCCGCGAGGTGTCGCTGTGCCGCTACCTCACTGCAAGGCACTCTTCGTCTTCTCTTTTTTCCCTGGCGGTTGCAGTGAGGAAAAAAAACAAGCAAGCATGGCTGTTAACGTAAACCTAGAGACGCCGCCGAACTTTAAGGCAGATGTTTGGAGGTACTTTGGATTCCAAAGGAAAGGAGAAAAAAACAGTGAGCTGGATAAAGAGTATGCACTTTGCAAAACCTGTTTCGCTCCAATTAGATATTCAGGTAACACAACAAACTTGGGGGTGGCACGGTGGTGTAGTGGTTAGCGCTGTCGCCTCACAGCAAGAAGGTCTGGGTTCGAGCCCCGTGGCTGGCGAGGGCCTTTCTGTGTGGAGTTTGCATGTTCTGTCCATGTGGGTTTGCTCCGGCTTCCCCCACAGTCCAAAGCAGGGCTTTGAACCGGTTCAAGGAACGAAAACCGGGAACTTTTTCTATTTCACATGGAACAGAAACGAAACCAGAAACTTTATTATTTTTTATGTTCCGGAACAGAAACGCTTATTAAAAATAATGGTAACCGGTTAATACCGGTTTTTATTTCGTTCCTCAAAGTTTCCGTAGCCTACAAATAAAAAAGTCATTCTTCTCCTGCGCAAGTTTCTATGACCCGCTGGGTTCACTTCTTGTGTGACGTTCGCTGACTGAATGGAGAGAGCGGGAGGGTGGACTACTATCACGTCTCCACATCTTAAAGAAGAGGTAAATATTGCAGTCTATCGTTATTCAAAAATGTCAATTTCAAACACGATATCAATATATTTGTCCACGTTAATGAGAGGCTCGCGAACATTAAATGACGTTAACCTCTGTTAGCCTATCAATGCATAGGGCCTGACTAGCCTTTGGTAACACACTAAACGAATTCTCTTTCATTTTTGGCACTTTTTCTGTTTGTGTAGATGGGAAGACATACTGAGAATCCAAATCGCCAACATTTGAAATAATAATTGTTTTGAATTATTTCTTGTCTTATTTAATGAAGGTTGTAATAGAATTAGCCTACATTTGGCTTAAGCTGGATGAGACAGAGACATAATTTTATAGCCATTTGTTAAACAGCTGACAGGGAACGTAATTAACCGTTCTGGGAACGAAATTTTTTTGTTCTAACCGGTTCGGGAACGTCTATTTAATGGTGGAACCCAAAACCGGAAACGTTAAAATTCTGTTTCTGTTCGGAACGAACCAATAGGAAAAAAATTCTGGTTCAAAGCCCTGGTCCAAAGACATGCAGGTTAGGTTAACTGGTGACTCTAAATTGACCATAGGTGTGAATGTGAGTGTGAATGGTTGTCTGTGTCTATGTGTCAGCCCTGTGATGACCTGGCGACTTGTCCAGGGTGTACCCCGCCTTTCACCCGTAGTCAGCTGGGATAGGCTCCAGCTTGCCTGCGACCCTGTAGAACAGGATAAAGCGGCTAGAGATAATGAGATGAGATGAGACAACAAACTTGCGAACTTACTTAGCACGACACCACCCCGACATATTAGCTCAGCCGGAGCCACCGAAACCCGACCTGAAGCAAACTACACTGGACAGCGCCAAAGTCCTCCCGTCTACTTCAGTGATGTGTGACTTACTGTAACTGTGAACTTAATTTTGTCATTTAAGGCCAAAGGCAAGAAGCTGCACTTTTATTTTGCATTTTCAATTTTAGTGTGTGTGAGACACTGCATTTTATTTTGAGTATTTACTCTAAGTTCAGAAGAAACATGATTCACTGAGGTTTCAATTCGGTTTCAGCGTGTGGACACTGACCCACACTGCACTTTGTTTCATAATTGTGCTCAGGGAGACTAAGATGCCCACTGCACTTTTCGATGTGTTTCAGACAGTCTGTTGTTCCTGCAAATATGTTGTAACTTGGGCTTATATAGTTACAATAAAATGGCATGGATAATTTGAATTACATTGTTTTAACTCAGTTTGTCCCATGAATTATCACTATCATCTGATGTACATACAACTATGTCCTTTTAAGATGCATAATGCATTTTACATTTTTCAGTGAACTATGTAGAATATCGCAATATCATATCGCATCGTGATGCGTATCGTATCGTGAGGTCCTTGGCAATACCCACCCCTAGTGGTTAGCACTGTCGCCTCACAGCAAGAAGGTTCTGGGTTTGAACCCAGCGGCTGGCGAGGGCCTTTCTGTGTGGAGTTTGCATGTTCTCCCCGTGTCTGCGTGGGTTTCCTCCGGGTGCTCCGGTTTCCCAGACAGTCCAAAGACATGCAATTAGGTTAACGTAGGGCGGCCTTGGGCTGAGGTGCCCTTGAGCAAGGTACCTGACCCCTGACTGCTCCCCGGGCGCTCTGGTGTGGCTTCCCACTGCTCTGGGTGTGTGTGTGCGTGTGTGTTCACGGCTTCAGATGGGTTAAATGCAGAGGATGAATTTCACTGTGCTTGAAGTGTGCATGTGACAAATAAAGGTTTCTTCTTCTTCTTCTTCTTAATTACAATGGAAGTCTAAGGACAGTTCTTGGCAGATCCATAAACGTTTGTGTGAAGCACATATTTAGGTTAAACACTGATGCCATTTCTTCATTCATTCAAATTGAGTACGCGCCTTATCCCAATCAAGGTGATGGTGGATCAGGAAGAGTGCCTGCAAGTCAAGAACACACTCCAGATGAAATGGAGGTCCATCAGAAGCAACCATGCACACACATATTCACAGCAAGCATAGCCAATATGCCTGAATCCTTTTGGGAATGTTGGCGGAAACTGGAGAACTTGGAGAAACTGGGGCTCAGGATTGAACCGGGAATGCTGAGGGGTATGAGCCATTAATGCGCCACTGAGACATGTTATAACTTCTTCAGTTAAAACTGTTATCATAGCCATCAGGATTGTGTGAATAAACAAAGTTGCTTCTTAATACAGCAGGGTTTCTGCGGAGTCTTAAAAAGTCTAAAATTTGATAATCCTAATTTAAGGCCTTAGGCAGCTGGGCCATAGAAGGTTCACGCTGCACGCTGCATACTACACGCTACACGCGTGTAAAGAAAAGTGGACAAACGTAGCATGACTTGCTCTGGGCCATAGAACGGCGTTCACGTTGCACGCTGCACACTTCACGCGTGAAGCGTGAAATGAACATGCACACTTTTTTCTAGGCGTGAAGATGGAAATTCCAGTCAATGCATGCGGTCACCGCCGCGCCAGCCAATCAGAACGGGTCTAGGGAGATAACTCTATGCTTTCAGGGGAAAACTTCAGAAAAAATATAATTGAATGGTATAATTGAAAAATAGTTCTTCATCGGGATTGTCAAGCAGATTATAGAATGTTCGGTGAAATTCACCACGGGTTTCTCTCAGAAGGAAGTGTTCTCGGCTCCAAATTCTGTTCCTTTTTCTCTTCCTCTGTCTCAGTAAAAGCAGAATGAGGCAATCGTCGTCATCCGAAGAGTCCATATTGCGGTCAAAGTAGAACAGACGCAACACGTGAACATCCAAGCATGAAGTTTAATGGCCCAGGGTCCGGTTCTTCACGTGAACGTGTAGCGTGTAGCGTGCAGCATGCAGCGTGCAGCGTGAACCTTCTATGGCCCAGCTGCCTTAAAAAGTCTAAAATACGAGCATGTTTTGCATTGTAGGTCTTAAATGTAATTTTGTGAAGTCTTAAATCCTTACGTCCGTTTACCTCATTCGCTTTTTTTTGTTAAATGCGTTGGTGATATTCATAATTAGTCATATAGGCAAGGCCTACTTAGTATCAGTAGGCTACGCTGCAAACTACAAATGAGACACAGTGGAATCCGGCGTCTAGCCCGGTTGGCATGGTGATGCACAGGGCATGGCACGCGCGCATTTGGACAGTAGAGCCTGAAAGAAGCGACGGAGATCGTCACGGTTTGTAGCAAAATGGGCAAATGCAAGTTTGACGACTGCTGGCTTGAACGTAATGATTTCGTAGACTGGTTAAAACGTGCACCAAACAATCCGTTTGAGGCGTTGTGCAAAAGAACACTCAAACTCGACACCCTGGGTGTAAAGGCACCGGAATCGCACGCGAAAGCGGAGAAGCACCAGGCTGCCCATAAAAGTCTGCAACAATCGCATGCCATCACTCAATTTTGTTCACCGTTGTCAGGTCCAAGCACATCTCGAGACGGTGTATCAGCTAACTCCGTGCGAACTGTAACGTTACAACACACAAACCGTACAGAATCGAATGCCTCATCCGCAAGTGATTTGCGGGATGTCTTTGGCTCCACTGCAGCTTAGTTCCTCATTAATGCAAGAGCGCACCCTAGGGATGTAATGACTTCATTGGTGAATGATAATAAATGTTGTTATTTTGAAAGTAATTCAGGCTCTCCTAATTTTCTTTTTTTTTTTTTTTTGTGCGGCATAAGTCTTAAATTTAACCTGTTATGGTCTTAAAAAGTCTTAAATTGAACTTGTTCAAGCCTGCAGAAACCCTGTACAATATTCCATGTTCCATAGTTGGAATCTGGGATACAAAACTCAATAAGAACAGCTTTTGTTGTGAAACGTCATCGTTTCAAATATAATGATGGTTTTCAATTCATTTACATTTCAGAGTTCTATACTTGGGGGCGGCACGGTGGTGTAGTGGTCGGCGCTGTCGCCTCACAGCAAGAAGATCCGGGTTCGAGCCCCGTGGCCGGCGAGGGCCTTTCTGTGTGGAGTTTTCATGTTCTCCCCGTGTCCGCGTGGGTTTCCTCCGGGTGCTCCGGTTTCACCCACAGTCCAAAGACATGCAGGTTAGGTTAACTGGTGGCTCTAAATTGACCGTAGGTGTGAATGTGAGTGTGAATGGTTGTGTGTCTATGTGTCAGCCCTGTGATGACCTGGCGACTTGTCCAGGGTGTACCCCGCCTCTCGCCCGTAGTCAGCTGGGATAGGCTCCAGCTCGCCTGCGACCCTGTAGAACAGGATAAAGCGGCTAGAGATAATGAGATGATATTATTATTATTATTATTATACATTCCTTACATTCATATCCAAGATGACATTCATGTCACTGTACAGTATGTACCGTAAACTTCTGACCACAGCTGTACATATGAGGATTATTCGTGTTTAATATCGTCTGCATGTACTCTGACCTCCGCAATAGACTCTGACAATGATTATTATCTTGAATCTCAGAAAGCATCCCAACGTTATATTTAAGCGAACACGAAAGTAAACACAACCTACAGGCTCACTATGCTTCGACAGCTATAGAAATATTTTCCTACCTGTAGTATATACTGTGAGGCAGAACTGGTCTGGATGATGAATTCTCTTCCCACGATCACCTATCAGGGGTGACAGGTGTGCAAGATGAATGCGTCCGGCTTTAGGTGCACACGTCTTTTGAGAAATCTGGCCTTGGGAGCCAAACAGGGAGGCACGAGTCACTGACAGGTGCAGCGTAATTTTCGACCAATTTTCCGCTTAAATACTGTGCTACGTGTTAATAAATCTCGATTCATGTCTGCCCGCTTCAAGTTCACGATAGTGGTGTCCAACCTTGACTCCCTTACACTCTCATTCTCGGGGTTGAATTTCCCCAACGCATATTTTCATAAATGACAGTAAAGAAGACTTATGAGGACGATTTATACTCCGCTTCCTCTCTCAGTTCCTTTATCCAAGCTGGTAGCGACGCCGCGCTGTCATGGATTATAATTGAGCCGATTGAGCGACTGTATGCTCCTGTCCGTGCAAACAAGTTTTAACTTCGCTTTAAAAAAAAAAAGATAAAATCTGATCAGGCAGGCCAGCGTTTTATACTCGCACGTCTGATTTCCATACAAGTTACTCTCGTGGGAATCTCAGAATTGAGTAAGCAAAATGATCGAGTGCAAAATGTGACATAAATTAGATGCACAAGTAATTCTTCAGCTTTCACCCGATGCTTAAGAGAGACCCTTCTTACTCTGCCTTTAGCGATGTAATGGATTTGCTTGCTTGCTTGGTTTTCGCAGGACATGCCAACATATTTCACAATTACTCGCGCTGCCCTCCGGCACTCTCACCTAGCAACTAACTTTTATCATAAAACATGTTCATAGAAGATACAGAGTCTGGCCATAAGCTGCCATACAGCCATGATTAAACGGAGTGCTTGGCTGCCTCTAGACCGGCTCTCGGTGGAGATTAACAGCCTGAAAGCAGCGATAACAAGAAATTTCTCCTTCGATCAGATAGTCTACTTTAAGTATACCATACATCCATTTCTGCTCATGGCTATTTAGTCAAGTTCTCCTCACGGCGTCATCAAATCTCTGACGTGACACATTCAGGTGTTGTAATTTCGTGTGGCGTGGCCTAGATGTTTGGCATTTTCAGAACATCCGGGATGAGTTCACGTTTAGTGACTAATTTAAAAACGAAAGCTTGTCCCACTCCACTGCTCTGTTTACCTCGCTAAATCCTCGTTGCCATGTTGTAAGCAGATAATGAGAGTCGCATGTTTAATTAGCAGATTAATTTCAGATTGGTAATTTGATGTCTTGATAGAAACACGGCTATGAGCTCTCAATTGTTCTTTGAATAAATAAGCGCCCTGCTAATTTGCGTCATGTTAAACAGAGCTTCGTTACAGCGCTTGGTCCTGCCATCATCGACTTTTAACTGCAAAGCAGGAATGAAAGCTAAACACTTAAATACAGGATACGGTACACAGACTTCAACAAGCGCCGCACCTGCAAGGAAAGCCACCAGTTTTGCGGACAACCCCTCCCTGGTAAAACATACCGGAGCATCCGTGCTACCAACACCAGGTTCCGTAACAGCTTCTTCTCTTACTGTTATGCTTCTTTTTTCTTCTGATAGTTGCTCCTCATCTTATCTCATTATCTCTAGCCACTTTATCCTGTTCTACAGGGTCGCAGGCAAGCTGGAGCCTATCCCAGCTGACTACGGGCGAAAGGCGGGGTACACCCTGGACAAGTCGCCAGGTCATCACAGGGCTGACACATAGACACAGACAACCATTCACACTCACATTCACACCTACGGTCAATTTAGAGTCACCAGTTAACCTAACCTGCATGTCTTTGGACTGTGGGGGAAACCGGAGCACCCGGAGGAAACCCACGCGGACACGGGGAGAACATGCAAACTCCACACCGAAAGGCCCTCGCCGGCCACGGGGCTCGAACCCGGACCTTCTTGCTATTTTTTTTCGCCTTAGTTTTTTCTCCTCAACCCTTCCTCTTGTCCGGTCTGGTTGACGTTCACCGTCCTGCATACTCTATTTATATTTATTGTCCTGTGTATTTATTGTATGGTTTCCACTCGCCTCACCCTCGATTGTTTTTATAAACAGCATTTCCTTTCAGGTTATATAATAAAAAGACAATGAATACCATTTGTCTTGACTTGACCTGACTTAACCTCCTAAGACCCAAGCTGTTTTTTTACATGCATTTTTTATTTCTTTTTGCTATTTGGGCTTATTAGAACCTGATTAGAATAAAAACTAAGCATCATCTTTGATAAGATGTACTTTTTGAGAAAAAGTATGTCCACATATGTGGATTCTTGTTCTGAATTTCTAAAAAGTGCTGTCCACGTACGGTATGTGACCGCTAGGCCCTAGGAGGTTAAGATGGTATGTGTACGTTGCGTTCAATCATTTATCATTTCAAAAATGAAAAACATAATGAGCTTTAAACAATAAACTTTGCAAAAAAGCTCTCATGCTTGTTTTCCATTCATTTCAACCTCAAACCTGAAATTCATTCAGAGCCAAATTTAATCATGTAAATCTTCAAAGATATTGTGAATATACCGGATCTTTAAGATGACACACAAATATGGAAGCAATTTTGTGCCAAAATGTTCATACAATACTTTTGAAATATCAAATGAAAACGACAAATCAAAATACAAAAAAAGAAAAAAAAAGTCAATTTTTTTAGACTGGCAAACAAATTATTCGTGTAATCGTGCAAAATATCAGTCTATTACTCTTCAGAAACCTTTTATTTTTGTTCCGCGTCTTTCTCAGTTTTGTTTGACGTAATTTATTTTGGTTGCGATTCCAGCTTTCTCGTTTGCGCTCCCGGACTTTTTGCTTGCAGTTTTGGCACAAACTTCACGTGTGGGTGGGCTGTCCAGGAATGCATTCCCATTGGCTAACTTGTGTTTGACTGACAGCTCCGCTCAGCCATTCCCTACTCGGATTCTGGCGGACTGTTTGACGAGTGACCGATCCATTGACGGTACACAAGGATCGAGTGGACTTCAGTGGCGACTATGATATTGAATTTACACTTTGTTGAATTAATTCAATATCATAGTCGCCACTGAAGTCCACTCGATCCTTGTTTACCGTCAATGGATCGGTCACTCGTCAAACAGTCCGCCAGAATCCGAGTAGGGAATGGCTGAGCGTAGCTGTCAGTCAAACACAAGTTACCCAATGGGAATGCATTCCTGGACAGCCCACCCACACGTGAAGTTTGTGCCAAAACTGCAAGCAAAAAGTCAGGGAGCGCAAACGAGAAAGCTGGAATCGCAACCAAAATAAATTACGTCAAACAAAACTGAGAAAGACGCGGAACAAAAATAAAAGGTTTCTGAAGAGTAATAGACTGATATTTTGCACGATTACACGAATAATTTGTTTGCCAGTCTAAAAAAATTGACTTTTTTTTCTTTTTTTGTATTTTGATTTGTCGTTTTCATTTGATATTTCAAAAGTATTGTATGAACATTTTGGCACAAAATTGATTCCATACACAAAGACCTCTTTTTTTTTAAATCATAGTGCATGTCTAGAAATACGGAATAAGATCCGAGTGTTGATATTTTGGTCTGGGATTTGATTCGTTTTGTTAGAAATTATATCGAACGTCATATGAAGCTGCATGACGTAATGACGTCAAGTGTACCGGTATGATTCACATTTCGCAAGTGCTTTGTTTGTTCGAATTTGTTGTGTGAAAATAACATGCTGGATCAAGTGCTATTTTATAAGATTCCCAGTCATGAAGGTTGAAGCCATATTTCTAAACCAAATGCACAGTGTTTGTGATAAATGTTAACTGGTGATATTCATGCGACATTAGATTGCCAATTTACCCAACTCTTATTAGATGCCTTGCTCTGATTGTGTTATTTCACATGACATAGAAAAACGGGAAAAAGAAAAACAATATTAACAATAAGGAAAATCAATATTTCCATTTTCAGTCCTTATTTTCTATCCCTAATTTGTTTTGTTGTGTGTTTAAAGGCAGTGGTCGACATGTTATTGGAAAAAAAACAAACAAAAAAAACCCCATCTCTGACGCTTTGACTCAAGAGAAATCTGGCAACCTCAGAGATGTGAACTACAGTATACTCAGTTGATTTTTGTAATCTAAAGGATGAGCCATAAAATCAGTATTTATATTCGGCATATCAGGTGAAAATTCAAATTCAATCCAACTTGCTTGGAACTGCTCTCATTGAATTCAGAATGCAGAACAACATACGTTTTACAGAATTAAAATATGTTTATCCGTTCTTGAGATATTACAAATCAAAGATTGAAAAAACGGCTTAATTTTTAGAAAATTGCCGTAATATTCTGTATGAGGATCACATGGTCCAAAATGGGCCTCATTAGCCAATGAGATCAAATGTGTTTTTTTTTCTTAATAACGTTTTAATTTTTCAAGATATTTACATGGAAATTGGCAGGCACATAGATGATTGTATACTGAATACAAAGTTTGAAAAAATTAGTTAAAACAAATTATTTAAATTAGTATTTAATTAGTATTAATTATGCTAATTAGGTAAAAATGTTAAATCAGTACACTCAATAAAAAAGTAATAAAAGATTATTTCTAATACCCACTTTGTGCTCTGTAGGCCTTTGTACTTTGTATTTCTCAAAAGTAGGGCCACTAGTGTTTCTATGAAAGAATATAAATGATAATATTCACAGCTTTCAAGGCGAACCTCGAAAAAACTGTCTGATCCACATCCAATAAACAATTCACATTAAATCAATTGAAACTGACACTCGCGTTTCTGACTTCCGGCTTTTTAAAATCTCATTCCGACCACTAAGATCTCAATATTTTTCATCAAAAATATAGAACTCCAGTTATATTCTAAACTAGTTATTTATTTACATGAATCAGTTCGATTTGAAAAAAACAAGTAGGTAAAGCTATGAAAACTCGCTTCAAAGTCTCCCGTGAATCATAACATCACAACTAGCAGACGGAAAATTTTGCCGCATCCTTCATCAGAAACAGTGAGAGTGAGAGAACGTCACTATAAAAGTTATCTGACTGATATTCACCAGTAATCCAGTCAGAAACCGATCAGAAGAGAGAGAAAGAGAGAGAGAGAGAGAGAGAGAGAGAGAGAGAGAGAGAGAGAGAGCCTGAGCGCTTTCCCATGACTCAAAAAGAAACGCACCGGCAGTTTCCCGACGTCCTGCGAGCAGAGAGTGAACTCTGTTGTACCAACTTTAACTGCCGTTCTGTACCAAAGTACAGAAAGAGAGAATTTTTTTTAGAAAGCAGAGATTATAATCTTTTTAATGATAGTATTCACGATAGAAAATATTCAAGAATTAAGCGATGACAGATTTGGAAACTTAGATGAGCGTCTGCATGGACAATTTTCACAGCACGGCCAGCGAGCTTCTGATTCGCCTAATTATATAAACAGGTTCTTCGTCAATTGCCTGTATAACCATCGAGGTAACTTTGGACATCAGTCATAGTCGGTTGGAACTTGTGTGAAGTAATCAATTTACATTATAAAAAAAAAAAAAAGGGTGACATGAATAGTGTCCAAACATTAACAAAACCAATGGGACAGAAGTTTAATGTGACTGCCATTTTGGAAAAAAGGAGGTTTAAAAAAAAAACGTCGAACCAGCAGACTTCGAATGTCACACTGTCTGGTGCATGACTTCATCGACTTCAGCATTAACATTTGTAGCAGTGTTGTCCAGGCTTTACTTAAGATAAGATAATTGTATTAAGGCGAGAGAAGCAAAGCCAACCCTATTCCTGGAAGGCCACGTCTCCTCTCAGATTTTTTGCTTCCTCTTCTTAACCACCACAAAATAAAGGAATTAATTAGCTGTTAAGGTGAATCAAGTGTGTTAAATGAGACAGAATGCTAAACTCTGCAGTGCTGTGGCCCTCTAGGACTAGAGTCTGACACGTTTATAAAGCATGGAGAATTAAAGCGCAAGGGTAAAAGATGAAGATTAAATATCATACATATAATATGGCATTTGCATTAAGGGTTTGGGAAGAAATGCTTGTTCTGCATAAATTAGGCTTATTTAGTATTTCTCAAACCTATTATGCAAACATGAAAAATTGCTCTGGCACAAGGAAAGCTAAATGGCTGCTCATCTCTCCTGTGAGTATGATACAGACTACACTGCCTTATGCATGCAATTCTCTTTCTTAGATCTGCACCGAGCTCCTTGGACTTTCCCATTTTACTGTGTGTTGGTCAACCCAATGAATGCTGTAAACAAACCCTTTTTATGAAGGCACAGAGAAGCTACCAGCTGTAGTCAATCATGACCACTAACAGGAAGTTAAGAGACCTCGGCCTTGGCGAGATAAGAGGCATTTTGGAAGTTTCAGCACCTCTGAATTATTAATCTAAGTCAGAGTATATACATTTTTGACCCTGTGTGTATAATTTTGACCCTATGTTGAGTTCAGAAAACCCAAAGAAAATGAAAACTTGTGCACCAAATCCTAGTGTTTTTTTTTTTTTTAAATTAAAGATGTATGCTGTACATTCGGCCACAGAAAACAGTTCGAAGGAATTACTGAAAGCCCAAATACATGACATTCATATCCAAGATGACATTCATGTCACTGTATGTAAATTTCTGACCAAAACTGTATACACACACACACACACACACACTACTGTGCAAAAGTCTTAGGCCATGTACACACGTAGCCGGGTATTTTTAAAACCGAACATTCCCCCCCCCTCCGTTTATAAAAATGTTTTATCCACACCACCTCGTCTTCGAAAAAAATCCCTTCCACACATAACCGAACATCTGCGTTTTCAATCACATTCATAAGCATTCCAAACCTGTAGATGGCATTATTTCCCCAAATCCTACCCCCTAATCACATCAGAATAGCCCTCTGTTGGCGTCACTTCCGCCTAAACATAAAACATGGCGCCAAGCTCGTTCGTCTGGACAGACTCGGAGACAGAATTGCTTCTAAACACAATTTTGGAGTATAAACTTCAAAAGACGCAAGAAAACGTTGATTGGGAATCTTGTCAAAGCAAATATGTGGACATATTGACCCTGTTTTTGGAGCAGTATTTGGGCTTCTAAAATTAAACATGTAAATAGCACCTGCACAATAATTAACGCTTTCAAGGCACTACTCCGATCCATTACTCTTTGTCCATGCTTAATCTGGCTTCTGCAGTAAACAAAGGTCGCACGTTTGACGTCAGGGCAGATTTGTTGTCATTTTTTTGGCGCAGATTGTGACGTTCTAAAACGCAAAACTCCGGTTATCTCTGTCTACACGAAAAGGCATACACGGAGTTTTCAAAAATCTTCACTTTGCCCGGAGTTTTTTTTAAATATTCGTTTTTGATGTGTTTTCATGTGGATGACAGGCCAAAACGTAGAAAAATATCTTCGATTTAGCAGATACCCGGCTACGTGTGGACGGGGTCTTAGGCACACTGTTTTTTTTTTTTTTCCATACAAACTTTGTTATAGATTTCTATTTTATGATGTCTACATTATTGAGTCAGTACAAAAACATTTTAGAGTTCCAAACGTTCGTTTTTTTCCCAGCACAAAATTAAACGTTACAGAAAAAAAAAACTGTTTGTATCTGTGCAGCATATTACACAAGAGACTTTTATATAAAAGTGCACTAATCTGTGCAAATGATATGATTCGAACTCGGTTAACATTAGCCGAGGTTTACGCCAGTTAGTCATCTTATGTGTAAATTTACACACACTGAAGAACGCAAGTAGGATATGAACGTGTTTTTTTTTTTTTGCTTGTTTCTTTGTTCAGAAAACCCAATTTCGTTCGTATCCAGCTGGAAAAATGAGCGTAGCCCTGTTCATGAGGAAAGTTTACATTTTCACAACATATCATTCGACTTATCCAAGCTCATGAAACAAGCCAAACGTCTCCTCTTCTCTGCTTGGAAGTCACATTGTAATGTGGGCCGGGAATTCTCTGTATTCTTAGTAGCCTAACAAATTTACAGGTTAAAAAGTAGCCAGATATTGAAAATACCCACCTTACCGTCAGGGGTGCAGATCCGATGTCAGGATTGGGGGGGGGGCACAAAAGTGATTTTTTTTTTTTGCCCGTATGCAACTCATACCATGCAACCATAAATCACAACTTCGTAGAGGCTCGCCACATCATTCAAAAAGTACTGCACAGGGAATCATCTCATCTCATTATCTGTAGCCGCTTTATCCTGTTCTACAGGGTCGCAGGCAAGCTGGAGCCTATCCCAGGTGACTACGGGCGAAAGGCGGGGTACACCCTGGACAAGTCGCCAGGTCATCACAGGGCTGACACATAGACACAGACAACCATTCACACTCACATTCACACCTACGGTCAATTTAGAGTCACCAGTTAACCTAACCTGCATGTCTTTGGACTGTGGGGGAAACCGAAGCACCCGGAGGAAACCCACGCAGACACGGGGAGAACATGCAAACTCCACACAGAAAGGCCCTCGCCGGCCCTGGGGCTCGAACCCAGGACCTTCTTGCTGTGAGGCGACAGCGCTAACCACTACACCACCATGCCACCCCACAGGGAATCATTTGTCTGAAAATACATTTGTTTGTACAATTTTGAATAATTTAGGGGATTTTTATTGGGGGGGACAATTCATGTTTTTCAGAAATTGGGGGGGGGGGGTCATGTCCCCCCTGGGATCTGCACCCATGCTTACCGTGTGCCTTTTTTCTGTGTAAAACCAGTTTTCATATCAAATAATATTTATTACACTCTCAGTTATGGGAGCATTGTGGGTATCAACAGGATGCCAGCAGATATCATCTCTCAAATCAGTCTTTTTTTTTTTTTTTTTACGTTTCAGTTGCTTCATACAGTACCTAAGCTGAAATTTGCTGATTCATCCATTAAAAGGTGAAACCACAAGCTAAATCGAAGGCTTGCAATCATCCTGACCTGTGCTCTATCCTGACAGAAATAAGCTGTAGGATCACTGAAAATAAACTTTCCCCAGAGAACACAGAGAGTTTTGTGTTTGAGGAAAAAAATGAAGGGGTTTATTTGCTGTTTTGCAGCAGGGGTACATTTCTCTCCAGGCTCTCTTCACTCTATGGCTTAATTTTCACTCGCGGTAAACTAGACAGCATCCTAAATGGAATACTAGTGTACTAAGTACACAACAACCCCACTATAATGAACAAACTAAGTTCACATCCGCCGTCTTTAATAACAATGAGTCAGCCTTCAAAAAAAAAAAAAAAACCCACTGAGCCATGCGCTCCTCTTCCCCTCGAAACAAACAATAAGTAATCAAGTCTGCAGTTGACCAGGCTAATAATACGTGTTAACACCATAAAACAAAGACTTACAGTAACTAGCCTCGCTTACGTGTCAGTCACTAACAATTATCGAGAATGTCAATCACTGACTTCAAAAAATCCCTTAAAAGGACTTTATTTTATGAGCTAAAAGCAGTTTTACTCGAGTCTTTACTGTGTAAGCACTGTTGTCATGGCTACTCAGAAAATACAGGCCATACAGTGGTACTTGAAAGTTTGTGAACCCTTTAGAATTTTCTATATTTCTGCATAAATATGACCTAAAACATCATCAGATTTTCACACAAGCCCTAAAAGTAGATAAAGAGAACCCAGTTAAACAAATCAGACTAAAAAATATTATACTTGGTCATTTATTTATTGAGGAAAATGATCCAATATTACATATCTGTGAGTGGCAAAGGTATGTGAACATCTAGGATTAGCAGTTAATTTGAAGGTGAAATTAGAGTCAGGTGTTTTCAATCAATGGGATGACAATCAGGTGTGAGTGGGCACCCTGTTTTATTTAAAGAACAGGGATCTATCAAAGTCTGATCTTCATAACACATGTTTGTGGAAGATTTCTGAGGACCTCAGCAAAAGCGTCGTTGATGCTCATCAGGCTGGAAAAGGTTACAAAACCATCCACCATTTGTACACAGTCAGACAGACTGTGTACAAATGGAGGAAATTCAAGACCATTGTTACCCTCCCCAGGAGTGCTCGACCAACAAAGATCACTCCAAGAGCAAGGCGTGTAATAGTCGGCGAGGTCACAAAGGACCCCAGGGTAACTTCTAAGTGACTGAAGGCCTCGCTCACATTGGCTAATGTTAATGTTCATGAGTCCACCATCAGGAGAACACTGAACAACAATGGTGTGCATGGCAGGGTTGCGAGGAGAAAGCCACTGCTCTCCAAAAAGAACATTGCTGCTTGTCTGCAGTTTGCTAAAGATCATGTGGACAAGCCAGAAGGCTATTGGAAAAATGTTTTGTGGATGGATGAGACCCAAATAGAACTTTTTGGTTTAAATGAGAAGCATGATGTTTGGAGAAAGGAAAACACTGCATTCCAGCATAAGAACCTTATCCCATCTGTGAAACATGGTGGTGGCAGTATCATGGTTTGGGCCTGTTTTGCTGCATCTGGGCCAGGATGGTTTGCCATCATTGATGGAACAATGAATTCTGAATAATACCAGCGAATTCTAAAGGAAAATGTCAGGACATCTGTCCCTGAACTGAATCTCAAGAGAAGGTGGGTCATGCAGCAAGACAACGACCCTAAGCACACAAGTCGTTCTACCAAAGAATGGTTAAAGAAGAATAAAGTTAATGTTTTGGAATGGCCAAGTCAAAGTTCTGACCTTAATCCAATGGAAATGTTGTGGAAGGACCTGGAGCGAGCAGTTCATGTGAGGAAACCCACCAACATCCCAGAGTTGAAGCCGTTCTGTACGGAGGAATGGGCTAAAAGTCCTCCAAGCTGGTGTGCAGGACTGATCAACAGTTACCAGAACTGTTTAGTTGCAGTTATTGCTGCACAATGGGGTCACACCAGACACTGAAAGCAAATGTTCACATACTTTTGCCACTCACAGATATGTAATATTGGATCATTTTCCTCAATAAATAATTGACCAAGTATAATATTTTTGTCTCATTTGTTTAACTGGGTTCTCTTTATCTACTTTTAGGACTTGTGTGAAAATCTGATGATGTTTTAGGTCATATTTATGCAGAAATATTGAAAATTCTAAAGGGTTCACAAACTTTCAAGCACCACTGTAGATGGATGTAATCGCAGGAAGAGTCTTATTTAAAAACATGCCTGCAAACAGATCTAAATCAGTGATCCAAAATCAGACTTGAGAAACAGCAAATGGTCAAGCGAGGCACAGACAGGATATCAAAGGCAGAGACAAACGGCAAAATACAAAAAACAAAACGGAGTCGGAAACCAGAACATCAACACAGTGCTACAAAAGGCTTGGCAATGTGAGACACAAGGTACACTTCGCAAAGTCTGTGTGTCATGAGAGTCTTTATAAGCATGCTGTGTTTGCACTCTAATCCGGAACAGGTGCATGGTAATTAGTCCTAATGGTGCTGTGTGTGGGTACGTGAGTAGCAATTTGAAGCGTGCCACTGTGTGTGTGTGCGGATGTGACACCTTTGAAGAAGAAATTCATATCCTGGACCGTCTAAAGAGTGGTGAGAAAGCAACAGATTTGTCTAAAGAGTATGGTATTGGGAAAATTAAATTTCAGCTTTTAAAGTAAAATAAAAAGAGCTCAGAGACTTCGTCCGTAACTGCAATCAAGATGACGGGCTGAAAAGAAAGAAGATGTGGCAAGCAAACAATGGCAAGTGTGACTTATTTCCTTTACTTCATAAATATGTAATGAATTAAGCGTAAATATAAATGAAATACAGTTGGTCTTATTTTACGTAAAAGTGAGTGTTTGGTGTGACAAGTGGGTCCGTTTCAGTATTACGAACTTTTTTGGTATAACAAACTGTTTGGTCGTCCCCCACGGAGTTCATTATAGTGGGGTTGCAGTGTAGTATGTACATACGGTAAAATTACAGCAGCACTAGTTGGTTGGTCTGCGATGATCTGGTGGCTAGTCCAGGGTGTACCCCGTCTCTAGTCCACAAATCAGCTGGGATAAGCTCCAGCTTAGGACCCTGCACAGGATAAGCGGTTACGGATAACGGATGGATGGATGGATGGTTGGTTATGCTGTACGTTGACTGGCTGTCCAGGACTAAAGTGAGTTTTTTATACATTTATAGCTAATGATTTCTTGATTCTGATTGGGCCAGTCAAATTTCTGGCTGTAATTCAAATGATACACATGTTCGAACCTGTTATCGTTTCTATAGTAACTCATTCGCGGTTGTTTATATGGCAAACGAAACAGGGAAGGAGTCTCGGGTGTCAGTGTTTTTGTAACAGTCAAATGTCAAGCAAAATCTACAAAATTTATTCCAGGAAGGAAGACTTTGCAGATTCTATAACATGAGCTGACGTTCCACAACATTAAACACAGCTATAAATAGCTTCAAATAAGAAAGAAACCAAAACAAAAACGCAATCTGTCAGCAAATTGCTGTTGCATAAGAATAAAACACATACAGACCTGCTATTATTGGAAAAATAATGAACATTAGGGTGGTAATGATAACCCTATAGTAACATCAGGACATGTCATTGATTATTTTCCGAAAACAGCATGTCCTTATGTGTTTTATTCCTATACCATAGGAAAAGATACATGTCCATCAAAGTCGTGGCTCTTTATGTACTAAAAAAAGCCAAACAAATCAAGAGTGGAAAAAGAGACGGTGAGGGAAAAAAGTGGGTCGCCTGGCAGAAACAGTAAACAGCAAACATTAACTACTGTGCGCTTCAACTCAGCAAGGATGAGCTCAGCTTACTCGGGAGAATCCGCTAAAATATAGCACGGCTTTGATTCCACGCCCGACTTCCTGAGATTCTGGGAAATTCTCAAAGGCCACGAGCACCAGAATATCTTCGCATCTTTAACCCACTGAGGTCACTTTCATGTCAGGCGCTTCAATTTCAAGTGGCACGAGCAATACATGAACAAAGAGCAGGAGCCGAAATTTGTTTAGAAGCAACCGGGAGTGAATTAGCTTGAGATTTCTGCTCAGAGTCTGCTGGGAATTTTTTCTTTTCAAACAGGAAATTGAAAGCTCTGTATTTGTCACACTTCACTCGATTCGGATATCGGAGCCAAGAATGTTGGGGAGACAGTTGGGAGTGTGCAAAGTTCAGTACCATCTGTTTCTATTAATACGAGATACAGTGGATTAGCCCTTTCCTAAACACACACACACACACACACACACACAGAGTGTAGCTTATGTACACACATTATGCCTCGGTCACAACCGGCCGTACGTGCTCCTACGGCCGGTCTACGTGCAAAAAACGCAAGAAACGCACGGAGGGCGCGCGTGAAACGCACGGAGGGCGCGCGTGAAACGCACGGAGGGCGTACGTGTTACGTGCTGATTTTCGAGCCGCAGACCGGCCGCAGAGGTTCTTTGTCATGTCAAACAAACTCTACGGGCGCTTACGTTTTGTTCAGGTTGCAAGACAAACTTACGGCCAACGTGCGTCTTTCTCCACGAACAAAAAAAACGCACCGATTTGGGAAACGCCAAAAATCGCACGGCCAAAAAATCGTACGTCCGGTTGTGACCTAGGCTTTAGGTTTGTTCAAATATCAGAGTTTGTATATAATCTGTGATGGCTTTTCATAAAATCTAATATGTATCAAATGTCTGTAATGCCATACTGGTTTCACATCGGGAAACAACAACAACCTACTAAACGTACTGTTCTAGAAAAAATCAGCCACGTCTTTGCTTCTTTGCTTCTTTACAGCACCCCCTAAGGGTCATGGTGGGGATATTTTGGAGATACTTTCGCATTACCTCGCTATAAGGCTTTAGGGTTATGCTAAACTATTGCGAGGGAATGCGGAAACTAGTAGCTCAAAAAAAAAAAGCACCATGACCCTTAAAGCTATATTGCCTTTCAGATTTTTCAAGTGTAGGTCATAAAAAGAATTTTCCCCGACACCTAATTATTTTTGTTTAGTGGACTGAAAGCTACTGAATTTGAATCACAGACTTCAAATTTTATTGTTTTTTTTTTAAATAGAGCAATTAATGAATTTAAGGCCACGTGGCCCGAAATTCTCCGCTATTTTTTCCTGCTTCACCATGACCCTACGTCATGCATCACATGGTGGGCTTTCCCCGTTCGCACAAGGCATTGTGGGATACAAATTTGAAACCGGAGAGAAAAATGGAGGACGTGAGAGTGCGAATGAAACGTGAAAGACCGACTACAGTAACGGAAAGAAAGCGAGAAGAAAAGACGTTATGTTATATACGAAGGAAAGGAAACGCAGGACCAAACTAATAAATATCGGCACTCAGCGAGCACCTCGGTGTGATCAGCTGTTCGTTTAGCGACAGAATGATGGAACTGTCAGTGCACGCTCAAAGGTAAACCTGTAGATAGCAGTAATGCAACACTGTGGATGCCACCTGCTGTAAAACCCAAAAGAAGAAGAAGAAGAAGGTAAGCCTGTGCATGCGCACACGGACTTCCTCTGTCTGCTTGACTGTGTGATTTCATGCATATTATTTGCTCAGGAATCCGCTCAAATTAAATAACTTCCCAGCCACAGAATGGCCTGATATTTTGTGAGATATGACAGAAATAATCATACATCACAATGACCACATTTCAGACGGAACTAAATTTCACTGATTTTATGAACTCGAAAGGTCGTCTAGCTTTACGGGGCTCCGTACTTCTTCGTACCGTTTTCTTTATCTTTCTTACACCCATTGGCAGCGCTGTTGCGCTTGTTTTGATAAAAACCCAATATAATTCACCTCAAGACCTTTATACACAGTGTCTCTGATGTAGATGCCTAAAAAGAAACCTTCTACAGATGTTTTTATACCTTTGACTAAACAGCTCATTTCTATCAGCCGCCTGTATCTACAATACAAAAGGACAGCTTTTCATTAGATTTTCCTCTTTCACTTTGCAAATCAGGCGGCACGGTGGTGTAGTGGTTAGCGCTGTTGCCTCACAGCAAGAAGGTCCGGGTTCGAGCCCCGGGGCCGGCGAGGGCCTTTCTGTGCGGAGTTTGCATGTTCTCCCCGTGTCCGCGTGGGTTTCCTCCGGGTGCTCCGGTTTCCCCCACAGTCCAAAGACATGCAGGTTAGGTTAACTGGTGACTCTAAATTGAGCGTAGGTGTGAATGTGAGTGTGAATGGTTGTCTGTGTCTATGTGTCAGCCCTGTGATGACCTGGCGACTTGTCCAGGGTGTACCCCGCCTTTCGCCCGTAGTCAGCTGGGATAGGCTCCAGCTTGCCTGCGACCCTGTAGAAGGATAAAGCGGCTAGAGATAATGAGATGAGATGAGACTTTCCAAATCAAAGCTGGTGGTCAGCGGCACTGAAAAGGCAATCCATAAAATATCAAATGAGTGAGCGGTTAATACAGAGCAGGCTGAATCTGAAACGGCTTGCTATTAAACATATAGAGCGCTCGAGAAAGTGCGTTGTTTCACACCGAGAATAAGGAGCTACTTGGATTTCATCCAGAGTCCAAAAACATGACTGAAGCCTCAAGCATATTAAATGATCCGAGGTCACGTCATCGAAAGATACTTACGTTGTGGGATGACCCAAAGCCAAATGCCACAGATTAGAGGGCAAGTCATTAGCATGACGAGAAAAATAAACCTGTCTGTAACAAAGATTCCTCCACGAGGGGAAACTAGACAGCAATACGGTCAATGTGTAATTTCTATCCAACCCTTTTTATGTGAAAAAAAAAGAAACAAGAAACAAAACAACTTTGCAAATTTTTATGTCTGCTTGAGGTGGGAAAAAAGAAATAAGGGCGATCCGATCATTATGCATGTGACATTTGCAGTCAAATTACCTTCCAAAATGTTTCAGACCACAGACAAGCTTGGGATCAATAAGTCAATTTGCATGTGGTGTTATTTAACCTCTTGAGGACATTCATTCATTGTCTATACCGCTTATCGATTAGGGGTCACGGGTGAACCGGAGCCAATCCCAGATGGCTGGTACACCCTGGACACGTCATTCACGCTCATGGGCGATTCAGAGGAACCAGGTGGCATGTCTTTGGATTGTAGGAGGAAATCAGAGCACCCGGAGGAAGTTCATGAGAAGATGAAAACATGAACTGCACAAACAAAGGCCTTGATCAACCGGTAGATTCGAACCCAGGACAGGACCTGCTTACTGCGACACGACAGTAACCATTATCATACAACATTAAGGAAGAAAAAAACACCCTGGTGTTCTTGATCTGTCTGAACCAGTACTTCATACATATTTGATGTCGAAATGATTATCTAATTTTCTCTACAATTCTAGCTGAGGTGTTACACAGTAAAAAGGCAAGCGAGAACTTTTTCAAAGTGCGTCCACAATTTTAATTTTAAAATTAAAATTAAAACGGGCGGCACGGTGGTGTAGTGGTTAGCGCTGTCGCCTCACAGCATGAAGGTCCGGGTTCGAGCCCCGTGGCCGAGGAGGGCCTTTCTGTGCGGAGTTTGCATGTTCTCCCCGTGTCCGCGTGGGTTTCCTCCGGGTGCTCCGGTTTCCCCCACAGTCCAAAGACATGCAGGTTAGGTTAACTGGTGACTCTAAATTGACCGTAGGTGTGAATGGGAGTGTGAATGGCTGTCTGTGTCTATGTGTCAGCCCTGTGATGACCTGGCGACTTGTCCAGGGTGTACCCCGCCTTTCGCCCGTAGTCAGCTGGGATAGGCTCCAGCTCGCCTGCGACCCTGTAGAACAGGATAAAGCGGCTAGAGATAATGAGATGAGATCTTTTTTCCACACATCACAGCTCGTTTACATAGAGTTAAACTGCGGTTTCATCGAACCGACCACAGCAACGCCCACACCACAAAGCCACGCCCCCAGTATCTGTCACCTACTAACTTTGATTCAAATGAAACGTATGTCGGCTCAGTATGTCGTCCCAGGTCATCCGATGCCTGGTAAAACGATACTAAACAGTTTCTCTGTGTGACTGATGCAACAATTATACATATATTTAGGCGACATATTTTGCTTCAGTTAAAACTTGTAACTTATCATCATTCCTTTGGCTGCTGTGCTGTAACAAGGCAAAATCCTTCAAGGGATTAATAAAGAATGGGGTGCGTGTGTGTGTGTGTGTGCATCCGTGTACTTGCTACATACTCAGGACTGGAATACATTTTTTGTTTTACCAGTAGACTCAGGACATTTTTGGAAAGTGAGGACATTTTGGTTGGTCCTCACTTTTTCAAAGGGCTGTTTGAGGGCTAAAACTCAGTTTTAGGATTCAGGTTAGAATGAGGTTTAGGTTAGAGTTAGGGTAAGGGTTGGGGTTAGGCATTTAGTTGTGATGGTTCAGGTTAGGGTAAGGGGTGAGGGAATGCATTATGTCAATGAGAGTCCCCATAATGATAGAAATACAAGAATCTGTGTGTGTGTGTGTGTGTGTGTGTGTGTGTGTGTGTGTGTGTGTGTGTGTGTGTGTGTGGTGGGGGTTGCTTTAATATCTCCGGTTGGGACGGAAGATCCTCAGAAGAATAGTAACATCTGACAGTTTTGACTGCGTGGAGACTCACAGCTGATCCCGACAAGAAAAACGACTTGAATAAATAAATAAATAAATAAATAAATAAAGAGGTACGTAGATTAAGGTCTGGTTTACGTGCCGGTAATAATTTGTTCCATTATGTCAAAGGTCCTTACAAGAAGAGTAAGACGTGTGTGTGTGTGTGTGTGTGTGTGTGTGTGTGTGTGTGTGTGTGTATAGGCACGGTGAAAGCCCATGTACACACTGCCACTGTCAAAATACTACGCGACCTTTTACTGGCACACTGTTTATGGTGTATGAAGGCTTTCTGGATTTCACCAGATCCTGATGCACTTCTTTGATTATTTTCAAGTCCTGGTGAAGAAAGGTTTTTGATTTTTCAGCAAAAAAAAAACCTACAAAAAATATATTATTCTTGTATTATTTTTTCTGAAAAAAAAAAAACAAGCTTTGTTCACCAGGACTTGGAAATAATCGAAGAAGTGCATCAGGATCTGGTGAAATCCAGAAAGCCTTCACCGACCTTAAATAGTGTGTCAATGTAATAAAAAAAAGAAGTAAAAGAAAAAGATATATTGTTATATGTTTGTTTGTTTGTTTGTTTTTTATTGTTATACTACACCAATCTTTCATCCTGCCTCAGTAACCCAGTAGGAACAAGAATAAATACTTGGTGTGTCAACATGCATAAGCAAATCCAGCACATGCATTGCTATTCTAAATGCGCAGTACGCATACTTATGTCCAGATTCAAAACAACAAACAACAACAACAACAACAACATGCTAAAGCCTAATGCATGCTTGTTATATAGCTATTAAAGAATAAAATTCTCATGATGATACTTCTGAGCTGCAGAAAGATTTGGAAAAGGAGGCAGTGGATCACGACACAACTTTAATCCAAGCTGTGCTATTTATTTGTTTATTCATTTATTTATTATTTTTGAAGGGAAAAAAAGTTAGAAAAAAAAAAAGGCAGCGCGCGCTGTGCGCCTGCGCATCTCCTCCAGCACTTTGAGGATGAAGGAGAAAAGTCTCACCTTTGCGGGATGCCAGAGAGACGCAGCAGAGCATCAGGGTGAGGAGAGGGATGCGCGCTGTGCGTCTCGCTCTGAGCGGTAAATCCATGCTGAAGCGGAAGAGGAGCTGCTCTCTCTCTCTCTCTCTCTCTCTCTCTGTCTGTCTGTCTGTCGCGCGCTCTGCCTCTTTCTCTCCCTCTCTCCGCAAGAGGAATGAGCGGCGCGCGCGACTCTCTCCACGCCGCTACTGCGCGTGTGGCCTGGACCATCTGGCCACGCCTCCAAGAAGAGCCGGAGTGAGGGCGCGCGCAGTGCGGCGTGAACGCGCGTGAGATGGGAACCCCGGTGTCGAGGCTGCGGGTGTCGGTGAGGTCCGTGTTGCAGAACCGTGACCCGCCCGCTTCATGTTCGGGTTTAACAGAGCACGAGGCTGAATGCGAACTTCACCTGATCCATTCTCATCACTTGAGACTCTCTGGATGCGCATGCGCACGGCTCTGCGCTGATTGCTGAGAAATCTGACATTAAAATGCGCCTCACGTGGGGTCGATCTGCGCATGTTACTGCGACCAGCCGAAACTACTGCGATCAGTTCATATTACACTTACTGTGATCAGGGGCGCCGCTAGAAATCTTGGGCCCTATGAAAGATTACAATTTAGGGCCCCCCCGGTAAAATTTTCAAGCTCAAGCAACTGAATTTGAAGTCTGTTTTTGGCTGGCACTTCTACTTTACTATGCATGTGATCAGCTACCTAGCAAGTTTAGCTGATACAATTATTTGGTATATGAACATTTTAAATGCAGAACTGTCAGAATTAGACTGAATAGACTGTTGCCTTAAAAAGGATATTTATGGAAGATATATATATATATATATATATATATATATATATATATATATGGCGGCACGGTGGTGTAGTGGTTAGCGCTGTCGCCTCACAGCAAGAAGGTCCGGGTTCGAGCCCCGGGGCCGGCGAGGGCCTTTCTGTGCGGAGTTTGCATGTTCTCCCCGTGTCCGCGTGGGTTTCCTCCGGGTGCTCCGGTTTCCCCCACAGTCCAAAGACATGCAGGTTAGGTTAACTGGTGACTCTAAATTGACCGTAGGTGTGAATGTGAGTGTGAATGGTTGTCTGTGTCTATGTGCAGCCCTGTGATGACCTGGCGACTTGTCCAGGGTGTACCCCACCTTTCGCCCGTAGTCAGCTGGGATAGGCTCCAGCTTGCCTGCGACCCTGTAGAAGGATAAAGCGGCTAGAGATAATGAATGAATGAATGATATGCGCTGTCGCCTCACAGCAAGAAAGTCCTGGGTTCGAGCCCCGGAGCCGGCGAGGGCCTTTCTGTGCAGAGTTTGCATGTTCTCCCCGTGTCCGCGTGGGTTTCCTCCGGGTGCTCCGGTTTCCCCCACAGTCCAAAGACATGCAGGTTAGGTTAACTAGTGACTCTAAATTGAGCGTAGGTGTGAATGTGAGTGTGAATGGTTGTCTGTGTCTATGTGTCAGCCCTGTGATGACCTGGCGACTTGTCCAGGGTGTACCCCGCCTTTCGCCCGTAGTCAGCTGGGATAGGCTCCAGCTTGCCTGCGACCCTGTAGAACAGGATAAAGCGGCTAGAGATAATGAGATGAGATGAGATGAGATGAGATTATTAGGTCACTCAGTAGCCTATGGAGTTCATTCAATCCAAATGTTTGTGTTGAGAGAAATTGCATGCATCACTGTATCAGTATGGATTTATAACATTCTGTATGCACATTATGGATATTCCAGAGCCCTCCAGCAAACATCATCAATAATCAGGATTACAAAATGTATTCCTTTGTTTCCTCCATTTATTGACTTATTGTATGTGATCAAATGTATGCCTTGATGAATAACTACACTAGTTTTTTGATACAATTACATAGTGCACTGCTTTTAGGCATCACACATTTATTAGAAAACACGGCAAATGTTCAAATATTCAAGTTAAATACTTAGCAACAGTGTCAATAAATCCACACATGAACAATAGCAATGATATCTCTGACCATAGCTAATGTGCAAAATATTAAAGTTAAATACTTAACAATATCAACAAATCCACACATGAACAATGGCAAAACACCTAGACTTAATTATACAATAAAGATACCTATGAAAAAAGGTGATTTTTTTTTTCACACACAGTGTGATATCCGGACTTCATAATTCATCACACCTGCTCCTGCTTAGCAACTTCTAGAATGTTCACCTCTGCTGCGCACACTTCACGTGTCCCGCGCCCAGAATCACACTGTACCATTAGTAAAAAGGGTGGAGGGGTGAAATGACAATATCATAAATAATTCAAGAAAAATGTTATAGCAAATCATAACCATGTATAATTTGCATATTTTAACAGATGAAATGAAATATTTTATTTCATAAACTTACACAAGGCAATACTATTAAAATAATATTAATATCCCTCACAGGCCCCCCTGTCAGTGCCAGGCCCTTAGAATCGTCCTAACTCCCCCCCCCCCCCCCCCCCCCCCAGCGGCGCCCCTGACTGTGATCGGCTAAGGTCACTGTGTTCAGATGGCGTGACTGCGATCAGCTAAAACCGCTGCGTTCAGTTAACGCGACGACCAGCAAAGGTTACTGTGACAAGCTAGCATTAGCAAAAGTTGCAACATTTAACTAATGTTACAACATTCAGCTAATCTCACGATGATCAGTTAGCGTCACTGTGATCAGCTAATGTCACTGGGAATAAGTTAGCATTACTGTGATCAGGTAATGTCACTGCGATCGGTTAGTGTCACTGTGATCAGCTAATGTCACTGGGAATAAGTTAGCATTACTGTGATCAGGTAATGTCACTGCGATCGGTTAGCGTCACTGTGATCAGCTAATGTCACTGCGATCAGCTAATGTCACTGGGAATAAGTTAGCATTACTGTGATCAGGTAATGTCACTGCGATCGGTTAGCGTCACTGTGTTCAGCTAATGTCACTGCGATCAGCTAATGTAATGCGATCAGTTAGCGTCACTGTGATCAGCTAATGTCACTGGGAATAAATTAGCATTACTGTGATCAGGTAATGTCACTGCGATCAGTTAGCGTCACTGTGATCAGCTAATGTCACTGCGATCAGCTAATGTCACTGGGAATAAGTTAGCATTACTGTGATCAGGTAATGTCACTGCGATCGGTTAGCGTCACTGTTCAGCTAATGTCACTGCGATCAGCTAATGTCACTGGGAATAAATTAGCATTACTGTGATCAGGTAATGTCCCTACGATCAGTTAGCATCACTGTGATCAGCTAATGTCACTGCGATCAGTTAATGTCACTGGGAATAAGTTAGCATTACTGTGATCAGGTGATGTCACTGTGATCGGTTAGTGTCACTGTGATCAGCTAATGTAACTGCGATCAGTTAATGTTACTGGGAATAAGTTAGCATTACTGTGATCAGGTAATGTCACTGCAATCGGTTAGCGTCACTGTGATCAGCTAATGTCACTGCGATCAGCTAATGTTACTGGGAATAAGTTAGCATTACTGTGATCAGGTAATGTCACTGCGATCGGTTAGCATCACTGTGTTCAGCTAATGTCACTGTGATCAGCTAATGTCACTGCGAATAAGTTAGCATTACTGTGATCAGGTAATGTCACTGCGATCGGTTTGCGTCAACTGTGTTCAGCTAATGTCACTGGGAATAAGTTAGCATTACTGTGATCAGGTAATGTCACTGCGATCGGTTAGCGTCACTGTGATCAGCTAATGTCACTGCGATCAGCTAATGTCACTGGGAATAAGTTAGCATTACTATGATCAGGTAATGTCACTGCGATCAGTTAGCGTCACTGTGATCAGCTAATGTCACTGCGATCAGTTAATGTCACTGGGAATAAGTTAGCATTACTGTGATCAGGTAATGTCACTGCGATCGGTTAGCGTCACTGTGATCAGCTAATGTCACTGCGATCAGCTAATGTCACTGGGAATAAGTTAGCATTACTGTGATCAGGTAATGTCACTGCGATCAGTTAACGTCACTGTGATCAGCTAATGTCACTGCGATCAGCTAATGTCACTGTGATCAGTTAGTTTCACTGTGATCAGCTAATGTCACTGGGAATAAGTTAGCATTACTGTGATCAGCTAATGTCACTGCGATCAGCTAATATTACTGCGATCAGTTAGCGTCACTGTGATCAGCTAATGTCACTGGGAATAAGTTAGCATTACTGTGATCAGCTAATGTCACTGCGATTGGTTAGTGTCACTGTGATCAGCTAATGTCACTGCGATCAGCTAATGTCACTGTGATCAGTTAGTGTCACTGTGATCAGCTAATGTCACTGGGAATAAGTTAGCATTACTGTGATCAGCTAATGTCACTGCGATCAGCTAATATTACTGCGATCAGTTAGCGTCACTGTGATCAGCTAATGTCCCTGGGAATAAGTTAGCATTACTGTGATCAGGTAATGTCACTGCGTTCGGTTAGCGTCACTGTGATCAGCTAATGTCACTGCGATCAGCTAATGTCACTGGGAATAAGTTAGTATTACTGTGATCAGGTAATGTCACTGCGATCGGTTAGCGTCACTGTGTTCAGCTAATGTCACTGCGATCAGCTAATGTCACTGCGATCAGTTAGCGTCACTGTGATCAGCTAATGTCACTGAGAATAAGTTAGCATTACTGTGATCAGGTAATGTCACTGCGATCAGTTAGCGTCACTGTGATCAGCTAATGTCACTGCGATCAGCTAATGTCACTGCGATCAGCTAATGTCACTGCGATCAGCTAATGTCACTGGGAATAAGTTAGCATTACTGTGATCAGGTAATGTCACTGCGATCGGTTAGCGTCACTGTTCAGCTAATGTCACTGCGATCAGCTAATGTCACTGCGATCAGTTAGTGTCACTGTGATCAGCTAATGTCCCTGGGAATAAGTTAGCATTACTGTGATCAGGTAATGTCACTGCGATCGGTTAGCGTCACTGTGATCAGCTAATGTCACTGGGAATAAGGTAGCATTACTGTGATCAGGTAATGTCACTGCGATCGGTTAGCATAACTGTGTTCAGCTAATGTCACTGCGATCAGCTAATGTAATGCGATCAGTTAGCGTCACTGTGATCAGCTAATGTCGCTGGGAATAAATTAGCATTACTGTGATCAGGTAATATCACTGCGATCAGTTAGCGTCACTGTGATCAGCTAATGTCACTGCGATCAGTTAATGTCACTGTGAATAAGTTAGCATTACTGTGATCAGGTAATGTCACTGCGATCGGTTAGCGTCACTGTGTTCAGCTAATGTCACTGCGATCAGCTAATGTCACTGCGATCAGCTAATGTCACTGCGATCAGTTAGCGTCACTGTGATCAGCTAATGTCACTGAGAATAAGTTAGCATTATTGTGATCAGGTAATGTCACTGCGATCGGTTAGCGTCACTGTGATCAGCTAATGTCACTGCGATCAGCTAATGTCACTGCGATCAGCTAATGTCACTGGGAATAAGTTAGCATTACTGTGATCAGGTAATGTCACTGCGATCGGTTAGCGTCACTGTTCAGCTAATGTCACTGCGATCAGCTAATGTCACTGCGATCAGTTAGTGTCACTGTGATCAGCTAATGTCACTGCGATCAGTTAATGTCACTGCGAATAAGTTAGCATTACTGTGATCAGGTAATGTCACTGCGATCGGTTAGCATCACTATGATCAGCTAATGTCACTGCGATCAGCTAATGTCACTGCGATCAGTTAGCATCACTGTGATCAGCTAATGTCCCTGGGAATAAGTTAGCATTACTGTGATCAGGTAATGTCACTGCGATCAGTTAGCGTCACTGTGATCAGCTAATGTCACTGCGATCAGTTAATGTCACTGCGAATAAGTTAGCATTACTGTGATCAGGTAATGTCACTGCGATCGGTTAGCATCACTATGATCAGCTAATGTCACTGCGATCAGCTAATGTCACTGCGATCAGTTAGCATCACTGTGATCAGCTAATGTCCCTGGGAATAAGTTAGCATTACTGTGATCAGGTAATGTCACTGCGATCGGTTAGCGTCACTGTGATCAGCTAATGTCACTGCGATCAGCTAATGTCACTGGGAATAAGTTAGCATTACTGTGATCAGGTAATGTCACTGTAATCGGTTACCGTCACTGCGATCAGCTAATGTCACTGGGAATAAGTTAGCATTACTGTGATCAGGTAATGTCACTGTAATCGGTTACCGTCACTGTGATCAGCTAATGTCACTGCGAATAAGTTACCATTACTGTGATCAGGTAATGCCACTGCAATCGGTTAGCATCACTGTGATCAGCTAATGTCACTGGGAATAAGTTAGCATTACTGTGATCAGGTAATGTCACTGCGATCGGTTAGCGTCACTGTGATCAGCTAATGTCACTGCGATCAGTTAATGTTACTGGGAATAAGTTAGCATTACTGTGATCAGGTAATGTCACTGTGATCGGTTAGCGTCACTGTGATCAGCTAATGTCACTGTGATCAGCTAATGTCACTGTGATCAGCTAATGTCACTGCGAATAAGTTAGCATTACTGTGATCTGGTAATGTCACTGCGATTGGTTAGCGTCACTGTGTTCAGCTAATGTCACTGCGATCAGCTAATGTCACTGGGAATAAGTTAGCATTACTGTGATCAGGTAATGTCACTGCGATCGGTTAGCGTCACTGTGACCAGCTAATGTCACTGCGATCAGCTAATGTCACTGGGAATAAGTTTGCATTACTGTAATCAGGTAATGTCACTGCGATTGGTTAGCATCACTGTGATCAGCTAATGTCACTGCGATCAGTTAATGTCACTGGGAATAAGTTAGCATTACTGTGATCAGGTAATGTAACTGCGATCGGTTAGTGTCACTGTGTTCAGCTAATGTCACTGCGATCAGCTAATGTCACTGGGAATAAGTTAGCATTACTGTGATCAGGTAATGTCACTGCGATCGGTTAGCGTCACTGTGTTCAGCTAATGTCACTGCGATCAGCTAATGTCACTGGGAATAAGTTAGCATTACTGTGATCAGCTAATGTCACTGCAATCAGTTAATGTCACTGGGAATAAGTTAGCATTACTGTGATCAGGTAATGTCACTGCGATCGGTTAGTGTCATTGTGATCAGCTAATGTCACTGCGATCAGCTAATGTCACTATGATCAGCTAATGTCACTGCAATCAGTTAGTGTTACTGTGATCAGCTAATGTCACTGCAATCAGCTAATATCACTGCGATCAGCTAATATCGCTGCGATCAGCTAATGTCACTGCAATCAGCTAATGTCACTACGATGAGCTAATGTCACTGCAATCGGTTAGTGTTAATGTGGTCAGCTAATGTCACTATGATGAGCTAATGTCACTGCAATCAGCTAATGTCACTATGATGAGCTAATGTCACTGCAATCAGCTAATGTCACTATGATGAGCTAATGTCACTGCAATCAGCTAATGTCACTATGATGAGCTAATGTCACTGCAATCAGCTAATATCACTGCGATCAGCTAATGTCACTGCGATCAGCTAGCATTATTGTGATCAGCTAGCATTGTCACTGAGATCAGTTAGTGTTACTGTGATCATGTCATTTCACTTCAATCAGTTAGTGTTGCTATGATCAGCTAATGTCACTGTGATCAGTTATTGTTACTGAGATCAGCTCATGTCACTGCGATCAGTTAGCATTGCATTGATCAGCTAATGTCACTGCAATCAGTTAATGTCACTGAGATAAGTTAGTGTTACTGTGATCAGCTAATGTCACTGCAATCAGCTTATGTCACTGAGATCAGTTAGTGTTACTGCGATCAGCTAATGTCACTGCGATCAGTTAGTGTTACTGTGATCAGCTAATGTCACTGCAACCAGTTAGCGTCACTGTGATCAGCTAATGTCACTGCAATCAGTCAGTGTTACTGTGATCAGCTAATATCACTGCGATCAGTTAGCATTACTTTGATCAGCTAATGTCACTGCGGTCAGCTAATGTCACTGCAACCAGTCAGCGTTACTGTTATCCACTAATGTCATTACGATCAGTTAGTGTTACTGTGATCAGCTAATGTTACTGTGATCAGTTAGCGTTACTGTGATCAGTTAGCATTACTGCGGTCAGTTAGCGTTACTGTGATCCACTAATGTCGTTGTAATCAATTAGTGTTACTGTAATCAGCTAATGTTACTCTGATCGGTTAGCCTTACTGTTATCTGCTAATGTTACTGTGATCAGCTAACATTTCTGCAATAAACTAACTTTCCTGCAATCGTTTAATGTGTCTGTGATCAGCAAACTTTATGGCAATCATCTGATGTTACTGGGATCAGCTAATGTTGCTGCATTTAACTCACGTTACGACATTCAGTTAATTTTACTGTGATCAGCTAAGGTTCCTTTGATCATTTAATGTTGCTGTGATCAGCAAACGTTGCGGCAATCAGCTAATGTCACTGCGATCATTTAGCGCCACTGTTCTCAATTAATTTTACTGTGATCAACTAACATCATTGGCGATCAGCTAACGTCACTGTGATCATTCACTGGTCCTGTGATCAGCTGAAGTTGCTGCGATCAGGTTACATCACTGGCGATCTGCTAACTTTCCTGTGATCATTTAACGTTACTGCAATCATCTGAAGTTATTCAGCAATCAGAAGTGTTAAACTGCAATCAGCAAATGTTACTACAATCAGCTAACATTACTGTGATCCCACAGAAAGAGCTATCAGCACAAATCTAACAGATGGTTGTTGATCTACGCAGCACTGAGAACGGATATAAAAGTGACAAGTTTCACAAATTTCCAAAGTTGACTAGTTGAAAATCTGCCAGGAAGAGGATGCTTGAGCAACACTTACACCAACTGTTAATAATAATTTTATAACCAATAATTTTAAAACCAATATTTTGCAAAAGAAATTGACAGGAGGCAAAGCTGGAGGTGGCGGAGTTGAGGATATTAAGGTTTGCGATGGGAGGTTGGACAGGATAAGGAACGAGGACATCAGAGGGACAGCACATGTGGAGAGCTTGGGAATTAAGCTGAGAGAGATGAGACTGAGATGGTACGGGCACATCCTGAGAAGAGATGCAGAGCATGTTGGAAGGAGAATGTTGAGGATGGAGCTGCCAGGCACATGAAAACGAGGAAGGCCAAAGAGGAGATACATGGATGTGGTAAGAGAGGACATGAAAGTGGCAGGTGTGGTAGAGAAGGATGCTGAAGACAGGGAGCGATGGAGGAGAAAGATCCACTGTGGCGACCCCTAATCGGGAGCAGCCAAAAGAAGAAGAAGAAGATGTTGCAAAAGAAAGTTCCCTACAAAATTATTTAGCGGGAAAAAGTGTTAAAATAGAACAATGCAGAATTCCAATCAGCTGGCACTTACAGTGCCACTGACTCTCTCTGTCACATCTGGATCCTGATATTTTTGCTCGTTCTTCTTTTCCTTTGAGGAATATCTAGAGACCATTGGCGAACAGCGGTTTTCATGTTTTGCCACAGATTCTCAGTTGGATTGAGGTCTAGGATTTGATCCAGCCATTTGAATGCATTCTGTTACTTGGCTTTGAGCCACTCTGGTGTAGGTTGGGAGGTGAACCACCATGTCTTGAAGACTGGATCAGGTTTTCTTTCAGGATTGCCCCATCCATTAGACCCTCAACACTGACCAGTTTCCTTGTCCCTGCTGATGAAAAGCACCCATCCATTATCTGTAGCTGCTTATCCTGTACAGGGTCACAGGCAAGCTGGAGCCTATCCCAGCTGACTATGGGTGAGAGGTGGGGTACACCCTGGACAAGTCGCCAGGTCATCGCAGGGCTGACGCATAGAGACAAACAACCATTCACACCTACAGTCAATTTAGAGCCACCAATCAATATTCTGTGGAGGAAACTGGAGCACCTGGAGGAAACCCATGCAGACACGGGGAGAACATGCAAACTCCACACAGAAAGGCCCCCGTCGGCCACTGGGCTCGAACCCAGGACCTTCTTGCTGCGAGGCAACAGTGCTAACCACTACACCACTGTGCCGCCCTGATGAAAAGCAGCCTCGCAATAAGATACAACCACCACCATGCTGTCGGGCTGCTGTTTGTTGAGATTTCAACATGAAACATTCCACATGGCTTTTCATCTCATCTCATTATCTGTAGCCGCTTTATCCTTCTACAGGGTCGCAGGCAAGCTGGAGCCTATCCCAGCTGACTACGGGCGAAAGGCGGGGTACACCCTGGACAAGTCGCCAGGTCATCACAGGGCTGACACATAGACACAGACAACCATTCACACTCACATTCACACCTACGCTCAATTTAGAGTCACCAGTTAACCTAACCTGCATGTCTTTGGACTGTGGGGGAAACCGGAGCACCCGGAGGAAACCCACGCGGACACGGGGAGAACATGCAAACTCCGCACAGAAAGGCCTTTGCCGGCCACGGGGCTCGAACCCGGACCTTCTTGCTGTGAGGCGACAGCGCTAACCACTACACCACCGTGCCGCCCCACATGGCTTTTATTTCATAAAAAAAACCTTTTCCTTGCGATTCTTCCATAAAGGCCAACTTCTCCCATCTCAGCTGTGGACGTCTCCAGGTCCTTCAGAGTTAGACATGGCCTTTTGGTTGCTTCCCTGACTTATGCCATTTATGCTGCTGTTTGGTGGATGGCTTCTTCTAGGCAGAGTCATGTTCATCCCACCCACCATTTTTTTTTAATCCAGCCATTCATCCATCCATCCATAGATGTCAGTGCTCTCCAATTACGCTGTGAATGTTATTTTCTACTTCCAGGTAGACCAAGATTCCCTGTCCTTGTTCCAGTGCAGTGATTTATTATCTGAGATTTGCACCTCCATTTGTTAAACTCGTGTCAAGCCCTCAGGTTAAACCTGACGACATTAATAAACACACCAAGGAGAGGCTTTAACATCATTCATTCCGATTAAATCTATGAACAAACTCTATGAAACAAATGTCAATTACACTTCCATTACCTCCATAAACGTGCAATTCTGCTTATTCGCTCTGAATTATTTAACGGATATTAAGCTGTAGTGAAATACAGCCGACCTGTAACTGCGTATAGTGTTTCAAGCCTGTCCAGGATGTTTACAGACGTAAACCGAAAAAAAAAAAAACATTGTTATGGACGGCACTGAGTAGACTGTCATAACAAAGCATCACCGCAGCGCAAATCGATAAGCGTCACATCGAGGCCCTGCTGTTCGAGAGCGAGAAGGGTGAAGCACACTTACACAATCAGACCGCAACTGCGGGAGAGAACTACTCAGAACCACCTAACCCGTTAACCTGTCACACACTCGAAAATATGCACACACTCAGGAAGTGCTGTGAGCTCCATGGCGCTAAAAGAAAGAGACAGGATTGTTCAGAGAAGCTTTAGGAAACCACTCAGGCTCAATTATTATGGGATTTAAGTATGTTGTAAAACAGAAGAATTGTACTGGAAGGTTCGGGAAGAAAACAAGCTCAAAGAGGAGGCAAAAGTACGCTCGTGTTTTTGAGGACAGCATTTAAAGAAAGTTCTAGAAAAGATACAATCCAGCACAATTTATAGAAGTAGTGTTGAACATAATTGGGATTTTATTAGGGATGTATCGATCTGATACCATGCTCATTTATTCGCACTAAAAATGTTCTGATCCCAGGTAATACCATATGATGCACTGTAAAGGCCTCTGCATGCTCTTGTGACAAGGCTTTCGCAGATAGCTTTTCGCAGGCAGTTGTAATTTATCGTTGAGCGGGGAGTAATAGGCGTGCGCGATGTTATTCACCGCCACAACGCAAGGGGGCACAAAGTCGCGAAATCGCTAGGAGTAGTTGGTGGGTGTGGTTAGTGGAGTGTTTATCCTCCGGTTACTTATAATGACTAGAACTGGAGTCGTATAGATGTACGTACTTCCTCACTTCCTCGATCAACCGCTCTTCGTGCTGCTCCATCTTCGCTCGTGTTTTTAAAAATGGCGGCCGTGAAAACAAAACAAACCGGGAAAATAGGGAAGCGGAAGTGCGTGTACAGCGGATGTAGAGTGGACCAATCAGAGCCCTCTTGTCTGCGACGCTGTCTGCGAGGCTTCTGCAGTGGTCACAATTTTTGGGAGGTTCGTGCAGAGCGTCTGCGAAGGTGGGGGGGGACTATGCAGACGCTATCTGCGACGCCGTCTGCGAGGACTGGGTTGTCAGCATAAATTGGCCTTAAGTCTAGTGCAGTTGCCCTAATGAACAAACAGCACAAAATGTTAGCATTCTGGACGTATTCTGCAGTGAATTATGGCAATCCAAATGCTCCGGCAAAATATCAAGACAAGAAGATGCAGTTATAGCATCTTCTTACAATACACATAACCTGATAAAACATCCATCCATCCATGATCCATAACCGCTTATCCTGTACAGGGTCACGGGCAAGCTGGAGCCTATCCCAGCTGACTATCGCCCCTTTTCCACCAAAGCAGTTCCAGGGCTGGTTCGGGGCCAGTGCTTAGTTTGGAACCAGGTTTTCTGTTTCCACTGACAAAGAACTGGCTCTGGGGCCAGAAAAACCGGTTCCAGGCTAGCACCAACTCTCTGCTGGGCCAGAGGAAAGAACCGCTTACGTCAGCGGGGGGGGGTGGAGTTGTTAAGACCGACAACAATAGCAAGACCGCGAAAGGTCGCCATTTTTAAGCGACGAGAAGCAGCAGCTGTACAAACACGAAGTCATCCATTACTGTTGTTGTTGCTGCTGCTTCTTCTCCGTGTTGTTGTTGCTACGATGTTCACGCCAAGGTTTATGCAAACGCAGTGATGTAACTGACGTATACAGCGACGTAACTGACATATACAGCGACGTAATGACGTGGCTCGCCTTAGCACCCCGAGCTATGGAAAAGTAAACTGGTCCTCAGCTGGCTTGCAAGTTGAATGAGTTGTGAACCAGCACCAGCACTGGCCCCGAACCAGCCCTGGAACTGATTTGGTGGAAAAGGGGTGTATGGGCGAGAGGCGGGGTACACCCTGGACAAGCCACTGCAGGGCTGACACATAGAGACACACAACCATTCACACTCACATTCACACCTACGGTCAATTTAGAGTCACCAGTTAACCTAACCTGCATGTCTTTGGACTGTAGGGGAAACCGGAGCACCCGGAGGAAACCCACGCGGACACGGGGAGAACATGCAAACTCCACACAGAAAGGCCCTCGCCAGCCACAGGGCTCGAACCCAGGACCTTCTTGCTGTGAGGTGACAGTGCTAACCACTACACCTCCGTGCCGCCTCTGATAAAGCATTATAAAATTAAAACTTAGCACAAGGTTCATTACTACACACAGCAACCAACGATAGGGGGTGAAAATCTCATCTCATCTCATTATCTCTAGCCGCTTTATCCTGTTCTACAGGGTCGCAGGCAAGCTGGAGCCTATCCCAGCTGACTACGGGCGAAAAGCGGGGTACACCCTGGACAAGTCGCCAGGTCATCACAGGGCTGACACATAGACACAGACAACCATTCACACTCACATTCACACCTACGGTCAATTTAGAGTCACCAGTTAACCTAACCTGCATGTCTTTGGACTGTGGGGGAAACCGGAGCACCCGGAGGAAACCCACGCGGACACGGGGAGAACATGCAAACTCCACACAGAAAGGCCCTTGCCGGCCACGGGGCTCGAACCCGGACCTTCTTGCTGTGAGGCGACAGCGCTAACCACTACACCACCGTGCCGCCCGGGGGTGAAAATAACAGCTCTTAACCAGTAGATTGTTCTTCACACTCATTGGTCGTTTCTCAACGCCAAATTCTGACACAATGAAAACAAAAAACGCTTTTCTGAAGCGAAACAAAACTTTTGCCCTGCAACCCTAATCGATCAGGTAGCTAATGTTATAAAGATTGTACTTAGTAGTACAAGTGCATGAACTTACATACACACATTTTTATTTTTATTTTTTACTTTTTTTATTGCCACTATTTGGACCAGGGAAACATAAATAGAGCTACGGAACATTTTCTGTGATGTCCCTTTAGGTATTTGATACAGAGGTGGATAGTAACGAAGTACATTACACTTCTTGAGTATCTGCACTTTACTTGAGTATTTTTTTTGAGAAACTTATGACTTTAACTTCACTACATTTAAAAGACAAATATCGTACTTTTCACTCCAATACATTTCTATCGAGGTCCTCGTTACTTGTTGCTATGAAGCAGCTTTGAAAGCGGATGTTTTTTCTTTTCTTTTCCAAAACGTGATGGTTTTTTCGCAGGTGACACTGAGACAGCCGATCAGTAATCACTAGGGTCGCGTCACGTCCATAGACTGTATAAAATTAAGTTCAATGACTTCTCCGCAGGGGCGGCACGGTGGTGTAGTGGTTAGCGCTGTCGCCTCACAGCAAGAAGGTCCAGGTTCGAGCCCCGTGGCCGACGAGGGCCTTTCTGTGCGGAGTTTGCATGTTCTCCCCGTGTCCGCGTGGGTTTCCTCCGGGTGCTCCGGTTTCCCCCACAGTCCAAAGACATGCAGGTTAGGTTAACTGGTGGCTCTAAATTGACTGTAGGTGTGAATGGTTGTCTGTGTCTATGTGTCAGCCCTGTGATGACCTGGCGACTTGTCCAGGGTGTACCCCGCCTTTCGCCCGTAGTCAGCTGGGATAGGCTCCAGCTTGCCTGCGACCCTGTAGAACAGGATAAAGCGGCTAGAGATAATGAGATGAGATGAGACTTCTCCGCAGCGTTATTTGAACACGATCAGTTGATGGCAGAAAGGAAGGAGGCGGTTCTTCTGGGGAACGCACGCACTCGTGGCCCATGAACCCATGTTTCAGTTTTCTGAAAGGATTAAAGATTCGTTTCGTTTGAAATGTTTGCTTTGTTTGCCGAAACTGAACCACGTCACAGCCTACAAAAACTCGCCGTCCAACCTGCGGAAGCATCTTGAGGTATATAAACGTTTTATTCCAAGAAAAAGCTTGCAACAAGGTTGTCTGTGCTTTTAGAGCTAGCGATAACATTGCAATAGCTATGCAGTCTGGTTAGTCAAATGCCTTTCTATGGATTTGACCGCCAAGTAGCCATGGCTACGGTATGTAGCCTTGTCCACGGCTAACGTTTAAACATAGCTAGTTAACTTGGACACTGTTAGTTAGCATGTAAAAACGGAGTTACGCTAACATGAATAATGTTAACTTATCTGAAGTCCTTTCAGAAATGTTTTAGCATAATCTTGCCAAATAAACAGAATGTAGAAATCTTTTTTTTCTTGTAGCATTAGCTACATTGTGGCAATAATACTACGATGCATTGACAGAAAATGTACTTTTAATACTTAAGTATTTTTAAAAGCAAGTACTTCAGTACTTCAACTTAAGTAAAAATTTGACTGGACAACTTTCACTTGTATCGGAGTCACATTTGACCAGTGGGGTCTGTACTTTGACTTAAGTAATGAAGTTGGGTACTTTGTCCACCTCTGATTTGATATCGTTTAGCATGTACCTGTACGAGTACTCGGTCTGAAAATCATAGTATCGATGCATCTCAATTTCTTCCATAACACTTGCTTTAGATTTGTTTATATGCTTTTATCCAAAGTACCATGAGCTGGCCTCAGTGAAACACCGTACGTAGCAATCATTCACAGTGTCGTGAATTGTCTGGTCTTGGTGGCCAGAGTCACAGGCAGAGCTGTCTGCCATCCCCCATTTATGCAGACTGTTCTTGCATGGAGTTTGCATATACGGTTTAATGTCTGCCACTGCTTGTGTGGGAGGTTGAAACTGTTTGCCTTCACTGTGGGACCTGTGATGGTAGTCTGGTCCCAGTTGGAGCTGGCATCTGCCCGTGTCCTGCGCCATTCGGTCTTGACGTCAAAGTTGTCCAGAGATTCAAAAGACAGGCTTGTGAGACTTTAAACGCGTGGTTGGTGGGTCGGCGAGGTCATCATGGATGGCAAGGTCAATGTTGGCCTCAATGGCAATCATGTCCAATTTTTTGGGTGTGGCTCTGATTGACAGTCTGATTGACATATGGCATCCATCCCACAGTCATTATTGCTCTCGTGAACTCTTGGTCCTGGATGGTTGTGGCATTATCGGGATTCAAACTCAAAATCTCATGATGATAACGAATTTCCTGTTGTGACTAGAGAATCAGTAACATGAAGCAGGCTATAATCGAAGACAGGCAAATTAAAAAAGACAGACCCAACGCTGGAGCAAGACGTTGTAAAAAGTAACACTGAGAGTCTGGGTTTTTCTGAAGTGTTTTAACTTTGATCAGCGATAACGCAAGGTCATGTGATGAGGTTGTAGGAGTGTATCATGGAAGTTTAGACTTTGGAGACATGTTTGACAGTTTAAATGTAAAATTGCAATAACGTGTTTAGATTGGAAGCTGTCAAACAGGCGATGATACATGTGTTACTTTTGAGAGAAGGCTGTAGAAATTCTCACATTTGAGCTTTCTCTTTCACACACACACAACACACACACACACCCTTGCTTTTATAACAAGATGTAACACACTTGAATAAACAGCTACAGTGGTGCTTGAAAGTTTGTGAACCCTTTAGAATTTTCTATATTTCTGTATAAATATGACCTAGGGCGGCACGGTGGTGTAGTGGTTAGCGCTGTCGCCTCACAGCAAGAAGGTCCTGGGTTCGAGCCCCGGGGCCGGCGAGGGCCTTTCTGTGCGGAGTTTGCATGTTCTCCCCGTGTCCGCGTGGGTTTCCTCCGGGTGCTCCAGTTTCCTCCACAGTCCAAAGACATGCAGGTTAGGTTAACTGGTGACTCTAAATTGACCGTAGGTGTGAATGTGAGTGTGAATGGTTGTCTGTGTCTATGTGTCAGCCCTGTGATGACCTGGCGACTTGTCCAGGGTGTACCCCGCCTTTCACCCGTAGTCAGCTGGGAGAGGCTCCAGCTTGCCTGCGACCCTGTAGAAGGATAAAGTGGCTAGAGAGATAATGAGAATGAGATATGACCTAAAACATCATCAGATTTTCACACAAGTCCTAAAAGTAGATAAAGAGAACCCAGTTAAACAAATGAGACAAAAATATTATACTTGGTCATTTATTTATTGAGGAAAATGATCCAATATTACATATCTGTGAGTGGCAAAAGTATGTGAACATCTAGGATTAGCAGTTAATTTGAAGGTGAAATTAGAGTCAGGTGTTTTCAATCAATGGGATGACAATCAGGTGTGAGTGGGCACCCTGTTTTATTTACAGAACAGGGCTCTATCAAAGTCTGATCTTCACAACACGTTTGTGGAAGTGTATCATGGCACAAAAAAAGGAGATTTCTGAGGAGCTCAGAAAAAGCGTTGTTGATGCTCATCAGGTTGGAAAAGGTTACAAAACCATCTCTAAAGAGTTTGGACTCCACCAATCCACAGTCAGACAGACTGTGTACAAATGGAGGAAATTCAAGACCATTGTTACCCTCCCCAGGAGTGGTCGACCAACAAAGATCACTCCAAGAGCAAGGCATGTAATAGTCGGCGAGGTCACAAAGGACCCCTGGGTAACTTCTAAGCAACTGAAGGCCTCTCTCACATTGGCTAATGTTAATGTTTATGAGTCCACCATCAGGAGAACACTGAACAACAATGGTGTGCATGGCAGGGTTGCAAGGAGAAAGCCACTGCTCTCCAAAAAGAAGATTGCTGCTCATCTGCAGTTTGCTAAAGATCACGTGGACAAGCCAGAAGGCTATTGGAAAAATGTTTTGTGGACGGATGAGACAAAAATAGAAATTTTGGTTTAAATGAGAAGCGTTATGTTTGGAGAAAGAAAAACACTGCATTTCAGCATAAGAACCTTATCCCATCTGTGAAACATGGTGGTGGTAGTATCATGGTTTGGGCCTGTTTTGCTGCACCTTGGCCAGGATGGCTTGCCATCACTGATGGAACAATGAATTCTGAATTATACCAGCGAATTCTAAAGGAAAATGTCAGGACATCTATCCATGAACTGAATCTCAAGAGAAGGTGGGTCATGCAGCAAGACAACGACCCTAAGAACACAAGTCGTTCTACCAAAGAATGGCTAAAGAAGAATAAAGTTAATGTTTTGGAATGGCCAAGTCCTGACCTTAATCCAATCAAAATGTTGTGGAAGCACCTGAAGTGAGCAGTTCATGTGAGGAAACCCACCAACATCCCAGAACTGAAGCTGTTCTGTATGGAGGAACGGGCTAAAATTCCTCCAAGTCGGTGTGCAGGACTGATCAACAGTTACCGGAACTGTTTAGTTGCAGTTATTGCTGCACAAGGGAGTCACACCAGATACTGAAAGCAAAGGTTCACATACTTTTGCCTCTCACAGATATGTAATATTGGATCATTTTCCTCAATAAATAAATAACCAAGTATAATATTTTTGTCTGATTTGTTTAACTGGGTTCTCTTTATCTACTTTTAGGACTTGTGTGAAAATCTGATGATGTTTTAGGTCATATTTATGCAGAAATATAGAAAATTCTAAAGGGTTCACAATCTTTCAAGCACCACTGTATGAACACTGAAAGATACAGAATGATTGACTAAAACGTATAATTTCTTTCAATATCACCAAATTAAGAGCTCTGTGTGTGTTTTTTCCTTGTTAGATGAAGACGCTACTGCTGGCAGATTTGAATTTATATATATATATATATATATGAAGTGTGAGGTGTGAAGTGTGTGTCATTCTCTTGAATAAAAAAAAAATTAATGTTACCTGAACAAACATCACAATTTATTTAAATGTGTAAAAATTATTGCAAAAATCAGGGATCCTTTTTTAAAAAAAATAAAAAAAGATAGGATTGATGGTAATCACCTTTTAAATGAGTAAATCTCATCAACTATTTGTAGTGCAAAGATAATTTTGACTTTATAAGAACCCTGGAAAATGCAGTGAGCAAAGGCAGCAGCGAGTGCTTAATCTCAGCGGGTTCCTTTATTGATGCAATACAAGAATCGTAATCAGTTTTGACCCCCAAATCAAAACTCAGGCCAACAAAGTCAAACGTCAATAATCTGTAAATATCTCATCTCATTATCTCTAGCCACTTTATCCTGTTCTACAGGGTCGCAGGCAAGCTGGAGCCTATCCCAGCTGACTACGGGCGAAAGGCGGGGTACACCCTGGACAAGTCGCCAGGTCATCACAGGGCTGACACATAGACACAGACAACCATTCACACTCACATTCACACCTACGGTCAATTTAGAGTCACCAGTTAACCTAACCTGCATGTCTTTGGACTGTGGGGGAAACCGGAGCACCCGGAGGAAACCCACACAGACACGGGGAGAACATGCAAACTCCGCACAGAAAGGCCCTCGCTGGCCACGGGGCTCGAACCCGGACAAAGGATAAAGCGGCTAGAGATAATGAGATGAGATGAGCTTTCACTCACTCACTCAACACGCACACATGCGTTGTGGTCGAGAGGTTTTCTTTGCTGTCTCCCTCCTTTTATGCTCCATCCCTGTAACACACGCACACACACACATTAATTGACAGCAGGTGGAATGACTTAGCCACTTACCTTCCCCGACCCCGCCCTCCATTCACAGACTGCTGCTTGGCCACGCCCCCGCTGCCACACATAGCTGCCCACTGCTCTGGGTATGTGTGTGTGTGCTCACTGCTTCAGATGGGTTAAATGCAGAGGAGGAATTTCACTGTGCTCGAGTGTGCATGTGACAAATAAAAGCTACTTCTTATTCTTCTAGTACATATAGACAAGGACAAGACACAGAATAGGTGAACACAGTAGGGCAACAAGCCAATGAAATGACAGGACCAAAATGGAAACAAAAACAAAGGCAGTGTAAACGAAAGCATCTGACATGAAGGCAGCACTCACTGTGTGCTGAGAAGAGGAAGTGAGGATGTGCTTTTTTTTTTTAATTTCATATTAATGCTGAATAATCTTGTCTTGACCCGAAGAATATACAAATATCCAAAACCCCAGATTGCACTGTGTCCAAATCGAATTGCACAAGAACCTGAGCAAATAATTAAAATCCTTCATGAGCACACGTGGGAGAAATTGCATGCACTGTTGCAGGCATGGGGGACGTAAAGACCTTATTTTTTTGTTTTGCGTGGGGTTGGTTTTTTTTTTGACTGACTGGGATTTTAACACCCTCACAGCATCAAAGTTCAATGCTTGGCTGACAGACAACACACACCGCAACCACTGGACTGCTTAATGGACATATCAGGTGTCCTCGTAGGTAGAAAAAGCTATTAAACAATACAAGAGGAACTTGAGCGGTGCACCGGGAGAACATAAGCCTCAAAGGGTAGCCGTCTTCAGAGAACACAGCAAGGATTGTCCATTATGGAAAGTTTGCCTCGGCTTCGGATTACCTGTGTTGGGTTTGTTCAGAACTGTAGAGGCGGATTGTCAGAGTTTAATGGATAAAGAGATTGAATAACAAAGCAACATGGAAAAGGGGCCATATTTGCCAAGACCTGGTTCAAGACCTTTTAAAGAGCACATTCATGGCGAACCTTCTCATTAAAAAGAGCTACAGTATAGCAATTACATAGTAGTCTTAAAGGCTGAACCTAATCTTGTGGAAAAACTTCACAGAGCTGTAATCAGGTGGAACGATTTCGTGAATAAAACTGAACGTTGCCTTTTATCCTGATCTAAACCAATGTGCTCATGTGAGAACATCCTTACCATCACGAGACCATGCTCATCATGGCGTATCAAGAAAAGAAGCCATGACATGGTGGTGGAGTTAATGTTTTGTAACATCTATAAAACAAGTCAGCTCTTATCACGTATGTTATAGCAGCTGTAAATGTTCGTTCCCTCCCACTTCTTCCTCCTGCTTGTATTATTATCTCAAATCTTGAAGATGACAACACAAAAAAAAAAAATAATAAAATGCAGCTAATCATATTAGCAAGCAACCACAAAGCACAAACTCTTCTTTCCTGAAGACTTTCCTATGGAGGAAAACCTACTTTCGGCTACAGTATGATAGCGTATTAGACGAGCGTTGTTATTGTTTAAACCTGGGATTTGAATTTCACCCGAGACATAATCAGAGCTGTTGTTATGGGAAGCATAACAAAATCAACACCTTCTGATTAAGCCCTGACCGATAAGGGATTTTTAGGACCGATAGTACTAATAGAGTGCTTCGAGGTCAGTGCGAACCCAGCGGCGGCCATATTGGAAGTCAAAGGTCGCTGTGTCAGTGCATTGTTGTTGTTCAGCGAAGCAAAAAGGGGTGACAATGCCGAATACGTGTGTCATTGTTGGCTGTAGTAGCCGGGGGGAAAAGGGTGGCAAAAGCTTCCACAGACTCCCTAAAGTCGTGACTAACCCGGGAATTGCAGCACAGGAGAAAAGCGAGCGGAGGAGACGACAGTGGTTGGCTGCCATTAACCAATCAAATTTAGGACAACTTGACTGTATCCGGATTTGTTCTGATCACTTTGTGACAGGTAGGTTAATATTGTCTTGAATTTCATAGTTACTAAAATAAATGTGATACAAACTATTATCTTTTCTATGTACTTTCAGCAATGATTAATGGATATATTTGTCGCATTAGGTAGCTTATGTCTACTGCAGTGTATTGTTGCATCAAATGGCATTTAAGATCTAGGCCTAGTAATGTTTATGTACACATGCTTTAGTTTACAAAATGGACTTGGGTGAAACACTAGATAGTTCACAAGATCGATGTATGTCACATGCGGCAACAAGCTGGGGTCAGCTTTCCATTCCTTCTCACATATGGCCCTTTTCCACTACCCTTTTTCAGCTCACTTCAGCCCGACACGGCTCGCGTTTCGACTACCAAAGAACAGCACGACTCGGCTCGCTTCAGCCCTGCTTAGCCCCTAAAACTCGCACCGTTTTGGAGTGGGGCTGAAGTGAGCCGAGTGAGACTGGGGGCGTGAGCAGACACTCCCCTGTGCACTGATTGGTGAGGAGGAGTGTCCTCACATGCCCACACACGCCCCGCGAGCACGCTGGGATCTGTAAACACCGTAAACCCGGAAGAAGAAGAATTACGAGAATTTCTGAAGCCTTATGCGCCTCGCCTCATCTATACACTCTTGCCAGTATCTGTTGCCGTTGTCGGTGACAACAAGCCACAGCACCAAGACCAGCAACACTAACGACTCCATGTCCTCCATGTTTATTGTTTACTATCCGGGTCGTGAGACTACCGCTTAAAAGCTCACTGATGTCGCTGTTTGCGCTGCTTAACGACATCACGTGACGTCCACCCACTTTCGCTAACTCCACCCAAAGTGTCCACCCACTTCCAGCCAGCACGGTTCAGCGCGGTTGTAGTCGAAATGCAACTCCAACAGCCCCACTCAGCTCGACTCAGCACGGCACGGCTCAGCCCGACTCAGCCGCGTTTGTAGTGGAAAAGCGGCATAACAGTGTATGGATCTACATTCCCAATGAAACGTACCTTCTCAGCATAACGCTCCCGTGCCTGCTTATCCAAACTTTCACAGTAGTGCTCCATGACTTCAGATGTCTAAATTCTTAAAAAATCCAAGCTTCTAAGCCCTCTAACGCGGAAACGAATCGGTGAATGTGTACTCTATGATGTGTACTCTATGAGCGCTCTGGAGCGAGTGACTTCCAAGATGGCCATGCAGACCACAGTGTTATTATTTTTAGCATCATCTCAGAGCACTCTATAACAATAAAAGCTCTTAACTGGGATTGCGATTTTTCGTAAACTGATATTATCAGCCGATACACACCTCTCGAAAAAAGAAAGAAACGTTTCTTCATTCAAATCAAAATGTCGTAAAATATCGTGGATAGTACAAAAATAGTCAAGCAGGCCTAAATATACATGAAAAAACATTTTGACACAACAGAATAAGGGCATAATTAGGCTCATAAACATAAATATATACATGCCCATTCATCTGTAAACACGCACTTTTATTAGTTATGCGTTTTCAAGGTATAGCCTGCTTAATGAGAGGAAAAAAATGTTTAATCTATATTTCACCACTCAGATATAGCTGTTAATATAACTATGAAATATTTTAGGATACAGCAAGAAGGTCCGGGTTCGAGCCCCGTGGCCGGCGAGGGCCTTTCTGTGCGGAGTTTGCATGTTCTCCCCGTGTCCGCGTGGGTTTCCTCCGGGTGCTCCGGTTTCCCCCACAGTCCAAAGACATGCAGGTTAGGTTAACTGGTGACTCTAAATTGAGCGTAGGTGTGAATGTGAGTGTGAATGGTTGTCTGTGTCTATGTGTCAGCCCTGTGATGACCTGGCGACTTGTCCAGGGTGTACCCCGCCTTTCGCCCGTAGTCAGCTGGGATAGGCTCCAGCTTGCCCGCAACCCTGTAGAACAGGATAAAGCGGCTACAGATAATGAGATGAGATGAGATGAGATAATAATAATAATTCTTGAAAAAAACCAACGTTCTTTCCATCATACTTTTATTCTATAGTTTGTTGCTCTTTTTGTGTGTGTGTGTGTGGGGGGGGATTGTCTTCTTCAGGGTTTTTTTTATGGTTGGCAGACCAACCTAAAGGTTCATTACCACCACTGACTGAGCTGGAGTGTGGAACAGGATATATAGATGACTTGCAACCACATGATCAAAATGTGCTACGTCATGAGCATCCGCCATGATGGTGGATATACAAGCAACTGGGACAGCAGCCGCTGAAAGCGTGTCTGTAAACAATGCTGAATTTTCTCAGTATTACCACGATTTGAACGATCGAGCGAAGATTTGATACAAAGAGAAGATAGATATCTGTGGGTTTTGACCCATATTATTTTAAAAAGTCAGACTTTTTAGCAGCACTGGAGCACCCCAGGGCACGGTGCTGGCCCCTCTTCTCTTCACCCTGTATATCGCGGACTTCTGCTACAACTCGGAGCTGTGTCACATTCAGAAGTTTGCCGATGGCACAGCCATCGTTGGGCGTATCAGTGACGACAGAGAGGAGGAGTACAGGAGCCTGGTGAGGGACTTTGCTGTGTGGTGCAACAGGAACCATCTGCAGCTCAACACCTCGAAGACCAAGGAGCTGATCATTGACTTTGGGAGGTCCAGACCAAGGTCATGACCAGTTCTGATCGAGGGAGTCGAGGTGGAGGCTGTGGATTCCTACAAGTACCTCGGGCTGTGGCTGGACAGCAAGCTGGACTGGACTTGCAACACCAATCACTTATACAGGAAGGGACAGAGCAGGCTGTACTTCCTGAGGAGGCTGCGGTTTTTTAACATCTGCAGGAAACTCCTGTGGATGTTCTATTAGTCTGTGGTCGCCAGTGTCCTGTTTTACACCGTGGTGTGCTGGGGGGGGCAGCACATCCAAGAAGGACACATCCAGGCTGGACAAACTGATCAGGCGGGCCGGCTCTGTGGTTGGCATGAAGCTGGACTCTATGGTGACGGTGGCAGAGAAGAGGACTATGGACAAAATACTGAACATCATGGACGATGCCAGTCACCCTCTGCACACTGTCATCAGCAACCAGAGGAGCCTGTTCAGTGACAGAACGCTCCTTCCCAAGTGCAGGACTAACAGACTTAAAAACTCCTTTGTCCCTCACGCCATCAGACTGTACAACTCCTCTCTGGGGGGGGGGGGGGGGGGGGGGGGGTAACAGGAGGACAGAGGACGGGAAGGAGCAGTAGCCTAGCCTAACAATAAGCAATACCGGACAATGTGCAATATAATGTGCAATATAAAGTGCAATATCTTTCCTGCCCCCCCCCAACACACACACACTTACCCTAACCCTACTTCTCCCCCGCTTTCCCCCTTCCTCTCTTCCCCATATCTTATTCTTTTATATTTGTATATGTAAATACTTAATTTATTTTAATTTATCTAGAAGTTTTCTCTATTTCTTTTCTCTGTTTATCTGTAATGATGCTGCTGGAATCTTAATTTCCCTGAGGGAACCCGCCCAAAGGGATCAATAAAGTTTTATCTAATCTAATCTAATCTAATCTAATCTAATCTAATCTAATCTAATCTAATCTAATCTAATCTTTTCTGAAGATAAGACACTTCTACCAACCAACAAGGACCCAGATATCGTGTTCTATTTGGTTTGGTTGCTGAAGAATCACGTCCGACCTTGGACAAAACATAGCCCATGTTCTGAGTGGGTGCCCAGTATGGATTGTTTCTATCGTATAATTTTGCTGGCGCTCCTAGAAGCGAAATAGTAATACACGTGTTAAAATTATAATAATGATTGAGTGAACCACGACAAGAGAGAACGCTCATTTTATAGCAAAATTCGAGCAACACGAAATAAAATGTGATATTACTGAAAGCTTTTGAATCTCACCTGAGATAAAATGATCACGACAAACACAAGCTGTTTTGGTTTTAGCCCCTGTTAGATCAGGCCTGCTGATGTTGTTCAGCTGTGCTCGTCTCCTCAACGTACTAAGCCTCAGAGTTTCCTCGCCCTCTTTCCGAATCACGGACGGAATTCTAAAAAATAATGAAAAAATCAGAATGTGCCACGGTCACGAGTACTGTTGTGACCACAACCATATACAGCACAAAGGTATGGCATCGCTAAAAGAACGCTTAAAGCAGTGGAAAAACAAAGAGTTGCGCACACGTGACTATGTTTTATATGGAAGGTCACTTGACCCCACATTTGTTTATTCACCAACATGGCCGACATCCAGGTTTCTATTTTGCTTTGACGTCACTTGCAAGTCAAAGATTGGGGGAGGAAAAAAACCCTATATTCTTTTAGCTATTTCTGTTTCTTTTAAATACTTGATAATGATTTTTTGGGGTGGCGGCACGGTGGTGTAGTGGTTAGCACTGTCGCCTCACAGCGAGAAGGTCCTGGGTTTGAGCCCCGTGGCCGGCGAGGGCCTTTCTGTGCGGAGTTTGCATGTTGTCCGTGTGGGTTTCCTCCGGGTGCTCCGGTTTCCCCCACAGTCCAAAGACATGCAGGTTAGGTTAACTGGTGGCTCTAAATTGACCGTAGGTGTGAATGTGAGTGTGAATGGTTGTCTGTGTCTATGTGTCAGCCCTGTGATGACCTGGCGACTTGTCCAGGGTGTACCCCGCCTTTCGCCCGTAGTCAGCTGGGATAGGCTCCAGCTTGCCTGCGACCCTGTAGAAGGATAAAGCGGCTAGAGATAATGAGATGAGATGAGATTTTTTGGGGTGGCGGCACGGTGGTGTAGTGGTTAGCACTGTCGCCTCACAGCAAGAAGGTCCTGGGTTTGAGCCCCGTGGCCGGCGAGGGCCTTTCTGTGCGGAGTTTGCATGTTGTCCGCGTGGGTTTCCTCCGGGTGCTCCGGTTTCCCCCACAGTCCAAAGACATGCAGGTTAGGTTAACTGGTGGCTCTAAATTGACCGTAGGTGTGAATGTGAGTGTGAATGGTTGTCTGTGTCTATGTGTCAGCCCTGTGATGACCTGGCGACTTGTCCAGGGTGTACCCTGCCTTTCGCCCGTAGTCAGCTGGGATAGGCTCCAGCTTGCCTGCGACCCTGTAGAAGGATAAAGCGGCTAGAGATAATGAGATGAGATTTTTTGGGGTTTTGTTTTTGAGTAGAGTTTTAATTTCGTCCTCAGTTGATTCAGCAACACGCTGCGCCATTTTGTTTTTCTTTACTCACGCTATCTGAGCAGATATTCTAGTAGTAGAGTACCCAATCAGAGCCTGCGATTGCTCATATCCAGTGAATGTGGATGGAATAATATGATTTGTACCGTACATACATGCCATTAATTTGTGTACAACTGACTTTTTTTTTTTAAATGGCTGAACACCATCTCTTTGACACATTATTGCTGCCCTTCTGGACTCAGCTTGGGTCAGCTGACTGTTGTGATTTGTAGCATTAAAAAATAGTGCGATTGCAACACTGCAACAACAACAACACTCATAATATGGCGGCACAGTGGTGTAGTGGTTAGCAGTGGCGTGCATAGACATTTTGGGGGGCAAGTGCTCTGGGGGGAAAAAAGGACACTTTTTTGCGCATGTGGAACACCTTATTATAAAAGTCTGAGATTTAACCCTCCTCTTGTGTTCATAATCATATCAAAGTTTTGGGTATTTTTCTGTAGTTCCATCTTTAAAAAATCTGATAAAGTCTGAAAGTCTGATCTTCCCGTCACTGACTTGAGTCTCAAGACTGTGTATATTCACAGATTTCCGTGAGATCATCTTAAAATTTGTAACGAAATATACACACTCAATGGGCTCAACGGAGCTCTCCTTTATTTGCATAACGGCGTGCATACTAGCATAACGTGATATTCTTAATCATGTTATAAAAACAGGTCGGAATTGATGGAGAGTGGGGTTGCCTCAATGGTTTAGGCTACATTTAAAATGTTGTTCAGTTTGTTTCTCCATATGGAAAGGGAGCAAATAAGCTGGCAAAGGCTGCCATGTGCAGTTGTTTCTGTATGCGACGGGCTACATCACGACAAAATAATTACAGCTTGGGCTTAGAGGGCAAACAATACATTTTCACTCGATTCATGTGTTACCTGGCTGGTGGGGCAGGGGAAGAGCTGACTGACTGCCCGATGTGTTGTCTGCGCTACGACAAGGCCGTGGCTTCCAGGACGCTATGCTGCTGCAACCTCACATTGAATGCACTGCACGCTTGTTCGCATGACAGAGCAAGAGAGACAGAGGTCTGGTGTGTGTGCGGAGGGGGCACACATCGGGACATTATTTTCACACACGCTTTTAATGCCGCGGCTTTTCTAAAAGATCATGTCGACACTGGCCTCAGTAAACTGTAAAAAAAAAAATTCAAAAGGGCACTTTTTTGGACAGAGGGCAGAGGGGCAGGTGCTTGAGCACCACCTCGTATCTATCTGTGCACGCCACTGGTGGTTAGCATGGTTGCCTCACAGCAAGAAGGTTCCGGGTTCAAACCCAGTGGCTGGCAAGGGCCTTTCCGTGTGGAGTTTGCATGTTCTCCCCGTGTCCGCGTGGGTTTCCTCCGGGTGCTCCGGTTTCCCCCACAGTCCAAAGACATGCAGGTTAGGTTAACTGGTGACTCTAAATTGACCGTAGGTGTGAATGTGAGTGTGAATGGTTGTCTGTGTCTATGTGTCAGCCCTGTGATGACCTGGCGACTTGTCCAGGGTGTACCCCGCCTTTCGCCCGTAGTCAGCTGGGATAGGCTCCAGCTTGCCTGCGACCCTGTAGAAGGATAAAGCGGCTAGAGATAATGAGATGAGATGAGATGAGATGAATTTCACTGTGCTTAAAGTGTGCATGTGACAAATAAAAGTTTCTTCTTCTAACATGGTTAAAGGATCCATTATTTGTCATTTATTGACTATTCAGAATCTAGAATTCAACAGCACTGAGAAAAAAAGGGTAAAAATTCCACATTTAAGATCAATAAAGCATCGATTTTCCTCAAAATGAGTTTCGCAGTGTGTTTATCACTCTTCAGTTCTTTTTAAAATAGTAAGATAATTTAATAACAAGTGAGAAGCCCAAGACCTCAACTTTAGAGACGAAAAGGGTTAATTATACATCGATGATGGAAAAATGGCAAGTTTGCTTCGCTGCGTATGTTACAGGTGATTTTTGAAATCAGGTGAATCTGGATTCTAGATTTAAGCAGCATGGTGGTGTAGTGGTTAGCACTGTTGCCTCACAGCAAGAAGGTACTGGGTTCGAGCCCCGTGGCCGGCGAGGGCCTTTCTGTGCGGAGTTTGCATGTTCTCCCCGTGTCCACATGGGTTTCCTCCGGGTGCTCTGGTTTCCCCCACAGTCCAAAGACATGCAGGTTAGGCTAATTGGTGGCTCTAAATTGACCGTAGGTGTGAATGTGAGTGTGAATGGTTGTTTGTCTCTATGTATCAGTCCTGCGATGACCTGGCGACTTGTCCAGGATGTACCCCGCCTCTTGCCCATAGTCAGCTGGGATAGGCTCCAGCTTGCCCACAACAAGCGACTACAGATAATGGATGGATCTCTAGATTCTAGATTTACCAAGGTGAATTAGGCTTAGGGTTGAGTGATCTAGTGAAATGTTTAACTTCTTTGCTGCAACTGAATCCTCTGTAGTGTCGTCACAAAGTGGTAGACTTCAAAGCAGAAGGTCCCAAGTTTGATTCCCAGCAAGGACAGTAGAAAGTGAAGAGAAAAAAAAGCAAATTAAATTAGACAGAAAGACAAGTAGGGCGGCACGGTGGTGTAGTGGTTGGCGCTGTCGCCTCACAGCAAGAAGGTCCGGGTTCGAGCCCCGTGGCCGGCGAGGGCCTTTCTGTGTGGAGTTTGCATGTTCTCCCCGTGTCCGCGTGGGTTTCCTCCGGGTGCTCCGGTTTCCCCCACAGTCCAAAGACATGCAGGTTAGGTTAACTGGTGACTCTAAATTGAGCGTAGGTGTGAATGTGAGTGTGAATGGTTGTCTGTGTCTATGTGTCAGCCCTGTGATGACCTGGCGACTTGTCCAGGGTGTACCCCGCCTTTCGCCCGTAGTCAGCTGGGATAGGCTCCAGCTTGCTTGCGACCTTGTAGAAGGATAAAGTGGCTGTTTTGCGACAATGTCTGTAGTTAAAAGCGCGATACAAATAAACTTGACTTGTTGACTAAACGCCACATTACTGCGTTGCTGTGTTCGTATCGGAGAAATGAAAACATCTGTTCTTCCAATGTTGAAAGATCTTCCGATTGGAAGGTTGTGAGTTCAAATCCCAGCACCATCAAGCTGCCACTTCTGGGCCCTTGAGCAAGGCCCTTCACCATCATCTGCTCACAAGGAAGTCGCTCTGGATAAAGGCATCTGCCAAATGCTGTGAAAGAGAGTAAAGAAGAGTTCAGCTGAAACAAACCTGTTTCCATCTACGAGGCAAAAAAGAGGAACTCATGAGAGGATCAGGGCTGATAAAACTTTTTGATTCAGCTGGATTCATGGCCTGTCATGACCACACACACACACAGACACACAGAGATAAACACTCCCACCTTAGCACTCCAACCACACACACTCGCACACGTCTTGCAGTCTGATTGACCCGCTGTGTATACTGCCAGGCCAGTGATGAGAAAGTAAATAGCTTATTTGTCTCTCGAGTCTGGTGTAGAGAGCAAGATCTATCTTTCCATACATCATGCTCGAAGAGAACGCTCTGTGCGTGCATGTGTGTGTGTGTTTGGCTTTAGATGAATCAGGAAAGCAAGGATGAAGAGAGGCCGGGTTAATTGGGACGCATATTTCTACCTTAAAGCACGGACGAGGAGAGGAGCACAGAGTGATGTGATGGCAGGGAAAAGAGAGAGAGAAAAAAAGAAAGCCATGCGATGTGTTCACGTCTGACTCAGTGCATCATTATTTATTTATCCACATGCGTTTGTGTGTTGGGTAATATTTCCAACCTGCTCTTAGGGCATAGTCTAAAAAAATATGAGATGCACCGTTCTCACTACAGCAACACCTCTAATTGGATGTCATGACCGAAGGCAAAGTGGAGTAGAAATGATTTTTGTTTTTATTTTTTTTATAAAAATCTTCGTTCTGTCAGCTGTGGCGTTTTAGACAGACAGATAGACAGACAAACAAACACATGCATACATACATCGATAAATACATAAAAAAGTATGAATGAATTCATCTCATTCTCATCTCATTATCTCTAGCCGCTTTATCCTGTTCTACAGGGTCACAGGCAAGCTGGAGTCTATCCCAGCTGACTACGGGCGAAAGACGGGGTACACCCTGGACAAGTCGCCAGGTCATCACAGGGCTGACACATAGACACAGACAACCATTCACACTCACATTCACACCTACGGTCAATTTAGAGTCACCAGTTAACCTAACCTGCATGTCTTTGGACTGTGGGGGAAACCGGAGCACCCGGAGGAAACCCACGCGGACACGGGGAGAACATGCAAACTCCGCACAGAAAGGCCCTCGCCGGCCACGGGGCTCGAACCCGGACCTTCTTGCTGTGAGGCGACAGCGCTAACCACTACACCACCGTGCCGCCCTATGAATGAATTAATAAATGAATAATAGATTGATCAATTAATCGTACAAATAAATAAATAAATAAATAACTGGCTGTCATGTCCAAAGGCAAAGTCGAGGAGAAATTTTTTTTTTTTTTCCCAAAATCACCCTTCTCTGCTGGCATTTTAAGAAACAAACAAACATACAAATACATTTATGGATTGTTGAATGAATGCATGAATGAATAATAATTTGATTGATCAATCAAACAAATTAAATGAATAACTCACTACATGACCAGCCAAAGAAAGAAAGAAAGAAAGAAAGAAAGAAAGAAAGAAAGAATTGGACATCATGTTTAAAGGTAAAGTAGAGGAGATTTTTTTTCTCCCTAAAATCTCCCTTTTCAGCTGTGGCATCTTAAACAAACAAACAAACAAACAAACAAACAAACAAACAAACAAACAAACAAATACATGGAAGGATAGATGAATAGAAATACAGTATTAATAACTAAATAATAGATTGATTGATCAATCAAATTTATAAATGAATAACCAATTCACTAAATAATCACACAAACAAACTAACTAACTAACTAACTAACTAACTAACTAACTAACTAACTAACTAACTAACAAACAAAAACAAATAAATGAGGAATTTGTTTTCAGCCGTGAGATTTGTTTTCAGCCTTGGGATTTTTATCCCCCCAGCATATAATGCAGAGGGGATGTAGCTATCGCTCTGTCCATCCATTCATCCATCCATCCGTCCGTCCATCTGTCTGTCTGTAAACATTTTAGTTTCCAGAGCATAACTCAAAAACTATTAGGATTTTTTTTTCATGAAACCTCACATTTAAGTGACTAGTTGTGCCTTTGGACATTTTGGGATTTCTGTGATTTTTATTTTTTCTGTATTTCCATGGCAACCAATTGAACTTCAGAAAATTTGGAGTGGGGTTTGGTTTCATGTGGGGGCCGGGGAGATAGGTCATCTCCTGATGACTCTTGTTAAGTAAGTAACCAAGTATGCAAACAAGAAAGAAAGAATGAAAGAATTGGATGCCATGTTCAAAGGTAAAGTATTGGAGAATTTTTTTTCTAAAATCTCCCTTTTCAGTGGTGGGATCTTAAACAAACAAACAAACAAACAAACAAACAAACAAACAAACAAACAAACAAGTTAATAAATGGAAGGATAAATGAATAGAAATATTAAGAAATAAACAATAGACTGACCAATAAACTAACTTTATAAATTAATATCCAATTAACTAAATAATAATACAAACAAACAAACAAAAACAAACAAAAGTGAGGGGTTTTTTTGAGCTGTGGGATTTTTAAATGAGTTGCCAAGTCCCCAAACAAGAAAGAAAGAAAGAATTGGATGTTATGTTCAAAGGTAAAGTACCGGAGAAATTTTTTCTAAAATCTCCCTTTTCAGCAGTGGCATTTTAAACAAACAAACAAACAAACAAACAAACAAACAAACAAACAAACAAACAAATGAAAGGATGGATGAATAGAAATATTAATAAAGAAACAATAGACTGATCAAAGATCATGTAAATGAAAATCCAATTAACTAAATAATCATCCAAACAAAGAAACAAAAACAAACAAAAGTGAGATTTGTTTTCAGCTGTGGGATTTTTAAGTGAGTAGCCAAGTACGCAAACAAGAAAGAAAGAAAGAAAGAATTGGACACTATGCTCAAAGGCAAAGTAGAGGAGAAATAATTAAAAAATAAATAAAATCTCTGTAGCAGTCCATGTAGGTGGGTGGAGCACAGAAGGACGGCAGGACAGAACTGGTTTAACAAAACTCTCTTTTATTTGCACTTTTCAGTTGCACACACACACTCAGACACACGCACACACATCAGCCGTCTGGTTGTGGAGAGAGTCCCTCTGCTCTCATTCTCTCTCCTTAAGAAGGGCGCGGTCACTGGGAAGACACATAAACACATCAATTAACAACAGGTGTAGTGATTCTGCCACTTAACTTCCCCGAATCTGCCCTCCTGTCACAGACCGATGCTAGACCACGCCCCCGCTGCCACATACCCCCACCGCCCGACTCAGGCCGGGCAGCCGTCCAGCCCGCAGCCGACTCCCCCCCCCCCTTGACGGGAGAGGAAGTCCGCCACGACCATCTGCGCCCCCGGCCTGTGGATCACCTTGAAGTTAAAGGGTTGGAGTGCCAGATACCAACAGGTGATCCGCGCATTGGCATCCTTCATGCGGTGGAGCCACTGGAGGGGCGCGTGGTCCGAACAGAGGGTGAAAGGGCGTCCCAGCAGGTACTACCGGAGGGCGAGGACCTCCCACTTGATCACCAGGCACTCCTTCTCGATGGTACTGTAGCGCCCCTTACGCACCGACAGCTTGCGGCTAATGTACAAGACGGGGCGATCCTCCCCCTCCACCTGCTGGGACAAAACGGCCCCCAGCCCTCTGTCCGACGCATCCATCTGCAACATAAAGGGGAGAGAAAAGTCAGGGGAGTGTAAAAGTGGCCCCCCACCCAGTGCAGCCTTAACCTTAGAAAAAGCCCGCTGGCATTGCTCCGTCCACTGGACTGGATCTGGTGCCCCCTTTTTAGTCAGATCAGTCAGCGGGCTGGTGATGTCCGAATAATTAAGTATAAACCTATGATAATAGCCAGCCAGCCCCAGGAACTGTCTCACCCCCTTTTTGGTCTTGGGCCTCGGGCAGGCTGCAATCGCTGCAGTCTTGTTAATTTGGGGACGCACCTGCCCGTTGCCCAAGTGGAAGCCCAGATACCGTACTTCCACCCGCCCAATTGCACACTTCTTTGGGTTGGCCGTGAGACCCGCCCGCCTCAGCGACCTAAGGACGGCCCTCAGGTGTTGTAGGTGCCGCGGCCAGTCATTACTATAAATAATGATATCGTCTAAGTATGCGGCCGCATAGGTGGCGTGGGGGCGGAGGACTCTGTCCATCAGCCGCTGAAACGTAGCAGGCGCCCCAAACAGTCCAAAAGGAAGTGTGACGAATTGGTGTAAGCCGAATGGTGTGGAAAAGGCCGTTTTTTCACGGGATAATGGAGTCAAGGGGATCTGCCAATAACCCTTTGTTAAATCCAGTGTCGAGTAAAAACGAGCCGTGCCTAGCCGATCAAGCAACTCATCAATACGAGGCATTGGGTACGCATCGAATTTAGACACCGCGTTGACTTTTCTATAGTCCACACAGAACCGGACCGACCCGTCGGCCTTGGGTACCAAGACCACCGGGCTGATCCAGTCACTGTGGGACTCCTCGACGATGCCCATTTCGAGCATGGCCTCGAGTTCTTCCCGAACCACCTTTTTCTTGTGTTCGGGTAACCTGTAAGGGCGGCTACGCACTACCACCCCCGGGGGCGTCTCAATGTGGTGTTCTATGAGGTTAGTGAGGCCGGGCAGGGGTGAGAACATGTCCGAAAACTCGGTCTGCAACTGGGCAACCTCCGCGAGTTGGGTCGGGGAGAGGTGGTCTCCACAGGGGACCGGAGAGGAACGTGATGCTAATGTTCTTTTTTGAACCTCCAGCCCCAGCTCCGCCTTCTCCGGAACCACCGACACCAAAGCCATGGGGACCTCCTCGTTCCAGAGTTTGAGTAGGTTGAGGTGGTAAATTTGTAGCGCCCCACCCCTGTCCGTTCGCTTCACCTCATAGTCGACGTCCCCGACTCGCCGTGTGACCTCAAAGGGTCCTTGCCACTTGGCGACTAATTTAGAGCTCAATGTGGGCAACAGTACGAGTACTTTCTCTCCCGGTGCAAACTCTCTAAGGCGCGTACCCTTGTCGTACAGGCGGGTTTGCCGTTCTTGGGCCTGCCGCAAATTCTCCTGGGTTAGTTGTGTGAGTGTGTGGAGTTTTGCGCACAGGTCAATAACGTATTGAATTTCATTTTTGCTTGGTGAAGGTCCCTCCTCCCAATTTTCTCGCAGCACGTCTAAATTGCCGCGCGGCTTACGCCCATATAATAATTCAAACGGGGAGAACCCCGTGGAGGCTTGGGGGACCTCTCGCACTGCAAAGAGCAAGGGTTCAAGCCATTTATCCCAGTTACGCGCGTCCTCACTTACAAATTTCTTAATTATGTTTTTAAGGGTGCGATTAAACCGTTCCACTAAGCCGTCCGTTTGTGAGTGATAAATGCTGGTGCGGATCGGCTTAACCCCTAATAACCCATACAGTTCATTCAGTGTTCGTGACATAAACGAGGTGCCTTGATCAGTCAGAATCTCTTTCGGCATTCCAACTCGGGAGATGACGCGGAAGAGCGCCTCCGCAATACTGCGTGCTGAGATATTGCGAAGAGGCACTGCTTCTGGGTATCGCGTTGCATAGTCCACCAGAACTAATATAAAGCGGTACGCTCATGTTGACTGATCTAATGGCCCGACGAGATCCATCCCAATTCTTTCGAACGGGGTCTCGATTAACGGTAGAGGGCGCAAAGGCGCTTTTGGAATGGCCACTGGATTTACTAACTGGCATTCGCGGCATGCCGTACACCACCTACGGACATCGCCGCGAATCCCCGGCCAATAGAATTGGGCCATTATTCGGGCTAGTGTTTTATCCTGCCCTAAGTGTCCAGCCATGGGATTAAAGTGAGCTGCCTGGAATACCAATTCCCGGTGGCTCTTCGGAATTAAAAGCTGCATGACTTGCTCTTTAGTTTGAGTGTCCTGCGTCACTCGATATAATCTATCCTTCATAATCACGAAGTAGGGGAAGGACGGGGTGGCGTTCGGCTGGAGCGTTTGGCCATCGATTACTCTCACTTGGTCAAAAGCATGCCACAGAGTCTCGTCTTGCGACTGCTCTAATGGGAAATCCGCGAGGGATTCCCCAATAGAGAGAGGAGGAGCCAGCGGCTCCTCATTCTGGCGCGGAGATGACGTAGACGGCTCTGTGACAGCTGCTCCCGCCAAAGCGACACCGGGACCTCCCCCTGTCAAATGGCAGGACCCACTCTTGACTAAGTGTGTCATTAAACCCCGAAATCCCGGCCAATCAGTCCCCAAAATTAAAGAGTGGGTAAGGCGAGGATTAACCGTCGCCTTCACTATAAATTTTTCCCCTCTGAAAATAATGTGGACCGACACTAAAGGGTAGTTGTGAACATCCCCGTGCACACACAACACCTTCACCAATTGTGCTCCCCCCAATGCCTCGTCTTGCACCAGGTTTTGGTGGATTGAGGTCTGATTACAGCCAGAATCCACCAACGCCTGATATGTATCCCCTTGGATACTCACTGGTATGCGATACGCTCCGGCCCGATCGAGGGCGGCTCCTGGCGCGTTGGGGATCCGAACCACCGCGCCCACCTCCATTATCGAGCACTGCTGTTGGAGGTGGCCCGGTTCCCTGCAGCGCCAGCAAACCGGCCTGGGCTTCCTCTCTGCACTAGTGCTCTGGGGCTCACTCACCTGAGGGGGGGGAGAGACAGACACAGAAGGGAGACACGGAAGGGCACCGCGGGTGCGCCGGCTGAGGTGGCGCCGGCCCCCGTCTACGCGGTGGGGGAATGGGGCGAGGAGAAGACACAGGAGGAGGGGAGAGAGAGAGAGAGAGGAGAGAAGAGAAGAGGTCGTCTGCTGTCCTGCCATCGGGACAGCCGCCAGATGATCCTCCGCCAGCTCGATTGCCTGATCCAGCGACGCCGGGCGGTGGCACTGGACCCACTCTGCGGTTCCCGCTGGTAGACGCGCGACGAACTGTTCCAGTACCACCTGGTCGATGAGTCCCTCGGCGTCGCAGCTGTCGACCCTCAACCACTGCCAGCAGGCGTCCCGGAGTTGCTGGCCAAACGCGAACAGCCGGCCGACTTCCTCCAAGCGCAGAGCGCGGAAACGCTGATGTTGTTGCTCTGGGGTGTGCCCCACCCGCTGGAGGACGGCCTGGCGAAGGTCCGCGTAGGCCAGCCGGCGGTCGGCGGGGAGCTGTAGCGTGGCCAGCTGCGCCTCTCCCGTTAGCAGGGGGAGGAGGCGCGCCGCGCGCTGTTCCACCGGCCACCCCGAGGTCTCTGCTACCTGCTCAAAGAGCGTGAAGAATGCCTCGGGGTCGTCCTGCGGGCCCATCTTCGTGAGGGTGAGGGGGGAAGGGCCCGCGGCGGTGGAGTTGTTGGACCCCGCCGATGCGAGGAGGTGCCGGAACGCCCGACGATCTTCCTGTTGCGCCAGCACCAGGGCCTCGAACCGTTGTTCTTGCTCCTTTCGGAGGGCGAGCAGCGCCTGGTGCTGGCTCTGTTGGGCCGTGGCGAGGGCGTGGATCAGGTCGGCGAAGGTGGAGGACTCCATGGGGCTGTTGTCTTCTGTGCTCGAGTCCCAGGTTTCGGCACCACTGTAGCAGTCCATGTAGGTGGGTGGAGCATAGAAGGACGGCAGGACAGAACTGGTTTAACAAAACTCTCTTTTATTTGCACTTTTCAGTTGCACACACACACACACTCAGACACGCACACACATCAGCCGTCTGGTTGTGGAGAGAGTCCCTCTGCTCTCACTCTCTCTCCTTAAGAAGGGCGCGGTCACTGGGAAGACACACAAACACATCAATTAACAACAGGTGTAGTGATTCTGCCACTTAACTTCCCCGACTCCGCCCTCCTGTCACAGACCGATGCTAGACCACGCCCCCGCTGCCACAATCTCCTTTTTCAACTGTGGCATTTTAAATAAACAAACAAACAAACAAACAAACAAACACATGGAACGATAGACGAATAGAAATATTAATAAATAAACTATAGATTGATCAGCCAATCTAATTTATAAATGAATTACCAGTTAACTAAACAATCACTCAAACAAACAAAGAAAAACAAACAAAAGTGAGCTTTTGTTTTCAGTTGTGGGATTTTTAAGTAAGCAAGCAAGCAAACAAACAAAGAAAACAAACAGTGAACTGGATATTATATCCAAAGGCAAAGTAGAGGAGAAATGTACAAATTCTTGCTGTGAGATTTTACACACAAGCAAACAAATAAAGAAATAAAGAAACGAATGAACGATTGAATGAATATGTAAATAATAAGCTGAATTGATCGATGAATGCACAAATGATAGACAGATATCTTACATAAGCATGATCCTGAACATCAGGTGAAAAAATCCCTTGAGGAAGTAATTCGTCTTTGTAGGTTTTTTTTTTAAAGCACTTAGTGAGTAAGTTTGGAATGAGAACAAACTTTGAGCCTGGCTGAAGGTGAAGAGGAGGAAGGTCTGGATTTGTAGGCCAGGATTATAGCTACTGTTTTCTTTTTTTTTTTTTTTGTCAGATGGCCATTTCCCATGGTAACTCCCCATCCCACAAAACCTAGAGGAGGAGTTCTGTACGAGACCTACGTGAGGGGAATGTGGACGACCCGCACAACATTCCAGTTGAAAGCTTTATTAGGTTCAAGAAGCTGCTGCTTTTCCTCTGAACCACAATCAGCAGTCTGGCATCTGATGGGCGTTTACAAGAGCGAGAGAAACACATGGACGGGTGGAACTGAAATTTGATTAAAATAAAACAAACAACAAAACCCCACATCTTCATCGGCCCAAATGTTGTCTCATCACGGCATCGTTTTCTGCATACTGTAATCCAAGGCATTTGCATTTCACACACCTCTGCACGCATTAATTCTGAGCCATTTGCATACAAAACAGTCCGATCGTTTATGCTCGACCTGACACTCGGTTCATTCTCGCTTTGTATTGCCACAACAAGCAGATAGGGAGATCAGTAGCAGCGATGTCAATGATGCTCCAATCCAGAGCAAAGTGAATTTGAATTCATCATTCGGTCTTCTCTGGCTTGCTGTAGCGAAGCGATAACGTTTTAACAGGCTCCAGACCTCAAGAGCGGACTTTACGAAGCACACAGTACACACTCAGTGCATTTCTTTATGAGCAAATCAAATCAAATCAATAAATAAACCATAAATATAAAATGATGGCATGGCAACCGAGCAGGAAGTATCCATAACTCACAGTTATAGCGTGTCTATAAAACACTGCGCAGTTATATGGAAATAATCCAGTCGATTATGGGGTGTGCTATTCCACTTATTGCACAGCGATTTGCTAACAATTACAGGTTTAATTTCATAATGAACGACACATTCTGCATTTTGACTCTTTATATTCAAGATTTAATGTTGTACAACGTCTTCAAGACAAGTTAGTTCCTGTTATTACTTACATTATTGCAACAGCAAACAGCTTGCCCTGTAGTTTTACCAAGAAACCAGAAAGCGTGAGTGTTATAAAGCACTGACACTCGAGATTCCTTTCATAAACATCAACAATCGTTGACATACGTTCTTCGTTTTTATCTGTGTATGAGCTGTTACTATAGAAACTGTAATGTGTTAAAGGAGAACTGAAGTCATTTTTAAACTTGCTTTATTTCTTAATTAACGTGTTATTCAATGACGTTTTCGGTTTCAGTAACCTTATATCGTGACTCGTATTGGCAACTAATTGCAATTAAATATTATACTTATCGGCCTATTCGGTTTTTAGACATGTTGAATTTAGTTCGTTTGGTCCACGGCAGGCGTCGCTTATCCGTGCGATCTTCACAAGACTTGTGCGAGACTTCAAAACGTGAAGTGTCAGCGCCGCCATTTTGAAAACTGTTTCCCAAACAAAGTATTGCACGTAAACGAGTTTAAATAACGATTACTGCCTACTTTTTTCAAACTTTCCTGATTGCTATTAAAACAAACAAAACTTCCGGCTTGATTACATCAGCATTTGAAAGAGGGCGCGCACGTCTTTTGACAACTTTGGCAGATGTTGGTGACTTTGATTTCCGCTGTACATTTTACCGGTACTTCTGTCCTACAATGTCTCACACAGGTCTCAGCGAATCTCGTTTACGGCCATTGTTTTGACATATGGACTGATATATTACATAGCATATTTCAAACACTCATAACTTGCTATAGCGTTGAAGTTCAATGCTCACGTGGGCGATGACAGTGACACCTGGAGGGGCGTGATTGGGAGGAACAGCCTCCCCGATCTGAACCCGAGTGGTGTTTTGCTATTGGACTTCTGTGCTAGTCACGGTTTGTCCATAACAATCACCATGTTCGAGCACAGGGGTGTCCATAAGTGCACGTGGCACCAGGACACCTTAGGTTGGAGGTCGATGATCGACTTTGTTGTCGTTTCATCGGATCTCCGGCCCTATGTCTTGGACACTTGGGTGAAGAGAGGGGCTGAGCTGTCAACTGATCACCACCTGGGGGTGAGTTGGATCCGCTGGCAGAGGAGGAAGCCGGACAGACCTGGGAGGCCCAAACGTATGGTGAGGGTCTGCTGGGAACGTCTGGCCGAGCACTCTGTCGGGGAGGTCTTTAACTCCCACCTCCGGGAGAGCTTCTCCCAGCTTCCGAGGGAGGCGGGGGACATTGAGTCTGAGTGGACCATGTTCTCTGCCTCCATTGTCGACGCGGCTGTTTGGATCTGTGGCCGCAAGGTCTCCGGTGCCTGTCATGACGGCAATCCCCGAACCCGGTGGTGGACACTGGAAGTAAGGGATGCTGTCAAGCTGAAGAAGGAGTCCTATTGGGCCATGTTGGCCTCCGGGACTCCTGAGGCAGCTGATGGGTATCGGCAGGCCAGGCGTGCTGCAGCTCGGGCAGTTGCGGAAGCAAAAACTTGGAACTGGGAGGAGTTCGGTGAGGCTATAGAGGAGGACTATCGGTCGGCCTCGAAGAAATTCTGGCAAACCATCCGGCGCCTCAGGAGGGGGAAGCAGTACTCTGCCAACACTGTTTACAGTGCGGGTGGGGAGCTGCTGACCTTGACTGGGGACATTGTCGGGCAGTGGAAAGAAAGGGGACTGGAGAGTGTGCTCCAATTATAGGGGAATCACACTTCTCAGCCTCCCAGGGAAGGTTTACTCCAGGGTACTGGAGAGGAGAATTCGGCCAATAGTCGAACCTCGGATCCAGGAGGAACAATGCGGTTTTCGTCCTGGTCGCGGAACACTGGACCAGCTCTATACCCTTCATAGGGTGCTCGAGGGTTCATGGGAGTTTGCCCAACCAGTCCACATGTGCTTTGTGGATCTGGAGAAGGCATTCGACTGTGTCCCTCGTGGTATTCTGTGGGGGGTGCTTTGGGAATATGGGGTTCGGGGCTCTTTGCTAAGGGCTGTCCGGTCCCTGTACGAACGGAGCAGGATTCTGGTTCACATTGCTGGCAGTAAGTCAGACCTGTTCCCAGTGCATGTTGGACTCCGGAAGGGCTGCCCTTTGTCACCGGTTCTGTTCATAATCTTTATGGACAGAATTTCTAGGTGCAGTCAGGGGCCAGAAGGAATCCTGTTTGGGAACCACAGGATTTCATCTCTGCTTTTTGCAGATGATGTTGTCCTGTTGGCTTCTTCAAACCAGGACCTTCAGCATGCACTTGGGCAGTTTGCAGTCGAGTGTGAAGCGGCTGGGATGAGAATCAGCACCTCCAAGTCAGAGGCCATGGTTCTCGACCGGAAAAGGGTGGCTTGCCCTCTCCAGGTTGGTGGAGAAGTCCTGCCTCAAGTGGAGGAATTTAAGTATCTCGGGATCTTGTTCATGAGTGAGGGAAGGAGAGAGCGTGAGCTCGACAGGCAGATCGGTGCGGCCTCCACAGTGATGCGGTCGCTTTACCGGTCCGTTGTGGTGAAGAAGGAGCTGAGCCAAAAGGCGAAGCTCTCGATTTATCGGTCGATCTACGTTCCAACTCTCACCTATGGTCATGAGCTTTGGGTAATGACCGAAAGAACAAGATCGCGGATACAAGCGGCCGAAGTGAGTTTCCTTCGCAGGGTGGCTGGGCGCTCCCTTAGAGATAGGGTGAGAAGCACAGTCACTCAGGAGGAGCTCGGAGTAGAGCCGCTGCTCCTCCACGTCGAGAGGAATCAGCTGAGGTGGCTCGGGCATCTCTTTCAGATGCCTCCTGGACGCCTCCCTGAGGAGGTTTTCCAGGCATGTCTCCCTGGGAGGAGCCCCCGGGGAAGACCCAGGACACGCTGGAGGGACTATGTCTCTCGGCTGGCCTGGGAACGCCTCGGTGTTCTTCCTGAGGAGCTGGCTGAGGTGTCTGGGGAAAGGGAAGTTTGGGCTTCCATGCTCAGACTGCTGCCTCCGCGACCCAGCCCCGGATAAGCGGAAGAAGACAAGACGAGATAACTTGCTATAGCAGTGACAAAATAGCGATCAAAAATGCATTCCTATACTTCATAAAATGAGAGAAATAGAATTTTGATAATAAAAAATTGCCTTCAGTTCTCCTTTAAAGTGAGGGCACTAACCTAACATAAACCAGGCTTGTAGTACTCAAGTCCGACTCGTGCCCTAATTTTAAGGACTCGTGACTTGACTTGGACTTGAGTGCTGATGACTCGGACTTGGACTTGTGCATTAACTGCATTCGGACTCATAAATTGGAGATGAGGACTCTGATTTTTTCTTTATTTTTTGTAGCATGCCATAATAATTTGGCATAAGATATTTATATTTATATTTATATCTACATTCATTTTTATACTAATTTCATGCAATTCACCTGTTCATACGTCATGTTCAGGAACAATCTAATGTTAATGGCACTAAAATACCTGGAGAGAACGCCCCTAGGATTGTCCGCATTGTTTATACAGACTTCTCGTGCAGTGGGAAAAAATGCACTGCTACTGTATGTGTTCCATATGTAGAAGAACTATCGAGGAGATGACGGGGACGACCTCGAACTTCAATCGTCATTTGGCGAGACTCCACCCAGAGAAGGAAGTGACATGCTATGTTCATTGCTCTGTTGATAGCGGGGCTTGCTGACTGATGAACTAGCTAGTGTTAACCCTCTCTCGTGTTATTTGCCCTGTTGATAGTGGGCAGGGCTTGCTGAGCAATGAACAAGCTTTTTATCTGTAGCCTATTAACCGAAATAGGGCAGTCGAGCAGTAACGTTAGTCCAACATAGTAGCAGAGACGCTTTCACATAAAGGCAGCAACAGCCACCGTCAAATGGTGCGGATGGAGTCTTGTTCTCAGACTTTTGGAGCAACTCGGTTTGAATTTCGACACCAATCTTTGAGATCCAATTTTGGATCTTCTTGGTCCACTTTTTTCTCATCGCAGTCGCTTGATGACGGTCGGGCCCACCCTGCAGGTCAGTGAGACACCTACCAGGCGAGAGACTTCACCATTGGTTCCAGCCCCATTCACACCATTATTTACATTATTTGCAATAGACATTTCACTCATAATTGAGGTGTGTTTTAAGGTTACCACAAATTGGTATTTTTATTGAGACCCCATCTCTAGGAGGAATATCAACCAAGATTAAAGGGCCCCTCCTACCCATAAGACATGGCTATGCCCTGCTGGGCACCAACCCAGTATTTCTTGGCCACGTAGTATTGGACTACTCTTTGTCTAGCCTCTCACCTTTGACCTGTCTGGCTTGGGTGGCCCTACCAGGAGCATTTGCTTCCACCAGCATAGCTGTCAGGATCATCGAGGTATGCAAGGCCCACCACCATGACAAGGTGGTAGCCCAAGGCAGGATTATTATTATTATTATTATTATTATTATTATTATTATTAACCTGTGATTTGAATTACTATCCAAGCTGCTGATATGGAAAATTAATCAACACCTCCTGACCAATCAGAATTGAGAATTTAACATAGTTTTTAAAAGGATAAACATCAGACCTGTAGTTCTCCACTGCTTTTATAAACTCGTGAAAGCTCAGGAGGATCGTTTTAACAACTCCATTACAAGAAACGGTCTAGAAGTTTTCCAAACCCAAGATAAAATGTCAGCTGCTCTCGTATTAGAGGCAGATATGAAGGAAAAGGGCACTACAATATAAAGCAGTGGGTTGACAGACGCTGCTTGTGTATAACGTCTGACCTGGCAAGCGGCTGTAATTGTCCGTGGGTGGATTAATGACTTTTAAACTTGAGAGCATCTCTCATCCGTTCCTGTCCAAACCATTTTCCCCATGCCATACATCACACCGAGGGTCAGACTCATCCATAAAGACTGGAGATTACCTTGGTTTTTGTTGTTTTTTTTTAAGGTGGAAGTGCAAACTTTACACAAGATTTTTATTTTGACTTTAACTTTAAAAGTTCAACAGTTACTTTATTTAATATTTAATACACATTCTAAATTTATCGATGATTCAAGAGTTGGGCTGCCATGTGTTCCAATGATACGGTATTACATTTCCATTCATAGTTCCACAACCCTGTTTCCTGAGCATGCTTACACCTTTAAAATATTTTGAAGTCGCGTTAAACAGAAAGTTACAGCATCCACATTTTCTGAAGATCATAGAAAGAAGAAAGTAAGTTTTCTCAATTCTTTTTTACCTCCTTCAACTTTGTTGAAGGAGATTATGTTTTTGCCTCCATTTGTTTGTTTGTTCCCAACGTAACTCAAAAAATAGTGAACAGATTTTGATGAATTTTGGTGGAAAGGTGGGCCATGGGCCTGCGATGACCTGGCGACTTGTCCAGGGTGTACCCCGCCTCTTGCCCATAGTCAGCTGGGATTGGCTCCAGCTTGCCTGCAACCCTGTACAGGATAAGCGGCTACAGATAATGGATAGATGGATGGATGGAGGTGGGCCATGGGCCATGGAACAATTGCTCAGATTTTGAAACTAATCCAGATATGTATGTGGATTGTTTTTGTCTTTTCCCAACGTAACTCAAAAAGTACTGAACGGATTTTGATGAAATTTGGTGTACAGCTTTAGTATTATCCTAGATTTGAGCGATTTGATTTTGATGTTGATAATACATGGCTTGACAGAGGTATGCACTCTAACGAGTGCCCTTCTACACTCAGAAAATAAAGTACATGGTTGTACCTTTAGGGGTACAATGGCGTGTCACTGGGGCAGTACCCTCTAAGGTGCTTACTTGTACCTTTTACAGTATATACTGCTTGGGAACATATATGTACCTTTTTGGCCCTAAAAGAAGAACACATAGTTACCTTGAGGTCCAACAATAAACCCTAGGGGGTACATTACTATAGATTGTACCTTGGGGGACAGACATGGACTCCTACTGTACCCCTATTTCTGACAGTGTACTTCCCTTTATTTTCAGTGATATTGTGATTTTGAATGATGAAGCCACTTTAAAAGTACAGTGGTGCTTGAAAGTTTGTGAACCCTTTAGAATTTTCTATATTTCTGCATAAATATGACCTAAAACATCATCAGATTTTCACACAAGTCCTAAAAGTAGATAAACAGAACCCAGTTAAACAAATGAGACAAAAATATTATACTTGGTCATTTATTTATTGAGGAAAATGATCCGATATTACATATCTGTGAGTGGCAAAAGTATGTGAACCTCTAGGATTAGCAGTTAATTTGAAGGTGAAATTAGAGTCAGGTGTTTTCAATCAATGGGATGACAATCAGGTGTGAGTGGGCACCCTGTTTTATTTAAAGAACAGGGATCTATCAAAGTCTGATCTTCACAACACATGTCTGTGGAAGTGTATCATGGCATGAACAAAGGAGATTTCTGAGGACCTCAGAAAAAGCATTGTTGATGCTCATCAGGCTGGAAAAGGTTACAAAACCATCTCTAAAGAGTTTGGACTCCACCAATCCACAGTCAGACAGATTGTGTACAAATGGAGGAAATTCAAGTCCATTGTTACCCTCCTCAGGAGTGGTCGACCAACAAAGATCACTCCAAGAGTAAGGCGTGTAATAGTCGGCGAGGTCACAAAGGACCCCGGGGTAACTTCTAAGCAACTGAAGGCCTCTCTCACATTGGCTAATGTTCATGTTCATGAGTCCACCACCAGGAGAACACTGAACAACAATGGTGTGCATGACAGAGTTGCAAGGAGAAAGCCACTGCTCTCCAAAAAGAACATTGCTGCTCATCTGCAGTTTGCTAAAGAGCACGTGGACAAGCCAGAAGGCTATTGGAAAAATGTTTTGTGGACGGATGAGACCAAAATAGAACTTTTGGGTTTAAATGAGAAGCGTTATGTTTGGAGAAAGGAAAACACTGCATTCCAGCATAAGAACCTTATCCCATCTGTGAAACATGGTGGTGGTAGTATCATGGTTTGGGCCTGTTTTGCTGCATCTGGGCCAGGACGGCTTGCCATCATTGATGGAACAATGAATTCTGAATTATACCAGCGAATTCTAAAGGAAAATGTCAGGACATCTGTCCCTGAACTGAATCTCAAGAGAAGATGGGTCATGCAGCAAGACAACGACCCTAAGCACACAAGTCGTTCTACCAAAGAATGGTTAAAGAAGAATAAAGTTAATGTTTTGGAATGGCCAAGTCAAAGTCCTGACCTTAATTCAATCGAAATGTTGTGGAAGGACCTGAAGCGAGCAGTTCATGTGAGGAAACCCACCAACATCCCAGAGTTGAAGCTGTTCTGTACGGAGGAACGGGCTAAAATTCCTCCAAGCCGGTGTGCAGGACTGATCAACAGTTACCGCAAACATTTAGTTGCAGTTATTGCTGCACAAGGGGGTCACACCAGATACTGAAAGCAAAGGTTCACATACTTTTGCCACTCACAGATATGTAATATCGGATCATTTTCCTCAATAAATAAATGACCAAGTATAATATTTTTGTCTCATTTGTTTAACTGGGTTCTGTTTATCTACTTTTAGGACTTGTGTGAAAATCTGATGATGTTTTAGATCATATTAATGCAGAAATATAGAAAATTCTAAAGGGTTCGCAAACTTTCAAGCACCACTGTACAACCCAGTTACCCAAAGTAAATGTGTATCATGTTGTCACGTCATTAGCATGGATGCTAGTTAACCACATTTTACATCTTTGCTAATTCTATGTTAAAACTGATCCTTTCAACTCTGTTACTTGTTTAAAAGCAAAATATAGCTTTAGTTAGCAAAGAACCTTCATAAAAAAATAAGAGACTGTTGCCTGAGATTCACATTTTCTTAGATTCAATGATATCAAAAAATAAACAAAGTTGAGATTGTTTTCTAAGAGCAACAAAGGCTATTATGTTTACACCAATATTCAGAACTTAGCTATAGGATTACAATTTCATGTATTTTTAAATGACCAAAACTCCATTTCGAATATTACTTACAGACACCAAAGACCCCTTGAGGATTCTTTTATGCACATAGGAAAGAGTGTAAGACCTGGGAGGTCATGTGACAATCATTTTTATACCACATCACTGCTGAATTTTTGAATCTGATTGGCCAGGTGTTGATTAATGTTCAGTAACAGCAGGTCAGACAGTAGTTCTGGCTTCAATGCAAATCACAGGTTTATTTTTAAAAGGAAAATGTATACTCACTGATATTGTGAGATTTTATGTTAAGAGATGTTTATTTAACATTTACAGTGTGGAAGGAGTCTCCAGCGTCAGCACTTTGGAACAGGCAGTACGAGTTCTGCTATGAGAAAGGCTTCAGGATTGAAGAAATATTACAAGCTGCTTTTTTTGTCTTATTACATCCAAGAAAGAAACACAAAGAAAGGTTGGTGAGGGAACTCTGGATATATTCATGTGAAAAAGAAAGTATACCCTCCTTCAATTCTATGGTTTTCTTTACCAGGGGCTAAATAACAATTGTGTGGTCCACACCCACCTCTATAAACAAAGAAATAACCTCAGGTGCCAACAACAACAACAACAAAATCCCACTACAGATTTCATCTCATTCTCATCTCATTATCTCTAGCCGCTTTATCCTGTTCTACAGGGTCGCAGGCAAGCTGGAGCCTATCCCAGCTGACTACGAGCGAAAGGCGGGGTACATCCTGGACAAGTCGCCAGGTCATCACAGGGCTCTGACAACAGACAACCATTCACACTCACATTCACACCTACGGTCAATTTAGAGCCACCAGTTAACCTAACCTGCATGTCTTTGGACTGTGGGGGAAACCGGAGCACCCAGAGGAAACCCACGCGGACATGGGGAGAACATGCAAACTCCACACAGAAAGGCTCTCGCCAGCCCCGGGGCTCGAACCCGGACCTTCTTGCTGTGAGGCGACAGCGCTAACCACTACACCACCGCGCCGCCCATACAGATTTCAATATGTAGTTAATTTTCCCAAAAAGCAAACCAACAATTCAGAGATCAAGCGAGAAAAAAATAAGCGCACCCTTCTTACATCCACAATCATTAAGACGGTAATTACCAGATAGGTGTTCCAAATGAAATGCACAAGATTAGTTAATCATCAAGAAGTGTGACTATAAAAGCAGAACTTTTGGCAGTTTGGTGTTCTGAAGTGCTCAGGTGTATGTTTACATCATGCCAAGAATAGCAAGGACATCAGCCGTGACCTCCGAAAAGCAATTACTATTCATCAATCTGGAAAGGGTTATAAGGCCATCTCCAAAAAAATGTGAAATTAACCATTCTACAGTAAGAGCCTTCAGTCTGTTGGAATCTCATCTCATCTCATTATCTCTAGCCGCTTTATCCTTCTACAGGGTCGCAGGCAAGCTGGAGTCTATCCCAGCTGACTACGAGCGAAAGGCGGGGTACATCCTGGACAAGTCGCCAGGTCATCACAGGGCTGACACATAGACACAGACAACCATTCACACTCACATTCACACCTACGGTCAATTTAGAGTCACCAGTTAACCTAACCTGCATGTCTTTGGACTGTGGGGGAAACCGGAGCACCCAGAGGAAACCCACGCGGACACGGGGAGAACATGCAAACTCCACACAGAAAGGCCCTCGCCGGCCACGGGGCTCGAACCCAGGACCTTCTTGCTGTGAGGCGACAGTGCTAACCACTACACCACCATGCCGCCTATTCCATAAACATGTGTCCAGAAATTTGCATAGCTCCCCGGTAACATATTTGTAGAATGAAGTCATTATGGTTCAATATGTTACAATATGGATAGAGCAAGTGCTAAGAGATATGATGAAGAAATTGGTTAGGCTAAGCTTTTCCCTATACTGCTAGCATCACATCTCTATTGACAAATATTTATTTACTTTTGCAGTATGTTGAAGACTTGTTTGAATCTCAGCAACATAATATGCCTCCCTGATGATCTATTCAGCAATGACTAGATAGAAATATGCTCAGGTGTATCTGAGATTAAGTCAGCTTTTAGTTAATTAGGTTGCGAGCTAGCTTAGGGGTACACAAATCTGCTCCTCGGACGTGCCTGGTCCATCCTGGTACCCTGTGTCTGGTTGGAGTCTCATCGTATCGTTCCTGCGGAGGACGGCCCCATGTGGACAGTTGGGGGTCGTGCCTGGAGGACGCTCTGGACTCTTGCAGTGGTGTTTTTGTGGCTGGGGACTACAGTTGACTTGCTGACTTTGGGACTGCGGTTGTCGTGAACTGTTTTGCACTCGGGTTTCTGTTGGTGGGGGGTTTATAGCATCAACGAAGCTGACTTTGTTAGGACTGCTAATGTTATAGTCATGTTGTCTGTTGTTGCCCAAATGAGGATGGGTTCCCTTTTGAGTCTGGTTCCTCTCGAGGTTTCTTCCTCGTGTCGTCTGAGGGAGTTTTTCCTTGCCACCGTCGCCACAGGCTTGCTCATTGGGGTTAGATTGGGGATAAAATTAGCTCATATTTTAAGTCGTTCAAATTCTGTAAAGCTGCTTTGCAACAATGTTTATTGTTAAAAGCGCTATACAAAAAAAACTTGACTTGACTTATCATAAATTCATTAACCTAGCCCACTGAGCTCAAAGGTACTGCCAGTATTATATTTTGCCCAGAAAATGAATAAAATAAGCTAATAACAGTAGCTAATTTAAAGTAATAACATATAGTGAGCTAGTTAGCTAGCTAAGTGTACAAGTATATGATCCTTCTAACAAAGTGCTAACAAAGTTTCTTTTAAATTTGTTTGTGCCCTCAACAAAAATCCAGCAAATTGTTAATTGGCCATTTTTTGCTAAGTGATGCAGTATTCTGTTCTTGTATCGCATGCTTCGCTAGCATCTTCATAATCTGTCGATATATTTTTATTTGACAGGAGAGTTTTATGCTGGAATTTTCCTCCCACATTCCTGATTCAGAAAAGATGGTCTGTCCGAGGCTTGTAATACTCGAGTCTGACTCGTGCCCTAATTTTAAGGACTCGTGACTTGACTTGGACTTGAGCACTGATGACTTAGACTCGGACTCATGCATTAACTACATTCGGACTCGTAAATTGGAGACTCTGACTTTTTCTTTATTTTTTGTAACATGCCATTCTAATTTGGCGTAAGATATTTATATCTACATAAATTTTATACTAATTTCATGCAGCTCACCTGTTCATATGTCATGTTCAGGAACAAACTAACGTTAATGGTGCTAAAATGCCTGGAGAGACGCCCCTAGGATTGTCCGCTTTGCTTATACAGACTTCTCGTGCAGTGGGAAAAAATGCACTGCTGTGTGTTCCGTATGTAAAAGAACTATCGAGGAGACGACAGGGACAACCTTGAACTTCAATCGTCATTTGGCAAGACTCCACCCAGAGAAGGAAGTGACATGCGATGTGGACTTTGCTCTGTTGAAAGCGGGGCTTGCTTGCTGACCGATGAACTAGCTAGTGTTAACCCTCTCTTGTGTTATTTGCCCTGTTGATAGCGTGGCTTGTGTTGGACTCAACTTGGATCAATAGTGGACTTGACTCGGACTCGATTCAAAATTTTCTTTAATGACTTGGATTTGAACACTGGGGACTCGAGACTGGACTCGGACTCGAGGTTTACTGACTCGACTACCACACTGGTCTGTCATCTGCAGTAGTGGGCAAATTACAAGAATAGTGTATGTAAAATATGGATACCTTTTGTAACATTCTATTTGAGTAAAATTATAAGTCTTCTATTGACATTTCTAGTTGAGTGACAGGATGTGAATAAAGCTGTCAATAATGAAATTGTGGATTTCAATTAAATTATCTTCTTATTCAAGGCTTCTCTCATAAATCTAATTCTGAAAAGCATTCAGAGTGAATTTCTTTTGGGCAGTTCTAAAAAAGAAGAAAAAAAGGACTCCTAGAAGTCCAAGTAGAAAAGGTAAACTATACAAAAAGAAACAGAGAAATGTCAGTATATTGAAGTGTTAAAATATGTTTAGTGTTCATATACGGTGAATATTGCCAAAGTTGAACACTTTTCCATCTCTTTTTACGTTTTACCATCCTAAAGTCATGTAAGTATGATGGCATATTAGAGCCATTGTAGGTTACTTGAAAAAAAAAAAAGAGCTGAGGGAGGGGGTAATATTCCATTAAAAAAACCCTCATAATTTCCAAGATTAAAGTCATAAATTTATGAGCAAAAACTTGGATATTTTCTGAAATTATAAAGTCAAATTTGAAAGAACCAAAAAAATCAGAAATTCCAAGATTAAAAATTCACAAATTTACAGAAAAAAATCTCAGATATTGTCTGAGACAACAATCATATTTGTCTGCAGTGCATTCTGGGAAATGTAGTCAAAAGTCTCTTAGCACTTTGTTCTTCACATTGCGCAATCAAGGAGGAAAGACTACATTTGTTATAACTCAGCTCAGCGGTGGTGTCTGTGGTGTGATGTTGATCCAACCTTGCAAATTGAAGCTATCTTTTTCCTTAAAAGAAAAAAAAAACGAGAAAATTTGTTGCTTTTTAATTTCAGAATTTTCTGACTTTTTCTCAAATGTACGACTTCATAATCTCAAAGAATATCCAAGATTTTTCTCATAAATGTATGAATTTAACCTTGGAAATTCTGTGGTTATTTCTCAGAATATTACCCCCTCCGTCAGGTCCACATTTCTTTCTCTCTTTTTTTTTTTTTTACCTACAATGGCCCTAATACTGTACATCATCCTCCATATAAGACACCTATATAGGAAAAACCTAAGATCTCCCTTACATTATTCAAAAGCAAAAACTAAACATGCACCAAATGCTGGTTAATTGTGTTTGGGGTGGTTTGTATCCCGAGATGCATTTCTCCTTACTTTGGTTGTCTAGTGTAGTTATTTGAATTGCCATGTCATTCCTGTCAGCTCGGACCAATCTGTGCCGAGTTTCCCCAAAAGCATTGTAGCACAAAGATCTTCATTAATCAGTCGAGCAAGTAGCACAATGAACACTTTCTCTCCTAGTTAAGATGCTCTTAGCGTTAAGAGGCTTTTGGGAAACCCACCACAGGCCATTTTCACCTGCCAAAGAAAATACTTCCCACTGACGTATGCTATTAAAAATCGTATCTATAACTACAGAGATGAAATACTCAAAATTAGCTGGAAAAAGAAGAGGATTGTCTGTTGCACATTTAATCTCTGGATTTTTATACAAGTAAATCGCACATTTGAGTTTGTCATTGGATGCCACAGGGAATCAAAATCTAGCTTTCTGTGGCCAATTAAAAGTTGCGCTGCACTATAATTGTTCTGTTTCAATTTGAGATTAAGTCGTATTCAGTGGTTAAAAAAAGATTGGCATGTTACAGAAAGTAATGGGGTGAAAGTAGGATATTTTGCTTTGAAATGTACTTTAGTAAAACTGTAAACAAATGTAAATCCATTGATGCATTTTGCACTTCATAATGCTTCAAAGTGTGTTGTGGTCTGACGAGTCCACATTTCGAATCGTTTTTGGAAATCATGGATGTTGTATCCTCTGGGTTAAAGAAGAAAAGGGCCATCCAGATTGTTACCAGCACAAAGGTCAAAAGCCAGCATCTGTGAAGGTCTGGGGGTGTGTTGCACATCTGTGAAGGCACCATTAACGCTGAAAGGTACATACAGGTTTTGGAGCAACATGTGCTGCCATCCAGATGACATCCTTTTCAGGGATGTCCCTGCTTATTCCAGCAAGACAATGTCAAGCCACATTCTATATGTGTCACAACAGCATGGTTTCATAGTAAAGAGTGCAGGTGCTAAACTGGCCTGCTTGCCTCCCATTGAAAATGTGTGGTGCATTATGAAAGGCAAAATACAACCAGAACATCAAGGACATAGTAGCTCATCTGGCCTGTCATCAAAGCAAGCATGACTCCTAAAACATCACACAGAACTGAAATGTGACAATGTGAGAGAGGACCAACCTCCACAGCAAATTGTTTACAACAGGAAAATCAACAGAGGATTAAATTTTGTTCCCCAAGAGAAGATCTACCCAAAACATCAGTCAGAACTGAATTCGCATGATCAATGAGAAAAGCGATATAATTCTAGACAGAAAAAAAAGTTAAGTTGACCTAATTAATAATTCGTTAACAACAAATTGACAATACAATGACCAAGTTTTGTGCAGAAGGTCTAGTTCTTTCAAATAAAACAATCAGAACTGAAATCCATTGAGAACTGAGGGAGGAGATATGATTTAACTGAAAATAAACAAAGTTGTAAACAAATTGTTTACAACAGGAAAATGACTAAGTTTTCTTCCTCAAGGGAAGATCGACCCAAAACATCGATCAGATCTGGAATCGGATGAGAACTGCGAGAGGAAATACGATTCTAGAGAAAGAACGACCAAGTTTTGTGCTGACTGATGATATCTTTTAAACAAAACAATCAGAATGGAAATCTGTGGAGAACTGACGGAGGAGATACGATTTCACTGAATTGTGGACAACAGATGACGGACGCCACGCCATGGCAACAGCTCATCGGCCTTCTGATCAGATGAGCTAACAATGGTGACCCAGGAATGTTGAGCAACAGAAGTCACATATCAAGCAAGAATGGGAAGAATTTCACATTCAAAACTTCAACAGTTAGTGTCCTTGGTTCTCAAATGCTTCCTGAGTGATATTAAAAGAAAAAGTGATGTAACATAGTGGTAAACTTGCCATGTAGCAACTTTTTTGGAACATGTTGCAGGCATTAAATTCAGTATGAATCCATCCATCCATCCATTGTCTGTAGCCGCTTATCCTGTTCTACAGGGTCGCAGGCAACCTGGAGTCTATCCCAGCTGACTATGGGCGAGAGGTGGGGTACACCCTGGACAAGTCGCCAGGTCATCACAGGGCTGACACATAGAGACAAACAACCATTCATACTAGTATGAATATATATTTACAAAAAAAAACAATAAGGTTTATCAGTTTGAACATTAAATATCAAGTCTTTGTATTGTCTTCAATTGAATATAGGTTGAAAAGGATTTACAAATCATTGCATTCTGTTTTTATCCCCCGCTGGCTGAAAGGCCCAAAGGGGGATTATGTCGTGGCGATGTCCGTCCATCCCGGGAAGGGTGTTCACCTTCTGAAATCAACTCCTCTCACAATTTTTGGAAGAATTTCACGAAACTTGGCAGGATTCTTTTTTATATGTCAGTAATACACATATTGTAATTTCGTTAAATTGGGTCATATTTTACCAGAGTTACAGCCATGGATTAGCAAAATCATAATTTGACAATTTCATGAGAGTGTGTTTTCCTTCTGAAATCAAATCCTCTCACAATTTTTGGAGAAATTTCACAAAACTTGGCAAAAGGCCTTGTTATATATCAGTAATAAGCATATTGTGATTTAATTTCATTTGTGAAAATTTTACCAGAGTTTTGAGCCTTGATTTAAATAGCTTGCACTTTGACAATTTCATGAGGGTGTACCGTACGTTCTTCTGAAATCAAATCCTCTCACAATTTGTGGAGGAATTTCACCAAATGTGGCAAAAGGCTTTGTTATATGACAGTTATACGCATATTGAAATTTTGTTTAATTTGGACAAATTTTGCCAGTTATGCCCTTGATTATTAACAAACTTGTACTTTGGCAATTTCATCAAGGTGTGCTTGACTTCCGAAATCAACTTCCCTCACAATTTTTATCCCCCGCTGGCCGAAAGGCCCGAAGGGGTTTTATGTTGTGGCAATATCCATCCGTCCGTCCCAGGAAGGGTACTTACCTTCTGAAATCAACTCCTCTCACAATTTTTGGAGTAATTTCATGAAACTTGGTAGGATTCTTTGTTATATTTCAGTAATATGCTTATTTTAATTTCGTTCAATTCGGTAGCATTTTACCAGAGTTACAGCCCTTGATTAGCAAAATTATATTTTGACAATTTCATGAGAGTGTGTTTTCCTTCTGAAATCAACTCCTCTCACAATTTTTGGAGTAATTTCATGAAACTGGACAGGATTCTTTGTTATATGTCAATAATACACATATTCCAATTTCGTTCAATTCAGTCGCATTTTACCAGAGTTATGGCCTAGTTGCCAGCGGGGGATATTGTGCTCTCAGAGCACTCATGTTTTATACAGCGTCCCAACTTTTTTGGAATCGGGGTGTAAATTGAAATACTTTCAAAATCGCAGATACTTCAATTACATGGGCATCTTTATTGTCCACCACTAGTCATCCATTCAAGCTGATTATCGTTCCACCAAAAAACAAGAATGGGCCTCATTCTTGAAACGTTAACATCCTACTCCTGCTCATGAGCATCAGAAAATGTACGCATAAGAAGACTAACTAAAATAAACCGTGAATTTGAATTATATTTTGCAATGAGTTAGTCCAAGTTGCAAAAAAACTGTTCCACTAAATTTTTGCAACATGGACATTATGTGTTTATACAGAGATTATGCAGTCAAGTTAAAAAAAAAATCACTTATTTATTTCAAAACACACACAAATTAATTAGTTTTTTAAACCTGGTGAAGTACTGTATGTTTAAATGCAGAAACCAAATTAAAATATAATATGTTTCTCTTTCTTGGATTGTTGAACCTACTTCCAACCTGCTTGTCCCAGGTGCTACTGATTTGTCCCCCTGTAATTGTAGCTTAATAGTAATTATCTTGGGAACTAATCTTAGCTAACTGACAATAACCTTGAACCGTGAAGGATTTATCGTTCCTAAGCTGCGGATCTGCAGCGCCGCTGCTGCCACTCCACTGAGGTGTTCCTGGGTTTTCTGTTGTGAAGGTGTTGAGATCAATAAGAAATAAATCTTGCATTGGGAAGGTGGGCAGTTTCACAGGGCCTTGCTGTAAATTAGAGGCTTTAGTGTGGTGCCGAGGTTACTCAGTGGACACCAGCCCACCAGCAGGCACACAAAATGTATAGCAGGTTACAATCCGCACACTAACTGGACATGGCCTTTTTAAGACTTCAATTCATGGTCCACATTTCGCATCACACAAGAGGTGAGCATAAAATCAGCGAGGGAGGGCTACGCACGCTAATTTACGAGCCCTTTTTCACTTTTCAAGGAGAGAGACGAGAGAGTGAGCAAGCTGAGATTATTTACCTGTTCAGTATCGGTCTAAAAGGGATCTCCGGGCTGTAAAGCTGTCAAGAAAGCTTTCTTACAAATCTTTAACGTGAAGACAGTTGAAATGTTGCGGGAATCTGCGAGCAAAAATATCTATGGTAATTCAAGAGTTGGATGTGTTTCTAATGAACTGAGGGTGATAAGATTTTTCAGCTTTTGGACCAGCAGTTCGAGACTATTTATGATTATAACTTGGTGCTAATTAGCAAACTCTCCAGTGTGTCAGAATTCACAGCAGTGATAAGAGCACGTTTTTGAATCGCTGGAGAAACGCATCCCCACAAGTCCAGATTTTGTATTTTAAGGCCCTAATTAAGACTTTCTTTCTTTACCACATGCTGAAAGGAGTGTGACGGGGGTGTTGTGATGTTAAGAGTGAAGCTGGATAAAGGACATAGGTGTTTAACGCTAATGCGTATGACATTTGCATGCACAGAGGGGAAGAAGGTGGTGTGCTGCAGTGATCTGTGTAAATGTCAGCCGACTGCTAGCTTTATGGGGAAATGTAAAGTGTGTCTACAAGCCGGAAGTGCTCAGCACAAATAGCCCTCGTGACCATGGCGCTTAGTGTCAGAAGATTTCGCTTATGACAGGGAAAGCTTGAGCTGCCTAAATACGATTACGGTTTCATCAGTTATGAAAGGCTAAATCAGTCGATGTTATTTAAAGGTGACATACCCATTTTTCACAAGTTGATACAGTTCTCTGAAGGCCTTATGAAATATCTGTGACATGCTTTACACAAGATGCTACAAGCATAAAGCACCACAAGCTCCCTGCTCACCCTAAACAGCCCTGTCCAAAATGGCTGATTTGAGCACCTGTTCCTTTAAATTAGGCTTGACAGCGCGCTTCTGCGCTGATGAACCTTCCATACGTTTGTACAGGAGAACAGCATGCTTTCATTTGGCCTTTAAAGGGGAACTGAGGTCATTTTTAAACTTGTTTTATTTCTTAATTAACGCGTTATTCAATTACGTTTTCGGTTTTATTAACTTTATATCCTGACTCGTATTGGCACATTATATTACACTTATCGGCCTTTTCGGTTTTTAGCCGTGTTAAATGTAGTTTGTTTGGTCCACAGCAGGCATCGATTATCCATGCGATCTTCATGAGACTTGTGTGAGACTTCAAACGTGAAGTGTCCGCGCCGCCATTTTGAAAACCGTTTACACAGCGGCCAGATCGCCATATCATTCCATTTTAGATTAATTTCGAGATTTGCCAGCTTCATCAGTGATGGAGATTATTCCATACGACTTCGAACCAACGTGGAGTAGAGAAGAGCTGGAAAGACGACAGGATAAGGACAAGTCCATTGCGCTGGTATTTACGTCATTACTGTCGCACAATTAAAACGTGCCAGATCAGGCGGCTGGTGGGTTTTCAAAAATAATAAATACATAGATGTATTTTTGTGATAAATACATATTATACGGAGCGCATTTCCCATATAATCCTCACTAAGGTTTCAGACAGCACTACAAAATGGCGTCCCCACTAGAGTAGAGTGGGGGAAAAAGCCCCCGTGGGGTAATACGCCCCCGGCCTGTTTTACCCAAAATAACCACCAGATGGCGCAAAGTTACATTTCTATTGTTGCTATGGACTGGCTTGACAACGGGGATATACAAATATCCACTGTGGATCGCATATCAGCAACGCAGCGGAGAGAAATCAAATTTCATGGTAAGTGATATAATTTTCAGATATCAGTAAAACTGTATTTAGATAGCTGCTATTTCGTCAGATATCACAGCTGTGTATGTGGTATGAGTAGACAAGTCAGTACATTAAAAAAAATACATTAGGTATAAAAAGTTGAATCACATTTTGAAAGTAAGACCCTTTTTTGTAAAAGTGTAGTCTGTGGGGTAAAACGCCCCCTTAATGGCGGGGTAAATGGCCCCCAGGGGGCATCATTTCCTTTTATCATAATTACTGTATTTCATACATTTCTGCATAGCAGATACATAGTTTTGAATAACATCTCGCTTACCTGATTGAGTAAAGCAAGTAATTTGAACTTAATATTAAAAAAAATGAATATTAGCATTATTTATTGATGCACTTGTTCTTTGTTAATTCATGTTCAATCCACACAAAATTATATTGAAATTAAAACACGAAATATAATAAAATAATGCATCTATTCATTAATTCAGGGATATTTTCTTGTTTCTTTCACATTATAGGCTTAAGTAAACACTTTTGCTATCCAAACAGCTTTTTTTGAGTGAGGGGGCCTATTGCCCCACCTCAGGGGGCCTTTTACCCCACTGGGGGGGTAAAAGGCCCCCTTGGCACAATGTTTGTTTTTGTTAAAAAAAAATTAAGTATTAACTTTAGGCAAACTTTAGGTGGCATTATTGTTCATGTCACTGTTGTCAAAATCTATGATAAAACTAAACACATGGTTCATTTCAACTTGGAGAAAAACTGAATTTTCCTTAAGGGGGGCTTTTTCCCCCCACTCTACTCTATATAGTGCCCCGTATAGGGAATAGGGAGCGATTTCGGACACAGGGAAAACTTCCAGCTTGATTTCGTCAGCATTCGAAGCAGAGCACACATGTCTTTTAACAATGTTGGCAGATGTTGGTCACTTTGATTTCCGCTGTACATCCTACGATCTCTCGCACAGGTCTCAACGAATCTCGTTTACGGCCATTGCTTTGACATATGGACTGATATATTACATTGCATATTTCAAACACTCATGAGAAGGTGTATAAATATTAGTAATACTGTTTTGAAGAGAATTAACAAAAGTTTGAGCCTCTTATACACAGCGGATTCGAGCAACACTGTCATTAGCAGTGTTGTAGTTGAGTCGCTAAATCTCAAATCCGAGTCCAGTCTCGAGTCCCCAGTGTTCAAGTCCGAGTCAAGTCCAAGTCATTCGAGCCAAGTCCGAGTCCACTACTGATCCGAGTCGAGTCCGAGAACAAGACTCCAACCGCACCATTTGACTGTGGCTGTTTTAGCGCCATTAACATTAGTTTGTTCCTGAACATGGCGTATGAACAGGTGAATGTGCATTCTCGTTGTCAGGGAGTGTGAAGTATTCGGTCAGAGATGGTTGGGAGACGGATGTAAGTGCAGAAGGTGTGTTTATTAATACAAGTGAAGACCGGTAAACAATCCAGAACGGCAGGCAAAATCGTAAAACGATGAAACAGGCAATAGGTCGAGCGACGCACAAACAGGCTATCATAGACTCGGCAGAATCAAAGACGAGAAACAGGAAATCAGGGATCAGGAAACCAAACAAGGAAATAAGACTCGGTAATGTGTCAGCAACACAACTCAATACTTCGCAAAGTAAATGTACTTTCACAGTTTTTATATAGACGCCCTGATTGTGCCTTAATCCTGTGCAGGTGCAAGTTGTTTATGGCGTGCACGAGAGAGAGTCCGTTTGGCATGCGCGCTGTCCAGAGCGTGCCTGCGAGTCTACCGGTATCTGATGCATGCGCCGAGGCACTCAGGTATGACACTCTTGCACGAAATTAGTACAAAAATTAGTGTATATGTAAATATAAATATATCTTATGCCAAATTATTATGGCATGTTACAAAAAATACAGAAAAAATCAGAGTCCTCATCTCCAATTTACTAGTCTGAACGCATTTAACACGCAAGCCCAAGTCATCAGTGTTCAAGTCCAAGTCAAGTCACGAGTCCTTAAAATTAGGGCACGAGTCGGACTCGAGTACTACACGCCTGGTTATTAGTCATGCTTAGTGTCCACAATTTAAAGTGAGTATACCTGCTAAATTCTGGCTTTTATGTTTAAACACAAACGATGTACTAATTTCACTGATGTATTACTTTTAAGCCTTCTAGCTACATAATTGTGATATGCAAGAAGAAGCCTTTATCTGTAATTCTTACCCTGATACTCAAAATTCTAAATCTCTTTATTTTTGGCTTTTTGGTCTGTTAATTTCTGATTGACTTTTTTTTTTTCTCATGAATATAAAATTAAACCAGTGGAAAATGATTGCTGGTTTGTGACTGGGGCAACAGACCAAAAATGGACATTTTTATAAAACACTGGATTTTCAAATGTTCATAACTTTGTTTTATTTAAAGACATAGTTACAAAATTAAACAAGTTTTCAATTCAGATCTTCTCATCTCTCATCTCATTATCTGCAGCCGCTTTATCCTGTTCTACAGGGTGGCAGGCGAGCTGGAGCCTATCCCAGCTGACTACGGGCGAAAGGCGGGGTACACCCTGGACAAGTCGCCAGGTCATCACAGGGCTGACACATAGACACAGACAACCATTCACACTCACATTCACACCTACGCTCAATTTAGAGTCACCAGTTAACCTAACCTGCATGTCTTTGGACTGTGGGGGAAACCGGAGCACCCGGAGGAAACCCACGCGGACACAGGGAGAACATGCAAACTCCGCACAGAAAGGCCCTCGCCGGCCACTGGGCTCGAACCCGGACCTTCTTGCTGTGAGGCGACAGCGCTAACCGCTACACCAACGTGCCGCCCCAATTCAGATCTTCACACTCCTTAATTTGATGCATTACACAACACTATAACCACTACTTTAAAAAAATGGCCTCTCTTCTTCTTCTTCCTCGCGTTAGTCCTGTATGGGTGCAGGGTCTGCAGCTTGGCTCAGCTGTCTCCACTTACTCCAATCAAAGACATCCTCTGGTTTTGCTTTTATGGACTTTAGGTCCTCCTTTATTGAGTCAGCCCATCTCTTTTTGGGTCTTCCATGTGGCCGCTTGCCTGGAATGTCCAGTACTGTTGCAGATTTAGCCACTGCTCCATCTGAGCTTCGCATGATATGGCCATACCATCAGAAGCACCAGTCTCTCATCTTTGCAGTGATTGGAACCACCTGCATTTTCCTATGGACTTCCGTATTTTCCACACGATCTAATCGAGAGAGTCCTTGAGACCAGCATAGCATTTTCATCTACATGGCATGTAGACTTTGCTGTTTTTTTTATACTTTAAAAATGACCTCTCATTGCTATTTAAATGATAATGAGCCACTGCTAACCCCACCCCCTCTTCCACCGGCCAATATTCATTCGTAAAAGCAGTCCTCAAGCTATTACTGGAGATTCTCAGATGAGGGGGCGGGATCATTCTAATGAGCTCCGTTTGTGACATAGAAAGCAGAGCTGAATCTGAACAGCTTGTTGAAGGACATTTTCCGAAATAGACAGAACAGAATAACACGACTGAGTGTCATATTTCAGTGTGTGGGTTGGTCATGAATCTAGATACCCAAATGAATGTGCACAAGAACTTAAGCAGTGAGTTTTTCATAAGAAGTCTGCTTTAAGAATATGATTCTTAATTTTATACCATTTACAATTGACCCGGCGGCACAGTGGTGTAGTGGTTAGCACTGTCACCTCACAGCAAGAAGGTCCGGGTTCGAGCCCCGTGGCCGGCGAGGGCCTTTCTGTGCGGAGTTTGCATGTTCTCCCTGTGTCCGCGTGGGTTTCCTCCGGGTGCTCCGGTTTCCCCCACAGTCCAAAGACATGCAGGTTAGGTTAACTGGTGGCTCTAAATTGACTGTAGGTGTGAATGTGAGTGTGAATGGTTGTCTGTGTCTATGTGTCAGCCCTGTGATGACCTGGCGACTTGTCCAGGGTGTACCCCGCCTTTCGCCCGTAGTCAGCTGGGATGGGCTCCAGCTTGCCTGCAACCCTGTAGAACAGGATAAAGCGGCTAGAGATAATGAGATGAGATGAGACAATTGACCCATGCTATCACACTTGGCATGTAAGTTAAAGGTTCTATATGCCATATGATGGACTTTAAAAAGGAAAATGTAAACTGTAATAGAAAGCAGAATGGAAATGTATTTAACCTTCAATAGATTTTATTGACTGAGTTTCACCCTCTGGCTTCACACAGAAACACGTCTTGTTTATTTCTACCTTGGTCATGTCAGCTGAACACACATAGTGCAATCAAGAAATTCCCCATCTCATCTCATTATCTCTAGCCGCTTTATCCTGTTCTACAGGGTCGCAGGCAAGCTGGAGCCTATCCCAGCTGACTACGGGCGAAAGGCGGGGTACACCCTGGACAAGTCGCCAGGTCATCACAGGGCTGACACATAGACACAGACAACCATTCACACTCACATTCACACCTACGCTCAATTTAGAGTCACCAGTTAACCTAACCTGCATGTCTTTGGACTGTGGGGGAAACCGGAGCACCCGGAGGAAACCCACGCGGACACGGGGAGAACATGCAAACTCTGCACAGAAAGGCCCTCGCCGGCCACGGTGCTCAAACCCGGACCTTCTTGCTGTGAGGCGACAGCGCTAACCGCTACACCACTGTGCCGCCCCAATTCAGATCTTCACACTCCTTAATTTGATGCATTACACAACACTATAACCACTACTTTAAAAAAATGGCCTCTCTTCTTCTTCTTCCTCGCGTTAGTCCTGCATGGGTGCAGGGTCTGCAGCTTGGCTCAGCTGTCTCCACTTACTCCAATCAAAGACATCCTCTGGTTTTGCTTTTATGGACTTTAGGTCCTCCTTTATTGAGTCAGCCCATCTCTTTTTGGGTCTTCCATGTGGCCGCTTGCTTGGAATGTCCAGTACTGTTGCAGATTTAGCCACTGCTCCATCTGAGCTTCGCATGATATGGCCATACCATCGGAAGCACCAGTCTATCATCTTTGCAGTGATTGGAACCACCTGCATTTTCCTATGGACTTCCGTATTTTCCACACGATCTAATCGAGAGAGTCCTTGAGACCAGCATAGCATTTTCATCTACATGGCATGTAGACTTTGCTGTTTTTTTTATACTTTAAAAATGACCTCTCATTGCTATTTAAATGATAATGAGCCACTGCTAACCCCACCCCCTCTTCCACCGGCCAATATTCATTCGTAAAAGCAGTCCTCAAGCTATTACTGGAGATTCTCAGATGAGGGGGCGGGATCATTCTAATGAGCTCCATTTGTGACATAGAAAGCAGAGCTGAATCTGAACAGCTTGTTGAAGGACATTTTCCGAAATAGACAGAACAGAATAACACGACTGAGTGTCATATTTCAGTGTGTGGGTTGGTCATGAATCTAGATACCCAAATGAATGTGCACTGTAAAACCCGATAAGGTCACTGAGCTCAAAAATTTTATTGAAACCGGTTACGTAAAAATTTTTGAGGTAAGTAACTTAAATTTTTTAAGGTAAGATTTCTTAAAAATTACACTATAGTTACACTTAATTGTAATTTTTAAGAAATCTTACCTTAAAAAATTTAAGTTACTTACCTCAAAAATTTTTACGTAATCGGTTTCAATAAAATTTTTGAGCTCAGTGACCTTATCGGGTTTTGCAGTGTGCACAAGAACTAAAGCAGTGAGTTTTTCATAAGAAGTCCGCTTTAAGAATATGATTCTTAATTTTATACCATTTACAATTGACCCGGCGGCACAGTGGTGTAGTGGTTAGCGCTGTCGCCTCACAGCAAGAAGGTCCGGGTTCGAGCCCTGTGGCCGGCGAGGGCCTTTCTGTGTGGAGTTTGCATGTTCTCCCCGTGTCCGCGTGGGTTTCCTCCGGGTGCTCCGGTTTCCCCCACAGTCCAAAGACATGCAGGTTAGGTTAACTGGTGACTCTAAATTGACCGTAGGTGTGAATGTGAGTGTGAATGGTTGTCTGTGTCTATGTGTCAGCCCTGTGATGACCTGGCGACTTGTCCAGGGTGTACCCCGCCTTTCGCCCGTAGTCAGCTGGGATAGGCTCCAGCTTGCCTGCGACCCTGTAGAACAGGATAAAGCGGCTAGAGATAATGAGATGAGATGAGACAATTGACCCATGCTATCACACTTGGCATGTAAGTTAAAGGTTCTATATGCCGTATGATGGACTTTAAAAAGGAAAATGTAAACTGTAATAGAAAGCAGAATGGAAATTTATTTAACCTTCAATAGATTTTATTGACTGAGTTTCACCCTCTGGCTTCACACAGAAACACGTCTTGTTTATTTCTACCTTGGTCATGTCAGCTGAACACACATAGTGCAATCAAGAAATTCTTTCAGAAATTATAAAGTGAGGTCAATTCCAAAGCCTACAAAGGACAATTTTTACACCCCCACTCCGAAGGAGGGCAGGGGGAGGGGTTTACTGGTTTACCTCTGTCTGTCTGTCCGTCTATATCTCCGTATCGCCGTCTATCCGAAACACCCTTTTTCTCAACAACCACAAATCATAGCCACTTGGTACTTGGTAGCAAACTTCAGCTTGGGGTTCTGTACCGTGTATACCGTTTTCAGATCTGTCACCCATCAACTTCCTGTTTACCGACTGAATGTATTTATGAAACATATAGGGGGGATTTCAAAATTTTCGTAACACTTTTCTCAGCAACTACAAATCACACCTGCTTGATATTTGGTAACGAGCTTCAGCTTAGGGTTCTGTACCGTGTATATCGTTTTCAGGTCTGTCGCACATCAACTTCCTGTTTACTGACTGAATGTATTTATGAAACATATAGGGTGGATTTTGATGCTATTTCAAGAAGCAAAATACTATAATGCTGAAGTGCCCTTGAGCAAGGCACCGAACCCCCAACTGCTCCCCGGGTGCTGTAGCAGAGCTGCCCACTGCTCTGGGTATGTGTGTGTGCTCATTGCTCACTTGTGTATACACTGCTTCAGATGAGTTAAATGCAGAGGAGGAATTTCACTGTGCTTGGGTGGACATGTGACAAATAAAGGCTTCTTAATAAAATGCTCTTGTATGGGGTTTGTGTTTTCTTGCGAAAGCTACAATTTCAGCAGTATTTTAAGATTATTCCTTGTCACACTGTATGACATGAGCCCAATAATGTATCGGATGAATCCTACAACAGACCACGAGATAACAAGTTCTCCATGTCTGATTATTTATACAATGTAGAAATTTCAAAAACCGAAAGTAGACACGGAGATTCTGATATTTTTGCTCAGTGACATTCAACATGGCACTGTCAAAAGTGTCATCCCACCTTTCCCTCCAGTCACTTCATGAAGTTTCTGCCCTGATAGAGCTTCGCCTGTCAACTGTAAATGCTATTATTATGAAATGGAAGCATCTAGGAGCAATAGCAGCTCAGCTATGAAGCATTAGACCATGCAAACTCACAGAGTGGGGCTGCTGAAGTGCATAGTGGGTAAAAATCACCTATCCTGCTTCATCACTCACGACAGAGATCAAAACAGCCCCTGCCAGGATCTTCATGATACGGATTTCCATGGTCAAGCAGCTGCATATATATATATATATATATATATATATATATATATATATTAGTGCTGTCAAGCGATTAAAATATTTAATCGTGATTAATGTCGCGACAGTCATAGTTAACTCGCGATTAATCGCAATTTAATCGCACATTTTTGTCACATAAAAAACCATTGTAATTCTCTTATCAGCATAAAAAAGTGAATGGGCTTGCTTTGTACCAATGTTTTGTTTTTTTTTATTGCAAAGCATAACACATCTTGACACAGCCATTGCAAAGTGAAACCTAAGCCGAGCACCGGCGCGGGGCTAGCAAGAGAACCATGAGTGAAATGATCTACTGTTTGAGTTAGTCTACAACTCTAATTAGAGAGAGAGGTTACACAGTGACGGTAGGCTTGACATGCTTGATTATAATATAAAGTACACTATTATATAAGTTTAAGTTGTTCATTGATAAATTTTGCATTGAATCTGATCTTTACTGTTTCAGCTCACTTAACACATTTTGTACTTTTACACTTTCTGCCTGTTGATGCGTCGCGCTGTCCAATCAGAGGCGGCCAAATTTGCATATTACAGGAAGGATTTCTGGGATAGCATTGAGTTTACAGTTCAGAGGGATCTGGCTTCTTTAGACGCTGTCCTCTTAAAACTGAATAAATATTTAAAAAGAGCCAAATGAGCCACTCTTTTGAACGGCTCTTTTCAAAGAACGGATCACAAAGATGCGGATCCCATCAAAGAGCCATAAATCCCATCTCTACTAGCGCGCCCTGCCCGCGCTGGTTCTTTTTGGGGGAGGGGGGGCAGAGGACTCTGGCTGTGCGGGGCGTGGCATTACAGTCTAGCTGCTATCGGTTTTCTAAGAAAAGTCTCTGTTCCAAGTTCCTGGCAGTTTCAAAAGCTTATGAAAAACCTACATCATGTCACAGAGCATTAATCTCACGATAAAAAAATTATTGCCGTTAAATTTGAGTCAAGTTAATGCGTTAATAACGCAACATTTTTGACAGCACTTATATATATATATATATATATATATATATATATATATATATATATATATATATATGTGTGTGTGTGTGTGTGTGTGTGAATTTGCACAAAAGCTCATATAGGTGTAATTGTCAGGGGTGCACATACTTTTGGCCATATAGTGTAGGTGATGCACACATCTGAGTTCTTAAATCGGCTGTTCTCAAATACAACTGGTCCACTTATTTGATTGGTCGAGTTGTGTTCCAAACGTCCTTATTAGCTCATCCGGCTGACAGGTGATGAGTTTATGCCATCATGTGTCGTCCATCGTCCGTCGCCATCATCCACATTTCACGAAAATCGCTTCTTCTCTCTCAGCTCTTCACCGATTTTTATTCTTTTTGGCAGGAAGGTAGGTCTGCCTGGGGTAAATATAGCTTCTACCTAAATCTGCATAATTGCAATTAATAATGAAGATATGGAGTAATTAAGCCCTAACGAGCAGTTTCCACACAAATCGCTTCTTCTCCCTCGATTCTTCACCGGTTTTGATTTTCTGGCATGAAGGTAGGGGTACCTCGGGTGCATATAACTTCTACCCATATTTGCTTAATTACAATTATTAATGAAGTTAATAGTGGACTAATTAAACCTTAATGAGAAGATCAACAAACATTGTTTCTTCTCAGTCAATTCCTCCCCATTTTGGATTCTTTCTGGCGAATAGGCGAGTATTCCTAGGGTGGATATAGCTTCTATATGGTGTATATAGCTTGCAACAGTGGTGTAGTGGTTAGCACTGTCGCCTCACAGCAAGAAGGTTCTGGGTTTGAGCCCAGTGGCCGATGGGGGCCTTTGTGTGTGGAGTTTGCATGTTCTCCCAGTGTCTGTGTGGGTTTCCTCTGGGTGCTCTGGTTTCCCCGACAGTCCAAAGACATGCAGGTTAGGCTAATTGGTGACTCTAAATTGACCGTAGGTGTGAATGCGAGTGTGAATGATTGTTTGTCTCTATGTATCAGCCCTGCGGTGATCTGGCGACTTGTCCAGGGTGTACCCCGCCTTTCGCCCGTAGTCAGCTTGGATAGGCTCCAGCTTGCCCACAACCCTGTAGAACAGGATAAGCAGTTATGGATAATGGATGGATGGATGGATGGATGGATGGATGGATAGCTTCCACCATTTATTGTGCAAGGTGTCCCACTTTAGATTATTCCTTCTGGACTAGACAGGACCGGAGTGAGCTATGCCGTCATTGACAGTCTCGTTAGATTCCACTTCCGAGTTTGAAACTGTTACTACAGTAGTGTTAGCAAGATCATCAGTGGATATAGGAATTAAGGAATCTAACTAAAGATCAAACGGAAGAAGGGACATCAGTTTTAATGGTAGCACCTTAAATCAGAACGTACAAATCAATGTTAGCAGGCTAGCAGACATGTCATAAAGTGAGTGTGGCTTCTTCAGGATCTATTTATGGTAGTGGAGCAAAAATAAACTGAGCATTTGGTCAAACATATTGTATCTGAAATGCTACTTATTCAACATTAATTTAGTGTTTAAAGAACTGTTGTATAAAAGCAATATTGCCGTACGACCGAATATCGGAACAGCTATGGCGAATCACAGCCGTGCCGACGGTCAGTTTAACTGCACTCTTGCTCGTTCGATATTGCTTGAATACAAAACCAAAACATATCTGAAATTCATTCATATTCCAATTGCATACATGTCAACCTATACGGATTGTCCAGAAATTATACGGATTTTAGGTCATTTCAAGGGCGTACGGGCGTATAAACAAAGTCTTATGGATTTTCAGTATTTTCTGACCTAAATTTATTTTGTGTATCTTACTTGAACATCGTCAGCTGATCGTCGCAAAAACATACAAAAGCTCGATTTATAGACAAAGAACAGCGTGAATGCAGGGGCAGATAACCCAGACTATGTGAAATCGGATGTTTATTCCTCAAGCCTCGTGCAGTATCGCGACTGCGAGACTTCGCTCGTTCCGGTCATGCGCACGATCTACATTTAAACGCGCCAAACGGTCATTGTTCGAACGATTTTCTCATTGTGCAGAGCAACATTGTTTACACCTGAGAGATTTTGAATAGCGTCTGCTGAGTGAAAGAATGGGAACACCGAGAAAGAAAATGAGATATGGCGGGCGGTATCTTCCTGAATGGAAGGAGACATTTAATGGTGTCATTGTTCGGGCAAAAATGAGGAGTACGCGCACTGCACAGTTTGTGTGCGAGATATAAAAGTTGCGGCGTCTGGAGTTTACGACGTGAGGGAACACATGAGGTCCAAACTACATCAGCGAAATTTGCACCAGAAACAGAATCAGCCGCAAATGACGATGTTTGCAAAGCCTAAGACCGATGATCAACCAACAAGTGTAATAAGAGCAGAAGTTACGATCTGTAATTTTATTGCTCAGCACAATTTGCCGCTAGCCGTTGTGGACTACCTGACAGAACCGTTGCCGCGAATTTGCACGGAAAATACGATTGCAAAATCTATCAGCTGTAGGCGTACCAAAACAACGCAAATAATCAAAAAGAGCTTGGCCCCTGAAGCTACACTACCGATCATCCAGCACTGCCGGACGTCGCCATTTTCCTTGATGATCGACGAATCCAATGACAAAAAGACGGGCAAGCGACTGGCCGTTTTGGTGCGGATCTTCGACATAAACAGAGGGGCGAAGTCAAGAATCATAGATATGCCCGTGTGCAATATCGGCACGGGCGAGGCGATTTTCGACATGCTGGACGAAGTTCTCAGGCGAGTTATATTTACTTATTTATTTATTAAGTTTGGTGCGAGGGCGGCACGGTGGTGTAGTGGTTAGCGCTGTCGCCTCACAGCAAGAAGGTCCTGGGTTCGAGCCCCAGGGCCGGCGAGGGCCTTTCTGTGTGGAGTTTGCATGTTCTCCCCGTGTCCGCGTGGGTTTCCTCTGGGTGCTCCAGTTTCCCCCACAGTCCAAAGACATGCAGGTTAGGTTAACTGGTGGCTCTAAATTGACCGTGAGTGTGAATGGTTGTCTGTGTCTATGTGTCAGCCCTGTGATGACCTGGCGACTTGTCCAGGATGTACCCCGCCTTTTGCCCGTAGTCAGCTGGGATAGGCTCCAGCTTGCCTGCGACCCTGTAGAACAGGATAAAGCGGCTAGAGATAATGAGATGAGATGAGTTTGGTGCGATTCGAAGGCTATAAGGATTTTATGTTGATTTTATGGATTTCTTCCTCTGATACTCCAGGTGGACGCCCAAAGGGGTTGACATGTATGCAATTGTGTGTTATTTGTAAACAGTAAAACACTAAACACTTGATACTGATGTTTTCTGTGCGTCACGTTTCATCATCTCCACTGTGAAACATGACAAAGAACTCATGTTGCGTCCTTAGCCACAGCGTAAATTCTACTCGGAAGGACATTTGGCCGTGTTTACTGTAATCTTTTGGCTTGGTGTCTATATGAAAAACATGCAAGAATGTAATCATTGTCTCTGTGTAAAACAAACAAACAAACTAACTAAAACTCCACCAGTGTGAATCATCAGTTAGTGCAGCCAGAGGGAGATTAATGCTGCGCTGAACAGCTGGAAGAGTTGCTTTATCTTCCAATCATAATTACCTGAGGATGTTTGCTTGTTATGCTCAATCCTCTCAGGCTAAAAGATAACACGTCTCAGGCGATTATATCTAATGAACACTGAGCAACACAGATAAATTCGCTTTGTTCCATCTTTCGGATGGATGACATGAACAGCACAAGCTTGTGTTTTCAGTTATCAAACCTTTAGAGTTTGATCTAACATTGATGCACTGTGATACTCAATCCTGCTTAAAAAAAAAAAAAAACATGGCAGGAATGAAAGATGTCATCCTCTTCTAATAAACCAAAAACTGAATAACTTAACTTGGGTCATGAGATCTAACCAATTTTACACTACCGTTCAAAAGTTTGGGGTCACCCAGACAATTTTGTGTTTTCCATGAAAAGTCACACTTTTATTTACCACCATAAGTTGTAAAATGAATAGAAAATATAGTCGAGACATTTTTCTGGCCATTTTGAGCATTTAATCGACCCCACAAATGTGATGCTCCAGAAACTCAATCTGCTCAAAGGAAGGTCAGTTTTATAGCTTCTCTAAAGAGCTCAACTGTTTTCAGCTGTGCTAACATGATTGTACAAGGGTTTTCTAATCATCCATTAGCCTTCTGAGGCAATGAGCAAACACATTGTACCATTAGAACACTGGAGTGAGAGTTGCTGGAAATGGGCCTCTATACACCTATGGAGATATTGCACCAAAAACCAGCTAGAATAGTCATTTAGCACATTAGCAATGTATAGACTGGATTTCTGATTAGTTTAAAGTGATCTTCATTGAAAAGAACAGTGCTTTTCTTTCAAAAATAAGGACATTTCAAAGTGACCCCAAACTTTTGAACGGTAGTGTAGTTCTCATCCCAACCACACACATGTACAGTACATGGTCATGAAGTATTACGTTTTCAGGATACAGGAGTACAGAAGCAACAGCTTCAGTCATGTGACACAATGTACTGGATACACAGGACAGGACAAATAAAGTAAACAGAGGTGGACAAAGTACCCAACTTCATTACTGAAGTCAAAGTACAGATCCCACTGCTCAAATGTGACTCCGATACAAGTGAAAGTTGTCCAGTCAAATTTTTACTTAAGTTAAAGTACTGAAGTACTTGCTTTTAAAAATACTTAAGTATTAAAAGTACATTTTCTGTCAACGTATCGTTCTATTATTGCCACAACGCTTACAAAACCTAACGCCGTTACCAAAGACAGAAATGTGAATTCACAAAATGAATGCACGCTGTGCCATCATGGTGGTTTAACGTTAAGCTAGCTAGTCAGTGAAACTCCACCTGACATGCTAGCAAACTCTTTTCAAATTTGAAATCATATTGGGTAGCTAACATTACTAGAAAAGAAAGATTTCTACATTCTGTTTATTTGGCAAGATTATGCTAAAACATATTTCTGAAAGGACTTCAGATAAGTTAACGTTATTCATGCTAGCGTAACTCCATTTTTACATGTTAACTAACAGTGTCCAAGTTAACTAGCTATGTGTTAACGTTAGCCATGGACAAGGCGATGGCAACTTGGCGGACAAATCCATAGAAAGTCATTTAACTAACCAGACTGCATAGCTATTGCAACATTATCGCTAGCTCTAAAAGCACTGACAACTTCGTTGCAAGCTTTCTCTTGGAATAAAATGTTTATATAGCTCAATATGCTTCTGCAGGCTGGACGGCAAGTTTTTGTAGGCCGTGATGTGGTTCGTTTTCGGCAAACATTTAAAATGAAACGAATCTTTATTCCTTTAAAAAAACTGAAACATGGATTCAAGGTAAAGCCATGGGTGCATGCATTCTCCAGAAGAACTGCCTCCTTCCATTCTGCCATCAACTGGTCATGTTCAAATAACGCTGCTGAGAAATCACTGAGCTTGATTTTATATAGTCTATGGACATGACGTGACCCTAGTGATTACTGATCGTCTGTCTCAGTGTCACCTGCAAAAAAAAACAATCATGTTTTAGAAAAGAAAAGAAAAGAAAAAACATCCACTTTCAAAGCTGCTTCATAGTAACGAGTAACGAGGATCTAGGATAGAAATGTAGTGGAGTGAAAAGTACGATATTTGTCTTTCAAATGTAGTGAAGTTAAAGTCATAAGTTTCCAAAAAAAAAATACTCAAGTAAAGTGCAGATACTCAAAAAGTGTACTTAAGTACGGTACTCAAGCAAATGTATTTCGTTACTGTCCACCTCTGCAAATAACAACACAGTACACATTAGTAAAATGGTCTTTAATTCTCATCTCATCTCATTATCTCTAGCCGCTTTATCCTGTTCTACAGGGTCGCAGGCAAGCTGGAGCCTATCCCAGCTGACTATGGGCGAAAGGCGGGGTACACCCTGGACAAGTCGCCAGGTCATCACAGGGCTGACACATAGACACAGACAACCATTCACACTCACATTCACACCTACGGTCAATTTAGAGTCACCAGTTAACCTAACCTGCATGTCTTTGGACTGTGGGGGAAACCGGAGCACCCGGAGGAAACCCACGCGGACACGGGGAGAACATGCAAACTCCGCACAGAAAGGCCCTCGCCGGCCACGGGACTCGAACCCAGGACCTTCTTGCTGTGAGGCGACAGCGCTAACCACTACACCACCATACCACCATGGTCTTTAATTATCAATGTATTTTTAAATCACCTTTACATGCAAGTAAAAATTAAAGTTAAAAACTTTAACTAGAAATGCACTCGGTAGAGTCCCGCCAAGCCACATATTACCATCAAAATGAAAATCACTTGAAGCTAGGATAATACTTAAGCTGTACACCAAATTTCATCCAAATCCGTTCACAACTTTTTGAGTTACGTTGGGAACAGACAAAAAAAATCCAAATTTATCTAAATTTGCATCAAAATCGAATCAATTGTTCCTTGGCGCATGGCTCACCTTTCCACCAATTCAGACACTGTGTTGATTTCAGGAAACAAAAATTAGAATTTTCAAACTTGAAGGATAAGGAAATTCAAAAGGAAATTTAAAAAATGCGTCTTCGGATTATAACTAGGTATTATAAATAACTATAAAACAAGAGTTTGGTTTTGATTTGTTTTAATAACTGGCAGTAGCGAAAAAGAGAAGTTTGATGTTGCAGTGAATCATCGCTCTGCTCATTTATCACAGGCGCTGAACCAAGCCAGTGAGGCCCTAACCTGTGGTCACATGACCCTGTAGCACATGCTCAGTGCACATGACTGATGACCTTTTGACATCGGGATATCCACAGAGAGCCTGGGATGACAAATGAATGAGAAAAATTTTCACTTCTTGAGGCCTTGAAGTTCTTGGGCCATTGAGTTTGATAGTATTTCATCTCAAATGACATCACTATGACTACACACAGTTTCCCAGTGACTAATTATCACTGAATCGTATTCATATCATTATTCATTCATTACTATTCTTTTAATTGCATCCAAATAGGAATAGTGCATCATCCCTTACAGAAAAGTCACACAAACTTCACACAATATATGTCAGTAATGCTGTCGAGAGCGCCAGTCCGAACCTAACTACAAACATGGCCGCTCAGAACTACAACACCCACGAACCACAGCGCCCTCTATCACCTGTTTATTAAATTCACCCGTCACTCGTTTCCTGGCTCATCAGCCCCTGCTATATAATCACCTCTTCCACTCTCGCTCGATGCGAAGTATCATTCAGTGTTCATTCCTATCATACCTAGCCTTTATTCTACTGCCTGCTTTATTGTGTTCTCGACCCTCGCTCTCGTATCTTTCTCGTTATTGTCTAGCCCTGTCCAAATTGCCCCATCTACCGATCGATCGACCCTCTCCTGTCCCACGACCTTGATTCTAGTCTCACTGTTTGGCTTTGTTTCCAGTTTGGTTTCCCCACTCTCCCCTGCACATACATCCATAAGCGCCTTCATCCTGACAATATCACAGTAATCACATGATTCATCTTTTGAAGTTGAGTTCTCGAATGTGATTTATATATTTTCACTTTTTTTTCCCCACACGATTTTTCTCATGATTTTATTTTCACGTTAAATTTTCACACACCGTACAAGGCATGACGTTTTCTTTTTCACATGTGATTGTCTTACTGTACATGCTTCATTTATTTTCAAACATTATTTTTCCCCATGTGTTTTCCTCAACTGCTTTTGAATTTGCGCTAGCAGTGCTGGCACAAATGGTTACTCTCACTCAGGATCTTTCTACTTTATTATTATTATTATTATTATTATTATTATTGTAACATTTTTTAGAATGTTACAATAATAATTTTTCCCTCAGTTTTCAACCAATCATCACCAAATTTCACATGAATACCTCTGGGCTGAATTATTACTTTTGGTATTGATCTGGATCACCAAACTGGAATGAGCCACGAAAAATGGCTTTTTTCAATCCCTTATAACTCTGTCAACTTTCATGATTTTTTCAATCATTTTTAAAATTTTTGTTCAGCAAAATCACCTTCACCTTGACCTTCAATTGACAAAGGTCAGCTAGCGCAAATTCCTGTGACTTGAGTCACAGTCTCCATCTAGTCTTTTATTGCCACATGAAGAGAGGGGAGGCAGGCTTGCTACAACTCAAAGATGTGCTTTATTTTTGATTCAGTCTCACTTTTAGTGCATTTCAATGATTTTGTTAAACTTGGCACATGTGCTCATACATGGTTCTGTGCTTTTCAGCTGTCTAGCTCTCAGGTTAAGGGCTTTTCTCTCTCTCTCTCTCTCTCTCTCTCTCTCTCTCTCTCTCTCTCTCATACACACACAAAAGAAAAAAAAAGAGTGCTCTGAGAGCACAATATCCCCCGCTGGCAACTGTGTCATACCTTTGGTAAAATGTGACTGAATTGAACAAAATTGCAATATGCAAGTTACCGACATATAACAAAGAATCCTGTCAAGTTTCACGAAATTACTCCAAAAGTTGCGAGAGGAGTTGATTTCAGAAAGTGATTACCCTTCCTGGGACGGACAGATGGACAGACAGACATCGCCATGACATAATCCCCCTTCGGGCCTTTCAGCCAGTGGGGGATAAAAATTGAGTGGGAAGTTGATTTCAGAAAGCAAGCACACCTTGATGAAATTGCCAAAGTGCAAGTTTGTTAATAATCAAGCGCATAACTTTGGTAAAATTTGCCCAAATTTAACAAAATTTCAATATGCATATAACTGTAATATTACAAAGCCTTTTGCCAAGTTTGGTGAAATTCCTCCACAAATTGTGAGAGGAGTTAATTTCAGAAGAACATACACCCTCATGAAATTGTAAAGGACAAGTTATTTAATCAAGGGTCAAAACTCTGGTAAAATTTTCACAAACGAAATTAAATCACAATATGAGTATTACCATCATATAACAAGGCCTTTTGCCAAGAAATCCGTCCAAAAATTGTGAGAGGAGTTGATGTCAGAAGGCAAGCACACCTTCATGAAATTGTGAAAGTACAAGGTTGTTAATCAAGGGCCACAACTCTGGGGAAAATGCGACCGAATTGAAGACAATTAAAATATGCATACTACCAACATACAACAATGCCTCTTGCTAAGTTTGGCGAAATTTCTCCACAAATTGTGAGAGGAGTTGATTTCAGAAGGAAAACATGCCCTCATAAAATTGTCAAATTATAATTTTGTTAATCAAGGGCTGGCGGCACGGTGGTGTAGTGGTTAGCGCTGTCGCCTCCGGGTTCGAGCCCCGTGGCCGGCGAGGGCCTTTCTGTGCGGAGTTTGCATGTTCTCCCCATGTCCGCGTGGGTTTCCTCCGGGTGCTCCGGTTTCCCCCACAGTCCAAAGACATGCAGGTTAGGTTAACTGGTGACTCTAAATTGACCGTAGGTGTGAATGTGAGTGTGAATGGTTGTCTGTGTCTATGTGTCAGCCCTGTGATGACCTGGCGACTTGTCCAGGGTGTACCCCGCCTTTCGCCCGTAGTCAGCTGGGATAGGCTCCAGCTTGCCTGTGACCCTGTAGAAGGATAAAGCGGCTAGAGATAATGAGATGAGATAATCAAGGGCTGTAACTCTGTGAAAATGCGACCCAATTGAACGAAATTACAATATGCATATTACCGACATATAACAATGAATCCTACCAAGTTTTGTGAAATTCCTTCAAAAATTGTGAGAGGAGTTGATTTCAGAAGGCGAGCACCCTTCCTGGGACGGACGGACGGACAGACGGATGGACATCGCCACAACATAATCCATACATGTCAACCTATATGGAATGTCCGTATTTTATACGGATTTGATTCAATAAACGTAGTATACGGGCGTACAAATAAAGTTATACGGATTCTTTAAAAAACTTCAATATTTATTTAGAGCTATAATCAATTCCCACGATGATAAAAGAGCGCATAACATTTACAAACATACTGTACACCACAAACAGCCAGTAAAGAGTCTTATGAAATCGCGCGTTATCTTGTGGTAGCGAGACTTCGTTCCACTTTTGATCATGCGCACACCGCATTGCGAGAATCCCACCAACTGTGAAGTCATAGACATATAAACATAGACGCCGCCTTCTGCGTAGAATCATACGTCATCCTCGCCGCCATATTGGATGTGGCGAAGTGGAGATTCTTCAACCGTCTCTGGTATAGCGTCTAGACAGTAGCCGAGAATAAAGATGCCTCATTCATGTGCTGCGTTTAACTGTACCAACAGGTTTACCGTCCAAACAAGATCACATGGGATTACCTTTCACAGGTGAGACTGGAAAAATACTTTTCATTGTATTTGGTCATTATAACGTAATTTTACGAACAGATTTTCCTGACTTTGTGGCTAATATGAAGTCTCGCGCATAATAGCCGCTCGGTGAAACCCGTCTCCAAACAACGAAGTATTTCCTTCGTAACTACGCTGATAACACTTTGTGTTTTTGTCAAACATTGGAGCTTTGTATTCATTCTGAAGGTTTATTGTTATTAATATTGAATAAAAAGTAACTTGGATATATCATTGTTAATTATCATTCAAATTTTAGGTAAATTATTTTAATTTGCATCTTATACGGATTTTATAAGGGAAATACGGATTTTGGAGGTTGGTTATACAGGTTTGATTGACCAAAGGTTGACATGTATGATAATCCCCGTCGGGCCTTTCGGCCATTAAAAAAACAAAAACAAAACCCACATACAGAAGTAAACTCCTGGTAATCAGACACAGGTGATAATCACACACCTTCTTTCTTGCTTTACCACACAGCTCTCCGGAATGGTGTTCATTTTCACATTTCATTCTCACACATGAGGAAAATACTCATAACGTCTTGACTTTGTTATGAACTTTATGCAAACATCACAGCTCCACGTGTTGTTCACGTTCACATGGATTTTGATTTTGAGTATTTTTGCATATTATTCACACAATCACAGAATATATTCATGTGCAAAATCGACTGTATGTGCTTTTCATAACAAGGATTCCGCAGTTTCACTTTTACCTGAAAAATGAATGCATTTGGTATTTAATAATGTAACACAACTGCTTTCTATACTGTTGAGTAACTCTACTCTGCTTTTGTTGCACTACCTGCATTGCACCTTTTGTGTGTGTGTGTGTGTGTGTGTGTCCATGTGAGATGAAGCGTGATATGAAGAATATAGATTCTGACTGCGCCAGCATCTAAAATGGCTCCTTTGTATTTGTGAGGGAGCACAGATGACAGACAGTGTTCCCCTGGTATAGCAAAGGAAAACTGAACGGCACCGTATGCTGTAGAAAGATCTATTCATGTGTGCATTCATCGATCAGTGACCTCTTAAACAGCGCTTCTGGAGCTCAGGCCAAAGTGGAGCACACTTCCTGACTTCCAGTTGGTGTGGAAGCAAAGGTCTTAAAAAATTGAAACGTAACCAAGTGAACTTAAACAGTTCTGATAATCCCAGATCAAGCACCTGCATTTGTTTTCTGTTTGTATTTTTTTTTTCAGTCAAGTGTTTCAAGTCTGATGTCCTGCCAAGTTCATGCCCTCCGAACAGCAAGCATGGTAAACAACCATTAGCCAGCTCTTTCATTTCAGTCAAGAAATACAGTACTACAAAACACAGGGTTTGGTTGTTTGCTATTTTGTGTTATTTATACCGATTGGACCTTCTTGACATGCTATATTATAAGAAATAACGCTTCAAGATATGCTGAAAAAACATGCAGCTGATCTATCAATCAAATCAAAGTCCTTCCCGCGCCGCTTACAGTACCTGGTATTCCTAGGCAGTCTCCCACTCAAGTACTAACCAGGCCCAACCTGTATGGTGGCGCATCGGGCGGCGCCGATCTCCGTAGCCCTTGGCCTCTCGCCTATTACATAGCTAGGGTTACAGTGGGGGGCTAGTCCTCTGGTAACCACAAGAGTTTGACTCCCCATGCACATCTGTATTGCAGCATGCCTTGCCAGATGATAGTAGGTACCATTTTTATGATCATCTTTGGTATGACCCGACCATGAATAGAACTCACGGTCTCCCGATCGAGAGGCGGACACGCTACCACTAGGCCACTAGTCAGTCAGCTGATCTATAGTTGCATGATTTTATACAGTGTTGTCATGGAATCACTAAACCTCGAGTCTGAAGTCCCCACGGTTCAAGTCCAAGTCATTAAAGAAAATTTCAAGTCCGAGAACAAGACTCCATCTGCACCATTTGACGGTGGCTGTCGCTGCCTTTATGTGAAAGCGTCTCTGCTAATATGTTGGACTAACTGAAAGGTTTCTTCACCTCTGGCCCTCACCATCTCGAGATCAGTCCCCCCGTGTCACCCAGACGTCTGGGGGTGAGTCTCGAAAGAAAGACAGGAACCCCATGAGTTCGCAATCTTTATTCACAAGTCCCCCATGAGACGAGAGAATACAGGAGATTTTATATGTGTGTTATCTGTGGATGAAGTGACATCACTGTTTGATATCTGTCTATGTGTATGTGTGTCTGTGTGGATATGCAGCTGTGGGCATGTCTATGCTATGTGTGTGCGTCGTAGGATGTCAGACTATGGTGTGATGGTATGATGACGTAGGTCAGTAAACCTTGGACTGAGCAAAACACATCTTAATTCCATCAATATGTATGTGTGTGAGTGAAACCTTGGATCAATCATGAGCAAAATGTCCTGTATACATTTCATATCAGCGGATGTTCTTAACGACAATTTTTAAACAAAGACATGTTTAGTCTGGCAAAGAAGTGTCTTCTCCCCTGGACGAAGGCCACACAGTAACTTGGTCAAGTTACACAGGAATAGTTTAGAATCACTGTTATAGTATATGTAATAGTTTAAAATAATAAAGGCTCTTAAAAAGCTCTAAAATATTAAAATCATAAAGTCTTAACACTAAAACTATAAAACTAACTTAAGTGATCACTTAATGCAGCTTTAAATCTACATTAAATCTAACATTCAATCATTTCAATTTCAAATTCAACACTGGTTAAATCTAACACTAATGTTCCTGCTCGACTGCACCATTTTAGTTAACAGACTACAGATAAAAAGCTTGTTCATCTCTCAGCAAGCCCCGCCCACTATCAACAGGGCAAATAACATGAAAGAGGGTTAACACTCGCTAGTTCATCAGTCAGCAAGGCAAGCCCTGCTATCAACAGAGCGATGAACATAGCGTGTCACTTCCTTCTCTGGGTGGAGTCTTACCAAATGACGACTGAAGTTCGAGGTTGTCCCCGTCGTCTCCTCGATAGTTCTTTACATATGGAACACACAGCAGTGCATTTTTTCCCACTGCACGAGAAGCCTGTATAAGCAAAGCAGGCAATCCTAGGGGCGTCTCTCCAGGCATTTTAGTGCCATTAACGTTAATTTGTTCCTGAACATGACGTATGAACAGGTGAATGTGCATTCTCTTGCACGAAATTAGTATAAAAATTAATGTAGCTATAGATATCTTTTACAGCACAGTGGTGTAGTGGCTAGCACTGTTGCCTCACAGCAAGAAGGTTCTGGGTTCAAGCCCAGTTGCCAATGGGGGCCTTTCTGTGTAGAGTTTACACAGTGTCTGCATGGGTTTCCTCCAGGTGCTCCGGTTTCCCCCACAGTCCAAAGACATGCAGGTTAGGCTAATTGGTGGCTCTAAATTGACCGTAGGTGCGAATGTGACTGTGAATGGTTGTTTGTCTCTATGTATCAGCCCTGCGATGACCTGGCGACTTGTCCAGGGTGTACCCCGCCTCTCGCCCATGGTCAGCTGGGATTGGCTCCAGCTTGCCTGCAACCCTGTAGAACAGGATAGATGGCAACAGATAATGGATGGATAGATGGATGGATAAATATCTTATGGCAAATTATTATGGCATGTTACAAAAAATAAAGAAACCAATCCGAGTCCTCGTCTCCAATTTACGAGTCCAAATGCAGTTAATGCATGAGTCCAAGTCCAAGTCCGAGTCATCAGTGCTCAAGTCCAAGTCAAGTCAAGAGTCCTTAAAATTAGGGTACAAGTCAGATTCGAGTCCAAGTCCTGGACTCGAGTACTACAAGCCTGATTTTATGCACTGACATTTGGTTGATTAGTTGACTGCATGAACATACAGGTGCTCCTATTAAAGTGGCCGGTGATAAAGTGTCAAAGTCTGGATCCACTCGAGCACTTTGCAGTTCGCTTCTTGCATAAATATGATTCGTGATGCGACTTGCTATTTATATACACCGTCTGACTGCCTTCTGTATGCATTGTATTTGGATCTCATTTCTCCTGCACATTATGCAGATAGGATAGTTATCTATGTATAGTGTCGGACATAAGCAGGCTGTCAGCGTGACAGGAAAGGAATTGCCAGGGATTATTTTACTGTACAGCCTTTCAATTTGCTGAGAAAGGATTCACTGTTGACAGTGATTTCCTGGGAGACAGCATAAAGGACTATTCATTGTGATACGAGCTGTGGGAAATGGCAACTTCAGCAAATCACTCATGAGATATCATCGCTGGGTTGGGAAGTATTACAGCTATCTCTGTAATAACTGGTCAGTTTTGCATGAAAAACAATAATTCCGCAGACGCAATGAGTGAGACTAAACATATAGGGACGTACTGTAGTAGTATTTTTTAGTATCCTTAAAAGTTTAATATCTGCAAAAGTCAACGTAACATTGTTTTCAGAATTATGAATTATGATATCATTAATCTTCACAAGAGCCTGTAATACAGCACCAAAGCTCCAGTGATCCACCACCATATATCACACTGGGTATCAGGTGCTTTTCCTTGTCTCCACAATCCACAAGCTCTTTGGTTTTGAATGACACTCCATTATGATGACTAACAGGGACCAATTTTTGTATTTTGCACATTCTTTACAAAAGGGAAATGAATGATCATAATGATATAAATATATATAACTAACTGCTGTAATAGTTACCATCTTTGTGCACAACACAGGTACATTATCTCATCTCATCTCATTATCTCTAGCCGCTTTATCCTTCTACAGGGTCGCAGGCAAGCTGGAGCCCATCCCAGCTGACCACGGGCAAAAGGCGGGGTACACCCTGGACAAGTCGCCAGGTCATCACAGGGCTGACACATAGACACAGACAACCATTCACACTCACATTCACACCTACGGTCAATTTAGAGTCACCAGTTAACCTAACCTGCATGTCTTTGGACTGTGGGGGAAACCGGAGCACCCGGAGGAAACCCACGCGGACACGGGGAGAACATGCAAACTCCACACAGAAAGGCCCTCGCCAGCCCCGGGGCTCGAACCCAGGACCTTCTTGCTGTGAGGCGACAGCGCTAACCACTACACCACCGTGCCGCCCACAGATACATTATATCACAAAAAAAAGTACAACTGACCATTACACAACATGTGGGCCACAAAGTTGGAAGCACACAGTTGTCAAGAAAGTCTTTGTATGCTGTCGCATTACAATTTCAGAACTAAGCAGCTTAGTACAAATCAGTTCCAGCCAGTGTTGCTAATGCGTTCCTTTTCAGAGTAAAGTAGCTAATGCATGCTCACTAGAAGTCACTATATGACATCATAGACTAATTTGCGCATTTATTGAGTCATCATGATCATTTGTAAATCGAATTACTAATTAGTGTATATGAAGAAGAAAGTCCTCTTTGGTAATGGTACTACAAAGAAACCTTTTATGCATTAACCTTTTATCAAGAACACATACAAAAATAAACAATGGTGGTGAGTGGTTATGAAATAGACATGAATGAAATGGTTACAGACAGAATGACTTACTAGCATTACTGTAAATATCACAAAGACATCTGTTTATTAACAAAACGTGAGGGTAGGATAGACAATGGTGCTCAGTGATTGGTTGAGATCAATGGTGGTCAGTATTTGGCCTTTGAGAGCAATGGTGACCAGTGATTGGTTGATGAGACCAATGAGGATCAATGATTGGCATTTGAGAGCAATGGTGAACAGTGATTTGTTATTGGGAACAATGGTGATCAGTGATTGGCCTTTGAAAGCAATGGTGACCAGTGATTGGTTGATGAGGCCAGTGGTGGTTAGTGTTTGGCCTTTGGGAGCAATGGTGGTCAATGATTGGTTGATGAGAGCAATGGTGGTGGTGGTGAGTGATTGGTCAGTGAGACCAATGGTGATCAGTGATTGGCCTTTGAGAGCAATGGTGACCAGTGATTGGTTGATAAGACCAGTGGTGGTCAATGTTTGGCCTTTGGGAGCAATGGTGACCAGTGATTGGTTGATGAGACCAGTGGTGGTTAGTGTTTGCCTTTGGGAGCACTGGTGATCAGTGATTGGTTGATGGGAGCAACAGTGTCCAGTGATTGGTTGATGAGACCAATGTTGATCAGTGATTTGGCCTTTGAAAGCAGTGATGTCTAGTGATTGGTTGGTGAAACCAGTGGTGGTTAGTGTTTGGCCTTTCGAAGCAATGGTGTCCAGTGATTGGTTGATGAGGCCAGTGGAGATCAGTGATTTGGCCTTTGAAAGTAATGGTGTCCACTGATTAGTTGATAAAACCAGTGGTGGTTAGTGTTTGGTCTTTGGGAGCAATGGTGATCAACGAATGGTCAATGGAAGCAATGGTGGTGAGTGATTGGCTAATGGGAACCATGGTGATCAGTGATTGGCCTTTGGTAACAATGGTGATCAGCAATTGGTCGATGGGAACATCATCTCAGATAAATACATCTCACCAGACACACTGGTGGTAAATCAACTCTCAACTTATAAAACCAGCAGCTGTGATTTAAGCTAGTGAGTCATAATCTAATGCAGGACACTAACTTCTGCTCAAAAAGTCAGTAGGTTTGTTGCCTTTAAATAAGGTTGATTAAAGGTTTTAAAACCCTCGCAGCAAAGTCTTTAAGTTGGCAACACTGGTTTCAGCATTCAGTGCCCCTGTGCAAAAAGCAAGGTCCATGAAGACATGGTTAGCCAAAGTTGTTTTGGAAGAACTTGAGTGACCTCATTGGATACCATTGGGATGAACTTCTCATGGGACATCAGTGCACTAATGCTCTGGTGGTTGAACTGGTACAGATCCCCACAGCTATTTTCCAAAATCTACTGGAAAGCCTTCCCAGAAGAATGGAACCTGTTGAAACAGCAAAAGGGGTCCAATGCCATATTAATGCCCATGGTTTTAGAATGGGATGTTCAACAAGTACATATGGGTCAGATGCCCATATACAGTTAGGTCCATAAATATTTGGACAGAGACAACATTTTTTTTTAATTTTGGTTTTGTACATTACCACATTGAATTTTGAACAAAACAATTCAGATGCAGTTGAAGTTCAGACTTTCAGCTTTAATTCAGTGGGTTGAACAAAATGATTGCATAAAAATGTGAGGAACTAAAGCATTTTTTAAACACAATCCCTTCATTTCAGGGGCTCAAAAGTAATTGGACAAATTAAATAATTGTAAATAAAATGTTCATTTCTAATACTTGGTTGAAAACCCTTTGTTGGCAATGACTGCCTGAAGTCTTGAACTCATGGACATCACCAGACGCTGTGTTTCCTCCTTTTTAATGCTCTGCCAGGCCTTTACTGCAGCAGTTTTCAGTTGCTGTTTGTTTGTGGGCCTTTCTGTCTGAAGTTTAGTCTTTAACAAGTGAAATGGATGCTCAATTGGGTTGAGACCAGGTGACTGACTTGGCCATTCAAGAATATTCCACTTCTTTGCTTTAATAAACTCCTGGGTTGCTTTGGCTTTATGTTTTGGGTCATTGTCCATCTGTATTATGAAACACCGACCAATCAGTTTGGCTGGATTTGAGCACACAGTATGTCTCTGAATACCTCAGAATTCATCCGGCTGCTTCTGTCCTGTGTCACATCATCAATAAACACTAGTGACCCAGTGCCACTGGCAGCCATGCATGCCCAAGCCATCACACTGCCTCCGCCGTGTTTTACAGATGATGTGGTATGCTTTGGATCATGAGCTGTACCACGCCTTCACCATACTTTTTTCTTTCCATCATTCTGGTAGAGGTTGATCTTGGTTTCATCTGTCCAAAGAATGTTCTTCCAGAACTGTGCTGGCTTTTTTTTTAGATGTTTTTTAGCAAAGTCCAATCTAGCCTTTTTATTCTTGAGGCTTGAGTGGCTTCCACCGTGCAGTGAACCCTCTGTATTTATTTTCATGCAGTCTTCTCTTTATGGTAGATTTGGATATTGATATGCCTACCTCCTGGAGAGTGTTGCTCACTTGGTTGGCTGTTGTGAAGGGGTTTCTCTTCACCATGGAAATTATTCTGCGATCATCCACCACTGTTGTCTTCTGTGAGTGTCCAGGTCTTTTTGCATTGATGAGTTCACCAGCGCTTTCTTTCTTTCTCAGGATGTACCAAACTGTAGATTTTGCCACTCCTAATATTGTAGCAATTTCTCTGATGGTTTTTTTTCTGTTTTCGCAGCTTAAGGATGGCTTGTTTCACCTGCATGGAGAGCTCCTTTGACCGCATGTTTTCTTCACAGCAAAATCTTCCAAATGCAAGCACCACACCTCAAATCAACTCCAGGCCTTTTATCTGCTTAATTGAGAATGACATAACGAAGGAATTGCCCACACCTGCCCATGAAATAGCCTTTGAGTCAATTGTCCAATTACTTTTGGTCCCTTTAAAAACAGGGTGGCACAGGTTAAGGAGCTGAAACTCCTAAACCCTTCATCCAGTTTTAATGTGGATACCCTCAAATGAAAGCTGAAAGTCTGGACTTTATGTCCATGTCCATTATATAACTATAACTTGAATATGTTTCAGTAAACAAGTAAAAAAACAAAATTTGTGTCAGTGTCCAAATATATATGGACCTAACTGTACTTTGGCCATATACAGTAGTATATCAGAGTAAGTGCTAGTGCCTCATGTGTGCTACAAATTGGAATAACATCCACTTCATTTTCTTCTAGTGCTTTTGATAATTCTAATAACAGACCAACCTCAAAACACAACATATATGCAGATCATTACATGGGGTGGTGGTTGGAAACACACTAGAAACAATATTAGAAACATTTTCGCTTTCTCATCGGCTGTGATTCCCATTTCCAGAATAACTGAAGTGTAATTGCACATGAGTCACATGAACAGTTCACAGAAATGATTGCTAACTAATAAAAAGCAGGGGGAAAAAACGAATGCCCCATTTCATAGTCTATAAATGGCATCGTACTTATTAATGCGTGTTAATTTGCCTCAGGATCTGATTTCATTTCCTTTGTAGGAACCAATTTCCAGGGCAGGATAAAACATGACTCCTCTACAACAGCCATTTCCTGAACACTCCCCATGATCCAATTGACACCTGTTTCCTTTCTCTCATCTCAAGGTACAAGACAGATGCTGCTCTGTGTAAACCATTTGTCCTCGTGTTTATCCTGTTGGCCTGTGCTAGGAAACTTGAATTGGGTCGACACATTACACACGCATGCCTGGTCCCACAATGGGATAAAAGACGCATTCAATATCCAAATGTAGTATCTTGATAGACATGCATGAATGTGCAATAGTAGCACAATTAAGGCTTGTATTTCATAAGCTCTATTCATAATTCATACCTCAAGTATCAAAATTTTTGATGTTTAATAACCCAGCTATCATCTATACCCTAGAATCTATACCCTGTCCTTTTTATGCACTGCTCTCAAAGGTCACAATTCTTTGCTTTGGGAGGACACAAAAGGCCTGGAATTCAAATTTTTTACTTCAGTCTCTTCCATTCCATTCTGGTTCACACAGCAAATTTTGAACCGTTCAAAGCATTTCAACCAAAAAGAAATTGGTTCAGAACCTGAAAAGTTGGTTCCCAGCTGAAACCAAAATATAGCTGTTTTTTCCATTGCGAACCATAATGACATCAGTGGGCGTGTCATTAATTTGGAGAGGGGGAAAGCAGAGCACAACAATGGAGAATGCAATGGAGAAGGATACATCTTCCGAAAAAAAGAATGAAATCAAATATCTGCGATAACAGAACCAAAGCTCGCAGGTAATTGGTGTGCTCCACCATCTTGCTACTACATTTTGACCAACAGCGTTGTGCATTGTGCAACACCCTCCATTCATGACGCATCCTTGATTACCTTGCTCAAAACTGGTGAAAACGTGGGCTGGGTCACAAGCACCAAAGTAGTGTTGTAGTACTCAAAACCGGTCTCAAGACCACTTTTTGAAGGTCTCAGACTCGTCTTGGACTCGACCAGTTTTAGACTTGACCAGTGGTGTCTCAGGGGGTTAACAAATGTATCAAGAAAAGTTGGAGAAATAAACATTTTACATTTTCATGGTATACGTGGGTATATGTCATCTGTGAACATCTGGGTCAGAGGACAAGTAAGATGGTGGCAGAGTATGCACGAATTGTGTCCTTAGTATTAGTGTTGTAGCACTTGAGATTGGTCTGAAGACCGGTTTTTGAAGGTCTCGTCTCATCTCGGAATCGACTGCATTTTTACTCAGCCTTGTCTTGATCTCACACATAGAGGACTTGGGATTTTATTTCAAGACCAATCAAGACCACAACTGCAGGGAATTCACTAAATTGCCTGTGCATTGTCTGATTTATTTGTTAACATCATTACTGTGATTGGATGTAAAATTTCCTGCTTCAAATGCAACCCATAATGTGACTCATTGCGAATTGGAAATTTTCTTCCTGTTAATGGCTGTCACCCTCCCCCACCCTCTTCAGACCCACTGGTCTGGTTCTGGTCTTGACTGGATCTCAACCCATCAAAGTCTTGGTCTTGTCTTGGTCTCGATACACTTTGGTCTTGGTCATGACTTGGTCTCGGCTTAGGTGGTCTTGACGACAACACTAGTTCAAAGAACCATGAACGGAATCGGTTCAAGGACCCGAAAAGGAGTAAAATTTTTTGTGGACTATTTGTGGAACTGAGCAACAGCACCGCCAATGGTTGTAAGTAAAAAATACGCAGTTTTATGAAGAAATGAGGCTGAGGCTGATTTCTTTCTAGCCCAGACTATAGACCCCTTCGCAGTAAACGTCATTCATACGTAAGAGGAAATTGCGCGCGCAGCCTGGACCCAAAAAAGACTCAGCGACGGTGTTGTCGGGTGTCAGAATCGTAGCAGCGATGGGGTTAAAATGTACAGAATTCCAGCAGGATCTCACCCATTCCAAAAAAATCGCCGACGTCTATGACTACAAGCCATCAAACGTGTAGACTGGGATGAAAGCACTATCAAAAATGCGCGGGTTTGCAGCGCCCACTTCATCACAGGTAAGATCAGGCTATTTATTAAATCTTTCTTTTTTATTCTTTCTAGTCTTCGTTTATTGATGTAGCAAAATACTTTGGTAACGTTTGTCTGATTAGCTGGGTCATAGTTACACAATGTAATGAATATTGTTAGCATGTTAACTTAGCTTTGCATGCAGTTTTGTTTGTAGGAGAGGTCTCGCTTGACTCAAGCAGTCCAGATTTTGTGCCATCATTATTTGTGTATGCCGAAAATCACATTTTAAAGCAAGGATGGAAAGGTAAAATTGTGTGCCCTCACTCTAAATGCCAACTTACGTTGACTGCTCTAACCTAGCTCCCGCCCCGTTCAGTTTCATTTCTGCTCTCTGCCTCTCGCTTTTTACGCAGCTCTGATTTCTCTTAGCTGCACTCTTTACACCATCATTCCTTTCATGCCATTCCCTCCTGCAAATTGCTGTTTAGTGTTGGTATTTGCTGTTGTAGCTAAAGCCACATTGCCATCACATCACTGGCATAATTTGATTAAAACAATTTCAGTGTAAAACACGTTCTGTACATGCCCGCACATAACATAATCATATGCGTCTAAAGACTTGTAGGCACGAAGTTTTTCGTGGGTGTACACTGAAGTCTTGTCAATAAGGTACGAGTATATATCTGGCCATTGTATACCAGGGAACTTACTAACATCGTCCGTCCACTCTTTAATTAAATACGGATTCGGTAGGCGATGTCCACTTGTTAGAGTTAACTTATTTATGTAGCATTCTCGATCTTGTAACGACAATTGTTTGGCATAATCTGAGAGCTCATAATGCCGGTCTATGGGCAGCGCCATTGTTTCTGAGTCCAGGTTGCGCGCGCATCCTGGCAACGGTCGGTTTGTTTACAGTACAAACATGCGAAGGGGTCTATAGAGCCACAAAATCACTGGAAATCATGCCAAATGATTACACACCCTAGATTTAGTATCCACTGGAGCTAATTCACGGACACATCCGGGACTTGTCATCAGCACTGATTGCCTTAATAAATACAGTAAAAATGTCTCTGAAGTAAATAAAATAAGGACACATTGTCCAGTCAAAGCACAAATTACAAGAAAGAATAAATGACAGAATCAAAGTTTTTTGTGCTTTGAATGGCAAATGTAGCTCATTTGCTTATCATGATTGGCTTTCGGAAAAGACACGGTATGATTATGGGGTTGAAATGCATAAAAAAAGCAATCACGTATGATGTTGCCTATCTGTCAGTCAACGAGTGTGTTCTTATATGCAGTTTTATGCCTCTCAGTTAATTTCATGAGTGGCTGTCACCGATTTTGAAAATCAGTTGTCACCCAAATTGTAGGCTGGAGAGGGAAACAAGCACAACTGGAATACCAGTGCTGAGTGGTTTTTGCTAGAGGCACATTTTACAGAGAAATTGGGAATAAAAGCAGGTATTTTCCCCCCCCCCGAAAAAATTAAGTAGAACTGTGTATGCAATGTTGAATGTCGTGGTTTCTTAACTTATCCAATCCCTCTACTGATGCTTGAAAAAAATGCAGAACAGAACTTTTATACACTCACTGGGAAAAAAAAAAAAAACTAAAACTTTCTTAATGTTCACATTGAAACAATACCCATGTATACCCATATATGGTTAATTGTGGGCGTGTCTGTATTTAATCAAGCACTGATATGCGTATGCATGGAAGTTATGAACAACTGGTACTTGTTAAGCTTCATTACTTACACTTACACTACCGTTCAAAAGTTTGGGGTCACTTTGAAATGTCCTTATTTTTGAAAGAAAAGCACTGTTCTTTTCAATGAAGATCACTTTAAACTAATCAGAAATCCACTCTATACATTGCTAATGTGCTAAATGACTATTCTAGCTGGTTTTTGGTGCAATATCTCCATAGGTGTATAGAGGCCCATTTCCAGCAACTCTCACTCCAGTGTTCTAATGGTACAATGTGTTTGCTCATTGCCTCAGAAGTCTAATGGATGATTAGAAAACCCTTGTACAATCATGTTAGCACAGCTGAAAACAGTTGAGCTCTTTAGAGAAGCTATAAAACTGACCTTCCTTTGAGCAGATTGAGGCTACATCCACACGACAACGGCAACGAGATGTTATTAAAAAAAATATCGCATCCACATGGGCAACAGATCAGTAAAATATCAGGTACATATGGCAACGCAACGCTTGCTGAAAACGATGCAATACACATGCCACACCTCTGGGGCGCTGTAAGACGGTCCCTTCGGAGACACCAGAACAATAGAAGAAGTAAGGACGCATGCGCATAAACTATTATGCGCGAGACTTCATATTAGCCACAAAGTCAGAAAAATCTGTTCGTAAAATTACATTATAATGACCAAATACAATGAAAAGTATTTTTCCAGTCTCACCTGTGAAAGGTAATCCCATGTGATCTCGTTTGGATGGCAAACCTGTTGGTACAGTTAAACGCAGCACATGAATGAGGCATCTTTATTCTCCGCTTTGACCCATCCAATATGGCGGCGAGGATGACGTATGATTCTACGCGGAAGGCGGCATCTTTAATGGTCCGGAATAAATTGAATGCTACACGTTGATGGATTAATTTGTTCTTCTACGCCCTTTTTGAGGAATGTATTGTAGGACTTAAACCAACATCTGAAGAGGTGAGATCGCTCCTTTTTTTTCCCCCTATTTTTGCTGGCGGGATTGACTCTTCCCTAACTCTCTCTCTCTCTCTCTCTCTCACTTTGCACCATTACACAATAAATATTCACAGTGAAAATATTTAGTAAGCGCGTTTCATGAACCAAGTTATAGGATTTGTTGACAACTTGCATCGAGTTCGTTACACTTCTACCCGGCGTAAAGCACATGTGGTTGTGACGTCATCGTAAACAAATCCGTTCTACTCATCCAGACGACTTCGCAATGGAGCCACTGCCAGATCTTTCCACTCTGGAACCCGTTCTCAAAAGATTTCGTTTTGGGGCACCCAAAACGCCGGTGCCGTGTGGACGCCAGGCCAAAACGATAAACAATTTTATCGGATTCACCTGAATCCGTTGCCGTGTGGACAGGGCCTGAGTTTCTGGAGCATCACATTTGTGGGGTCGATTAAATGCTCAAAATGGCCAGAAAAATGTCTTGACTATATTTTCTATTCATTTTACAACTTATGGTGGGAAATAAAAGTGTGACTTTTCATGGAAAACACAAAATTGTCTGGGTGACCCCAAACTTTTGAACGGTAGTGTATCTGATGAATCCCTTTTTTTTTTTACTTTTCAATATTATTTAGAACCTTTTTGATGCAACGTTGATCAATGTGGCTGAATTCAATCCAATTTTTACCCTGAAATCAAATCAATATGCATTTGACAGGCATTAAAACGGGTTTATTAAGGATGCATTTTCATTTTTCCTCCATTTTTCATCGTCGCTGATTGCATTTTGTTGTATAATATGCAGTACGTTGAAAGACCTTTCTCATATTCTCAAAGAAGAAGCTTATCGCCTCTGACTGGGTGTCGAGCTGTAGTGTATGTGCAGCTTGAAGCATTAATTCCTTGCACTGGCTTTGTAAATATAGTATGTCTATAGCATTGGTCCTGGCAGTCAGATTGTTATAAACACTGATATAAAAAGTATGTATGTATGATGACATAAAACTCAATAATCTCAGATTTTCACTTCTACTGGAAGAGACGTGAAAATCAGGGTACGGTATCTTGCAAAATTATTTATATTCCTAAGAATGTATCTTCAGTTTTTGTTTTTTGTTTTATTGTATATATATATGTGTGTGTGTGTGTGTATTCATCTGTAGCAGTATTGCATAAGGCTTCATTAGCGCAAACTATTTAACCATATCAGATCTCATCACTCACTACGTTTACATGCACATGGAGAGAATCGAATTTCTGCCGTTGCTCGACTGAAATCGAAGTTCAAAATGCCATGTATACACCTTAATTCGGCTGAAATTGAACCGAACTTGATTTCTCGGAATCGAACTACACGACCTAGATTATGCGATTTCTGCCGAGCTACTTTGTGCATGTATACCCTATCGAGCTAGTTGTCGAGCTACTTCCGGAAGTGACGAGTGACGAGACCACAAGCGGGAAACACAACAGCCTCGGTCGGCATGACAACAGTAGTAGCGAGCAGCAGAAGAGGTCAGGAGGAACAAACGAAGAAGAGAAAATGGCGATGTAGAGCTCTCTGAAGTGTGGGTGGAGCACAGAGGACGGCAGGACAAAGCTTCTGGTACTAATAGGCTTTTTATTGTCAGACTTTTCAGTTTAACAGCCTACTTTTATTCTTCAGAGAAGCGCGCGCGCGCTGTGTTCTAGTCCCAGGATGAGCTGTCCCCTCTGCTCTCCCTCTGCCTCCTTAAATAGGGCGCGGTTACTGGGAAGACACACAAACACAGGTTAATTACCGTCAGGTGAAGTGATTCTGCCACTCAGCTTCCCTGGCTCCGCCCTCCTGTCACAGACCGGCGCTTGACCACGCCCCCACTGCCACAGGCAAGCAGAAACGTGCACTTCTGGAGCAATGAGGAGACAGAGTTCATGCTCATTCAGCTTAAGGAGTTGAATATATTAAAATTCATGGACAGGAGAAAAACGCGCAATGGAGAACACGGAACTGATAACTTTGTTTACACTCTTGAATAGCTCTTCTTCATGACGACAACCGGAAGTGTACCAACACGATGGGGCGTGTTGCGCCACCTGTGGCTCGGGTGCACAATGCACCTCACACAATAGCCCGATTTCATTGTGTGCATGTAGGATTGGATTTCTCTGGCACCCTGCTGGGACCTTCAGCTCGATTACCGACAGCAGCTCGATTTGGATGTGCATGTAAACGTAGTCAATGAGTGTCACAACCCCACAACTTTAAAACAAAGTCGGTCCTTTTCAGCCTGAATAAAGCAACTAGGTGGTCTTTGCAGCTGAGTTTGTAGCTGAATGCATTACAAATGCTCCAGCTCCCGTCAATAGATACTCTATGGCCCATGAGCAGGCCAATTATTTCCAGATACTTAACACCACCTCCTCTGTGTTGAGTCAGGTCATTTGTTTTCTGTTGCTGATTCACCATTGGAGGAACAACACACCAGGCTTTTTTATTTTATTTTGGAGACCCAGGCTCACTATCTCACTACCTAAATAAGAACGGCCTTTAATTTGCACTTCAGTAGCGCTCTATACTGTACTTGGCTGAGCAATCTGTTCACAGATGAATAATCTTGGCCATCTAATTATTTCACTTCCTGTGCTCTGAACTTGGGGATGCTCCTCAGACCTCTGTCAATACACAAAACTTTACAGCATGTGATGCGTCATGTCATGGTGATAGCACCATCATCATCATCATCATCATCATCATCATCAAAGATCTTTCCATTGCTCAGAGCCTGGTTGATTTCTCCAGCCTTAGGTGTGACAGAATGTATGTATGTATGTATGTATGTATGTATGATGACATAAATGAAAGAAAACCATCTGGATTTCTTTCCATTTGGCCAGTAAAGCATACATAATACAATGTCGAAGCTAGATATAACCGCTGAAGAGATCCTTAGGAGGATCAATAGAAGGCTATTTATAGATCTGTTCTTCAAAGAGAAATTACATTATCTCAAGCCCTTTTGAACATTTCCTGGATTTTACACCCAAAGCTCATATCCTGTGTCAAACTCCACTGGAAATTGAAATCAGAGAACGGCAAGATGATGGATACTGGATGTCTGTTAGTCAAATCGATCATCCGTTATTTATGCACGTGTTAATCCCATAAAGTCTCGGGTTATTATTGGGGTATTTATATTCAAGCATATTCTACAGTGAAATTTTGTGTAATTATGAAAATGAGGATTGTAACTCAGGAGCCGCCGACTGCTCCTGGGAGTTTAACCGCACACTCATGCTAGCAATCAACAACGCGACAGGCCATCATTAATTTTCTCCGAGTCACAATTTCAGCAGCAGCAGCATCGAGCCACAAAACGACGGCGGGAGAAGCAACATTTGGAGATTTTCTCAATTCTACGGGTATGCAAAGTAGGTATGATGCAGTAAAGCAACAAATCCAAATGACTGGCTCGAATGATTTGTCATGCCAATCCTATGGAGTAACATTATCTCACTTCCTACCGTATTTACTGGAAATAAAACTTGGTTTCAACCATGGTTTCATCTTGTTATTAAATGTCGATAATGAAGCTTGGAAGAAAGTTCATACCAGAGATCATTGATGCCTCTGGTGTGTGTACGTAGCCAGAACAGTGAGCTTGCTGGGAAAAAATCTGTCAAATCAAGAGTCAATTATTTTTCAGTAATTGCTTATTTATTTATTTATTTATTTATTTATTTATTTATGTTTATGTTTATCTATTCATTTTAATAAGTGCTATTTAGAAAAAACCCAAATGTCGTTCCTTAAATCCCACTGTTTTTCCCTCAACTGGGTCACCTGCCTATTCCCATCCAACACCCAGCTCTCCCCATTGTACTCACATGGGCATAAATTATGACACTGATGGTGGGAACATGTCCCTACCTCTTTTTTGATGAGCTAAAATCGATTCTGATTACCCCACCAAAATTTTCTTATTCATCGCATACGTGTTTAAATCAAATAGAATTTCCGTTGGCTCTACAAAAGGTCTAACTCCATCATGTTCCCGCAAGATGAGGAATAGTTTCTATTCACGTTTGTTCACTTTGTTCCTGCTTAAACATGTAATAATGTCATGAAAATGGATGAAAGTGGCATGGTGCTTAATCAGAAGCGAAAGTTCAGCTTGCTAGAGCAGATTCCAGGCTGTCAGTCGCAGATGCTTTGCCTTCTGTGATCATAACGTTGTGGTACCAGTATCAAATTAAAATACGCAACACTGATTGTTCAGTGAAAAGAAATTGACATAACCAGCTGTCAAGGTGCACAGGCTAGGAACTGTAATAGTCTAACTATGCTAATGTTAGCATATTAACGTTATACTAGTAGCATCAAAGTCCTTCCTGTGCCAGGACCTGGTCTTCCCAGGCAGTCTCCTGTCTCAGTACTAACCACGCGCTTAGTGCATTGGGCGGCACCCATCTCTGTTTCCACAGCCCTCGGCCTCTTGCCTATTACATAGCTACGGTTACAGTGGGGGGCCAGTCCTCTGGTAACCACAAGAGTTTGACTCCTTACTCGCATCTGTATTGCAATGTGCCTAAAAGATGGCAGTAAGTACCATTTTGATAACGGTCTTTGGTATGACCCGACCGTGAGTAGAACTCGTAATCTCTCAGTTGATAGGTGGAGACGCTAACCACTAGGCCAACTCACGGTCAGTAGCTAGTGTACTTAACTAATATTAACAGATAACATAGTTAGTAAGGGTGACAAGGTGGTGTAGTGGTTAGCACTGTCACCTCACAGCAAAAAGGTTCTGGGTTCGAGCCCCGTGGCCGGCGAGGGCCTTTCTGTGTGGAGTTTGCATGTTCTCCCCGTGTCTGCGTGGGTTTCCTTCGGGTGCTCCGGTTTTCCCCACAGTCCAAAGACATGCAGGTTAGGCTAATTGGTGGCTCTAAATTGTGAATGTGAGTATGAACGGTTGTTTGTCTCTATGGATCAGCCCTGCGATGACCTGGTGACTTGTCCAGGGTGTACTCTGAGTCTCGTCCATAGTCACCTGGGATAGGGTCCAGCTTGCCCGCGACCCTGCACAGGATAAGTGGTTATGGATAATGGATGAATGGATAGTTAGCTAGCAAACTCAATGTTGTTGTGACTGTAGAGTGATTTTTTTTTGTAATTCCAGTACTTTTGACTTGGGTAACATTAGCTATTCTTTTTCTTCTCTTTATACCTGTTGGCCGAACAAGAGGTCCATTAGCAATTCTTCCAGGATTGATAGTTTGCTACTCTCCAGCTTTGAATTCCCATGTGTGTTGCCATACCTAGGGTTCCTCTTGTCAACATTGCAATTAATTATTTTCTGATGAGCGATTGAACCTCCTGCAATATTTCCACTCAATACATCTATTAGGGTGGCACGGTGGTGTAGTGGTTAGCGCTGTCGCCTCACAGCAAGAAGGTCCTGGGTTCGAGCCCCGGGGCCGGCGAGGGCCTTTCTGTGTGGAGTTTGCATGTTGTCCGCGTGGGTTTCCTCCGGGTGCTCCGGTTTCCCCCACAGTCCAAATACATGCAGGTTAGGTTAACTGGTGACTCTAAATTGACCGTAGGTGTGAATGTGAGTGTGAATGGTTGTCTATGTGTCAGCCCTGTGATGACCTGGCGACTTGTCCAGGGTGTACCCCGCCTTTCGCCCGTAGTCAGCTGGGATAGGCTCCAGCTTGCCTGCGACCCTGTAGAAGGATAAAGCGGCTAGAGATAATGAGATGAGATGAGATGAGATACATCTATTAGCAAATCAAATTTGCCATGCTATTACTAAGCACATGCTTGGTGAGGTAATTTATTATCTAGTGTTATATTGCAAATCAGATGTTTTCGTAACTTGTACAGCAAATTAGGAGTTCAGTTGAGTTCCTAATAGTTCCTAAACCTGTCGTTTGAATCCTGGTTCTCCTACAGCCATCTGTGTCTGGGATACAAAAGAGCTAAACAGACCATACTCTCATGATTGAAGGGATGCCATACACTCTGGCCCAATCCCAATTCTAATTTCTACCCCTACCCCTACCCCTTCCCCTCCGCCTTCCCCTTGGCCCTTCCCCTTGAAACTGAGCTACAAGGGATAGGGCTTGAAATTCAACCCTTACGTATTGGGATAGCCCTTCAACGATTGCATACGTCATCGCGTACCTCCGTCAGCGTTTACGTTAGCAAAACGCGACGCGTCATTGGCTGCGACCAGCCGCTACAGTCAGAGCCAGAGGCAGAAATCTCTGCTGGCAGGGTGTGATTTGTTAACTAACACCACTGAATGGGATATCTTTGGCACTTCGTGCACCACATCCGACAGAATGAGGTGTCAGAACACTCATGTAAACAATAAAAGCGAGAATAACAGAACAAAACGTACGCAGTAAAGCAACCGAAAACAATACTCACTCCCAAAGCTTTTTAGCAGCAGCTTGGATTTCAGAAATCGCTGCTCATTCTCAGCTCGAAAGCGAATCAAGCGGCGTGTTTCTTCTGGATAACAACTTAAAACACGTAAATAATGGAGAAAATACATTTATGACAATCTTTCGCCGCGGGAACCGCCATCTTTCTGAAATCCGCATGAAATCTCGCTGAAATCCGCATGGCATTGTGGGAAATCACTCAAACCCCTTCGTTCGGAGTCAGCTCCAGGAAAATCTCCGTTTGGAGGGGTACAGAAGCCCTCCCCCTTCCCCTACCCCTCCGCGTTAACTGGGATTGGGATACCCCTACCCCTTCACGTGAACGCGCAAAATGGAGGGGAAGGGCCAAGGGGTTGGTCCAAGGGGTGAAATGGGATTCGGCCTCTCTCTCTCTTTCTCTCTCTCTCCCCTGTCAATCACAGGCATCTGTGAGCTTATGTATGCAGAAGAGGGCAGATAGCACTTTTCTTCTTGCATGTGTTAAGATGATCTGTGATGTAGCATGTGCAGCAGTTGGCTGGCTTCAAGTGTCTTGAGGAAGCTTTGTTGCTATTATAGACAGCAGAGAGAGACAGGAAAAGAAAGAAAGAAAGCCCATGCCAGGCATTTGAGCATTGTTTGAAACCACTTTCTTCCATCACTTATTCTATGTGCAGGAATACGGAGTGGCCTGAATGAGTGGCCTTAAGTTAAGGTATGTTGTATGTCATTTTGTAGTTGTCAATACAGGTATCAGAGAGATAGAGATAGAGAGACCTGTGTGCTTCAATGTTCTCTCATTGAGCACTTCCTTCTCATGTCATAATTAAAAACAAGTTTATCCCATGTTCAATACCAAAACTAGACAAACAGACTCCCTGCCAGGGCCCTCGGATTCCCTGCCAAATGTATGTCCCCACCACTTTCTAAATCAAACCTAAACCTTGCATACTCAACGTCCGATCAGAGAAGGTGAAGGCTGGAATGAACTTCCTCAAGACACTTGAAGCCAGCCAACTGCTGCACATGCTATATCACAGAGCATCTTATCACACACAAAGGAAAGTGCTATCTGCCCTCTTCTGCATACATAAGCTCACAGATGCCCATGATTGGCTAGGGTCACTGTGATTGACAGGAGAGAGAGAGGGAGAGAGTATGACATCCCTTCAATCCTGAGAGTATGGTCAGTTTAGCTCGCTTGTATCCCAGACACGAATGGCTGTAGGAGAACCAGGATTCAAACGACAGGTATCTTGACAATAGGGTGGTGGGCAGATGCGACATGGCAGTAGTAGTTGCTACATACACACAACAGACAAACTACTAGCTTGCTAGTATGAGCACAGCGTTAGGAGCTCTGTCTCAGGTCAGGTTTTTTTGTTCAATATTCTTAATTATCTCCTGCGCCGGGATGAGTTATATGGATGCCACAGGCTCTCAGAGGTGAATAATGATTCCTGAACGGGACTAAATAAAGTCCCAGGTGGAACCGAGGCCAGAAAACCCAAACGACTTCCGACAGCAAGTGTGAACTTCTCTCGCAATCCTAAATGATGACAGAAGGTTTAACCAAATGCTCCTGAATCCCTGCCCTGGTTTCCGCTTCAGCTCAAAGTATCCGATGCAGCGCTCTTGTTTTTGCTGATGGCATGAAATCCTGTTGAATTTCAAAGGTTGCCTCGGCACTTCAGCAAGCATTTCCAGCTTGATAAAGAATGTCTGAGTGCGGCTCTCAGGAAGTCTTTCAAGAGACATTAATGAGGACATTGTTTTCTTGTTCATGCAAAGAAGTGGCCTTTTTTATGGGCTTCTACAACAATGGAGGAATCTTCCTGCCAACTGAAGGCGTGAACACGCTTCTAATATTCTGTCAGAACGTTTTGAAGGCTAATGCGTATAGCATCCTGCAGTGCTGCAGCTCCCCGTGAAAGAGAAGCCAGGTTTCCTGTCTTAGCAGGAGGTCAATAAACTGTGACTGCACTCGCATGGCACTTATTCAACACATGAATGGGAGCCTTCAGGGGAATTTTCAGCCGAATAATCCAGAGTGACTTTTCCATTCTTCCTTCCTGATAAGGGAGAGGCCAGGTTGGAGATTTCTATTGTGAAATGCCTCAAAGGGCCTGATGGCTTTGGGAATCTAGATGTGGGGTATCACAGACACACAGAACAGTCCAGCCACTGAATTTCTACAGTCATGTTGATGAGAAAAAAAAAAAACCTGGTGAAGTGTGGAGTATAATAGAGGGCAACAAGGACACACAAAGTTTGAATTAATCCAGGTGATTTATTTCGGATTCAATCACCATTGGATTTTCCTTCACAAAAACAGCTTTACATAACTTTTTCTTAATCCAAAGCCATACAAACAACAATAGAGTAAGGCTCAAAATTCGGAGTACCAAGAACTTTAATTTACTCACTGGCAGACTGTCAATATGGTTTATTTATTATTATATTTATTTTCATATTGGATTTTCTCAAACAAGATTACATCATACCATTTAGTTCTGTACTAAATGAATCATTGAATTGAATCAATTAAGGAATAGTCATTATGATAAGAACATTAACATGTATTAGGAGTATACAGAATATATTTGCATTGATTTGCAGTGCTGCTTCTCTCCAAAGGGCCAAAACAACCAGCAGAAATAAACGTCCTCGGAGCCAGGTAACAATTTGTTAACTCGGCCCATTTGTATTACGCTATTGTAAGACGAACACAAATACATCATCTGCCACTAATATGATTTTCTCAATATTAGAAAGCTAATTTAAATTAAACCAACTTAATATTCATTTAAAAGCCAAAGGCCTTGGATTCAAACAACAATCTCCAGATAACAAGGCAAACACTTTGACCAATAGAGCACTCAGATGGTGATATTAATATCTTTCGGTTTCATTCCAAAATGAGTATGTCTTGTAACAATTGCACAGTCAGAAAGTCAGCCAGACAGTCAGTTAATCCATCAATCCATCAAGTCAGTCAGTCAGTCACACAGTCACTCGTTTACTCAATCAGTCAGTCAGTCAGTCAGTCAGTCAGTCAGTCAGTCAGTCAGTGTGTCAGTCAATAACTCAGGTTAATCAGTCAGTCAATCAATTGTTTACTCAATCACTCAGTCGTCAGTCAGTTGCTTAATGTGTCACTCAATAAACCAAGTTAATCAGTCAGTCAGTCAGTCAGTTGGTCAATGTGTCGGTCAGTAAGCCAAGTTAATCAGTCAGTCAGTCAGTCAATTAATACGTCAGTCCATCAAGTCAGTCGCACAGTCACTCATTTACTCAATCACTCAGTCAGTCAGTCAGTCATACAATCAGTTGTTTACTGAGTCAGTCAGTCAATGTGTCAGTAAATAACTCAGGTTAATCAGTCAGTCAGTCAATCAATTGTTTACTCAATCACTCAGTTGTTAGTCAGTCAGTCAGTCAGTCAGTCAGTCAGTCAGTCGGTTGGTCAATGTGTCACTCAATAAACCAAGTTAATCAGTCAGTCAGTCAGTCAGTCAGTCAGTCAGTCAGTCACACAGTCAATCGTTTACTCAGTCAGTCAGTCAGTCAGTCAATAACTCAGGTTAATCAGACAGTCAATCAATTATTTATTCAATCACTCAGTTGTTAGTCAGTCAGTCAGTCAGTCAGTCAGTCAGTCGGTTGGTCAATGTGTCACTCAATAAACCAAGTTAATCAGTCAGTCAGTCAGTCAGTCACACAGTCAATCGTTTACTCAGTCAGTCAGTCAGTCAGTCAGTGTGTCAGTCAATAACTCAGGTTAATCAGTCAGTCAATCAATTGTTTATTCAATCACTCAGTCACCAGTCAGTTGCTCAATGTGTCACTCAATAAACCAAGTTAATCAGTCAGTCAGTCAGTTGGTCAATGTGTCGGTCAGTAAGCCAAGTTAATCAGTCAGTCAGTTAATACGTCAGTCCATCAAGTCAGTCGCACAGTCACTCGTTTACTCAATCACTCAGTCAGTCATACAATCAATTGTTTACTGAGTCAGTCAGTCAATGTGTTAGTAAATAACTCAGGTTAATCAGTCAGTCAGTCAATCAATCATTTACTCAATCACTCAGTTGTCAGTCAGTCAGTCAGTCAGTCAGTTGGTCAATGTGTCACTCAATAAACCAAGTTAATCAGTCAGTCAGTCAGTCAGTCAGTCAGTCAGTCAGTCAGTCACACAGTCAATCGTTTACTCACTCAGTCAGTCATACAATCAACTGTATACTTAGTCACTCAGTTGGCCAATGTGTCAGTCAATAAGCCAAGTTAATCAGTCAGTCAGTCAGTCATATAGTCACTCATTTACTCAATCACTCAGTCAGTCAGTAAGCCAGGTTAGTCAGTCAGTCATACAGTCAATCATTTACTTAGTCAGTTAGTCACTCAGTCAATGTGTCAGTCAGTGAGCCAAGTTAATCAGTAAGTCAGTCATACAGTCACTCCTTTACTCAGTCACTCAGTCAGTCAGTTAGTCAGACATTCAGTTGTTTTTCCAGTAACTCAGTCAGTCAGCCAGTCAGTGTGTCAGTCAATAACTCAAGTTAATCATTAGGTCAGTCACCTAGTCAATCAGTCATTCAGTCAGTTCCAGTTTTTGCCATTTGCTTGAACACATCTCTCCATTCAGAAGTTCCTTTTTCAAAACAGTTCACACATGGGGGCGGCACGGTGGTGTAGTGGTTAGCGCTGTCGCCTCACAGCAAGAAGGTCCGGGTTTGAGCCCCGTGGCTGGCGAGGGCCTTTCTGTGCGGAGTTTGCATGCTGTCCACGTGGGTTTCCTCCGGGTGCTCTGGTTTCCCCCACAGTCCAAAGACATGCAGGTTAGGTTAACTGGTGACTCTAAAGTGAGTGTGAATGGTTGTCTGTGTTTATGTGTCAGCCCTGTGATGACCTGGCGACTTGTCCAGGGTGTACCCCGCCTTTTGCCCGTAGTCAGCTGGGATAGGCTCCAGCTTGCCCACGACCCTGTAGAACAGGATAAAGCAGCTAGAGATAATGAGATGAGACCACAAATTGTGTTCAAATTAATATATTCCTTCAACCAATCATTACACAATGGAGAGAAAAAAAAGCTGCAATACGAACCTGTTTGACCTTCATTTATGTTGTATGCCTGTGCCTCTGGGTGAATTTTATATAATCATTGTGTATGCCAAAAATGCAGCCAAGCATATCACAGCAGGAAGTATTCTTTGGTCCAAAAGTGCTTTTACCAGAAATAACAAACCCGACTACACTCTCTACTTTTTACTTATTTTCAGATCCGCTGTCAAAATGCTGTAAAAAAAAGGGGCATTTTTGAAAAAGGTTTTTTCATTCATTTTATTCATGTATGCAGGTCTTTCCATACCCATGAACTGTTGCTTACATGCAAAACAAATTTAGACGATGATTAGTCACAGGTTATCATCTACATCACATTTGATGTTTTCCCTTGCAATAACACTGATCGAGGAGAAAACCTACCGTACTTGCATGGCCTATCCGTTCCTAGTCCTCTGCACTTATTGCCAGGCAACCAGCATTCATTGCCTCTAGGAGGAATATCTGGTCATATGGTTCGTTATCATACACTTTTCATCTCCATGCAGAGAAGAATTCCTCAATCAGGGTCAGGAAAGGAGAGTGTGCAGAGAGGAATTGCATCATCTTACCGAGGTGTGCTGCATACCATTCATTCAGTGAGTGAGAAGGCAACATTGTCCCAAATGATAACATACAGAGGCATGTCAGGCCTCAACAGCCCTCTCTCCTCAGGTGGAACCAGTCATTCATTCAGTGCATGCAGAAAGCTGATGAGGAGCTCTGTATTGCATGGGCCGAGAGATGGTATGTGGCAAAGGACATCAATATTGGAGGTAATATTGGTGTCCTTTGGCCTCTTTGATCCATGCTTGCAAATAGCGACTTAAAGGTTGCATGTTTTAGAGATGGACAAGAACTCATTGTTGATTGAATAATTGTGGAAAGGAGCTTCAAACAGGTGCATTGGAGAATCATAATTTTGCAAGCTTTGCACTGTCAATAAAGGCTTTCCTTTTGTTTGACACAATTAATCCAATAGAGCATTTGGTCTTTGGATGCAAGGTGTGTTAACTGTTTCTTAAAAGGGTGTGAAAAATGTTTGAAACCAATGATAACCAGAAAATATTTCTGCTGTGCTGAGGAGATGATCATGAGCCATGAACATGCTCGGGGATCTATGGCCTAATGGTTAGAGAAGTAGCTTTGGGACCAAAAGTTCGCCAGTTGGATTCCCTGGACCAACAGGAATGGCTGAAGTGCCCTTGAGGCAAGGCATCTAACCCCCAACTGCTCCCCAGGCTGCTCTGGGTATGCTCTGGATAAGAGCATCTTCCTGTCATGTAATGTAATGAACAGCAGGTCGGAAGTTTGCATCCTGGGCAGGGTAAGCCTCAAGTAAGGGTCCCCTGGCTTAGACCCCCAATGGTCTACAAGCCTACCTTGGAATATGACTGAGAAAAATATAACTAAAAAAGCCATACCTGCTTGGACGTTGCCCAGAGTAACAAGGTCCATGTCAAATGTTGGGTGACCAGGACATGCTGATAACAAGTGGGCTACAGGAATAAGATCTACATGGACAAGAACTGAGAATGTGGAATTGATGGAATGCTACTATAACAGCACAGCCAAGGAGAGGGGTTACACACAACATTTGTGGGAACTATGGATGAGCATAAGCCCAACATCCACAGTGACCAAAAAATCAACTCGTGGCTCAATGCTCTAACATCAACAGAAGGAAGCTACTATCAAGAGCCTCCAATAGAATGGGAACACAACTGAGAAGCATGGGGTAACCCCAGTAGTAGAGAAGCGCAACGTTGAAGAGCTAGACGACACCCTACCTGCAGTCAATTACATCCACTGACCTGAGGATAAAAATCATTAGGTGGTTTTGAACCTAAATTCCCTTCAAAGTGATAAGTGATGATTGTAAAAAAAAATGGTCAGATAAAATCGACTGACCTTGGCACACATTATTCAGAATAGTTGCATAACCAGCTCCAAGGCAGCACGATTTTCATTCAAAAGCCATCAAGGGAGATCATTATGACACTGAAATAAAAATGAAATGATCAGATTAATGGGCATAGCTACCAGACATCAATATGAACAATTAAGTGAGGAACAGTCACAGACTGAGACTGAAAGATAAGACACTACTCACTATCAGTAAGTGAGCTCATGTAAAGAAATATGCATGCTATTAGAGATTAGAGCTGATTATTGCTCTTGATTATTTCCATCTTTGGGAATGGATGCAAGACCAAATTATATGATAATTGTTTGGCTTTAGCGAGATGTCTCCTATAGAACAGATTAGCTTATGCCCCAGAAGCCAGTTGCTTGCAAATGCGATAGAATCAGGCCGGGGTCTGACAAAGTAACAATGAAAATATATACACAAGCACAATATTACTCTTCGTGGAACATCAGGACTTGCTTTAGGACAAAAAGAGAACGTTGGCAGCTTTAAAAACAAGATAGCACACAAGCAATCAGAGGGAAATTGAGGGACAAAGAGAACTGAGAATGGAAAAAAAAAACTGTGAAAATGGAATGTTTCATGTGCACATTATCTTAATCAATAAAACCGAAGCCTTGGCCTTCCCAGCACAAAGCGTGCATACATGAAAGGCTGGCACAAAGGATTTCTGCTTAAAAAGCTGGTAAGTGTATTCCTATCTCTTAGCCCTTTTCGTTTGCCGTAGCATGTTCCTTGCAAACTGTTGATAAGAATTGAAGGAAGCTACGCTTTGGATCTCATCCTAGCTGTTTTGAAAATTGTTTTCAGCCTGTATTTTATTCTACTCAGGCCACAACAGAAGGATAAGCGTATGTCTGTTTTATTATATCTTTTTCTTTTCTTTTTTTTTTACTCGACAATCAAAACGTATCCCACATCTTTGATTACAGCAGGGTGGAAATTGCTGTTTACCAGGCTTTCAGTGAAGAGCTTTTGCACCGATTTGGGGATCTTTCATTTTTCTGAGGTACTGTCTGATTTAGGAAGATAACAAATTATCAGTCACTGACCGCCTGCTCACAGGCTGGGCCTTTTTTATTCTTTTGAACTAAAGGGAATAACGTCTATGCCATGTACATGCAATGCATGCGACTTTTAAAATTTCTTTCATTCTTAAATTGCTTTCATAATTTCATGAAAATTATTCTCTTCTAATTCTAATTTGGCCTCATTTTCGATCAAAATTTGCTTCAGAAATGAAAGGGTTACTGTCCTGAAAACATTAGAGTTATCCAAGGAGATTTTTTTGTTTGTTGTCTCGAGGCTGAGAAGAGTTTAGAGCCGGCTCACTCATTGGTTAGGACGTCACTGCCGGGACAGAAGGCCATGGCAGTGCATGTTTATGTAGGAAGTAACAAATGAATTAACCAATCAGATTTTGATTTAGGGTGGCACGGTGGTGTAGTGGTTAGCGCTGTCGCCTCACAGCAAGAAGGTCCGGGTACGAGCCCCGTGGCCGGCGAGGGCCTTTCTGTGCGGAGTTTGCATGTTCTCCCCATGTCCGCATGGGTTTCCTCTGGGTGCTCCGGTTTCCCCCACAGTCCAAAGACATGCAGGTTAGGTTAATTGGTGACTCTAAATTGACCGTGAGTGTGAATGGTTGTCTGTGTCTATGTGTCAGCCCTGTGATGACCTGGCGACTTGTCCAGGGTGTACCCCGCTTTTCGCCCGTAGTCAGCTGGGATAGGCTCCAGCGACCCTGTAGAACAGGATAAAGCGGCTAGAGATAATGAGATGAGATTTTGATTTAGAGTAGGAGGGACCAAAAATGTATTGCACTCGGCCTTCTCGAAGGCCAACATGAGCTTAACCGCAAGTCTTTTATCAGTAGTGTTAGCGAAGGCTCATAAAGCAGTCAAGCAAGTAGCACAAGCTACCGAGAAACTAAGAATTCTGTTTCCAGACTTGTCTCACCACAGTATTTTCACTCAGACTTAACTATGCATTTCCCTCTGTAATGTACTTAATTACTTTTAAAATCAACATCGACAGGGGCAGCACGGTGGTGTAGTGGCTAGCGCTGTCGCCTCACAGCAAGAAGGTCCGGGTTCGAGCCCCGTGGCCGGCGAGGGCCTTTCTGTGCGGAGTTTGCATGTTCTCCCCGTGTCTGCCTGAGTTTCCTCCGGGTGCTCCGGTTTCCCCCACAGTCCAAAGACATGCAGGTTAGGTTAACTGGTGACTCTAAATTGACCGTAGGTGTGAATGTGAGTGTGAATGGTTGTCTGTGTCTATGTGTCAGCCCTGTGATGACCTGGTGACTTGTCCAGGGTGTACCCTGCCTTTCGCCCGTAGTCAGCTGGGATAGGCTCCAGCTTGCCTGCGACCCTGTAGAACAGGATAAAGCGGCTAGAGATAATAATGAATCAACATCGACAGCGAGACACAATGGAGCGACCTGCCACCAATCCCTTGCAACATCCTTTGCCCTGTTGCTTTTTTGGTGTCTGGCTCAGTTTGGGCTGAGTTCAAGTCCCAGCTCTGATAGTAAGAGTTCGCCACTGCTTGTAAATATGCATGAAGAATATCTAATGAAGTTTTGGTAGTCTTTCAGGTGTCCAAAGCGTCTTTCTCTTTCCCGGTGAACACAGAAATGATTGTGCGCACACGCAGCAGAAAACTCTCTCATTGAATATTCACATCAGCTCCAACCTGTGATGTCATGTTGTCTTGACAACCAGGCTATATCGTAAACCATATTCGGCGCTCATTCTCCATTGGATAGAGTGATGTAATACACGTAGTATAAGCGATATGCTAACAATATTGTATGCTATCGAACCAAATGAATGAAACCTGCTAGAAGGGAATAGAACATATGTTTTAATTCCATCAAAAAAGTGTCCTGTATGGATAATAATTTGCAATAATGACCAGCTCGCTGTATATTATCCCTGAATCATTACATGGCTTTTCAAATACTTGATTCTGATTGGTCCATCATGGCATTCTGCGGTCTGTTATTTCTGAAGAGAAGACCAAACAAACCCTTGCTATGGATCAGAGGTGGACAAAGTACCCAACTTCATTACTGAAGTCAAAGTACAGATCCCACTGCTCAAATGTGACTCCGATACAAGTGAAAGTTGTCCAGTCAAAATTTTACTTCAGTTAAAGTACTGAAGTACTTGCTTTTAAAAATACTTAAGTATTAAAAGTAAATTTTCTGTCAATGCGTCGTCGTATTATTGCCACAACGCTTACAAAACCTTACGCCGTTACCAAAGACAGAAATGTGAATTCACAAAATGAACGCATGCTGTGCCATCATGGTGGTTTAACATTAAGCTAGCTAGTCAGTGAAACTCCACCTGACATGCTAGCAAACTCTTTTCAAACTCGAAATCATATTGGGTAGCTAACACTACTATAAAAGAAAGATTTCTACATTCTGTTTATTTGGCAAGATTATGCTAAAACATATTTCTGAAAGGACTTCAGATAAGTTAACGTTATTCATCTTAGCGTAACTCCGTTTTTACATGCTAACTAACAGTGTCCAAGTTAACTAGCTATGTGTAAATGTTAGCTGTGGACAAGGCTACGCCAACTTAGTGGGCAAATCCATAGAAAGTCATTTAACTAACCAGACTGCATAGCTATTGCAAAGTTATCGCTAGGTCTAAAAGGACAGACAACTTCGTTGCAAACTTTCTCTTGGAATAAAACGTTTATTTACCTCAATATGCTTCCGCAGGTTGGATGGCGAGATTCTGTAGGCCGTGATGTGGTTCATTTTCGGCAAACAAAGCAAACATTTAAAACGAAACGAATCTTTAATCCTTTCAGAAAACTGAAACATGGGTTCCAGGTAAAGCCATGAGTGCATGCATTCTCCAGAAGTACCGCCTCCTTCCATTCTGCCATCAACTGATCATGTTCAAATAACGCTGCTGAGAAATCACCGAACTTGATTTTATAGTCTATGGATGAGATGTGACCCTAGTGATTACTGATAAGCTGTCTCAGTGTCACCTGCAAAAAAACCCAATCACGTTTTAGAAAAAAAACCCATCCACTTTCAAAGCTGCTTCATAGTAACGAGGAGCTTGACAGAAATGTAGTGGTGTAAAAGTACGATATTTGTCTTTCAAATGTAGTGAAGTTAAAGTCATAAGTTTCCCAAAAAAATAATACTCAAGTAAAGTGCAGATACTCAAAAAGTGTACTTAAATACGGTACTCAAGTAAATGTACTTCATTACTGTCCACCTCTGCTATGGATACAGTTCTGATCATATGCCGCTTTTCCACTACCAACGCGGCTGAGTCGGGCTGAGCCGTGCCGTGCTGAGTCGGGCTGAGTAGAGCTGAGTGGGGCTGTTGGGGTTGCATTTCGACTACAACCACGCTGAACCGTGCTGACTGGAAGTGGGTGGACACATTGGGTGGAGTTAGCGAAAGTGGGTGGACGTCACGTGATGTCGTTAGGTGGCGCAAACAGTGACATCAGTGACCTTTTAAGCGGTAGTCTCACGACCCGGATAGTAAACAATAAACATGGAGGACATGGAGTCGTTAGTGTTGCTGGTCTTGGTGCTGTGGCTTGTTGTCACCGACAACGCCAACAGATACTGGCAAGAGTGTATAGATGAGGCGAGGCGCATAAGGCTTCAGAAATTCTCGTAATTCGTAATTCTTCTTCTTACGGGTTTACAGTGTTTACAGATCCCAGCGTGCTCGCGGGGCGTGTGTGGGCATGTGAGGACACTCCTCCTCACCAATCAGTGCACAGGGGAGTGTCTCCTCATGCCCCTAGCCCCACTCGGCTCGGTTTGGCTCGCTTCAGCCCCACTCCAAAACCATGCGAGTTTTGGGTGCTGAGTAGGGCTGACGCGAGCTGAGTCATGCTGCCCTGAGGTAGTCGAAACGCGAGACGTGTCGAGCTGAAGTGAGCTGAAGGGAGCTGAAAAAGGGTAGTGGAAAAGGGCCATTAGACTCTGGAGGACAACGCCCAATCACATCAATCCTCAGAAAGAAGTCTGATAAATTGTGTTGCTTTAAAAAGCAAACTAACAACATTACCTCATTATTTTTGATCACATGCTGTCCATTATACCTTACATCAGGGGTTTTCAAAGTGTGGGAGAGTCAGCCCCCCCTCAGAGAGCAAATAAACAACAGCGCCCCCTCTCACAATTTTTGTTGTTGCTACAGTGGTGCTTGAAAGTTTGTGAACCCTTTAGAATTTTCTATATTTCTGCATAAATATGACCTAAAACATCATCAGATTTTCACACGAGTCCTAAAAGTAGATAAAGAGAACCCAGTTAAACAAATGAGACAAAAATATTATACTTGTTCGTTTATTTATTGAGGAAAATGATCCAATATTACATATCTGTGAGTGGCAAAAGTATGTGAACCTCTAGGATTAGCCATTAATTTGAAGGTGAAATTAGAGTCAGGTGTTTTCAATCAATGGGATGACAATCAGGTGTGAGTGGGCACCCTGTTTTATTTAAAGAACAGGGATCTATCAAAGTCTGATCTTCACAACACATGTTTGTGGAAGTGCATCATGGCACGAACAAAGGAGATTTCTGAGGACCTCAGAAAAATTATTGTTGATGCTCATTAGGCTGGAAAAGCTTACAAAACCATCTCTAAAGAGTTTGGACTCCACCAATCCACAGTCAGACAGATTGTGTACAAATGGAGGAAATTCAAGACCATTGTTACCCTCCCCAGGAGTGGTCGACCAGTAAAGATCACTCCAAGAGCAAGGCATGTAATAGTCAGTTAGGTCACAAAGGACCCCAGGGTAACTTCTAAGCAACTGAAGGCCTTTCTCCCATTGGCTAATGCTAATGTTCATGAGTCCACCATCAGAAGAACACTGAACAACAATGGTGTGCATGGCAGGGTTGCAAGGAGAAAGCCACTGCTCTCCAAAAAGAACATTGCTGCTCGTCTGCAGTTTGCTAGAGGTCATGTGGACAAGTCAGAAGGCTATTGGAAAGATGTTTTGTGGACAGATGAGACCAACATGGAAATTTTGGTTTAAATGAGAAGCATTATGTTTGGAGGAAGGAAAACACTGCATTCCAGCATAAGAACCTTATCCTATCTGTGAAACATGGTGGTGGTAGTATCATGGTTTGGGCCTGTTTTGCTGCATCTGGGCCAGAACGGCTTGCCATCATTGATGGAACAATGAATTCTGAATGATACCAGCGAATTTTAAAGGAAAATGTCAGGACATCTGTCCATGAACTGAATCTCAAGAGAAGGTGGGTCATGCAGCAAGACAACGACCCTAAGCACACAAGTCGTTCTACCAAAGAATGGTTAAAGAAGAATAAAGTTTATGTTTTGGAATGGCCAAGTCAAAGTCCTGACCTTAATCCAATGGAAATGTTGTGGAAGGACCTGAAGCGAGCAGTTCATGTGAGGAAACCCACCAACATCCCAGAGTTGAAGCTGTTCTGTACGGAGGAATGGGCTAAAATTCCTCCAAGCCGGTGTGCAGGACTGATCAATAGTTACCGCAAACGTTTAGTTGCAGTTATTGCTGCACAGGGGGATCACATCAGATACTGAAAGCAAAGGTTCACATACTTTTGACACTCACAGATATGTAATATTGGATCATTTTCCTCAGTAAATAAATGAACAAGTATAATATTTTTGTCTCATTTGTTTAACTGGGTTCTCTTTATCTACTTTTAGGACTTGTGTGAAAATCTGATGATGTTTTAGGTCATATTTATGCAGAAATATAGAAAATTCTAAAGGGTTCACAAACTTTCAAGCACCACTGTATACTTAATGTTCCATTCGTACTTGGTTGTTGTACACATTTTTATTTTTTTTTCTTTTACACATTTTAAACATCTGTGCTTTTTGAAAACATCTTTTTTTTTTTTTTTTTTACACATTTACAACATATGAGCTTTTTTTAAAACCTCCTTTTTTTTTTTTTTACACATTTTAAACATCTGTCAAAAAACTCCTGGGGCTTGGTCACCAAACTTGGGTGTTTGGTCTCAATATGACGCCGGAGTCGACATGGTCTCATAGCATCGTTAGCTAGCACCTCTTGGCAGACAACACACTGTGGCAGTGGAGCATCTTCAGATCCAGTCCATGAAAATCCAAACTTTAAATAATTGTGGTCATACTTCTTTTTTTTTGCTTGGCCCAGACTCTGTCTCCTCACTCACTGTAGCTTTAGGTACTAAAAATCGATCCATTTTGTCTCTGGCAAAGGCTAGCTGAAGTTCGCTAAATGTCCGCAATAGTAACTTCTCATCTCTAGCCGCTTTATCCTGTTCTACAGGGTTGCAGGCAAGCTGGAGCCTATCCCAGCTGACTACGGGCGAAAGGCGGGGTACACCCTGGACAAGTCACCAGGTCATCACAGGGCTGACACATAGACACAGACAACCATTCACACTCACATTCACACCTACGGTCAATTTAGAGTCATCAGTTAACCTAACCTGCATGTCTTTGGACTGTGGGGGAAACCGGAGCACCCGGAGGAAACCCACGCGGACACGGGGAGAACATGCAAACTCCGCACAGAAAGGCCCTCGCCGGCCACGGGGCTCGAACCCGGACCTTCTTGCTGTGAGGCGACAGCGCTAACCACTACACCACCGTGCCGCCCCAATAGTAACTTATTCTGGTTTATTTTTCCTCATGTTGCGCCCCCCCTGAAGAACTCTGGCGCCCCCTAGGGGAGGCGCGCCCCACACTTTGAAAAGCCCTGCCTTACATGATCTAAAACAACAACAACAAAAAAAATTACACTGCAGCACTTGATGGAAGAATGAACCATATTTTACATGGCCTATGGATGTCCTGTGTACTTATTTGTACCCGAGTTAAAGGGTTATTTCGGTTAAGTTTGAGAGATTACGTCCAGCAAACTAACACATCTCGGTCTTGACATGGACTTAGCCAGTTGTTCTCACGACTCCATATTTGGTCTTGACTCCATTGGCTATGATCTAAGTCTTGCCTAAGGTGGTCTTGAACCCAACACTAGTTACAAATATAACCATATGGCATAACATCGTACAGGTAATCATGGTTATGGCAATATAATCAAAACGAATCATTCTGATTGCAGTGTAAATGCACCATACTTGCTGACAATATCTCCATTCTTAGCACTTGATAAGAAAAGCAAACATATGTTCTATAGGAAGGATCATTACAGAACGTTATAGATGGACCAGCTCCAGCTCTCCTCTACTGAAGGTGCACTGACTAACATTTTTTGTTTGTTTGCATGAAAAAAGGATTATAAAATCATCTGGATCGAACCCTGCAGATAGAGAGGTTTTATATGTGTTAATCCTTCGAACTTAATATTGGCTCTGCTTTCACTATCAATAATAATAAGCTGCACAATTCAGTCACATATCCACTTTGAAGGCCTCTCAATACAGACGTACAATTCAATGAGCAACACTGTCTGAGTGTCAAGTTGTATTAAATCAGTACTTTGAGAGCTGTGAGTCTTGTCTCTAGGAGCCGTATATTTACATCAAGAGGAGTCAATGATGCCATTATGGACTAAGCAGCATTTGATCAACATAGTGTCTCGGTTTTCTTACATTTCTAATCTAAGCCTTGTGCAACTGTCTGACAGTTTGATCTAAACATAATAGAGCTGCGGCAGATGTGTCCTTGATTGGCTTATCATATAAGTATCACACCAAATTAACCAGACGTATGCATTATATTATTAATTAGCCTCAAAAAGTAGCCTATGTTGCCGACACTAACCTCTATTTAGCAGAGGTGGACAGTAACGAAGTACATTTACTTGAGTCCTGTACTTACAGTAAGTACACTTTTTGAGTATCTGTACTTTACTTGAGTTTTTTTTTGGGGGGAGGGACTTATGATTTTAACTTCACTACATTTGAAAGACAAATATCGTACTTTTCACTCCACTACATTTCTATCAAGCTCCTCGTTACTATGAAGCAGCTTTGAAAGTACAGTAGATGTTTTTTTTTTCCTAAAACGTGATTGGGTTTTTCGTAGGTGACACTGAGACAGCTTATCAGTAATCACTAGGGTCACGTCTCGTCCATAGACTGAATGAAATCAAGTTCGGTGATTTCTCAGTCGTTTTAAACGTTTGCTTTATTTGCTGAAAACGAACCACATCACGGCCTACAAAAACTCGCCATCCAACCTGCGGAAGCATATTGAGGTATATAAATGTTTTGTTCCAAGAGAAAGCTTGCAACGAAGTTGTCTGTGCTTTTAGAGCTAGCGATAACATTGCACTAGCTATGCAGTCTGGTTAGTCAAATGCCTTTCTATGGATTTGCCCACTAAGTTGGCGTAGCCTTGTCCACGGTTAACATTAACACATAGCTAGTTAACTTGGACACTGTTGGTTAGCATGTAAAAATGGAGTTACGCTAAGATGAATAACGTTAACTTATCTGAAGTCCTTTCAGAAATATGTTTTAGCATAATCTTGCCAAATAAACAGAATGTAGAAATCTTTCTTTTCTAGTAGCGTTAGCTACTAAATATGAGTTTGAGTTTGAAAAGAGTTTGCTAGCATGTCAGGTGGAGTTTCACTGACTAGCTAGCTTAACGTTAAACCACGATGATGGCACAGCATGCGTTCATTTTGTGAATTCACATTTCTGTCTTTGGTAACGGTGTTAGGTTTTGTAAGCGTTGTGGCAATAATAGAACGATGTGTTGACAGAAAATGTACTTTTAATACTTAGGTATTTTTAAAGCAAGTACTTCAGTACTTTAACTTAAGTAAAAATTTGACTGGACAACTTTCACTTGTATCGGAGTCACATTTGACCAGTGGGGTCTGTGCTTTGACTTCAGTAATGAAGTTGGGTACTTTGTCCACCTCTGCTATTTAGTGTATGATGGCCACATTCGGTGTAAATTGTGCACACACACACACACACGGAGCATAGTTATGAAACTTTAAAAAAAATACACACAGACACACACACATATATATATATATATATATATATATATATATATATATATATCTCATCTCATTATCTCTAGCCGCTTTATCCTGTTCTACAGGGTCACAGGCAAGCTGGAGCCTATCCCAGTTGACTACGGGCGAAAGGCGGGGTACACCCTAGACAAGTCGCCAGGTCATCACAGGGCTCATCTCATCTCATCTCATCTCATTATCTGTAGCCGCTTTATCCTGTTCTACAGGGTCGCAGGCAAGCTGGAGCCTATCCCAGCTGACTACGGGCGAAAGGCGGGGTACACCCTGGACAAGTCACCAGGTCATCACAGGGCTGACACATAGACACAGACAACCATTCACACTCTCATTCACACCTACGCTCAATTTAGAGTCACCAGTTAACCTAACCTGAATGTCTTTGGACTGTGGGGGGAAACCGGAGCACCCGGAGGAAACCCACGCGGACACGGGGAGAACATGCAAACTCCGCACAGAAAGGCCCTCGCCGGCCCCGGGGCTCGAACCCGGACCTTCTTGCTGTGAGGCGACAGCGCTAACCACTACACCACCGTGCCGCCCCATATATATATATATATATATATATATATATATATAGTGGTGCTTGAAAGTTTGTGAACCCTTTAGAATTTTCTATATTTCTGCATAAATATGATCTAAAACGTCATCAGATTTTCACACAAGTCCTAAAAGTAGATAAAGAGAACCCAGTTAAACAAATGAGACAAAAATATTATACTTGGTCATTTATTTATTGAGGAAAATGATCCAATATTACATATCTGTGAGTGGCAAAAGTATGTGAACCTCTAGGATTAGCAGTTAATTTGAAGGTGAAATTAGAGTCAGGTGTTTTCAATCAGTGGGATGACAATCAGGTGTGAGTGGGCACCCTGTTTTATTTAAAGAACAGGGATCTAGCAAAGTCTGATCTTCACAACACACGTTTGTGGAAGTGTATCATGGCACGAACAAAAGAGATTTCTGAGGAGCTCAGAAAAAGCGTTGTTGATGCTCATCAGGCTGGAAAAGGTTACAAAACCATCTCTAAAGAGTTTGGACTCCACCAATCCACAGTCAGACAGATTGTGTACAAATGGAGGAAATTCAAGACCATTGTTACCCTCCCCAGGAGTGGACGACCAACAAAGATCACTCCAAGAGCAAGGCGTGTAATAGTCGGCGAGGTCACAAAGGACCCCAGGGTAACTTCTAAGCGACTGAAGGCCTCTCTCACATTGGCTAATCTTAATGTTCATGAGTCCACCATCAGGAGAACACTGAGCAGCAATGGTGTGCATGGCAGGGTTGCAAGGAGAAAGCCACTGCTCTCCAAAAACAACATTGTTGCTCGTCTGCAGTTTGCTAAAGATCACGTGGACAAGCCAGAAGGCTATTGGAAAAATGTTTTGTGGACGGATGAAACCAAAATAGAACTTTTTGGTTTAAATGAGAAGCGTTATGTTTGGAGAAAGGAAAACACTGCATTCCAGCATAAGAACCTTATCTCATCTGTGAAACATGGTGGTCGTAGTATCATGGTTTGGGCCTGTTTTGCTGCATCTGGGCCAGGACGGCTTGCCATCATTGATGGAACAATGAATTCTGAATTATACCAGCGAATTCTAAAGGAAAATGTCAGGACATCTGTCCATGAACTGAATCTCAAGAGAAGGTGGGTCATGCAGCAAGACAACGACCCTAAGCACACAAGTCGTTCTACCAAAGAATGGTTAAAGAAGAATACAGTTAATGTTTTGGAATGGCCAAGTCAAAGTCCTGACCTTAATCCAATGGAAATGTTGTGGAAGGACCTGAAGTGAGCAGTTCATGTGAGGAAACCCACCAACATCCCAAAGTTGAAGCTGTTCTGTACGGAGGAATGGGCTAAAATTCCTCCAAGCCGGTGTGCAGGACTGATCAACAGTTACCGGAAATGTTTAGTTACAGTTATTGCTGCACAAGGGGGTTACACCAGATACTGAAAGCAAAGGTTCACATACTTTTGCCACTCACAGATATGTAATATTGGATCATTTTCCTCAATAAATAAATGACCAAGTACAATATTTTTGTCTCATTTGTTTAACTGGGTTCTCTTTATCTACTTTTAGGACTTGTGTGAAAATCTGATGATGTTTTAGGTCATATTTATGCAGAAATATAGAAAATTCTAAAGGGTTCACAAACTTTCAAGCACTACTGTGTGTGTATATATATATGAGCACTGAACAAGTACAAAGCATCAGTATATGGGGTATAAACTGTTGCCACACAGTAGAAAGCACACAATTGGGATGAACTGAAACGCCAAATGCACCCCAGGCCTTCCTTCTCACCCAACATCAGCAGTCCCTGACCTCATGTATGCTCTTGTGGCTGAATGAGCACAAATCCCCACAGCCATGTTCCAAAACCTAGTGGAAAGCCTATCCTGGATGAGTAGAGGTTATTATAAGAGCAAAAAAGGGACTAAATCTGGAACGGGATGCTCAAAAAGCACATGGGAGTGATGGCCAGGTGTTCACATACTTTTGGTCATATAGTATACGAGGGTAAGTCCAAAAGTTCTAAGACAGATGTTATAATTTCAAAAGGTGTGAAAGGCATCCCCCAGAATTCTACGAAGAAGGAATTCTCCGATGGAAACACTGCTTGCAGAAGTGTTTAGACTTAAATGAAGGATATGTCAAGAAATAGCTTTATTTTCAATTTGTCTTAGAACTTTTGGACTTACCCTTGTATTTCCATGGCCTGTCATATGGAATCATTTTGGTCAGTGGTTAAGGCTCTGGGTTTCTCATCAGATGGTTGGGATTTCAAACCCTAGAACCACAAGGATTCCACTGCTGGGCCCTTGAGCAAGGCCCTTAACCCTTTCTGATCCACAGATGATGTTTCATGACTGACTCTGTGTTCTGATGCCAACTGCGAAGAAAATTATTTTGCTGTGCAGTAATGTACATATATATGACAAATAAGGGCTTTATTATTTTTTTCCAGTATTTTTACATTTTGCACTTTTCCTTATTCAAAAAAGATGTGCTGGATTAAGTGCTATTTTATGAGCTGCTAAATAACAATGAGGGTCGTAAACATTCGTATACTGACTATATATATATATATATATATATATATCTCATCTCATTATCTCTAGCCGCTTTATCCTGTTCTACAGGGTCGCACGCAAGCTGGAGCCTATCCCAGCTGACTACGGGCAAGAGGCGGGGTACACCCTGGACAAGTCGCCAGGTCATCACAGGGCTGACACATAGACACAGACAACCATTCACACTCACATTCACACCTACGGTCAATTTAGAGTCACCAGTTAACCTAACCTGCATGTCTTTGGACTGTGGGGGAAACCGGAGCACCCGGAGGAAACCCACGCGGACACGGGGAGAACATGCAAACTCCGCACAGAAAGGCCCTTGCCGGCCACTGGGCTCGAACCCGGACCTTCTTGCTGTGAGGCGACAGCACTAACCACTACACCACCGTGCCGTGTACACACACAGTATATATTTCTGATAGCCGACGAAGCGCGTAGCACTGAGTTGGCTATAAGCCATGTACGATTAGATTGAGTGGAATAACTGTTTTATTCTGTCCATATTCACTGGGCTTTGAGAAACAGCGCATTTTTATTCTTATCTGTTGTAAATTCAATAAATAAAAACTTTATACAAAACTTTCGACAAAATCTTTTCCGCTTAGAATGTAACAAAAACAAACCGGTGAAATGACAGTAGCAATTTGTGAAAAATGCTATTAATAATAATAATAATAATAATAATAATAATAATAATAATAATTCTTGAAAAATAAAAAAGATATGTTCTTACCATCAAATACGTTCATTCCGTATTTTGTTGCTTTTTTGTGTTGTTTGGGGTTTTGTTTTCAAGTAGAATTTTTAATTCATCCTCGGTTGGTTCAATCCTTGACTTGCAAGTGACGTCAAAGTAAAATAGAAACCCCAATGTCGGCCATGTTGGTGGATATACAAATGTGGTGTCAAGCGACATTCCATACGAAACATAGTCACAACTCTCTTTGTTATTCCACTGCTTTAAGCGTTCTTTTAGCTATGCCATAGCTTTGTGCTGTATATGGTTGTGGTCACAACAGTACTCGTGACTGAGGCACGTTACGATTTTTTTAGAATTCCGTCAGTGATTCGGAAAGAGGGCAAGGAAACGCTGAGGCTTAGTATGGAGAGGAGAGGAGGGGATCGGACACTTTGTCCAATGACCATTTCGTCCAATAGTTAAGATATTTCGTCCAAAGCCTTTTTCATACGCACTATCAATTATTTCATATTTCAGGTATTCTAGTGTTTGCAAACAAAAGCCCCGTGAGAGTGCTGCTCCGTGCCTAAATATTTAATTTGATCCAGCCGGAAACATAGACATGCAAGCGAGCAGCCTACAATGACAAGGGACTTAACTCATCCCAGGGTCAGCAAGTGGCACGGGCCGACATGGTTACCCCCCCTTAATATGCTCTTTAGTGTCGAAGCGCACGTACTATCGCACTCATTTGGTTTACAAACATGTGTTTCGCTTCAGTCAAATTCCATTGAGAATTCCTCCTTTTTTCGAACAAATACCTGAAATATAAAATAGTTGATAGTGCGTATGAAAAAGGCTTTGGACAAAATGTCTTAACTATTGGACGAAATGACCTGTATTCGTACTCGATGGTCGGTAGAAGCGTCTTGTCTTTAGAAAAGTATGACTTTTTTAAAGGTCCCATGGCATGAAATTTTCACTTTCTGAGGTTTTTTAACGTTAAAATGAGTTCCTCTGACCTTCTTAAGTCACCCCAGTGGCTAGAAATTTCATAATGTGTAAACCAAACTATGCCCAACATTTGAGAATGGCGCGTCAAAACGGCGCGTTGATAAACTCTTCCCTTGCCTACGTCAGCAAGGGAGATGATCCCCACGCCCCCCTCTGGATTCCCACCCACTGTATGGATTGCCCGCCCAGCTCAAAAGTTGCCACCAAACATGGAAGTTGCGCTGTACATGGATGTGACAACACAGAAAGGAGTCTGTTTTTACTGCCGACGGGAGAGCCCCTGAAGACGCAGTGGCTTAATTTTATTTACTCCAATAATACGCCGTCGAGTCTACCTAAGACGGTGTATGTTTGTCGGAAGCATTTTCCTGAGGAATGTTTCCACAACTTGGGACAGTACAGGGCAGGTTTTGCACATCAACTGTCACTGAAGCCTGGGTCCGTACCAAGCATCCCTGCCGCATCAGCAACAAACACCGAACAAGTAAGTGTATAACTGTTAAGTCGTTTTGCCGTGTTTTAAAATCGGTGCCACGTTAGCCTTGCAATGGCTACATTAGCTGTGCAGCTAACCGCTTCCTGCAGTTAGCCAGGTACTCTGCGCTACAAAACCAAAAAGCATGCAGCATGCTCTGTTATAATAGCCAATCAAAACAGTTTTTACAAAGACACCCACATTCTTTTTTTAAGTCACTCGTTCATTTTATTTGTTTGTTTGTTCAGTAAAAACCCAAACATTTGTTGAATTTCTTTTATTTCCTCGCGTCGCACCTTAATGATGTCAGCGCGCGGTATTTTTCCCTTCGCGGTTTGTTCCTTCTCTCTCGCCATAGTAAGACACCCACATCCGCTTGTTCTGACCCACTGGAGGTAGCGTCACAGTGCTGTTAGCCGATCAGAGGTAACATGAATATTAATGATAAGACCTGCCCCCACCCTCTACCCTTCCCCGCCTCCTGCTTCTCATTAGCAAAACGACGCACTGGGAAAAGCGCTGAAATGGGGCTTTCTCCCAGGAGGCTATATCTACGTGCCGAGGGTTCATTTCGAGAAAGGCTGCGGATATAACATCCGGAAACCTCCACGAGCCCGTTTAAAGCATCAACAAACCACCATGCCATGGGACCTTTAAATAATATGGGTCAAAACCACACATATCTATCTTCTCTTTGTATCAAAACTTCGCTCAACCGTTCAAATCGTGGTACGTAATACTGAGAAAACTCAGCATTGTTTACAGACACGCTTTCAGCAGCTGCCATCCCAGTTGCTTTGTATAGCCACCATCATGGCAGACGCTCATGACGTAGCACATTTTGATCACGTGGTTGCAAGTCATCTATTACTCAGTCTGCCATTTTCTTTTCTTCTTTTTTTTGCCGGTTGGCAAATCAACTTAAAGGTGCAGTACCGCCACCGACTGGGCTGGAGTGTGGAACAGGAGGTATTGGAGGGGGGACGGACGACACTATATTCGTTTATTTAGCTATTTCTGTTTCATTTAAATACTTGATAACAAAGTGATATATCTGACTTGATGTGTTCTGCCATTTTGTTTTCCTCTACTCACGGTATATGAACTGATATTCGAGTAGTAGAGTAGCCAATCAGAGCGTGTGATACACACACACACACACACACACACACACACACACACACATAGGCAGTATATGAATGTTTGTCATCTTCTCATTTCAATATTATTAAAATACTATTTATTTCTTTCCTTTTATGTTACACAGGAAAGAAGAAAACACAGGATCTGCTTCGTTCTGCATTTTCTATCCCGTATTTTTTCCCCCAAGCTTAAAAGAAAATGCTTCTCCTGGCTCATCATCAAACACAGACTACCTATTCTCGCCCAAGCTTATGATATTTTGTCCAGCAGCTTCCAGTCTCATGATACAGACTTCCAAATTTACATGCAATATTGACATAAAATCTGAAAGGCTCTACTCAGCGAAACACAAGAAAAGGAGAGCAACAGTGAATAAATATTCAGAGCTGGGGTCAGTGATGTCAGGACACCTCCTGAAATATTTGGTGAGGTTGTCGTCACATTCTGGCAGCTGTCAATATAATATACGCTGGGAAGAAAAACGATGGTTTCTTTGGTGTTTACGGAATCTTAACCTGTCAATCATGTCACCAGTAAATTTGCATAGTAAGCGGAATGAGCGTGTGTTTGCGGGCATGGCTTTGGTGGGAAATATATCCGTCATATAATCATAATATGATGATGGAGGTCGGATAGATCTATGCTGCATATACCCAGAAGGCCTTCTGTCTTATCTGCAGAATGAAATATAGTGTACCTTCCTACACCAGGAAATAACATGACATGTCAAAGCAAACACTAATTAATTTATTTGACGCCCAGTCTTGAGAGCAAATCGCTTTCATCACTTTCAAAAGAGCCTTCACGCCCAACCAAACATAGGGAACTCTTGGTGCAAACAGGAAAAATCTTAAGTGTGAAAGCTAATACTAAAAGGGATTTAGGGACTTATTGGGGTTCTTGAGTCTGGAGATACTTTTAGTTATGGATTACTGGGAAAGACTAGTGGAAAGAAAATAACGACGATAGATCAATTCGAAGACGCATATACACATGAACATATTGCGTTCTTTCTTTCTTTCTTTCTTTCTTTCTTTCTTTCTTTCTTTCTTTCTTTCTTTCTTTCTTTCTTTCTTTCTTTTACTTGTTTTGTTATTCCTTTACTTAAATCAATCTACTTCATAAGTTTCACCTGTCCGCCTGCACGGTCATGCAGTTATTCAAACCGTCAATCATGTGGCAGCGATACAATACATAGAATCAGGTCAAGAGCTTCAGTTAATGCTCACATCAAACATAAGGATGTGATCTCTGTGACATTAACCGTGGCATGATTGCAGGTTCCCAGGGGCGCCGGCAGAAATTTTGGGCCCCATGAAAGATTAGAATTTTGGGCCCCCCAACTTTGCCCACCCTCGTCACAATTGCACTATTGTCATTATTTGACTTTTGATAGCCCATGGACCTTGAGTTTGTGACTTTATTATTACATTTTATGTATTAACCTACCAGGGACTAGATGAAAACTGGTCAGTGACTAAGGCTACGTTCACACTGCAGGCTGAAGTGACTCAAATCCGATCTTTTCGCCCATATGTGACCTGTATCCGATCTTTTATTGACAATATAAACGACACAGATCCGATTTTTTCAAATCCGACCCAGGCCGTTTGGATATGTGGTCCTAATTCCGATTCCTATCCGCTCTTTTCATATGCGACTTCAGTCTGAACTGCCAGGTCGCATTCATCCGACTTACACGTCATCAACAAGCCACAAACGTCACTATTCTGCGCTGAAGTAGGCGGCGGGTCTCTCAAAAAAAGTTACAACAACATGGCTCATAATCACGGGCGCAGATAGAGGGTGGGACTCGTCCCACCCAGATTTAAATTCACCTCGTTCGGTCCCCCCCACTTATAGGGAGGAAAAAAACGTCTATGCTGTCTTTCTTTGTATAAGGCAAACCTCACGGAAAAATCAAAAGACTAATTACCATTCGGTTTATTGAGGTGCACGGCAGTACATACATAGTTGCAACAACTCACATAAAACAAAGACTGATATTCGGTTGGTTGAGCTGCGCAGACTGCACAGGTTGCGAGCTCGAGCTTGGTTGCTATGGTTACTAACAACAAGTTTGACAGGCATATCGGGGTTGGGGTTGGTTTGCTGGCAGCTTTGTCCCCCCCAGTTTTTTGTCCCCCCCAGTTCAAAAAACGTATCTGCGCCCCTGCGCATGACATCAATGCGAGGGACGCTTCGGGCTGTGAAGGTTCTGAATCTTCTCAATGGAAGGACGCAGAGGTTAGGGAGCTGATTTCCATTTGGGGGGATACAGCTATTCAAGCTAGACTGGATGGGTCATACCGCAACCGGGCGGTTTTACTTCCGTAAACACTGGCCATGCTCACTGCGTGTGACGTCGTCGTATCCTGCAATGCGCATGCGGAACACTTTTAGGTCGTTTTTCGTTCATACTGAGGATCACATACAAGTCGCATATATTTGTTAATGTGAACGACCTCACAAAAAAATCGGAATTGAGCATTAAGCCTTGCAGTGTGAACGTAGCGTAATTCTGGTGCATTTACGGTACAATCACAAATGAAAATTCAAGATTTTGTCACATGCCTTCTTGTGCTAGGACAATTGGTAGTGAAATGTGTGATGTGACTGCTGTCCGTTATCAGCAACACTTTAATCTAGCAAATTGTATATGGCGCTTGCTCATTAAAAACTTCAATCCTAAAGCATTTATGGGTTGTATTGCTGCTTACCTCCTTCTCCAAAGGGGGGTTCAGTGGTTTGGTAGGGCGGAGGTCCCCCTGAGGCTGAATCTGTGCATATTTAGGGCACCCCATTAGTTATGAAACTGGTTATTAGCACTAGTTATTAGCATCAGCATAACGTAATATTTCATCTTGTTTATCACACAAGTCAGTTCAGTTATTAAAATGGAAAAAAATGTCACTGTACAAACTGTAAAAGTGTTCTCTTGATAGGCTAATCCAACCACGTTCATACTGTTCATTTACCATTTGCTAATATTTTGAACACACGTGAGCGATAGCTACCTTTCTTTGGGAAAAACTGAGTGACCAGTTGCCTGCTTCTCCGGTCCCTCTTAGCTTTCAGCTGCCTTTCTTTACGTTTTTGACAGCCACTCTTCATATTTAGCGATCATAGACTGTACGCACTCCACTGCTGGCTGGCTGGCTGCTGCACCGCGACACAGCAGCAAGTAGCGTTGCACTGATCAGCACACAGATTTAACGCATTGCGCTTCTACCAGAACTGGACTGTACCATTTATTAAAATCATTAAAAGCATATTATCAGCCCCTTAAAGGGCCCCATGGCAGTGCTGGGCCCCTAGAATTTTTCTAACCTTTCCCCCACTGGCGGCGCCCATGCAGGTTCCAGATGGAATGGTTTGGGTATTTCATAAACCGGCTCATCTCCTGGGATTTTTTTCCACACAACAATCTCTAGAGTGTGGAAATAAAGCAGAAAAACTTCAAGCTAGTGGCAATTCTGTGGCACTTCCTTGAGGAGAGAGGCCAGACGAATTGCCAGACTGGTTCAAGCTGACAGGAAGGTTACGCAAGGTCAAATAACTACTCGTTGCATCCGTGGTGAGCACAAAGGTATCTCAACATGCACAATAGTTCAAACCTTGAAGCATTAGAAATTACTGGAAAGTCCGACAGATGACTGAACCATACGGTTTGGGTTTTCTTGACTGAACAAAGGTGTCACAATAAGTACCCAGTGAGTACCCAGTACCCATTACGGACTTGAAACACCTCACATCTAATGTCCTGACTAGCAATAATGAATGCAATAAGAGTAGTCATTGTTGTCGTCCATTGCTGGTGATGATGACTGCTTCATTAGGATGCACAGAAACACAGATCGGTTGCGAGGCCCGCACCAGGGTGACAAAGTCACCCGCAGCGATGGCACAAATGGTCCGGCCGAGCCGCCACGGAATGTCTGACTTCGTGAGCTCTCGCATACTATTCTCCTGGCGCACATGACATGAGCGATTTTCCGTCACTTGGTCGTTTTTTTTTTCCCCCAGGTACAATTAAGAATAGTACCTGGAAAAAAAAAACAAAAAACAAAAACAAAGCCACATATGTAAATATAGATATAGGGTATAAGAGACCTTGAGAGAAGCCTGAACGAAGCACATCGGAATGTAATACGTATATGATCACTGTTATCGCATAAAAGCTCCATCTTCTGCTGATATACAATAATGTTCAATGATTCAGTGTGTGTACAATAAATGAGAAAGATGGATATGAGATTTCCTTCAAGCTACTACCAGCAGTGTGCAATTTACCTGCTTTAACTGCCCATTTACACGGCCTAAGTGTAAATGAACAATAATTCCCACAATGCCTAGGGAATTCATTTCTCTGTGCCCTAGTGCTACCAAATCTGTGTTGTTTCCCAGTTTCATATACAGTAATGTACGTGGATAAAATGCCTCACTGAGCATTGAAGTGCTAGCAGACTAGAGAAAGTTCAAACGTGTCACCGCATTCATATTAACATGCGGAATACACGTCTTATAGTTGTTATAAGATGCAGGACGAAAACACACAAAATGGCTTCCAACAAACCTTAGCAAAATTTTTATTTATTTATTATTATTATTTTGAAGAAAACATCATTAGTGGTTATTTGGTGGATATATTTCTTACCAGGGTCTAATTAGGGGAAAGTATATCTAAACAAGCTGGTTTTTTTTTTATTCCACTCCACATCCAGTGCGCGCGCGCACACACACACACACACACACACACACACACACACACACACACACACACACACACACACATTTTATTTCTTTGCTGCTGAAATAAAGCAATCTGAAATATTTTATGAATGAATGAATGAATGAATGAATGAATGAATTTATTTTTATTTTGAACATGTATAAAAAATGTATGTAACTATTTGTACATACAAAAGAAAGAAAACGAGAAATTAAAAAAAAATAACAAAGAGCTAAGACATTATAAAACACCGCACAATGTTCGAAAAAGGAGGGGGAAGAAGTATAATACTTTTTTAATTTCCCACCCCTTTTTAACTACCCTGAAATCCAAACTACATTAATACACCTATATAAATATATACCATATATACACTTCATGAATATCTATATAAATATATAATTACAAAAATAAATACATACTACATACCATATATATACACTTCATAAATATCCATATACATTTTTAATTACAAAAATAAATATATACTACATACCATATATACACTTCATAAATATCTATATAATTATATAATTACAAATATATATATTATATACCATATATATACACTTCATAAACATCTATATATATATATATATATATATATATATATATATATATATATATATATATATATACACACTTCATAAATATCTATATAAGTATATAATTACAAAAATAAATATCTACTACATACCTATCCCTGTAAATATAAATATATAAACTATCCCCATAAATAAATATATACCATATACTAAGTTAGTTCTAATATAACAATCAACCCTATTCTATTTATCCCTCATCATCCTCCGTTGACATACTTCCTCTTCAATATACTTGTTTAAAAATATTTTTTGTACCTTTTTTTAAACAGATTTATATTTGCACTTTGTTTTATTTCTGTCTCCCGTCTGTTCCATAAAGTCACCCCACAGCTCGATACGCACATGCTTTTCATATTTGTTCGAACCTTTGGTTTTTTAAAATTTAGGTCTCCCCTTAGATTATATCCCCCCTCTCTCTCACTAAACATTCCTTGTATATTTTTTGGCAATAGATTATTTCTCACTTTGTACATTATTTGTGCTGTTCTGAATTTGACCAGATCCATAAATTTCAACATGTGTGATTTTATGAATAGTGAGTTTGTGTGATCTCTGTATCCTGTTTTGTTTATTGTCCTTATTGCTCTTTTCTGTATTGTACATATCGGCTGCAGAAATATTATGAGAAAACAAGTTTTCTATTTTCATTTCACTTCACATTATAAACAAGTAATAGTTCTTTCAGAGGTGGACAAAGTACCCAACTTCATTACTGAAGTCAAAGCACAGACCCCACTGGTCAAATGTGACTCCGATACAAGTGAAAGTTGTCCAGTCAAATTTTTACTTCAGTTAAAGTACTGAAGTACTTGCTTTGAAAAATACTTAAGTATTAAAAGTACATTTTCTGTCAACGCATCGTTCTATTATTGCCACAACGCTTACAAAACCTAACGCCGTTACCAAAGACAGAAATGTGAATTCACAAAATGAACGCATGCTGTGCCATCATGGTGGTTTAACGTTAAGCTAGCTAGTCAGTGAAACTCCACTTGACATGCTAGCAAACTCTTTTCAAACTTGAAATCATATTGGGTAGCTAACGCTACTAGAAAAGAAAGATTTCTACATTCTGTTTATTTGGCAAGATTATGCTAAAACATATTTCTGAAAGAACTTCAGATAAGTTAACGTTATTCATCTTAGCGTAACTCCGTTTTTACATGCTAACCAACAGTGTCCAAGTTAACTAGCTATGTGTTAACGTTAGCTGTGGACAAGGCGATGGCAACTTGGTGGGCAAATCCATAGAAAGGCATTTGACTAACCAGACTGCATAGCTATTGCAATGTTATCGCTAGCTCTAAAAGCACAGACAACTTCACTGCAAGCTTTCTCTTGGAATTACATGTGTACATACTTCAATACGCTTCCGCAGGTTGGACGGCGAGATTTTGTAGGCTGTGATGTGGTTCGTTTTTGGCAAACAAAGCAAACATTTAAAATGAAACGAATCTTTAATCCTTTCAGAAAACTGAAACATGGGTTCCAGGTAAAGCCATGAGTGCGTGCATTCTCCAGAAGTACCGCCTCCTTCCATTCTGCCATCAACTGATCATGTCCAAATAACGCTGCTGAGAAATCACCGAACTTGATTTTATAGTCTATGGATGAGACGTGACCCTAGTGATTACTGATCGGCTGTCTCAGTGTCACCTGCGAAAAAAACATCACGTTTTAGAAAAAAAAAGGGAAAAAAACCCATCCACTTTCAAAGCCACTTCATAGTAATGAGTAACGAGGAGCTTGACAGAAATGTAGTGGAGTAAAAGTACAATATTTGTCTTTAAAATATAGTGAAGTTAAAGTCATAAGTTTCCCAAAAAAATAATACTCAAGTAAAGTACAGATACTCAAAAAGTGTACTTAAAGGTCCCATGGCATGACATTTTCACTTTCTGAGGTTTTTTAACGTTAAAATGAGTTCCTCTGACCTTCTTAAGTCACCCCAGTGGCTAGAAATTTCATAATGTGTAAACCAAACTATGCCCAACATTTGAGAATGGCGCGTCAAAACGGCGCATTGATAAACTCTTCCCTTGCCTACGTCAGCAAGGGAGATGATCCCCACGCCCCCCCTCTGGATTCCCACCCACTGTATGGATTGCCCGCCCAGCTCAAAAGTTGCCACCAAACATGGAAGTTGCGCTGTACATGGATGTGACAACACAGAAAGGAGTCTGTTTTTACTGCCGACGGGAGAGCCCCTGAAGACGCAGTGGCTTAATTTTATTTACTCCAATAATACGCCGTCGAGTCTACCTAAGACGGTGTATGTTTGTCGGAAGCATTTTCCTGATGAATGTTTCCACAACTTGGGACAGTACAGGGCAGGTTTTGCACATCAACTGTCACTGAAGCCTGGGTCCGTACCAAGTATCCCTGCCGCATCAGCCACAAACACTGAACAAGTAAGTGTATAACTGTTAAGTCGTTTTGCCGTGTTTTAAAATCGGTGCCATGTTAGCCTTGCAATGGCTACATTAGCTGTGCAGCTAACCGCTTCCTGCAGTTAGCCAGGTACTCTACGCTACAAAACCAAAAAGCATGCAGCATGCTCTGTTAAACTGAGTTTAGTCTGGAAATTGACTGTAACTTATGAGCTTATGTTTTGCCGTGTTTTAAAATCGGTGCCACGTTAGCCTTGCAATGGCTACATTAGCTGTGCAGCTAACCGCTTCCTGCAGTTAGCCAGGTACTCTGCGCTACAAAACCAAAAAGCATGCAGCATGCTCTGTTATAATAGCCAATCAAAACAGTTTTTACAAAGACACCCACATTCTTTTTTTTAAGTCACTCGTTCATTTTATTTGTTTGTTTGTTCAGTAAAAACCCAAACATTTGTTGAATTTATTTTATTTCCTCGCGTCGCACCTTAATGACGTCAGCGCGCGGTATTTTTCCCTTCGCGGTTTGTTCCTTCTCTCTCGCCATAGCAAGACACCCACATCCGCTTGTTCTGACCCACTGGAGGTAGCGTCACAGTGCTGTTAGCCGATCAGAGGTAACACGTTTACATGTCATGAATATTAATGATAAGACCCGCCCCCACCCTCTACCCTTCCCCGCCTCCTGCTTCTCATTAGCAAAACGACGCACTGGGAAAAGCGCTGAAATGGGGCTTTCTCCCAGGAGGCTATATCTACGTGCCGAGGGTCCATTTTGAGAAAGGCTGCGGATATAACATCCGGAAACCTCCACGAGCCCGTTTAAAGCATCAACAAACCACCATGCCATGGGTCCTTTAAGTACGGTACTCAAGTAAATGTACTTTGTTACTGTCCACCTCTGAGCTCTTTACTCTTCACTTACTTATCCGCACCACGTTGCTAGCCTGGATGCATGTTTGCTATTTGTGTTCCGTGTTCATGTCACATGACAAACGTACTTAACAGTTCCTTAGCAAGCTTAACCCATTTCAATCAATTCCACCGAGCTTCAGAGTCTTGGTGAGTGAAATTGTCAACCATTACATTTCAATTTGGATTCCCATTGCAACATGCTAGTCGATGCAATCTGTCACACATAATTAGCAAAAATGATTAGCTGAATGGCTTTCCTCTCTGAGACTTCGCATGGTTAAATAAGTAAATGACCATTGCATCATTAAGGTGATGATTTATCATCAAATGAAAGTCTGAATGCATAAAAAATGTTTGATTGAATAGTATTTTTAAAAAATGTTAGCATAAAAGCCGTGCATTACGAGTCACATGTTCACACGTCATCCAGTGTGTTGTTTGCATGGTTTTCACTGGGCATCTGCCACTAGGTATCACAATGTGCCACATCCGGTGCCTCATCAAACTATACCCAGAGCACAATCTCCTGCTCCAAGCCTCTCCGGCCATTCCTTCTCTCCTAATCACCAGGCTACTAGTCAGCTGTGGCTCATTCGGGACTTTCATTGGAGGACTATATAAACAAGCAGTCAACACATTGCGAAGTATTGCCATCCATTGCTTGTCTTTGTGCGTTACTGAGCCGTGTACATACACTCACCGCCTGCTTTATTAAGGACACCCGCACACCTGCTGTTTTATGCAGTTATCCATTCAGCCAATCCCTTGACAGCACGTAATGCAGAAACAAATCAAGAGCTTCAGTTAATGTTCACAATGTTCAAACATCAGAATGGGGAAAATTTGTGATCTCTCAAATTGTGACTTTCACCGTGCCAGATGTCCTGGTTTGAGTATTTCAGAAACTGCTGATCTCCTGGGGTTTTCATACACAACAGTCTCTAGAGTTTACGCAGAAAACAAAAAATATTGAGTTGAGTGAGCGACAGTTCTGTGGGTGGAAACAAAAGCCTTGTTGATAAGAGAGAGAGAGGTCAGAGAGAAATGGACAGATTGGTTTGAGCTGGGGCGGCACGGTGGTGTAGTGGTTAGTGCTGTCGCCTCACAGCAAGAAGGTCCTGGGTTCGAGCCCTGGGGCCGGCGAGGGCCTTTCTGTGCGGAGTTTGCATGTTCTCCCCGTGTCCGCGTGGGTTTCCTCCGGGTGCTCCGGTTTCCCCCACAGTCCAAAGACATGCAGGTTAGGTTAACTGGTGACTCTAAATTGACCGTAGGTGTGAATGTGAGTGTGAATGGTTGTCTGTGTCTATGTGTCAGCCCTGTGATGACCTGGCGACTTGTCCAGGGTGTACCCCACCTTTCGCCCATAGTCAGCTGGGATAGGCTCCAGCTTGCCTGCAACCCTGTAGAAGGATAAAGCGGCTAGAGATAAAGGATGGATGGATGGATGGATGGATGGATGGTTTGAGCTGCCAAGAAGGATATAGTAACTCATAGCAACTCGTTACAACCATGGTGAAAAGAAAAGCATCTCAGTATGCAACAGAAAACAGAAGACCACACTGGGTTCCACTCCTGCAGCCAAGAACAGGAATCTTAGAATCCTATCTCTACATGTAGCCTACCTGTGTGGTTTTGGGAGATGGGAGGAAAAACTCTAGAATCTGTGGATTGGGGAGAAAAACTCCACACTGTAAAAAACGTCCGTAGAATTAACAGTGAATTTATGTAAAATCATGACATAAAAAAACTGTAAATACAAAAACAATGAAGCAGTGTGTAATTTGCATCAATATACTGTAAAACAAATACTAACCAAATACCACTGTTAATTTAAGAGTAAGAATATGTTGAATTGACCATATTTTTTTGTAGAATTTACAAATTGTTGTAGTTTAAACACAGACAAACTGTAATACTAAAACAAAATGTGATAGTTAAAATTACATCATTGCCCTGTTAAAAAAATTAAAAAAATGTCAGTAGAGGCTCTCCGGCACATTTCGTAAAACTCTAAATCAAATAAAATATCTGTCTAGTAGATCATTGCTTGTAACCATCATTTTGGAGCCACAAAAAACAATAATCGAGAACACTCGCAATTCATTCCTAGATGCTTTTTTATTGACGGCATGGTGGTGTAGTGGTTAGCGCTGTCGCGTCACAGCAAGAAGGTCCGGGTTCGAGCCCCGGGGCCGGCGAGGGCCTTTCTGTGCGGAGTTTGCATGTTCTCCCCGTGTCCGTGTGGGTTTCCTCCGGGTGCTCCGGTTTCCCCCACAGTCCAAAGACATGCAGGTTAGGTTAACTGGTGACTCTAAATTGACCGTAGGTGTGAATGTGAGTGTGAATGGTTGTCTGTGTCTATGTGTCAGCCCTGTGATGACCTGGCGACTTGTCCAGGGTGTACCCCGCCTTTCTCCCGTAGTCAGCTGGGATAGGCTCCAGCTTGCCTGCGACCCTGTAGAACAGGATAAAGCGGCTACAGATAATGAGATGAGATGCTTTTTTATTGTACAATGAATATCCGTAAAATTAACAGTTATGTATTGATAATTGTACATTTAGTTATCATTAATTGTACATGGAATCCCAGTGAAATGTACAAGTTATTCTGTAATGTTGTTTACATTTCACTGTATTTTTAACAGGATTATTCTGGCAACCACAGCTGCCAGTATTTTTCCGTAAAAACAACGTTTTTTTTTTTTTTTACAGTGCACAGCAGTGATAGCAAATGCACCACCGTGGCAGTTCACACATAGTCTACAACCATAAACTGAAGCCAAACCAGCTAAACAGTTCACTTTTCTCAATCTGAATGATATTCATGCTTAAATCTGGGCAAATGTGATAGCATGGTGATTCTGCTAAGCCTGATGGTATTAATAGTAGGCTAATATTGATTTAAAAACATCATTTTGGTCAAAAGCGGATCTTTTGTCCATGGCCGTGCCAGTGGCATGGAGAGATAGAATTAACAAAGTCACTGATATCAGCATTTGAATTTCTAGTTTGTACCTCTTCATTATCGAGTCTGAAATGAAATAATGTTCTAACAAGACTGAAAACGCACATTAAGTCTCTGAAGAGAAACGATGTCTGGTCTAAATCATTAACATCCCATAATCAAGAGCAGTGTGGCAAGGGCATGTAATGAAGGGCCAAGGCAATTACGCTAGTAATGAGTGCGCCAAGATGGCATTAAATTTTAAACATGGTCAGGTGAGCGAGAAGGAGTGAAAGAGAGCACAGCCATACTGAAGACTGGCGAGAAATGGGACAAAAATCAGCCAAGACAGAGCGATGAGGTTAGACTGTAGAATTCTAGATGAATCAAAACTCAGATGGTGATCGGATGAACAGCTATTAATCAACAGTATTATCCATTTAAAGGAAAACTGAAGGCAATTTTTTTATCAAAATTCTATTTATCTCATTTTATTAAATATAGGAACGCATTTTTGATCGCTATTTTGTCGCCGCTATAGCAAGTTATGAGTGTTTGAAATATGCTCTGTAATATATCAGTCCATATGTCAAAGCAACGTCCGTAAACGAGATTCATTGAGACCTGTGCGAGACATCGTAGGATGGAAGTAAAACGTACAGCGGAAATCAAAGCGACCAACATCTGCTAACGTTGTCAAAAGACGCGCGCGCCCTCTTTCGAATGCTGATGTAATCAAGCCGGAAGTTTTGTTTGTTTTGATAGCAATCGGGAAAGTTTGAAAATCGTAGGCAGTAATCGTCATTTAAACTCGTTTTTGTGCAATACTTCGTTTGGAAAACAGTTTTCAAAATGGCAGCACTGACACCTGGCTGACACTTCTTCACGTTTCGAAGTCTTGCACAAGTCTCGTGAAGATCGCGCAGATAAGCGGCACCTGCCATGGACCAAACAAACTAAATTCAACACGGCTAAAAACCGAATAGGCCGATAAGTATAATATTTAATTGCAATTAGTTGCCAATACGAGTCACGATATAAGGTTACTAAAACCGAAAACGTAATTGAATAACACGTTAATTAAGAAATAAAGCAAGTTTAAAAATGACTTCAGTTCTCCTTTAATGTCCGCAAAAGGTCTCTTTTTCCTGATGCAGGACAAAAGAGGTGACAGCGTCTTAATCCGAGACATTGCTTATCCTAAGGACTCATTTTTCTTTGCATAAAATTATTAGTTAATTTAAAATGAGCTGTAACTGTGGCAGATGAACGCTTGGTCAGCTCATCCTTCAAACCACAGTCATGTTAAGAAATTAAACAAAAAACACTGACATTTTGTTAATTCAGCAACTAAAAAACATTGAAAATTAAACTTGTGATACAATAGCTTATACTTTACCATTTCACAACCAAGACTTAGTTGTGTGTATGAGTAACTTTCAGTGCAAGATATTAAATAATAATAATAATAATAATAATAATGCTAGATAATAGGATGTGCTGGATATAAGCCACATTGTTAAATGAAACCAAATTTGCAATCATTGTTGAGATCCTTACAAACAGTTTGTTACTATTATTCAATGTTTATCTTAATGCTTGCCATCTTGTTGTTTGCATATCATCATATTATCTCATCTCATTATCTGTAGCCGCTTTATCCTGTTCTACAGGGTCGCAGGCAAGCTGGAGCCTATCCCAGCTGACTACGGGCGAAAGGCGGGGTACACCCTGGACAAGTCGCCAGGTCATCACAGGGCTGACACATAGACACAGACAACCATTCACACTCACATTCACACCTACGGTCAATTTAGGTGGGGTTTACATTAGACCGTATCAGCGGATCATCAGATTAACGTTTTTAAAACGATTAGCGTGCACACAGCAACGCCAATACATGATTCGCGTGCACACAGCAATACCAATACACGGATACGCTCGGCTCCGCAGGCATCCTGCGCTCCAAATCACTCCGCCCTGAACAGTGAGTGCCCTCTGGAGGGTGCGCACTCCGGCCCTGCGCAACTCACAGCGCGCGAGTGAAGCGCACGAGCAGTGATTCGGGACTGAGCCGCTGTGTGTGTGATCCCAGTGCATATCGGGCATGCGCGTTACTTACCACTTGCAAGTGGAAGGATGGCAAGCCTAAAGACAATCATAACTACACAATGGGCAGTATTTGCATCAGTATTTGCAGTATTTTCATACTTTTATACTCTTTAATGAAAGGTGATACAAGGCGGAAGTCCGCGCCGTTTTTCAGCAGTCGTGTCACATGACCAACGCCAGCGAATCAGGAAGGTGGATGTCACAGTGACGTTGTCCAATGACGACGCCAGCTAGAGCTCAGCACAGCGTATCCGCGTATTCTCAATGTTTACACAGCACCGGAGCTGACACGATCTGGATTGAATACGTGGACCCTGGCGGATTCCCGTTTCCCGGCATTTCCAGGCATTTTAATGTAAACGGACAGTGCATCCGAGAAGAAAATGAGACAGATACGGTCTAATGTAAACTTGGCCTTAGAGTCACCAGTTAGCCTAACCTGGATGTCTTTGGGGGAAACCGGAGCACCCGGAGGAAACCCATGCGGACACGGGGAGAACATGCAAACTCCGCACAGAAAGGCCCTCGCCAGCCACGGGGCTCGAACCCGGACCCTCTTGCTGTGAGGCGACAGCGCTAACCACTACCGTGCCACCCATCATCATATTAGTCTTTTTTAATTCTAATTTTAAATGGTCTCTTACTTTTATGTTGGACATGTTACTTTTGACAGCAAAGAAAAAAGTGATTTGATTCTTCAGTCTGCATTTTCTATCCCAAATTTTTTATCTGTAAGTGCTTGTTGTTAAAGCTAGTGTTCTAGATGTGATTGAAAACGTCTCTCTTGGGGGAAAAATTGTGAAGACCTCGGCGGCACAAATGAAAAGATTTTAATCTGAATGAAGAGTCGAGAAAATTGTTTGCATGTACATAATCCAAGTCTGAATCCATTGAACTTTCTCCACAAAATATTGATCGAACAATTTAGCAACTCAGAATACAGCCCCGTGTGTGTGTGTTAATGCAGATGGCGCTATGAAGGAACTGTGATATATATATATATATATATATATATATATATATATATATATATATATATATATATATGGGTGGCACGGTGGTGTAGTGGTTAGCGCTGTCGTCTCACAGCAAGAAGGTCCGGGTTCGAGCCCTGTGGCCGGCAAGGGCCTTTCTGTGCGGAGTTTGCATTTTCTCCCCGTGTCCGCGTGGGTTTCCTCCAAAGACACGTAGGTTAGGCTAATTGGTGGCTCTAAATTGAGCGTAGGTGTGAATGTGAGTGTGAATGGTTGTCTGTGTCTATGTGTCAGCCCTGCGATGACCTGGCGACTTGTCCAGGGTGTACCCCGCCTCTCGCCCATAGTCAGCTGGGATAGGCTCCAGCTTGCCTGCGACCCTGTAGAAGGATAAAGCGGCTAGAGATAATGAGATGAGATGATATATATATATATATATATATATATATATATATATATATACACAACCCCGAGTCCAAAAAAGTTGGGACAAAGTACAAATTGTAAATAAAAACGGAATGCAATAATTTACAAATCTCAAAAACTGATATTGTATTCACAGTAGAACACAGACAACATATCAAATGTCGAAAGTGAGACATTTTGAAATTTCATGCCAAATATTGACTCATTTGAAATTTCATGACAGCAACACATCTCAAAAAAGTTGGGACAGGGGCAATAAGAGGCTGGAAAAGTTAAAGGTACAAAAAAGGAACAGCTGGAGGACCAAATTGCAACTCATTAGGTCAATTGGCAATAGGTCATTAACATGACGGGGTATAAAAAGAGCATCTTGGAGTGGCAGCGGCTCTCAGAAGTAAAGATGGGAAGAGGATCACCAATCCCCCTAATTCTGCGCTGACACATAGTGGAGCAATATCAGAAAGGAGTTCGACAGTGTAAAATTGCAAAGAGTTTGAACATGTCATCATCTACAGTGCATAATATCATCAAAAGATTCAGAGAATCTGGAAGAATCTCTGTGCGTAAGGGTCAAGGCCGGAAAACCATACTGGGTGCCCATGATCTTCGGGCCCTTAGATGGCACTGCATCACATACAGGCATGCTTCTGTATTGGAAATCACAAAATGGGCTCAGGAATATTTCCAGAGAACATTATCTGTGAACACAATTCACCGTGCCATCCACCGTTGCCAGGTAAAACTCTATAGTTCAAAGAAGAAGCCGTATCTAAACATGATCCAGAAGCGCAGACGTCTTCTCTGGACCAAGGCTCATTTAAAATGGACTGTGGCAAAGTGGAAAACTGTTCTGTGGTCAGACGAATGAAAAATTGAAGTTCTTTATGGAAATCAGGGACGCCGTGTCATTCGGACTAAAGAGGAGAAGGACGACCCAAGTTGTTATCAGTGCTCAGTTCAGAAGCCTGCATCTCTGATGGTATGGGGTTGCATTAGTGCGTGTGGCATGGGCAGCTTACACATCTGGAAAGACACCATCAATGCTGAAAGGTATATCCAGGTTCTAGAGCAACATATGCTCCCATCCAGACGACGTCTCTTTCAGGGAAGACCTTGCATTTTCCAACATGACAATGCCAAACCACATACTGCATCAATTACAGCATCATGGCTGCGTAGAAGAAGGGTCCGGGTACTGAACTGGCCAGCCTGCAGTCCAGATCTTTCACCCATAGAAAACATTTGGCGTGTCATAAAATGGAAGATACGACAAAAAAGACCTAAGACAGTTGAGCAACTAGAATCCTGCATTAGACAAGAATGGGTTAACATTCCTATCCCTAAACTTGAGCAACTTGTCTCCTCAGTCCCCAGACGTTTACAGACTGTTGTAAAGAGAAAAGGGGATGTCTCACAGTGGTAAACATGGCCTTGTCCCAACTTTTTTGAGATGTGTTGTTGTCATGAAATTTAAAATCACCTAATTTTTCTCTTTAAATGATACATTTTCTCAGTTTAAACATTTGATATGTCATCTATGTTCTATTCTGAATAAAATATGGAATTTTGAAACTTCCACATCATTGCATTCCATTTTTATTTACAATTTGTACTTTGTCCCAACTTTTTTGGAATCGGGGTTGTATATATATATAATCACTATGATGAATGATAACTATATTTTTGATGGATTAGGAAGGAAAAGTATTACATTTTGTAGCAAACATATTACACTCCATGTCTTGTCAGCTATAAAGAGTATCGTATTTAAGGGTCCTTGTAAATTTTTGTCAAAGTGGCTGAATAATCTCGTGGGTAATGTTAAGCTTGTACTGAACAGGCCCATAAATCACCTGAGAAAGGAGCAGAATATTTAACAATGCCTTAGAATAATGCATCTGAGGTGTCGTCCACAAAACTGGAGAACAGCTTCCTTTTGCAGAGCTGCGATCAGATTGTCTATCCTACCTTTACAATGCTAATGAGGTCACTGCTTTTACATCTCAGTGAATCCATAACACTTTATATATATATATATATATATATATATATATATATATATATATATATATATATATATATATATATATATATATTGAGGCACTACCTAAAAGCAGAGCTCCCGATGATTGTAAAGTGTGCTTGTAAGTGGCAGCCAGAGCCGTCACTCATTATTTATGTTCTAGGTGTTTATATTCACAATGTGTCTCTAGCAGAGGTTTAGCACGGTACGTTATAAAGCTTTGCTGTCTGTCATCCTGCACAATGTAAAGTTTGTGTGATTTGTTTGTGTTCAGTGCATTGGTTGAACTATGGTTTAGCATGAGAGTTTGAGCACTAAGGTTAATAGTGCACAATTGTAGAGGTTTGCACCCTTGGTTGAGCGGCGCAAGGTGTGTAACATTCAGAGCAGAGTCTGTAAACATTACTCTGCAAAAGTGCATATTTATTTAAAACCACATTACATTCATTATTTTATTTTTTTTCTTTCATTTTCATGCTGCTCGGTGTACGCTGTATGGTGTTTGATGTCCGGCGTCGGATGCTATACTTGTGTTCAAGAGGAATAAAATGCATATGCATAAAAACCCATCTATCTTACGCAAATAAAGATACAAATTTCATTGTACGGTGGTCAGGTGTTTATCAGATACGTCGCCTTGCGCTTACAATCGGGTTCCCTGTGGTGGTACACGTACTGTATGTCGTTCGTACATACGGACTTCATACGGTCACAGAAGCCATCAAAAATCAGGTTACCATTTTCTCTTAAGTACGGAGCTCCGCTAATAATACCATAAATAATGAGTGTCATTTTCCCAGTACAATAATTTAACCATCCATTAAAAATGGTGGTTGGGAGGCAAGACGGCATTAATAAAAACAAAACTAATTTGAGATTCCATGACATTCATGTCTATAGGATGCTATCTAGTGATTTTTTTTAATAGAGTAACCCCATAATAAGCTCTTAAGGGTCAACATTAGTTCATTTTAAGAAGCTTTAGATGTATGTTTTGTGCAATCGCTGTTTCCTTTTACCATTGTCACGGCGTGCAAAGCTAAAATCATTAATCAGGTTTCAGCAAAATTTCACCTCAACATCAGCTGAAAAGAACTGAAAATATATTCAGGCATTATTCAAAAAAGGAGACACCTTCTTTTCTTTTGGTCAGCCAACATGGTGCAAACGCATCTCTGATTTATGGACATTGCCAACTCTGTAATGCCAATTTCCCTTTGCCAAACTTTCTAATATACAACCTCAATTCCAAAAAAGTTGGGACAAAGAAGAAATTGTAAATAAAAACGGAATGCAATAATTTACAAATCTCAAAAACTGATATTGTATTCACAATAGAACATAGACAACATATCAAATGTCGAAAGTGAGACATTTTGAAATTTCATGCCAAATATTGGCTCATTTAAAATTTCATGACAGCCACACATCTCAAAAAAGTTGGGACAGGGGCAATAAGAGGCTGGAAAAGTTAAAGGTACAAAAAAGGAACAGCTGGAGGACCAAATTGCAACTCATTAGGTCAGTTGGCAATAGGTCATTAACATGACTGGGTATAAAAAGAGCATCTTGGAGTGGCAGCGGCTCTCAGAAGTAAAGATGGGAAGAGGATCACCAATCCCCCTAATTCTGCGCCGACAAATAGTGGAGCAATATCAGAAAGGAGTTCGACAGTGTAAAATTGCAGAGAGTTTGAACATATCATCATCTACAGTGCATAATATCACCAAAAGATTCAGAGAATCTGGAAGAATCTCTGTACGTAAGGGTCAAGGCCGGAAAACCATACTGGGTGCCCGTGATCTTCGGGCCCTTAGACGGCACTGCATCACATACAGGCATGCTTCTGTATTGGAAATCACAAAATGGGCTCAGGAATATTTCCAGAGAACATTATCTGTGAACACAATTCACCGTGACATCCGCTGTTGCCAGCTAAAACTCTATAGTTCAAAGAAGAAGCCGTATCTAAAAATGATCCAGAAGCGCAGATGTCTTCTCTGGACCAAGGCTCATTTAAAATGGACTGTGGCAAAGTGGAAAACTGTTCTGTGGTCAGACGAATCAAAATTTGAAGTTCTTTATGGAAATCAGGGACGCCGTGTCATTCGGACTAAAGAGGAGAAGGACGACCCAAGTTGTTGTCAGCGCTCAGTTCAGAAGCCTGCATCTCTGATGGTATGGGGTTGCATTAGTGCGTGTGGCACGGGCAGCTTACACATCTGGAAAGACACCATCAATGCTGAAAGGTATATCCAGGTTCTAGAGCAACATATGCTCCCATCCAGACGACGTCTCTTTCAGGGAAGACCTTGCATTTTCCAACATGACAATGCCAAACCACATACTGCATCAATTACAGCATCATGGCTGCGTAGAAGAAGGGTCCGGGTACTGAACTGGCCAGCCTGCAGTCCAGATCTTTCACCCATAGAAAACATTTGGCGCATCATAAAATGGAAGATACGACAAAAAAGACCTAAGACAGTTGAGCAACTAGAATCCTACATTAGACAAGAATGGGTTAACATTCCTATCCCTAAACTTGAGCAACTTGTCTCCTCAGTCCCCAGACGTTTACAGACTGTTGTAAAGAGAAAAGGGGATGTCTCACAGTGGTAAACATGGCCTTGTCCCAACTTTTTTGAGATGTGTTGTTGTCATGAAATTTAAAATCACCTAATTTTTCTCTTTAAATGATACATTTTCTCAGTTTAAACATTTGATATGTCATCTATGTTCTAATCTGAATAAAATATGGAATTTTGAAACTTCCACATCATTGCATTCCGTTTTTATTTACAATTTGTACTTTGTCCCAACTTTTTTGGAATCGGGGTTGTATCTTACAATACACCATACACAGTAACACCATAGGCACAATGTCAAGACATACACTTTGCCCTTGTTTGCAGAAATTCTAGCCCAATTTGGCATTTAAAAAAATGGAAACTTAGAAACTTTGTGGGCGGCACGGTGGTGTAGTGGTTAGCACTGTCACCTCACAGCATGAAGGTCCGGGTTTGAGCCCCGTGGCCAACGAGGGCCTTTCTGTGCGGAGTTTGCATGTTCTCCCCATGTCCGCGTGGGTTTCCTCCAGGTGCTCCGGTTTCCCACACAGTCCAAAGACATGCAGGTTAGGTTAACTGGTGACTCTAAATTGACCGTAGGTGTGAATGGTTGTCTGTGTCTATGTGTCAGCCCTGTGATGACCTGGCGACTTGTCCAGGGTGTACCCCGCCTTTCGCCCGTAGTCAGCTGGGATAGGCTCCAGCTTGCCTGCGACCGTGTAGAACAGGATAAAGCGGCTAGAGATAATGAAATGAGATGAGAAACTTTGTTCATAGAACGAACATGGGCCTCTTTTTGTGCTCTATAACTGCAGTACTTATTATGACCAGTAGGTGCAATAATAACTTCCATCCATCCATCCATTTTCCGTAACCGCTTATCCTGTGCAGTTGCGGGCAAGCTGGAGCCTATCCCAGTTGACTATGGGTGAGAGGCGGGGTACACCCTGGACAAGTCGCCAGGTCATCACAGGGCTGACACATAGACACAGACAACCATTCACACTCACATTCACACCTACGGTCAATTTAGAGCCACCAATTAACCTAACCTGCATGTCTTTGGACTGTAGGGGAAACCGGAGCACCTGGAGGAAACCCATGCAGACATGGGGAGAACATGCAAACTCCACACAGAAAGGCCTCCGTTGGCCATTGGGCTCGAACCCAGAACCTTCTTGCTGTGAAGTGACAGTGCTAACCACTATACCACCGTGCCACCCCGCAATAATAACTTAATGGAGCTAAATCAAAAGAAAAGTGGAACTTTGGCTTTTGTCTGTCCAAAAAAAAAAAAAAAAATTGGTCATTTTTAAGAGGGAATTGCCATGAGTTGGCCTAGTGGTTAGCATGTCCACCTCTCGCCTGGGATTTCGTGAGTTCTACTCATGGTTGGGTCATACTACCTACTACCATCTGGCAAGGCAGGCTGCAATACAGATACGAGTAGGGAGTCAAACTCTCATGGTTACCAGAGGACTATCCCCTCACTCTAACCCTAGCTATATAGGCATGAGGCCAAGGGCTATCGAAACGGAGATCAGGGTCGCACCTATATGCCTTAAGCAGTTGGTTAGTACTGGGACAGGAGACTGCCTGGGAAGACCAGATTCTGGCGTGAGAGGGAATTTGACTTTTGACTTAAGAGGTAATTAGTATTTCAATTAAATTTAAAATCCACAGAGTAGTAATTAATGATGAGTTAATAAAATGCATAACATGCATTTTAATTTCAGAATACACCCCAGGAAAGGGTGGCATGGTGGTGTAGTGGTTAGTACTGTCACCTAACAGCAAGAAGGTTCTGGGTTTGAGCACAGTGGCTGATGGGGGCCTTTCTGTGCGGAGTTTGCATGTTCTCCCCGTGTCTGCATGAGTTTCCTCCGGGTGCTCCGGTTTCCCCCACAGTCCAAAGACATGCAGGTTAGGCTAATTGGTGGCTCTAAATTGACCGTAGGTGTGAATGTGAGTGTGAATGGTTGTTTGTCTCCATGTGTCAGCCCTGTGATGACCTGGCGACTTGTCCAGGGCGGCCCCCACCTCTCGCCAATAGTCAGCTGGGATAGGCTCCAGCTCACCGCGACCCTGCACAGGATAAGCGCTTATGGATAATGGAAGGATGGACCCGGGAAAAGCATTTCAAACAGATCCTGGTTGAACGGGCGCAATTATTTTTCAATCCTGTCATCAAAACATGTGATATCTCTCACTTTAAGTCATACAAAGTATTGCATTTTTTATCCTTCACACCCTCGCTCACTAATTCCAGAATTCCCAGAAACAACCCCAATTGAAAGACTTGCATGTGCCATCACAACATTCAAGGATTTGCCAAGAATATTTATCCTGCTCAGTTATTATCCCGATTCCTTTTTCCTTTTGCTCTGGCACTATTCCGAGGGCCATCTGTTTGGATTGGGAGGTCATCCTTTGGTTTATTATGCTTTTGCTCTTGTGGAATAAATGCTTTCAGCTCCCACTCTTTCCCCACAGACATGAAACAGGCGGTCGAATTACCATAATTCCCATCATTCAAATGCAAAGCAAATATGCATCGAACATTGAAAGAAGGTTTCCGTTTGCACATTTTGAGGTGGGCTCAGGGCAACACATAATGTATGTATTCATGCATATTTAACTCGCAGCTTTGTGTTTTGTAGAGTTGTGTTCTTGTGATATTCAGTCACGAAGATCCTTTATGTGAACTGAAATGGACTCTTAAATATATGCCCCTTAAAAGGATGGATAGGTATTGGTTTATATTTTTGAAATCGGACAAAGAAATACTCACTCTGCACTCTGACATTAGTTACACCACAGCGTTGTTGGATTCTCAAATCTGATTGGTGGTATTTAATTTTTTATAATGGCAGCTCTGGCTGTAATTCACATTCTAGTGAGATAATATATAGAGGATATTACACGGTGGCACTAAGACATGAAGTTTATCTTTGAGCGGTGAATATATTCACGAGTGAAATGAGATGGTGAAGGGAAGGTGTGAATATTTTCAACACGAGAATATAAACTTTATATCTTTGCACCACTGTGTAATGTTCTTTATATTATATGGACACATCCACACACAAAAAAATGCAAGTTAATCAAAAGAATTTTAATTTTGAACTGATTCACCATTTTGCCAATGAGCGTCTAATCAGCAGGAAAACACTGGGAGTGACGTAATCGGAGTGAAATACTGGGTATTATTATCCATACAGGACACTTTTTTGATGGAATAAAAACATGTTCTATTCCCGTCTAGCGGGTTTCATTCATTTGGTTTGATAGCATACTATTTGTTAGCATATCGCTTATACTACGTGTATTATGTCAAGCTACCCAATGGAGAATGAGTGTCAAATATGGTTTATGGCTGAATATTGCATAGTTGTCAAGACAATATGATGTCACACGGAGCTGATGCGAATATTCAATAAGAAAGTTTTCTACTGCGCATGTGCAGAAGCATTTCTTTGTTCATTGGGAAAGAAAAAGATGCTTTGAACACCCGAAAGGCTACCAAAACTTCATTAGATATTCTTCATGCATATTTACAAGAGAAAAACATACCAACAGACATAAAAAAAAACTGGAAAAGAGAGTATGTATAATAATAATAATAATAATAATAATCTCATCTCATCTCATTATCTCTAGCCGCTTTATCCTGTTCTACAGGGTCGCAGGCAAGCTGGAGCCTATCCCAGCTGACTACGGGCGAGAGGCGGGGTACACCCTGGACAAGTCGCCAGGTCATCACAGGGCTATAATAATAATAATAATAATGGCTGGCTTTTTTCGTGGTATATCAGATATATTCCATTCAGCTACTCGTCTTTGACTTGTTCAATATCATGCTAGCTGAATGGAACATATCTGATATACCACTCAACACCAGCCAACATTATTTAAATATGTCACTCAGATCCGTGATGTATTTCGTATGAAAAATGCGAGTTGTTCAACATGAGAAGATAAACTTCATATCTTCAAGCCAACGTGTGATTTTCTTTATATCATATAGACACATTCACAAACAAAAAGTACCCACGTTTATCAAAACAATTCATTGATTTCCTCACGAGTGACATATCGAGATATATTTACGTCACGGTTTTGGATCTCCATGTCCTGGATGGAGCTCGTTTGAAAAATACAAGTGGTGTATTTCCCAGTAAAACACTCTTGTTGATATTTGATTTGATTTTATTTAGGTTTTCCACATGTACATTTACAATAAAGTACACATTTAATTATTGTAAAGACATGTAAAAAAAAACAAGGATGACACAAAAAAGTCTAATAAAATGACTTATTTCCATTGTGGTCCTCATAAAAAATTACAAAATGGTGACAATATGATAGAGGACAAAAATTACAAAAATGTATAAGTAAACAAAGTGTATAAAAATAACATTAATAATATTATTAATAAATAAATTTAAGAAATATAACTATCACATTTTATATATCACAAAATATCACAATTGTTATCACAGAAATTGAATAACAATTTACAAACATATTAAAAGTACATGAGAGAGTCCATTTTTAATGATTCTAATAAAAACCTTTTGACTTGTTTCTTAAAAGTTTGTTTATTGGTGAGCGTTTGAACACTTGTGGGTAGGCTATTCCAGTCTGCAGCTCCTGTGTACCTGAATGTACTCTTACCCAGTGTGGTCTTAAATCTGGGTAAGGCCAGTGACCCGACACTTGCTCGAGTTCGGATGTTATGGACTTGGCTGACTATATAATATACACTATATTGCCAAAAGTATTCGCTCACCTGCCTTGACTCACATATGAGCTTAAGTGACATCCCATTCCTAATCCATAGGGTTCAATATGACGTCGGTCCACCCTTTGCAGCTAGAACAGCTTCAACTCTTCTGAGAAGGCTGTCCACAAGGTTTAGGAGTGTGTTTATGGGAATTTTTGACCATTCTTCCAGAAGCGCATTTGTGAGGTCACACACTGATGTTGGGCGAGAAGGCCTGGCTCTCAGTCTCCGCTCTAATTCATCCCAAAGGTGTTCTATCAGGTTGAGGTCAGGACTCTGTGCAGGCCAGTCAAGTTCATCCACACCAGACTCTGTCATCCATGTCTTTATGGACCTTGCTTTGTGCACTGGTGCACAGTCATGTTGGAAGAGGTAGGGGCCAGCTCCAAACTGTAAAAACAGTCTGCATGCCTAGGTGCTTGATTTTATACACCTGTGGCCATGGAAGTGATTGGAACACCTGATTCCGATAATTTGGATGGGTGAGCAAATACTTTTGGCAATATAGTGTATATTATAGTATGTTATCATTTCTATAACATCTAATTCACTGGGACTTATGATGGATAATAACAAGCAAACAAAAAACAAACAAACAAACAAATAAATAAATGAGTTTTTATTTCACAAAGAAAAACTTATAATCGTTGATATGGTGATGCTTCTTGCAAGGACATGAATATTTAACATTTATGGAAGGGGAGGAGTCTCCAGTATCAGAGAATTTTGTAGCAGTATGTTTTCCACCACAGGAAAGTCTTCAAGACAGAAATCTAGACACGTTCAGGTTTCTTGCCAACATGAACAGTTGCGTTGTTTTTTTTTTCCTCATTAGCTGAAATAAAGACAAAAAGTAGAAGCCAGTGACACAATTACTGTTTATTGCTGCAATAGCATAAGTCATAACAGGAACTAATATGATTTTCGGACATTAAACAACACTGCTTTAATTGGGAAAGAATCAACTTCCAGTAGGTAGCATCACATTTCAAAGTGCTTTATTCCGTACGTAATATATGCTAGAAAGAAATACCATATACAGTGGGGCAAAAAAGTATTTAGTCAGCAACCAATTGTGCAAGTTCTCCCACTTAAAAAGATGAGAGAGGCCTGTAATTTTCATCATAGGTACACTTCAACTATGAGAGACAGAATGGGGGGAAAGAATCCAGGAAATCACATTGTAGGATTTTTAATGAATTAATTGGTAAATTCCTCAGTAAAATAAGTATTTGGTCACCTACAAACAAGCAAGATTTCTGGCTCTCACAGACCTGTAACTACTTCTTTAAGAGGCTCCTCTGTCCTCCTCCACTCGTTACCTGTATTAATGGCACCTGTTTGAACTCGTTACACAGTAAAAAATGGAGTGTCAATATTGCAGTGTAAACCTATTTTCCTCTGGATAGAGTAGTTATAACATTATGCAGAGTAAAATCGTCTAAATGGTAGTGTCAAAAGTGAGAGTTAATTCCCACTTGCACACAACGACAAAATCTACTCTGCAGGGTGATGATTCCCCGCGAAAATACAATATAGAGTCAGATTAACTCTGAAAATCTTACACTATCTATAGTGTTAAATATTTTTACACACCTCATTGTTAATTTTGACACAAAATAGAGTAAAATTAACTCTAAAAATCTTACACTGGCTATAGAGTAAATTTTACACTGATTTTGAGTGGGACCAAATGTTATCTGACAGAGAGTTAAATTCAACTCTTAAAGAGTAAAGTTGACACTATGATTTTTACTGTGTATCAGTATAAAAGACACCTGTCCACAACCTCAAACAGTCACACTCCAAACTCCACTATGGCCAAGACCAAAGAGCTGTCAAAGGACACCAGAAACAAAATTGTAGACCTGCACCAGGCTGGGAAGACTGAATCTGCAATAGGTAAGCAGCTTGGTGTGAAGAAATCAACTGTGGGAGCAATTATTAGAAAATGGAAGACATACAAGACCACTGATAATCTCACTTGATCTGGGGCTCCACGCAAGATCTCACCCCGTGGGGTCAAAATGGTCACAAGAACGGTGAGCAAAAATCCCAGAACCACACAGGGGGACCTAGTGAATGACCTGCAGAGAGCTGGGACCAAAGTAACAAAGGCTACCATCAGTAACACACTACGCTGCCAGGGACTCAAATCCTGCAGTGCCAGACGTGTCCCCCTGCTTAAGCCAGTACATGTCCAGGCCCGTCTGAAGTTTGCTAGAGAGCATTTGGATGATCCAGAAGAGGATTGGGAGAATGTCATATGGTCAGATGAAACCAAAATAGAACTTTTTGGTAAAAACTCAACTTGTTGTGTTTGGAGGAGAAAGAATGCTGAGTTGCATCCAAAGAACACCATACCTACTGTGAAGCATGGGGGTGGAAACATCATGCTTTGGGACTGTTTTTCTGCAAAGGGACCAGGACGACTGATCCGTGTAAAGGAAAGAATGAATGGGGCCATGTATCGTGAGATTTTGAGTGAAAACCTCCTTCCATCAGCAAGGGCATTGAAGATGAAACGTGGCTGGGTCTTTCAGCATGACAATGATCCCAAACACACCGCCAGGCAACGAAGGAGTGGCTTCGTAAGAAGCATTTCAAGGTCCTGGAGTGGCCTAGCCAGTCTCCAGATCTCAACCCCATAGAAAATCTTTGGAGGGAGTTGAAAGTCCGTGTTGCCCAGCGACAGCCCCAAAACATCACTGCTCTAGAGGAGATCTGCATGGAGGAATGGGCCAAAATACCAGCAACAGTGTGTGAAAACCTTGTGAAGACTTACAGAAAACATTTGACCTCTGTCATTGCCAACAAAGGGTATATAACAAAGTATTGAGATGAACTTTTGTTATTGACCAAATACTTATTTTCCACCATAATTTGCAAATAAATTCTTTAAAAATCAGACAATGTGATTTTCTGGATTTTTTTTCCTCATTCTGTCACTCATAGTTGAGGTATACCTATGATGAAAATTACAGGCCTCTCTCATTTTTTTAAGTGGGAGAACTTGCACAATTTGTGACTGACTAAATACTTTTTTGCCCCACTGTATAGTTTATATTTATGTATTTTTTTCATTCATATATCCAAGATGATTTATGGTTGAAATTTGCTTCTAACAGTTATTTCTGAATCAGATATACATTTCTTTGCTTTTACTTATAATTAAATTGAAAACAACTTTGCAGCAACTAATATTGTTTCCTTTACTTCCCTTCATGCAGACATTTTTTTTATACTGTATGACTCCACAATGCAAGATCCAGTTTCGTTTTTTTTTGCTTCTTCCTGTTTATTGATTTGTTTTTTATTTAACGGACTATTGCTCAATTTATTTGAAAAGTACACAGGCTTAAATCACAGGCGTGAACGTGACAGACCCATTTCTAACTATTATTGCTCAAGTAGCTTACAGACACTTTCATTAAGGTTCCAGAAACTGGTGTGAGATTGGAGGGGGGAGTAGAAAGAAACAGTAGCTTTTCCTTTTCTTCTCTGCCAACACTGACCTTTTCAGCTCTAACAAAGCTCTGTTCAAATCTATCATATAAATCTAGTTGTTTGATATTCAGCTGAAATCTGCTCTGAGATTAACAGACGCTTTGGTTGGCAGAGACACTCTGCGATGAGTCCAGCAACTGCTCATTTTTGTTATGTCTTATGGAGTCATTGTTCCATATGTGATATAATGAATGAATGTACTTTTTCTTTTTTTTTTTTTAAAGATATTTTTTGGGGCTTTTTGCACCTTTATTGGATAGGACAGTGTAGAACTGTTCATCCATTAGTTACATTTAATCTACTCACAAAATCACTTTTTAAAATTACTTTGTGAAGAAATAATATACTGCATATCATATAACTACTTATACAGTATGCTGTATATAGCTACTTTTTCTTAATTTTTTTTTAAATCTTTTAAATTATCTACAAATTAGTAGACACCAACATTCAAGTATTCAACAGTTGTTCCATGAAATCAAGTCGTACATGAGCTGATCGCCGCTATAATCTATGTACGATGAGATTGAGTGGAATAACTGCTTTATTCTATCCACATTCACTGGATTTTGAGAAACAGAGCATTTTTATTTTTATTTTTTTCCAAATTCAATTAATAAAAACTGCATACAAAATGTCTGACAAAATTGTTTCTGCTTAAAATGTAAACAAACTGGCGAAATGGCAGGAGCAGTTTGTGAAAAATGTGATAATAATGTGATAATTCTTGAAAAATAAAATAAAGATATGTTCTTACCATCAGATACTTTCATTCCATATTGTGTTGCTTTTTTTGGGTTTTGTTTTCGGGTAGAGTTTTTATTTCGTCCTCGGATGGTTCAGCAAAACGCTCCGCCATTTTGTTTTTCTCTACTCACGGTATATGAGCTGATTGGCTACTCTACTACTAGGCTATCAGAGCACGCGATTGCTTATATCCAGTGAATGTGGATAGACTTATATTTAATATACTATACATATATCGTATTTTCATTGTTGCAAACACGTCTAGATCAACACATACAGTTGAAATGCTAAGATTATTTCAAAGAAGTACTGTACATTTATTCTTATCATGGAAAATTTTCATTTTGAATTACAATGTATTTTAATAATTTTAATATTCCTAGTAGCAGTTAGCCTGGGCCCGCCCATCCTAAGCGTGACGCAACACGAGGGCCTGTTACGAGCTTAGTCTGGCCAAGCAAGCTATCTCCAGCTCTTCCAAGCTCCCGAAAAATCGGGAGCCAATCAACTTTGAGCATCTCCAACGGCCCTGGGTAGAGGCGTGTTCAAGGCACTGACGTAGTAGAACTGCGACCGGAAGCCATAGATTGTTTACAGAATCTATGCCGGAAGCGCTTCATTCACTAGAAACATTACGAACATGGAGCAAGTTCTCATTGAAAACGGAGCAAAGAGCAGCCCTGGAGGTATTTATTGAAAGGAAGGACGTTTTCTCCTTGCTCCCGACCGGCTTCAGTAAGAGTTTAATCTACCAGTTAGCCCCGTCGCATCACATACGTCAGAGGAAAGAGTGATGTGATTGGTTTAAGCTTCGTCACAGCCTTTTCTGGCTTCGACCAGTAGCAAACTGAGGCATTTCAGGGAGGCGGGTCAACCACGCACTTTCGGAAACGGTTGGGCTTAATATCTTTGCCAGACCAAATGCTCGCAGAGCTTTGAAGTCGCGTTAGCCAGACTAAGTAGCAGTAATGTTCCCATTTGCCTTAATTTGCAATTCAAATTTTAAAAATGTCCACAATGTTTCCATCTTGACCCTGTCCATGACCAGTGTGGCGAAATTTCTAATTTCTGAAAAATAGTTTGGGCTGTTTCCCAAAAAAATCCAACACAATGACATCCAAGTGGTTTTCCTAAACCACCACACATAACCACACATGAGGTTAACACGTTGAGCTTACGTTTATTTGAAATAAAAAAAGAAAAAGAAACCCACTCCCATCCAATCCAACCTGCACTGGAGGACTATTATGACTTTTGATTGTTATATGTAATTTATGAAGGAGGACAGTATACAGTATACTATAAAGTTAAACAATCAACAAACTGAATATTAGACAAATGGAAAAAGGAAGGAAAAAAGAAAGATGCTGAGATGAAATGGGTGCTTCAAAGACGGAGACCCCATATGGTCCAATCCCACAGAAGAGCTACAGTACTGTACGGTAGCACCTTTCTGTTTTAGTCAGCATTAACTTTTTTCAGCAGTTTGTGCTACAGTAGCTCTTCTGTGGGATTGGATCGTATGGGCTAGCCTTTGTGCCCCATGCGAATCAGTGAGCCTTCGACACCCATGACCCTGTCCCTGGTTCACCAGTTGTCCTTCCTTGGACCACTTTTGGTCAGTACGAACCACTGCATACCAGGAACACCCTACAAGATGTGCCATTTTGGAGATGCTCAGACCCAGTCATCTACCCATCACAATTTGGCCTTTGTCAAAGTCACTCAGATCCTTACACTTGCCTCTTTTTCCTGCTTCCAACACATCAACTTCAAGAACTGACTGTTCTCTTGCTGCCTAATATATTCCACCCCTTGACAGATGCCATTATAATGAGATAATCAATATTATTCACTTCACCTGTCAGTGGACATAATGTTATGGCTGATCGGTGTACAATACATAAAAATGTAAAAGATATGACCGTTTAAAAAATGTTCATTTTATTTCGTTTCTTATGTTTAGCTTGTTTTAAATGGTTGCGCTCCATCAGTTACTGTTGATGCTACATAAATAAGCATGAAGTTAAATTTAATCAGTAATATTCCTAGTCACAACATTTACCTTAATTTGCAATTCAAATTTAAAAAAAAAAAGTCCAGAGTGTTTCCATCTGTTGACCCTGTCCATGACCAGTATGGCTAAATGCCAGTCTCATTAGTTTATTTTCAGAGCCCTGCATGGAAGAACCTTTCACATGGTCAAATCTGGACATTTTCTACTACAGAAATCTCTGAAAGCTGCACACTTCCCTGAACTAAAAGATTTAAAGTTTCAGTTGAAAGACACCAATACAATGTCTAAAAGGAACTACTGACTATTGAGATCATTTGCATTTTAACAAATGTGACATACATATGATAGTAATGACCATGACAACTCACTTCTCTTACCAGCCTTTATTACCTCACCCAGGATGGAGTCCACCAGGGGGCGAGGTATTATTTTCAGTGTTTTTTTTTTTGTTGTTGTTTGTTTGTTTGTTTGTTTGTTTTTGTTAGCAACATTATGGGAAACCGGCTGGACCAATCTTCATGAAACTTTCAGGATAGATGGGCATTGGTCTCAAATAAAGCCTCCAACATTTTGAGGGTCATCCAATCATGGCCAAGGTCAAAGTCACCAAAAAGGTCAAAATTGTTTTTTTTCAAGATATCTTCCTTCATATTCATGATATTTACTTCAAACCAAATCCAAAATGTTCATATTTCAATTCTGCTTCCATTGATATGCTACATGATGGGGTATATCCCATAGTTTTCTTAGCGGTTGGGGGGGTCAAATATGGGGGGGGTCAAGGTCATTGCTAAAATTTGCATATTTTCCATTATAACTCAAAAATGGTTAAAGATAGAGAGATGTTTATCATTATCAACATATATGAAGTCATATATGGGCTTTCATTTGGCACCATGTCCTTTGACCTTAAAATTAGGGCACGAGTCGGACTTGAGTACTACAAGCCTGGTATACAGTATACTATAAAGATAAACATTTGGCAAACCAAATAATAATAGACAAATGGAAAAAGAAAGGTAAGAAAATATAGAGGAAATGATCACAGTGAACATATTATTAATGGTAAAGGACTAGGGTGCATCAGTTGCCCCCTAAAAATGAAAAGTTCCTCCGATCATGATGCATTTTTGTTTTTATGTTCCTTCTGGTAAGAAAACACACTGGGTGAAATATTTTGACAAAATTCAAAAGTTTAGTGGTGGCACCAGGAGCTCAAAGTTATGGAAAAAGCTGCTATTTTATGACAAAATTTTGATCACTTTTCATGAAACATTATGGCACCTTATAGAGTATACCAAATATCTTAGATACTGTAGACAGTATGTCTAGAATGTCTAAAAATATTTGGAGATTTATTTTAGGGTGTCACTAGCATTATCTATCAATGTTATAACCCTGGTTTTAAGCTTGCCGCCTATGCATATGCTAGCCTCTATTAAATGCAAATGTTCTTAACATGATCTCTGGGTCACAAGAAATCATTAAATGGAGTCCAACATTGTGATTCAAACCTTACGCGAAAACATAAAATAAGCGTTTTTTGGCAAAAAATGAACCTCATGGTGCCACCATTAGACTTTTGAATATGGTCAAAAAATTTTACAGGATGTCTTTATTGGTGAAAAGGAACACCTGGACAAAAACGCATCAGATTTTATGAAAGTGAGGGCAACTGATGCACCCTATAAAGGACTGGTTAATAACATCAGCAGTAGTAGTAGTGACTCTCTGTAACAGTTATATATAAATATTAGATTCCATTATTTTTATAGGAACAGATCTCAGTGTACATGTGTTTCTCTGTGATATTGATTTTGATGAGATATTAGGTATTAGGTATCTATGTTGAGTTGAATTGCATTTTTTTTTTCTTTTTGATGGAGACAGATCATTTTTCCACTGATATATGATCCATGAGTAAATTTCTCGAGTGGGTTATGGTAATAGTGGGAATGGTATTGATTTCCAGTATATGTTTTTTTCCCCCCCTGTGTTAAAGCTCAAAGCAAATAAATCGCCATGCCAAAGCACAGAGGTTTCTTTTCCTCGCCACTCTGACCAGATTTCTGGAAAGGTGCCTTGTTGCAATATCTTAGAAGAGTCTTAGAAGTGCCATCCAAATAAAATTGGATTCAAGGCATCCACAAAAATATCATAAACCCCTTCTTTTTAAAGTCCAGAGCTACAATATAAAATCAAGAACTTACATTCAGAAGATACGACATCAGTAGTGAGGTTGAATATCGTTAATGTTCAGAAATGTGCTACGCAGGACATTCTGATTATTGACATTTTTTTTTTCAAATTTCATTTTATTTATTTATTTATTTATTTATTTTGTGTTTGTGTAGTTTGATGTTTGTTTGAGTGTTTTGTCCGCCGGTTGTGGTGTAGCTCCGGACCCAGTTTTGGGCGTCGGTTCCCTCCAGGCCTTGGTTCGCTGTGGGTGATGCCTGCGCTCCCAGCTGTGGACTGCAGTGAGCTTGCTGCTCATTTAACATTCGTGGTTGTCCAGCGCTCTGTGCTTTAACGCTTGGCGTGATGTTCCGAGTGATGTTGCTCGGTGGTGTCGCGGCGGCTGTGCAGGCGGTTTGGGACACACCGGCGCTCTGCGTGGCGGAGCTTCTCTGCTCGCTTTGTGGATCCATAGCGTGGTGTTCGAGCAATGTGGCTGACGGCGTCACGGCGGCTGTGCTGGAGATGTGGGACTCGTTTTCATGCGCCTTTTGGTGGGACTGTGGTTGCTACACCACTGGAATTACATCCTGACCCCTACTTGGTGGACTTTTTACTTTTATTTTTTATTATTTATTCATTTATTTATTTATTATTTTTTATTATTTTTTTTCTTTGCCTATAATTGTAAAGCGTCCTTGGGTTTCTTGAAAGGCGCTATATAAGTTGAACTTATTATTATTATTATTATTATTGAATCATCTACGTGGACATGGTATCAAGGTCACCAGGTGGGACAAAGGTTTTAATTTTTTTTAGTATGATGTACTACAGAATCGCAGGCAAGCTGGAGCCTATCCCAGCTGACTACGGGCGAAAGGTGGGGTACACCCTGGACAAGTTGCCAGGTCATCACAGGGCTGACACAGACAACCATTCACACTCACATTCACACCTACGGTCAATTTAGAGCCACCAATTAGCCTAACCTGCATGTCTTTGGACTGTGGGGGAAACCGGAGCACCCGGAGGTAACCCACGCGGACACAGGGAGAACATGCAAACTCCACACAGGAAGGCCCTCGCTGGCCGCTGGGCTCGAACCCAGGACCTTCTTGCTATGAGGCGACAGTGCTAACCACTACACCACCATGTCATCCCGACTGCAAAGTTGAAATGTTCTATTACTATAGCTGTTGGAGTTTTGAGATGTTCCGCTGCTGCACACACCGTGTGTCCTGTGTGTAAATGTTTTGCCGAGATAAATAGCATCCCACATTTTACAATTTGCCGAAGCAAGTGAGCAACAATATCACGTGACCACCGTGGGGCGTGTTTGACCTACTTTTAACCAAAACAAGTCGGCATGGGCAAACATGTTCCCAAGGTACGGGTTCATATTGTTAAAGCTCCTCCCTCGCATTCAGCTGTTTTCTGTTTCCATAGGGCCATACTGTTTACCTCAAAATGGAGAAAAGCGACCCTCAGGACATCAAAATGATCACAGCTCATCCGCAGGATATTGTTCTTGGGGGACATAGGAAAATACCATGCACAATAAAAAAAAAGTTTGAAAATTTCAGATGACTTTGCAGTCAGCACCTTTAAATTAAGCTGAGACTCTATGTACTGTAGTTGTAGGTTATGTTTTGTTTAGCATTTACATGCTTTATTTTTTTTTTCATGGTCCGGTTTCCATCAAATCCTGATTGGCTGGCGAGTGGGTCCGTATCCTACGATACGGACCCCTGTTACGGACCTCTGGCGACTCGCTCGTTCACAACAACAACAAACATAGTAGCAATTTTTGTCAACATTTATCTTTTTTATAAAATGTATTTATAAGATTTTTATCAAAAATCTTATACATTTTTGCCAGCATTTCTCAGGAGAATAGCATTAATTTTACAGCATGGATAGTGATAACAACAGTGTTCACAGCGAAAGCGAGTTTTACTACCCTGAGGAAGAAGAAATAAAAGAACTTTTCAGGAGAAAGCTAAAAACCTGTAACTGTTGCTAACGCCGAGCAAAAATATGGCTGAATCCTGAATGACTCATCTCATCTCATCTCATTATCTCTAGCCGCTTTATCCTGTCCTACAGGGTCGCAGGCAAGCTGGAGCCTATCCCAGCTGACTACGGGCGAAAGGCGGGGTACACCCTGGACAAGTCGCCAGGTCATCACAGGGCTGACACATAGACACAGACAACCATTCACACTCACATTCACACCTATGGTCAATTTAGAGTCACCAGTTAACCTAACCTGCATGTCTTTGGACTGTGGGGGAAACCGGAACACCCAGAGGAAACCCACGCGGACATGGGGAGAACATGCAAACTCCACACAGAAAGGCCCTCGCCGGCCACGGGGCTCGAACCCGGACCTTCTTGCTGTGAGGCGACAGTGCTAACCACTACACCACCGTGCCACCCCTGAATGACTCAATTTTGTATAAATAGGGGTCTACATAGGCGGCAAAATGTAGTTTTTTTCCTGCCATGGAAGTGCACTTGTATACCGAGGAGGAAGCCATTTGCATTACAGCCGTGAATGAGGATTCAAAATGGCGCCTCGGCTCGGTTTTCCCTTTTCGGGCGCTCTCGTTTTCTGTTAGAATTTGGTAAAGAAAAAAATAAATGTATTATTTACCAGCTTAAGGTTGGTCCATATGGTGAAATACCGTGACCTCGGCCTTGAATACTGACCTCGGCCCAGAGGGCCTCGCTCAGTACTTTCAACACCTCGGTCACGGTATTTCACGATACGGACCTCCCTGCTGGTAAATAACGTATATATATGCAACAAAATACCCTTGGACTTTAAAACAGTGTTCACGGGACAGGACGTGAGAAGAAACGAGACCAAACGATGTAAATTTCATCGAGGAAGTAGTAGACGAGGATTACCTTCACATGCAACTTAACTGAACTTCTACTTGAGTAATAACAAACACATTATTTACAACACTGACAGATTAAACAACGAATATGACTAGAAATGTAATCTAATGGAAGAACAAGGAAATGGTGGAGCAAATGCACATGTAAAATGCAGCGATGTGTAAACATGTAGTGTCAGTCCTTTAATTAATTAAAACAGCTCCAGGTTTTAATATTCAGAGCAGGTCACACATTGCCAAAGGATACAGGATGCTTCTTGAGGTATACTAGGACTTAGAGTCCTTTACATCATATGAAATCAGGCTCTTGATTGAACAATTTTCTTCAGGTCAAGTTTAGCTTTAGCTGTGGTCGCATCCTCACTCCTCTGTGAGGGAAAAATATTTTTGTGGCCTCACCAGGGCTTTGTGAACGTCCTATAAATATACTATACGTATAGTGCCCATAGTACCCTACAACACATTTACGGGTTTTTTTGGTAACAAGAAATAACAGTGGAGTCGCGAGGTACGGGTTCAGAGTTATGAGTACTGATGTGTGCACACTGACTCATCAGTATGCATGCTTTACTCAGCTATGGCCCAAAGTCACCAACCTATTCAATAATGATGAGGAATGTTATATGGAACATCATCTGTTCGAAAAGAAATGCAATTTGTATTGCCAGACAACATCTGGAAGGCAGCAGTTTATAAATTATTTTTGTCCCCCTGTAACGATGTCAACTTAAAATCAGCTTGCACTATAATAATAATAATAATAATAATAATAATAATAATAATAATAATTGTCCTCTCCTGTATTTTGTGAAATGGGACGTGATTATTTTTCAAAAACAGCACATCCCAAAGAGTTTTATTCCTCTTTACCTAGAGCAATTCACCAACTGTTACATTTTGGCATTAATTAAAGAATGATATAAACTTTTCCATCCATTTAAAGTTACATTTTATATTGAGGAATGCCTGTGAAACATGTTAATTCCTCTTATCACCCATGTTATAGCAGCTATAGATGGTCATTCCTGCAACAGCCTCTCTTTTTTCTCTCTTAAAGTTAACACAACCAAAAAAAAAAACCCTCTTATAAAGTGCTGTTTTGTTTTTTTCAATAACAGTTTAAAAAAGAATCTGTTTATTATTATTAAGATTAGATTATGGACCGGACGGCACGGTGGTGTAGTGGTTAGCGCTGTCGCCTCACAGCAAGAAGGTCCTGGGTTCGAGCCCCATGGCCGGCGAGGGCCTTTCTGTGCGGAGTTTGCATGTTCTCCCCGTGTCCGCGTGGGTTTCCTCCGGGTGCTCCGGTTTCCCCCACAGTCCAAAGACATGCAGGTTAGGTTAACTGGTGACTCTAAATTGACCGTAGGTGTGAATGTGAGTGTGAATGGTTGTCTGTGTCTATGCGTCAGCCCTGTGATGACCTGGCGACTTGTCCAGGGTGTACCCCTCCTTTCGCCCGTAGTCAGCTGGGATAGGCTCCAGCTTGCCTGCGACCCTGTAGAAGGATAAAGCGGCTAGAGATAATGAGATGAGATGAGATTATGGACCTCTTCCAGCTTACAAGTCTCTTGAATGAGCTCGTACTAGGCATGTCACGATATATCGCGTGACGATAAATCGCAATACAAATTTATGACAATTCAAAATGATGAAAAAAAAATTTATCGAGATTATTATCAGGCTGCATCGTCTCTTAGTTTTTACTAGCTGTAATGGCATTGCATAGACAGCAGACAGCACAATAACGTACAATAGCGGGAATGCACGTGACTTCATCCTAGGCGGAAGTTTCACAGCTCTAATATTTTGAAAACACACACACGCACAAAAAACAGATCTAAAATGGGAAAGAGCTGTTATGTACAAACAGATTGTACAAACAGATTTAATAAGAAATCAGAGCTCTCTTTTTACAGACTGTCAAAAGGTAAAGAAAAGAGAAGCAAATGGAGGTAGTATAAATGGTTTGTAAAAGTTTATTAAGAAAAGGCCGATTTGTTTTTCATTTTTAATAAAAGGAATATTTTAGTTAATAGGTGATTATATTTCACTCCAACCTTTACAACCTTTATGTGGGTAAATAATTATTGTTGGTTATTAAGAAAATGAAACAAAAGGGTTTTTAAAAAATCGACAAAAATGAATATTTAAGTTGATAAAGAACAGGAAAATAAATGTTGCTTTTTTTTTGGTCATAAAATTTTGGTTATTTAATATATATATTTTTAAATATGACAAAATTAAATCAATCAACACCTTCTGACCAATCAGAATCAAGACTTAAATAGTGGTTATGGTATAAATATTTATCGACAATTATGCATTTGTTTGCAGGCTGGAAGAAATGCGAAAGCTGTCCCAAACCCAAGTTAGAAAATGTTTTTAAAATATCACTCTATATAATAATAATAATAATAATAATAATAATAATAATAATAATAATAAATCAGCTAATATCCTGCTATGAAAAGCATGCGTGTGACAAAGATGCTCAGGATGTTTTCATTAGCTTAATTAAAAGACACCCTGCACTATGTATAACCTGCTGTAAATCTGCAGCACCATGAGTGAAATTTAATACAGCTCGTAAGAAAACAAGTGATAACGCCATCCACCAGGATTCTATAGTGGACTTCTTTGCAAGTGCCAGTGAAGTGCACACTCCTTTAGCACATCATCGAAGGTCAAGAAGAGTGTTATTTTTTTTCTTTAATTGGAAGTCAGTGTTAATCATGGCTGCCAGAAGTGTGTCCCAGAGCAGTGCATGCAAAATTGGCTGTTTATTTAAGAGACTTGTACGCAATTTAGTAGAAGTAGATGATGGGTCATTAATCTCGAGCTGTGCATGAATAAATGCAACACCCAGGCTCTCTTTAGTAATTAATGCTAATTAATAACTTCAGCCACCGAGTCATGGAACACTACGCCTTATGGCCATGAACACAGTACAGAACGCCATTAAATGGCGAGGAATTATGTAAATCCTAAGAAGAGTGAATACATGCAGGCCTGCAGCATTGATTCATTCATTCTGATTAATAAGAAAAAAAAAAAACACTGCGCTCTTGAAAGAACTTTGAGATGGTGTCCTTTCTAAGAAATGGCTGTTGAATCACACCTATGTGAATCAGAACTAGGACGGCCTTTTCATTTTTTGAGATAATTGGATTTATCTCAAAAGCGACGGTTTCTTTCCAAAAAAAAATATGTACTGCTTTGGTTCTGACAATTTTCTGTCTCATGACAGAAATATTACTTGCTCTTACAAAGTGCTGACACTGGAAACTCCTTCCATAAATATCAAATAAACATCTCCTGATTGAAATTCACATTCATATCCATATCAACTTTTTCCCTAAACATAAAAATTTCCACTGTAGTACAAACTGCTGAAAAAGTTAATGTTGACACCTTTCTGTTTTAGCCAGCATTAATGTTTTCAGCAATTTGTGCTACAGTAGCTCTTCTGTGGGATTGGACCATACGGCTAGCCTTCAGTCAGTGAGCCTTTGACACCCATGACCCTGTCACCGGTTCACCGGTTGTCCTTCCTTGGACCACTTTTGGTCGGTACTAACCACTGCGTACCAGGAACAAGATGTGCCATTTTGGAGATGCTCAGACCCAGTCATCTAGCCATCACAATCTGGCCCTTCTCAGAGTCGCTCAGATCCTTACGCTTGCCCATTTTTCCTGCTTTCAACACATCAGCTTCAAGAACTGACTGTTCTCTTGCTGCTTAATATATCCCACTCCTTTACAGGTGCCATTGTAATGAGATAATCAATGTTATTCACTTCACCTGTCAGTGCTCATATTGTTGGGCAGCATGGTGGTGTTGAGGTTAGCATTGTCACCTCAGAGCAAGAAGGTTCTGGGTTTGAGCCCAGTGGCTGACAGGGGCCTTTCTGTATGGAGTTTGCATGCTGTCTGTGTGAGTTTCCTCCAGGTGCTCTGGTTTCCCCCACAGTCCAAAGGCATGTGGTTAGGTTAATGGGGCGGCCATGAGCTGAAGTGCCCTTCGGCAAGGCCCCTAACCCTGAACTATTCCCCGGGTGCTGTAGCATGGCTGCCCACTGCTCTGGGTATGTGTGTGTCCATTGCTTCCGATGGGTTCAATACAGAGAGGAATTTCACTGTGATATAAAGTTGTTCTTATTATTATTTCTGATCAGTGTATAGTATTATATTTAGATGATGTAGATCATCCTCACTACAAGTCCTGCGTAAGTTCATCTCATCTCATTATCTCTAGCCGCTTTATCCTGTTCTACAGGGTCGCAGGCAAGCTGGAGCCTATCCCAGCTGACTACGGGCGAAAGGCGGGGTACACCCTGGACAAGTCGCCAGGTCATCACAGGGCTGACACATAGACACAGACAACCATTCACACTCACATTCACACCTACGGTCAATTTAGAGTCACCAGTTAACCTAACCTGCATGTCTTTGGACTGTGGGGGAAACCGGAGCACCCGGAGGAAACCCACGCGGACACGGGGAGAACATGCAAACTCCACACAGAAAGGCCCTCGCCGGCCACGGGGCTCGAACCCGGACCTTCTTGCTGTGAGGCGACAGCGCTAACCACTACACCACCGTGCTGCCTCCTGCATACGTTTTATTGTAGAAATGCTAACATAGAAGTTCAAAGGAACAAGTAAGTATAACCCTTGGAGTCACCATTACTGCCCAAGCTACTGTTATATCTATTTCTTGCATGATCTAGCAATAGTAGGTATTATCTAAGTATTAACATGTATTTGACACTTTTTGAATGGACAGAAGCTTGGGCTATAATCTTACAATTTTGTCTGTGCATGATCACTGAGCAACATCCCCTCCAACCCCCAATAATACATTAAGAGAGCAGTTGGTTTGAGCTCACCCTCCCACTAGGCAATCGATTTTGCTCCACACCAAGAGCCTCCAGTCAAGCAGAGATATCTCTCTTTGCCTTCCTCCCTACACCAAAATAAATTTTCTTCACTTACACCTCGGCCTACTCTGAACAGATTCCCATAGGACCTTTGGCAAGTCATCTTGTTCTGCTCTAGCTTCACGGCTCCACCGCCTGCCAACTGGATGCGACAAGACGTTGTTCTCCAGCAAAACATTCTCATCGCCAGACAATAATCACACATTTCAGAGGTTTGTTTAGAACACATAATATCATAACAGCTGTAACCCTGTTCACAGAGGAACGTTCTGCTCCACATCCAACATTTATCTTGTTTAAGGTGTATCTATTGTAAAATGCTATTCTCACACAAGCACTGTTGAATTTTCACTTTGCACTGGTCAGGAAGGTGTTGATTGATTTTCTATAACAGCAGCTCTTACAGTAGTGCTAACAGGATTTCTAATCACATTAAGGGTTTATGTTAATGCACTTGTTCTAATATGGTATGCTTTGTACAGGAACAGCTCGCTCACATGAACTTGTATGGCAGACTACATCATCTAAGCCTCATAATAAACAATTCACGAAAAAAAAACTGTGTCGTTATTTAACAAAGGTGTATAATCACTGATATGGTGGTTTATTTAACTTTTATGGAAAAGTTCTGTTCCATGACCTTTACAGAATCTCTCACATCAGTGCTTTGTATCCCTTGTCAAAATGTTTTTTAGAATTCTATAGAAACTCTATAGAAAATCCTATAGAAACCCCTCTTTCTATACAATCTCTATAGAACGCTATAGAACTAATACTTTATAGAAAATAGTTTCTATAGAAGTTGTATAGAAATAGTATAAATTCTATAGAAGTTGTACTCTATAGAAAACAGCTTCTATAGAATCTCAACAGAATTCTATATAAATAGTAGTCTATAGAAAATGATTTCTATAGAATTGATACAGAGTTCTATAGAAGCTCTACTTTATTACGGCCAACAGAATTTTATAAATTTCATAATGGTTATTTCCATAAAAACACAATTTGGTGGATTTTAAAGACCCTACAGAAATTCCAGTCTGAGACAAAAGGCCTTGCATCCAAAGAACAACTTTAGTACTTATATCCAATAAAAATAAAGGTTCTTTATTTCATTTACTTTATCTCACATAATAACACTTCTGATCAACAACTCAACTGAGCCAAATGTAAATTACAGTTTAAGACATAATTTAATAAATGTACTTCCAAAATAAACGCTGATATACGCTATACATTAATTTTCAGTCAAGCTCAATGGCATTTGGAAGAAGTGAAACAAACGTCTTTCTTTGTATTTTCATGTAAATATACTTATTTGCTATATCAGATAAATTACATGCTATCAATTCATTAGTGATTTCAACCTCTCTAATTTGATGCCCCTTAACTTTATATATACCTGTATTTAATTGAAACATTATTCGAGTAGATGTTAAACGTCGAAATATACAGTACAATTCTTTTTTACAGTTACATATATCATCTTCACATTCATTTTTACACACTGCAACCACTAACTGCAGGGTCCCAATCCGACCATCTCTTAAGTGAAAGCAGGAATTATTTCTTTCTTGTTTCTTATGCTTTAACTGTTCAGATACGAAATATAAACCATTCTCAAGAACCAATCGTTCTGTTGACTTTCTATAGGAATTCTATAAGATTTCTATGTATAATCTCTATAACATTTCTATTAAAACTCTATAAAATTTCTATTAAAACTCTATAAAATTTCTATTAAAACTATAAAATTTCTACAAAAAGTCTATAAAAATTCTATAAAATTTCGTTTAGAAATTTTATAGAATTTTTATAGATTTTTTTTCTATAGAAATCTATAGAAAATTTTACCAAGGGTAATAATCAGAACCACAGGAAACTCTTCAGAACAGAGGACTTTTCCCAGCACATTCTAGTTTCTCAGTAACATGACAAGCTGTGGGTTTGTGGGGTTTTTTTTCTGTTTTTGTCTTATTAAATTTAAGAGAGAGAATAAAGAGGCTGATGAAAGAATGTAATAAGAACATAATTGGTAACAGAAATTCACTTCTCATGTATATTCCAAAATGTTAAATGTAAACAAATTATTAAAATAGATGGATGGAGAAGTGTACATACAGTACCAGTCAAAAGTTTGGACACACCTACTCATTCATTCACAGGTTTTGCTGTATTTTGTATGTTCTACTTTGTAGAACAATATTGAAGACATCAAAACTACAACCCCGATTCCAAAAAAGTTGGGACAAAGAACAAATTGTAAATAAAAACGGAATGCAATAATTTACAAATCTCAAAAACTGATGGGATGAGGTGTGTCTCATTGAAAGTTAATTAGTGGATTAGTTTCTTGCCTTCTTAATGCACTTGAGATCGAACAGTAAATAGTAAATTATAAAAATACAGTAAACAGCCCTATTCCACAACTGGAGTAATCCATATTATGTCAAGAAGCGCTCAACTAAGTAAAGAGAAATGACATCCATCTTTACTTTAAGACACGAAGAGTCTTTTAATTAATACAAATAAAGAAAAACATTGAATTAGAAGGTGTGTACAAACTTTTGACTGGTACTGTATGAATGTACCGTATGGATGGATGGATGGATGGATGGATGGATGGATGGATGGAGGTGTATGTACAGTACCAGTCAAAAGTTTGGACACAGTTATTCATTACTACTGACATTACTCCATCCATCCACCTCTCCATCCATCCACCCATCCATGCAACTCTCCAATCATACAGTACATTTGATTCGTACTCTATGGATGAATGGTTGGATGGATGGATGAATGGATGGATGGATGGATGGATGGAGGGAGGGAGGGTTGTATTGATGGGTGGATGGATGGATGGATAGAGAGGCATTTATATGTATGTATGTATGTATGTATGTATGTATGTATGCATGTATGGAATGATGGATGAAGAAGTGTATGGATGGATGGGTGGATGAAGATGCCTATATGGATGGATACATGAATGGATGGATGGTTGGAGAGTTGCATGGATGGGTGGGTGGATGGATGGATGGTTGGTTGGAGAGTTGCATGGATATGTGGATGGATGGATGGATGGATGGATGGATGGATGGATGGATGGATATGTGAATGGGTGGATGCAGATGTGGATGGATAGATGGATGGTGTATGGGTGGATAGATGGATGGATGCATATGTGGATGGATGGATGGATGGATGGATGGATATGTGGTTGGATGGATGGATGGATGGATGGATGGATGGATGGATGGATGGATGGATGGAGAGTTGTATTGATGGGTGGATGGATGGATAGAGAGGCATTTGTATGTATAGATGGATGGAATGATGGATGAAGAAGTGTATGGATGGATGGGTGGATGAAGATGCCTATGTGGATGGATACATGAATGGATGGATGGTTGGAGAGTTGCATGGATGGGTGGATGGATGGATGCAGATGTGGATGGATAGATGGATGGTGTATGGGTGGATAGATGGATGGATGCATATGTGGATGGGTGGATAGATGGATGCATATGTGGATGGATGGATGGATGGATGGATGGATGGATGGATGGATGGATGGATGGAGAAGTGGATGGATGGATGTTCAACAGATATCCTTTAAAAGAAAATGTTTGACATAAAAATAGAGAAATATTATATATATATATATATATATATATATATATATATATATATATATATATATATATATATATATATATCCTGTACCTACAGTAGGTGATAATCGACACCAAGCACACCATACAGGGAAACTGCCTTTTTTTTTTAATTCAAAGCACAGTGTCTCACACACCTTCCCTCACACCCTTCTCCAGTGTCATGTTGAAAAAACAAGTAGCAAGCTAGTGTTAGCACACAGCACACTAGGGTCTATGCAGCACACTGAAGAATTGAGACATACCAGATCAATCACTTATCAATCACTTAGTGCTGCCTCTTACACACAATCTGAGCCACAGCAGCCTGTCCTCCTCTTATACAGCAACATTCCTTGTTAAATGAATCACTACTCACACTGGACTTGTTGTAATTAATGGCATTATATTGGCTTACTTTATTTTTTTCACATTTATTATTTTAGTTACTGCCATTAATATGAAAAGACTTGGTTTCACAAATGTTTCCTTATATTTGTATGTACTCAAAATCTATTTAAACTTGACACCATAAACTTTATATAAAAAAGTGCTCATTAATTAACTCATCACCCATTATATGATTTGAAGCTGAATTAGTAAAGGTGAACATTAGTTAGTCTTTGTATGCGTATGCATGAGTACGACACAAATGTTTTTTTTTTTTCTGAAATGATGGGAATAACAAATTTGGTGTGTAAATGCTTCTAGGAACAAATCCATTTTAATAAATGACACCCATTGTTGGTGAACCCAAATTATAGGCTATGATCAATTTTGGTAACATGGGATCCTTATCCATGAACCTAAAATTGACCCATAATACATCATCTACTGGCAATATTTAATGACTACATTATGAATAGCATTAAGAAATATTTCTACATTATTGGCAATTAAGGTGCACATTCATCATTATGGAAGCATTCGTTCATCTTTTACATAGTAGCACTTGTGCTTACTTGTGGATAGTTTGGTAAAGTGGTAGCCATAAATTGTACTGATGGAACGCCAAGCACAATAAAGAAATAAAAATAAAAAACCCAACCAACAAACAAACCCCACAATCAATACAGACATTTCACTGGACTGGGAAAGAGCTATGAAAAGCATTTACTTAGCCCCAAGTTAGAGCTCCCCCCCCCCCATCTCCTTCTCAGCTAAAGGAGATTTAGTCATCCTCTGACACCCAACTGTATGTAAACTAAGCACTCTAGCACTTTTGGATTAGATAAAAATAATAATAAATGGCTGCAGCAGGGACTCCATAGAAGATGTATTTCGGTGATGGGAAAACAATGCAGCCTAAATGAGCCTCATTTACTATAAATGGCCGCAGGGTTTCTCTGTGTGTCCGCCTCATTTCTCTGCTATAGGCCTGCACTCAAGATCTTCAGCATGACCTCTGTTAGAAATTACAAAATCCACACATGATTAAACTTAATGCTCTGTTCCAGCATGAACCTTTGTGCTTGCCTCAAGTTCTATAAAAACTTACGTATAATACTCATATAAAAATCAGTTCTGTCTTTGTTGATAGTATCACGCGACACTAATGCATCCAAAATGTCGCTGTAAATGAATAAAATGTCATCTTTTGATAAATGAGAATGTTAGCACTGGTAAATCGTTGTGGCATAAGAGAAATAAACCATGTTTCGTTTATACTGTATGACATCACCTCTGCTACCATATTTGTAGGTGTCCCATGAGTGTGGCGTCATCCTATGCCATCCTCCTACTGGTGGTTTTTAGACAAGCATCAAAGCAAGCTTCGCAAATAATCGAATTTTTCGGACTGCCAGATACAGTATTTACTGTCATTTTGCTGACTATTGCACATCTTGTGATCATGTCATATTATGTGTTTTAAGACACCGATCTCATGACCAAGATTTTTTTGTTTTTCAAATCAAGCTGAAAATCTTACAATGTGGCAGAGTTTCAAGGTAGGAGATTTTCATACAATCCCATTGGCGCCCCCCTGTGGCAGCCAAAATCACAGTTCTTCCTATGGCAGCACTTGGGCCCAATTTACACGGGGACGGTCTGAAACAAAAACGCAAAAGTCCGTTTTCGTTCTCACTTTTTTCCGCGTCTACACGACCGTTTTCAAGGAGGAAATCTGCATCTATATGGTGACGCATAAATGTGTGGAATTCAATTGGATGTGCATGCCAGGCGGCTAGGTGGTGCTGTGAAAGACCTCCGCTATGTCTGCACGCATGCGCAACGTCTTCCATCTTGTCTGATCTGCACATCTGCGCTGCGAGAACTTTGACTACTCTGGCTATAGTAAGTAAGAAAGTAAGTAAAAAAGTAAGAGCATACTATACCCGCCTCTGTTCATTAACGGTATATGTGCAGATTCGGTATAGATGTTCGAAGGACTCCTGGACGTTTATTAAAGCTGCCAGAGCAGCTTGAAGGTCTGTTGGAGCAATGTAATCAGACATGCTCTTACTTTTTTACTTACTTTCTTACTTCCCGGGCTGGCATGTACAGTATATGACATATGTATGACGTAAACGCGTACCCGACGTGAGCAGATCCGAGCAGAGTTTCGCGTATTGGGTAGTTTAGATGGATACGCAACGGGGGCTGTTTTTAACTTATCCACTCTGGAAGGCGTTTTCCATTTTTTCCATTTTTCAGCCTCGGAAACGCCGTCCCCATGTAGACGAAAGACACTTCCGATAAAATATTTAGTCGTTTTTACCCGACAGCGTCCTCATGTAAACGGGCCCTTGGAATTCCCAGGCAGTCTCCCACCAAGTACTAACTAGGTTAAGGCACAGCGGGCAGCGCCAATTTCCGTTTCTATAGCCCTCAGCCTCTTGCCTATTACATAGCTAGGGTTACAGTGGGGTGCTGGTCCTCTAACAACCACAAGAGTTTGATGCACTCCTCACATCTGTATTGTGGCATGCCTTGCCAGATGGCAGGAGGTTCCATTTTTATCATGGTCTTCGGTACAACCCAACCACGAGTAGTACTCGCAAGCTCCTGATCAAGAGGTGGACACACTAAACCACTGAACCAGTCAACCCACTTCTGCAATGACTATAAACAGGGATGTGTTTCCCAAAAGCATAGCTGGAACCATGCAGTTGCCATGCAAGTGTTACCCAAAACCATAGTTAGCTGTGTTGGGAACTTACATAGTATGAAACATTGTTAATCGACACAGGTGTTTCCCAAAACCATAATTCGACCAAACATTTGACACAAACACTGTTATTAATTTGTGTAGTTTGAACTATGTCTCTCAAGCTGTGGTTAGAAGTTTAGTTCCTAGTCACTACGTCATCGATAGCAGAACTTTCCTGTTTTTGTCAACTAAAAAGTGCAAACAATCTACAAGCAGCATGTGTTTTCTCACAGGTTTCCCAACCTGTTCAAAAGTACTTAATTTACTAAAACAATTTACTTAATTTACCTGGAGGTAAAAGGGCAAAACAGAGCATAGCATTTCTAGGCCTATGAAGAAGTTTTGATGTTCTCAAGTTAGTCTTCATTACAAATATATTGTATATCAAAAGAGGGTGGCACGGTGGTGTAGTGGTTAGCACTGTTGCCTCACAGAAAGAAGGTTCTGGGTTCAAGCCCAGGGGCCTTTCTGTGTGAGGTTTGCATGTTCTCCCCATGTCTGTGTGGGATTCCTATGGGTGCTCTGGTTTCCCCCACAATCCAAAGACATGCAAGTTAGGCTAATTGGAATGGTTGTTTGTCTCTATGTGTCAGCCCTGCGATGATCTGGCGACTTGTCCAGGGTGTACCCTGCCTCTTGCCCATAGTCAGCTGGGATAGGCTCCAGCTTGCCTGTGACCCTGCACAGGATAAGTGGTTATGGATAATGGATGGATGGATATCAAAAGAGACAACATAGAAATCTTTAAAGCACTTTGATGAATCAAATCTTAATCACTGAGAGCTTTCTTTCTGGAAAAAGATTTTTAAAAAGGCTTCACTGGGTTATAAACCTATGTCTGTGTACTCAAGAAATTACATACGCACCTGTCTATCCCACTAATCACTAGCTAGTGTTGTTGTACTTGAGACCGGTCTTGATCTCGAAACCAGTCTCAAGACCACTTTTTGAAGAAGGTCTTGGAATTAACTACATTTTTACTCAGTCTTGTCTCGGTCTCGGACATAAAGAACTCAGGATTTTATTTCAAGACCGGTCAAGACCACAACTGCAGGGATTTCACTAAATTGCCTATGCATTGTCCGTTTAATTTGCTAACATTGTTACTGTGATTGGATGTAAAATTTCCTTCTTCAAATGCAACCAGTAACGTGACTCATTGGTAATTTGAAATTTTTCTTCCTGTTAACGGCTGTCTCCCCTCCCCCACCTACACGTATTGGTCTGGTCCTGGACTTGACTCTGTCTCGCCCTGCCTTGGTCTTGTCTTGACTTGATCTCAACCCCTCAAAGTCTTGGTCTTGATCCACTTTGGTCTTGGTCATGACTTGGTCTCAGTTTAGGTGGTCTTGACTACAACACTTACTAGCCATTTACAGTAAAGATAGAGCCTTTTTCACTCTAATTTTTACAACGCTGTCATAAAAAAATGGGGTTGTATTAATATTGCCGTTTTATGATTACAATATGAATAGCCTAAGTAATAAGCTAATAATGGAATATTGTCACAACTGTTATATTTACCTCCACCAAGGAGGTTATGTTTTCGGGAGCGTTGGTTTGTTTGTTGGTTGGTTTGTCTGTCTGTTAGCAACATTACGGAAAAAGTTATGAACGGATTGCTCTGAAATTTTTTCCAGAGGTGTGACTGGGCACAAGTAACAATCCATTAAATTTTTGCGGTGATCCGGATCACCGTCTGGATCCTGGAATTTTTTAAAGGATTCTTAGCGGAGGTCTGCGCTCTCCGAGCGCTTTTCTATTTAGGCATAATATTACTAAGTTTGTAGAACCAACACATTGTACTTCAAACTGCTGTGGTGCAAAGCAACATGGTTCACACAACTGTGACACGAACCAGGTATGACAGTTTTGGGAAACCATCATATTTCCGATGTTAGTTAGTACAGTGTTAGTTCAATGCACTCCAGATTGACGTCTTTGAAAGTTGAAATACATTTAGTTCTCATTGCATTTCTTCCATCTCAGATATTTATTTACAGACGTATGTCCACTTTACCTCTGCGGTGGTACCTTTAATGGGACATCTTTAGAACCTTTATTATGTAATACATATCTTTGACCTGATATAACCAAGCCACCCCAAGCACAAGCAAAAATATCTCATCTCATCATCTGTAGCCGCTTTATCCTGTTCTACAGGGTCACAGGCAAGCTGGAGCCTATCCCAGCTGACTACGGGCGAAAGGCGGGGTACACCCTGGACAAGTCGCCAGGTCATCACAGGACTGACACATAGACACAGACAACCATTCACACTCACATTCACACCTACGCTCAATTTAGAGTCACCAGTTAACCTAACCTGCATGTCTTTGGACTGTGGGGGAAACCGGAGCACCTGGAGGAAACCCACGCGGACACGGGGAGAACATGCAAACTCCACACAGAAAGGCCCTCGGCGGCCACGGGGCTTGAACCCGGACCTTCTTGCTGTGAGGTGACAGCGCTAACCACTATACCACCGTGCCACCAGCAAAAAAAATATGGTTTTGTATTTTTTTTCTCGCTATAATGATGCATGGTTTTCTTCTTTATATATTTCTATATGCTTTATTGACACAGCAAAATAACTTTGGCCAGTCTTGCAAGCTTAGATATGCTCCATTAACTGGAACGGACATAAATTGCAAAGTGGTGTTACCAATATTTTTTTTTTGTACATACAGTATACACACCGAAGGGAAATAACCCAATGACTGATTATCATTAATACATGCTGACAGTACTGTAAATCATCAACCCTTTATTTCTTGATAAAGCCTTATCTTTAATCCAGAATGAAATATGAACTGCAGCAAGAATAGGAAAGATAATGAATTGAACAGTGCAACATGAAATATATTCAGACGACAGTGCCTGCTTCCATCCACATCGAGGTTTTGATAAATGTTTCTTGGCAGGTTTTTTTTTTTCCCCTTACTTGTGAACATCAACATCATCTTCTTGGTATTTGAAGTTTGAATATTTTTTTAACAATTTTTCTAAGTGCTTATTAAATTATCCATCTGCTGACATTTAAAAGTTGGGAAAGATACTGCTCTGCTCTCGCACTTTCCAGTTCAAAAACATCATTATATTCATGCAATGCAAATACAATAAATGTAATCATACAAAGGGGTCCAAGCACCTCATCCCACTATCAAGAAGTATTGTTTCCTCATTTATCAAAAAAACTTCAGAGACTAATAATTTTTTAATGCTTATTGAAATTATGCTATGGCAAAATATTGTTGATATTTTTATATTTAAGGCCACACCAATTTAATTAGTTGGTTCTCGGATTTTTTTCAGGAAAAATATGAAGCGAGCATGCGAAATAAAAATAAAATTTAAAAAATGCTCTGACGGTAAAATTAGCGGTGGAAATAGAGGGCTTTCATAATAGAGAAACCAAACAAAGACAATACATTATTGTTACACATTTCATATGGCTGTTTTAATAGCTTATCTTATTTCCACCCATATGATGATGATGATGATGATGATGCCCTTTATTGTCACTAGTCACATGTACCAGCGAAATTAGCTGTCAACCTGTCCGTACATATACAACATACAATTGACATAGGGTAGACAGGACAGGAAGACAGGGATGAAGATAAAAAGGAAACACAACATGAGGAGAGATAAGGAAAAAAAGAACACCCCCCCCCCCCCCCCCCACTATGCTCCTGTCAGGAGTACAGTGTGGGAACATTTAAAAAAAACCTTTGCACATAAGCACACAACAACACAAGTACACTTTAAACATGGGACTTGAGGGGGGGAATCAGGGTAAGGAGGGGGTGGGGGGAGGGGAGGAGGTAATCCAGCGCAAGCAAGCAGCCGTCCACTCCTGCAGCCATGAAGGTGCTGGTCACGCACCCGCTTGTCACACTGGGGGTAAAAATGGCGACCGCGGAAAGTTAGAGAAGGAATGCGAGAGTGTCTCCCGGCAGTGACCTTCAGGGGGAAATGTTGCCTCAGCAACGGCCTGAACCGAGGCCGGTGCTATCTCAGGGAGCCAAATGTCGATAAGATATAAATTGTTTGGTCTTTCCAGACGCAGTCTTTGCACGTCCACACCACTCGTCCATATCTGTCCATTCTATTCAAATTCAAATTGATCTCCGAAAAACATATTCCTTGCAAAGCTGAAAGCTGCTCCGAGATAACAACCATATGCATTAAGGGCTAGCTCTGGCTGCACGTCTTTTATCAGGCAAACCAGTAAACAGATAGGCTAAATAAACGATTGAATTACAGTCAATTGAACATCTACAATGCACAGAAAAAAAAGATTTGACCAGGAGTAGGCTACTTCTGATGGCTAAATACTTCGAATGATTTTTTTGTTTGCCCCTCACATCAACCAATGAAATATATAAATCAAACCCACCTCCACAGAGTCGTTGTCCAAGTTGGCACATCGCAGGGTAACAAGCTCACGGCATCTTGAGTACAACTGTGCAAAGTTTTCCCCCTCTTGAATTTCGACACATCTGTCAAAGATTTTACACTTCTGTTCGCTGAATATCCTAACAATCACAAACACAGGCTTTGCAGGATTCCCCTCCACAGGCATGTTTCTTCCACAAGTCTTTATCTAAAGTGAAAGGGGTGATTTGATTGGTTTTCGATGTCATGTGACCTCAACCTGCAGTCGATTTCGATTTTATTTTATTTTTTCATTTTGCATTTTCTTCAAGCAGCGATTCCGAGAACCAACTAATCGAATTGGTGTGGCCTAAAGGTAGACTGCCTTTCAGATTTTTCAAGTTGAGGTCATAAAAAGAATTTTCCCTGACACCCAATTATTTTTGTTTAGTGGACCGAAAGCTACTGAATTAGAACCACAGACTTCCAATTTTAGTATTTAAAAAAAAATAGAACAATTAATGAATTTAAGGCCGCATGGCCCTAAATTCTCCGCTATTTTGTCCTGCTTCACCATGACCCAATTCTAAATACTACGTCATGCATGACATGGTGGGCTTTCCCAGGGATGAGAGTGGGTGGTCACCAAAAAAGCAGAAAACAAGATGGCGCCCGAAGCCGGGGGTCTGGGAGGGATACCCCCCCAGGAAAATTTTGAAAAATAAGGCCTTACAATCCACTTTTCCTGCAATCTGAGCTGTAGTAGGTGAAAAAAAATATGTTGTCTTTTTTTATATATTTACATGAAAATATGTTTCAAATCAATAGGAGTATTGTTTGAATTCAAAATAAAATCACATTCTACATTCAAGGGTATGGTTATAATTTATGATCAACAAAAATGACAAACTAAATTCACATTAAATGCAAGTTTTATTAATTATCAAAATGTTCATATATTAAATAAAATTTCTTAGGGAGAAAAGGTCAGTCACCCTATGTCCTCATTAGTTGCATATGATTTCAAAGTCTTTTGAAATATTTAAGTTTTCAAAACTGTCAGCATTAATTCAGATTTACTGACCATCATATACATGTTCAATGTATTAAATCAAACGAATGCTAAGTTTATGGGATAATGTCTGTGTACACTTTATACAATTATTTATAGTTCACAGTCACTTCTCATTTTCATTTAATCATTTCGACTTCTTCTTCAGCCTTTTGGCCAAAGACAAAAGCTTGTCAGTCCTCTCTCTGTTTTTATACCAGCATCGATTTCACGTACCTTCGCTTCGTCTCGCTTGTCAGTTGTATTCGGCATTTTGAGTAAAAAAGCCGATACGAAAGAGAAACGTATTTTTGAAGCGCAGCAACGATGAACATGTACAAGTTTCGATAAAATAGAACAGATGCCGGTACTTTTGTAAGAACTGTTATGATTGGCTTTTGTTCTCTCCCACACTCTTGTAAGAACTGTTATGATTGGCTATCATGCTCTCGCCAGCGATGTTTTGGCCAATTACACTGTAGATAACACGTATTCTACCGCGAGACTTAGCAAGACTAAAGATGGCGAAAATGTAAACATGTAACATCGTCGTATGCTTGAGTATCACGAAGGAACATACCCCAACCCCCCTCAATGAAAAAAAAAATCTCAACGGATTTGGCATAATATCGATTTTTGCTCAGAAAAAGCGGAAATCCGCCGAAAAGCGGAAAACTCTCATCCCTGCTTTCCCCGTTCATGCAAGGCATTGTGGGATACGAATTTGAAACAAGAGAGAAAAATGGAGGTGTGCGAATGAAACATGAAAGACCGACTACACTAACGGAAAGCGAGAAGAAAAGACATTCTGTTATATACAAAGGAAAGGAAACGCAGGACCAATCTAATAAATATCGGCCGTCAGCGAGCACCTCGGTGTGATCAGCTGTTCGTTTAGCGACAGAATGATGGAACTGTCAGTGCACGGTCAAAAGGAAACCTGCGCATGCGCGCACACACGGACTTCCTCTGTCTGCTTGACGGCGCGAAGCAAGCAATTTCATCCACATTTCAGAGGGAACTAAATTTCACCGATTTTATGAAATCGAAAGGCCGTCGAGCTTTAAGTGAGAAGGACTGATTTTGAAAGAAAGTACTGAAATAAAGACCAGTTTAAAAAGCAGAAAAATAAACATGTAAAAAGAAAGAAAGAAAGAAAGAAAGAAAGAAAGAAAGAAAGAAAGAAAGAAAGATGTAAATACCCTGGTTAATACTCCAGATGCAAGTCAATAATTAAATATTCATGATTGTACAGTGTTGCTGTATGGTAACGTTTGGCAAACTAACCCTCAAATATCTTATTAAGGTCAACATTTTGGTCATTTTAAGTAATTTGAAGTGATAACTTGAAATAAAGCTTGATTTTCCTCTCCATGACAGTTTCAAAATGAGTGCCATAGATAAATTAATTTATTCATTGATTAATCTCAGTAACCGCTTTCGCGTGGTCAGGGTCATGGGGGATCCATGAGATGGGAATACAGCCTGGATTGGATGTGATCCTCATCACACTTTTGAGTAGCTTGCCCACCAACTATGTTTTGGAAGGTTGTAGGAAACCCATGAAGTGACGAGAGAAACATGTGACACTCCATACAGACATTATCATATAATGGGAAACAGTCAAGCCTGAGATTTGATCGTCCTCACTCTTACAATTACATCATTCTTACCATTTGTGTTTGGTGGCTGTAAAATCCCTATGATGACAATAAAGGTGTTGCATTCTTACCAAATACTGAAATATGATTTTATATTAATCCCTGAATGAGAAGCCAGGACTATAAGAAATGAACCAAATCCACACACACACGCAATCTCAGCATATCCATCCATCATCTTCCCCAAAACACACTTCCCTTCCTACAATAGCTCCAGGCGTGTGAGAGCATACAGGATTTAGCCATTCAATAGCATCTTTCAGGAGGTGTTTTGGAGGCTTTTGTATGCAGATCCCCCACTGTGAGTGGATCACGACTGCTCTCGTGTTGCAAATCTTGGAAGAATCTTAGCCGTACCATGCTGCTTTTCCGTGACAGGTTTCTGGCATTTCCTACTATCTCGCACATGCTTGTATTCTTCCCTTCGGATCTGAAAGCACACATTTACAGCTCCCCAAAAAGAAAGATCTTTCAACTGGTTTTCACAGAGTGCAGAATGTTAAAAATATGATCGTTAAACAATTCGGAGGCCTCCAGGACATGTTAAAGCACCCAATTAAACTTCAAAATCCAAATGACTCATAAGGTGTCTCTTCTTCTCCGAAAACTGGAGCGAGAAGCCTAACAGGAGTAGTTTTGGAGGTTTTTTAGAATAAATTTTATGAAAAATTATTCTGTTATTCAATCATTCAGGATGAAATATTTGTCGGGGGAAAAAAAGGCAAAATATGCAACCCCGATTCCAAAAAAGTTGGAACAAAGTACAAATTGTAAATAAAAACGGAATGCAATGATGTGGAAGTTTCAAAGTTCCATATTTTATTCAGTATAGAACATAGATGACATATCAAATGTTTAAACTGAGAAAATGTATCATTTAAAGAGAAAAATTAGGTGATTTTAAATTTCATGACAACACCACATCTCAAAAAAGTTGGGACAAGGCCATGTTTACCACTGTGAGACATCCCCTTTTCTCTTTACAACAGTCTGTAAACGTCTGGGGACTGAGGAGACAAGTTGCTCAAGTTTAGGGATAGGAATGTTAACCCATTCTTGTCTAATGTAGGATTCTAGTTGTTCAACTGTCTTAGGTCTTTTTTGTCGTATCTTCCGTTTTATGATGTGCCAAATGTTTTCTATGGGTGAAAGATCTGGACTGCAGGCTGGCCAGTTCAGTACCTGGACCCTTCTTCTACGCAGTCATGATGCTGTAATTGATGCAGTATGTGGTTTGGCATTGTCATGTTGGAAAATGCAAGGTCTTCCCTGAAAGAGACGTCATCTGGATGAGAGCATATGTTGCTCTAGAACCTGGATATACCTCTCAGCATGGATGGTGTCTTTCCAGATGTGTAAGCTGCCCATGCCACACGCACTAATGCAACCCCATACCATCAGAGATGCAGGCTTCTGAACTGAGCGCTGATAACAACTTGGGTCGTCCTTCTCCTCTTTAGTCCGAATGACACGGCGTCCCTGATTTCCATAAAGAACTTCAAATTTTGATTCGTCTGACCACAGAACAGTTTTCCACTTTGCCACAGTCCATTTTAAATGAGCCTTGGCCCAGAGAAGACGTCTGCGCTTCTGGATCATGTTTAGATACGGCTTCTTCTTTGAACTATAGAGTTTTAGCTGGCAACGGCGGATGGCACGGTGAATTGTGTTCACAGATAATGTTCTCTGGAAATATTCCTGAGCCCATTTTGTGATTTCCAATACAGAAGCATGCCTGTATGTGATGCAGTGCCGTCTAAGGGCCCGAAGATCACGGGCACCCAGTATGGTTTTCCGGCCTTGACCCTTACGCACAGAGATTCTTCCAGATTCTCTGAATCTTTTGATGATATTATGCACTGTAGATGATGATATGTTCAAACTCTTTGCAATTTTACACTGTCAAACTCCTTTCTGATATTGCTCCACTATTTGTCGGCGCAGAATTAGGGGGATTGGTGATCCTCTTCCCATCTTTACTTCTGAGAGCCGCTGCCACTCCAAGATGCTCTTTTTATACCCAGTCATGTTAATGACCTATTGCCAATTGACCTAATGAGTTGCAATTTGGTCCTCCAGCTGTTCCTTTTTTGTACCTTTAACTTTTCCAGCCTCTTATTGCCCCTGTCCCAACTTTTTTGAGATGTGTTGCTGTCATGAAATTTCAAATGAGCCAATATTTGGCATGAAATTTCAAAATGTCTCACTTTCGACATTTGATATGTTGTCTATGTTCTATTGTGAATACAATATCAGTTTTTGAGATTTGTAAATTATTGCATTCCGTTTTTATTTACAATTTTTACTTTGTCCCAACTTTTTTGGAATCGGGGCTGTAAATCACGACAATCCAAAAAAAGAGCTAAAAATAAGAAAAGCATAGTTTTGTGCTGTAGCCACTTCAGCAGCTAGCTAGCTGAGTAATTAGCCGAGGACACTGGTATACAAAACAAATATTTTTCTTCCTCACACATAATATAGCTAACGTTCCCTTTTATTATATAAGACAATGATCTGAATCATGTGAATTTGCTGCTCAGAGCAATTTCTAAATGTTAAAAGGGCTTTTTTTAAAGGAATTAATGGGAAAATGTCAGGTCATGAAAAACGACTGACTTTTATGAAAAAACAAACAAACCTCAAGTTCTTTTGTAACACACTAAACAGATAATCAGTTCATCTTCTTGGGGCAAATTTTATTTTGTGGCATTTCATCTTTAAAATGACTAAGTAACCACTAAGTTACTTAATTTTAATTGGTGGCATTTCATCTTTAAAATGACTAAGTAAATGAGAAATCCAACCTTTAATTGAAATAAATTTATTTAAAAAAAACAAATCCCTCATCAAGATAAAACTATTTTCAACAAAAACACATCCATCCATCCATCCATTATCTGTAGCCGCTTTATCCTGTTCTACAGGGTCGCGGGCAAGCTGGAGCCTATCCCAGCTGACCAAGGGCAGGTGGTGCATAAGGGTGATTGGGCGACGCACTGCCAAAACGAAAAAAAAAAAGTTTTTTTTTTTAAACAAACTTTCACCAGTGCTGCTCTAGGCCATTTTAATCTGTCTCTGGGTATCATTGTCCAATCAGGGTGGCCTTGCTTCTAGAGTACCGCCCCTTTTGGGGCGATTTCAGTCACGTTGAAAATCGCCCAAGAGTTCACTGATAGAGTCCCATGTTAATATATTTTTTTTCTCCTGACTGACACTTCAATGCAATCTCTATGGATTCCGGGGGGGCTTGCCCTAACGTGCTTACGTCACTGTGAAGCGCGGCAAAGTTGCGTTCGATCCGCTCAGTTTCTGAGGTGAGATGGATGTGGAAAGCAATTCAGTGCGGTCCTTAAAGAAGTTCCATTTAGTCAGCGATCAAATCGAGCTAAATTGGCAACAAAACAAGCTGGACCCCCCTCGACCAAATCTAAACATAAATTTCGACAAAGGGGGGAAATCATATACTCGAGGTTTTACTTCAACATGGTACCAGCGCAAATCCTGGCGAGCTGGCTGCAAGGACACCTCAGCGGTTTTCTACTACCCCTGCTTACTTTTCCACCCTGGAGGTGGCTCCACGGACAACACTGCTTGGACGGTCACTGGAGTTTCGGACATGCATCATTTGTCGGAGAAAATAAAAAAACATGAGTCATTAAAGATTCACATGGGCAGCTGCCTGAAATTTTCGGCTTTTGGGAGAGTGAACATCGCTACACAGCTGGATGAGGGCTACAGGCTAGCAGTTCGCCACCACAACGATGAGGTGAGCAAGAACAGGCACATATTAAACCGGCTCATCCAATGTGTGAAATTTTGTGGAGTGTTCGAGTTAGCTCTATGAGGCAAAGACAAAACTTAGGGCTCCAGTCACCGTGGTGTTTTTCTGGGTTTGGTTGACTTCGTGACTCACACACACACACACACACACACACACACACACACACACACACACACACACACACACACACACACACACAGAATCCGTTCACTTTTGATGTTTGCAATGTGCATTTTTATATTTGCCACACTTTGCTCTGAGAGTTAGCACTTTGGTAATATCCTTGGTAAATACCAGTAATTGCAAGATCTAAAGATCCACTCATCTATTTATTCAACTGCTATTGTTATGTTAGCCAACTATTTACAATGTTTTGTTACAGTAAGTGCACTTTCCTGTTGTCCTTAAGTTGCACAGTCTGTAAAATTCTTGCTGGTCATGGAGTTTGAAGTACAAAATCTATTTACAGAACATTCTGTAGAACAGTACTTTCAAGATTGGCAAATAAATATGTATTATTTTTTAAAAATATGGTTTCCTTTCTCATTTAGTTGTTGGACATATCTTTTATAAAGATATCATTCTTGGCTATTTCACAACATACAATATTGAAATAATGTGAATAGTGAATAGGGCGTAATTGGAATTGGTCATTGTGGAGCCAAACTATTCTTCGATTGTGAATGTTGTTTGCAACTTTACACCACAGCCTACAGCTTAGGTAGCTACAGGGAAAAGATTTCTGTAATGTGCTGCCATCTAGTGGACAGAAGTGGCATGGAACTGTGATATGCAGAGAGAAAACAGAGTCAATAATGTCTGGCTACCGATAATGTACCTGTTGAATGAGTCACCTTGTGACATTATTGGATAATTTGCCCCTCCTGAGAAAATTTTCAGGACCTGCCACTGCAGCTGACTATGAGCGAGAGGTGGGGTACACCCTGGACAAGTCGCCAGGTCATCACAGGGCTGACACATAGACACAGACAACCATTCACACTCACATTCACACCTATGGTCAATTTAGAGCCACCAGTTAACCTAACCTGCATGTCTTTGGACTGTGGGGGAAACCGGAGCACCCGGAGGAAACCCACGCGGACACGGGGAGAACATGCAAACTCCACACAGAAAGGCCCTCGCCGGCCACGGGGCTCGAACCCAGGACCTTCTTGCTGTGAGGCGACAGCGCTAACCACTACACCACCGTGCCACCCTACACAAAAACACATGTGCCACTATTTATTATTGGCACCCTGGAAATGATCAGGAACCCAATTTAACTGAAGCATGTTATATTTCCCAATTAAATTTCATATGTTTGAGTTGATTGGCGTGTGGAGGAACTTTCAAGCTGTAATCCATGACTTCCTGATTAACTGCAGAACAAACATGAGGTGACAGAGAAGCCAAATTCCCTTATTCATCCATCAACATAGGAAAGATACAAGAACACACAAACCAAATGAGGGAGAAGTGTGTTGATCTTCATAAGTCAGGGAATGTTATTTAAAAAAACAAAAAACTATCGTATGCATGCCGTATAAGTGTTTGTATGAATTCATAGGAAATTTGACCAAAGAATCACTCCCAACGAGAATCCTGTCTCCAGTTTAAACTTGAACTGTTTGTAACTTTGGAAAGGACATCTGCTGTTTATAGGAATCATATTCATAAAGGTAGGACTGAAATTAATGGATTTCTTCAAAGAACCCTCTTTCTGCACTACACACTTGTCCAGATTTTCATGACTAAATATGGTTAAATATGCAGAGCAAAAATAGGCTGAAAAAAAAAAACAACAACCCCGCACAGCCTGGAGCATCCGGTTCTTAAAACATCTCTAAATAAAAAAGATTGAGCCTTAATAGGCCCATTTGACCAAGCCTTTCATCAACATTTCAGAGTTGAGTAATAACATACAACAGTGCCATCATCATGGAGCGCTACAGAATGTCTTCAGATCACTCAAACAAACAAGGGATCTGAAAACTAATGGAAAATTTGGCGTAGGAGTTTCATTGCTTTTTACCCCCAATAGATTTATTTATATATTTATTTTATTTCAAATTTCTGTGTAGGAGTGTTGCAGGATTGGTTTTAACCATGCTGATGCTTTAGTGTCGGAAGAACCTTATTTTTTGTGCAAAGAATATCAGTTAGAACTTGCTCTTTCAACTAAAGATGAAGTGTTCGAGGTGACTTAATATTTGCCAAAGTGGTTAATATAGTATATATAATTGATGAAGGGTGGCACGGTGGTGTAGTGGTTAGCGCTGTCGCCTCACAGCAAGAAGGTCCGGGTTCGAGCCCCGTGGCCGGCGAGGGCCTTTCTGTGTGGAGTTTGCATGTTCTCCCCATGTCCGCGTGGGTTTCCTCTGGGTGCTCCGGTTTCCCCCACAATCCAAAGACATGCAGGTTAGGTTAACTGGTGACTCTAAATTGACCGTAGGTGTGAATGTGAGTGTGAATGGTTGTCTGTGTCTATGTGCAGCCCTGTGATGACCTGGCGACTTGTCCAGGGTGTACCCCGCCTCTCGCCCGTAGTCAGCTGGGATAGGCTCCAGCTTGCCTGCGACCCTGTAGAACAGGATAAAGCGGCTAGAGATAATGAGACGAGATGAGATAATTGATGAAAGTTGGCACACTCTGATTTGCTAAATGTTCTCTTATTGAATAGTAGTGACAAAAAAAAAAAATACAAAGTTTTTCTGTGACGAAGTGGCATTTTGAGAACGCACAGACAACTCTCATGCAAACTTTGCAGGAATTGTAACTGTTTTGTTCAATCTTACAAAACAGTTGTAAGATTGGGAGCAGTCATGGCATGGCCTGAAGGTTACAGAAGCAGCCTTAGGCCTAAAGAGTCGTCGGTTTGATTTCTGGGACTGGCAGGAAAAACAGGATCAACTGTGAGCTACTACTCACTTACGTATATTCCCGCTCTCACTTACATCAGAATGCAAGGAATAGGACACTTATTATGAATGTTGACTTCAACAAATAATTAACCCTGAAACAAGTAAGTAAAGAGCCGTGTTCTCCCCAGGGATTTCAAATAGCATCCTGGTAAACTGTCATCTTGAAATTAGCGTCAAAATCCACGCTATATGTTTCGTAAATACATTCAGTAGGTAAACAGGAAGTTGATGTGCGACAGACCTGAAAACAGTATACATGGGATAGAACCCCAAGCTGAAACTCGGTACCAAATATCAAGAAGTTGTGATTTGTAGTTGTTGAGAAAAGTGTGATGAAATTTTTTAAATCCACGCTATATGTTTTGTAAATACATTCAGTTGGTAAACAGGAAGTTGATGTGCAACAGACCTGAAAACAGTATATACAGTATAGAACCCCAAGCTGAAGTTTGGTACCAAGTACCAAGTGGCTATGATGTGTGGTTGCTGAGAAAAAGGGTGTTTCGGACGGACAGAGATACAGACGGATGGACAGAGATAAACCAGCCCCCCCCAGAGCAGGGGTATGATGAGAGTTGAGTGAATGAACAGCACTTTCCCCTCCCTCTGTATCATGGCTGAAGTGCCCTTGAGCAAGGCACCTACCTTAACTGCTCCCCAGGCACTGTACCATAGCTGCCCACTGCTCTGGGTATGTGTGTGTACTCACTGCTCACTTGTGTGTTCACTGCTTCAGATGGGTTAAATGCAGAGGAAGAATTTTGCTGTGCTTGAATGTGCATGTGAAATATAAAGGCTTCTTCTTCTTCTTCTTACAAATACGAACTGGAATGTGGAACTCAGTTGGAAAGAAGAAAACAGGGCTTAAAGTTAATGATAGAAGGAAAAAAACAGGGCACTTTGGGCTCTAGCTTGCCTGCAACCCTGTAGAACAGGATAAAGCGGCTAGAGATAATGAGATGAGATTTATATATATATATATATATATATATATATATATATATATATATATATATATATATATATATCGATATGCTGCTGTGATCTGAGCCCTCAAACAGTGTTTCGCTGTACAACCCCAATTCCAAAAAAGTTGGGACAAAGTACAAATTGTAAATAAAAATGGAATGCAATAAATTTACAAATCTCAAAAACTGATATTCTATTCACAATAGAACATAGTCAACATATCAAATGACCAAATTGCAACTCATTAGGTCAATTGGCAATAGGTCATTAACATGACTGGGTATAAAAAGAGCATCTTGGAGTGGCAGCGGCTCTCAGAAGTAAAGATGGGAAGAGGATCACCAATCCCCCTAATTCTGTGCCGACAAATAGTGGAGCAATATCAGAAAGGAGTTCGACAGTGTAAAATTGCAAAGAGTTTGAACATATCATCATCTACAGTGCATAATATCATCAAAAGATTCAGAGAATCTGGAAGAATCTCTGTGCGTAAGGGTCAAGGCCGGAAAACCATACTGGGTGCCCGTGATCTTCGGGCCCTTAGACAGCACTGCATCACATACAGGCATGCTTCTGTATTGGAAATCACAAAATGGGCTCAGGAATATTTCCAGAGAACATTATCTGTGAATACAATTCACCGTGCCATCTGCCGTTGCCAGCTAAAACTCTATAGTTCAAAGAAGAAGCCGTATCTAAACATGATCCAGAAGCGCAGACGTCTTCTCTGGGCCAAGGCTCATTTAAAATGGACTGTGGCAAAGTGGAAAACTGTTCTGTGATCAGACGAATCAAAATTTGAAGTTCTTTATGGAAATCAGAAGCCTGCATCTCTGATGGTATGGGGTTGCATTAGTGCGTGTGGCATGGGCAGCTTACACATCTGGAAAGACACCATCAATGCTGAAAGGTATATCCAGGTTCTAGAGCAACATATGCTCCCATCCAGACGACGTCTCTTTCAGGGAAGACCTTGCATTTTCCAACATGACAATGCTAAACCACATACTGCATCAATTACAGCATCGTGGCTGCATAGAAGAAGGGTCCGGGTACTGAACTGGCCAGCCTGCAGTCCAGATCTTTCACCCATAGAAAACATTTGGCGCATCATAAAACGGAAGATACGACAAAAAAGACCTAAGACAGTTGAGCAACTAGAATCCTACATTAGACAAGAATGGGTTAACATTCCTATCCCTAAACTTGAGCAACTTGTCTCCTCAGTCCCCAGACGTTTACAGACTGTTGTAAAGAGAAAAGGGGATGTCTCACAGTGGTAAACATGGCCTTGTCCCAACTTTTTTGAGATGTGTTGTTGTCATGAAATTTAAAATCACCTAATTTTTCTCTTTAAATGATACATTTTCTCACTTTAAACATTTGATATGTCATCTATGCTCTATTCTGAATAAAATATGGAATTTTGAAACTTCCACATCATTGCATTCCGTTTTTATTTACAATTTGTACTTTGTCCCAACTTTTTTGGAATCGGGGTTGCATATTTTACCTTTTTTTCCCCTGACAAATATTTCATCCTGATTGATTGAATAACAGAATAATTTTTCATAAAATTTATTCTACAAAACCTCCAAAACTACTCCTGTTAGGCTTCTTGCTCCAGTTTTCGGAGAAGAAGAGACACCTTATGAGTCATTTGGATTTTGAAGTCTAATTGGGTGCTTTAACATGTCCTGGAGGCCTCCGAATTGTTTAACGATCATATTTTTAACATTCTGCACTCTGTGAAAACCAGTTGAAAGATCTTTCTTTTTGGGGAGCTGTAAATGTGTGCTTTCAGATCCGAAGGGAAGAATACAAGGGAAGGGAAGAATCGGAGTTGTACAGTATAGTAATGTGCAATGACAATAAAGAATCAATCAATCAATCAATCAATCAATCAATCAAGAGCTAACACAAAACAGGTGAACACAGTAGGGTAACAAGCCAGTGATAGAGACAGGATTAGAACAGAAACAAAAACAAAACTGATGCCTTAATATCGAAGAATCCTTTTCCATGAGACTTTCTTGCCCATTGAAGCATCCCTGACTGCAGATGACAGAAGGTGTATGTTTGGCCTCATATACAGTGGGGCAAAAAAGTATTTAGTCAGCCACCAATTGTGCAAGTTCTCTCACTTAAAAAGATGAGAGAGGTCTGTAATTTTCATCATAGGTACACTTCAACTATGAGAGACAAAATGAGGAAAAAAAAAATCCAGAAAATCACATATTCTGGTTTTTAAATAACTTATTTGCAAATTATGGTGGAAAATAAGTATTTGGTCAATAACAAAAGTTCATCTCAATACTTTGTTATATACCCTTTGTTGGCAATGACAGAGGTCAAACGTTTTCTGTAAGTCTTCACAAGGTTTTCACACACTGTTGCTGGTATTTTGGCCCATTCCTCCATGCAGATCTCCTCTAGAGCAGTGATGTTTTGGGGCTGTCGCTGGGCAACACGGACTTTCAACTCCCTCCAAAGATTTTCTATGGGGTTGAGATCTGGAGACTGGCTAGGCCACTCCAGGACCTTGAAATGCTTCTTACGAAGCCACTCCTTCGTTGCCCGGGCAGTGTGTTTGGGATCATTGTCATGCTGAAAGACCCAGCCACGTTTCATCTTCAATGCCCTTGCTGATGGAAGGAGGTTTTCACTCAAAATCTCACGATACATGGCCCCATTCATTCTTTCCTTTACACGGATCAGTCGTCCTGGTCCCTTTGCAGAAAAACAGCCCCAAAGCATGATGTTTCCACCCCCATGCTTCACATTAGGTATGGTGTTCTTTGGATGCAACTCAGCATTCTTTCTCCTCCAAACACGACAAGTTGAGTTTTTACCAAAAAGTTCTATTTTGGTTTCATCTGACCATATGACATTCTCCCAATCCTCTTCTGGATCATCCAAATGCTCTCTAGCAAACTTCAGACGGGCCTGGACATGTACTGGCTTAAGCAGGGGGACACGTCTGGCACTGCAGGATTTGAGTCCCTGGTGGCGTAGTGTGTTACTGATGGTAGCCTTTGTTACTTTGGTCCCAGCTCTCTGCAGGTCATTCACTAGGTCCCCCGTGTGGTTCTGGGATTTTTGCTCACGGTTCATGTGATCATTTTGACCCCACGGGGTGAGATCTTGTGTGGAGCCCCAGATCGAGGGAGATTATCAGTGGTCTTGTATGTCTTCCATTTTCTAATAATTGCTCCCACAGTTGATTTCTTCACACCAAGCTGCTTACCTATTGCAGATTCAGTCTTCCCAGCCTGGTGCAGGTCTACAATTTTGTTTCTGGTGTCCTTTGACAGTTCTTTGGTCTTGGCCATAGTGGAGTTTGGAGTGTGACTGTTTGAGGTTGTGGACAGGTGTCTTTTATACTGATAACGAGTTCAAACAGGTGCCATTAATACAGGTAACGAGTGGAGGACAGAGGAGCCTCTTAAAGAAGAAGCTACAGGTCTGTGAGAGCCAGAAATCGTGCTTGTTTGTAGGTGACCAAATACTTATTTTACCAAGGAATTTACCAATTAATTCATTAAAAATCCTACAATGTGATTTCCTGTATTCTTTCCCCCCATTCTGTCTCTCATAGTTGAAGTGTACCTATGATGAAAATTACAGGCCTCTCTCATCTTTTTAAGTGGAAGAACTTGCACAATTGGTGGCTGACTAAATACTTTTTTGCCCCACTGTATGAAGATATGAGTGTCTCTTTGAGTCCATTTATGGAAATTAGAGTGGGAATGTTGGCATAATTTTGAGTTCACACATGGAAGTCTTCGAGAAGAAAGTCATTTGTGGTTATTTATAAAGTAAAATGTAATCCTCTTAAAAATTATCCTTACAAGTAAAATTTAATTTAAAAAAAAGCCACCACTGCTTGACGTGTTTTAATTGGATGAAGATTTAAAACTGATTTGCCGAAAGGCACGTTTCTAACGGGTATGATTTACACTCTGCTTGTACTGCAGATCGTCGTTTTTAAAAACGGATATCACTGTTGATATGGTGTTGCTTTCTGTAAGGAGACATTATGGAAGGAGATTTCAGTGTTAGCACTTTGTAACAATCAAACGCTTTCTAACACGGGAAGATTATCGGGACAGAGGACTTTTGCAGGTTTTTGACAACAAGCAGAAATCTTTCGCTTTATTAACTTCAGGAGAGAAGGGGAAAACAGAGACAGTATTCTGTGAACATTCCTGATGATGATCCATCCATCCATTATCCATAACCTCTTATCCTGTGCAGGGTCGTGGGCCAGCTGACTATGGGCAAAAGACGGGGTACACCCTGGACAAGTTGCCAGGTCATCGCAGGGCTGACACATAGAGACACACAACCATTCACACTCACGTTCACACCTACGGTCAATTTAGAGCCACCAGTTAGCCTAACCTACACGTCTTTGGACTATAGGGGAAACCAGAGCACCTGGAGGAAACCCACGCAGACACGGGGAGAACATGCAAACTCCGCACAGAAAGGACCCTGTCGGCCACGGGCCCCAAATCCAGAACCTTCTTGCTGTGAGGCGACAGTGCGAACCACTACACCACCGTGCCACCCCCGATGATGATGATGTAGATAATCATTTATTGTCAATCCAGTCTGAAATTTTTCTTGCATTACTGCAGCTCTATTTGCAGCATAGCCACAATTGCTGTGGTATAAAAGGAAAGAGGAACAGTGCTTGAAAAGACTCATCACACCACCCTACTGTTGATTATTCTCCAATAACAGCATGCCCTGGCATTATTCCTTATTTATGAAGTACCACTCCAATACTACTTCACTTATTTACAGCGAATGCTGAATGATTTTTTTATGTCCTGAAACTATACTGGCAATCAATTCTGCTTGCGTATAAAGCACTACGTGTACTTTTTCTAACTTTTAAGATTTTTTAAAATAAGCCTAAATGGAACGGAATTTATACTTTATACTCAGAACTGTTAATAGCGGAGCTCTCCGCACGCCAAGCACACAGAATGGAGCGACCTGATCTTTGATGGCTTTTGACCGTACAACGTCCATACCTGTGAAGATGTACCACCACAGGGAACCCGATCATAAGTGCAAAGCAACATATCTAATAAACACTTGACTACTGGACAACGAAATTTGTATCTTCATTTCCATATGATAGATGGGTTTTTATCCATCACTTATTTTTAATTTGCTTTTTAAAAAAATAATGTGGGATTATTTACAAACACGTTTTAAGGAAAATATTCTCAACAGTTTCATATTAAACTAGTTAAAGCAGTTTTATTAGTCCACTAGCTTGTTGGACAGTTGACAGTTTCATATTAAACTAGTTAAAGCAGTTTTATTAGTCCACTAGCTTGTTGGACAGTTGACAGTTTCGGTCATGTAACAGCGATAGATGGATGTAAGTGCAGGAAGAGTTTTATTGAAAACACACTAGAAAACAGATCCAAAACATAGGCAAAGGCTGAGTCAAAAAACAGGCCATGGTCGAGTGAGGCACAGACAGACATGATAGAGGGAATACAATACTCAAAATCCCAAAACACAAACAAGGTCAAAATCAGAAAAGCGATTCAAAATACAAGGCTTGGTAACGTTAGATGCAGGGTACAGAACGTATTCTGCTTCACAAACCTGTGTGTTACTGAGAGTCCTTATATACATGCGCTGTGATTGCACTCTAATCAGGAACAGGTGCATGGTAATTAGCCCTAATTGCGCTGCGTGCTCCGAGCGCCAAAGTGTGTGGACATGATAGATGTAACCAGATAACTCTTTGGCATATCAAGTTTGATATTTGATCATAACTATATAGTAAAGATGTAAAGTGAAGGCGCTGGTTCACTGCTGTCCACCAGGCACCCAGCAGAGTCACACTATAGTAAATGTCATGGTGTTGTTTCTGGCACATGGCATGTGGTGCCAAAGAAATAAATAAATATGTATTCATAACTGAGATGCATATCTCATTATTAATATCACTGTCGCAAGACAATGCAGCAATTTATTGACGTGAGATACACGGCACTACACAATTCGATGGTTTGTATGCTATAATATTATTATTCTAACCGGACTGATTTCGTGCCCTTGCAAATATTTTGCTCATACACTCATCGGGAGCTCTGCTTTTATATAGATAGATAGATAGATAGACTTGTAAGATCTCATCTCATTATCTTTAGCTGCTTTATCCTGTTCTACGGGGTCGCAGGCAAGCTGGAGCCTATCCCAGCTGACTACGGGCGAAAGGTGGGGTACACCCTGGACAAGTCGCCAGGTCATCACAGGGCCGACACATAGACATAGACAACCATTCACACTCACATTCACACCTACGGTCAATTTAGAGTCACCAGTTAACCTAACCTGCATGTCTTTGGACTGTGGGGGAAACCGGAGCACCCGGAGGAAACCCACGCGGACACGGGGAGAACATGCAAACTCCACACAGAAAGGCCCTTGCCAGCCACAGGACTCGAACCCGGACCTTCTTGGTGTGAGGTGACAGCGCTAACCACTACACCACCATGCCGCCCGACTTGTAAGATAAGGGTAAAATTTTTACAATAACAGTCTATCAAGACAAGACGGTTTGAAACCATGGACTCCCATGAGTTTTGATCTAAGAGTTTCATGATATTGTATTTAGGTCCCCTTGGAAGAAGGTGCTTCTGCTTGGTTACACTGTATGAACCCCTCCCAAGGGTAACACCATACACCAGATGGGATAATGTTATCCAAAGAAAGCATGGAATTTTCAGCGGGTAGACTGATAACAGTCAAATGAAAAGGAATATCAAGTTTTCAGGACTGAAAACATTCAGCTCATGGAGCATATCTGCTTCTCACTAGTGTTTATTGATCATGCAATGAGGGAACAAATGTTACTTGTTTCATTGTCCCTCGGTGTCACTTGGGCTTTGCTGTTAAATCCTATTAAGCGGTATCTATCACAGCATCCAAATATCATGGTGTGGAACATATACACCATATCCATGAAGGATTAAGAAAAAGAGTCATGAGCTCAGACTAAAGTTTGCAAAAGCCAAATGTTTCTTTTTCTTCCTCTTCTTCTTCTTCTTCTTTTTAGAGTACAACTCGTACTTGGCATTATATTTGCTTTTCTAAGCAAGTCTCAATTACATGCGATTTTGACTTTGAAGTCAATTTCACTTGTACAAAATCTGCTCAAGCAAGAAGGAGTATTAAGTCTAATGCTAAACTGTTGTAGCCACGATGTTTCACCCAGGATCTTTTGAACTCAAATCAATATATGCTTGTGGTTTTAGGTAGAAATGCAGAAGGGGCTTGCTCTGCAAAGTGCTAGTTCTCTAACAGTCACAGGTTTTATCAAAATTTCCAAGTCTTAGTTGAAAATCCATGAACATCCCTGTTTCCCCCATGTACTCCTGATGTCCTGACTTTATTTGGAAAAAAAACCACTTAGTGCTGTAAGGCCTACTCTGTTCAACTGATTTATACGTAAATATGTGACCCCTCACCGAATCCAGGGACACATGTCGGCCGAAATGAATCCGAGATAATCGCAAAAGAAGCTTTTTTTTTTCGAAATTTGTGATTTTTGTTTTTTTCCATCATGTGCAAGTTGAGATCTTGAAGAATGCAATCAGTATTTCAGATAATAGATTGTTTTGTTGGAAAAGCATACATTTTTTGTTGCAAATTGTCTCGTTTTTGTCAGGACTGTAGCCTGCTGGGGGGTGTGGGTAAATTACCATATGGGCCATTCACATGATGATTTAAGTCTTTTTTTTTTTTTTCGCGAATCAGCTGTATGATACGGGCTGAGCGCATGGCTACTTGAGGGCGATTTTCTCCCTTTTCTGTTTTAAGAAGTATACACTTTCAAAAGGCCACACATTCTTCAAATATTGTCAGATCTCCACATGGAAGGCATCATTGGAAAGCTTAGAAACTCTACTTTCTGAATCTGTCAATAACTTAAAATGCCCCCGGGCCGACATGTGTCCCTGGATTCTGTGATCTGCCACATATACTCTTTAGATTAAAGTGAGACGGCCTTTCGATTTCATAAAATTGGTGAAATTTAGTTCACTCTGAAATGTGGTCATTGTGATATATATGTTTATTTCTGTAATGTCTCACAAAATATCAGGCCATTCTGTGGCTGGGAAATTATTTAATTTGTGGGGATTCCCGAGCAAATAATGTGCACAAAATCGCTCACTTCGCGCAGTCAAGCAGACAGAGGAATTCCGTGTGCGCATGCACAGATTTACCCAGATAGCAGAGGGTCGTTGATTCGACGTGGAATCATCGGCATGTTCTTCGACCTATACGCCGTCGAATCACCGTCGATCACCGACGTTGATTCAACACCGCTTTGCTCATACGAGTTTCCGTTGAAACGACGTTGAAAAGTGGCTGGTGGTCGACAGAGAATAGACCCCCTTTCACCCTTTATTCAACTACATATTTTGGTCGATTTATAGTTGAATTTTCGGCGATGATTCATCCAACTTTACTTCCTGTTTTATGTACAACAGGAAGGCTACAAATTAAGCAAACCAGGCTAAATTAAACTAGCTAACAATAAAGCATGGGGGCTCTTGCCTAGGATGAACACACACATGCATACTTCAACCATGAAAGTGAAACTTAATTTATATCAATGTGCGTAGGCTACGTCCTGTTTAATGTACAACAGGATATAAAAATGCATGCAACAATGCACCTCTCCTAATGTTTGTCAAGCTATCTAATGAGGCATAACTTTTAACATTTATAAGGAACAGAACACACTTGAACAAGTTCTTAGAAACATTTTATGATTTATTTATAATTGTGGCCTATTCCTCCTGCGGCGCAGACACCTGTACATGGAAACAGAAAAACATAACCAAAATTAATTTGATGCAGCATTGATAAAGAAAGTCAGCAGCAGGCTGTGGGTTTCTAAATGCCACCCTACCTCATTATTTGGACATGGGGAAAAACTATATTTAAAATCCAAAGAGGGATGGAGGGAGGAAAATTAAAACAAAAGAAAGAAATGAAATATAGAGTAGAGAATATTTGATAAAATTAAGGATGTTTTTATTCAGTAAACATTTTAAAAAAATGTTCTACAACACTCTAGCCTAGTGACTTACCAGTAACAAAATAGACTTGAAGTATTCAGATCCTCTCTCTGTCTCCTGGCAGAAAGCTCCTTGGTTTGCTTGTGTCTCAATCACAGCTGGTATTCTGTAGAAAGACTTCTTTTCACCTTTCCCATCAGCTTTGTTAGAACCCTAACACAGCACAAAAGTTTACCATTGTAGGTTTATGATGAACCAAGTGCCTCGTGGGTTCACATACCGCGCGCTGCCTTTATTTCCCCCAAATCACGAGTTTGTTGGTCTTCCAATGTGGCGCAGGGTTTGTTTACTTCCGGTTTCGGGTGACGTCAGTGAAAGGGGTTTAATGGGGGCATTACCGCCACCCACTGGATTGGGGTGTAAAGCAGTCTGAACAAAACGTGTAAACATAAACATAGGAGAAATGAACCCGTTTTTCTAACTCGTCCTCACTTAGTCTACTTTTCTTTTTTGATTAGTCTGGATTTGATATTGTAAATTTAAATGTAAATCAATGTATATTCATCGGACATGAACAAATGAATAAATCTTGAGTAATCTTGAGGCGTGTGTGTCCAGGGCGCGGTGTCGCAGGGGGGTCGAACGAACCCTCCGATCCCCCCTGGCTACAGGCCAGTTGCTCATCCTACCAATGTTGAAAACTGGCCGGCAAAAGTGACGATGGTTCAACGTCGTATATTCAACCTTCTCTGACGGTCGACAGATCAACCTTTACCCACGTTGATTCAACGGTGATAAATCGACCCTCTCAGACGGCGGAGAAATCGACGTTTCACGGCGCCGTTTCAACGTTGATTTTCTGACGTACGACGGAAACCGACCATTCTGACCAAAACTCTACGTCGTTTCAACGACCCTCTGCTATCGGGGTTACCTTCTTCTTCTTCTTCTTTTGGGTTTTACAGCAGCTGGCATCCACAGTTTTGCATGACCGCCATCTACAGGTTTACCTTTGACCGTGCACTGACAGTTCCATCATTCTGTCGCTAAACGAACAGCTGATCACACCGAGGTGCTCGCTGACCGCCGATATTTATTAGTTTGGTCCTGCGTTTCCTTTCCTTCGCAACATGACGTCTTTCCTTTTCGCTTTCCGTTACTGTAGTCGGTCTTTCCAGTTTTATTTGCACACTCACGTCCTCCATTTTTCTCTCCTGTTTCAAATTTGTATCCCACAATGCCTTACGTGAACGGGGAAAGCCCACCACGTGATGCATGATGTAGTATCTTGAATTGGGTCATGGTGAAGCAGGAAAAAATAGCGGAGAATTTAGGGCCATGTGGCCTTAAATTCATTAATTGTTCTATGAAAAAAAAATAAAATTGGAAATTTGTGATTCGAATTCAGTAGCTTTCAGTCCACTAAACAAAAATAATTGGGTATCAGGGAAAATTCTTTTTATGACCTACACTTGAAAAATCTGAAAGGCAGTCTACCTTTAATGCTGAAAGTCTGCATTTTGAGCTTGTATCATTTATTTATTTTCAACTTCCATGTACTTTGGTCGACAGATAAAATACCAGTAAATCTGTCAATGTGCAAATATTTCTGAACCTGTTCTGTACATCGTATGCACACTGTCTGCACTTCCACTTTAAGGAAATTGATCAGATTTAATTGGAATTATTTGCTTTAGAAGAAGATTTTTGCTGCTGCATCCATATACATGCTTGCAAACGGGTGCACGCACACACACACACACACACACACACGAACATTCTTCCAACCTTAATAAATAGAGAGAAAAAAACCAAATAACCATCCAGTCAATAGATCTAAAGTGCTGATACTGAGAAAAAGAGAAGAGCAATCAGTAGAAAACAGCTGTATTCTTTCAGCCATCTGTCCAGTAGAAAGAGTTCAATCAATATACATAGTACTTCCCAAGCACCAACATAAACAGCATAGCATAAAAACCATTATTACACACAGACAAATTAATGAGCCTGTTATGGAAGGGCATTTTGCTTGCATTATTTGCTACGATTAGAGAAAAAAACTCACAGGAGATTTATACAAACTTCTTTGCAACACAAAGTTGTTTTATTGAGGTGAATCCAATAAACATTGTCATGGTCCATAGCACGGGGAAGAAAATATGTAGACCGGGTTAAACAAGGAGTATCCATGAATACAGAAAATTATCTGATTTAATGGGACATGTAGCATGAACAGATTTCGCAGCAAAAAAAAAAAAAAAAACAGAAACAGCAGCCTTAACATGGAACAGGTGAACACATTAGGATAATCAGCTGAATCAAAAATGACAAGAAAGCAGAGCGGATTTCATGTTGAGACGGGAAGTTCATGACAGTTGTTCCGATTAATCATTATCCAAAGATGAAATGTTTCTATCCTGATGGGAGGGGTTTCTTCCAGGATAAGAACCCTTTCATCCTTCCAGCACAGTTCCAGATCTGTAAATGGCTGTGTGATGTGTCTAGTGTGTAGGCGTAGTGTTGGTGTGCTTGCCACCTCTCGCTTTCAGCCCTCACCACTGGCTGGCAGAGCTGCCGTGCAGCACTGCGAAAAGAGAGCCAAGTGCATAAGTCTCTCCTGCCAGTACATAACCTCTCCACAGCAAGTCTTATGCAGCACCTTCACATGGCTACAGACAGAAACTGGGCACCGCAAGGCCTCTGGCTAAACTACAGGGAGCTCGGAGGAGGTCTGGCCCCTCAGACATGCGGCATGCATGGCCCACCAGCATGTGGACATGCCCTTATGCCCATGAACCAGACCCCCAGTTATGGATAAATAGCACAAGGGTAGATGGAGCTCATTAACCTTGGAAGGCAGTCCATCTAGTGCAGGGGTATTCAATTAAAAGTCACTGAGGTCCAGTTATTAAATTTTGTCCAAGTAGAAGGTCCGACCCGAAGTCCAGCTTGTGTCTTATAGCCTTCCCCTATGTCCACATTTTCATATGGGTTCAACAATATTTATTGTTCATTTCCAATGCAGGAAATGAACTGAGTGCACAACTATCTCTTTTACCATAAATAAAAGTCGTCCCAGGAAAATAAATTCAAGGCCTTTATTTCAGATTAAAGAAAACAGAAACCTCAGAATAAAATAAATAAAGTGCAAACAGAGTGGAATAACTCCTTTTTCTCTTAAATTAAAGAGGTCCCAACCTGAAGAATTGAAGGCCTACACTTCAAGTAAAAAAGTCAACTCAGAAAACATTAATTAAAAAGTGCAAACAGAGCGTTGACTTTACATTTTCTCTTCTTTGTTCTTAAAATAAGGAGGTCCCAGCCTAAAAAAATGAGGGCCTACTTTTCAAGAAAAAAAAAAGTCCACATCTTCAGAAAACAAGTGGCTTTTTTTTGGGGGGGGGGGGGGGGGGGGAATGCAAACAGAACATTTTTCCTTGAACGTTTCTCTTTTAATTCTTCTTCTTTTACTTTTCTTAATGAGAAAAATGGGCATGTGGCTGACCTGCCAGTAATTTAAATCTTGATTGGAATGGAGTTAGTGCCATTCTCATGCAGATATGTAGGTGTTCATTGTTGAGCCTAGAACGGTAATTGGTTTTGACAATGTTCATCGTGGAAAAAGCTGACTCACAGCTGTAAGTCGATCCAAACATAGGTGGTGTTTACATTAGACCGTATCAGCAGATCATCAGATTAACGTTTTTAAAACGATTCGTGTGCACACAGCAACGCCAATACACGATTCGCGTGCACACAGCAACGCCAATACACGGATACGCTAATCACATGACTAATTAGACGGCACGTCACATGATCCCAGTGCATATCGGGCATGCGCAAGTCACTCACCACTTGCAAGTGGAAGGATGGCAAGCAAACACCTTCTCCAGCAGATAAACACACCTGGCTGTGATGTTCATGTTCTCACTGAGTTTAAGCGCCTGAAGGAGGTAAATAAGTTGAAATGTGTAAATAAACCTCAGTGCGGCTCAGCGCTTCCTCCTGCGTTCCAAATCACTCCGCCCTGAACAGCGAGTGCCCTCCGGCCCTGCGCAGCTCACAGAGCGCGCGAGTGAAGCGCACGAGCAGTGATTCGGGACTGAGCCGCTGTGTGTGTGATCCCAACGCCAGCGAATCAGGAAGGTGGATGTCACAGTGACGTTGTCCAATGACGACATCAGCTAGAGCTCAGCACTGCGTTTCCTCGTTCCTCAATGTTTACACAGCACCGGATCAGATACGAACTGGGTTGAATACGTGGGCCCTGGCGGATTCAAGTTGTTCCGCCTGTGGAGTCGTTTCCCGGCGTTTTAATGTGCATGGACAGTGCATCTGCGACGAAAACGAGACGGATACGGTCTAATGTAAACACCACCTCAGAAACAGTCTGTAACCAGAAAGTAGCAGGGTCAGTTGTCTCAAAATGCTCTCTTAATGCAGCATTTCCTTGCAGATCAATGAGCAGATCAATGTCTCAGCAATGGCGTTTAAGCACTCCTTCACAACTGTCCCATCACTAAATGTTTTTTTTATGTTGCCCCAAAATCCACGCTACTTTTAAGGAACATTCGTTTGCACGTTGCTGGGCTGTAAATGTATGTGTGATGAGTCGGGTAGACCTGTCATACTGTGCTTGCAGTTGGGTTATTTTGCGTGCCCTCAGCTCGGACTTCAGGGGATAACTTTGCTCAAAAGAGCTGTGCTTCATTTCGTAGCGGCGCTTCACGTTGCCACTTTTAATTAATGCCACGTTTTTGGAGCATATGAGGCACACTGGTTTTGAACTGCTCGCCGGAAGAATGAACATATATTTCTCCATCCATTCATCTTTAAAACAATGATTTTCCTTGTCTACTTTCCGCCGCCTTTTGGAGCAAGCCATGTTGTCTCGGTCGGTTGTCTCTGAACTTAACTCTCTTCCTCTCTGCTTGTTGCTCTGCTGTGGTTCACTGGGTAAACTAACGATTTTATTGGCTCAACTGAGTGAAGCTGTCGTATTAACTGGAGTAGCAGCGCCCACTGTCAATAGCCACGACCGTCCAAAATAATGCTTCATGAAAATTACTTAATCTCGTGAATTTACCATTGGTCACGGGTCCGGACAGAACCATCACTGGGTCCAGATCCGGACCGAGGTCTGCCATTTGGTGATGCCTGATCTAGTGGAAGGAAAAGCCCGAATTCAAACCTGCGTAGCCATGGGATGCACATCTTAAAGCATGGCGTGACACACAGATTGCACTGGTCATCCCACTGCATCCCGGTCTCCCCCCAGGTGTCTTGGCTATGCCAAGAGAGTAAGGTTGGCATTTACCCCCGCAGCCCTTCCTCACTATAATCCAAGTATCGTGCAAGTCAAGACTCTGGACTAATCACTTACCACTGAGATGCCTCCATAGCATCATGTACATCCGATGGCAAGAAAAGATACTGGATACTGAAGTGTTCCAGTGGGCCAACATCCCAAGCCTCTTCACCCTCTTGCAAAAGGCACAGGTGAGATGGGCTGGGCATGTCAGCTGCATGCCTGACCACTGCATCCCAAAGCAACTGCTCTATGGCAAGCTTAGCGGGGCAGCGGGGCAAGCACTCAGTTGGAGGACAAAAGAAGAGGTTCAAAGACTGTTTCAAATCATCATTAAAGGACTTTAACATTGATATCAACACCTGGAAACTACTTGCCCAAAGTCAAAGTGGTGCAGCCTAACCCACACTGGTGCCCACAATGCTGAAAACAAAAGAACCACTGCTCCAGAGAACAAGCATACAGCCTGGAAAATGAGAGATAACACTTCACAAAGCACCACAGTGACCCACCTGTGTACAACCTTTGGGAGAGCTTTCCAGGCCCGCATTGGACTTATTAGCCATCTGTGGGCCCACCAGCCCTGTCAGTGAATCCAGGAGTCTATGGTCATCCTTGATGATGAGGGACAAGCAACAAACAAACAACAACAGTTCCAGAGACTTGGAGAATCAATGCTCATGCATCCACAGTTCAGTGGAAAAGCCCTAAATCTCATTTGTGGATGGAAGAGCATGTAGTGTCAAAAGTGAACATGCTAACACTTCTTCTTCCAGCTGCTCCCATTAGGGGTCACCACAGCAGGTCTGCTCCACGTATTTGATTTGGCATAGGTTTTACACCAGATACCCTTCCTGATGCAACCCTCCCCAATCTATCCGGGCTTGGGACAGGCACTAAGAGGCTGTCCACACGGTAACGGATTCAGGTGAATCTGATAAAATTGTTTATCGTTTCGGCCTGGCGTCCACACGGCACCAGCGTTTTGGGTGCCCCAAAATGATATTTTTTGAGAACGTGTTCCAGAGTGGAAAAATCTGGCAACAGCGCCGTTGCGAAGTCGTCTGGATGAGTAGAACGGATTTGTTTACGATGATGTCACAACCACATGACTAGAACAAGCAGCACTCTCGCTGTTTTGTATGAACCACTGCATTGCATTCACTTTTGTATACAGCTTTTCTTTTAAATAAACAAGTAACTGAACCATTTCTTGAATTTCTTTTTTTTATTGGATAAGACTGCTTTTCAAAATGTTCACACACAATATAAAAAGTTATATAAATTATATAAAAATGCTTTTCAAAATGTTCACACACAATAAGAAAATTAAGTTCTATAAAACTATGCACACTAATAAAACTAATTTGTACACACAGAAGGCACGATTTCCTCGCGTAGTCGCAGCCATCTTCTTCTTGTTGTTGTGTGCTTGTTCCTGTGAGTGCTTCACGCTGGGTAGAAGAAGGGGTTTATGTGCATGCGTCCTACTTCTTCTATTGTTCTGGTGTCTCCGATGGGACCGTCTTACAGCGCACGTACAGGTGTGGCATGTGTATTGCATCGTTTTCAGCAAGCGTTGCGTTGCCATATGTACCTGATATTTTACTGATCCGTTGGCCATGTGAACGCGATATTTTTTTAAATAAAATCTCGTTGCCGTTGTCGTGTGGATGTAGCCTAAGTAATGTACTGTCTTGTACAACCCAAGTGGCTGGGCATTTTACCTAATCTGCATGTCTTTGAACTGTGGGGGAAACTGAAGCACTCAGGCTACATCCACACGACAACGGCAACAAGATGTTATTAAAAAAAATATCGCGTCCACATGGGCAACGGATCAGTAAAATATCAGGTACATATGGCAATGTAACGCTTGCTGAAAACGATGCAATACACATGCCACACCTCTAGGGGTGCTGTAAGATGGTCCCTTCGGAGACACCAGAACAATAGAAGAAGTAAGGACGCATGCGCATAAACTATTATGTGCGAGACTTCATATTCGCCACAAAGTCAGAAAAATCTGTTCGTAAAATTACATTATAATGACCAAATACAATGAAAAGTATTTTTCCAGTCTCACCTGTGAAAGGTAATCCCATGTGATCTCGTTTGGACAGCAAACCTGTTGGTACAGTTAAATGCAGCACATGAATGAGGCATATGTATTCTCCGCTTTGACCCATCCAATATGGCGGCGAGGGTGATGTATGATTCTACACGGAAGGCGGCGTCTTTAATGGTCCGGAATAAATTGAATGCTACACGTTGATGGATTAATTTGTTCTTCTACGCCCTTTTTGAGGAATGTATTGTAGGACTTAAACCAACATCTGAAGAGGTGAGATCACTCCTTTTTTTCCCTATTTTTGCTGGCGGGATTGACTCTGCCCTAACTCTCTCTCTCTCTCTCTCTCTCTCACTTTGCACCATTACACAATAAATATTCACAGTGAAAATATTTTGTAAGCGCGTTTCATGAACCAAGTTATAGGATTTGTTGAGAACTTGCATCGAGTTCGTTACACTTCTACCCGGCGTGAAGCACATGTGGTTGTGACGTCATTGTAAACAAATCCGTTCTACTCATCCAGACGACTTCACAATGGCACCGTTGCCAGATCTTTCCACTCTGGAACCCGTTCTCAAAAGATTTCGTTTTGGGGCACCCAAAACGCCGGTGCCGTGTGGACGCCAGGCCGAAACGATAAACGATTTTATCGGATTCACCTGAATCCGTGTGGACAGGGCCTCAGAGGAAACCCACACAGAAAGGCCCCCATCAGCCGTGAGGTTTGAACCCAGAACCTTCTTACTATGAGGTGACAGTGCTAACCACTACACCACCATGCTAACACAAAACACTCATTTTATATATGTGCACTTTATAATACTACTTAAAATAAGTTACACTAATATTGTGATGGGCTCTAAATTGACCGTAGGTGTGAATATGAGAATGAATGGTTGTTTGTCTCTGTGTCATCCCTGCCATAACCTGGCGACTTGTCCAGGGTGTACCCCGCCTCTCGCCCATAGTCAGCTGGGATAGGCTCCAGCTTGCCTGCGACCCTGTAGAACAGGATACGCGGCTACAGATAATGGATGGATGGATGAATAATATTGTGATGCATTCTGGGATGTTTTAATTGTTTCCAACAAATCTGCTGAAGAATCATGGGATTGATTTTGTCTTATGGATTGATGTTGTACTGATTATACAGCAGATTTCTAAGTAATAGTGTGAGATTTAATAACATCAGATTTAGTAAAAATAAGGAAGGAAAATAACAACAGGATGATGCGATACTATTACCATCCGGAAGTTCATTATTTTCCCTAAACAGCACATCCTCAAGTGTTTCATTCCTCTTATACCATAGCAATTTGTAACACTAGCAATCTTTTATTTATAAAATAGTACTGTTGTCGTTATTATTAAGAATGTACTTTTTATCCATTTATAGTTACATTTAATGTTGAGGAACAGCCGGGCAATAAGTTAGTTCTTGTCATCACCAATATTATAACTGCTATAAACAGCTGTTCCCTCACCTGCCTCTGTATTTTTTTCCACTTGAAGTTAATAAGAATAAAAATACAGCTTGTCATGTTACCAAGAAAATTTAAAGGAACAATTAACCTTCCAAAAAATGCTAAATAAACATCTCCTGATCATATCAACAATTTTTTTTTTCCAAAAATGAATTTTGGAGCATCTGTTACACAAGTCCCTCTCTAATTTGTTACTATGGAAACAAGAGATGACCTTTCAGGTACTAAACAGGGTTGCCAGGTCCATGGTTATCCAGTCGACCCAGATTATCCAGGTACTTTATTTTATATAGTTGTAATATTTTTGTCTGAGGTATAGTGGTGTAGCATTGTTGCCTCAGAGCTCCAGACAGCATAGCAGATTCTCTGGTTGGATCCGAAGCTTGTGTTACTGTCTGTGTCAAGTTTTGCTTGTTCTGCTTGAGCGTTTCCTCTGGGTAGCCTTTGATGTTCTCACCTCTGACAAAAACATGCTGGCAAACATCTCATCCAGGGTGTATTCCTTCCTCGCTCTCAGTGATTGTGGAATGGACTCCAGATCCACTGTGACCGTGACCGGGATAAAGTGCTTACTGAATGAATGAATCATTTGGCTTTTGATTTCTAATGATTATTTCATTATCTCTGAATAACAGCAGATAAAAATAAGTTTTTGGTATACTTTTTCAGTAAAATGTAGATGAAAAAATGTGGCCCATGCATGGACCACAGGATCACTATTATGTGGGTGGTGGATGATTCAAACCAGTAAACATCTAAACAAATACAGTGGTGCTTGAAAGTTTGTGAACCCTTTCGAATTTTCTATATTTCTGCATAAATATGACCTAAAACATCATCAGATTTTCACACAAGTCCTAAAAGTAGATAAAGAGAACCCAGTTAAACAAATGAGACAAAAATATTATACTCGGTCATTTATTTATTGAGGAAAATGATCCAATGTTACATATCTGTGAGTGGCAAAAGTATGTGAACTTCTAGGATGAGCAGTTAATTTGAAGGTGAAATTAGAGTCAGGTGTTTTCAATCAATGGGATGACAATCAGGTGAGAGTGGGCACCCTGTTTTATTTAAAGAACAGGGATCTATCAAAGTCTGAGCTTCACAACACATGTTTGTGGAAGTGTATCATGGCACGAACAAAGGAGATTTCTGAGGACCTCAGAAAAAACGTTGTTGATGCTCATCAGGCTGGAAAAGGTTACAAAACCATCTCTAAAGAGTTTGGACTCCACAGTCAGGCAGATTGTGTACAAATGAAGGAAATTCAAGACCATTGTTACCCTCCCCAGGAGTGATCGACCAACAAAGATCACTCCAAGAGCAAGGCGTGTAATAGTCGGCGAGGTCACAAAGGACCCCAGGGTAACTTCTAAGCAATAGATAGTTTTCACTGACGTCATGGCATCCCGGGGAATGCCCCCCAGCCGCCATCTTGGTGGGCAAACAAAACGGACCATGTTTTTTAAATTATCAATCACTTGGCACACTCGTGTATTTTACTTACTGAAACTGTCTTACTACTATTATGAATACTGTGCAATATTACTTTGCATCTGGTGGCTGAGTAGAAGGCCTATATTTCTCTATGGTTTAATATGATTTAGCCTAACCAAACTCCAAAGCCTGAAACTGACTTCATCAAACTTTAAAGGCTGTCTGATATATACAACTTTATATATTCTAGCATTAAATAGACTGTTGAATGTTATGCAAACGTAATAAGTTTTTGACCTATTATGACAGCCGTGAATACAACAAGTTTGCACCATTGCTAGCTTTAAATAGTAGTAATGTAACTATAAATGTAAATAATATATAAATGAATGTAACTTGCGTGCTACAATGTGTGCTCAGTGACCCGTACAGTAAGCTAGCCCTCCAAGATGGCCGCCACCAGGGAATCCCCGACTCTGTGACGTCATGTGAAAACTATCTATTGAACTATCTCTCACATTGGCTAATGTTAATGTTCATGAGTCCACCATCAGAAGAACACCGAACAACAATGGTGTGCATGGCAGGGTTGCAAGGAGAAAGCCACTGCTCTCCAAAAAGAACATTGCTGCTCGTCTGCAGTTTGCTAAAGATCACATGGACAAGCCAGAAGGCTATTGGAAAAATGTTTTGTGGACAGATGAGACCAAAATAGAACTTTTTGGTTTAAATGAGAAGTGTTATGTTTGGAGAAAGGAAAACACTGCATTCCAGCATAAGAACTTTATCCCATCTGTGAAACATGTTGGTGGTAGTATCATGGTTTGGGCCTGTTTTGCTGCATCTGGGCCAGGACGGCTTGCCATCATTGATGGAACAATGAATTCTGAATTATACCAGCGAAATCTAAAGGAAAACGTCAGGACATCTGTCCATGAACTGAATCTCAAGAGAAGGTGGGTCATGCAGCAAGACAACGACCCTAAGCACACAAGTCGTTCTACCAAAGAATGGTTAAAGAAGAATAAAGTTAATGTTTTGGAATGGCCAAGTCAAAGTCCTGACTTTTAATCCAATTGAAATGTTGTGGAAGGACCTGAAGTGTTCATGTGAGGAAACCCACCAACATCCCAGAGTTGAAGCTGTTCTGTACTGAGGAATGGGCTAACATTCCTTCAAGCCGGTGTGCAGGACTGATCAACAGTTACCAGAAATGTTTAGTTGCAGTTATTGCTGCACACGGGGGTCACACCAGATACTGAAAGCAAAGGTTCACATACTTTTGCCACTCACAGATATGTAATATTGGATCATTTCCCTCAATAAATAAATGACCAAGTATAATATTTTTGTCTCATTTGTTTAACTGGGTTCTCTTTATCTACTTTTAGGACTTGTGTGAAAATCTGATGATGTTTTGGGTCATATTTATGCAGAAATATAGAAAATTCTAAAGGGTTCACAAACTTTCAAGCACCACTGTACATTGGAATCCACAAGCCTACTAAGAGCCAAAGTGTCATGTCAAGTCTCATAATGCCCCCTGCTGGGTCCCCCTAAGAGTTTTGTTATCATCAGAACTTCGGTATAAATTGAATCTTTCTTGAAGATCATGAATGCTTTGATTACACACACTAATACACAGGCATCTTTATGACATTAATGTGTTCCTATTGTCTGATAAACAACACCACAACTCAGAAGATAGAAAGAGGCCATTATCCAAGTGTGAAATCTATCTCAAAATTTTGCTGCTCCATTGACCTTAATTAATAAGCAGAAGCTGATTGATTCCACTTTTAGCCAACCACACTGACTGATTTTCATTTGGCCTTTATCTTCTTGCCACAATGGCAATGAAATATGTGCAATCATGAAGCAGGAAAAGTTATTATCCTCTCTACACTGTGGACTATGAGATTTAGAGGCATCTTGTTTGGCTGCATGTGAGATTAATGCAATCAGAAGCATGACAAAACTTTTCTCTACTTTTTGTCTGATTGAGGCAGGCAAGTGTAGTTTGTTCCAATACGTAAAAACATGTCTGTTACATCACAGGCATTTAGCAGACGCTCTTTTCCAAAGTGGCATACGATATACCCAGAGCAGCTTGGGGAGCCGTTGAGGGTTAGGTGCCTTGCTCAAGGGCACTTCGGCCATTCCTGCTGGTCCAGAGAATCAAACTGGCAACCTTTTGGTCCCAAAGCTGCTTCTTTATCCTTTAGACCATGGTTTCCAAGTCTATTCTCTTGTCAGGCCTCTTATGTCATTTATTGCCAGAAAGGCATGTGACAGACAGGTGGAAAAGCAGAAAGGAGCTGGATAAGGTGTGCCGACAGAAAAATCCAAAACATTAGGCAAAAGGCAGAGTCAGAAAACAGGCAATATCGAAAAGGCAAAGGCCAACCCAGAAAAGCAGCACAAGCCTCAAAAGGCTTACTAAAGAACTGAGCCTTTACCTCACAGAGATTAGGTGCAGCGAGAGTGCTTCAATAGTGTGCTGTGTCGATTGAGTCCGGGTGCGTGCAATCAGTAATCAGGGGATTGTCAAGTCAAGTTTTTGTATAGCGCTTTTAACAATAAACATTGTCGCAAAGCAGCTTTACAGAATTTGAACGACTTAAAATATGAGCTAATTTTATCCCTAATCTATCCCCAATGAGCACGCCTGTGGCGATGGTGGCAAGGAAAAACTCCCTCAGACGACACGAGGAAGAAACCTTGAGAGGAACCAGACTCAAAAGGGAACCCATCCCCATCCGGGCAACAACAGACAACATGACTATAACATTAACAGTCCGAACAAAGTCAGCTTCGTTCATGCTATAAACCCCCCACCAACTTAAACCAGAGTGCAAAACTGTTCACGACAACTGCAGTCCCAAATTCAGCAAGTCAACTGCAGTCCCCAGCCACAAAAACACCACTGCAAGAGTCCAGAGCGTCCTCCAGGCGCGACCCCCAACTGTCCACATGGGGCCGCCCTCCACAGGAGAGATGCAATGAGATTCCAACCAGACACAGGGCACCAGGATGGACCAGGCAGGTCCGAGGAGCAGAAGAGGCCAGCATCTCGATCCCAGGACCGACACGTAACTCACAGGGACAGATTTGGGGGGGGGGGGGGGAGAAGAGAGAGAAAACACAGGTTGTTAGGTATGCCCAATGTCACCTGAATAAGTAGGAACAGTATACATATTGCACTGAGTACAAGCAGGGACTCCGGCAACTAACTATGACAGCATAACTAAAAGGGGAGAGTCAGAAGGTAACACAGGCATGAGGGAGCCCTGGGACATAAAGCAGACAGCCACTACACTGTCAACAAACTTGAGTGAGCAAGCGAGTGGGGACTGACAGCATCCATACATCCCAGTTTACCAAAACACTCTATGTCTGAGGACCCTCCAGATCTACACCTTTACCTCATAAACACCATTAACAAAAGGCTTGATTGTGAATGGTGCAGTGCAGGATGGGTACTGTAATCCATGGCAGCCATGTTTGATGGCTGTTGTGAATGCTGGGAAGTAGAGTCTTGAGTGCAAGGAGGTGCAGACATGACATATCATCTGTGGTTAGCTGCTTCAAAGTGTGTCTGTGAAAGTTCTCAGTCATCCAAGTCATCGTAAACCATAGGTGCTAAAGAAGGCAACTGGACTTGCTTGAAATTCTTGAAGACGTTTCACCCCTCATCCAAAAGGCTTCTTCAGTTCTGTCTGACTAGTGGGGAGTTCCAGGTATTTATCCTCTAGTGGACCAAAAGCAACCCTAAGGAAACTCATTGGGGTGACATGGGTCATTGACCCTCTCAGTCACCCTGTAGGAGTTAGGGTCACTGGAGGCTGGGTGTGAATGGTGTTAGCAGCCTAGAGGGTCATTAGGGTGATCTGTAGGTCACTGGGTCTCTCTGCCATCATGTGAGTCAATGAAGTCAGCTGAGTCTTGGTGTGGATGTGTATTCAGTTTTCTGGGAAGTATGCCAAGGACTGCATTGTAGGTGGCTGATAAGTGGTGTCTCAGACCACAGCCTCTGTTCAGTGATGGTCATTCCAGGTTGATGAAGATGGCTTCTTTCACTCCTCTTTCAAACCACCAGTCTTCTCTGGTTAAAATGTGGACATTGCAGTCCTGAAATGAGTGTCCTTTGTTATTGAGATGAAGATAGACTGCAGAGTCCTGGCCTGAGGAACTGGCTTGCCTGAGTTGAGCCATGCACTCATGAGAGGGTGGCACAGTGGTGTAGTGGTTCGCACAGTTGCCTCACAGCAAGAAGGTTCTGGGTTCGAATCCAGCGGCCGGCGAGGGTCTTTCTGTGTGGAGTTTGCATGTTCTCCCCGTGTCTGCGTGGGTTTCCTCTGGGTGCTCTGGTTTCCCCCACAATCCAAAGACATGCAATTAGGTTGACGTGGGGTGGCCTTGGGCTGAGGTGCCCTTGAGCAAGATACCTGACCCCTGACTCATGTACCCCTGACTCATGTACCCAGGTGCTCTGGTGTGGCTGTCCACTGCTCTGAGTGTGTGTGTGTTTTCACTGCTTCAGATGGGTTAAATGCAGAGGATGAATTTCACTGTGCTTGAAGTGTGCATGTGACAAAATAAAGGTTTCTTCTTGTGAAGCAGTTGTTTCATTTCCCCAATGTACAGGTCTGTGCATTCCTCACTGCATTGAATTGCGTACACTATGTTGTCCTGTTTGTGTCTGGGTATTCTGTCCTTAGGGTGGACCAATTTCTGGCTCAGAGTGTTACTGGGTCTGAAGTGTACAGGGATGTTATGTTTGTAGAAGATCCTCCTGAGTTTCTCAGATAGTCCAGAAATGTAGGGAATGACAATGTTCTTACATTTGTTGCTGTTTTCTTCCCTGTCCATTATGTTTCTTTTTCTGGTCTTGATGAAAGCCCAGTTGGGATATCCGTACTTCTGAAGTGCTTCCTTGATGTGTTTCAAAGTACATGAGAGCTGTCTTCAAAAAAGTGATTTTATTTTCTATTGCCAACAATCTTCAAACATCTCAGAGTACTTTTGCCTTCTATGCTTTCTAAAAACCCTAACACAAAAAAATTTGACTGTTGAAATGATACACACCATATAATCCAGAGACAATAACTACTTCTTAACCCCATTAATGCCAACTCATTTAACAAAAATGTTAGACGTATGAGTTGAGTACTATTTTTGAGATAGCAGAAGAAGTGTGTCGGAGATTAGGGTCGAAAGAACCAGACTACTTATTGTGAGTGAACATGAACATAGCATCTTTTAATAGAGAGATCCAGATTCCTAGGAGGAAGAAACTGATCCCACCATTTCTTTGACCAACGTTCATTCACCTTCTTGGTCAGGTCATAGGGGATCCGAAGACTTTTCCAGAAACACTGGATGTGAGGCGGAAATGCACAACGAACGGACACCATGCACATCTATAGTACCTACTGCCATGTTTTGGGGAGGTGGAAGAAAACTGGAGAATCTGAAAGAAAGCCACATGTAGAACATTGAAAATGCCACACAAATAGGAAGCCGAGCTCAAGAACCAGAACATGTGAGGCAGGAAAACTGTTCACCATGATGCCATCCAATTGCCCAGCAGTAAAAACAAATATGTGTAAGATGATTTAAATCAATTATTGTGAGAAACGTCTGGATTTTCAGACTTAATGATACAGTACAAAGGAACTTTTGTTGAATATGAAAAAACAATCACGATTATTAGAGAAATAAACATTGACCAGGCAAGGCATTAGTTGTGAACCTTAGCTGATTTATTACCCTTGTGAATGAACTTTGCCATGACTGTTGTTCTGGTTGTTCCTGCTTGATCCTCTGAGAATTTCTTCTTGCTCTCATAATAACTCAGGTCAAGTTTATTTGTATAATGCTTTTAACAACAGACATAGTCGCAAAGCAGCTTTACAGAAAATTAAAGGCTTGAAACATGAGCTAATTTTATCCCTAATTTATCCCCAGTGAGTAAGCCTGTGGTGACAGTGGCAAGGAAAAACTCCCTCAGATGACATGAGGAAGAAACCTCGAGAGGAACCAGACTTAAAAGGGAACACATCCTCATTTGGGTGATAACAGATAACGCGATTATAAACTAGAAAAGCACTCGGAGAGCGCAGACCTTCGCCAAGAATCCTTTAAAAAAATCCGGGATCCAGAAGGTGATCCGGATCACCGCCAAAATTTAATGGCTTGTTACTTGTGCCAAGTCACACCTCTGGAAAAAATTTCAAAGCAATCCATTCATAACTTTTTCCGTAATGTTGCTAACAGACAAACCAACAAACAAACAAACCAACGCTACCGAAAACAACCTCCTTGGCAGAGGTAATAACTCGCTTCTACCGGTATAACTGTGTCCTATAGAGTCACAAAGTATAACTGTGTAACCAGGAAAATCATTATAGTTTTAACATGAAGTCTGTTTTGTTGAAGTTATAAACTGGTCATTGATAGAAACTTGAGTGCAAAACCATTCATGACAACTGCGTTCCTAAAGTTAGCAAGTCAACTGTAGTCCTCAGACATAAATGTATTACTGTAAGTGCCCAGAGCCGTCTTCCAAGTGCGACTTTCGACTGTCCATATGGGGCCGTCCTCCACAGGAGCGATGAGATGGGACTCCAGCCAGACGTAGGGCATCAGGATGGATCAGGCGAGTCCGAGGAGCAGAAGGGTTCAGCATCTTACTGGTGTCTCAGGATCGATTATGTAACTCAAAGAGGGACAGACAGCGGGAAGAGATGGGGCGGGGCTTAATATCATGAAGCTAGTGACCAAGATCTTCTTCATTGTTCTTGCTACTTGTCACATATGTGCTCGCACTACAAACACACTGAAAGAACGTCTGTAGTCTCATCATGAGCTACTCTGGGAGCAGGGACGTGTTGTACATGTCTCTGGCTACAAGAATCAGAATCTTAAAGCTGTCTTCTACACAGCAGTTCCATGAACACCATGGATGGAAAAATGTTCACAGCATGCCATATTTAATAAAAAAGGTTATTTGGGAGTATTCTTTGAAATAGTTACTCAACAGGTTTACTGACAGGTTGGTCTCATTATCACATTTCTTGATCACATTTAGCAACAAAAATTATCAGACTCTCTAGCAACAACTAGAATTCTGTCTTGTAAGACTAGGGCGTCTACAACTGTTGCCAAATTTGGTCAATGGTTATTTTGTGAACAGGAAATCCTGTTGGATCTTGTGAGCCACACTGCAGCTTTGTAACATTCCAAGAACAAACAGCAGAAGTCAGTTTAGTTTAGCCTAGTTTAAACAGTGTTTTGGCCTGCATTTGGTGTATTTTGTCTGTGTTTGTTGGTCGTTTTCTCTCTGTCTTGTACCGTATGTGTTGAGTCCATTTGAAGCTTTTCCAGAGGTCCAGTCCATTGCAGTATCAAAATCTTTCAGACTTTGATATTTGTTCTTATCTTTTGGTTTGGGTAGCTAGGTCCTTGTAGGGTTGTTTTGTAAACAGTGAGTTGATAAAAGTGAATTTTTTGAAGTTGTGTTTGTTGCCCAGTAAACTGGTGTACAATAAGTGCACTGCTACCTCGTGGCTCTAGGGATCCTGGTTTGATCCTGAACTCGGTTTACACTAGGTATGTACCAAAAAAACATGCCAATGTGTGGGTTGACTACTCTAAATTGCCCCTTGGCGTGAATGAGTGTATAAGTGGTGCCCTGAGATGGACTGGCGTCCCATTAAATGGGTGTATTCCCAACTTGCACCCAGTGTCTCTAGGGTCTGGATCTATCATATCCCTACCTGGGATAAAACACCTTCCTTAATCCCTTCAATGCCCTTGGACGAGTCACGTACGTCATGAAATCTTTTACTGCTGTGCCTTATGACGTACACTACTCGTCATAAACACCTCCTTTTATGTACCTTACATGGCACATTACTTTTACTTCACAGTGGCACATATGAATTACAGTCAATGCCTAAAACATTCTTCTGTCATAAGGCACAGCAGTAAAAGATTTCATGACGTACGTGACTCGTCCAAGGGCATTGAAGGGGTTAAGATAAATGAAGGACTGAAACCATGTGCTGTTTTCCCAGCACATCTAACATCCATTCTTTAACTTAATTTAATTATTCTACAGTGGCCAGACCTGCTAGAAGAAGCTGTAAAAGACTAATTAAATGAACAACCTATTGAGCTGTGTTTAGAGGGAAAATCTAAACACAAACGCATCCTGCTTCTACTTAGGAACAGTGAAGTTTTGTAGATTCCTGGCAGTTGCCATGCTTTATCTGCTCTGAAAATATTTGCGACAGTGTTCATAAAGTTCTTCTTTATTTTTCATTCATTAAATCTGAACCCCATGGATGTCAGGTTTATAAGGACCAAAGGAAAGTTAGTATTAAGAGCTAATAAAAGTAGAAACTGGAGAACAGATCATCTGTGCCATGTGAGTTGTCCGACGTCTGAGGTTCAAGAGCTTCAATTTCATTTGCAATTGCTGCTGTCATCCACACTGTCATCTCATCTTTCAGGAGAAATACAACTGACAAGGCAACTATTCTAATCTGAAGAGTAGTCTAATCATCATACAACCCCGATTCCAAAAAAGTTGGGACAAAGTACAAATTGTAAATAAAAACAGAATGCAATAATTTACAAATCTCAGAAACTGATATTGTATTCACAATAGAACATAGACAACATATCAAATGTCGAAAGTGAGACATTTTGAAATTTCATGACAGCAACACATCTCAAAAAAGTTGGGACAGGGGCAATAAGAGGCTGGAAAAGTTAAAGGTACAAAAAAGGAACAGCTGGAGGACCAAATTGCAACTCATTAGGTCAATTGGCAATAGGTCATTAACATGACTGGGTATAAAAAGAGCATCTTGGAGTGGCAGCGGCTCTCAGAAGTAAAGATGGGAAGAGGATCACCAATCCCCCTAATTCTGCGCCGACAAATAGTGGAGCAATATCAGAAAGGAGTTCGACAGTGTAAAATTGCAAAGAGTTTGAACATATCATCATCTACAGTGCATAATATCATCAAAAGATTCAGAGAATCTGGAAGAATCTCTGTGCATATGGGTCAAGGCCGGAAAACCATACTGAGTGCCCGTGATCGTTGGGCCCTTAGACGGCACTGCATCACATACAGGCATGCTTCTGTATTGGAAATCACAAAATGGGCTCAGGAATATTTCCAGAGAACATTATCTGTGAACACAATTCACCGTGCCATCCGCTGTTGCCAGCTAAAACTCTATAGCTCAAAAAAGAAGCCGTATCTAAACATGATCCAGAAGTGCAGACGTCTTCTCTGGGCCAAGGCTCATTTAAAATGGACTGTGGCAAAGCGGAAAACTGTTCTGTGGTCAGATGAATCAAAATTTGAAGTTCTTTATGGAAATCAGGGACGCCGTGTCATTCGGACTAAAGAGGAGAAGGACGACCCAAGTTGTTATCAGCGCTCAGTTCAGAAGCCTGCATCTCTGATGGTATGGGGTTGCATTACTGCGTGTGGCATGGGCAGCTTACACATCTGGAAAGACACCATCAATGCTGAAAGGTATATCCAGGTTCTAGAGCAACATATGCTCCCATCCAGATGATGTCTCTTTCAGGGAAGACCTTGCATTTTCCAACATGACAATGCCAAACCACATACTGCATCAATTACAGCATCATGGCTGCATAGAAGAAGGGTCCGGGTACTGAACTGGCCAGCCTGCAGTCCAGATCTTTCACCCATAGAAAACATTTGGCGCATCATAAAACGGAAGATACGACAAAAAAGACCTAAGACAGTTGAGCAACTAGAATCCTACATTAGACAAGAATGGGTTAACATTCCTATCCCTAAACTTGAGCAACTTGTCTCCTCAGTCCCCAGACGTTTACAGACTGTTGTAAAGAGAAAAGGGGATGTCTCACAGTGGTAAACATGGCCTTGTCCCAACTTTTTTGAGATGTGTTGTTGCCATGAAATTTAAAATCACCTAATTTTTCTCTTTAAACGATACATTTTCTCAGTTTAAACATTTGATATGTCATCTATGTTCTATTCTGAATAAAATATGGAATTTTGAAACTTCCACATCATTGCATTCCAGTTTTATTTACAATTTGTACTTTGTCCCAACTTTTTTGGAATCGGGGTTGTACAATACTTACTGACTTTGGAACATGGCATAGCTTTACTAAAACCGAAATTGTAATCCTTCTACTCTGAGAAGGATTGCTCTCATACACACATCCATATACATGTACATGCTCATGTTTACCCATGCTTCGTTCCCATGTCAAAGATACACGTGTGTAAAGTGGCAGCTTAGCAGTTAATATCATTAAGCTCGTGACCAAAAGCTTAACCGCTCGGCGTCCTTGCTTTTCTGCCTCGCTTTTTATTTGCTCAGGATTACAGGACATGTCAAAGGAATAAATGTAAGTGTATTAATTTGAGTACATACACTAAGTAAGAGAAGAACAAATTTGCATGTGTGCAGGGAAAATTTGAGTGTGGACATGAATCTTTAAGGGAGAAAATCTGGGCAATAGAAGAAGAAATAACATGAAACTATTGATCCCTTAAGCTTTGGTGGTGAAATAAGGGCAAAAAAAAAATTTAATCCATTATATTCAAATATTTTATATACTCTCACCATATTCAAAAAACCCGTCAAAGCAGTCATCATCAAAACAAAGAAAAGCGTATATATTATACACTCTGTTGAAGTTTTAAATGACATAATAAAAAGATATTAATGGGCATTACTATGGGCACACACCCATGACTAATCTTCTTCTTCTTCTTTTCTTCTTCTTCTTTTTTTTACCTCAACTTTCTGCTCACCATCTCTCCCACAGCTGAATTTCCTTCTAAAGCACGTCTTTGAGGTACAGCACCTTTGAAAAGGAAGCAATTTTATATGACAAGAGCAGAAAGAACGTCAGCCGCCTGTGTGCTTAAAGAGGTCACATTCCTGCTGAGTAGTTTTTTTTTTTTTTTGACTGCCTGGAACTAAGTTAATCCTATCGTAGCGTGTTTCACAGTTTTTGTGTGGGATTCATTATTTGATGGATCACAGAATCCTTGGAACTCCTATATGGTTATCTTGAAGACAGATGTTTTGTCTGTACTGGGACAGATGATATAAATTGATCTTTTTTACAGCAAGCGTGCAAAATTGAGTTAAAGGCCCGACTTGACGACGCCATGCATTATCCAGGAGAATGGCTATATAGTAAATGAACATGAAAGTGTTTGTTTTTTGGTGTCACGTTTACATAGACGAGATGTTTTGCTTCTAAACCTTAAAATCACTTGAAAAATGAGAGGATTTTGTGCCGGATGTAGTCTCGTATGCATAATGATTGTTTGAGTGTGTATGAGAGCGTGTGAGAGCGTGTGTGTGGTGTTCGGAGGACATCTGAGGTCAGTGAGCTGCTCTCCTGGGTAAATGGTTGACCCTGTTTCTTTTGTGTGTTTTCCAACTGCTCATCTATGATGTATAAAAAAAAGAAAGAAAATTCTCTATTATTGATGGTGCTCATATTCCCAGTCCATCCTTAGGCATTTCCATCAGGCGTCTTTTCTTTCCGCATTATGAAAACCATTTAATGAAATATGTATGTGCTTTAAATATTACAGAAACTGTCTTCTGGCTCATGTCTCAATTCAAAATCTCATAAAGCTCCTGCAGGGGTAATGCACTGCTTCGTTCACTGTTCTTCATTCTCCCCCATTTTGGATTTCACTTGTGAAGGGTGTCATAATTAGCACATGAGCAAGTTTAAATGCTGAAACTGCTTTAGGTTTAAAAGATTAGCTGAGGTGATGACTAGATTAGCTACCGAAAACGCATCATCAGGCCAGACGGCTGGAATATTAAACATACACAGACTACTATCCTTAAGTGACTGGCTCTGCTGTCTGAATATGTTAGCATGTTAAGGTTTTAATATATAGCAGATATTTTTTTTTTTCATATCTGGTGTCATATCATTCCCATTCATCATTTATCCAAAATATTCCAGCGACTAATAGTGGGAATGGTATGAAAATCACAGATCAAAGATCTATATCCATCCATCCATAAGAAGCAGGGTACACCCTGGACAGGTCATCGCAGGGCTGGCACGTAGAGACAAACAACCATTCACACTCACACCAGTCAATTTAGAGCCACCAATTAGCCTAACCTGCATGTATTTGAACTGTAGAGGAAACCGGAGCACCTGGAGGAAACCCACGGAGAGAACATGCAAACTCCACACAGAAAGGCCCCCGTCAGCAACTGAGCTCAAACCCAGAACCTTCTTGCTGTGAGACAACAGTGCTAACCACTATACCACCATGCCACCTATATCCACTCTCATAGTTTTCAGTATCTGTTTTCCAAACTTCTCAACAAGGGCGACATTAAAGATCTCTTTCTTTTTTTTTTTTTTTTACAAACCAGCTGTTGCTGGGAAATGCAAACTTGTAGATGGAGCCGACCGGACACCGGGGCTTGGATTCTGGAGTTCATGGTGGCAAGTGATGCTGGACAAGGCTGACAAGAAGTTATTCAGGTCTGCAGGTGCGGCTGCTGGGCTTAGACTTGGGCAGCGGAGTGGCTGGAGCTGGGACTGTGTGGAGGTGTGGCAGCATTTTCATTTTCGGCGGCTTCCTTAGGACCAGAGGAGCTGAAAAGATCTGCAGTAGGGTGCTCGATGTGGATGCCCCCGCAACAATGCAAACAGTTACTCGAGGGAAGCTCAGACTGGAGCCACAATGCTATTTATTAACATGATTTCCAGGAGCCTGGGTGCAGGCCATTTGTTAATCCTGGGAGCAGAAGATTTCTCCTTGCCTAATGAGAGCTCTGACGAATGAAAATGGTGCTTGCTTGCAAAATGGCTTGCAGAGGAAGCAGCAAAGGTAGGCAGGTTAAAGCAGCTTAAATAAGGTGCTCTATGAGAGATATGCCAATAGAATGCATAGAAGGGAATCAGCTGAGCTGTCAGCTGATGTGGGCTGGATTGAGGGCTAAGCTTGACTTCGTGGCCTGCCAGAACTTACACTATACTCGATTAATTACATTTGTTAGCAAGACATAGCCTTCATGTTGTCAGATTAGTTGCTCTCCTGGAATAGACTGAGAACTAGTTATGTTGGAATTGATATTAACTAAATGTGGTCCAAATAATAAACATCCATCCATCATCTGTAGCTGTTTATCCTGTACAGGGTCACAGGCAAGCTGGAGCCTATCCCAACTGACTATGGGCAAGAGGCGGGGTACACCCTGGACAAGTCACCAAGCCATCACAGGGCTGGCACATATTGACAAACAACCACTCACAGCTACGGTCAATTTAGAGCCACCAATTAGCTAAACCTGCATGTCTTTGGACTGTGGGGGAAACCCATGCAGACACGGGGAGAACATGCAAACTCCACAAAGAAAGGCCCTTGTCAGCCGCTGGGCTCAAACCCAGGACCTTCTTGCTGTGAGGTGACAGTGCTAACCACTACACCACCATGCCACCCAAATAATAAACATGCCTGTTGTAATATGATATACACTATATATCACACACACACAGTGGTATGCAAAAGTTTGGGCACCCCTGGACAAAATTGCTGTTACTGTGAACAGTTAAGCAAGTTGAAGATGAAATGATCTCCAAAAGGCATAAAGTTAAAGATGACTCATTCCCTTTATATTTTAAGCAAAAAAAAAATTATTTTCATCTTTTACATTTTTCAAAATGACAAATAAGGAAAAGGGCCCGAAGCAAAAGTTTGGGCACCCTGCATGGTTAGTACCTAGTAACACCCCCTTTGGCAAGTATCACAGCTTGTAAACACTTTTTGTAGCCAGCTAATAATCTTTCAGTTCTTACTTGAGGGATTTTCACACATCCGTCCTTGCAAAAGGCTTCCAGTTCTACAAGTTTCTTGGGCTGTCTTGCATGCACTGCTCTCTTGAGATCTATCCACAGATTTTCAATGATGTTTAGGTCAGGGGACTGTGAGGGCCCGGGCAAAACCTTCAGCTTGTGCCTCTTGAGGTATTCCATGGTAGATTTTGAGGTGTGTTTTGGATCATCGTCTTATTGTAGGACCCATCCTCTTTTTAACTTCAACTTTTTTACAGATGGTGTGATGCTTGCTTCCAGAATTTGCTGGGATTTATTCGAATCCATGCTTCCCTCGACCAGTGAAATGTGCCCTGTGCCACTGGCTGCAACACAACCCCAAAGCATGATTGATCCACACCCATGCTTCAGAGTTGGAGAGGTGTTCTTTTCCTGGAATTTGGCACCCTTTTTTCTCCAAACATACCTTTGCACATTGTGGCCAAAAAGTTCTATTTTGATTTCATCAGTCCACAGGACTTGTTTCCAAAATGCATCAGGCTTGGTTAGATGTTCATTTGCAAACTTCAGACACTGAATTTTGTGGCTAGGATGCAGGAACGGTTTTCTTCTGAAGACTCTCCCATGAAGGTCATATTTGTTCAGGTGTTGCTGCATAGTAGAACAGTGCACCACCACTCCAGGGTCTGCTAAATCTTTCTGAAGGTCTTTTGCAGTCAAACAGGGGTTTTTATTTGCCTTTCTAGCGATCCAATGAGCAGTTCTTTCAGAAAGTTTTCTTCATCTTCCAGACCTCACCTTGATCTCCACTGTTTCTGTTAACTGCCATTTCTTAATAGCATTACAATCCGAGGAAACAGCTACCTGAAAACACTTTGCTATGTTCTTGTAGCCTTCTCCTGCTTTGAGATCATCAATTATTTTATTATTCAGAATGCGAGGGAGTTGCTTAGAGGAGCCCATGGCTGTTGATTTTATGGACAAGTTTGAGGAGTCAGAGAATTTATACAGCTTTGAAATCTGCATCATCTGACTTTTCCTACTGAAGAATTTGAACAAGCCGCAGCTCAATAAACTAATTAAGGTTTGGAACCTTGGTAAAAAGTTACCTGAGAACTCAAATGTATTGGGGTGCCCAAACTTTCGCATGGTGTTCCTTTTCTTTTTTCACTCTCCAATTGTAAAAAACAAAAATAATACACAAATCTTGCAGAAAACGCTGGAAAGAAATGTGTCGTCTTTACCTTTATGCCTTTTGGTGATCAGTTCATCTTCTGCTCACTTAATTATTCACAGTAAGGCTGCTGGGCCATAGAAGGTTCACGCTGCACGCTGCATGCTGCACGCTACACGTTCACGTGAAGAACCGGACCCTGGGCCATTAAACTTCATGCTTGGATGTTCACGTGTTGCGTCTGTTCTACTTTGACCGAGTAACCAACAATATGGACTCTTCGGATGACGACGATTGCCTCATTCTGCTTTTACTGAGACAGAGGAAGAGAAAAAGGAACAGAATTTGGAGCCGAGAACACTTCCTTCTGAGAGAAACCCGTGGTGAATTTCACCGAACATTCTATAATCTGCTTGACAATCCCGATGAAGAACTATTTTTCAATTATACCATTCAGTTATATTTTTTCTGAAGTTTTCCCCTGAAAGCATAGCGTTATCTCCCTAGACCCGTTCTGATTGGCTGGCGCGGCGGTGGCCGCATGCATTGACTGGAATTTCCGTCTTCACGCCTAGAAAAAAGTGTGCATGTTCATTTCACGCTTCACGCGTGAAGTGTGCAGCGTGCAGCGTGCAACGTGAACGCCGTTCTATGGCCCAGAGCAAGTCATGCTACGTTTGTCCACTTTTCTTTACACGCGTGTAGCGTGCAGCATGCAGCGTGAACCTTCTATGGCCCAGCAGCCTAACAGACATTTTCAGTAAGGGTGCCCAAACTTTTGCATGCCATTGTGTAGATATACTGTTCTGAACCATTACATGACAGTAATCAAACCTAGCAACCCATGTTTCTCTCTCCATCTCTGTCCCACCCTACCATCACTTCTTGGTCTCTGTCAATCTGCACATGCTACTTCTGAGATCTCAACAAGCCTGATCCCTTTTGCTCTCCAGACCTGCCTGATCCATCCTCATGCCCTACTTCTTCTGGTTGGAGTTCTCATCACTTCGCTCCTACTGCGGATGTCCCCATAAGGACAGCCTAAAGATGCACTCAGAAACTGTGATGGTGGTTTTGTAGTGCAATTGATACAGACATTTTTGCTATGATGGCTTAGAACTACATTTGCCATGATAACTTTAGGACTGCAGTTGCCATGAACTGTCTTGCACTCAAGTTTCCGTCAATGAACAGTTGATAAACTTCAACAAAATAGATTTCATGTTAAAACTCTAATGAATTTCTTGGTTACACAGTTGCACTTTTTGAGAATATAGGACACACTTATAGAAATTAGTTATTTATAATCACACTACTGTCACCCAGATGAAGATGGGTTACCTTTTGAGTCTGGTTTCTTCCTCATGTCGTCTCAGGGAGTTTTTCCTTGCCACTGTCGCCTCTGGCTTGCTCGTTAGGGATCAATTTATAAATTCTCATATGTATAATTTATATCCAGAATTAATATAGATCAGTTAAGCTGCTTTGTGCCAATAAAAGCACTATACAAATAAAATTGAATTAAATTCAATTCAACTAATACCTTTTTTATAATATACTGTATGTCTTGTATAACGATTTTTATTACAACATAGCAAAACATTGTTTCTAGTATTGTTTCTTTACTACTCCTGCACATATTGGTTCAATTTGCTTTCATTTCCTGGAGAGATAGCCATGATTCACAACACGCACTGCCTCCCTCCAATACTTGAAATCCTGCATGAATGTCTGGCTTGCACTGACATACAGTATTTCCAGGAATTTGAATAACCTTATCTGTGCAATCCACAAAGACTGAGAGCATGCCAAAACGAACAGAGCGAGAATCACACAAGAAGACACGACTGATATTACTAGCAACCCCCCAACTCCTTCCCCTTCACCACCACCACCACCTCCACGCCCTACAGTCTGCAGCTTAAAGACTTGTTTACTAAAACCTCAGACTCATACCAGACAGCTGTGCTATTAACAACTCATAATATGAAAGGTTTACATTCGTGACAGATGGGCTTGAATTTTTATTGTTCGAGTGTTGTTTCTGCTTGTCATGGGAGAAAAGATCATTGTATTTCCTTTATTCAGCTATAATTCTATGTTTCTGGTTTCTTTGCATTGTATAAAATGCTTTAAATAAGCATGGCCAGTGAAAACCCTTACTGGGACCAATTCAACTCATCATCATCATCATCATCATCACCTTTTTATTAGGTGCATTTATGACTATTTAAATCTATAAGTCTATATTCAGAGGGGTTTTTTTTGCGTTCGAGCTACAAAGTGGGGGAGGGGTCTCTATGGATGTTCATTTTTTGTTAGCAAACAAGCTAGGCAGCTAACAGTGATGAGCAATGTATAGTCAATGTGTGGAGTCACCCGTCCATGACTGGGGCTACCATGGCCATTCTGGCAGACTTTGGAGGTGATAAATTTGGGTGGGGTAAATATGCAAATGAAGCCCCAGTAGCTGTGACAGTAGCGACGGAAGATGCTGATCAAACCAATGGTGAGTTTTCATGGCTGCAGTATGGCATAACCACGGCAAGATGAAATAAGCCATGCCCCCCGGCATACTTTTCACTTTCTGCAGAATGTTGTTCTGTGAATTTTGAGCTCAATAGTTGTGATAGAATGTTACAATAACCCCCTGTAGCCCGCATAAGCCTCAAGGATGCTCATAGATGCCTTCACAGTTGCGACAGATGAAGTTATCTGGCACTTGACCCACAGCAATTTTCAACACAACCAAACCTTCTGCTGATGGAAGCCATACCCTCCTGGTTGTCAAAGTAGCTCCCTGGCTCTCACATATTCTGATGGAAGGGCCCAGAACATGTGCTGATTGACCCCCGGAAGGCCCAAAATCATCTACCGGCGTCTACCGTGAAGTGATTCTGGTTATATGAGACTGAGGCATTAAAGATAAGACGCGCTACTTTGTTTACTGTTGATGCTGTGAGCAGTCATGTTGATTGCATATCATGTGCTGAACTCTTGATGGGTTGAGGAGACTGTCCCAGGTTCCTGAGTAGGAATTCCAAGTTACAGGGATGTTTTCTTTGCTTTTTCCTAGTCAGAAGTTGGAAAGTATGAGTTACAACTAGTGTTGCAGTTAAGACCAAGACAGGGCGAAACCAAGTCAAGACCAGAACCATACCATGGTGTGAGAAGGAGGGCAAGGAGGGGTGACAGCCATTAACATCTCATCTCATTATCTCTAGCCGCTTTATCCTGTTCTACAGGGTCGCAGGCAAGCTGGAGCCTATCCCAGCTGACTATGGGCGAAAGGCGGGGTACACCCTGGACAAGTCGCCAGGTCATCACAGGGCTGACACATAGACACAGCCCTGTGATGCAAACTCCGCACAGAAAGGCCCTCGCTGGCCACGGGGCTCGAACCCGGACCTTCTTGCTGTGAGGCAACAGCGCTACCCACTACACCACCATGCCGGCCAGCCATTAACAGTAACAAAAATTTTAAATTAGCAATGAGTCACATTATTGGTTGCATTTGAATCAGGAAAATTTACATCAAATCACAGTAATGATGTTAACATTATCAGACAATCAGACAACAATGTAGTGAAATCCCCGCAGTCGTGATCTTGATCGATCTTGAAAGAAAATCCTGAGTCATCTATGTCTGAGATCGAGACAAGTCCGAATAAACGCAATCAATTCCAAGACAAGACAGATCTTCAAAAAGTGGTCTCAAGACCAATCTCAAGTCCTGCAACACTAGTTAAGAGCTTTAGTGGGAAGTCATGGCTGAATGGTTAGAGAAGCAGCTTTGGGACTAAAAAGGTCACTGGTTTGATTCCCTGGACCAGCGGGAATGGCTGAAGTGCCCTTGAGCAAGGCATCTAACCCCCAAATGCTCCCCAGGCTGCTCTGGGTATGCTGTACATCTCTCTGGATAAGAGCATCTGCTAAATGTCATTAATGTAATGTAATGCAGCGTTAATACCAAAATCATGCACATCGGTATTCAGACTAAACACATAAGTTTCATAAGTGTTATGGAGTTTTCAGAGGTGTGTCTCTGAGGTATTGATGCATGACTGTGTGGAATTCATGGCAGTGAAGTCATAAGAAAATGTATTACCATCTCATAACTCTTCCCCTTGCCTTGCCTCGTCGCCTGTTGTACCTTTTCATAGGAGTTGGATATTATGTAAATTTGCATGTTTCTTGTGGTCATATTTCTTGGACTCAACTGGCATTGTTTAGCAATATTTTCATAAGTCAAAACGAACAAAAAAGTCCTGCCAGATTTACAAGTTTTGTAATATTGTTTAGTTTTTTTTCTACTTATAAAAGACCTTCGATCACAGTTAATTTGCATTTAGTAACACCCACAAATGAAGTTGTGATTCTAAGGATTGGGGTGGTAGCAGAAACTCCTTTAGAAGGCATAGCACTTCGGCTAAAATTACAACCCCGATTCCAAAAAAGTTGGGACAAAGTACAAATTGTAAATAAAAACGGAATGGCCTGGTACAAAGCAGCCAAAGTAGAGTCCAAAGTAGCATGATTAAAGTCCCCAGAAATGATGATAAATGCTTCAGGGTGCTGTGTCTGCAGCCTTGCTGCGACAGAGTGAATCCCCTCACATGCAGCGGCTGTGTCTGCCCTCGGAGGGATGTAAACACAGATGGTGATCACGTGACTGAACTCCCTCGGCAGATAATATGGCCGCAGGCTAACGGCTAGCAGCTCCAAGTCCGGGCAACATAAAACTGTCTTTACGGAGATATGTCCCGGGTTACACCAGCAATTGTTAACATAAATGATGAGTCCCCCACCTTTGCCTTTCCTGCATGCTTTAGTGTAACTGTCGGCTCTCACAGCAGTGAATCCCCGCAGGTCCACGTTAGCATCCGGTACAAGGTGTGTTAGCCATGTCTCCATAAAAATAAATAAGCTGCTCTCCCGGTAAATCCACTGGTTGTTCAGAGCGGAAAGCTTGTCGACTTTATTCAGCAGCGAGTTCACATTCCCCATGATAACGGAGGGAATGGATGGTTTGTTGCGCCGCCGGTTGTCCGCTAGCCTAGCCTTTAGCTTAGCTCCAGCTTTGCAGCTCCTGGGTTTCCTCCTCAACTCGGCCAGGATGGGGTGTCGTATCCCAGCTCGTCCCATTGTTTTCAGGGCCAGCAGCTCCTCTCTCGAATAAGTGAGAAAACTGGCTCCTGGTTGCGTGTTAAAGTTAAAAATATCCATGTTATATAAGTAAAACACACTATGTCTTCGTAAGAAGAGCAGAAAAGTAAAAAAAGGTGGGAAAAAAAGAGGTTTAAAGAGCTAAAAACTACAGAGCTACTGGAGAGGCAGCTGTCTCACACAGCGCCCATACTAGCGCCCATTCACATTAGTGAGTCTCCTTATACGTAAATGACACAAAGTCCGAAGCTCTTGTAGTATTTGAACGTATTTGTGAATACCACATTTCTTGACAGTTCTTGTTTAAATGCTCCTGCGAATGATTTTATGAATAGATTCATTCAGCTTGAGAAATGAGGCCCAGTGCTGGAAATCTTCACTTCATGGACGACCAGCAGTTGCAATTTTTCCCAGTGGGGATCTTAACAGGGTCTTACAAGTCGCCACTCGATCAACTACACAATATCACAGCCCTGAAAACAAATAGACTGATTAGTATGCAGACTCATGCAAATTCTGTTGTCTCTCGAGACCCATTGAAGCTGTACCAATAAGCTGAGAGTTACAGCTGAGCTGCTGTATGCATAATCCTAACTGAATGAGAACATTCACAAGACAAATACAAAATTCTGAATTAAGAGTAAATTTTAGCTGGTGGCTCAACTTTGGCGTTTTGGCGCACATTGAAATCCCCATTGGCATTTAAATTGGCTAAATTGTTTTATCGTCGAAATGGTACATTAGAGCTCCAGAGGTATTTACAGTCAATTCCAGATTTATTGGTTCCTGTCATGGGAATGGGTGAATATTACATTGTATAAAAATACACATTTCATGCAATGGGCGTCACTGCTCAAGCTGGATACGAACTGATTGAATCATCTTTTTTTTGCAGGAGCATTTATACAAGAAAACAAGAAATGTTGTATGAATGAAAATCCAGTGATTTCCTCTACCAGGAGGTTAACACTTGACCAAGATTGTTTTTCAATATGATAACCTTGATCTTGAAAGGAATAAAAAATCAAAGTCTCCAGATTTGAACCCTGTCGAAATCCTGTGGTCTGAGATCACCCAACAAGAGTCCGTAATGTAACCTTATACATGCAGAAAATATTCCAGTTTTTGCCCTTATTCTGAAAACAATAGTCAAGTCAAGTCAAATCAAGTTTATTTGCATAGCGCTTTTAACAATAAACATTGTCGCAAAGCAGCTTTACAGAATTTGAACAACTTAAAACATGAGCTAATTTTATTCCTAATCTGTCCCCAATGAGCAAGCCTGTGGTGACGGTGGCAAGGAAAAACTCCCTCAGACAACTTGAAGAAACCTCGAAAGGAACCAGACTCAAAAGGGAACCCATCCTCATTTGGGCAACAACAGACAACATGACTATAACATTAACAGTCCTAACATAAAGTCAGCTTCGTTGATGCTATAAACCCCCCACCGACGGAAACCCGAGCACAAAACCGTTCACGACAACCGCAGTCCCAAAGTCAGCAAGTCAACTGCAATCCTAAAGTCAGCAAGGACTTTAGGACTGAAACAATAGAAACAATATTCCTACAAATCTGTTTACATGGCAAATGAAAGTGAATATTCCAGTAATATTCCCATTTAAATGCATCCATGAATACTTTGATTTTCTAGTTGGTTTGGGTACAACACAGACAGCTGAATGTAAACGGCAAGAAACTGCCATAAAAACCCTCCTTGAGACGCATATTCCAAATTCCCTATATACATGTCCAAAGAATGCTCCTGAAACCTGAATAATTAATAGTTATTCCACGAAATTGAGTCGTACATGAGCTGATCACCGACGAGGCACATAACACTGAGCTGGCTATAAGCCATGTACTGTACGACGAGATTGAATGGAATAGCTGTTTTATTCTATTCACATTCACTGGATTTTGAGAAACAAAGCATTTTTATTTTTATTTTTTCCAAATACGATGAATAAAATCTCGATACAAAACGTCCGACAAAATCATTTCCACTTAGAATGTAAACAAACCGGTGAAATGACAGTAACAATTTGTGAAAAATGCGATAATAATAAAAATTCTTGAAAAAAAAAAACGTTCTTACCATCAAATACTTTTATTCCATATTTTGTTGCTTTTTTTGTTTTCTGGGGTTTTGTTTTTGAGTAAAGTTTTTATTTCATCCTTGGTTGGTTCAGCAACACGCTCTGCCATTTCGTTTTTCTCTACTCACGGTATATGACCTGATAGCCTAGCAGCAGAGTAGCCAATCAAATCGCACGATTGGTCATATGCAGTGAATGTGGATAGAATAATATCAGCATATCCCACGTCTTAATCAGAAAATGCTGAATTCGGAATAAGACCAAATTCGGAATATCTGAACGGAATATGCTGTTTACGTGACCCGGATAAAAGTGTGAATATTGTAATATTCTGAATAATAGTACACTGTAAAACATCCACTTACTTTTTCTCTTTAACTCAATGAGCTCTGTTTTAACTTGAACTAATCTGTGCAAGTGGGGTGGCACGGTGGTGTAGTGGTTAGCGCTGTCGCCTCACAGCAAGAAGGTCCGGGTTCGAGCCCTGTGGCCGGTGAGGGCCTTTCTGTGTGGAGTTTGCATGTTCTCCCCGTGTCCGCGTGGGTTTCCTCCGGGTGCTCCGGTTTCCCCCACAGTCCAAAGACATGCAGGTTAGGTTAACTGGTGACTCTAAATTGACCGTAGGTGTGAATGTGAGTGTGAATGGTTGTCTGTGTCTATGTGTCAGCCCTGTGATGACCTGGCGACTTGTCCAAGGTGTACCCCGCCTTTTGCCCGTAGTTCAGCTGGGATAGACTCCAGCTTGCCTGCGACCCTATAGAACAGGATAAAGCGGCTAGAGATAATGAGATGAGAATCTGTGCAAGTTTTCAAAGGTTAGACTTGAATTACTTAGGCCCTGTCCACATGGCAACGGATTCAAGTGAATCTGATAAAATTTTTTATCGTTTCGGCCTGGCGTCCACACGGCACCGGCGTTTTGGGTGCCCCAAAACGATATTTTTTGAGAACAGGTTCCAGAGTGGAAAAATCTGGCAACGGCGCCGTTGCGAAGTCGTCTGGATGAGTAGAACGGATTTGTTTACGATGACGTCACAACCACATGACTAGAACAAGCAGCACTCTCGCGCGCATCATTCGCGCATCATCTGTCACTTCTGTTCACTGCTTTTTTAATGTACCAATCACTTTTCATCTCATCTCATTATCTCTAGCCGCTTTATCCTGTTCTACAGGGTCGCAGGCAAGCTGGAGCCTATCCCAGCTGACTACGGGCGAAAGGCAGGGTACACCCTGGACAAGTCGCCAGGTCATCACAGGGCTGACACATAGACACAGACAACCATTCACACTCACATTCACACCTACGGTCAATTTAGAGTCACCAGTTAACCTAACCTGCATGTCTTTGGACTGTGGGGGAAACCGGAGCACCCGGAGGAAACCCACGCGGACACAGGGAGAACATGCAAACTCCACACAGAAAGGCCCTCGCCGGCCATGGGGCTCGAACCCGGACCTTCTTGCTGTGAGGCGACAGCGCTAACCACTACACCACCGTGCCGCCCCCCCAATCACTTTTGTATATAGTATTCTTTAGTGTGGATTTAGTAAACTGTGTGGGTGTTGTACATAGACAAGTGACTCAAACCATTTCTTGCCTACTTTCTATTGGATAAGAATCTTTTGAAATTGTTTACACATTAACCTGACTGACCTGCCAGGCAGACAATTTACACCTGCTTTGATGAACAGAAAGTACAGCCTTCCACACAAAGCAACAGTTACCTGACTATAATGGAGGCAGAGGGGAAAAGGGTCAGAAGACCCTTCAACAGACTGTTTTGTATGAACCACTGCATTGCATTCACTTTTGTATATCTTTTAAATAAACAAGTAACTGAACCATTTCTTGAATTTCTTTTTTTTTTTATTGGATAAGACTGCTTTTCAAAATGTTCACACACAATATAAAAAGTTATATAAATTATATAAAAATGCTTTTCAAAATGTTCACACACAATAAGAAAATTAAGTTATATAAAACTATGCACGGGCGGCACGGTGGTGTAGTGGTTAGCGCTGTCGCCTCACAGCAAGAAGGTCCTGGGTTCGAGCCCCGGGGCCGGCGAGGGCCTTTCTGTGTGGAGTTTGCATGTTCTCCCCGTGTCCGCGTGGGTTTCCTCCGGGTGCTCCGGTTTCCCCCACAGTCCAAAGACATGCAGGTTAGGTTAACTGGTGACTCTAAATTGACCGTAGGTGTGAATGTGAGTGTGAATGGTTGTCTGTGTCTATGTGTCAGCCCTGTGATGACCTGGCGACTTGTCCAGGGTGTACCCCGCCTTTCACCCATAGTCAGCTGGGATAGGCTCCAGCTTGCCTGCGACCCTGTAGAAGGATAAAGCGGCTTGAGATAATGAGATGAGATGAGAAAACTATGCACACTAATAAAACTAATTTGTACACACAGAAGGCACGATTTCCTCGTGTAGTCGCAGCCATCTTCTTGTTGTTGTTGTGTGTTTGTTCCTGTGAGTGCTTCACGCCGGGTAGAAGAAGGGGTTTATGCGCATGCGTCCTACTTCTTCTATTGTTCTGGTGTCTCCGATGGGACCGTCTTACAGCGCACGTAGAGGTGTGGCATGTGTATTGCATCGTTTTCAGCAAGCGTTGCGTTGCCATATGTACCTGATATTTTACTGATCTGTTGCCCATGTGGACGCGATATTTTTTTTTTACCCGCTAAAAAAAAAAAATCTCGTTGCCGTTGTCGTGTGGATATAGCCTTGGTTGTCTTGACTAATTGAGACTTTTTCTGAGTTGAAACAAAGATAATTGTCAAATTGAGTTAACTTGCATTTTCAAGACAGCAGGTGAACTTGCATTTCCAAGTTAAGCCAATTTGAAATGTTTTACAGTGTAGATTATTCGTCTGCATGTAAACGTCCTGAATGAAAAGGCTTAGTGCTGAAGCTTCACCAAATATGAACTGTAGTGGTGTCAATTTTGGGGATGAAATGTCATCTGAATGAAACGGTGTTAAAATAAAGCGCCTATATGTTTAGGCTGTGTGTAATACGTTTTTATACATGAAGGGTGCCAGTAACTGAGTTTTTGGAGTACGTTGTACAATATTTGTACTCGTACCTAAAGAGATTTAAGGTGTCTGTGGTTGCCGTCACTTAAAAACACTAGTACACAGAGTTGCGTTGAAGTATTACAAAGCATCTCAGATGGAAAGGTCATTTACTCTGGCAGAAATCCCAGTCACTCTTATTGCTGTAAAGCAGAGAGCTCTAAAGGCTTATCTACTCTTCACTGAAAAATGGAGGAATAACGGTGCTTGCTAAATGTCACCCGAGCTTGGTGGATTCGTGCAATATCTTCCCAGCATGAAGCTAATTCCTTCTTTATTGTTTGCCGCCCCAGTTTCTGAAACTTGTGTTTCAATAATAGTGTTTTAAGGAAAGCTAACAGTCTTCTCGGTTAATATTAGCTTTTTTTTGCTTTCTTTCTTCAAACGGCTCATGTCTATCGAACAGCTTAATTGTGTTTGGAATCTGAAGAAGTGCCTGTACGCATATTTGGCTCTGAATCAACATGGTGCTATTTAATTCCAGGACTCTTTCTAGTTCAAATATATTTAGTGGAATTAAATTTTTTGTTTTCTACAATGCTGCTTGTTTAATATTCCAGTCACCAAATGGTAAATTACTTATCGTATCTACATACCTCATTATGGTTTGGGTTTTTTTTTTCCTCTGGATCTCTTTTTTTAGTCCAGTGATGGTTGGTTGTGGGATTAAATGTGAGGCTGAAATCTAATATCTATCAATAGCTTGACAATGAAACTATTAGGATTGAGCACACACACACACACACACAGCAGATAAGCAGCTACATTCATGATTTTTATTAAAATGCTCTACAGGGTTGATGTCATGTTTCCTCTCAATACCAAACATGGTACGAACACGAATGCCGCTTTTCCACTACAAACACGGCTGAGTTGGGCTGAGCCGTGCTGTGCTGAGTTGGGCTGAGTCGAGCTGAGTGGGGCTATTGGAGTTGCATTTCGACTACAACCGCGCTGAACCGTGCTGGCTGGAAGTGGGTGGACACATTGGGTGGAGTTAGCGAAAGTGGGTGGACGTCACGTGATGTCGTTAAGCGGCGCAAACAGTGACATCAGTGATCTTTTAAGCGGTAGTCTCACGACCCAGATAATAAGCAATAAACATGGAGGACATGGAGTCGTTAGTGTTGCTGGTCTTGGTGCTGTGGCTTGTTGTCACCGCCAACGCCAACAGATACTGGCAAGAGCGTATAGATGAGGCGAGGCGCATAAGGCTCCAGAAATTCTCGTAATTCGGAATTATTCTTCTTCCGGGTTTACGGTGTTTACAGATCCCAGCGTGCTCGCGGGGCGTGTGTGGGCATGTGAGGACACTCCTCCTCACCAATCAGTGCACAGGGGAGTGTCTGCTCACGCCCCCAGCCTCACTCAGCTCGGTTTGGCTCGCTTCAGCCCCACTCCAAAACCGTGCGAGTTTTGGGTGCTGAGCAGGGCTGAAGCGAGCTGAGTTGTGCTGTTTTGAGATAGTCGAAATGCGAGCCGTGTCGGGCTGAAGTGAGCTGAAGTGAGCTGAAAAAGGGTAGTGGAAAAGGGCCAAAAGTTTGTTGTCTGTATTTTTTTTTTTTTTGTGGAACTTGTATTTTGATTGGATGATGTGTGCTTCCTATGTTTTATTACGTGTTACATCCATGACTAGGATCCAATGGAGCAAAACTTGCAGGATGGACAGATATATCTACTCTCTTTCCTGTCAATCACAGTGACACTAGCCAATCATGGGTGTTTCTGAGCACATATATGCAGAAGAAGTCAGATTTTGGACTTGCTATCGGTAACCATGTAAATCTGATACTACCTGTATCATGGTCGAAATGCTGGCGACTAAACCAGCAACCCCACACCTAGGTGTGAGGAGGGTGGGTGGACACCCTGGCAGGACAAAAACAAGACCTGTCTACTTCAGGGCGGAAGAACTCTCTTGATTACACGGAGCCATCTACCGTACCAAATGGAGCTGGAATTCCATGAAAGCATAATTCAGCGCTGCTGACTCTTATGGCAACTCCTGCATCCCCAGTGAACTTCAGACGTACTGGCCTCGCCTCTCCTCTGGTTTAGATGAGCCGGGGATGAAAGAAGCTCTCGATAAATGTTAAGGATCACCCAAGGAAGCTTAAACTTTCCTGGCTTGAAGATCATCAAACCTACAGATGAATGACGATCTTCACTTGGCATAGTCAGAAACGACTGAAGCTGGTCAGAACTGTATGCAGAAGAGGGCAGATAGCACCAATCTCAGAGTGTGTTGCGCTGCACAAAGATATGGTTGGCTTGCTTCATATGTCTCAGACGAAGCATGTGTCATACCTCACTGTCCCTGCTTCATAGCTTTTGTATGATGGGGAGAACTGGTCTTGGCAGTAGACCAAACTACAGAGAAAAATGGAGTCAGGAGGAGGGAATGAATGACAAAGGTTTAGCTCTGCGAACTCATCTATTCCAGCCGTCCCTGATGTAGACACATATTTTGCCTAGGCAGACTCCCGAATGTGTGTAGCACGACGTCTGAGCTGCCTGTACACATGTGCGCATTTCTTGGAAAACTGTTACTGTCTAATATCTAGACTCTCACATGGATCTCATGATATTCCCACCACTATGGATTGTAGATGTGTAGATTAGCTCTTCTGGGAAAGTTCACCAAGTTCAACATTGTCAAATTCTGTCTTTCCGGTAAATCCCACTGACAGAAAACTTGCTTTGAGATTACACCATCCACATCCTCCTCTAGACTGCTGACCTTTTTATATTTTACAGAAAACTTATTTTGTGGTTGCAGCACTTTTTTTTTCCTGCTCGTGCCCACAACTCTCCATCATACACGTTTTGCACACAAAGGCAGGTCTCTTTCCTTTGAACAAAATATACATAATCGTTGGCTTGGTACGTTGATATAACAGAAACAACAGGACGTGACATTTCAGATAAGTATCAGTTGTTGTGATGTTCCATAAAAATACTTTTTTCCTAATGCTAATGTAAAGCTTGCCTGATCAAATACCACATGCTTGTAATTTCTCAAGCATACACCATGGAATCGGAGGGTTTCTAGAAGATCAGGATGTTAAAATAGAAAAAGGAAATGAAAAACATTGAACAACTTTGACGGACGCCAAAGTGCAACGGAGGTAAAACATCTCACAGGGTTTCCTTTCACACCAGAGACCAAACCTCTAAAGGAGAGAAGTTGTGATGTACAGTACTATAGTTGTTGAAAAAAAAAATAATTCTTCTAAATAGTTCATCTCATCTCATTATCTCTAGCCGCTTTATCCTTCTACAGGGTCGCAGGCAAGCTGGAGCCTATCCCAGCTGACTATGGGCGAAAGGCGGGGTACACCCTGGACAAGTCGCCAGGTCATCACAGGGCTAACACATAGACACAGACAACCATTCACACTCACACCTACAGTCAATTTAGAGTCACCAGTTAACCTAACCTGCATGTCTTTGGACTGTGGGGGAAACCGGAGCACCCGGAGGAAACCCACGCGGACACGGGGAGAACATGCAAACTCCGCACAGAAAGGCCCTCGCCGGCCCCGGGGCTCGAACCCAGGACCTTCTTGCTGTGAGGCGACAGCGCTAACCACTACACCACCGTGCCGCCCCTAAATAGTTCAAAGAAATTTTAAAATGTGTGCCTTTAGGACTCCTGGACGCCTCCCTGGGGAGGTGTTCCAGGCATGTCCCCCCGGGAGGAGGCCCCGGGGAAGACCCAGGACACGCTGGAGGGACTATGTCTCTCGGCTGGCCTGGGAACGCCTCGGTGTTCTTCCCGAGGAGCTGACCGAGGTGTCTGGGGAGAGGGAAGTTTGGGCTTCCATGCTTAGACTGCTGCCTCCGCGACCCGGTCCCGGATAAAGCGGAAGAAGACGAGACGAGACGAGCCTTTAGGACAAATAATTACACAATCTCTTTTTTTGATAATTCTTTCTTCTCGGTTCCATTTGATTAACTGGTTTGAAAAGGGTGCAAAGAACACTAATTTGCGAATCAACTCTTGGAGATCTTGGGGATTTTTCAAAGGAACAATGCAGGAACGGTGCTCAAAGCGAGAAACTGTCACTCTTTAACACCAGCTTATTCCACATCAAGGATGAGAAAATAAACAGAAGCGTATCTTCTTTTGTTGTAGACTGTGGTTTTACATCTCGGATGGAAAATACAATCAAAGACTAAAAACCTGCGGGGTTCATTGAGATGGAGACAAAAAAGCTCACACTGAGCAGAAATCTAGCTGGAAGCAGAACATAAAAAGATTCATTTCGGTCAGCTGTCACGAGCAAAATTTCTCAGTTTTAGTTACTTTTCTTACAAGTGAGTCCTGAAAAGTTAAATGATTATAATCACAGCCATGACTATGGTAAAGATAAAACACCAGGAGGCATGCTGTTATAGGAAAACGAGACCGTCAATGACTGCGTAGCTCACTCTGGTCCTGTCTAGTCCAGATGGAACAATCTAAAGTGGGCCACCTTGCACAATAAATGTTGCAAGCTATATACACTTTATACAAGCTATATATAGAAGCTATATCCACCCTAGGAATCTCGACCTATTTGCCAGAAAGAATCCAAAATGGTGAGGAATTGACCGAGAAGAAGCGATTTTTGTTGAACTGCTCATTAAGGCTTAATTAATCCATAACTTCATTAATAATTGCAATTATGCAAATTTGAGTAGAAGCTATATGTACCCCAGGCAGACCTACCTTCCTGACAAACAGAATCAAAATCAGTGAAGAATTGAGAAAGAAGAAGTGATTTTCGTGAAATGTGGATGATGCCAGACGGACGATGGACAACACATGATGGCATAAGCTCATCGCCTGTCGGATGGATGAAATAATAACCAATAAGAGGATGATCTGACGGTTGCAGATCTGATCTGATGGAAGGTTGATTTTTTTTTCCAATAACATGTCCAAAATTCTTTCATTCCTCTCAAAGACATAGTCATACTCATATCCACATTGTATATTTTATGCATTTAAACTTACATTTAATATTGCAGAAACATTATCACAGCTATAAACAGTCGTTGCCTCATCAGCCTCTTTTTATGCTCTCTCTCTCTCTTTATGTAAATGAAGCTCGACAAAATGAAGACTTTCCTATGGTAGAAAACGTCAAGTTACATCTTGACTCCTAGCTGGAAGACTCCTTCCAAACTGATTCAATAAACTTTAATCTCCTCACAGAATACCTTCACTAAACGTTTGTTTTTTTTTAATGTATTTATATGGATCGTCCAACATACAAGTTACCATAAGTTGGCCTAGTGGTTAGCGTGTCCACCTCTCAACTGGGAGATCGTGAGTTCTACTCATGGTCGGGTCATACCAAAGACCATCATAACAATGGTACTGACTGCCATCTGGCAAGGCACGCTGCAATACAGATGCAAGTAGGGAGTCAAACTCTCGCGGTTACCAGAGAATTAGCCCCCCACTGTGACCCTAGCTATGTAATAGGCGAGAGGCCATGGGCTACTGAAACGGAGATCAGAGCTGCATCCATGCGCCTCAAAGATCAGAGTAGTACTGGAGCAGGAGACTGCCTGGGAAGACCAGATCCTGGTGTGGGAGGGACTTTGACTTGAACATACAAGTCCCTGAGTAAGTAATTACTGCAGAAATGATAATGTATTAGAACAAGTGTGTTGAATAAACCATGCCACCTGACCAATCAGAACTGAGAATTCAGTAGCACTATGGGATGTAATGCCATCCATGTAGAATTAAAAAAAAAAAAAAAAAAGATAATTCATAACTCGATATCATTTTTATCCTGTATCGAAGTGTTAATGACATTCTGGTGCTCCATCTTGACTAGAAAATAACTTGACGCTGATTTTTTTTTCGTGGCAGCAGAGACCTGATTTCTGTCATCTTGAACTATTTTATCATCATCCCTAAAGTTTGCAGACATCTTGTTTTGCTTGTTGGCAATCTGATTGATCATGCCTCCATGCTGAAGCGCAGTGACCTGCCAAGGTAAACAATTACCTCCCTATCAATGACCTGTCATGTAGCACATCCATCTAACCAAGCCTCATTTTACCATGCCTCGTGATAACAAATAGAATCGAGTCCGGGGTTTGGTGTCAGGGAAGAACGTGTCGCTTCAGAGATGTCACCTGGGAACCAACAGGCAGTTAAAGATGATGGTGCTGGAGAACGTTTGATAGCTTTGAATGGCTTGAATGGAGGTGGATATCTGATGATGAGAATGTGTCCAGATTGTCTTTATGTTAGTGTCTTGATTTGTAAAAGTACCCAAGTGACTCGTATTGCCATCCCAATTGCGTTTTCAAGGACTTGAATGGCAGACTGTCAACATAATCTGAAACTAGTCCTGCACTGGACTCAAATTCCAAGTAATGTCAATTCAACATGGCTGCTCAGAGAATCAACAGTAAATAACATAGTGCTTCCTTACTTTTAAATATGTTTTGCTGTATAAACAAGGGGGCAGCACGGTGGTGTAGTGGTTAGCACTGTCGCCTCACAGCAAGAAGGTTCTGGGTTCGAGCCCAGCAGCCGGCGAGGTCCTTTCTGTGTGAAGTTTGCATGTTCTCCCCATGCCTGTGTGGGTTTCCTCCGGGTGCTCCGGTTTCCCCACAGTCCAAAGACATGCAGGTTAGGCTAATTGGTGGCTCTAAATTGACCGTAGGTGTGAATGTGAGTGTGAATGGTTGTGTGTCTCTATGTGTCAGCCCTGCAATAACCTGGTGACTTGTCCAGGGTGTACCCTGCCTTTCACCCATAGTAAGCTGGGATAGGCTCCAGCTTGCCTGCAACCCTGTGGAACAGGATAAGCAGCTACAGATAATGGATGGATGGATGGATGGATGGATGGATATATTACCGTAACTTATAAATTTTGTAACCCTAACTATACAGATTGTTATTCTGAGGATAAAAATTGACACTACTCATCACCATTAGCAAACAAGTAGGTGTCCAACTATATTTGTTTATTCGCTCACCGGCCGTAGGGCAATGAGCTACTGCCATCACATGGCATCCATCATCCATCTGTCCACAATTCACAAAAATTGCTACTCCTCCCTCAGTTTTCAATTGATTTTGATTCTGATTGTTTTGCTTGGAAAATCTAATCAATCTGCACAAAAGTTATTCCCTGGTTTTGTGGTTTCTCATTAACAAGTTGCTAATTAGGCCAGTTAACAAACTTTGAGGAAAATCACTACTCCTCCCTCAGTTTACAATGGATTTTGATTCTGATTGTTTTGTTTGGAAGATCAAATTGTTCTAATTATTCTCATGAAGAAAAACTTAGCTAATTATAAACAAGTCTGGTTTCTCATGGTACGGCCGTGTGAGCTACTGCATCGCTGACGCTCTGGTTTGTTTGTTTGTTTGTTTGTTTTTCTTGTATCTTGAATACACAGAGGTTGAAAATGACGTAATTCCAGTTTCAGTCTTTCCACTTCCAAGGTATTTGTTTTTTAACAAATAACAAAGAAAACCATATAATGATTGATATGGTGTTTACTTAATGTTTATTTAACACTTATGGAAAATGTCTCCAGTCCTAGTGCTTTGTAACAGTCAGTAGGTTTTCCACCACATGCAAGTCTTCAGCACTGCTGTTGTGTCTTAGTAACTTCAAGAAAGAGGGGGAAAAGGGGGAGGCTGCTGAGGGAACGACTTTTTATGGCATAAATAGAATTCAAAATTGCAATCGTCAGCGTTAGTTTGCTGCTGTAGAAGCAGAATAAATTACTTTGGGATGTGCTGTTGGGAGTTTAGCACATTATACCATGACATTGTTGATTATATTCCAATAACAAGAAGCGTCATGAGTTATGTTCTGTACTTCAACTGATGTTTATGTAAGCTTTAGAAACACCAAAGTGACTAAGCCAAACTTGCAAGGTTACTCCCAATGACAGCAGATTTTCAGGTTTGATATTAACACGCTAAGTGGGTTATAAATTGCGGGGGAAAAAACACAGCTCTTTGCTCTGGTGTTGGCCCAAAGATAGCATTTCTTATCAAAGGGAAGGGCATACACTCCCTGAAGCTCAAGACGAATGAGCTCCAGTCAAGCGTGCACTGTTTGACCAGAACAACTTGAAGGCCATGATAAATGGCCGTGTCACTGTGTGGTTAACCAGTTTTGCCCTGATATTACATATGCATGGAGACTACGGGGTGGGCCAAGCCTCAGTATCACTATCATCATCATCTTTCCAAGGCCTTTTCTCTCTTTCTCTCTCTCCCTCTTACTTGAGAAAGAAACGAACCCTGATGGTGAGATAGGAACTATTCAAACAATGATAAATGCGCAATATTTGTTCGTATTGCTTGGTACCTGAAAGGGTATTCAGGACTACATGATGACTTCTTCCTTCTACTTTAGCCGTTTTTATCATTTCGGCTGGCTTTGGGAGACCTTTTTTGGATGCGGGCCACTGATTAAGCTCACAAACTTGTTAGGCCTGATAAGAGACGAGGCCCTCATCATCATCTAAAGGGCCTTCGGTAAGGAAGAGGAGCCGTATCTTTACGAAAAACAATTATCTTCTTCAGCAATCCAAGATTGTTTGATGATCTACATATTCAGCCTCTCATGACCGCCAGGCCACTGCATTCTAAGCAGCTCATTAAGAGGACAAAGGAGCTCCTGAGGATGATCAGAGCCGGGTCAAAAGAGTCTGCATCCCTCTTTAAGAGATTAAAGATGTTTTCGGCTTTTCGTGAAGCTCTCCTTGACTTCGAATACGCTCCTTGAGATGTGAAGTGGCTAAAAGAAAAGCTTCAGTAATGAAGACTGAAAAACAACACTGAACACATTGTGTATGTTATCTTCTGCCTTTCCACAACATGTCAACCAAAGACAGATGATAAGTGTTGTTTGGCTGGATTCAGTGTAACAGAATAATGAACTAATTAATTACTACAAGAGCTCCTTCAACGCAAAGGCCTCCTACAGAGCGTACATATCATTCCTCTCTCATAACTTGTTCTGACAGTTCAACACATTTCCTTCAACACACATTCATCTTTATTTGAGAACATGGGCAAAAGTTTTGATATAATGTTTAATTTAAGAAATGCAGCAATCCTTTAGCAGGTCTGGTGGTAATTGAAAATTGACAGATGTTCTGGAAAGTGATTAAGCATTTCCCTGAGTCAGTGCAGAGTCCTGAGGTTTATGATTAATTCCCTGCTGAAAAAAATAAAACCCTTTAACTTGGCATATACAAGTTAAACATACTCCAAATGCACTTTGACTCTGCTCTTCCATTTGTTCCACTGTGACTTGCTGCATACATAAAGAATAAAACATTTTGCGGGCTTGCTGTGATAGGAAGCTAATTAATGATTTGGTGGTGTGATGCAATCTGACATGAAGTGGAGTTACCATTACTGCCCTAAAGTGGATTACTTTCTAATAATTATTTTTCCCAAAGGATCTATGACAGTTTTTAAAATTTATTTAAACACACACACAATGCAGGGCGGCACGGTGGTGTAGTGGTTAGCGCTGTCACCTCACAGCAAGAAGGTCCTGGGTTCGAGCCCCGGGGCCGGCGAGGGCCTTTCTGTGTGGAGTTTGCATGTTCTCCCCGTGTCCGCGTGGGTTTCCTCCGGGTGCTCCGGTTTCCCCCACAGTCCAAAGACATGCAGGTTAGGTTAACTGGTGACTCTAAATTGACCGTAGGTGTGAATGTGAGTGTGAATGGTTGTCTGTGTCTATGTGTCAGCCCTGTGATGACCTGGCGACTTGTCCAGGGTGTACCCGCCTTTCGCCCGTAGTCAGCTGGGATAGGCTCCAGCTTGCCTGCGACCCTGTAGAAGGATAAAGCGGCTAGAGATAATGAGATGAGATGAGATGAGATGAGACACACAATGCACTTTTTACCTATTTATAGTTACATTCAATGTGAAAATTTTTTTTCTTTCTTTTTTCTTAAAAACAAAATTACACCTTGTTATATTACCAAGAAATTTACCAACTTTTACAAACCTCTAATGCTGGAGACTACTTCTTTAAATGTTAAAGAAACATCTCCTTACAAAAAGCTTCAGCGTACCAACATTTGTTCAATAACACATTTTACTCTTGAGATTATATGGACCATATAAACAGACAAGTCACTGCAAATGAGTACTTGCTATAGAATTTACAATATATTACAACTAGAAGGGCACTCAGTAGAGTGCATACCTCCACCAAGCTACATATTATCAACATCCAAATCAAAATCACTTGAACCTAGGATAAAACAAAAGCTGTACACCAAATTTCATCCAAATCCATTCACTATGCTTTGAGTTACATTGGGAGCAGGCAAAAAAATCCTGAATACACATACATATCCAGATCCTGGATCCACATACATACATATCTGGATTTGGATCAAAATTGGAGCAATTGTTTCTTGGCCCATGGCCCACTTTTCCATCAAATTTCATCAAAATCTGTTCATTAGTTTTTGAGTTACGTTTGGAACAGACAAAAAAATCCACATACATGGATTTTTTTCTGGATCCACATACATATCTGGATCCTGGATCCACATACATATCCAGATTTGGGTCAAAATTGGAGCAATTGTTCCTTGGCCCATGGCCCACCTTTCCACCAAATTTCATCAAAAGCCGTTCACTACTTTTTGAGTTACATTGGGAAAAGTCAAACAAAAGGAGGCGAAAACATAACCTCCTCCAACAAAGTTGGTGCCAGTAATGAGCACCATGTTAAAGAAAAGAAATCGACACCTTCTGACTAATCAGATAGCATAAATGCTAGCTGTCGCAAAAATGTAGCATAAATGTTTGTGCTTCACCTTAATAAATTTCAAATAACAGATGTTTAAGTGCATTTCCAATCTGTTTCAGAGGATCATCAGGAATATACACTATGAAACTCAAATTAGCTTTCAAAGCATGTGGTGATATGGTGTTATGACAAGTGTGTGTGTGGGGAGGGGGGGATATAAGCAAACCCATCTATTTTAAGCAACACACCTCTTTTTTTTTTAACTGTAGATTGCTGGAGCTGGAGACTTCTTGTAAATAGGTCCTGTCCTTATAGTCATACTTATCAACAATAAATGTATTCTGTGTGGGGGAAAAAAGCTTTCATTGATATTCATTGAGCTGGTTAGCAGTGGCAAACTTTTGCTTGACCGATTTCACAGCAGCGTGATTATGAATTCTGTATCTGAGATTTTTTTTTTATCTCCACCACTACAATTTTATCCCTTTGATATGGTGAAAATTCAGAGGTACCTTCAAGCAGTAAGTCAAATCTTCAGAATACTGATGACTAAACTGCGACACACTTCTGGGATGTGCATTTAAAGTGTGTGTGTGTGTTCAAATTCCTGCTCAGATCTTTGTAGGTACTTTTCAGTTTTTCTTCACATCACTAAAGTGCACTTGAAGTATGGAACTTCCCAAACATCCAAAAAAAAAAAGCTAACACTTTGCTGGAATTGCCTTCATTCAAACAAGATATATGCAATATGCTCACATTGGTTTGAATATGAATCTGATTTTCCTGTGTGGTGATAAATCCTGTCTTTTCATGCCGCTGGGAGTCAGGGACAGCACCTGGAAACGAGTGAAGGAAAAGCAAATCTTGCCATTTTGTTTATTCCGTTTGGCCTCGTTTTGCATCATGCATTTTGTTCATAATCACCAAAAATCCATCAGTTTATTATAAGCAAGGTAGCAGAATACAATCAACAGATTCAGGATACGAAAATGAAATACTTCTATTCGGTCCATGCTTCATTTTTGACATTGCTGGTCTCTATCCTGCTCCAGAGCGTATCCAAGGAACATTCGGTATGAAAAGGGAATATAACCTGGATGGGATGCCAGTTCATCGCAAAGCACACAAATTCACACCAATTTGCAATTTATTAGTAAGTTAGCTTTGCAAATCTACTTACTGTCATGTTTTTGGGAGGAGAATGTAGACATGGATATGAGGAGAACACAGAAAGCTCTGGATATATAGACAGAAGCTCAGGATTGAACCAGACATCCGGGAACTACTTGATTCAGAATGCTCATATAATTTTCAGGGATATATTTTCAATCTTTTCCAGCTCAATCAATCAATCAAATTTTATTTATATAGCCCTTTACAATAACCAAAAGGTACCCAAAGTGCTTTACATCAAAGACATAAAACAGAACACCAAAACACATAAAAACACAGGTTTTAACTGCAGAAGGTGCCACCGTGCTGCAGATTACCAAAAGCCTTTCAGAAGTACATGAAATAAAACAGACAAAACAAAGCACCCCTCAAAAACAAGACTCCCCTAGTCAGGATTGTATGCCAATCTAAAAAAAGTAGGTCTTCAACTTTGATTTAAAAAGGCCGGGATCAATAGTGGTGCAAATGTCGGGGGGGCAGATTGTTCTACAGTCTGGGAGCAGCGACAGCAAAAGAACGATCACCCCACTGTTTATATCTTGAGCTTGGAACTTCTAACAGAAGCTGACCCGAAGAACGCAGGGCCCTACCATGATCACGAATAGTTAAAATCTCAGACAAGTAAGAGGAAGCCAGGCCATTGATGGCATTAAAAACAAACAACAGAAGTTTAAAATCAATTCTAAAATGGACTGGAAGCCAGTGGAGTGACGACAACACAGGAGTAATGTGTTCACGTCTAGACGTGCTTGTTAAAAATCGGGCCGCAGCGTTCTGTACAAGTTGAAGACGTAAAATTGAAGACTGGCTGAGGCCAACATACAGGGCATTACAATAGTCCAGTCTCGAACTGATAAATGCATGAATTGCCTTCTTGAGATCCTGCCGACTGAGAAACGGCTTCGCTTTGGCCAAGAGACGAAGTTGAAAAAAGCTCGTTCTAACAACAGAACTAATCTGTTTATCAAATTTAAGCCAACTGTCAAACGTTACCCCAAGATTTTGTACAAATGGTTTAAAAAAGGGGGCCAGAGTACCAAAATTTGTTGTAAAAACATTTGACGTGGGTGACGTGCCAAATAAAATACATTCTGTTTTGCTGTCATTCGAATGCAAAAAGTTCCGTGCCAGCCACTGCTTTACATCAGTAATACAATCCAGTAACTTAGTAAGCGCCATATTTTCATTGGGTCTCATGGGCAAATATATCTGCAAATCATCAGCATAAAAATGAAAAGACAGATTGTGTTTTTTTATAATTGATCCCAGAGGTAACATCTCATCTCATCTCATTATCTCTAGCCGCTTTATCCTTCTACAGGGTCGCAGGCAAGCTGGAGCCTATCCCAGCTGACTACGGGCGAAAGGCGGGGTACACCCTGGACAAGTCGCCAGGTCATCACAGGGCTGACACATAGACACAGACAACCATTCACACTCACATTCACACCTACGGTCAATTTAGAGTCACCAGTTAACCTAACCTGCATGTCTTTGGACTGTGGGGGAAACCGGAGCAAACCCACGCGGACACGGGGAGAACATGCAAACTCCACACAGAAAGGCCCTCGCCGGCCCCGGGGCTCGAACCCAGGACCTTCTTGCTGTGAGGCGACAGCGCTAACCACTACACCACCGTGCCGCCCCAGAGGTAACATGTACAAAGAAAATAGAATAGGGCCGAGAATAGAGCCCTGTGGCACCCCACAAGAGAGGGATGCATATGAAGAACAGAGGTCGCCAATCATCACAGCGAAGCTCCTATTTGCCAAGTATGACCTAAACCATTGGAGAGCAGTGCCACGAATGCCAACATACTACTCTAGGCGAGATACAAGGACTACATGGTCAACTGTATCAAAGGCCGCTGTAAGGTCAAGCAACACCAGCATGGCAGGATTCCCGGCATCTACAGACAGAGCGATACCATTGTGCACCTTTAACAGTGCTGACTCAGTGCTATGTTGGGATCTGAAACCAGACTGGAAAGCTGTCCTTTTCTTTTGAGAATACCATTTTTATCAATTCACTTTAATAAAAATGTGCATTCTTTCAGTTACTATATTAAATTAGAAGGACACTTCATAGAGTGCATACCTCCAACAAGCCACATATTATCAATATCAAACTAAGATAATATTAAAGCTGTACACCAAATTTCATCAAAATCTGTTCACGACTTTTTGAGTTACATTGGGAACAGACAAAGAAATCCTAGATCCACATACATATTCAGATTCACACCAAAATCTAATCAACTGTTCTTTGGCCAATGGCCCACCTTTCCTCAAAATTTCATCAAAATCCATTCACTACTTTTTGAGTTACATTGGGGAAAGACAAATAAATCCTGTATCCGTATATATATCTGGATCCTGGATCCAAATGCATATCCAGGTTTGCATCAAAACCAGATCATTTGTTCCTTGGCCCATGGCTCAACTTTCCTCCAAATTTCCTCCAAATCCATTCAATACTTTTTGAGTTACGTTTGGAACAGGCAAAAAAAATCCTGGATCTGCATACACATCTGGATCCTGGATCCACATACATGTCTGGATTTGCATCAAATTCTAAGCAATTGTTCCTTGGCCCATGGTACATCTTCCCTCCAAATTTCATTAAAATCCGTTCACTACTTTTTGAGTTATGTTGGGAAAGGACAAACAAACAAGCAGAGGTGAAAACATAACCTCATCCAACAAAGCTGGCAGAGGTAAAAAAAAAAAAAAATTGTAATAAATTTGACACAATGTGATCATTCATATTTATCTTGGACCTCATGTCTATATATGTAATAATGAATAACGGACGAGACCTCATACAAGGAATAACGATGAAGTATCCATCAGAGCGTATGAGCAGAAGCAATCGGATGGAAATCGGACTTCAAAGGTCGTTATGAATTCTTCGCTTCATGTAAACCACTTCATGAAAAAAAGCTTATAATATACAGTATGTGCTGCATATCTTTCAACAAGAAGTCCAAGTTATTTTTCCTGCATAGTAAGTTACTGTATGTCGCTGTTTCCATATTGAATTTGACCACTGGAGATTGAAAATTGAGAATAATAAACCTTCCAGATCTCAGTGTCCTTTTCTAGCTAATGTTACAGCCAGTCACAGCAGGTATGATCTTTCTGTGAAAATAATTACAGTATATTACAAATAACTAAATACGTAACCAAACCATAATGTGCCTTGAATCAGGCAACTTGACACAGAAAATTAGCAAATTAAATTAAAAATCGTATCAAATCTGTACAGCTTCAATAATAAAGTAAAAGTATCACACCAACAGTGAGAAGGAAGTTGGGTTGGATTGTTTTCTCACCCAAGCTGCTTTTCTGTGGTTCTCTATTAACCAATTAGCCAAATATGCACACTTCTGCTACAAACATCTGTGCAAGTGGTATTAATGTCATCTAATTATACATATCAGCTTGCAGAAATTGTTCCCTCCATGTCCTACTAATAACAACATATGTGGATTTAATAGGTGTAAATTATGTGCCACTAAATCGACTGCAATGCTTGCGTTGCCTGAAAATAATAATTAAATATGATGAAATAATGTATTGTATATCACAATGCATGAAATAACACACTGCTGACATACCAATGTCCATTTTTATCTATTTAAAACTCTTCAGGGATGCGGTTTAATTGTTGACTGTTGCTACACTGGAAAAAATATATATATATATATACTGTGTATATATATATATATATATATATATATATATATATATATATATATATATATATATATGTTGGAGTGAGAGTTACTCAAGAAAGCCATGATAACAATTTCCATACATAACGTCTTCATACACTACACTTAACATATTTACGCAAGGTTTACATGGTACTAAGGATTATTCTCGTCACAAATGGAAGTTTTCTTTTTTATTAATACATTTTAGTCAGTCAATCTTGAGTTAACTGGTTAGCTACTATACAAAGAGAACAATTCAATCAAACAACCAACCCATCCGTAACACTCACAACTAGAAGGGCACTCAATAGAGTGCATACCTCCACCAGGCCACATACAGTATTAGCAACATCAAAATCAAATCACTTGAACTTAAGATAATACTAAAGCTGTACACCAAATTTCATCCAAATCCGTTCACTACTTTTTGAGTTACATTGGGAACAGAAAATAAAAAAAAAATTCCTGGATCTGCACAGATATCCGGATTTGCATCAAAATCTAAGCAATTGTTCCTTGGCCCATGGTCCACCTTCCCTCAAAATTTCATCAAAATACGTTCACTAATTTTTTACTTACGTTGGGAACAGACAAAAAAAAATCCTGGATTCGCATACATTTATGGAGCCTGGATGCACATACATATCCGGATTTGGATCAAACTCTAATCCATTGTTCATTGGCCCATGGCCCATCTTTCCACCAAATTTCATCAAAATCCATTCACTACTTTTTGAGTTACTTTGGGAACAATGAAACAAACGGAGGGAAAAACATAACCAGTTTATTCAATCAGTTGAAAGTTCTGCTAGCAGATATGCAAATTGAGGTCAAAAATCACACCCTAACTTTAGTTTTTTTATGCAGTTGTTCAAGTAAACATTACTTTTTTCAAGTTCTGTGAGCATTTGAAAAATACTATTTAAAATTATGTATGCAAAATATAAGTTTAGCCGGATATCACATGAAATCTTTTCATACAGAGATTAAAGCGATTAAGTAATTCCAATCATTTGCTTTTTTCATTGACAAAATTTTTAACAGGTTTGTTTTTGTCATATTTTCTGAACCTTTGACTCTTTTTTCCCAGCGTATATCTCAAGAATGTGATCTATTTATCTGTTTCTTATTATTATTATCTCATCTCATTATCTCTAGCCGCTTTATCCTGTTCTACAGGGTCGCAGGCAAGCTGGAGCCTATCCCAGCTGACTACGGGCGAAAGGCGGGGTACACCCTGGACAAGTCGCCAGGTCATCACAGGGCTGACACATAGACACAGACAACCATTCACACTCACATTCACACCTACGGTCAATTTAGAGTCACCAGTTAACCTAACCTTCGGACTGTGGGGGAAAACGGAGCACCCAGAGGAAACCCACATGGACACGGGGAGAACATGCAAACTCCACACAGAAAGGCCCTCAACGGCCACGGGGCTCGAACCCGGACCTTCTTGCTGTGAGGCGACAGCACTAACCACTACACCACCGTGCCGCCCATTATTATTATTATTATTGACAATATGTATGGGAAGGAAAAGGCAACCCATGTGCTTGTTTCAGATAAATATCTTAAAACAGCATTTTTGCTTGTTTCAGCCTATTATAACTGCTTGAAACAGTAATTTCAGTTCATTCCCCCAACCCTGTTGCCTGAACACATTCCTCCTTCTGAAATATCTAGAATGTTCTACAAGACACACAATCAACAGGATCATCATCTGGATTTCTTGAAGGTCAAAACAAGAATCATTTATTAGTTTGTTATTTTCATTGACGTTGTGATGTTGATGATGAGGTCACTTTGAATGTACAATCCTGTTACCCAAATTATTAATTGGAAGTAAATTATTAGCTTTAAAAACTTCATTAGAATGTCCTTAAAAGTTTTTAACACTTCCCAGAAGCCTCTGCACCAAATAGCAAGTCGCCATTTTCATTTTCGCATCCATGGATATATCCTCAACAACCTGGAGACATCCTGCTGTTGACCATGCTAACCACTACAACACCGTGGCGGCACGGTGATGTAGTGGTTAGCATGGTCGCCTCACAGCAAGAAGGATCCGGGTTCGAACCCAGCGACCGGCGAGGGCCTTTCTGTGTGGAGTTTGCATGTTCTCCCCGTGGCTGCGGGGGTTTCCTCCGGGTGCTCCGTTTTTCCCCCACAATCCAAAGACATGCAGTTAGGTTGATGTGGGGCAGCCTTGGGCTGAGGTGCCCTTGAGCAATGTACCTGACCCCTGACTGCTCCCTGGGTGCTCTGGTGTGGCTGCCCACTGCTCTGAGTGTGTGCACGCATGTGTTCACTGCTTCAGATGGGATAAATGCAGAGGATGAATTTCACTGTGCTTGAAGTGTTCATGTGATGAATAAAGGTTTATTTTTTCTTCTTCTAAGCCATAGATCATAAATTGTAACATGAAATTGAAGATATTTTTTCAAAGTAGTTATATCTGAAATTCTTTTAACCAATCCGTTCCGTTGCTGGCGTAATATACCAGAACCGGGCCTTGGCCATCTCACAGGCGACCTTGAAGGAAATAAAATATTAGGCATATTCTATTCAAAATGGCCATATATGACATGTAGATGAATAAAACGTACACGATGGATTTGAAGGGAGGGTGGCACGGTGGTGTAGTGGTTAGCATTGTTGCCTCACAGCAAGAAGGTCCTGGGTTCGGGCCCAGTGGCCTTTCTGTGTGGAGTTTGCATGTTCTCCCCGTGTCTGCGTGGGTTTCCTATGGGTGCTCCGGTTTCATCCAAAAGACATTCAGGTTAGGCTAACTGGTGGCTCTAAATTGACTGTAGGTGTGAATGGGAGTGTGAATGGTTGGTTGTCTCAGTGTGTCAGTCCTGCGATGATCTGGTGACTTGTCCAGGGTGTACCCCGCCTTTCACCCGTAGTCAGCTGGGATAGGCTCCAGCTTGCCTATGACCCTGCAGAGGATAAGCGGTTACAGATAATGGATGGATTTGAAGGAATCAGGAACAGTGAATCTGCAGAGGTTTTGCTGCACAGAAAGCTAACAGAGTAGCGGTCACCTGCTTTCAAAACAAAAACAATGAACTGGAGTCTGGGAAAGGTGAGTTGGCCCCTTTAATGTCATTTTTCCATTGGCATGGATGCTACTTAATGCCATTTTGTATATTTGCTTTATAGTTCTATGCTAAACAGCTCAACGCTATTACTGATTTAAGAGCAAAAGAGCTTTTAAGAGTTTTTCTCGATGGTTAAATGCATGTTTTGTGAGAGTCAGTGACGAAGATAAATTTAGAAAAGTTTAACAAGGATTAAACTCATCATCATTCATTATCTCTAGCCGCTTTATCCTTCTACAGGGTCGCAGGCAAGCTGGAGCCTATCCCAGCTGACTACGGGGGAAAGGCGGGGTACACCCTGGACAAGTCGCCAGGTCATCACAGGGCTGACACATAGACACAGACAACCATTCACACTCACATTCACACCTACGGTCAATTTAGAGCCACCAGTTAACCTAACCTGCATGTCTTTGGACTGTGGGGGAAACCGGAGCACCCGGAGGAAACCCACGCGGACACAGGGAGAACATGCAAACTCCACACAGAAAGGCCCTCGCCGGCCACGGGGCTCGAACCCGGACCTTCTTGCTGTGAGGCGACAGCGCTAACCACTACACCACCATGCTGCCCCTGGGTCAAAAATCTAAATCCCTAAATGCTTTCTCAGATGTTTCGAAGCCACCTAGAATTAAGTCATGTATGTAAATATATTTTTTAATGTTAGAAATGAATTCATTTAAAAACAACAGTCATTAGTTCCGTAAGCTCCTGAGCTAAATGATATTGGTGGAATAAGTAATGTGTGCTGGTAGTTTATTAATGGTGTCTGTAAATCAGGCAGTGAACTCAACCATCTGCAAATCTCTATTCCAGAGACGTCTCACTCCTGACGACTCCCGCATGCACTGTGAAAGGCCATTTTATCAGCAGACGAAAGACAGTCTGGGACTGTTGGGGTAACACATTTGAGTGACACTTGAAAGAAGATTTGTTTGGGGAAAATGGAGCACAGTGACCTTGTAATAAATGTTTTTCGAATTTCAGCGAGGCGAAACCCAAGAGCAGTCTAATGGAGGGCGTAATGTTGAAGATGAGAGAGGATGAAACTTCATATGAATGCTAAGAAATGAGTGATTGGGTTGGATTTCATCAAAATAAAGTCATCAAAGAAGAAGGTACAACTGTTGTTACCTCCACTAAGGAGGTTATGCTTTTGGTGCAGCGTGTTTATCAGTCTGTTTGACTGTGATTTCCATGAAACTTGGTAGAAGGGTGTAGCATAGGCTGAGGAAAAAGCTATTATATTTTTTTTGGAGCCATGGTGCGGCTCTATGAATTTTATTTTCACGTTCCCTAGTAAGGTATTTGGCCTTGGTGGAAGTCTGCACTCAGAAATGCAAAATATCTTAAAATTCAACAGGTGGCAGTAAAGTTCGTAAGCGACAAAACATAGCCAGTGTAGAAATACAATGACTTGATATTACAGTCCACATTCACGGGTACCAGTAAACCTCTGGGATACACATGCAAACACATAATTCTAATAATTTTGGAAATGTACTGTATCCCGACATATAAAGTAAAGTGGTTACGGTTGCAAAATTGCACACTGCAAATTGTTTTAGAAGAAAACAAAGCCTTTATTTGTCACATGTACACTCAAGCACAGTGAAATTCGTCCTCTGCATTTAACCCATCTGAAGCAGTGAACACATGCATGCAAGTGAGCAATGAGCGCACACACATACCCAGAGCAGTGCGCATCAATGCTACAGCACCCGGGGAGCAGTTGGGGGTTAGATGCCTTGCTCAAGGGCACTTCAGCCCAAGGCTGCCCCATATTAACCTAACCTGCATGTCTTTGGACTGTGGGGGAAACCGGAGCACCCGGAGGAAACCCACGCAGACACAGGGAGAACATGCAAACTCCATACAGAAAGGCCCTCGTCAGCCGCTGGGCTTGAACCCAGAACCTTCTTGCTGTGAGGCGACAGTGCTAACCACTACACCACCATTTTCTATGTACATCTTCTATGTACATCTTCTGCAAAGCTTTCTGATAAGGTTTTGTCCAAATTTCAGTCACTTTCAATTTCTATTATCGCAAATTCGATCAGCAGCTCTGACGGTAGCACTAGCTGTAATTAAAATCACAGGTTTATATTATTGCTCTAATATGATATTGTTTCTATAGTTAGTTGGACAGTATACCCGAAGACTTGTATGCTCGATGCTACACATATGCAAAGACTAATCATTTGTTGAAAAGGTGGAAATATTTTGTGAGGAGATATTTACTGAGCATTTTTTGGAAGGAGTCTCCAGTGTCAGTGCTTTGTAACATTCAGACTTAAAGCCATAACTTATGGCATTAAAAATTAAAGAGAAATCTCAGGAACAACTCTTGATAACATGAGTGGGAACAGGAACTAACTTTCACCAACATTCCACTACATTAAACATGTAACTTAATGTAGGGGGCAGCCATTGCCTGAAGGTTAGAGAAGCAGCCTTGGGCCCAAAGGGTCATCAGTTCGATTCCTGGGACCGGCAGGAAAAATGTGAGGGGAGTTGAGTGAATGAACAGCACTTTCCCCTTCCTCTGTATCATGGCTGTATAGTGCCCTTGAGCAAGGCACCTAATCCCGAACTGCTCCCCGAGCACTGTAGCATAGCTGCCCACTGTTCTGGGTGTGTGTGTGTGTGTGTGTGTGTGTGTGTGTGTGCGCTCATTGCTCATTCGTACTGTATAACCCCGATTCCAAAAAAGTTGGGACAAAGTACAAATTGTAAATAAAAACGGAATGCAATGATGTGGAATTTTCAAAATTCCATATTTTATTCAGAATAGAGCATAGATGACATATCAAATGTTTAAACTGAGAAAATGTATCATTTAAAGAGAAAAATTAGGTGATTTTAAATTTCATGACAACAACACATCTCAAAAAAGTTGGGACAAGGCCATGTTTACCACTGTGAGACATCCCCTTTTCTCTTTACAACAGTCTGTAAACGTCTGGGGACTGAGGAGACAAGTTGCTCAAGTTTAGGGATAGGAATGTTAACCCATTCTTGTCTAATGTAGGATTCTAGTCGCTCAACTGTCTTAGGTCTTTTTTGTTGTATCTTCCATTTTATGATGCGCCAAATGAGTGAAAGATCTGGACTGCAGGCTGGCCAGTTCAGTACCCGGACCCTTCTTCTACGCAGTCATGATGCTGTAATTGATGCAGTGTGTGGTTTGGCATTGTCATGTTGGAAAATGCAAGGTCTTCCCTGAAAGAGACGTCGTCTGGATGGGAGCATATGTTGCTCTAGAACCTGGATATACCTTTCAGCATTGATGGTGTCTTTCCAGATGTGTAAGCTGCCCATGCTACACGCACTAATTCAACCCCATACCATCAGAGATGCAGGCTTCTGAACTGAGCGCTGACAACAACTTGGGTCGTCCTTCTCCTCTTTAGTCCGAATGACACGGCGTCCCTGATTTCCGTAAAGAACTTCAAATTTTGATTCGTCTGACCACAGAACAGTTTTCCACTTTGCCACAGTCCATTTTAAATGAGCCTTGGCCCAGAGAAGACGTCTGCGCTTCTGGATCATGTTTAGATACAGCTTCTTCTTTGAACTATAGAGTTTTAGCTGGCAACGGCGGATGGCACGGTGAATTGTGTTCACAGATAATGTTCTCTGGAAATATTCCTGAGCCCATTTTATGATTTCCAATACAGAAGCATGCCTGTATGTGATGCAGTGCCGTCTAAGGGCCCAAAGATCACGGGCACCCAGTATGGTTTTCCGGCCTTGACCCTTACGCACAGAGATTCTTCCAGATTCTCTGAATCTTTTGATGATATTATGCACTGTAGATGATGATATGTTCAAACTCTTTGCAATTTTACACTGTCGAACTCCTTTCTGATATTGCTCCACTATTTGTCGGTGCAGAATTAGGGGGATTGGTGATCCTCTTCCCATCTTTACTTCTGAGAGCCGCTGCCACTCCAAGATGCTCTTTTTATACCCAGTCATGTTAATGACCTATTGCCAATTGACCTAATGAGTTGCAATTTGATCCTCCAGCTGTTCCTTTTTTGTACCTTTAACTTTTCCAGCCTCTTATTGCCCCTGTCCCAACTTTTTTGAGATGTGTTGCTGTCATGAAATTTCAAATGAGCCAATATTTGGCATGAAATTTCAAAATGTCTCACTTTCGACATTTGATATGTTGTCTATGTTCTATTGTGAATACAATATCAGTTTTTGAGATTTGTAAATTATTGCATTCCGTTTTTATTTACAATTTGTACTTTGTCCCAACTTTTTTGGAATCGGGGTTGTATGTTGTAATGGAAATTTCTAATAAACACTTCAGAACGCTTAACAGTTGTCTTTTCAGTCATTTATTATAGTATTTATATAAAAGATATATAAAATAGGAAAGGAAAGAATAGAAGAAGAAGACATCACTTCTGATGATGCCGAGAGTACGCGCACTCTGAGTTGTGTTTTAGGAATGTTATCTATTATACTCTGAAAGCATTCGCTCACTGCTTGTGTCTTCACGTGATTGGCTCAAGATTTTCTATGAAGCTTTGTTAAAGCGTGCACCTGGCGTGCTCTGGTATGTGCAGGCGGATGCGAGTTAGGGAGAGCTCAAGCTCCCTGCTTATCACCACCGAGGTCAGGAAAGGTGGTTACATCATGAGAAGATGCGTAGTTAGGACGAACTCAAGCACCCTGCTCATTACCACCAAGGCCACCGAAAAGCGATTACAGCATGTGGAAAAACATCTCTTCTCAGTAACTAAGCCACTTTAGTTCAACATACAGAAACACAGAGAATAATAATGTTCATCCATTAAGTCACTTGAGCTCAACATACAGGAACACAGAGAATAATAATGTTCGTCCATTAAATTTCCCTCACATATGTGTATGCGTGTGTTCACTGCTTCAGATGGGTTAAACACAGAGGAGGAATTTCACTGTGCTCTAGTGTACATGTGACAAATAAAGGCTTCTTCGACTTAAAGTATGACATCATCTCATCTCATTATCTCTAGCTGCTTTATCCTGTTCTACAGGGTCACAGGCAAGCTGGAGCCTATCCCAGCTGACTACGGGCGAAAGGCGGGGTACACCCTGGACAAGTCGCCAGGTCATCACAGGGCTGACACATAGACACAGACAACCATTCACACTCACATTCACACCTACGCTCAATTTAGAGTCACCAGTTAACCTAACCTGCAGGTCTTTGGACTGTGGGGGAAACCGGAGCACCCGGAGGAAACCCACGCGGACACGGGGAGAACATGCAAACTCCGCACAGAAAGGCCCTCGCCGGCCACGGGGCTCGAACCCGGAGCTTCTTGCTGTGAGGCGACAGCGCTAACCACTACACCACCGTGCCGCCCAGAAAAATATACAATTGTGCAAAATAAGTTGTCTTACAAAACAGTGGTCTGCGCAGGACAGTTTGTAGCCAACAGGTGGCAATGACATGTGGTGTGAATGCAAAGTGGAAATCACTCCTCTTCTTCATGATGACAACCGGAAGTGTACCAACACGATGGGGCGTGTAGCGCCAACTGTGGCTCGGGTGCACAATGTACCTCACACAATAGCTCGATTTCCTTGTGTGCATGTAGGATTGGATTTCTCTGGCACCCCTGCTGGGACCCTTAGCTCGATTACCGACAGTAGCTCGATTTGGATGTGCATGTAAACGCACTGACTGGCTCGAACCCGGACCTTCTTGCTGTGAGGCAACAGCGCTAACCACTACACCACCGTGCCGCCCTTAAAGTATGACATGACATTCTTTAATAATTTTTGTGAAAATGGCTTGCACTGGCAAAGTCACTATAAGACAAATAAAACAATTCAGCATGTACAGTTCGAGCTAAATAATCAACTTCAGGATGATAGCCACCCTGTTATTTTCCTACAAGAGCATGCCCCCAAGCTGATTGCTCTTCTCGGATCTTAAGATCAATTGTTAGATGTTATCTACGTTACTTGTGAGGCTGAGTAAATAGGTTGAACCTCGAAAAGCTGGAGGCACTTTGTTTTTAACAGGAAGCCAAAGAATAATGAGAGCAAGCCATACATTCGGCTCAGTATCTCTCCTTCCACCCAGCAGAGCAGGCCAAAAGATGCAAAGTTTAATCCCTACACAAGCAACTACACCTATAACGTGCACTGGCTCGCTGTCATTCGGCCAGCCACCATGCATTTCTGTTTCATCTTGATAGGAGCACTGACATAACATGCTAGCTCTGAGGATCACGCTTTTCAAGGCTAGATCGTCCTTCAAGAGGCGCTTACTTCATCTCAGAGACTGAAAGGGCATCTGCTGACCTTTTCCACCATGATGTGATCACCTCCTGGTAGTAAACATGAACAAATGCAAAGATGAATCAGTAATTGATGACCCAAAGAGGCCGCTGAAGCTGAGTAGCATCAGGAATAGTGTTTCTAATTCTTTTCAGGGTAAGAGAGCTAAGGCATGTTAAAAAAAAAATGCTTGTAGTTATCAGATGACGTCAAAGACTAATTTGCATATTAATTAAACTGTCATGATCGTGACAAAGGTGTCATTCAAAGGTGTCATTTGAACATGAGTTTTATCTAAATAGAAAAGAATAGTTATTCAGAAAGCAAAAGTGTTAGGTCGGGGCAATACAAATTAACTATTTACATATTTACAGAATACTACAATAATCAAGAACGCAGACAAAAAAAAGTAGTGTCAGTGAGTAGTCAGGAAACAGGCATGAAGGAAAGGTTTTGAAATAATAACTTGCTTTTATTACTATAAATATCACCAACGAGAATTTAAAATGAAGAGCAAGGAACTGTGCAGTTGGGTTAAACCATCGTGATCAGTGATTGGTTGTTGAAACAGTTGTGATCAGTGATTAGCCATTGTGAAGAACAGTGATCAAAAATTGATTACTGGGAAACAATGGTGATCAGTGGTTGGCTGTTGGGAAAGAATGAAGAACAATGATTGCTTGTTGGGAACAGGGGCATTCATTGATTGGTTTTTGGGACCAGTGGTGGTCTGTGAGTGGTTGTTGGAAACAGTGGCAATCAGTAAGTGGTTTTTGGGGTGTTTTTTTTTTTTTTTTGGAACTATAGTGGACACTGATTGGTTGTTGGTAACAGTGGTGATCATTGATTGATCTTTGGGAACAATCATGATCAGTAATTGGTCACTGGGAACAAAGATGGTCAGTCAGTGCGTTTACATGCACATCCAAATCGAGCTACTGTCGGTAATCGAGCTAAGGGTCCCAGCAGGGGTGCCAGAGAAATCCAATCCTACATGCACACAAGGAAATCGAGCTATTGTGTGAGGTACATTGTGCACCCGAGCCACAGTTGGCGCTACACACCCCATTGTGTTGGTACACTTCCAGTTGTCATCATGAAGAAGAGGAGTGATTTCCACTTTACATTCACACCACATGTCATTGCCACCTGTTGGCTACAAACTGTCCTGCGCAGACCACTGTTTTGTAAGACAACTTATTTTGCACAATTGTATATTTTTCTGGGCGGCACGGTGGTGTAGTGGTTAGCGCTGTCGCCTCACAGCAAGAAGGTCCGGGTTCGAGCCCCGTGGCCGGCGAGGGCCTTTCTGTGCGGAGTTTGCATGTTCTCCCTGTGTCCGCATGGGTTTCCTCCGGGTGCTCCGGTCTCCCCCACAGTCCAAAGACATGCAGGTTAGGTTAACTGGTGACTCTAAATTGACCGTAGGTGTGAATGTGAGTGTGAATGGTTGTCTGTGTCTATGTGTCAGCCCTGTGATGACCTGGCGACTTGTCCAGGGTGTACCCCGCCTTTCGCCCGTAGTCAGCTGGGATAGGCTCCAGCTTGCCTGCGACCCTGTAGAACAGGATAAAGCGGCTACAGATAATGGGATGAGATGAGTATATTTTTCTAAAGTCCATTTTTTGCTTACAATTTAACTTATATCTTAATAAACACACAAAAAGTTCAATTGTTTTTGTTTTTTGTCTCCTTGTTCCTCCTGACCTCTTCTGCTGCTCGCTACTACTACTGTTGTCATGCCGACCGAGGCTGTTGTGTTTCCCGCTTGTGGTCTTGTCACTCGTCACTTCTGGAAGGGAAGTAAGTAGCTCGACTACGTAGCTCAATAGGGTTACATGCACTAAGTAGCTCGGCTACAATTGCATAATCTAGGTCGCGTAGCTCGATTATGAGAAATCCAGTTCGTTTCGATTTCAGCCAAGCTAAGGTGTATCCATGGCATTTATAACTTCGATTTCAGTTGAGCTACGGCAGAAATTCGATTTTTTCTATGTGCATGTAAACGCACTGAGTGATTGGTCACTGGGAACAATGGTGGTCGGTGATTGGTTGTTGGGAACAATGGTTATCATTGTTTGGTCTTTGGGAACAATCATGATCAGTAATTGATACCTGGGAACAACGGTGGTCAGTGATTGGTCATCGGGAATAATGGTGATCACTGATTGGTCATTGGGAACAATGGTGGTCAATGATTGGATTTTTGAGAAGCTCAGTTTATGCAAGTGCCACTCAGTCAAGCTTTACACACTGCTGATGAAACGAACATGCCTGCTCTCTCAATTGAGGTTTTTCACCTGACGTCACAGGGTCACGTGACGCCCCGGTGTCCGCCATTTTGAAGGTCAAGCTACATACTAACGCTGCAGACAGAGAGGGAGAACCAGCTTGAAAAAAAAAACGTGTTACAGACACCGGATCCAGTGTAAATAGCTGCCGGAGCGCGCTCCGGCTTGCTCCCCCTCAAATTAAGCAGCGCGCTCCAGCTTGCTCCCCCTGAAATTAAGCAGCGCACTCCGGCTTGCTCCCGGAGTGCTCCTGCCGAGGTTCCAGAGCACGCTCCGGCTTGCTCCCCCTCAAATTAAGCAGCGCGCTCCGGCTTGCTCCCCCTCAAATTAAGCAGCGCGCTCCGGCTTGCTTCCCCTCAAATTAAGCAGCGCGCTCCAGCTTGCTCCCGGGAGCAAGCCGGAGCGCGCTGCTTAATTTGAGGGGGAGCAAGCCGGAGCACGCTGCTTAATTTGAGGGGGAGCAAGCTGGCGCGCGCTCCGGCAGCTATTTACACTGGATCCGGTGTAAATAGCTGCCGGATCATAATTACAGTAAACTAGTAAATACAGTAAAGGAAAAACTTGAGACTGAAAGGTTTTAACAGTCATCCAAATGACTGAATGTAAACATTGTTACAGTAACATACTAGCTATGTTGTTGACATTAGCTAGTGCTAACAGCTAGCTGCTAGTACACTGCTACAACACAGACACTGACCCTAATAATACAGTTCTTGGTCATTGCCTGGTAACAGCAAATTTATAACGGGCCATGTCTCAACAGACTAAGAAGTTATTTCAATGACATTTAATAACATTTTGTTTATCCTGAGGACCGAAAGTAAATGAAAATATGAACAAACCTTAGCTGTAATAAGATGGCAACCACCGGCTCCAGGGACGACCCGCTGATGTAGGCATGTTACCCAGCCTGACACAAAATATTTGTAGGCATCCAAACTCTTATACGCTTTCAGATCAATACCTGTGTATGGCGATGGGTTTTTAACGACATAGGTATACAGATCATGTGGGCCGAAGTCAGGTAAAGACGAGGGCTTTGTGTACTTCCGTACGTCAGTGAACAATCCTGGTGGAAGCAGGTAAACGTCGTTCTCTAAGCCTGCTAACCTCAATTTTTGCAAATACCTCTCCCTCTGCTCGCCCTGTAAATGCCCTACGTCGCTGGATAGTGAAGGTGTTTTCTGCATCTCGCTCCTTTTTCTTCTATGTTTTTCGTTTGTCGCCTTCCTCGCATTCAAACTGATTCGAGCCGTGACGTCCAAAATGGCAGCCTAACGATGAATCACATGACTTGGTCACGTGGGTGAAAAACCTCAATACACATAACCAGCCGCTGTAAAGTGAGTTTGAGACCCATATCAAATGCAGGACAGTCACTAACATCTGCTCAAAAAAAAGCTGATAGATTTGTTGCAAGGCTTTTTTTTTTTTTGAAGCAGAGTCAGTAAAGAGGTCTACAAAGTCACCAAGTTTAGCAACAGACTCTCCAAGTTGACAGCACTGATCAAGAATACAACACAGGATGATGTCATTACTCTGAAGACGGATGACTTTCAGAAACATGGTACCGTTCTTCATATATTATTCATTGGTTAAAATACTGTGCATCAAATCTAAATCTGATTCAAAAAGCAACTTCAAAACAACAACTTTGCTGTCATTCTCCAGAGACATGAACAGACTAATCTATACTGAATTTCTCACCTTAAATGAATCCAAATTTGTGTAGAAAATCTTTCTAACACCTTGCTTGCATTCAGATATCCATTTCTTTTTCCCCTGAAACTTTGATCCACACTAATTTAATCTTCTCCTCTCTCTGTCTATCTTAGTAAAATTCCGAGACTGCCTTCAAACCACTGATATGAAGCAATATCTCTGTCTCCTGATAACTATTATTACTCTGTTAATTTTATGTTTGGCTGGGCATTTCTAATTAACCCCTCCACTGAATCTGAGAAGTAAATACGATCCAACAATCAGGTTGCTTTTTAATTCTGAATAAGTATTCAGGTGTTGATCAGGGTTTAAAAAAAACAATCGATGTGGAACAATTACATCCAAGATTATATAACCGATAGTACATCACTGGTCATATTCTAATTTGAATCATTTTAACTCTCTTTGATAAAGTTCTACTTTGATTTACAAAAAGTTCAAGCAATGAGTGAAGTGAAACAGAGCGCATCCCTGTGCCTTTGCATATTAATAACCCATTTTTTAATACTGGGTAACAGGAGCTGGAGAGTTCTTGTTCGTTTTCGAGGCTGACAAGAAACCATGGTGAGGAACAAGACAAAACAAACAACCAAAAGAAAAAAAAAAAAAGATGCAACATGCCACAGGTCATCTGAGCAACCTAGCTGAATTGGAGCCATGTGGACACGGATACACACACACGCACACGAATAATTGCTACCTTTGTCACGCTTGTTTGCTTTTCCTCATGGTGTCAACTGGCATGGATTGGGATGCTAGTCTACATTTAAAGCCAAACAGACCAGAAATTTGGCTTGGGGCATGTGCCAGGTTTCTATTTTCATTGGCACACTTGACTCAAATAATGGTCACGCAATTAAAAAAAAAAGTGTGTATTCATTTATAGTATGCAAGCAGCCTTTTATATCCGGATGATTCCTTATCCATGAAGTGTGTGATATCCATCTTAACAACTCCATTCAGCATGGGAACATTGCGAGATAAACAGCCACAAAGTGTTCGCTCGACCGAAAATAATTGATTTGATTTGCAATGCAGAACATTTGGACAGTTAAATGCATGGTTGCCCAGTCTACATGACTAAAGCAGGTCCAAAACTATGACTGGCGTCATCGAGAATTTCATAATGTAAACAAAGTGGCATGTTATGTTCCTCAACTGGGTCCTAAAACAGACTCGTATTAGTATAGAAGTTTGTTGTCTCTGATTTGGTGGTTTTGAAATAAATTAGGGATACATTTTCATGTTTAATTACCTCCACCATCTTTGTTGGAGGAGCTTATGTTTTCACCTCCATTTGTTTGTTTATTCCCAACGTAACTCAAAAAGTAGTGAATGGATTTTGATTAAATTTGGTGGAAAGGTAGGCCATGGGCTAAGGAACAATTGATTAGATTTTGATGTAAATCCAGGTATGCATGTGGATCTAGGATCTAGACATGTATGTGGATCCAGGATTTTTTTTTTTTTGTCTGTTCCCAACATAATTCAAAAAGTAGTGAACGGATCTGGGTGAAATTTGGTGTACAGTTTTAGCATTATCCTAGATTCTAGTGTTTTCATTTTGATGTTGATGATATGTGGCTTGGTGGAGGTATGCACTCTACTGATACCCCTTTTCCACCAAATCAGTTCCAGGGCTGGTTCGGGGCCAGTGCTGGTGCTGGTTCACAACTCGTTTAACTTGCGAGCCAGCTGAGAACCAGTTTGCTTTTCCATAGCTCGCGGTGCTAAGGGAAGCCACGTCATTATGTCGCTGTATACGTCAGTTACGTCGTTGTATACATCAGTTACGTCGCTACGTTTGCATAAACCTTGGCGCGAATATCGAAGCAAAAACAACACGGAAGAAGCAGCAGCAACAACAACAATAATAATAATAATAATAATGGATGACTTCGTGTTTGTACAGCTGCTGCTTCTCGTCGCTTAAAAATGGCGATCTTTCACGGTCTTGTTATTGTTGTTGGTCTTAACAACTCCGCCCCCCACTGACATAAGCGGTTCTTTCCTCTGGCCCAGCAGAGAGTTGGTGCTAGCCTGGAACCGGTTTTTCTGGCCCCAGAGCCAGTTCTTTGTCAGTGGAAACAGAAAACCTGGTTCCAAACTAAGCACTGGCCCCGAACCAGCCCTGGAACTGCTTTGGTGGAAAAGGGGCATCAGTCCCCTTCTAGTTCAAATTTTATCCACCAGAATCAGAATCACACTACAAATCCCAGAACACAATGTGGTGTCCAAAGATGGCCATCGTGAAATACAATAACCAACACTCACAAACTCTGTCATGTCCAAGCTCACCGGCATTCTGATCACACACACCTGAACCCAAACAATAGTATATAACGACTTCAATTTCACACGCTCAGTATCACTCAAAAGTAGGCCCCGCTCATTACCAAGCCTTTGTGAATATTTTTTGTGAATCTGGCGCATCTTGTTTCTGGTTCTCCTGTTTTTGCTTCCTGTTTCGTCAACTCTATGCTGTTTGCTGATCGCCTGACCATTGCCTGAGTTCTGATACGGAGTTTGTCTTACGATTTGAATTAGTCCCGCCAGCTTTGTGAACAAGGTGTTGTTCACTTGCACTTGTATCATGTGTCAGGCCAAATGTACTGTATATACTTTTACCTTTGAATGCTAAAATATACACTAGATGCACATATCGCAACCATATGTGCTTGCTGAAAAGCTCATTCCAGATTTAGTCCCCTTTTACTATTATTATAATCTCTGCTCCACACCTCCACAGGGAAGGTTTTTCATTAAAATTTGGAGCGTAGCTGTGGGGATTTGTGTTCATTCAGCCACAAGAGCATTAGTGAGGTCAGGCACTGATGTTAGGCAATGAGGTCTGAGGTGCAGTCATCGTTCCAGTTCATCCCAAAGATGATCAGTGGTGTTGAGGTCAGAGCTATGTATGTGTAGGCTCCAACTTTGGCAAACCATGTCTTCATGGAGCTCACTTTATGCACAGGGGAACTGTCATGCAGGAAGAGGTTTGGTCTCCTTAGTTCCAGTGAAGGGAAATTGTAATGTACAGCATATGAAGAACTATAAGAAGCTATACAGTTGTCTGCTTCCAAAATTGTGGCAACAGTTTATGGAAGAACTATATACGGGGCTACATAAGTGTCCGCAGAATTTTTACCTTATAGTGTGTGTGTGTATATATGTTATAGACTATGCATTTACTATTTGTATTAAAATCCTTGTATGCTTATATGGATTGTAAAACAGCAGAATTAATTAAAGGTATGTAAAATGTCCAACTCACAGTGGGAAAAAAAAATCCATCCATTGTGCATAACCACTTATCCTGTGCAGAGTTGCAGGCAAGGTGGAGCCTATCCCAGCTGACTGTGGGCAAGAGGCGGGGTACACCCTGGACAAGTTGACAGATAATCGCAGGGCTGACACTTATACCCTGTCCACACTAGGGATTTTGTACCGATACGATACTACTTTCGTACCGCAACACCTGTCCACACTAGCAACTATACCGGTACTGTAGCGGTATAACTGTATCGGTACGAAACCCACAAATGTATGGGTTTCGTACCGGTACAGTATCGGTACTGTAGCGCTTCGCTGTAGTGTGGACAGATGAAGCGGTTCTGTATCGATACAAATATAATGCGCATGCGCAATGAACCATTCCTACTTCTTCCGGGTTATTCATACAATACAATACGAGATTCGTTTTCTTTGTTTCTTTCTCAACTGCCTCGTGTGTTTTATATGATTCGACTGAATAAATGACCACCAGAAATACAGACTGTACATTGACAACAAAAAGCACACACACGTTGTTTCATCCGCCATATTCTCGGAAGGAAGTTACTCGGTAACCATTGAAACATTTCGCGCACGCGCATTTCAACTACCGTGAAAGAAAACCTCAAACATTTCTCGCTAGTGTGGACAGATGCACTAAACTGTACCGGTATACTTTGTATCGATACAGTTATACCACTATCGTACCGGTATATATGTGAACACAGCAATAGAAACAAACAACCATTTGCATTCACACCTACGGTCAATTTAGAGTCACCAGTTAGCCTAACCTGCATGTCTTTGGACTGTGGGGGAAACCGGAGCAAACCCACGGGAAGAACATGCAAACTCCACACAGAAAGGCCCTCGCCGGCCACTGGGCTCGAACCTAGAACCTTCTTGCTGTGAGGCGACAGTGCTAACCACTACACCACTGTGCCGCTGGGAAAAAAATCAAGGATTTGAAAAAAAATTCCTTTCTCATAGGAAAATCATAGACCTGGCAACCTTGGTGGTATGTTTATCATCATGGCTAGAAATGATTTATTTATTTATTGTGTGTCAGAAGGCGATTTTGTCTTGGCATAAACAATCCTGTTCTGTTCGAATGTGTATATTTTTATGTAGACATTTCTAGAAAATAAAGCTCGTTTAGGTTTCCGCTGAGAATTCACGAGCAAGGTTATGTATTTATTTGATAACCAGTTCAAATTGAGAAAGTTCTATATGTTAAAGTGGGCAGAGCCAGATAGGAGCCAGGTTTTGTTTTTGGTTTTTTTTTTTTTGCTTTTCTGCTGGAAATAGCTTTCACGTGGTAATTCCATTAAAAAGAGCAACAGCTCAGTGTAAGAAAGCCAAATGGAATCAAACGGTGTATGAGAACTGCAGTGGAATTAACAAAAAAAAAAAAAAACAGTTTGAAATATCAGTGCAAGTAGTGTTTAGCAGGCAAACAAACTGCAACCTGTAGTAAGGAGGAATGTTTTGCTATGTGAATGAAGCTAAACTGATAGACTCTTAAGCCAACCTGCAGAGTTTATCCTCAAGTTTGTGTGGCTCTTTGTCAGCAATTAGCATCTAGTGCTGACTGCTACCTCACTCTCGACTATATCTGCCACACACACACAAAAAAACCCCTCATCATTCTTACTAACTAACTGGAAATACCGATAGCTAATGTTAGCAAAAAGATGCTCTCCGTGATTTTGTCCTATATGAAATCTGGGCTGCCAACTGAGACACATGCATTTGATTGTCTTCACACGCTCACACACCATACCTCCGATTTCTCACGCTAGAAAAAAATCTAGTTTATCTATCTGATCTAGGCTACCCATTGCGTCGCGCCAACCACTTGCGATTGATCAATTACGCCTTACGCATGGCTAAACAGGCAGAGCGGTGTTCCCTTCTGTACACACTCCCCTATGGTAGGAGGCGCATCTAATGATGCTGCACTCGCCGGAAGTTGGATAATTGCCTACCATCAATTTAGAGGAAGAGGAGAGAGAAGAAGGTATCCGAGTTGAAGACGGGTGTCTCAGACAGGTTTATACATATGCACGCCAATGTGTGGTGTTACTGGCGTAATTATGAACTTCTATAAAGTTTCTTAATCGTTTTAGCCTATAAGTGTTGTGAGAATATTTAATGCCATATCGAGAGCTGTGTACTAGGCATGCTAAATCATTATAGGCCTACTGCCGTGCCACAGCCTCTATCTTCCCCAACAAGCAGCACGGGAAAGCACCTCCTTAGCACACGTTTATTAAGGTGCATTTTTAGTTAGTTTACTGTATGTTATCATACTTTATGACTTTATTTGAAGCCATACTGGAAATGTTGTAAAATAAAGCAAGTAAGAGATATTACAAATGCAAGAAGAGCCATTGGCCACCATACGTATTGTTTATTTACAGGGTATTTATTTTTAATTATTTATGATGTATGTAATTGCTCAGTTAAAGTAAATAAAGCATGGTCACCTGTAATATCAAAGAACTTGAACTTGTGAATAATTAAAAAAAAAGACAGAGAACAATATACTGAGGAGACAGGGTTTCAAAGAGGGCAAGACAGGTAGAGAATATTTGTCAGATAACAGGCCCTGACGAATGCTCTATTACTAATAAGAAACATAGATAAGAAATAGATTAATAAGAAATATATTAATATAGCTTATTTAAGTATGACCAAAATTTTTAAGCCCAACTTTGTGTGCACAGTCCCACCTATGGCCAAGGTTCAGCTTTTTGTGTTTCAATACTGTTCAAACTTAATCATTTTAATGTTTCTTGTAGCACATGCACATTTTCCTTACTGTTTAAGCATTTTATTTGTTCTTTTGCTGTTGATATTTTTCCCCATGCCAATCTTCTGCTGAACCCAGTGGTGGGGAAAGCCCTTAAATGCATAATGAATAGTCAGTGAGGGACAATCTTATTTTTTGCAACAGTTATTAAAAACTTAACATTTAGTTTCAATTCAGAAGGTGTTTAGGCTTAGCTGATGAAATATTTTCAAACATGAACTTGCCTAGCCCTGCGATGACCTGGCGACTTGTCCAGGGTGTACCCCGCCTTTCGCCCGTAGTCAGCTGGGATAGGCTCCAGCTTGCCTGCGACCCTGTAGAACAGGATAAAGCGGCTAGAGATAATGAGATGAGATGAGATGAACTTGCCTTTAAATCTGAAACACAGGTCTATAGGGCTACAGGAACATTGGCAGTCATCTGTAGTTTTCTAGTGTGGGGGCTTTTAAGCCAAAACTTGGTGCTTTTGTTGGCCACAAGCTGAAGGCCTGGCAAGTCCGGGTGTGTAAGAATGTAGGTATGGCACAGCAGGCCACTCCAAAAATCCACCAGAATGCAGGAACATCTACTAAATCCAAAATCTCACCCCCCCCATTGTCCATCTCCAGCTGGATGACCCACAAACAAACACCAGAATGCGGAGGGACAAGTGAATATCAAACTGAATACAAAATTCCCACTTACTGCATGGTGTGCAGAAAAATTTTGCCGTTGACCCCCCCCCCAAAAATCTCACTCCAAGGAATTTCGAAAAGTTGGCAGCCCTGATGAAATAATACATCCAGTATATTAATTAACTACATATCTTGCTACTCAGCATCAATGCTAATGTCTGTTTATTTTACCCTCCTCTCATAGCTGCGAAATAATTCTTTGAGTTCTTTCTGACCATTCGTGACACATCGTTGGGAGTCTTGAAAAAGGTGAAAAGTCTTTCCATACAAGCAAAGGTGGTAATAATGCTGATATGGTGATCATTTCAAGTAAATTAATCGACACTGTGTGTGTACTTCCACGATTGGTTCTTAGCTGGGTGGTTGTATTGTAGGTGAGTGAAATGTTATAGAAGAAATTTCTCCCATTAGATGAGCACTTGTGTGTTAAATATCTAGATAAGTAAAGGAAGACATCTAGTGTTTTTGGAAGTGCTCATCTGCAGACACTAGCGTTCTCCTTCATTGTGATGTTAATGAGATGAATAATCAATGAATTCTCAATTCAAATCCTCAATTCTTACATTAAATTATTAAAAGACCTCGATTATTCTTTCAAAAATGTTCAATGCACAGAGCATACAGAAGCTCGGTATGTGTAAAGCAAGTGAGAGATCATGCTGGAAATGTGGGGTGATGTCTGTAAAGGATAGCAAGACATTCTCAGACATGGCAGAGATCTTTTGGGGAATGACACTTGCTGTGCTTTTGGAAGGTAAAAGACCGACTTTGGCTGAAAGGATTTGCCAAGGGCTTGATGGCAAGCAATAGGAAACCTGTTTAAAAGCCAAATTTTCAGCACTTTCCAAGGCACTTTAAGAAGAGTTATTACAGTGGCACCATTCTACCGAGTGAAGCACATAGCGTGATAATCCTGAGCCATCTTTTCTTACTGGAGGGATTTTTTTTTTTGCAACTTTTAAATTAAGGAACAAACTTGAACAAATTGAGGGTCATGATTTTACCTTGGCACTGTGTTATTCATCTTTTTGTTTCTATTCTTGGAGACAGCCATGCCTGATTTACAGCTATAATTAAGATGATTACACTGCCACAAATTAGTAGGATTTATTTTGCTGAAATGTTTAGATAGGTTCTTGTTTAGGCCCTGAACATACCTTCTAAGCACTGCGCAAACACACAAACATATATATACCGCAAACTGGCCTAGTGGTTAGCATGTCCTCCGTTCAACCGGGGGATCATGAGTTCGACTTGCAGTTGGGTCATACCAAAGACCATCATAAAAAAGGTACTTACTGCCATCTGGCAGTAGAGATGTGAGTAGGGAGTCAAACTCTCATGGTTACCAGAGGACTGGGCCCCCCACTGTAACCCCAGCTATATAATATGCAAGAGGCCGAGGGCAAGAGGAACGGAGATCAGGTCCTGGCATGGGACAGACTTTGAGAGATATATATGAGGTTATTACAAGGTGGCATGAAGAAATGAAGTTTATGTTCGAGTGGTGAATATACAGTATTTCATGAGTGAGCAAAGTGAAGGAGTGAAAATATTTTTCAACATAAGAAGATAAACTTCATTTCTTTGTGCCACTGTGTAATAATGTTTATATTATCAGAAGAATCAGAATCAGAAGCCCTTTATTGTCACTAGTCACGTGTACCAGCGAAATTAGCCGTCAACCTGTCCGTACATATACAACATACAATTAACGTAGGGTAGACAGGACAGGAAGACAGGGATAAAGATAAAAAGGAAACACAACATGAGGAGAGATAAGGAAAAAAAGACCCCCCCACTATGCTCCTGTCAGGAGTACAGTGTGGGAACATTAAAAAAAAGTTTGCATAAGCACAACTACAACACAGGTACACTTTAAACACGGGACGGTAAGGGGGGGGGGGGGGAGGGGGGGAAGGGGAGGAGGTAATCCAGCGCAAGCAAGCAGCCGTCCGCTCCTGCAGCCATGAAGGCACTGGTCACGCACCCACTTGTCACACTGGGGGTAAAAATGGCGACCACGGAAAGTTAGAGAGGAATTCGAAAAATGAGAGTGTCTCCCGGCATTGACCTTCAGGGGGAAATATTTTCTCAGCAACGGCCTAAAACAAGGCCGGTTCTGTCTCAGGGTGCCGAATGTCGATAAGATATGAATTGTTTGGTCTTTCCAGATGCAGTCTTTGCACGTCCTCACCGCTCGTCCATATCTGTCCATTCTATTCAAATTGATCTCCGAAAAACGTATTCCTTGCAAAGCTGAAAGCTGCTCCGAGATAACAACCATTTTGTGGTTAAAGTTCTGAATGTCCACAGTCCGAGTGCCAACAGCTTTGCCCACCACTCCAATATCGGGCAGCTTTGTGGGGCTTTGAACAGCTGTCACCGTTGTCTGATTTCCTCGATATACCAGGGCAATGCCTAATCCAATCAGCAAAAGTCCTGTAATCATGGTTCCGAATAGGTAGATATCTTCAATGTCCTCCACAGAAAGAATCGCCAGGCACACGACCCGCCACCGCTCCCACGCATCCATCGTGTAACCAGCCGCAAACGTTCCGGCAGGACAAACGGGTTCCCCCGAACCCAAAACTGTGTCAATTTCTTTAGGAGACCAGTTTATCAATTCCATGCTTTTTAGTTTAGAAAGTAATGCAGGAAGAGTCTCTTCAAAAAGTACAGCAGACGAGACAAGACACAGAGCACAAGCAGGGAAAAAAAAGGAGGGAGAGGGAGAGCAGAATGCGACCGCCTTCCGTGGAAGCACGGAGAGAAAAAAAAATTATATGGACACATCCACAAAAAATACGCAGTGGGAAAACAGTGCAAGTGACATCATTGGAGTGAAATATCGGGAATTATTTTTCCATACAGGGCACTTTTTTCATGGAATAAAAACACGTGTTCTATTCGCTTCTAGCGGGTTTCATTAATTTGGTTTGACAGCATGCAATATTGTTAGCATATCACTTATCCTACATGTATTACGTCACTCTATCCAATGGAGAATGAGCGTGCAATATGGTGTACAATATTGCATGTTGTCAAGACAACATGTCACACGTCGGAGCTGATGCAATGAGAAAGTTTTCTGCTGCGCATGCGCAGGAGCATTTATTTGTTCACTGGGAAAGAAAAAGACTAGGTTAATCCAGTGCTAGGATTAGCTATGCTATAATTAAGCACAAAATAAATTAACTGAAAACTGAAAATAAAGATGCACATGTTGAACACCCGAAAGGCTACCAAAACGTCATTAGATATTCTTCACGCATATTTATAACTTGTCTATATATGTCGATGCAAACATGCCATCTTTCAGTGGAATTTCAATGGAATAAAATCTTCAAGTGCCTTTTTCTCCCTTTTCACTTTGGCCAGATATCAAAATGTGAGAATCTTAAATATACTTGAGATACAAAATATAAAAATAAATCTGTTCAGGAAAGCCTGTAGGTTTTAGAACTATATATAATCCAACATTTGACCATGTAAAGGGTTTTATGTTCTTGTTCCAAGTCCACAGAAAACCTGTATATTATATAACATCCATTTCTTAGTGTTTTTATTCCACAGTAAGACCTGTTGCTTTTCTGTTTTAATCCTCTGTTTTACCAGGGAAAGGAACATGACAGAATTTGAATAAGATGCTTAGAGAAGATTTGCAGCAAAACTTTGAAATTATGAGTCTGGAAGATGGATTAGTGTGTTAACCTCAAAAAGATATTTACTTTCATAAGTCCAGATGGCAAATAACTTGTGTTTAATCATCACTTATTTGTCTTTATTTATCTGGTTAAACACATGCTCCTAACTTGCTACTGCCATCAATATTAGATCCTGTTTTATTAATACTACTGACATCGGACAACTTAAATGTCATTCTTCATCAAGGACTGTATAGTCATACTAGGTATGAAGGCAGTGCACATATCTGTATTTGTACATGTAAAGGCTCCCTATATCCATGTCTGTATCTGTAATTCAGATTAAAACCCTAAGTGGGCGTGGTCTATGGCATGGGAAACATTGAATGAAAAACCAAGAAATAGAAATCCCGGTGGGGCGGTGCGGTGGTGTAGTGGTTAGCGCTGTCGCCTCACAGCAAGAAGGTCCGGGTTCGAGCCCCGTGGCCGGCGAGGGCCTTTCTGTGTGGAGTTTGCATGTTGTCTGCGTGGGTTTCCTCCGGGTGCTCCGGTTTCCCCCACAGTCCAAAGACATGCAGGTTAGGTTAACTGGTGACTCTAAGGCCCTGTCCACACAGCAACGGATTCAGGTGAATCCGATAAAATTGTTTATCGTTTCGGCCTGGCGTCCACACGGCACCGGCGTTTTGGGTGCCCAAAACGAAATCTTTTGAGAACGGGTTCCAGAGTGGAAAGATCTGGCAACGGCGCCGTTGTGAAGTCGTCTGGATGAGTAGAACGGATTTGTTTACGATGACGTCACAACCACATGTGCTTCACGCCGGATAGAGGTGTAACGAACTCGATGCGAGTTGTCAACAAATCCTATAACTTGGTTCATGAAACGCGCTTACAAAATATTTTCACTGTGAATATTTATTGTGTAATGGTGCAAAGTGAGAGAGAGAGAGAGCGAGAGAGAGAGAGAGAGAATAGCCCTTAGGGCAGAGTCAATCCCGCCAGCAAAAATAGGGGAAAAAAAAGGAGCGATCTCACCTCTTCAGATGTTGGTTTAAGTCCGACAATACATTCCTCAAAAAGGGCGTAGAAGAGCAAATTAATCCATCAACGTGTAGCATTCAATTTATTCCGGACCATTAAAGACGCCGCCTTCCACGTAGAATCATATGTCATCCTCGCCGCCATATTGGATGGGTCAAAGCGGAGAATAAAAATGCCTCATTCATGTGCTGCGTTTAACTGTACCAACAGGTTTGCCGTCCAAACGAGATCACATGGGATTACCTTTCACAGGTGAGACTGGAAAAATACTTTTCATTGTATTTGGTCATTATAATGTAATTTTACGAACAGATTTTTCTGACTTTGTGGCTAATATGAAGTCTTGCGCATAATAGTTTATGCGCATGCGTCCTTACTTCTTCTATTGTTCTGGTGTCTCCGAACGGACCATCTTACAGCGCCCCTAGAGGTGTGGCATGTGTATTACATCGTTTTCAGCAAGCGTTGCGTTGCCATATGTACCTGATATTTTACTGATCCATTGCCCATGTGGACGCGATATTTTTTTTAATAACATCTCGTTGCCGTTGTCGTGTGGATGTAGCCTAAATTGACCGTAGGTGTGAATGTGAGTGTGAATGGTTGTCTGTGTCTGTGTGTCAGCCCTGTGATGACCTGGCGACTTGTCCAGGGTGTACCCCGCCTTTCGCCCGTAGTCAGCTGGGATAGGCTCCAGCTTGCCTGCGACCCTGGAGGACAGGATAAAGCAGCTAGAGATAATGAGATGAGATGAGAAATCCTGGTGGTGTCTGCATGAATTCGGGCTCTGACAGTTCCTCAACCTCAGCTACATCACTTGAGTTCAGAACTGTTTTCAGTTAGCGGAGGGACTAAGGATTGTTTTTTAAAATACCACAATATTTTCCAACTAATAACATATTTTAAACCTACACAGCCCTGACCAGGCAGTTACTAAAGATACATTACATTACATTGCATTCAGCAGACTCTCTTATCCAGAACAACATACAATGAGTGCAAAAGTCAAGTATATGAAGTGATGAACTTCTAGACAAGAAAGTTCTAATGCCAACTGAACAAGTGACAGCAATACCTAGTGTAATATTCTGTTGATGTACCAATACTCAAACAGCCAAGGAAACAAACCAACCATATAAAATATAACTAAATAGAGAACTCAAACGACTAACCCCAGGCGAGACAGTACACAACCTGGGTTGGTCTAGACTGAAGTGCACTTACACAGTGGGCAAGGAAGAAGGGAAGAGGTGCAGCCTGAAGAGGTGAGTCTTCAGTCTGAGCTTGAAGGTTATCAGGGAATCGGCAGTGCTGACGTCAATGGGAAGGTCATTCCATCAACGGGGAACCAGGACAGACAGTAGACTTGAGTGGGCTGGGCAGGAACAGAGAGGAGGAGGGACCAGGCGACCAGTAGTAGCAGAGTGTAGGGATCTGGCTAGTGTGTGGGGGCAGATCAGACTCTGGAGGTGTGCTACCCCTTGAGAGTCTGGTAAGCTAGCACCAATGTCTTAAATTTGATGTAAGTTGTGATAAGTAGCCAGTGCAGGTAACATGGAAAGAATGAGAGAGGTTGTAGACCAGGCGAGCCACAGCGTTCTGGATGAGCTGCAGGGGTCTGATGGCAGAAGCTGGAAGGCCAGCAAGGAGAGAGTTGCAGTAGTCCAAGCTGGAGAGGATCAGTGCTTGGACCAAGAGCTGAGTAGATACATGCTGTAAGTGCATCGCACAGTCAAGTCAAAGTCCCTCTCATGCCAGAATCTGGTCTTCCCAGGCAGTCTCCTGTCCCAGTATTAACCAACTATTTAAGGCATATGGGTGCAGCAATCTCCATTTCCATAGCCCTCAGCCTCTTGCCTATACAGCTAGGGTTACAGTGGGGGGGCTAGTCCTCTGGTAACTGTGAGAGTTTGACTTCCCCAGTCACATCTGTTTTGCAGCGTGCCTTGCCAGAAGGTAGCAGGTACCATTTTTAGGGCCCGAGCACCGAGGTGCGTGGGGCCGCATCGGCCTTGCGCACCGGTCGGTGCGAAGCCCTATTGTATTTGGAAGGATTATTATTATTCCCTTTTTTCCTGCCTCATTTGGCCTTTTTTGAGCTGGTTCCCATGTTTCAAAACGAACAAAATTTGGTACACACATCAGTCATTGTAACTGCTACTCAGCCACAGAGATTTGGCCCCAGGCGTGGCTCAGGAACTCCATAGCGCATGATGCCAAGATGTTGCTGATGTTAAATTGTGAAGGGATTTTTGATATCTTGTAATATGTTGAAATGGCCTTATGATTTTAGTATCTTGCCACATATATAGGAAATGTGTCAGAAAGGCACAGTGCATTGAATGTATGGTCAGAAACTTCTTAGTTTAATAGATGTTATGATTATGATGATATATAGACACTCAATGGACCTGCCTGTTATAGCGCCACCACCTGGCCAAGCAGAAAATATGCCAGAAATTGGCATTGCCTTAACTAATTGATCGAAAACTTAACAACATATTGTATGTCATGATTGTGATGATGTTCCCATGTGTAATCCACATGCCTAGGACAGTGCCACCATCTGGCCAAGTAGGAAATTGCAAAAAAAATAATAATAATAATAATAATTGATGGATTTACAGTTGAAACCAGAACTTTACATACACATGCTAAAGTTGACTAAAACGAGGAATTAAAAGAATCATCTTTTGGGAATTGATTTTAATACAATGTCTTAATTGAAAAATGAGGAAAAATCCAACCTTTAAGGACACCAATTTTCTTTGTGAATGAATAATGTATTGTTATTACTGCCATCATTGTGCATTTTGTTGCAGACATATGAAAACTCTACATGTACACACACACACACACTGCGGACACAGGAAAGCTAAGATGACTTAAGATTACAGCGTGAGATGGAGATAAGGTGGAGACACGTATAGTTTTGTACATATGCAAATGTACATTTTTACACCACAGAAACACACACACACACTTACTGTCTTTGTCTGTCTATCTCTCATCCGTCAAACAGTCATGGCATTTGCAACATGCACGTCACCTTTGAACATTTGATGAATATATGACATGTGACTGTTTTGTTGGGTGGCGGAATGTCCTGGGTTGCGGAACCACACGTGCGAGGGCCCGTCAAGGCCGCTAACATCTGTTTTGCAGCATGCCTTGCCAGAAGGTAGCAGGTACCATTTTTATGATGGTCTTTTGTATGATCCGACCGTGAGTAGAACTCGCGATTTCCCAGTCAAGAGCTGGACATGCTAACCACTAGGCCAACTCATGGTCACATCGCACAGTGCTTTCCATTAAATTCATGTTAATGGACATGGTCTTTCTTTGTCCCTCAAGCTTTATATCTGACTGTGTGCTCATGCCGGACATGAAAGGAAAAACTTCCAGCTTGTGCATCCATCCATCCATTATCTGTAGCCACTTATCCTGTACAGGGTCGCAGGCAAGCTGGAGTCTATCCCAGCTGACTATGGGCGAAAGGCGGGGTACACCCTGGACAAGTCGCCAGGCCATCACAGGGCTGACACATAGACACAGACAACCATTCACACTCACATTCACACCTATGTTCAATTTAGAGCCACCAGTTACCCTAACCTGCATGTCTTTGGACTGTGGGGGAAACTGGAGCACCCGGAGGAAACCCACACAGAAAGGCCCCCGTCAGCCGCTGGGCTCGAACCCAGGACCTTCTTGCTATGATGCCCCTTTTCCACCAAAGCAGTTCCAGGGCTGGTTCGGGGCCAGTGCTTAGTTTGTAACCGGGTTTTCTGTTTCCACTGACAAAGAACTGGCTCTGGGGCCAGAAAAACCGGTTCCAGGCTAGCACCAACTCTCTGCTGGGCCAGAGGAAAGAACCGCTTACATCAGCGGGGGGGCAGAGTTGTTAAGACCAACAACAATAAGACCGTGAAAGATGGCCATTTTTAAGCGACGAGAAGCAGCAGCTGTACAAACGCGAAGTCATCCATTATTATTATTGTTGTTGTTGTTGCTCTGCTGCTTCTTCCGTGTTGTTTTTGCTTCGATATTCGCGCCAAGGTTTATGCAAACGTAGCGACGTAACTGACGTATACAGCGACGTAATGACGTGGCTTCCCTTAGCACCGCGAGCTATGGAAAAGCAAACTGGTTCTCAGCTGGCTTGCAAGTTGAACGAGTTGTGAACCAGCACCAGCCCCGAACCAGCCCTGGAACTGATTTGGTGGAAAAGGGGTATGAGGCAACACTGCACCACCGTGCCGCCCCCAGCTTGTGAAAGTTTTATTTATTGTAAATCCCAAACCCCCACCTGCTCACCCCATCTCTAATCTCAACCAAATGCCCTGTGAACCTTTCTGGCAAACTCTCTATCAGAACAAAAGAAACGAATAGTGCAACTCCTATTCATTTCTGTATTTAGAACACGTTATCGTTCAATATTGGGGTACATTTCTAGTTCATACTATGCTTACCCTGTGCTGGGGGATAATGACAAAGTTGGAAGAAAGGGAATTTTATTAGACCCAATGTCAAAAGGTTTGTACAAAGCCAAAAAAAATCACAATCGCATCGCTGCTCCAGGTTGACAATCCCCACTGCCTTTGATTCTGATCATTCTCTTTGTTTTGGAAATTGCCTTAAGCTAATGTACAAATGTGCCATGTCACAAGTCTGTCTACACCGGTATGAGTCGTACTCGTATCTAAAGGCAGCAGGAGGCTTGCGGTGCATGTCTGTGGAGAGAGCCTCTAACCACATGCTGGCTCAACTCCATACTTTGCTACCAAGAGATTCTGATACAACATGCCAAATAAACAAATGTTGTTGTCCAAGTTTCATGGATCGAAGGTATGTTTTATTAAAACAACAACAACCAGTCAATGATTCCGTGTTCGTTATTGCTCAGTCGGCATGTTAATCCTGTCATTGAAATCTTCCTCTGAGAAAAGGCACTGTGTTTTTGCAAGAGCAGCCTTAGGCACCAGTTTTAATGTAGAGACATCGGACTGATTAGTGCTGGTTTCTTCTGATCAGCAATACCAGAAAAGCAGTTGTGTTGGCATTTTTCTTTTTCTTTTTCTCAAGCTTGTGAATTTTTTCATGAATCTTTTCATGTGTAATGAATCTTTTCACATGTGTAGTATATGTGGTTTTATTCGTCCATGTGATTTTGCATTCTTTTTTGACTTGTGATTTTAATCATGATTCATTTAATTAAACAAGATTTTTATAAATGATCCATTTATTTACACATAGGTTTTTGACAAGATTCATTTATTTAAACATGATTTTCACACACAATTCATTTATTTATTCTTGGGTTTCAATCACGTGACTTTTCTTAGCGATTTCACTTCAACAGCTGGTGGTCAAGCAAACCAAAATGGCTGCCGTAGTGCAAACAACTAGCGATAACTTATCAAAATATGCTCGTAATCTAGAAGCCACTGCTTGCTTTAGATCTATTCAGAAGATTGCTATGTGCAATGGAATCGACCCCGACAGTCTGGGAAAGAAGGATTTGTCATACGATCTCGAAAACTACCCTTCAGTCAAGTTCCCCGACATCTCGAACTACCTGGTGTTGCAGACGTCCTTCTACACTGCAAAACAGATGAAAGCGTGGAAGAGTATAGCAGCTTACAACTTTTTTGTATGTGGCTGGGTAAAGGACCTTGGTATCAAGTCGCTACACAAAGGTCGTCGCAGGGCTGACACATAGACACAACCATTCACGCTCACATTTCACACCTACGGTCAATTTAGAGCCACCAATTAGCCTGTATTGTTTTTGCCTGCGTAAGTATCCATCCATCCATCCATCCATCCATCCATCCATCCATTATCTGTAGCCACTTATGCCGCTTTTCCACTACAAACGCGGCTGAGTTGGGCTGAGCCGTGCCGTGCTGAGTTGGGCTGAGTCGAGCTGAGTGGGGCTGTTGGGGTTGCATTTCGACTACAACCGTGCTTAACCGTGCTGGCTGGAAGTGGGTGGACACATTGGGTGGAGTTAGCGAAAGTGGGTGGACGTCACGTGATGTCGTTAAGCAGCGCAAACAGTGACATCAGTGAGCTTTTAAGCGGTAATCTCACGACCCGGATAGTAAACAATAAACATGGAGGACATGAAGTCGTTAGTGTTGCTGGTCTTGGTGCTGTGGCTTGTTGTCACCGACAACGCCAGCAGATACTAGCAAGAGCGTATAGATGAGGCGAGGCGCATAAGGCTTCAGAAATTCTCGTAATTCGTAATTCTTCTTCTTCCGGGTTTACGGTGTTTACAGATCCCAGCGTGCTAGCGGGGCGTGTGTGGGCATGTGAGGACACTCCTCCTCACCAATCAGTGCACAGGGGAGTGTCTCCTCACGCCCCCAGCCTCACTCGGCTCGGTTTGGCTCGCTTCAGCCCCACTCCAAAACCGTGCGAGTTTTAGGGGCTAAGCAGGGCTGAAGCGAGCTGAGTCGTGCTGTTCTTTGGTAGTCGAAACGCGAGCCGTGTCGGGCTGAAGTGAGCTGAAGCGAGCTGAAAAAGGGTAGTGGAAAAGGGCCATTATCCTGTTCTACAGGGTCGCAGGCAAGCTGGAGCCTATCCCAGCTGACTATGGGCGAGAGGTGGGGTACACCCTGGGCAAGTCGCCAGGTCATCGCAGGGCTGACACATAGACACAGACAACCATTCACACTCACATTTCACACCTACGGTCAATTTAGAGCCACCAATTAGCCTAACCTGCATGTCTTTGGACTGTGGGGGAAACCAGAGCACCTGGAGGAACCCATGCGGACATGGGGAGAACATGCAAACTCCACACAGAAAGGCCCTTGCTGGCCGCTGGGCTTGAACCCGGACCTTCTTGCTGTGAGGCAACAGCGTGCCGCCCCCCCTCCCCCCCATGTAAGTATGTTTTTTTTTAAAGCATAGATTTTAAAACAAAGATTTTGCTCTTACTTTGCACTCTTTATCTTCCTTTGATTGCTGTTTGACTTTATCATGACCTAATTTCAGTGTTGGAGCCCAGTCCATGTCATCACCATTGAAAAGACCACTATACCCTGTTAAAGAAAGCAAGACATGCGTTGTTTTCAGTATAGCAGCCATCGAGTGAGGAGTAAACAAAGAAACAGCTGGGGACTTTAGTGCTTTGTGACTAAAAAAAGTACCATAAAATAACAACACATCTCAAGAAAAATATTTGGAAAACAGTAACGACATAGCCGAGAGGGATATACAAACCTTTCACGAAGTGATCACTGCAAACTCGAGCATGCTTCAACTTGGCTCCCTTCAATTTCAGCGAGAGGTTCAAAAGCCACCTTTCTCGACGTCTTTTTGTGAAATCCTGTGTTCGTTCACCCTTTTTTATTCATTCACGGTGAACCCTGAAGAAACTTTTATCAGTTTCACAGTTTGATCGATTCGAATAACCTAAAACAATGCAAGTGTATGGCATTTTTCATGCGAGCAATGCACCTTCTCCGTACAAACACTTTGTCAACTGAGCTTTGGTAGACCACCAGCTAAAGTTCTGAATAACTAATGAGGCGGATGTGAGGTCACGTGAAACCCAAGAATAGGAATGATTTGTACACATGACTCATTTATTTTCATGTGATTTTACACATGATTCATTTACAACCCAAGTCAGAAAAAAAATTAGGACGTTAAATTAAAATTAAAACCGAAAACAGCGATTTATAAATAATCTTTGACCTGTATTGCACTCAAAATAATACAACAGCATATTACTTGCTGTTTTACCTCATGAATTTTTTTTGGGTTCTCATCTCATCTCATTATCTCTAGCCGCTTTATCCTGTTCTACAGGGTCGCAGGCAAGCTGGAGCCTATCCCGGCTGACTATGGGCGAAAGGCGGGGCACACCCTGGACAAGTCGCCAGGTCATCACAGGGCTGACACATAGACACAGACAACCATTCACACTCACATTCACACCTACGCTCAATTTAGAGTCACCAGTTAACCTAACCTGCATGTCTTTGGACCGTGGGGGAAACCGGAGCACCCGGAGGAAACCCACGCGGACACGGGGAGAACATGCAAACTCCGCACAGAAAGGCCCTCGCCGGCCACGGGGCTCGAACCCGGAGCTTCTTGCTGTGAGGCGACAGCGCTAACCACTACACCACCGTGCCGCCGCTTGTGTCCATATAATATACATAAATACATGATTTGTTTTTTTTTTTTTGGTTCTTTCAAAATAAACACATTTCAATTTTGTTTCTTGCAAAACATTTTTTAAAAAAAAGCTGGGACAGTAAAACATTTACCACTTTATAATGTTTCCAGGGCGGCACGGTGGTGTAGTGGTTAGCGCTGTCGCCTCACAGCAAGAAGGTCCGGGTTCGAGCCCCGTGGCCGGTGAGGGCCTTTCTGTGTGGAGTTTGCATGTTCTCCCCGTGTCCGCGTGGGTTTCCTCCGGGTGCTCCGGTTTCCCCCACAGTCCAAAGACATGCAGGTTAGGTTAACTGGTGACTCTAAATTGACCGTAGGTGTGAATGTGAGTGTGAATGGTTGTCTGTGTCTATGTGTCAGCCCTGTGATGACCTGGCGACTTGTCCAGGGTGTACCCCGCCTTTCACCCGTAGTCAGCTGGGATAGGCTCCAGCTTGCCTGCGACCCTGTAGAACAGGATAAAGTGGCTACAGATAATGAGATGAGATGAGATAATGTTTCCAGCCCTGTGATGACCTGGCGACTTGTCCAGGGTGTACCCCGCCTTTCGCCCATATTCAGCTGGGATAGGCTCCAGCTTGCCTGTGACCTTGTAGAACAGGATAAAGCGGCTAGAGATAATGAGATGAGATGTTTCCATTCCAACTCACAACACTTAAGACATGTTTAGGGACTGAAGACTGAAGTGATGAAGTGTTTCAGGTGTTATTTTGTCCCATTCTTCCTACAAACAAGTCTTAAGGTGTGCAACAATCTGGGGTTGTCATTGTCATATTTTTTGTGTCAAAATTCGTCACACATTCTCTATTGGTGACAGAACAGACAGGCACTAGGGTGGTCCCCAAATTTTTTTTTTAGGATTTTGTTATGACTACCTTACCTTTTTTTTTTACATTGCCTAAAAGAAGTTATTGTGTGAAATTTGGTTAAGATTGAACAATGTTTAAAGGTGCCACAAAGCCATTAAAGTTTTCACTCAAGACACAATATAAAATAATGTGGCTTATTAACTGTTTCATATTAATACAAACAATACAGTAATATAACTTCCTGTGTTCAAAGTAACAATAGCTATTACTTGTCTGTGATTTTCGAAACCCTTCGGTATTATGGTATCTTGTGGAGATAAAAGAACACACTAAGGACTTCCCTAGCAGAAGGAAGCTTTCTCCCAGACAGTTCCTTGGAAGTGCGACCAATTAACCAAACATAATTGTCCTTTCTGGTTTTGTGCTTTGCACCACCAGTACTACTTGTATTACTGTTGCTAGCCATCTGAAAAACATAGAAAGAAAAACATTCACAACTTCATCAGCATATTACGATCAGTGCTCATTGTTTAAGAACCCCTTAGTGCATGAAAGTTAACCTTCTATCAGTCTATAAACTCTTCCTGCCTCTTCTTTTTCATAGGAGTGGCATATTCCCTCTAGAACTGTGACTTTTTGGGGGTTTGAGATCTTCTCTGCAACAGTCTACGCACCAACTAATGTTAATGGCTTAACCCGATTTGCAACCTCGTGTGGCACCTCTAAATATTAACCAATTTTTCTGAAATTTTGCTTGTTGCCTTCTTTTAGCCTATGTAAAAAAAATGGTAGGGTGGTCGGAATGTTTTGGTAAAAAAAAATTTTTCCCATACATTTCGGGACCACCCTAACAGGCACCCTCTTCTTCCTCAGTCATGCCTTTGTAATGTGTGCACAATGTGGTTTTGAATTGTCTTGTTGAAATATGATGTAGAATATAAGACCTGGAATATTGATTTGTCTGACCACAATACACGTTTCCACTGTGTGATGGTCCATCCCAGATGCCTCCAAGCCCAGAGAAGTCGACGGCGCTTCTGGACACAGTTACCATAAGACTTCCTTTTTGCACAGTAAAGTTTTAACTGGCGTTTGTGGATGTAACTCTGTATTGTAGCTTGACAAAGGTTTGCCAAAGTAATCCCGAGCCCATGTGGTTATATCAGCTATAGATGAATGATGGTTCTTGATGCAGTGCGGTCTGAAGGATCAGAGATCACTGGTGTTCAGCTTAGGCTTGTGCCCTTGCCCTTTATGCGCTGAAATTCTAGACCTTTCCTGGATACTGATTTTGCACCAGATGATGATTACAATCACCTGTTGACATCAGCTGTTTCAAATCACATCATTATTTAACTATTTTATCTTATTACTAGCCCTAAATTGTTCCCATCCCAACTTTTTTTAGAATGTGTTGGAGGCCTGAAACATAGGAATGGATGTATATTAACAAATGAAATGAAGTTGACCCGACAAAAAATGAAATATCTTGGGTTCAGACTATCTGCAATGAAACACAATTCAAAGTGAATTTAGAAAATCACTGCTTTCTTTTGTTGATTTGCATTTTCCATACCATCCCAACTTTTTCTGATTTGCATTGTACATGATTTTAACACATGACATTTATTTTCTTGTCTTTTTTTTTACACTATTTATTTATTTATATATACATATACTTTTCAATTTATGCAGCAACATGGTGGTGTAGTGGTTAGCACGGTCACCTCACAGCAAGAAGGTTCTGGGTTCAAGCCCAGTGGCTGACCTCTGGGGGCCTTTTCTGAGTGGAGTTTGCATGTTCTCCCTGTGTCTGCGTGGGTTTCCTCCGGGTGCTCCGGTTTCCCCGACAGTCCAAAGACATACAGGTTAGGTTAATTGGCTACTCTAAATTCTACATAGATGTAAATGTGTATGTGAATAGTTGGTTGTCTGGGAACCCAGCCACCATCTGGTGCTGGTCCTGATCACCGGAAAATGGTGGGGTTGCAGCAGGAAGGGCATCCAGCGTAAAACTATGCTCAAGTGAATACGACATGTCAAGGTCCACATGGCAGCGACCCCACACATGTAAGTGGAACAAGGTGGAAGAAGAAGAAGAAGTTGTTGATGATGATGTGAAGCTGGTTACCATATATGGTCATTTGGGGGCATGTCTTTGTGCAAATGAGTGTGGTTGGGGTTGAGTAATGTAGAATGTGTCAGATGGCTTTATCATCCCTTGTGTACAGCTGTGTGTGTGCATACAGACAGTCCAGCCAACCATCCATTATCCAAAGCCACTTATCCTGTAGGCGGCACGGTGGTGTAGTGGTTAGCGCTGTCGCCTCACAGCAAGAAGGTCCGGGTTCGAGCCCCGGGGCCGGCGAGGGCCTTTCTGTGCGGAGTTTGCATGTTCTCCCCGTGTCCGCGTGGGTTTCCTCCGGGTGCTCCGGTTTCCCCCACAGTCCAAAGACATGCAGGTTAGGTTAACTGGTGACTCTAAATTGAGCGTAGGTGTGAATGTGAGTGTGAATGGTTGTCTGTGTCTATGTGTCAGCCCTGTGATGACCTGGCGACTTGTCCAGGGTGTACCCTGCCTTTCGCCCATAGTCAGCTGGGATAGGCTCCAGCTTGCCTGCGACCCTGTAGAAGGATAAAGCGGCTAGAGATAATGAGATGAGATGAGACTTATCCTGTACAGGGTTGCAGGCAAACTGGAGCCTATCCCAGCTGACTATGGTGCCCCTTTTCCACCAAAGCAGTTCCAGGGCTGGTTCGGGGCCAGTGCTTAGTTTGGAACCGGGTTTTCTGTTTCCACTGACAAAGAACTGGCTCTGGGGCCAGAAAAACCGGTTCCAGGCTAGCACCAGCTCTTTGCTGGGCCAGAGAAAAGAACCGCTTACGTCAGTGAGGGGGGCGGAGTTGTTAAGACCAACAACAATAGCAAGATCGCGAAAGGTCGCCATTTTTAAGCGGCGAGAAGCGGCAGCTGTACAAACGCGAAGTCATCCATTATTATTGTTGTTGTTGCTGCTGCTTCTTCTCCGTGTTGTTGTTGCTACGATGTTCGCGCCAAGGTTTATACAAATGCAGTGACGTAACTGACGTATACAGCGACGTAATGACGTGGCTCTGCTTAGCACCACGAGCTTTGGAAAAGCAAACTGGTTCTCAGCTGGCTCGCAAGTTGAACGAGTTGTGAACCAGCACCAGCACTGGCCCAGAACCAGCCCTGGAACTGATTTGGTGGAAAAGGGGTATGGGTGAGAGGCGGGGTACACCCTGGACAAGTCGCCAGATCATCGTAGGGCTGACACATAGAGACACACAACCATTCACACTCACATTCACACCTACGGTCAATTTAGAGCCACCAGTTAACCTAACCTGCATGTCTTTGGACTGTAGGGGAAACCAGAGCACCCGGAGGAAACCCACGCAGACACGGGGAGAACATGCAAACTCCACACAGAAAGACCCCCATTGGCCACTGGGCTCGAACCCAGAACCTTCTTGCTGTGAGGCGACACCGCTAACCACTACACCACCGTGCATACAGGCAGTCAGTACACACAAATGTAGAACTTGTTCTCTGTACACTTTGATAAAGCATAAGACCCCTGAGCTATTCCTACTGAGGAAAAACTCCTGTAATTTCTGATGCAGTTTGTTCTTCTTAGAAGCTTAAACTTTTTATTCTGTCATCTGCTGAGCGCTCATCTTTTCCTCTTCCTTTTTCATCCTGACCTCGGAAGAGATTCATGGAAGTGCTGACAGTTGTGTTAAAATACACAAATGAGGTGATAATTAAAGTTACAACTCCTAGCCAGCCTCCTTGGCCTATTTTTAATCATTTTGATAATTTCAGACAAGCAACTTGGATGACAAATTCCTAAACGTCACAAGCCCAGAGACAGTTCTTTAGTGTTGTTCATCCCAATTAACGCTGTGGGGTTTTTATTCTTTAGGAGAGGTCTGGTGACATTTGCTGACAGTTTGGTCTTGCTTTCTCATGAGACATGCCTCAGGGAAAGCAGCCCATGCTTGCCTGTCTGCACATTGTACTCACTAATGCACACCCGATATTATTTTTATTTTTTATTTTTTCAGTCTGGTGTTCCTTTCATGACTGAGGGAAGCCCAGAAGAGAGACAAAAAGATCGAGGAAAATTGAATCTAGTACTGTGATTCATATAATTGCTTATTTTTTTAAAATTGGTTTTATCAAAGCAGCAGTCAAATCAAAGGAGTCATTTTATAAAGCAGAGGCATCCATCCTTATTGTCTGGCATATACACACACACACACACACACACACACACACACACACACACACACACAGTACTGTGCAAAAGTCTTAGGCGCATGTAAAGAAATGCTGTAGACCAAAAATGGCTTAAAAATAAACGAAATGAAGTTGTAGTACGACTCTACGTAGCATGGGAGGAATACTGAAGTGTGGACAGGCAGGGAATAGTGTCAACACAGGCTTTATTTTTGTACTTTCTTTACTGCTTTTCAGCATTTACTTTTACGCATTCACTCTGACAGACACGCACACACTGGTGCTCTGGTCAGAAGAGCTGCCCCCCTCCCCTCGCTCTCTTCCTCCTTTTCTTTCCTCTGTCATTGCAAAACACACACACAACATTAATGGACAGCAGGTGTAATGACTTTGCCACTCACCTTCCCTGACCCCGCCCCCCATTCACAAACCAACACTTGGCCACGCCCCCGCTGCCACAGAAGTGTTTCAACATTTAAAAAATACTATAATCAGTAAGGGGCAGCACGGTGGTGTAGTGGTTAGCGCTGTCGCCTCACAGCAAGAAGGTCCGGGTTCGAGCCCCGTGGCCGGCGAGGGCCTTTCTGTGCGGAGTTTGCATGTTCTCCCCGTGTCCGCGTGGGTTTCCTCCGGGTGCTCCGGTTTCCCCCACAGTCCAAAGACATGCAGGTTAGGTTAACTGGTGACTCTAAATTGACCGTAGGTGTGAATGTGAGTGTGAATGGTTGTCTGTTTCTATGTGTCAGCCCTGTGATGACCTGGCGACTTGTCCAGGGTGTACCCCGCCTTTCGCCCGTAGTCAGCTGGGATAGGCTCCAGCTTGCCTGCGACCCTGTAGAACAGGATAAAGCGGCTAGAGATAATGAGATGAGATAATCAGTAAGCAGTAAGACATAATAAATGAAACAAAGTCAATAGTTGGTGTGAGACGACCCTTTGCTTTAAAAAAAAATAGTAGTCTCAGGTACAGTGAGTGCAGTTTTATAAGGAAATGAGCTGTAGGTTTGACTGAGCATCTTACAGAACCAGCCACAGTTCTTCTGGACACTTTGACTGTCACACTCGCGTCTTCATTTTGCACCAAAACCCAGCAGCCTTCATTATGTTTTCTTTTTTAATCTGAAAAGTGCTCTCTTATGCAATATGCTGCTCAGATCTCATCTCATTATCTAAGCCACTTTATCCTGTTCTACAGGGTCGCAGGCAAGCTGGAGCCTATCCCAGCTGACTACGGGCGAAAGGCGGGGTACACCCTGGACAAGTCGCCAGGTCATCACAGGGCTGACACATAGACACGGACAACCATTCACACTCACATTCACACCTACAGTCAATTTAGAGTCACCAGTTAACCTAACCTGCATGTCTTTGGACTGTGGGGGAAACCGGAGCACCTGGAGGAAACCCACGCGGACACGGGGAGAACATGCAAACTCCACACAGAAAGGCCTTCGCCGGCCACAGGGCTTGAACCCAGGACCTTCTTGCTGTGAGGTGACAGCGCTAACCACTACACCACCGTGCCGCCCTGCTGCTCAGATACGAACTTTTTTTTTATGTATCATTTAATTTTGTGCTGGAAAACAAATGTTTGCAGCTTTAAAATGTTTTTGTACTAACTCGATAATGTAGAAATCATAAACTAGAAATCTGTAACAAAGTTTGTATAATAAAAAATAGGGTGCCTAAGACTTTTGCACAGTACTCGACATGTAGCAGTGTTGTAGTCGAGTCACTAAACCTCGAGTCCAAGTCCAGTCTTGAGTCCCCAGTGTTCAAGTCCGAGTCAAGTCCAAGTCATTAAAAAAATTTCGAGTCGAGTCCGAGAACAAGACTCCAACCGCACCATGTTGACGGTGGCTGTTTCAGCGCCATTAACATTAGTTTGTTCCTGAACATGCCGTATGAACAGGTGAATGTGCTTCTCTTTGTCAGGGAGTGTGAAGTATTCTGTCAGAGATGGTTGGGAGACGGATGTAAGTGCAGAAGGTGTGTTTATTAATACAAGTGAAGACCGGTAAACAATCCAGAACGGCAGGCAAAATCATAAAACAGTGAAACAGGCAATAGGTCAAGTGAGGCACAAACAGGCGATCGTAGACTCGGCAGAATCAAAGACAAGAAACAGGAAATCAAGGATCAGGAAACCAAAAAAGGAAATAAGGCTCGGTAATGTGTCAGCAACGCAACTCAATACTTCGCAAAGTAAGTGTGTTTTCTCAGTTTTTATATAGGCGCACTGATTGCGGCTTAATCCTGTGCAGGTGTGAGTCGTTTACGGCGTGTGCGCAAGTCCGCTTGGCATGCGCACTTTCCGGAGCACGCCCAAGAGTCTATCTGATGCACACAACAAGGCACACAGGTGTGACACTCTTGCAGGAAATTAGTACAAAAATTAATGTAGATATAAATATCTCATCTCATCTCATTATCTCTAGCCGCTTTATCCTGTTCTACAGGGTCGCAGGCAAGCTGGAGCCTATCCCAGCTGACTACGGGCGAAAGGCGGGCTACACCCTGGACAAGTCGCCAGGTCATCACAGGGCTGACACAGACAACCATTCACACTCACATTCACACCTACGGTCAATTTAGAGTCACCAGTTAACCTAACCTGCATGTCTTTGGACTGTGGGGGAAACCGGAGCACCCGGAGGAAACCCACGCGGACACGGGGAGAACATGCAAACTCCACACAGAAAGGCCCTCGCCGGCCACGGGGCTCGAACCCGGACCTTCTTGCTGTGAGGCGACAGTGCTAACCACTACACCACCGTGCCGCCCCTAGATATAAATATCTTATCCCAAATTATTATGGCATGTTACAAAAAATAAAGAAAAAATCAGAGTCCTCATCTCTAATTTACGAGTCCGAATACAGTTAATGCACCAGTCCGAGTCATCAGTGCTCAAGTCCAAGTCAAGTCATGAGTCCTTAAAATTAGGGCACGAGTTGGACTTCAGTCCGAATCCTGGACTCGAGTACTATAAGCCTGGTGTGTGTTTATATATATATATATATATATATATATATATATATATATATATATATATATATATATATATATATATATATATATATATATATATATATATATATATATATATATATAAAAAGTGGCGGCATGGTGGTGTAGTGGTTAGCGCTGTTGCCTCACAGCAAGAAGGTCCGGGTTCGAGCCCCGTGGCCGGCGAGGGCCTTTCTGTGCGGAGTTTGCATGTTCTCCCCGTGTCCGCGTGGGTTTCCTCCGGGTGCTCCGGTTTCCCGTACAGTCCAAAGACATGCAGGTTAGGTTAACTGGTGACTCTAAATTGACCGTAGGTGTGAATGGTTGTCTGTGTCTATGTGTCGGCCCTGTGATGACTTGTCCAGGGTGTACCCCAGCTTTCGCCCGTAGTCAGCTGGGATAGGCTCCAGCTTGCCTGTGACCCTGTAGAACAGGATAAAGCGGCTACAGATAATGAGATGAGATAAATAAAAGCAGGTAGAACATTAAAGGGCTAGTATGGAGTTGGAGTTAGAGAGTGTTGGCATGCATAACAATTAGTTCTTGGATCATTATGGTACTGTTCACATGTGGATTTTGTGCACACATGCTTCTTTGAACATATCCTACTTTTAACATCTTTAGCATTCCCAAATCTAATGAGAAGATATTGGTTTTTTCAGCATGTGCCAATATTTATTTTCTGCTTCGCCATTAGAATTTGGTTATACAGCAAAGGACAGTTATCAGTAGGAAAGATCCTCAATAAGCGTGATGGTATTTGTATGACCGCAATGAAAATGGCAATCCATTAGGTGGGATTTCATTTGCAAGTGAAGCTCGGACTGTGTATACGTCTGCAAGACACTGTCTTTGATTTACATGTCTTTGCTTGTGCTAATATATACCAGGCCTAGCAAGGAAATGACATGCTTGCACTTTTCTGGAACATCAATATATATCTCCTAAGGTTATCAGCTGTCTGAAATCCATTCATCAATTTGTCAAATGACTCACAATTCCTAAACTTATACGCGTACTAATAAAGATGAGGAACACACCACATACTGCAGCAAGCAGAACAAGATTTTTCCATCAATATCTGCATCACAAAGTGCAAACAGAGCCAAAATGTTGACATTGACATGAGAAAATATCTCCTCTCATCTCATTATCTCTAGCCGCTTTATCCTGTTCTACAGGGTCGCAGGCAAGCTGGAGCCTATCCCAGCTGACTACGGGCGAAAGGTGGGGTACACCCTGGACAAGTCGCCAGGTCATCACAGGGCTGACACATAGACACAGACAGCCATTCACACTCACGGTCAATTTAGAGCCACCAGTTAACCTAACCTGCATGTCTTTGGACTGTGGGGGAAACCGGAGCACCCGGAGGAAACCCACGCGGACATGGAGAGAACATGCAAACTCCGCACAAAAAGGCCCTCGCCGGCCACTGGGCTTGAACCCGGACCTTCTCGCTGTGAGGCGACAGCGCTAACCACTACACCACCGTGCCACCCATGAGAAAATATTGCATTCGGAATTAGAGACGTACAAGACTTCTGTGCAGTGGTGTGAGATTCACTGGTCTCATCTCTATTAACCTAATGCGTTTGCTGATAAAGGAATTATTCATATTTTAGTACATTTTTTTCCATTGCCTAAAATCTGATTATTATACTTTTGCTCGGTTGAGAATATTAGTTATAGGGAATGCAGTCATTTGAAAGAAAATGAGGAGATAAATGATATACTGCTAACTATTATGTTGTGCATTATTATAGGAAAGGGAAAAACTTCACTGGCTGACAAGAAAAAGGGTTACTGTCTGGATCATTCTTAAAGATGTTACTGTATTGAGCTTTTGAAAGGAAGAACAAATGAAAAATAATGGTATGATGAGCCATTGAAATATATCTGATGGATTTAATGAAGCTCTGCAATGGTGATGAAAGACAATACAATACTATTATTTTAAAGGAAAATGTCTTTTGAAAGGGAAATGTCTGGGCTGCCACCTGTCTAGAAAGTTCGGTTTTGAATTACATTCCAACACCAAAATCCCAGAACTGTAAAAATGGTATACAAAGGTGTCATATGGACAGTGGAATTGGCTTCATGGCCTGCAGACACAGCCACCCTGGACTACAACACCCAGCCTACACACTCACTGGTACATTGACATTCATCAATTAATTATTGCACTCATCCAAACTGAATCATAAACACACCAACACTGATGTTACCATTGTTCCCTGATGTGCCAAGCCTTAATCTTTGTTCATGATGTTCTTTATTTTTTTGACTCATGTTCATGCTCGGGGCGGCACGGTGGTGTAGTGGTTAGCGCTGTCGCCTCACAGCAAGAGGGTCTGGGTTCGATCCCCATGGCCGGCGAGGGCCTTTCTGTGCGGAGTTTGCATGTTCTCCCCATGTCCGCGTGGGTTTCCTCCGGGTGCTCCGGTTTTCCCTACAGTCCAAAGACATGCAGGTTAGGTTAACTGGTGACTCTAAATTGACCATAGGTGTGAATGTGAGTGTGAATGGTTGTCTGTGTCTATGTGTCAGCCCTGTGATGACCTGGCGACTTGTCCAGGGTGTACCCCGCCTTTCGCCTGTAGTCAGCTGGGATAGGCTTCAGCTTGCCTGCGACCCTGTAGAAGGATAAAGCGGCTAGAGATAATGAGATGAGATGAGATGTTCATGCTCACCCTAGTAACAATTAGTAATAAAGTCCAGTGATTCTTGCAAATAAGTATACCAATGTGTACAATGCTTTATGAAACTACAAGGGCACTCAGTAGAGTGCATACCTCTGCCAAGCCATATATTAGAATATTCTGGATCTACATACATATCCAGATTTGCATCAAAATTTAATCAAATTTTATATAATATAATAAATTTTATATTATATAATAGTGTAGCTTAATATTAATATTATAGCATCACATTCTTTTATAGAAATACAGTAGTTATTGTGGTATAATATCATACCCCTAATAATCATACTAGTAGTACTGAGAAATAAATACATAATGTACGTATTCATTGTCGGGCGGTGGAAGGAATACTTCGAGGATCTCCTCAATCCCACCGTCACGTCTTCCATTGAGGAAGCGGAGGCTGATGACTCAGAGGTGGACTCGTCCATTACCCAAGCTGAAGTCACTGAGGTGGTTTGCAAGCTCCTCGGTGGTAAGGCACTGGGGGTGGATGAGATCCGCCCTGAGTATCTCAAGTCTCTGGATGTTGTGGGGCTGTCTTGGCTGACACGCCTCTGCAACATCGTGTGGCAGTCGGGAACAGTGCCTCTGGAGTGGCAGACTGGGGTGATGGTCCCTCTTTTTAAGAAAGGGGACCGGAGAGTGTGCTCCAATTATAGGGGAGTCACACTTCTCAGCCTCCCCAGGAAGGTTTACTCCAGGGTACTGGAGAGGAGAATTCAGCTAATAGTCAAACCTCGGCTCCAGGAGGAACAATGCGGTTTTCGTCCTGGTCGCAGAACACTGGACCAGCTCTATACCCTTCATAGGGTGTTCGAGGGTTCATGGGATTTTGCCCAACCAGTCCACATGTGCTTTGTGGATCTGGAGAAGGCATTCGACCGTGTCCCTCGTGGTATTCTGTGGGGGGTGCTTCGGGAGTATGGGGTTCGGGGCTCTTTGCTAAGGGCTGTCCGGTCCCTGTACGAACAGAGCAGGAGTCTGGTTCGCATTGCCGGCAGTAAGTCAGACCTGTTCCCAGTGCATGTTGGACTCCGGCAGGGCTGCCCTTTGTCACCGGTTCTGTTCATAATTTTTATGGACAGAATTTCTAGGTGCAGCCAGTGGCCGGAAGGAATCCTGTTTGGGAACCACAGGATTTCATCTCTGCTTTTTGCGGATGATGTTGTCCTGTTGGCTTCTTCAAACCAGGACCTTCAGCATGCACTGGGGTGGTTTGCAGTCGAGTGTGAAGTGGCTGGGATGAGAATCAGCACCTCCAAGTCCAAGGCCATGGTTCTCGACCGGAAAAGGGTATCTTGCCCTCTCCAGGATGGTGGAGAAGTCCTGCCTCAAGTGGAGGAGTTTAAGTATCTCAGGATCTTGTTCACGAGTGAGGGAAAGATAGAGCGTGAGATCGACAGGTGGATCGGTGCGGCCTCCGCAGTGATGCGGTCGCTTTACCGGTCCGTCGTGGTGAAGAAGGAACTGAGCCAAAAGGCGAAGCTCTTGATTTACCAGTCAATCTACATTCCGACTCTCACCTATGGTCATGAGCTTTGGGTAATGACTGAAAGAACAAGATTGCGGATACAAGTGGCCGAAATGAGTTTCCTTCGCAGGGTGGCTGGGCGCTCCCTTAGAGATAGGGTGAGAAGCACAGTCACTTGCGAGGAGCGAGGAGTAGAGCTGCTGCTCCTCCACATCGAGAGGAATCAGCTGAGGTGGCTCGGGCATCTCTTTTGGATGCCTCCTGGACGCCTCACTGGGGAGGTGTTCCAGGCATGTCCCCCTGGGAGGAGGCCCTGGGGAAGACCCAGGACATGCTGGAGGGACTATGTCTCTTGGCTGGCTTGGGAACGCCTCGGTGTTCTTCCCGAGGAGCTGGCAAAGGTGTCTGGGGAAAGGGAACTTTGGGCTTCCATGCTCAGACTGCTGCCTCCGCGACCCAGCCCGGGATAAGCGAATGAAGACGAGACAAGATGTATGTATTCACAGGCAACATGCTGAGAAATGCTGAGAATGTGCTATTAGACTGATATTAGACTCTCATCAAAGCATCTCACCCAAGGTCAAGAGGCATCAAAGACTCATCTCTCACAAAAGCCCTGAATATTCTTTTAATCAACAGCACAGGAAGTCAGTTCTGTCTTCAATCTGTGATCGTGTTCTCTGGAGCGCTGGAGAAAATGACCACATTGTTAAATCCAATTCTCTAGTCTTTTCAAAAGCAAGGACTCTTATTGTATGTTCTGAAATTTTGGGAAATATTGTCAGAACTCGCTTGTATTATAGGTGACTAAACCTAAACCATGTACAAATACTATAAAACATATAAGGAAAGGAATATAAAGAGAGAAACACAACATGGCATGCTGTTATAAGAAAATAATCAGCAATGCCATGTGATGCAGGCTGACACCACATTGAAGTTGATAAGTTTCTAATAACAGCTGTGGTTTTTCTCTTGTTGACCCACAGCGATTTGCCAATGCTAATTTTTTTTAACACTTTTTTTATCATTATTTTTTATCAATGCTTTGGTACGTCTGCGAAACAATTTGATTCCTGTTATCACTTATGATATAGTAGCTGTAAACAGTCACACATCACCAACTTGTCTTTTTAGCTCTCAAAGTTAATAAGACGAAAAACACACTGGTAGAAAATGTACTGATTCTTACAAAAGACTCCTTTCATAAACGCTAAAAAAAGTCTCTTTACAAAACAAAAACATTCACCATGTCAATGATTGTACATTTTTATTTGTCCAATAACAACACATTTTTAAATCTGTTTATTATCAGACTTAGGTTCTGTGGAGCGTCTGTCATACAAGTCCTTCTGAATAAGTTGCTAGCATACAAACAACCATGTATTAGTACTTATACACAGATTTGTTGAATACTTGATTCGGATTGGTCAATTATTATTGTTATGAATGGTTATTTTTGAATAGCAGACTGCTGCTATGAATAACAGACCATTGCTATGGCTACTATTCTGAACATAGAATGTGGTAATAGACAAGTGTCTCATAGGGTAGGACTTTTGACTCAAGGCATCTTCGAAGGGCGTTAATTTCAAACAACCTTTCAGGAAAGTGTTTATGGTAACGTGTGACATCAGGGCCCTGTACTACGAAGCGGGTTTTCTGGCTTACCAGGGTAACTTCGAGAGTAACTTGATCACGTGCAGCGTAACTTCCCGATTAACCCATACTACGAAAGTTGGCTATGTTCAAACCGAGGTATGCTGCCATGGCAACTTACGCTGCATCTCAAACCTGCTCGTCTCAGGTTATGTTCTTGGTTAACCCGAGGTTTCCGATTAACCACACCCTTTTTAAACACCACCTCTCCACCGACATTTCCTCTAGAGACAATGCCAGCGTACCTGGATGACCCGTGCGATATCGGAGCGCAGATTAGAGATGGGATTTATGGCTCTTTGATGGGATCCGCATCTTTGTGATCCGTTCTTTGAAAAGAGCCGTTCAAAAGACTGGCTCATTTGGCTCTTTTTAAATATTTATTCAGTTTTAAGAAGACAGCGTCTAAAGAAGCCAGATCCCTCTGCTTAGACAGTGACAATATTTCTGGACATACCTTTTATATAAAGCAACCTAGACTTACATTATTGTAACCCCTAAACGCTCATAAATAACCATTAAAAAACAATGAGGGCTTCAATGAATGTCCATGCAGAACGGCTTTTCTGTAAAAAAAAAAAAAAAAGAACCCACTCAAGAACATAGTTATCAAGAACGCAAGAATATTTTATAGAAAAACACTTGTTTTACAAAAATATTTAAGTCTGAGATACAAAATAGATACAACTACAATAAATATAACACAAGAACATTTTAATAGAAAAAAACTTATATTAAAAATATTGAAATTGTAACAAAAATAGATACAACTAAACAGTCAGATAAATAGATAAAGTTATAACAAGAACACAAGATTATTTTAATAGGAAAAAACAATTAATGCAAAAAATATATTATTAGAAAAATAGATACAACTAGACAAACAGAAATAAATAAAATACACAAAAATAGAACAAACAAAATGACGATAGAATAAATTAAATGAACGTCCGTGCAAAGTAGTTTTCCCACAATATTATCATTAATATCACACAACTACATTATAAACTATATACAAAACAATTTGAACTATTAGGCAAACAGATAAAACTTGAATAAATAAAAGGCAAATGCTGTTTAGCCTACTTCTTGTCCTTGGGCAAAAGCTTTTTCATCTGAAACACAGTACAGAAAAAGAACGACACACACACACACTTACCATTATGAATGATGTTTTTATATTTCATTTTCACCTGTTGCCAGGTTCGTTTGGCACTGCTGTTGCCTCTGAAATGTTCACAGGACATACACCAACTTAGTCAAAGGGACTGAACAGTCAGTCATCCTAATTCATGTGACTCTGTGCACATATCAGCTTAAGTAGGCTACTCCATGAATTTACCATACCAAATTTTATTCAGGATTTTTCAGACATTAAACAAGCTATATATGACTGGGGCCACGTCGAAGGACCATTTTCTGTGACTCATGATTGATCATGAAGCTTTCTCTCATCCTATACTTCTGTTCTGGAACATGTAGAAGGGAGAATGTACTTGCGCATTTACCCGATCGGCAATTCGTTGCCAACATGCTTGCCGCTCCTTATTGGCAGCCGCTGTGTTAGATTTTGCTCTTAATGTTGTTTTGAACTCCTCGTAGCTTTGCATTATGACAGTGCATTCTTCCTCCGTGAGGTACGGCGACCGTGCCATTGTGAACAGTGGTGATTTGCGCTGATAACCTCCCCTTTAACGTGAACGCACATTAACCCTGATTAGGTTAAACCAGGTTCAACAAATCAACTTCATAACTGGCGTCGTAGTACCATTTAACCCCAAACAAGATAACCAGGTTTTGTCAACCCCGGTTTAGCGGGGGAACCCTGGGTTACTTCTGGGTAGGTTAACCTCCGTTCGTAGTATAGGGCCCAGCATGCCATGGAACTAAACCAAAGAGTTAGCTAGTTGGCTAACAGGTGCCTCACAAATCATATCAAACATTTATTTGGGTGCAGTCATGGTGTTATAAGATAGTATTGTACAATGTTTATTTCCTGGTAACTTTTCAAAAATTGATGTGGAAAAAAAAAGCCCAAAAACTTTTCTGTGAAGTTCGGTGTGTCGTGTTTTTTTTTGTTGTTGTTGTTGTTGTTGTTTTGTTTGTTTGTTTTTTCCATTGCTTGAGGGAGCTGACAAACAGATTTATGGGCAATACTCTGCCCAGCCACCGCTAGCTGGCCTAGTGGTTAGCACATCTGCCTCTCAACTGGGAGATTGCAAATTCTAGTTGGGTCATACGAAAGACCATCATAAAAATGGTACCTACTGTCATCTGGTAAGGCATGCTGCAATACACATGTGAGTAGGGAAGTCAAACTCTCATGGTTACCAGAGGACTAGCCCCCCACTGTAACCCTAGCTGTATAGGCAAGAGACTGACGGCTATGGAAACGGAGATCAGCGCTGCATCCATATGCCTCAAATTGCTGGTTAGTACTGGAACAAGAGACTGCCTGAGGAGACCAGCTCCTGGTGTAGAAGGCACTTTGACTTGACTTGACTCTGCCTGGCCAAAAAAAAAAAAAAATCGCCATTTGGATTTAAATAAGCAAATGCACAAGAGCCTTTGATTGGATAATTACTGCAGTGATTAATATGTTTCAGCTGGCAACAATTCTTTTTATCCCTAACTGATGCAGTGAGTAGCTTCTCATTTCTTAAACAAACATGTTGGAAGACGTATCCCGTGGTCATGGAAAAGATGTTCCTGTGTTTCAGAAGCATCAAATTATTGACCTGTGTCAAGCAAAGAAAACAACTAAGGAGATTGTTGAAATGACTAGAATTGGGTTAAGAACTGTCCAACGTATTATTAAAACCTGGAAGGATAGTGATGAACCATCAACTTCGTGGAAAGAAATGTGGTTACAAAAAGATCCTGACTGACCATGATCAGAGATCACTTAAATGCTCAGTGAAGTCGAATTGTAAAAAAAAATTCAACAGTAGATCTCACAGCTGTTTAATAGTGAAATTAAGAGCATTTCCACACTCGCAATGTGATGAGAACTCACAGGATTGGGACTAAACAGCTGTGTGGCCATAAGAGAACCATTTGTTAGTGAGATTAATCAGGAGGCTTCGATTTGCTAGGGAGCGTAAAGATTGGATTCTGGAGCAATGGAAAAAAGGTCATGTGATTTGATAAGTCCAGATTGACCCTATTCCTGAATGATGGGTGTGTCAGGGTAAGAAGGGAAGCTCATGAAGCGATGAACCCATCATGCATAGTGTCCACTGTACAAGCCTCTGGAGACAGTGTTATGATCTGGGGTTACTTCAGTTGGTCAGGTTGAGGTTCAGCAATGTTATGGGGCAATAAAATGAAGTCAGCTGACGACCTGAATGTACTGAATGACCAGGTTATCATCACATCAATGAATTTTTTCTTCCCTTATGGCACAGGCATAAAATTAGGGCTCAGATTGTGAAAGAGTGGTTCAGGGAGCATGAGGAATCATTTTCACATATAAACTGGCCGCCACAGAGTCTTGACCTTAACCCCATTGAGAATCTTTGGGATGTGCTGGAGAAGACTTTACGCAGTGGTTCGACTCTCCCATTCTCAACACAAGATCTTGGTGATAAATGAATACAACTCTGGACTGAAATAAACATCGTGACATCGCATAAGTTTCTCGAAACGACGCCACAGTGAAGGCTTTTGGCAGGGCAGTGTAGGTAGCATCAATGATACATCAATGTTGCCTTCAACTAGGGAAGTTTGAAGACATCTTAGCAGACAGGAAACAAAAGTAAGATCAGTTTCTAATGGTCCGTGATGCCTCGCTGTTTTGTTATACATCATCCTCAGGCAGCATTTCGAACGCACCCATAGACACTGGAGAACCACATCCAATCACATCAATCCTCAGGAAGAAGTCCGGTTATTGTGTTGCTTTAATAATCAAATTAACAACGTCAGGTCATTCGTGACACCGTATGGCAAAACAAAACATTACTCCATCAAAAACGTCATGGAAGATTTTCCGAATATTAATTTTACTAGTCAGTCACAGTAAAAAATGAATTATAATGCTAATTAAGCTAATCTTAAGAAGGCTACAAAGTTTACATTGCTATAGGAGCAGTTCCAGTAGTATTATCCAACTGACTGTTTTTATAAAATCATTTTTAAATCAATATTTTTGTTTCAAATTCGTAAGTACATTTTTGCTTACATATAAATCTCTGATTTGAATTCAATCAGGTTTGAGAATTCAACATTACGTCGGTGTCATGCCTCATGAAGCTCCAGTTGCGTTTTAATTGTGTTTGAATTCCTTCGTGTGGTGACTCTTCACCAACTAGTGCCTGAATAGTGAGAAAGTGTATGTGCATTTTGTCCTGGTGAAATGTATTTTTTTACTTATTATGTTCAATTGTAATTTTCGTGATGCACCCAGTGGCCTTTGAAGTGTTCATAATTTTTTTTCTATTCAATAATAATTATGCACAGGCCATTTTTGCTCATGACAGTGGTGTAATTATGGTAATCATGATCCTTTATTATTGGATCTTTATGAGACATTATTAGGGCTTGATTACAAATGCTTACAAGGAAGTAATGCCAAATTGCACAAAACTCGAAGCATATTCAAAAGATTAACAAATACATAATTTACTGTGATTCCATACAAATAGAAGGTAGACTTCTGGGGGGGTTTCTGTTTTTTTTTTTTAAGTTTGCCAGAAACCTTCAGACTGAGACTGGGTGTGTACATTGATAGTCTGGCTAACGCGACTTCAAAGCTCTGCGAGCATTTGGTCTGGCAAAGATATTAAGCCCAACCGTTTCCCAAAGTGACCTACCTCCCTGAAATGCCTCAGTTTGCTACTGGTCGAAGCCAGAAAAGGCTGTGACGAAGCTTAAACCAATCACATCACTCTTTCCTCTGACGTATGTGACGCTATGGGGCTAACTGTTAGATTAAACTCTTACCGAAGCCGGTCGGGAGCAAGGCGAAAACGTCCTTCCTTTCAATAAATACCTCCAGGGCTGCTCTTTGCTCCGTTTTCAATGAGAACTTGCTCCATGTTCGTAATGTTTCTAGTGAATGAAGCGCTTCCGGCATAGATTCTGTAAACAATCTGGCTTCCGGTCGCAGTTCTACTACGTCAGTGCCTTGAACACGCCTCTACCCAGGGCCGTTGGAGATGCTCAAAGTTGATTGGCTCCCGATTTTTCGGGAGCTTGGAAGAGCTGTAGATAGCTTGCCTGGCCAGACTAAGCTCGCAACAGGCCCTCGTGTTGCGTCACGCTTAGGATGGGCGGGCCCAGGCTAGTACATTGAGACCAGGATCCTTAAAGCTAGACGGCCTTTCAATTTCATAAAATCAGTGAAATTTAGTTCCCTCTGAAATTTGGTCATTGTGATATATGTTTATTTCTGTAATATCTCAAAAATTATCAGGCCATTCTGTGGCTGGGAAGTTATTTAATTTGAAGGGATTAAAGCAAATAATATGCATGAAATCGCTTGCTTCGCACAGTCAAGCAGACAGAGGAAGTCAGTGTGCACATGCGCAGGTTTACCTGCTTCTTCTTCTTCTTTTTCTTTTTCTTTTGGGTTTTACAGCAGCTGGCATCCACAGTGTTGCATTACTGCCATCTACAGGTTGACCTTTGACCGTGCACTGACAGTTCCATCATTCTGTCGCTAAACGAACAGCTGATCACACCGAGGTGCTCTCTGAGTGCCGATATTTATTAGTTTGGTCCTGCGCTTCCTTTCCTTTATATATAACATAACAGCTTTTCTTCTCGCTTTCTGTTACTGTAGTCGGTCTTTCACATTTCATTCGCACACTCATGTCCTCCATTTTCCTCTCCTGTTTCAAATTTGTAGTCCACAATGCCTTGCGCGAACGGGGAAAGCCCACCACGTCATGCATGATGTAGTATCTTGAATTGGGTCATGGTGAAGCAGGAAAAAATAGCGGAGAATTTAGGGCCATGTGGCCTTAAATTCATTAATTGTTCTATTTTTAAAAAATGAATAAAATTGGAAGTATATGATTTGAATTCAGGCATGTTTGGTCCACTAAACAAAAATAATTGGGTGTCAGGGAAAATTCTTTTTATGACCTACAGTGGTGCTTGAAAGTTTGTGAACCCTTTAGAATTTTCTATATTTCTGCATAAATATGACCTAAAACATCATCAGATTTTCACACGAGTCCTAAAAGTAGATAAAGAGAACCCAGTTAAACAAATGAGACAAAAATATTATACTTGTTCGTTTATTTATTGAGGAAAATGATCCAATATTACATATCTGTGAGTGGCAAAAGTATGTGAACCTCTAGGATTAGCCATTAATTTGAAGGTGAAATTAGAGTCAGGTGTTTTCAATCAATGGGATGACAATCAGGTGTGAGTGGGCACTCTGTTTTATTTAAAGAACAGGGATCTATCAAAGTCTGATCTTCACAACACATGTTTGTGGAAGTGTATCATGGCATGAATAAAGGAGATTTCTGAGGACCTCAGAAAAATTATTGTTGATGCTCATTAGGCTGGAAAAGCTTACAAAACCATCTCTAAAGAGTTTGGACTCCACCAATCCACAGTCAGACAGATTGTGTACAAATGGAGGAAATTCAAGACCATTGTTACCCTCCCCAGGAGTGGTCGACCAGTAAAGATCACTCCAAGAGCAAGGCATGTAATAGTCAGTTAGGTCACAAAGGACCCCAGGGTAACTTCTAAGCAACTGAAGGCCTTTCTCCCATTGGCTAATGCTAATGTTCATGAGTCCACCATCAGAAGAACACTGAACAACAATGGTGTGCATGGCAGGGTTGCAAGGAGAAAGCCACTGCTCTCCAAAAAGAACATTGCTGCTCGTCTGCAGTTTGCTAAAGGTCATGTGGACAAGTCAGAAGGCTATTGGAAAGATGTTTTGTGGACAGATGAGACCAACATGGAAATTTTGGTTTAAATGAGAAGCATTATGTTTGGAGGAAGGAAACACTGCATTCCAGCATAAGAACCTTATCCCATCTGTGAAACATGGTGGTGGTAGTGTCATGGTTTGGGCCTGTTTTGCTGCATCTGGGCCAGGACGGCTTGCCATCATTGATGGAACAATGAATTCTGAATGATACCAGCGAATTCTAAAGGAAAATGTCAGGACATCTGTCCATGAACTGAATCTCAAGAGAAGGTGGGTCATGCAGCAAGACAACGACCCTAAGCACACAAGTCGTTCTACCAAAGAATGGTTAAAGAAGAATAAAGTTTATGTTTTGGAATGGCCAAGTCAAAATCCTGACCTTAATCCAATGGAAATGTTGTGGAAGGACCTGAAGCGAGCAGTTCATGTGAGGAAACCCACCAACATCCCAGAGTTGAAGCTGTTGTGTACGGAGGAATGGGCTAAAATTCCTCCAAGCCGGTGTGCAGGACTGATCAACAGTTACCGCAAACGTTTAGTTGCAGTTATTGCTGCACAGGGGGATCACATCAGATACTGAAAGCAAAGGTTCACATACTTTTGACACTCACAGATATGTAATATCGGATCATTTTCCTCAGTAAATAAATGAACAAGTATAATATTTTTGTCTCATTTGTTTAACTGGGTTCTCTTTATCTACTTTTAGGACTTGTGTGAAAATCTGATGATGTTTTAGGTCATATTTATGCAGAAATATAGAAAATTCTAAAGGGTTCACAAACTTTCAAGCACCACTGTACACTTGAAAAATCTGAAAGGCAGTCTACCTGTAAGGATAAAACAAAAGAAGTCGTGCAATCGCAACATTTTTACTTCGTCGCTTAAAAGGTGCGTGCAAAATTCCGATTCAAAATCTGCACAAAAAGACTTGGAACTGGCCCAAAAAGTTCAGGTATTGAACAAGCGACATGGATTTTTCTCAGCGAAACAACTTAACAGTGTTGCGCACATATTTCTGATTCCGTTCTACAGCTGCAGCACCATATAGGCCATGTAAGCTACAAGGTGTGCTGGGGTCTCCAAAAAAATCATTAATTAAAATAAAATTATTATTCTAGATTATTTCTTAAATGATCATTCGGCATCATTATTAAAAGAGAACTTTTCTTCCTAGAAAATCATTTAAGTGTTAAAAATGCATTAAAATGGCGCTTTTTGACTCAAAGCAGCACCATGTTACAGATTTGGAGTAGATTCTGATCTTTCTGGCATTTAACAAACCCAAAAACTCAATCAAAAAAAAAATAGTATCAGATCTATAGTGTATATGACACATGCATAACATGATCCATAAATAAGTGAATCCATAAATAAAATCCATTTACTTTAATGTCACGCTTCTTTGTTTTGACGTGTTTAACTGGTCTGATTGGGCCACTTTGCCTTCCCTGAATATCCGTCTCCACACATAATAACCTGTAATCACTTGGACATGCTGACAGAGATGCATTGATCATGGCCCAGCCTAGTACTTGCTCCCTTTAGTGACAAATACAGAGAAAAAAAACAGACAAATGGCAGCCAGATGGTGCACACAGCACCCCCCCTCCCCTAACTCCTTATATGCCAGTCCCAATGTCTCAGTGTCACCCTGCAATACTTTTCCTGAAATATCTTTATCCATGACCATTTCGACTTGTCAGTTTCTTTCACGTTCTTCTGCCATTTTTATAGCCGTTCTGAGTGACAGCTGGAATAAAAAAAAACCAATGACAGGCTACAGACAGCATTAAGTCTCGTCTCTAAGTGGTCCACTGTGGAGATTTAGGTTTCGATGGATGTGCATAAAATGTGACAAGGGACGGAAAAGACGCGACAACATATCAGTGGCGCCTGATGAGGAGCAAACAGGCCAAAGCTTGATGTCAAAGTGCACACGTTAAACGCACTGATATATCATGCTAATATTGTATTGTGCAATCGTGTGCTCTGATTGGTGACTCTACTACTAGGTTATCAGCTCATATACCGTGAGTAGAGAAAAACAAAATGGCGGAGCGTGTTGCTGAACCAACCGAGGATGAAATAAAAACTACTCAAAAACAAAACCCCGAAATATACAAAATAAAACAACAAAATATGAAATGAAAGTATTTCGTGGTAAGAACGTATCTTTTTTATTTTTCAAGAAATATATGTTATTTAGGGGCGGCACGGTGGTGTAGTGGTTAGCACTGTTGCCTCACAGCAAGAAGGTCCGGGTTCGAGCCCCGTGGCCGGCGAGGGCCTTTCTGTGTGGAGTTTGCATGTTCTCCCCGTGTCCGCGTGGGTTTCCTCCGGGTGCTCCGGTTTCCCCCACAGTCCAAAGACATGCAGGTTAGGTTAACTGGTGACTCTAAATTGACCGTAGGTGTGAATGTGAGTGTGAATGGTTGTCTGTGTCTATGTGTCAGCCCTGTGATGACCTGGCGACTTGTCCAGGGTGTACCCCGCCTTTCGCCCGTAGTCAGCTGGGATAGGCTCCAGCTTGCCTGCGACCCTGTAGAAGGATAAAGTGGCTAGAGATAATGCGATGAGATGAGATATATGTTATTTACCAGCTGGGAGGTCCGTATCATGAAATACCGTGACCGAGGTCTTGAAAGTACTGACCGGGGCCCTCTGGGCTGAGGTCAGTATTCAAGGCCGAGGTCACGGTATTTCACCATACGGACCGACCTTAAGCTGGTAAATAATATATTTATTTTTTTCTTTACCAAATTCTAACAGAAAACGAGAGCGCCCGAAAGGGAAAACCGAGCCGAGCCGCCATTTTGAATCCTCATTCACGGCTGTAATGCAAATGGCTTCCTCCTCGGTATACAAGTGCACTTCCATGGCAGGAAAAAAACTACATTTTGCCACCTATGTAGTCCCCTATTTATACAAACTTGAGTCATTCAGGATTCAGCCATGTTTTTGTTCGGCGTTAGCAAGTTAGAGGTTTTTAGCTTTCTCCTGAAACGTTTTCTTTTATTTCTTCTTCCTCAGGGTAGTAAAACTCGCTTTCGCTGTGAACACTGTCGTTATCGCTATCCATGCTGTAAAATTAATGCTATTCTCCTGAGAAATAAAACCTCATCATGCATGGCTTATGTTTGGACACGCCTTCTAATTCAATGGCTTTCTTTATTTTGATGAATTAAAATGTCTGAAAGTAATGATGGATGTCATTTCTCTTTACTTAGTTGAGTGCTTCTTGACATAATATGGATTACTATGGATTTTTACAATGGATTACTACAGTTATGGTGTGGAATAGGGCTATTTACTGTATTTTTATTATTTGCTATTTACTGTTTGACAGTGCTGTAATCGAGTCACTAAACCTTGAGTCCGAGTCCAGGCTCGAGTCCCCAGTGTTCAAGTCCAAGTCATTACAGAAAATTTCGAGTCGAGTCTGAGTCAAGTCCACTATTGATCCAAGTCCAGTCATACACAAGCCCCGCCCACTATCAACAGGGCAAATAACATGAGAGAGGGTTAACACTAGCTACAACCCCGATTCCAAAAAAGTTGGGACAAAGTACAAATTGTAAATAAAAACGGAATGCAATGATGTGGAAGTTTCAAAATTCCATATTTTATTCAGAATAGAACATAGATGACATATCAAATGTTGAAACTGAGAAAATGCATCATTTAAAGAGAAAAATTAGGTGAATTTAAATTTCATGACAACAACACATCTCAAAAAAGTTGGGTCAAGGCCATGTTTACCACTGTGAGACATCTCCTTTTCTCTTTACAACAGTCTGTAAACGTCTGGGGACTGAGGAGACAAGTTGCTCAAGTTTAGGGATAGGAATGTTAACCCATTCTTGTCTAATGTAGGATTCTAGTTGTTCAACTGTTTTAGGTCTTTTTTGGTGTATCTTCCGTTTTATGATGCGCCAGATGTTTTCTATGGGTGAAAGATCTGGACTGCAGGCTGGCCAGTTCAGTACCTGGACCCTTCTTCTACACAGCCATGATGCTGTAATTGATGCAGTATGTGGTTTGGCATCGTCATATTGGAAAATGCAAGGTCTTCCCTGAAAGAGACGTCGTCTGGATGGGAGCATATGTTGCTCTAGAACCTGGATATACCTTTCAGCATTGATGGTGTCTTTCCAGATGTGTAAGCTGCCCATGCCACACGCACTAAAGCAACCCCATACCATCAGAGATACAGGCTTCTGAACTGAGCGCTGATAACAACTTGGGTCGTCCTTCTCCTCTTTAGTCCGAATGACACGGCGTCCCTGATTTCCATAAAGAACTTCAAATTTTGATTCATCTGACCACAGAACAGTTTTCCACTTTGCCACAGTCCATTTTAAATGAGCCTTGGCCCAGAGAAGACGTCTGCGCTTCTGGATCATGTTTAGATACGGTTTCTTCTTTGAACTATGGAGTTTTAGCTGGCAACGGCGGATGGCACGGTGAATTGTGTTCGCAGATAATGTTCTCTGGAAATATTCCTGAGCCCATTTTGTGATTTCCAATATAGAAGCATGCCTGTATGTGATGCAGTGCCGTCTAAGGGCCCGAAGATCACGGGCACCCAGTATGGTTTTCCGGCCTTGACCCTTACGCACAGAGATTCTTCCAGATTCTCTGAATCTTTTGATGATATTATGCACTGTAGATGATGATATGTTCAAACTCTTTGCAATTTTACACTGTCGAACTCCTTTCTGATATTGCTCCACTATTTGTCAGTGCAGAATTAGAGGGATTGGTGATCCTCTTCCCATCTTTACTTCTGAGAGCCGCTGCCACTCCAAGATGCCCTTTTTATACCCAGTCATGTTAATGACCTGTTGCCAATTGACCTAATGAGTTGCAATTTGGTCCTCCAGCTGTTCCTTTTTTGTACCTTTAACTTTTCCAGCCTCTTATTGCCCCTGTCCCAACTTTTTTGAGATGTGTTGCTGTCATGAAATTTCAAATGAGCCAATATTTGGCATGAAATTTCAAAATGTCTCACTTTCGACATTTGATATGTTGTCTATGTTCTATTGTGAATACAATATCAGTTTTTGAGATTTGTAAATTATTGCATTCTATTTTTATTTACAATTTGTACTTTGTCCCAACTTTTTTGGAATCGGGGTTGTAGTTCATTGGTCAGCAAGCCCCGTTATCAACAGGGCAATAAACATAGCATGTCACTTCCTTCTCTGGGTGGAGTCTTGCCAAATGATGATTGAAGTTCGAGGTTGTCCCCGTCGTCTCCTCGATAGTTCTTCTACATATGGAACACACAGCAGTGCATTTTTTCCTACAACAAGAGAAGTCTGTATAAGCAAAGCGAACAATCCTAGGGGCGTCTCTCCAGGCATTTTAGCGCCATTAACATTAGTTTGTTCCTGAACATGATGTATGAACAGGTGAATGTGCATTCTCTTGCACAAAATTAGTATAAAAATTAATGTAGATATAAATATAAATATCTTACACCAAATTATTATGACGTTACATAGAAAGAAAGAAAAAATCTGAGTCCTCATCTCCAATTTACGAGTCCGAATGCAGTTAATGCACAAGTCCAAGTCCGAGTCATCAGGGCTCAAGTCCAAGTCAAGTCAGGAGTCCTTAAAATTAGGGCATGAGTCAGACTCGAATACTACAAGCCTGGTCACAAGTTATATAGTGCTGACTACTTTTTGCTTACACCACGGTACAACACAGTTGAATTCTCGAATCTGATTGATCAGAAGGTTTTATTGCATTTTTTCTCTAGAGATCTCAGGTGCATCTGAATATGCATAATTCCATACTATTTGTATGCAAAAAGCAGTATGTAGGATGTCTGAATATTCAGTAGTTCAGTGGTAGCCAGATGATCTACATCTGTAGTGTGCAAACAAAACGTACCACACTACACTATCCCGTAATTCATTTGGAGCTTCTGAATAGCCAAAGAAGAATAAGGAAAATAGAAAGAAGATGGCAGACCAAAGCGATGCCGGTTGCGTCCAAGTGGTGTCTCAAGGGGTGAACAAATGTATCAAGAAAAGTTGGAGAAATAAACTTTTTACATTTTTGCGGTATAGTATGTGGGTATATGTCATCTGTGAACATCTGGGTCAGAAGACAAGTAAGATGGCGGCAGAGTATGTACGAATTGTGTCCTTAGTATTAGTGCTGTAGTACTTGAGACCAATCTTGGTCTCGAGACCAGTTTCAAGACTACTTTTGAAGGTCTCAGAATCGACCGCATTTTTACTCGGTCTTGGACATCGAGGACTCTGGATTTTATTTCAAGACCGGTCAAGACCACAACTGTGGGGATTTCACTAAATTTCCTGTGTATGACCTGATTCATTTGTTAACATCATTACTGTGATTGGATGTAAGATTTCCTGCCTCAAACGCGACCAATAATGTGACTCATTGCTAATTTGAAATTTTTCTTCCAGTTAACAGCCGTCACCCTTCTCTACCTGCCCCCTTCACACCCACTGGTATGGGCCTGGTCTTGACTTGGTTTCGCCCTGCTTTGGTTTTGGTCTTGGTCTTGGTTTTAACTTGATCTTAACCCGTCAATGTCTTGGTCTTCTCTTGGCGTCGATACACTTTGGTGTTGGTCATGACTTGGTCACGGTTTAGGTGGTCTTGACTACAACACTACTTTGTACTCACTTGCATACTCATAGAACATTCATGTAATAGGTACGTTAGTACACACTGAGCATTCAGATACAGCCCTTGTTTCTATTGTTTCTACCACAACAGTTAATTCATGGGAATTTGTCTGGCTAATGTTCTGCATAATCTAAGATTAATAATAAACAGATTTTTTTCTATAATCAGATTTTTTTATTTTAACAACAAATAAACAAACAACAGGCGGCACGGTGGTGTAGTGGTTAGCGCTGTCCCCTCACAGCAAGAAGGTCCGGGTTCGAGCCCCATGGCCGGCGAGGGCCTTTCTGTGCGGAGTTTGCATGTTCTCCCCGTGTCCGCGTGGGTTTCCTCCGGGTGCTCCGGTTTCCCCCACAGTCCAAAGACATGCAGGTTAGGTTAACTGGTGACTCTAAATTGACCGTGGGTGTGAATGTGAGTGTGAATGGTTGTCTGTGTCTATGTGTCAGCCCTGTGATGACCTGGCGACTTGTCTAGGGTGTACCCCGCCTTTCGCCCGTAGTCAGCTGGGATAGGCTTCAGCTTGCCTGCGACCCTGTAGAACAGGATAAAGCGGCTAGAGATAATGAGATGAAACAAACAAACAACAACAACAACATCAGCAAGAAAAAGAAAACTGTCACGAGCCCGAGTTGGAGACAATAGATACAGAAAGATAAATACAATAAAAAGGGGAGGAGGGGGAGAAAAAAAAGTGGGGGTGTCTTGTATACCTTATTAGTTGTTTGTCAGATACCCAAGAGACAACATCCATTCAACACATTGTCAAGCGACCAACAAACAAAGGAAGATCTTGTTAAAAAAAAGTATTAATCCAATGAGCTTTTTCCTTTCTGGATAACATCACCTAGATCTCTGGGCAAGTGTTCTATCAGAGGCCGCCATATATCCATAAAATTGTTGTTTCCTTTTAACTTGGCACTTAAAGACCCACTGACACAACTTTTTACACCACGTAATATGTATATTTATTGTTTTATTGCTGAATTGTGAAATAAAATATCCAAAACTCAACTTGAATAAAGGGTCGTCTTTGCAGAAAATCAAGAATTTCAGAGCCGATTTTGTGTTTTTTGCCCCGGCTTCTACAAGCGCCATGAGCCATTTGCCCGTTTTTGCCGCTAGGGCGAGTGACGTCACATCAGTGTATAACCTCCTCTGCATGATCTGGCACATGTACATTGGGTTCTGAGTCTTCTATTTCTTGGAGCGTCTAATTTGAAGAAAGTTGCATTATATTATAGTCTGTCAGTATTTCGATTTCTATAATAAGACACGGAGGAGGGGGTGATGAAAGGAATTTGTTGTAATTTTTTTTCTTTTATGGTATAGGAAAAAACATGCCGGATGACATCTTATATCTATCACTCCACACTTATATCATGTATATTATCCTAACTAAATATATGAAACAAGGTATTGGCCTTTCAGTTGTTGTAGATTACTGGTATTAGCTGCTTTGGCCTATTGATAAGTAATATGCAATGGTATAAGACGCATTTGTGACGTTACAACAAATTTTAAACAACATACATGTATTGAATAACAACACATAGCCACGTACCCTGGCTCGTTCTCTTTTGGCAAAGGCACCACCGGACTTTCGCTTTTTGACCGCCCCTTCGGGGGGTCTGCTGTCATCTGTTTCTCTTTTGACAGATTGATTCGGCCCGGTCCTGTCAAACAACGTCGGCACAGCTGACTTCTCCAACACCAGTGGATAAGTTGGATCAAACGTTCTTCGAGTTCTGGACGACAAAGTGAAACAGTGCTCCTCGAAATGTGCTGAACAGAGACGTGACCATTTTGTTGACTTCCAGTTCGCACGTGTTTTGGAAACGTTTCTTTCCCACTCTTTTGCTATTTCAGGGTGTTTTTTCCAAGGAAAGGAATGGAGTTTCACTCCTTCCGACGTGGTGTTAGAACACCCGTAAGCCACACATATAATCCCTTTTCGGTTAGACGCCATTTAACTTTTTCACGCAAGGAAATCACAACAAAACCACAGCTCAATATCACAAGACTTGTGAGAACTGAACCAACATAGTGACTTGTAAACAAAAACGACACACTGATGTGACGTCACTTCCGGCGTCTCTGAATGAGCCCAGTTCATATCCAGGTCAATCTCCCTGCGCGAAATTTAAAATTACTTCTGATGTTTAAAACGGACAGTTAAACCAAGAATTAAAACCAGAATTTATCTTTGGAGTCATATATTGTTTGTTTAAAAATTAATACGAAATGACTGTCAGTGGGTCTTTAATCTCTCCATTGGTAAGACTCGAAAGATTTCCTTATACCATTGAGTCACAGTGGGAGGTTTTTCTTGAATCCAATTAAATAAAATACATTTTCTGGCCAAAAGCAAAAGTTTATCTAAAAGTTTACTTCTTGCATCCAACACTTTACTTTTAGGTGGCAGCCCCAGTAGAAACCGGCCCGGATCTTTACAGATCTTGTGTTTTAATATTACACTTATCTCCTTTGTTATACATGACCAGAACTTAGATATTTTTGGACAATTCCAGAAACAGTGTATATATGTCCCAGATGTCAGTTTACACTTAAGGCACAGTGGTGATCTACCCGGATCTATTTTATTCATAACATGAGGTGTTCTGTGTTGTCTATGGAATATTCTGTATTGCATTTCCTTCAGTTTATTGCTAAGAAACAGAGAATGTATGGCCTGGATGCTCGTCTCCCAAGAATCTTCATGATAAACACTCTAAGTCTTCTTCCCATCGCTGAACAAGCTTCCTAATATTGTGCCCAGTATATCTCTGTAACCCATCATAGAAATAAGAGATATGACCTTTATTTAATCGAAAATTGGTTATTAGCTTTTCAAGGGGTCCTGACAAAGTTGCATCCTGATTTGGTTTGATGTTTGTATTGATATAGTGTCGAACTTGAAGATAAGTAAAAAAGTCTTTTTGTGGGACTCCAAATTTGTTTTGAATTTGTGTGAAGGACATCTCATCATCTCTAGCCGCTTTATCCTTCTACAGGGTCGCAGGCAAGCTGGAGCCTATCCCAGCTGACTACGGGCGAAAGGCGGGGTACACCCTGGACAAGTCGCCAGGTCATCACAGGGCTGACACATAGACACAGACAACCATTCACACTCACATTCACACCTACGCTCAATTTAGAGTCACCAGTTAACCTAACCTGCATGTCTTTGGACTGTGGGGGAAACCGGAGCACCCGGAGGAAACCCACGCGGACACGGGGAGAACATGCAAACTCCGCACAGAAAGGCCCTCGCCGGCCCCGGGGCCCGAACCCAGGACCTTCTTACTGTGAGGCGACAGCGCTAACCACTACACCACCGTGCCGCCCTGTGAAGGACATAAGCACATTATTGTCGTCTAATAAATCTCCAATCACTCTCACTCCCCTTTCATACCATATACAAAATACAGCACTTTTAATACCTGGAAGGAAGTTTCTATTATTCATGAGTGGTGTCAGATGAGAAATAGAGCCTTTCATACCTACATATTTGTTCATTCTGATGGAATTTTGGAGTATTGGATTGTCCTTTAGTTTAGGTTGGGGTTTCATTTGATTCGTGAGCTCAGCTAATAATCCAAAGGGTGGACATCCCCATGATTCAGGAGGGTCTTCACCAGCTTTCAGATAACGGTGAACCCACTCATGAATAAGTCTACTATGACAGGCCCAGTTGTACAATATAATAGTTGGAAATGCAAGGCTGCCTCTGTTTTTTGGTAACTGCCGAGTTTTCATACTCAGTCGAGGCTTTTTCCCTTGCCAAATTAATTTTGCAAAATCCCTTTCAATGTCTTTTGCTATCTTCTTTGGAATATATATAGGTAACATCTGCATGGGATAGAGCAGCTGTGGTAATACATTCATTTTTATTAAATTTACTCTGCCCATCCAGGAAATTGGCAGGTCCATCCATCTGATAAGGTCCTTTTTAATATCTTTGTGTACTAATTGAAAATTCAGTCTCAACAAATTTTTAATGTTTGGGGTTATGGTGATTCCTAGGTATGAGAATCCTGAGGGAGATCATGAAAATGGGAAATTAGGCAGATCTGTTACATCTTTGCCATATCCTACTGGCATGGCCATCAATTTATCAAAATTTACTTTATACCTGGAGGTAGAACCAAAGGATTGAATTGTTGACATTAGGGTTGGTATAGATTCTTCTGGCTTGGCAATAAACAGCAGAACATCATCAGCATACAATGATATCTTATAAGTAACAGAATTTATTTGGAACCCTGCTATATTACTGTGACTTCTAATAGTTTCTGCCAATGGTTCCATTGCTAAGGCAAAGATAAGTGGAGAGATGGGATCTCCTTGACGTGTAGACCTCCCCAACTCAAATTCACTTGATTTAACTCCGTTTACCAATACACTGGCTCTGGGTGAATAATATATTAACTTAATAAGTTTAATAAAGCCCTCCCCGAGAACGGATTTTTCCATAATTGTAAATAAATATGGTCACTCTATATGATCAAAAGTTTTCTCAGCATCCAAGGAGATTATGAGACCTTGCGTCTGATTAGCATATGTATGCTGAATGATGTTAAGCAATTTTCTCATATTAGTGAGAGACTATTTTTTATAAATCCAGTTTGATCTGGCTCAATTAAGTACGGAAGGTAACCTTCAAGTCTTTTTGCCAATATCTTAGAGAAAATTCTGCTGTCCACATTGGTCAGACTAATAGGGCGATAAGAACTACATTTGTCTGGAAAAAGAGGAAAAACAAAAGAAGAAAAAAGTGGGGGAATGTTCAAACAACATAACAAAAGTGTTCAGGCATCAGACACTGATCTCCAAGTTATCTCGAAGCAATGAAAGTATGAAGAATGAGTACTCATCACTCAGAACAGCGGACATAAAAACATCTGTCCATAACAAAAAATGAACCGTCCTCAAGGGGGTGCAAAGCAAAGGGCTCCCCGGAGCTGGGAAGAAACAACGCATGTTGTGAGTGCATGTAGGGCAAAGTCCACAGATGCGCTCCATGCAACGTAGCCGATGTGACACTCACTTGCCCCCAGCCCAAACTTTCATATGTCCAGCCTTTGGTATGTGTATCCACCATAATGTAACACACGGTGGGTGTAACAGTCGCTTTAAACAGGTTCTCTATGAGCAGTCACGATAATGTTCATTTCACTGAAACTCGGAACAGTTCCTGAAAATCCAGAATGTATTCACTCACGAAGCCACATCCAGCGCCTCCACGGTGCTCTCCGCTTCTTCAACCGTGTCAAACGAGAAATCCTTGCCATTGTGAGTGAAGCGGAGGGTCGCCGGGTACTGCATTCTGAACCTTATGTTATTAGCGATTAGCTTCTGGAATAATGCATTGAACTTTCTCTGCTGCTGTAGGACATTTTGTAGGATATCCTGTCGGATGGTAATCTTGGCCCCATCGTATTCCAGCTTTGTATAGGTAATCGTATGGGGCCGAGTAAAATTAAGGATTAATTTCATGAGTGATTTCGAAGTTTTGAAAATTGCCTGAGTCACGAAGCGATGAGGGCAATTTCAAAACTTCAAAATCACGAGTGAAATTGATCCTTAATTTTACGAGGAACCATACGATTACTTGTTTATAATATATAGGGCCAAATTCATACTTCGGAAGCCATTCAAGTTCACAACATTTGTCATTCACGTTTTCTGAACCAATCAGGGCGCAAGACTATCTTGCATGTTTGAATCAGTTTCTAGAGCGTCTTTCATCATGACGCAAAAAAACTGCAATAGCACCTTGTCTAACTCACAGCATTCATATGCCACTAGAGAGTTGTTTATTTTTCTTTCTGCGGCCCATTTCTTAAACACAGAAAGCCAAAAATTCTTACTTTTTTTGGTATTTTCATTTTCACTTGCAGCTTTTAATTGGTTTATCATTTCTTCGTTAAATATAGAGAAACGCAGCACTGCTGAGTCAGCAGAGTCAGCCATTTTGTTGACAAAATTTGCTCATTTTTGTAACTGTAACCAAGCAACGAACTAGCCAATAGCATTTCAGAAATATGGCCCCGTGTTAAGGAAGAAAGCCATCCTTGACTGACCAATCAGAATTGAGTAATTTGGCCCTATGCATTATAATGTTTGTTACTGAGCACCAGTATTTTCATCTTGTCAGCCAGGTAGTGGAGTTTCATGACAACGACTCGGGGCACACGTGGCATAGAGCGGCCGAAGCCTCTGTGACATCTATCCAGTCATACCCTGCCCTTTTTAGTTTGCATGTTAAGACGTTTGGGCAGCCAGGTTTCAAAAAAGAACAGTGGGTTCTTCCCCTCAATTCTCTCCTTAACACCAAAGACCCAAATACTATCCCTCCAGGAGCGCGCCTCTTGGTCATCCATCCAGCTAATCAGGGCAGCAAATTTGGCTCCTGTATCCACCAACCTGGTCTCCAGATCAGCTGTGAAGTCCTCTGCATTGGATATACGGCCTTCAGCTTCCTCCAGGCGCCGTGAGTCTTGTTCCATCTTAGTTGTAATTATATCCAATTTACTGGAGAACGTGGACATCATCTCCTCCACGATAGCTGCCACCTTAGTTGTAAGCTCTGTTGCAATAGCAGCGACGTTAATTGGAAGGCCTGCGTTAGCATCTGGGGTATTTCCATTTTTTGTTAGCAGCCTTGCTAGCCACTTGTCCACGACCTGTTTTCTGAGTTCTATGCTTTTTGGCACCTTACGTCGACATTTCTATACTGGATACACTTATCAGCTCTTCACCGTATTTTCAGCTAAAAATGGCTGTGAATATACCTTTTTAAAAGTAACTTTTTAGAAAGTTTGGTAGGGACCTGTTTGGCCTCATTCCTCTCAGTGTGATGTCATAACCGGAAGCCCCAATAAACAGATTTTGAAAAACATGTTGCTTAACAAATCAAAATGTACAATCGTTGATGCGGTGAGGTGTGAGGTTTGTTGTCGGAGACATTTATTTAACATCTATGGGAGGAGCCTCAGGCGTCAGTCAAAGACAAAAAGAGAGAGAGAAGGACAAGCTGGTGAATGACTGTTTATCATGGATATAAGTGATAATTGTAACTAACGCATCTCGCAGATGTTCCAGAACATTCACTCTTAGCTATAAACCATTCGAATGCATTCCTTTTAATAAGTTATCGTTTTATACTACACAGGGAATTGTATGGTGGACGCTCCACGTTGTCTAGGCCGAAGAATAAGTGGATTTTTATAAATGTGTATGCATTGGGATGCCAGATGCCCCATCATTGATTATTTTCCTGGAACATCACTCCCCTGTCATGTTTTATTCCTTACTTATACCATATGTATGTACTCATATTGACATCCAAAGCCTCAGTCGCGCTGTCATTACAACAAAGACTCTGCATGCCAGAGACCAGAATATCCACATCACCAAGCCAACAAGGAAATGGAAGAAAGAAAGAGATGGACGGTATTTTTTTTTTGTGTATGTGTTGCTGTTCATCATCTGGGTTAAGTGTTAAAGAACCACAATATTTGATCATTAGGAAAATAATTTTGTTGAGAAAAGTTTCAAAACTGAAATGGACGATTATGTAGATGCACAACAGATTTGGCTAAACTTAGACAAATCTAAAATGAGAAAGTTAACAAAAGAAAAAAGCTAATTGTCAAGAAAATAAGAAAAAAATAGGCTGTCGATGACATTTTAGGTCTTTTTCCTAAAATGGTCTTTTTTAGGGACATTTTTCCTTTTAAATAAAGTCTGACATTCATTAAATTTTTTCTAATTAACACAAGCTGTCGTTGACAACCCATTTCTTCTTATTTGCCTAATTGTATTAGCTAAAGATTTTGACTCCGGCACAGAAATCTGATGGATAATTACCCTCGTTAGCAAGCTATTCATGCAGTGCAAAATCTGCATCTCCCACTCCCCCCCCAAAAAAAAAAAAATATGGAGAAAATCAAGCATTGTTAGTGTTGCAATGTGTGCTGGAACACTGATGAAGAAATAAATATTGGTTGATATCAAGCATCAGAATTAACGCTGGTGTCTCGTACTTCAAAACAATATAATTGGCAGATTGTTTTATTCGTAATAAGGGTGTCACTTGAGAAAGGTGCACTATGGCTAGGAAATACAACAAGCATCCATTTGCAAGTGATGTTTAACTCATCTGGATGTGTCGTCTGCGTGAACATAATGACAGTCAGTTCAATTTATTTTGCATTTCCATGAGGGCCTTTCCGCCATAAATTGGCAATGCGTGATAAAAAGCTTAATAATTATTATTCCATCAGAGACATGAGAACATCCAAGCATTAGCAGTGTTTGGCTCAGAAATAGTCCGCATTAACTGTCTGGCAATGAACACATGTTGTTGTGCTTCAGTACACTAGGAACATAGCTGCATTTTTCAGACAAGAAGTGTGAGTTAGCTTCATAAAAACTGACATTTTTGGCCTTTCTGTTTACAATAATCAACAAAACAACATTCAGAGTAAGCAGGTTCATAAATACCAACACTTTCAGGCAGTACTTTCATATACAGCGATTTAATCACAAAAATGTTGAGATGTTAAATCACAAATCCAACCTATTCTTGCACAAGATAAAACATAAATAAAGATAACATTCCCAAGGCATAAGACTTGGGCAGCCCAATTTCACATGGATGAATTGTAAGTCACAACAAACAATCCATTCGCACAGTTTGTCATAATATTGAATATTAACACATCATGATGGTTTACAGCCTCCACTAAGGAAAATAGAATATTATGTTTTGTTTTGTTGGCTTTATTTTTTAAGTGTGTTCCTAAATGAAGCACTGTCGCCTCACAGCAAGAAGGTTCTGGGTTCAAGCCCAGTGGCCGATGGGGGCCTTTCTGTTGCCCCTTTTCCACCAAAGCAGTTCCAGGGCTGGTTGGGGGCCAGTGCTTAGTTTGGAACCGGGTTTTCTGTTTCCACTGACAAAGAACTGGCTCTGGGGCCAGAAAAACCGGTTCCAGGCTAGCACCAACTCTCTGCTGGGCCAGAGGAAAGAACCACTTATGTCGGGGGGGGGAGTTGTTAAGACCAACAACAATAACAAGACCGCGAAAGATCGCCATTTTTAAGCGACGAGAAGCAGCAGCTGTACAAACGCGAAGTCGTCCATTATTATTGTTGTTGTTGTTGCCACTGCTGCTTCTTCCGTGTTGTTTTTGCTTCGATATTCGTGCCAAGGTTTATGTAAACGTAGCGCCGTAACTGATGTATACAACAACGTAATGACGTATACAGCGACGTAATGACGTGGCTCCGCTTAGCACCACGAACTATGGAAAAGCAAACTGGTTCTCAGCTGGCTCGCAAGTTGAACGAGTTGTGAACCAGCACCAGCACTGGCTCCGAACCAGCCCTGGAACTGATTTGGTGTGTGGAGTTTGCATGTTCTTCCTGTGTCTGTGTGGGTTCCCTCCAGGTGCTCCGGTTTCCCCTACAATCCAAAGACATGCAGTTAGGTTAACTGGCTACTCTAAATTGCCCATCAGCGTGAATATGTGTGTGAATGGTTGAGAGGAGAAAACCTCTATAATAATCTAGTAGAAGGCAACGGGAAACCATTACTGTAATTCTTCCCTGGAAACTTTAATGGCTGAAGCCATCAGAGTGGACCTGCCATCAGACAGAACACTAAAGAAGAAATAGTTCCTAAATTAAATGTATCCTTGACTTGCAAGTGACGTCAAAACAAAATAGAAACCTGGATGTTGGTCATGTTGGTGGATATACAAATGCGAGGTCAAGTGACATTCCATACAAAGCATAGTCACACATGCACAACTCTCTTTTGCCGCTTTTCCACTACCAACGCGGCTGAGTTGGGCTGAGCTGTGCCGTGCTGAATTGGGCTGAGTCGAGCTGAGCCGTGCCGTGCTGAGTCGAGCTGAGTGGGGCTGTTGGAGTTGCATTTCGACTACAACCGCGCTGAACCATGCTGGCTGGAAGTGGGTGGACACATTGGGTGGAGTTAGCAAAAGTGGGTGGACGTCACGTGATGTCGTTAGGCGGCGCAAACAGTGACATCAGTGATCTTTTAAGCGGTAGTCTCACGAGCCGGATAGTAAACAATAAACATGGAGGATATGGAGTCATTAGTGTTGCTGGTCTTGGTGCTGTGGCTTGTTGTCACCGACAACGCCAACAGATACTGGCAAGAGCGTATAGATGAGGCGAGGCGCATAAGGCTCCAGAAATTCTCGTAATTCGTAATTCTTCTTCTTCCGGGTTTACGGTGTTTACAGATCCCAGCGTGCTCGCGGGGCGTGTGTGGGCATGTGAGGACACTCCTCCTCACCAATCAGTGCACAGGGGAGTGTCTCCTCACGCCCCTAGCCCCACTCGGCTCGGTTTGACTCGCTTCAGCCCCACTCCAAAACCGTGCGAGTTTTGGGTGCTAAGCAGGGCTGAAGCGAGCTGAGTCATGCTGCTCTAAGGTAGTCGAAACGCGAGCCGTGTCGGGCTGAAGTGAGCTGAAGCGAGCTGAAGTGAGCTGAAAAAGGGTAGTGGAAAAGGGCCATTTGTTTTTCAACTGCTTTAAGCGTTCTTTTAGCTATGCCATATATGGTTATAGTCATATATACATATATGGTGCTGTATATGGTTATAGTCACAACAATACTCGTAACCGTGGCACATTCTGATTTTTTAGAATTCTGTCCGTGATTCGGAAAGAGGGCGAGGAAACTCTGAGGCTTAGTACGGAGAGGAGACGAGCACAGCTGAACAACATCGGCAGGGCTTATCTAACAGAGGCTAAAACCAAAACAGCGCATTTGCAGTAATCTTTTTATCTCAGGTGAGATTCAAAAGCTTTCTTTTGATTCAAAGAACTGGAGACCAGAGGTTTCAACTGTGATACGTGGAACGTGGGGTGAATGGTGAGTGGTAATGCCAGTTTGACAGAACATGGATTGATTACCTTACTGACGAGGAAGGGTCCTACATATCTGGGAGCCAGCTTGCGGGAGATGGTTCTGAGAGGCAGATGATGCATGGAGAGCATGACTCGCTGCCCCACCCGGTATGTGGGCACCTTAGAGCGGCGTTTGTAGGCCTGCCTCTTGGATGCTAGGGTGGCGCGTAGGAGTCTTCTCCGGGCCAAAGCCCACGTCCTCCTGCAGCAGCGTATGAAGGTCTGGGCTGAGGGTATGGCAACCTCCTCCTCTTGGTTTGGGAAGAGTGGTGGTTGGTAGCCTAGGGAGCATTGGAAGGGCAAGAGACCTGTGGCAGATGAAGGCAGAGTGTTGTGAGCATATTCAACCCAAGGTAGGTACTTACTCCAAGAACCGGCATCCCTGGACGCCATGCACCTGAGTGCCACTTCCAAGTCTTAATTTGCCCATTCCGCCTGGCCGTTGGTTTGAGGGTGGAACCCTGATGAGAGACTATGGGTGGCCCCAATGAGTTTGCAGAAGGCCCTCCAGAACTGCACAGTGAATTGAGGACCCCGGTCAGAGATGATGTCAGAGGGGAGTCCGTGTATGCGGAAGATGTGAAGGATGAGTAGTTCGGCAGTTTCTTTAGCTGTGGAAAGCTTGGACAGAGGGATGAAGTGGACTGACTTAGAGAAATTGTCAATGACTGTGAGAATGCATGCGTTGCCACCTGAGTTGGGGAGTCCTGTGATGAAGTCAAGGGCAATGTGTGACCAGGGTCGATGAGAAGTCGGGACCAACTTGGAGCCATGACCCCACTGCAGCACCTGGGTTCACACAGAACAGGGAACAAACAGATGGTTACGTGGTATATTGCTAGAGTTACCAGCCCCAGGTTCCTGCTCCAGGGCCTTCTGCACTAACGTCTCTACCTCAAGTAGGACGGCCCCCACCAGACAGCATGGAGGGAGGATGGTTTCGGGCATTCTAGACTCCTCCTGCCAGGAAGAGAATATTCTGGACAGGGTGTCAGGTTTGCCATTCTTGGAGCCTGGGTGGTAGGAGAGCGTGAACCGGAATTGGGTGAAGAAGAGAGACCATCGGGCTTGATGTGAGTTGAGGTGGGGGTTGTGCTGCATTAACCGAGGCAATCCTAGAACGATGGGTACATGGGGGTCGTTCATGGCATGAAGTTGGATGGTTTCAGAGTAATTACCAGAAATCCTCAGAATGAGCGGGGCAGTGAGGTGGGTGATGGTGGTCAAGCTGGTGCCATTGAATGTCAGGACGGTGAGGGGAACGTCGAGAGCGAGTAGCGGGATTCCCAAACGCTTGGTGGTGGCAGAGCAGATCAGGCTCCTGTCCGAGGGCCTGGAGGTGGTGATGCTGGTTGTCAAGGATGATGATGACAGGGAGTAACGGTCGATCAGCAGGGGGCTGGTTTTGAGCGTTGCCCATCAGGGCCCCTCGATTCACTGGTGGGCTCGTCCTTTTAATGGGCAGGCTCGGCAGATGTGTCCCAGCTGACCACAGTAGAAGCAGGCCCCTGTGCTCCGCCAGGGCTGTTGTTCTTCAGCTGACACCTGAACCCGGTCTACCTGCATGAGTTCGATGGACGAGGCAGGAGATGGAGAGGAGGTGAAGCTGGGGTGAGTCTTCTCTCTCCTCCATTGCTGGATATGGGCATCGATATGGTTGGCGAAGTCCATGAGGCCGGAGAGGTCCGACAGCAGTTCCCACAATACCAGCTTGTCCTTAATGGCGTCAGACAAGCCATGCAGGAATGCGTCGACCTGGGTGGTCTCATTCCAACACACGATGCCACCAACATCTGGAACTCGATGGCATAGTCTGAGGTAGCCCAGGACCCCTGTCGCAGCTCCATGAGTTCTCTAGCCGCCTCCCGGCCGGACAAAGAGCAGTCAAAAGTTCACCTCATCTCATCATAGAAATCTTTTTAGTTGGAGCAGAAATGTGCTTCAGCATCCCAGACCACTGTTCCCCACTCCCTGATCTTGCTGGTGAGGAGCGTGATGGTATATGCTACTCGGGAGCGTTCTGTGGGGAAGACCAGAGGTTGCAGCTCTAGGATTAATGAGCATTGAGGCAAGAAAGATCTGCAAGTACCTGGTTCTCCATCGTAGGGTTGAGGCGCTGGGAGTCTCGGCTCGTGGAGAAAGGTGGTGGCAGGAGCTGGAGTCAGAAACGGCTGGGCAGGGGTAGGCACGGCTTGATAATGCTGTATCTGCATGGTGAGGAGGTTGAGTGAGTCGGACAAGATGGCGAGGTTCTGATTGACTTGTCATAGGTTTTGTTGATGGGTCCCAAGGAGAGTCCCTTGTTGTTGGACGGCCGTTCTCAGATGGGCAAATTCTGCTGGATCCATGCTGGCCAGAATGTACTGTTAGGGTTGCTGGAGGGGTGGTGAATTAGGACCCAAAAGCAGAACATGCACACAGACAGTAATCCAAGAAGCATAGTGGGTTTAATCCAAAAAAAGGTATGGCAAAAATGTAAACAAAACTTGATTAAGAAACAATAACGAAAATAGTCCAGGTATAAAAAGAAAATGTGAAACTTGACTTGAAAAACGAGGCAGGCAAAAACATGAAAAACACTTGAGGGAAAAACCATGAAAAACCCTCTCGAGGCAAAAAATGGCTAGAGTCTACATACGAGACATTCTGGCGCCGTCTGTGGCTGAGAACGGCGTTTAAAAAGGCAGCGGTGATGATCAGGAAGTGAATGCAGGTGAGTGCTCGCTGAACGGGGAAGCAGGCAGGATGGAATTCCCGTCTCGGATCCGGATTGGAGCTGAAGTAGAAGATCCACAAGCTCAGGAGCAGATGTCCGGGGCGGCGCGTGACAGTAGCACATTTTGATCACGTGGTTGCAAGTCATGTATTGAGGTATTTCACTCACGTGACCAAGTCATGTGATGCTGCCATTTTGGACGGCACGGCTCGAATCAGTTTGAATGCGAGGAAGGCGACAAACGAAAAACATAAAAGAAAAAGGAGCGAGATGCAGAAAACACCTTCACTATCCAGCGACGCAGGGCATTTACAGGGCGAGCAGAGGGAGAGGTATTTGCAAAAATTGAGGTTAGCAGGCTTAGAGAACGACGTTTACCTGCTTCCACCAGGATTGTTCACTGACGTACGGAAGTACACGAAGCCCTCGTCTTTACCTGACTTCGGCCCACATGATCTGTATACCTATGTCGTTAAAAACCCATCGCCATACACAGGTATTGATCTGAAAGCGTATACGAGTTTGGATGCCTACAAATATTTTGTGTCAGGCTGGGTAACATGCCTACATCAGCGGGTCGTCCCTGGAGCCGGTGGTCGCCATCTGATTACAGCTAAGGTTTGTTCACATTTTCATTTACTTTCGGTCCTCAGGATAAACAAAATGTTATTAAATGTCATTGAAATAACTTCTTAGTCTGTTGAGACATGGCCCGTTATAAATTTGCTGTTACCAGGCAATGACCAAGAACTGTATTATTAGGGTCGGTGTAGTTGTAGCAGTGTACTAGCAGCTAGCTGTTAGCACTAGCTAATGTCAACAACATAGTAGCTGGTATGTTACTGTAGCAATATTTACGTTCAGTCATTTGGATGACTGTTAAAACCTTTCAGTCTCAAGTTTTTCCTTTACTGGATTTACTAGTTTACTGAGCTAGCGCGCTCGGCCAAGCCGGGAGCCATCGCGCGCTCGCCGGCCAAGCCGGGAGCCATCGCGCGCTCGCCGGCCAAGCCGGGAGCCATCGGGCGCTCGCCGGCCAAGCCGGGAGCCATCGCGTGCTAGCTCAGTAAACTAGTAAATCCAGTAAAGGAACAACTTGAGACTGAAAGGTTTTAACAGTCATCCAAATGACTGAACGTAAATATTGCTACAGTAACATACCAGCTACTGTTGTTGACATTAGCTAGCTTGCCGTCCAAAATGGTGGACACCGGGCGTCACGTGACCCTGTGACGTCAGGTGAAATACCTCAATAGTGGCCTACTGGGGCCATAGAAGGTTAAAAAATATGGTAGCTGAAGGAGGGGTAATATTCCAAGAAACAAACAAATTTCTGAGAATAAAGTTGTATGTTTATGACACAAAACTCAGATATTCTTTGAGATTCCATCCATTATCCGTAACCGCTTATCCTGTGCAGGGTTGCGGGCAAGCTGGAGCCCATCCCAGCTGACTATGGGTGAGAGCCGGGGTACACCCTGGACATGTCGCCAGATCATCACAGGGCTGACACATAGAGACACACAACCATTCACATCCATCCATCCATCCATTATCTATAGCCACTCATCTTGTTCTACAAAGTTGCAGGCAAGCTGGAGCCGATCCCAGCTGACTACGGGCGAAAGGCGGGGTACACCCTGGACAAGTCGCCAGGTCATCACAGGGCTGACACATAGACACAGACATCCATTCACACTCACATTCACACCTACAGGCAATTTAGAACCACCAATTAACCTAACCTGCATGTCTTTGGACTGTGGGGGAAACCAGAGCTCCCGTAGGAAACCCAAGCAGACATGAGGAGAACATGCAAACTCCACACAGAAAGGCCCCCGTCAGCCACTGGGCTCAAACCCAGGACCTTCTTGCTGTGAGGCGCCAGTGTTAACCACTACACCACTGTGTCAGCAAATAGTTGTTCGCAACTAATCAACAAAATTAAATAATAAAAATAGCACCAAATTTCATTATCGACTGCATAAATAATATTTACATTTTGAATCAGTAATCAAATCCAAGAAAAGAATCGATTCATTGATTCCAGGTTTTGAAAACCGAAAAAGCTTTGCATTCCACCCAGTGAAAAACGATTCACCTCACGTCATGTACACACAACAAAATTTTACTCTTTTAGTTTTTAGTTCCTTCGTGCTTCTTATTTGATTGACATCAGCACGTGATAATATTCTCATGCTGTGACAGATTATCTGATTATGTCAGTCATGTATTGCAGTAAATGAACTGTTATTTAATTAAGCTTAGTTAACAATTCAGTTATAGCAGCGGTCAGCTGAAATGCAATGAATATTTATTAGTTAAAATTTTTTAAATAATTTACGTTTTTTAAAGAAAGATTTAATATAGGGGCAGCACGGTGGTGTACTGGTTGGCGCTGTCGCCTCACAGCAAGAAGGTCCGGGTTCGAGCCCCGTGGCCGGCGAGGGCCTTTCTGTGCGGAGTTTGCATGTTCTCCCCGTGTCCGCGTGGGTTTCCTCCGGGTGCTCCGGTTTCCCGCACAGTCCAAAGACATGCAGGTTAGGTTAACTGGTGACTCTAAATTGGCCGTAGGTGTGAATGTGAGTGTGAATGGTTGTCTGTGTCTATGTGTCAGCCCTGTGATGACCTGGCGACTTGTCCAGGGTGTACCCCGCCTTTCGCCCGTAGTCAGCTGGGATAGGCTCCAGCTTGCCTGCGACCCTGTAGAACAGGATAAAGCGGCTAGAGACAATGAGATGAGATGAGGGAATAATCAATAGATTATTGGATTATCAAAAATAATCTGTAGTTACTGCCTTTATTCGGAGCAGGGAGCTTTCTTTTAACTGTTGTTGTTGTTGTTGTTGTTGTTGAACCTATAACATATATTTTATTCAAGAGCTTACTGTTTTAGCTCACAATCACAGTAGAGACATTTTTGTAAGAAGCGGAATTGTCAATGCTTTTGCTGTTCCATAAAAACAAAACATAAATAAATTAGAATTTTGTCTTTGGAACACACTTTTTTATTTTTTACTTTGACAATCTGGACATCTACGGTATACTCAGCTGCCTAAATTTTTCCAGGATTATCTTTACTGTCCTTCAAGTTCCATTTTATGCCATCGTCAGCAGTCTTTTTTTTTTTTTGATGTTTCCTCCTCAGTTCTTGATGTACTTGAAAATTAAATGTGGCGTCTCCTGGAGGAAGCAGCTGTAAGCTTGAGTGCATTACTGAGACGGAGCTGCATGCAAAATCTCTCTGCTTTCTCTTTCCCATCAGCCATCTTCTCCTTCAATTTTTAAAATGTACCTAGAATAGGAACATTCCAGGTTGCTACATGTTAAGGATACGGGCCTGTATTTCAACATCATACCGATTTCAGCATATACAACAAGCCAAAAGAAAAGAAAACCTCTTTTATATCCAGTACACACAGATTTTTCTGTTACTTTTGCCTCTGAATTTATGAAACTGTTCAGATTAATGACAGCATTTATGTCTCTGTAATAAAATGAAACCATTTTGTTTGAATACAAGGTAACAGATACTGTACCATACTACAAGCTTTTGCTTTTTTATAGCAATTTTCAAAGTTTTGTTGTTGTTTTTTACCGTTTGCATTATTTGCACAGCAGGAAAGTGGGTTGTTTGGGTGGGTTTTTTTTTTTAACTCTGATGTTAAAATGCTTTCACCAACAAATGAATCTATTTTCTAGACATTATCCCCAAAGCACAATCTTAAAAAATATTTACTGAACCTGTCAAAAAAAGCAAATTGCACACAAAATTGTATTTTGCTGCATTAATTTTCTCCTCAATAACATGCTCTCCGTGTCCCCTTTCTGTTCATCCAGAGCAGAACATGAAAAGTTACACTTTCAATGTCTCTCAAGGTTGATGTTTTAAATTTGTGATCTCCAGAAATTTTACCGTTTCTAAGACGTTGTTGACATGGTGTTGACATGTTGATGCAACTCCACAGTCAGATCTGACCACAGGATAATAGGAATGCCAAAGCCACTGGCTATTAATAATCATTTAACAGAAAGCTGTAATAAAATTCAGCCTGCTGTGGGTGAGTAAGAAAATATTTGCTGTAGATATATCTGTGGCCCCGAAGAGAATTTTCTGATTCTGATTTTTTGATACTGAGAACAAGCCAGTAGGCATTTTGGCTCAACTTCAGATGCTGGCATCAAAAATTCAGCATGAGAGTAAGCTGACCTACTGCAAAATTCAACCATTTTAACAAGTAGGGGTGATGTAATTAGACTTGAATTTCCTCCTGTAGTAGGTTCAGACTCCTGAATTTGCTACGCATACAAATTCATGAGTGATAACCGTTTTTTAAAGTATTGTATCATCTTAATTCTTAATATTTTTTGCAGGCAGGACAACATGATGATGATGATGATGATGATGATGATGATGATAAAAGATAATTTTATTTAATAATATAAGATAATATAATAACAAAATATGATCAAAGCTTTACCTATATTTATAAAACATGTGAAATAAATCCTCTGAATCATTGTTTCCCTTTTCCACTGGTTCCTTTTTTCTTTCTACTCTTTCAAGATTTGCAGAAGCTTTGATATGTGCTGTTTTTCTTCTAGTCCACATTTGGTAAACTTCTACCACAGATGGATTTTTGTTGACTCCCCAGACCATTTATTTATGTTTACCCTTCTTTAGATGATACTGTTGATACTACAAGCCAAAAGTCTCAATTCAAAAAAAGTTTATTTTTACATGTGTGATTTCAAGTTCTGATATATTAGCTGTTAGATTTATGAACGATGAAAACTAATAAATCACAAATAAAACCAAATAACCTCCAATAAAACCCAGTGAAACCCAATGAAACTCAATAAAATCCCATAAAACTCAATGAATTTCAATTAAACCCAGTGAAACCCAATAAAACATCATAAATCAAATGAAACCCAATAGAATCCAATGAAACCCAATTATAAACCCCAAAGGAATCCCATAAAACACCATAAATCCAATGAAACTCAATATAATCCAATAAAACAGCATATAACCCCAAGAAATCCAATAAAACCCAAAAAAACCCAATACAACACCATAAAACCCCAAGAAATCCAATAAAACCCAAAGAACCCAAATAAAACATCCTAAATCCAATTAAACCCAATGGAATCCAATAAAACTCAATTAAACACCATAAATCCCAGAGAAGCCCAATAAAACCCTCCCAAAAAATCCAATAAAACCCAAAGAACCCCAATAAAACATCCTAAATCAAATTAAACCCAATGGAATCCAGTAAAACCCAATGAAACCCAGTTAAACACCATAAAAGCCAAAGAAACCCAATAAAATACTATAAACCCACTGAAACCCAATTAAACAACATAAACCCCAAAGAAACCCAGTAAAACACCATAAATCCAATGGAAGTCAATAAACTGCTATAAAACTCCAACAAATCCAATAAAACCCAATGAAGCTCAATAAAAGACCGTAAAATCCAATGAAAGCCAGTGAAGTCCCACTCGCTTTAAGTATCAATAGTATACACATATAGGTGTCCCAATTACAGTGGTGCTTGAAAGTTTGTGAACCCTTTAGAATTTTCTATATTTCTGCATAAATATGACCAAAAACATCATCAGATTTTCACACAAGTCTTAAAAGTAGATAAAGAGAACCCAGTTAAGAAAATGAGACAAAAATATTATACTTGGTCATTTATTTATTGAGGAAAATGATCCAATATTACATATCTGTGAGTGGCAAAAGTATGTGAACATCTAGGATTAGCAGTCAGGTTTTTTCAATCAATGGGATGACAATCAGGTGTGAGTGGGCACCCTGTTTTATTTAAAGAACAGGGATCTATCAAAGTCTGATCTTCACAACACATGTTTGTGGAAGTGTATCATGGCATGAACAAAAGATTTCTGAGGACCTCAGAAAAAGTGTTGTTGATGCTCATCAGGCTGGAAAAGGTTACAAAACCATCTCTAAAGAGTTTGGACTCCACCAATCCACAGTCAGACAGATTGTGTACAAATGGAGGAAATTCAAGACCATTGTTACCCTCCCCAGGAGTGCTCGACCAACAAAGATCACTCCAAGAGCAAGGTGTGTAATAGTCGGCGAGGTCACAAAGGACCCCAGGGTAACTTCTAAGCAACTGAAGGCCTCTCTCACATTGGCTAATGTTAATGTGCATGAGTCCACCATCAGGAGAACACTGAACAACAATGGTGTGCATGGCAGGGTTGCAAGGAGAAAGCCACTGCTCTCCAAAAGGACAATTGCTGCTCATCTGCAGTTTGCTAAAGATCACATGGACAAGCCAGAAGGCTATTGGAAAAATGTTTTGTGGATGGATGAGACCAAAATCAAACTTTTTGGTTTAATTGAGAAGCTTGATGTTTGGAGAAAGGAAAACACTGCATTCCAGCATAAGAACCTTATCCCATCTGTGAAACATGGTGGTGGTAGTATCATGGTTTGGGCCTGTTTTGCTGCATCTGGGCCAGGACGGCTTGCCGTCATTGATGGAACAATGAATTCTGAATTATACCAGCGAATTCTAAAGGAAAATGTCAGGACATCTGTCCATGAACTGAATCTCAAGAGAAGGTGGGTCATGCAGCAAGACAACAACCCTAAGCACACAAGTCGCTCTACCAAAGAATGGCTAAAGAAGAATAAAGTTAATGTTTTGGAATGGCCAAGTCAAAGTTCTGACCTTAATCCAATGGAAATGTTGTGGAAGGACCTGAAGCGAGCAGCTCATGTGAGGAAACCCACCAACATCCCAGAGTTGAAGCTGTTCTGTATGGAGGAACGGGCTAAAATTCCTCCAAGCCGGTGTGCAGGACTGATCAACAGTTATCAGAACCGTTTAGTTGCAGTTATTGCTGCACAAGAGGGTCACACCAGATACTGAAAGCAAAGGTTCACATACTTTTGCCACTCACAGATATGTAATATTAGATCATTTTCCTCAATAAATAAATGACCAAGTATAATATTTTTGTCTCATTTGTTTAACTGGGTTCTCTTTATCTACTTTTAGGACTTGTGTGAAAACCTGATGATGTTTTCGGTAATATTTATGCAGGAATATAGAAAATTCTAAAGGGTTCACAAACTTTCAAGCACCACTGTATGTCCAAGTGTTTTACTATTTCAGTGTGATCCTGATCAGAAATAATTTAATGGCAACTATTCCAAGCTGTGCAAGCATTATCATATGCCTGCTTAGAAACAGCTTAGCAGGGATAAGTTATAATTGTGACTACAGATTTCCAGATTTCACAAGACGGCACCCATCTAATAACGTTAAAAATGTACGAATGAATGAGTAAAATACATGTACTGTATAAGACACATATTGCATATAAGACATATGCTATATAATAAGAATGTAGTATTGTAGTAGCATGAGTTTTATGGGACAAGATGGATAAACTCACATGAAAATAGTTTTTAATAAATAAAAAAACCTCCTCACAAATGCAGCAATATTACCACACCATACATTTATTCAAAAGCCATTCGCTCAATTTTCTTGTTAGAATCCAGAACATGATTTAAATTAGAACTTTATAACGCATCACTCATAATCACTGCATACATCTTTAATAAAGCCGTGCTGGAGAATCCATGAAAGGCTTCATTTCAAAACTCGAGGTTATGTTATTGGAGCACAACTATCAATTATGAATTTTTTTTTTTTAGGGTTTAATTTTGAAAGCAAAAGGAGCACCAGCACTTCAGTTCAATAGCATTCATATGGTCCAATTAATACACTAGCTACACCTATCAACAGGTAAAAGTGGACATAGTATAAAAGATTTCTCATACTTTATGAATGCGCTGTTAGTAAAGACAAAAATAATAACTTCCAAGATGTAGTCTTTTTTAAGCAATCTAACTTACCAATGAGAATTAAACATCATTCAGTCTTTCATATAAAGACAATGCAGGAAACTTCAGAAAAAATGTACACATTTCCTGCACGGCTTTTGAAAATATTAATGGATTTCTAATGAAAATGTCATGAATGCCCAATGATAGCTGGAGATGTAGGTGAAGATTTATGGATCTTTAATGGTTTAATTTAAATATGAAAATATTCTCATTCTCAACATCCCCATTCATACGAGGCCAAAGAAACTCTCTGATAATTATTCTTACGATTTATTTATTAGTTCAGATGTTTAAATCTGTATTTTTGTCGTCGTCGTCGTAGTCATAGGAGCACATTACTTTTAAAGATTCGGGTTGAAGGTCTTCCGTGCGCTCAGCATCTCAGCACTACTTTGGATTGACGTTTTTCTCTGGGTTTATCAAAAAAGGAGGTTTCAGGATTTCCTGCACGTTGTTGGACGCATGCTGTTTAGGGCTGCTTTTGTTATGCTGTTGTATGTTTACGATTCCACTGTGATGAGAAATAATTCAGTGCTGAGCAGTTCTTCAGGCTGTGCATGCTTGATTATTGTCTTCCACTTGTACATCGATACAAACAGACTTTTGGCACATTTATTTATTTTATGTCCATTTTCCACATTGCACATGGCTGATATCTGATTAATTAGCTGATACTTGTTATTTAAAGGCAAGATTTGTCAAAATTTTGTCCAGATCAGATCTCTAACAGTTAAACGTTTGTAGCTCAATCAGATTTGAATGATTTTTACATCTTGAGCCCACTCCCCCTACCTTACCCTACCCCCTCCCCAATTCTGCCCCCAGAGCGACAATCAATTGCTAACTAGAGTTCGCATTAGCTAAGAAGTACCACGACATCAAGTTCATGCACAGACGAGTGTTCAGCTGCATGAAAGCCAAGTTATAACATGCAGCATGTTGATTTATGAGAATGGTCATGAGTACATTTGCTGTCCTGTATTTCTTTGTAATGTAAAAAAAAAAAACACACACACACAATGACATTTTTATTTGTTATGTAAAGCAGACCATTCAAACAGTTCAAATACCCGTCCAGGAGCAACACCACTAAGGCTACGTTTACATTACTTCGAATCAGCGGATCATCAGATTAATGTTCTTAAAACGATTCGCGTTTACACTAAAACCGTTAGCCGTGCACATAGCAACGCCAATACGCGGATACGCTCGGCTCCGCAGGCATCCTGCGCTCCAAATCACTCCGCCCTGAACAGCGAGTGCCCTCTGGAGGGTGCGCACTCCGGCCCTGCGCAGCTCACAGAGCGCGCGAGTGAAGTGAACAAGCTGTGATTCGGGACTGAGCCGCTGTGTGTGTGATCCCAGCGCATATCACTTACTACTTGCAAGTGGAAGGATGGCAAGCCTAAAGACAATCATAACTACACAGTGGGCAGTATTTGCATCAGTATTTGCAGTATTTTCATACTTTTATACTCTTTAATGAAAGGTGATACAAGGCGGAAGTCCGCGCCGTTTTTCAGCAGTAGCGTCACATGACCAACGCCAGCGAATCAGGAAGGTGGATGTCACAGTGACGTTGTCCAATGAGACGCCAGCTAGAGCTCAGCACAGCGTATTCGCGTATTCTGAATGTTTACACAGCACCGGAGCTGACACGATCTGGATTGAATACGTGGACGCTGGCGGATTCCCGTTTCCTGGCTTTTCCAGGGGGTTTAATGTAAACGGACAGTGCATCCGCGAAGAAAACAAGACAGATACGGTCTAATGTAAACGTAGCCTAAGGCTACATCCACACGACAACGGCAACGAGATGTTATTTAAAAATATATCGCGTCCAAATGGGCAACAATCAGTAAAATATCAGGTCCATATGGCAACGCAACGCTTGCTGAAAACGATGCAATACACATGCCACACCTCTAGGGGCGCTGTAAGACGGTCCCTTTGGAGACACGAGAACAATAGAAGAAGTAAGGACGCATGCGCATAAACTATTATGCGCGAGACTTCATATTAGCCACAAAGTCAGGAAAATCTGTTCGTAAAATTACATTATAATGACCAAATACAATGAAAAGTATTTTTCCAGTCTTACCTGTGAAAGGTAATCCCATGTGATCTCGTTTGGACGGCAAACCTGTTGGTACAGTTAAACGCAGCTAATCTTTATTCTCCGCTTTGACCTTTCCAATATGGCGGCGAGGATGACCTATGATTCTACGCGGAAGGCGGCGTCTTTAATGGTCCGGAATAAATTGAATACTACACGTTGATGTAATAATTTGTTGTTTCTCACCTGTGAAAGGTAATCCCATGTGATCTCGTTTGGACGGTAAACCTGTTGGTACAGTTAAACGCAGCTAATCTTTATTCTCCACTTTGACCTATCCAATATGGCGGCGAGGATGACGTATGATTCTACGCGGAAGGCGGCGTCTTTAATGGTCCGGAATAAATTGAATGCTACGTTGATGGATTAATTTGCTCCTCTACGCCCTTTTTGAGGAATGTATTGTCGGACTTAAACCATCATCTGAAGAGGTGAGATCGCTCCTTTTTTTCCCTATTTTTGCTGGCGGGATTGACTCTGCCCTAAGGGCTATTCTCTCTCTCTCTCTCACTTTGCACCATTACACAATAAATATTCACAGTGAAAATATTTTGTAAGCGCGTTTCATGAACCAAGTTATAGGATTTGTTGACAACTCGCATCGCAATGAGAAGATCATTGGCACTACTGGTGTTAAGAATCAGACCATTTCATAAATGAATATTTTGCTGTAGAGCTGCAGTGTTTGTACAATTGCATGTTTTTGCTTCACTCTTACTGTCACTATTCTGCTTCTTGCATTACTACTGTGAACTAACACTGAACATAATGATAATAATAATAATAATAATAATAATATCCAAGCTCGTGTTTCACTCTCACTAGTGCTCTGTAAGGCTTTTTCCTGGTGATATCCTGGTGATATTCGTTACACTTCTACCCGGCGTGAAGCACTCACAGTCATGTGGTTGTGACGTCATCGTAAACAAATCCGTTCTACTCATCCAGACGACTTCACAACAGCAACCTTGCCAGATCTTTCCACTCTGGAACCCGTTCTCAAAAAGATTGCGTTTTGGGCACCCAAAACGCTGGTGCCGTGTGGACGCCAGGCCTAAACGATAAGCAATTGTATCGGAGTCACCTGAATCCGTTGCCGTGTGGACAGGGCCTAATTCTCTGTCCATTTTCAGTGTTTAATCTGGTTTTGCTGTGTTTCTTGTTAAGATTTTTTTAATGATCTGGCTGTGCTGGGCGCTTGCTGATTACAGACTGAGATGGGGTTGGAGTAAAAGGCCTTGGGAAATGTCTATAAAATGACTAACGAGGCAAGCACACCGGGCCCTAACACAGTTTTCCAAACAGGTTTTCTGAACCACTTAATACAATTAGGCTTGATTGTATATTCTACATATTTTCCAGGTTATTTGTACAAGTAAGAAATTAAGAATTAAAAAAAAATGTGTTTCAAATCTGGGAGAAATTATCCTTCAACTGTTTGAGTTTTTGTCAGGAAATGTTTATATATAATTTATAGAAGTACTCTAATGTTAGAGCTTTGTAAAACCTATATTTAATCTTTTTTCTTTATTTTTATTAATTAAAAGATGCTTCATGTCTTAAAGTTATGATGGATGTCGTTTCTCTTTACTTAGTTAAGCAGTTCTTGATATACACTACGTTTCAAAAGTTGGGGGTCACTTTGAAATGTCCTTATTTTTGAAAGAAAAGCACTGTTCTTTTCAATGAAGATCACTTTAAACTAATCAGAAATCCACTCTATACATTGCTAATGTGGTAAATGACTATTCTAGCTAAATTCTACTAAATGTCTGGGTTTTGGTGCAATATCTACATAGGTGTATAGAGGCCCAGGGCGGCACAGTGGTGTAGTGGTTAGCGCTGTCGCCTCACAGCAAGAAGGTCCGGGTTCGAGCCCCATGGCCGGCGAGGGCCTTTCTGTGCGGAGTTTGCATGTTCTCCCCGTGTCCACGTGGGTTTCCTCTGGGTGCTCCGGTTTCCCCCACAGTCCAAAGACATGCAGGTTAGGTTAACTGGTGACTCTAAATTGACCGTAGGTGTGAGTGTGAATGGTTGTCTGTGTCTATGTGTCAGCCCTGTGATGACCTGGCGACTTGTCCAGGGTGTACCCCGCCTTTCGCCCGTAGTCAGCTGGGATAGGCTTCAGCTTGCCTGCGACCCTGTAGAACAGGATAAAGCGGCTAGAGATAATGAGATGAGATGAGATCACTCCAGTGTTCTAATGGTACAATGTGTTTGCTCATTGCTTCAGAAGGCTAATGGATGATTAGAAAACCCTTGTACAATCATGTTAGCACAGCTGAAAACAGTTGAGCTCTTTAGAGAAGCTATAAAACTGACCTTCCTTTGAGCAGATTGAGTTTCTGGAGCATCACATTTGTAGGGTTGATTAAATGCTCAAAATGGCCAGAAAAATGTCTTGACTATATTTTTCTATTCATTTTACAACTTATGGTGGTAAATAAAAGTGTGACTTTTCATGGAAAACACAAAATTGTCTGGGTGACCCCAAACTTTTGAACGGTAGTGTAATATGGATTACTACAGTTGGTGGCATGGTGGTGGTTAGCAATGGTTAGCACTGTCACCTCACAGCAAAAAGGTTCTGGGTTTGAACCTCACGGATAATAGAGGCTTTTCTCTGTGGAGTTTGCATGTTCTCCCTGTGTTACGTGGGTTTCTTCCAGGTGCTCTGGTTTCCCCCACAGTTCAAAGACATGAAGATTAGGTAAAATACCCAGCCACTGGGGTTTGCACAAGCCAGTGCATACTTAGTGTTGGTCCCAAGCCCGGATAGATTGGGGAGGATTGCGTCCCGGTGTAAAACCAATGCCAAATTAAATATGCAGATCATAATGATCAGCTGTGGCAACCCTTAACAGGAGCAGCATGAAGAAGAAGACTACACTTGTGGAATAGGGCTATTTATCCATCCATCCATCCATTATCTGTAGCCGCTTTATCCTATTCTACAGGGTCGCAGGCAAGCTGGAGCCTATCCCAGCTGACTACAGGCGAAAGGCAGGGTACACCCTGGACAAGTCACCAGGTTAAGAGCTATTTACTGTATTTTTATTATTTACTATTTACTGTTTGATCTCAAATGCATTAAGAAGGCAAGAAATTGCACTAATTACCTTTTGATGAGGCACAGCTATTAATTGAAAAGCATTCCAGGTGACTCCCTCATGAAGCTGGGTAAGATAATGTCAATAGTGTGCAAAGCATCATCAAGGTAAATGTTGGATACTTTGAAGAATCTAAAATATGAAACATATTTTGTGATTTATTTTTAAGCACTTTTTTTTAACCACATAATTCCATCCATGTTCCAGATGTTATTTCATAGTTTTGATGTCTTCAGTATTGGTCTACAGTATAGAAAACTGAAATATCAATATATAGAAAAACCTATTAATGAATAGGGATGTTCAAACTTTTGACTTGTACTGTTTATGAGTGAGTCCATCCATTTTCTGTAACCGCTTAACCCTGTGCAGGGCCGTGGAGCCGATCTCAGCTGACTATGGGCGAGAGGCAGGGTACACCCTGGACAAGTCGCCAGGTCATATGCATAGAGACTAAAGGCCTCTGCATGCTCTTGCGACAAGGCTTTCGCAGATAGCTTTTCGCAGACAGTTGTAATTTATCGTTGAGTGGGGAGTAATAGGCGTGCGTGATGTTATTCACCGCCAGAACGCAAGGGGGCGCGAAGTCGCGAAATCGCTAGGAGTAGTTGGTGGGTGTGGTTAGTGGAGTGTTTATCCTCCGGTAACTTATAATGTCTAGAACTGGAGTCGTATAGATGTACGTACTTCCTCACTTCCTCGATCAACCGCTCTTCGTGCTGCTCCATCTTCGCTCGTGTTTTTAAAAATGGCGGTCGTGAAAACAAACCAAACCAGGAAAGTAGGGAAGCGGAAGTGCGTGTACAGCAGATGTAGAGTGGACCAATCAGAGCCCTCTTGTCTGCGATGCTGTCTGCGAGGACTGGGTTGTCAGCATAAATTGGCCTTAACAACCATTCACACTCACATTCACACCTACGGTCACTTTAGAGCCACTAATTAGCCTAACCTGCATGTCTTTGGACTGTTGGGGAAACCGGAGCACCCGAAGGAAACCCACGCAGATACGAGGAGAACATGCAAACTGTGGTTGGTTGAAGAGAGCAGCTGGACTTGCTTGAAGATTCTTGAAAACGTTTCGCCTCTCATCCTAAAGGCATCCTCAGTTCTGTCTGAGTATCCAGTATTTATCCTCTCATGGATCATCATAGAATCCGAATCAGAATGCTGATGGCTGCATTGTAGGTGGCTGATAAAAGATGTCATAGACCCTTGGTAAAAGTTTCTATAGATTTCTATAGAAAAAAATCTATAAAAATTCTATGAAATTTCTAAATGAAATTTTATAGAATTTTTATAGACTTTTTGTAGAAACTTTATAGAGTTTTAATAGAAACTTTATAGAGTTTTAATAGAAACTTTATAGAGTTTTAATAGAAATTTTATAGTGTTTTAATAGAAATGTTATAGAGATTATACATAGAAATCTTATAGAATTCCTATAGAAAGTCAACAGAATTTAACGAAGTTTCTATAGAATTCTTTATAGAGTACTGTGAAAATCTCTACAGCAATTTCTATAATTTTCTATAGATTCTATAGAGATTGCTATAGTTATTGAAGTCACCTGCATAATAGATACTCAAAGACCTACCCATGAAAATACAGTGAGCAACTAAAACTGTGTCCACCACCTGAATACTGGATCGTATAACAAATAATCATAACAGTAACACGAGAGAATACCAAATTATAAAAATTGGACAGATTCATCTCCAAATTCATCTTGAGAAAAAGCTATCAAAGGCAGTTAGTGGTTGCAGTGTGTAAAAATGAATGTGAAGATGATATATGTAACTGTAAAAAAAGAATTGTACTGTATATTTCGACGTTTAACATCTACTCAAATAATGTTTCAATTAAATACAGGTATATATAAAGTTAAGGGGCATCAAATTAGAGAGGTTGAAATCACTAATGAATTGATAGCATGTAATTTATCTGATATAGCAAATAAGTATATTTACATGAAAATACAAAGAAAGACGTTTGTTTCACTTCTTCCAAATGCCATTGAGCTTGACTGAAAATTAATGTATAGCATATATCAGCGTTTATTTTGGAAGTACATTTATTAAATTATGTCTTAAACTGTAATTTACATTTGGATCAATTGAGTTGTTGATCAGAAGTGTTATTATGTGAGATAAAGTAAATGAAATAAAGAACCTTTATTTTTATTGGAGATAAGTACTAAAGTTGTTCTTTGGATGCAAGGCCTTTTGTCTCAGACTGGAATTTCTGTAGGGTCTTTAAAATCCACCAAATTGTGTTTTTATGGAAATAACCATTATGAAATTTATAAAATTCTGTTGGCCCTAATAACGTAGAGCTTCTATAGAACTCTGTATCAATTCTATAGAAATCGTTTTCTATAGACTACTATTTATATAGAATTCTGTTGAGATTCTATAGAAGCTGTTTTCTATAGAGTACAACTTCTATAGAATTTATACTATTTCTATACAACTTCTATAGAAACTATTTTCTATAGAGTATTAGTTCTATAGCGTTCTATAGAGATTGTATAGAAAGAGGGGTTTCTATAGGATTTTCTATAGAGTTTCTATAGAATTCTAAAAAACATTTTTACAAGGGGACACCCACCTCTGTTCAGTGATGGTCGTTCCAGGTTGACAAAAATGAACGATCCTCTCTGGCTAAGATGTCTGCCAGTTTTCTGGAAGTCCTCTCATACTCCCGCACCAGTCGAAGGGATCTCATCCCAAAGTGCGTAGAAACATATCTGTGACGAATCTCAGTCATCCAGGTACATAGTAATCTGTGGTTGGTTGAAGAGAGCAACTGGACTTGCTTGAAGATTCTTGAAAACGTTTTGCCTCTCATCCTAAAGGCATCCTCAGTTCCTCAGAAAATGGATGGATTCGGATACAGAAATGATTCGGATTCTATGATGATCCATGAGAGGATAAATACTGGATACTCCCTATTAGTCAGACAGAACTGAGGATGGCTTTAGGATGAGAGGCGAAACGTTTTCAAGAATCTTCAAGCAAGTCCAGTTGCTCTCTTCAACCAACCACAGATTACTACGTACCTGGATGACTGAGATTCGTCACAGATATGTAACATGCAAACTCCACACAGAAAGGCCCTCGCTGGCCGCTGGGCTCGAACCCAGAGCCTTCTTGCTGTGAGGCGACAGTACTAACCACTACACCACCGTGCTGCCATATGAATGAGTAATAATAGCAAAATAATGAAAAGTAAAATAGTCAAAATACAGAAAAATCTAAGAATTTGATTTGATTTGGTTTTTTGGATTATATTAATGAAATATTAGACTGTGAGTTCTTTTCTTGATCACAACCTGCTGAAGCTTTCTCATATCAGCTGTGCTGCACTCACTCATTGTTCCAGTGTCATTCCAAAACGCTGTGCATGTGCTTGAACTCCGTCCAAATTTGGTTTGCAGCTCCAGACAAAGCAGTGCCATGTGTTGTTTACAGCGCATGCAAACACACCCAGAGAGTGACAGAGAGAGGTGTGATATCTTGTTTTCTTTGGAGCACAGGGTTTTGTTTTGGTTTTTTTCCACCTCCCGGGATGAAATCTGGACACACAGTGTTTTACATCGTCTTGAATACAATTGGGTCCATAAGTATTTGGACAGTGCCACCATTTTCATACTTTTGCTTCTGTACACCATCACAGCGGATTTGAAATGTGCCATGAATCGACTCTTGATATGGATGCAAACGCAGCTTGAAAGGTTATTAACTCGGCACCAGCTCTGCAAAGAACATCTGAAACAGAAACAAACCGAAACCTGAGCAAGACAAACTCGAGATCATAAGCACAGAAGCGTGTGGCATTCGTTTAAAGTTCAGATTCAGTCAAATGCTGCAAAACTGATAGGACGGCGCTTCACAGTACAGCTGGATAATGACCCAAAACATACAGCAAAAGCAACCGAAAAGCTCCTTAAGGCAAAGGAATTGAATGTTCTTAAATGGCCGAGTCAGTCATCTGACTTTAACCCAAACAACAACAACCATAAACAAGCAGCAAGTGAAGTCAGCTGCAGTAAAAGCTTGGCAAAGCATCTCAAGGGAGGAAACTCAGCATTTGGTGATGTCTATGGGTTCCAGACTTCAGATGGTTATTTACTGCAAAAGTATTTGTACCCAAGTATTAAAAGTAATCCTTATACAGGGTTAGTCAAAATTATGTTAACGCTAATGGATTATTTTTCTCCTGAATCCGTAGTGCGTCGTGACCACTGCTGGCATAATTGGGCCCTACTTTTTTGACACCTGAACAGTGACGCCAGACGTCTACTTACCGATGGTGCAGCAGTACGCCATTGATGAACTTCCACTACAGATCCGATTGGTTTCTACCATTTAAGTCTCATCTCATCTCATTATCTGTAGCTGCTTTATCCTGTTCTACAGGGTCACAGGCAAGCTGGAGCCTATCCCAGCTGACTATGGGCGAAAGGCGGGGTACACCCTGGACAAGTCGCCAGGTCATCGCAGGGCTGACACATAGGCCCTGTCCACACGGCAACGGATTCAGGTGACTCCGATACAATTGCTTATCGTTTAGGCCTGGCGTCCACACGGCACCGGCGTTTTGGGTGCCCAAAACGCAATCTTTTTGAGAACGGGTTCCAGAGTGGAAAGATCTGGCAACGTTGCCATTGTGAAGTCGTCTGGATGAGTAGAACGGATTTGTTTACGATGACGTCACAACCACATGTGCTTCACGCCGGGTAGAAGTGTAACGAACTCGATGCGAGTTGTCAACAAATCCTATAACTTGGTTCATGAAACGCGCTTACAAAATATTTTCACTGTGAATATTTATTGTGTAATGGTGCAAAGTGAGAGAGAGAGAGAGAGAGAGAGAGAGAGAGAGAGAGAGAGACTCTGCCCTTAGGGCAGAGTCAATCCCGCCAGCAAAAATAGGGAAAAAAAGGAGCGATCTCACCTCTTCAGATGTTGGTTTAAGTCCGACAATACATTCCTCAAAAAGGGCGTAGAAGAGCAAATTAATCCATCAACGTGTAGCATTCAATTTATTCCGGACCATTAAAGACGCCGCCTTCCGCGTAGAATCATACGTCATCCTCGCTGCCATATTGGATAGGTCAAAGCGGAGAATAAAGATTAGCTGCGTTTAACTGTACCAACAGGTTTGCCGTCCAAACGAGATCACATGGGATTACATTTCACAGGTGAGACTGGAAAAATACTTTTCATTGTATTTGGTCATTATAATGTAATTTTACGAACAGATTTTCCTGACTTTGTGGCTAATATGAAGTCTCGCGCATAATAATTTATGTTTATACACATGCGTCCTTACTTCTTCTATTGTTCTCGTGTCTCCAAAGGGACCGTCTTACAGCGCCCCTAGAGGTGTGGCATGTGTATTGCATCATTTTCAGCAAGCGTTGCGTTGCCATATGGACCTGATATTTTACTGATTGTTGCCCATTTGGACGCGATATATTTTTAAATAACATCTCGTTGCCGTTGTCGTGTGGATGTAGCCATAGATAACCACTCACACTCACATTCACACCTACGGTCAATTTAGAGTCACCAGTTAACCTAACCTGCATGTCTTTGGACTGTGGGGGAAACCGGAGCACCCAGAGGAAACCCATATGGACACGGGGAGAACATGCAAACTCCACACAGAAAGGCCTTCGCCGGCCACGGGGCTCGAACCCGGACCTTCTTGCTGTGAGGCGACAGCGCTAACCACTACACCACCGTGCCGCCCGCCTGTATTCATATTTATGAATAAATATAAATGTGAATTCTTTGTAAATTGGTAACAGTGCTTGATGATAAGTTATCGAAAAGCTCATGATCGTACCTTTCGTTATGATTTATCGTATGAAACTGAAACACGCAGCCTCCTTTCGTTCAAATACAAAGTGTTCAAGCATAATTAAAGGAACAATCAGTTGTTTATCATATTAAAACGCTGTTAAATTTTCATGATCTCATAACAATTACATCGAAACACAATCTTGTTGAGTCCACAGCAGGGTGACACTTCATAAATTCATGGTTCTCGAGCTTCCTGTGTGTGATAAATCTGGCTTTGTGCGTCGAGATGGTGGGAGACTGCTGCTGCTGTGACTGCTGACAGGGACTGGTTTAAATTGGCTGTTAGAAAAGCATGTATGCTCTACAGGCAGCAGGCTCAGAGACAGCCAGCCATCAGAGCTGAGAGGGTCAGTGGGGTTCACATAGACGAGAGGCCATGGCCTGAAATGTGGCTGCATCATTACCTGTGACCACACACACACACACACACAGTCCTGAGAGTGGTGCATGTGCACGCAGTGGGGTTTGGAGCTTGGAGGGTTTGCTCTATGCCTGGTATGCCATCTATAAGAACAATCACTAGTTCAAATTCAGTGAACACAGCAGCACTGACATAAAAGAAATGTAAGGTAGAAAATCCTTTTACTGAACTTCCTTCATTCAGTGCTTTTTTGAATGTTACCTTTCTTCTGCCTTGGTGCTCATAATGATAGTTTTTTTTTTTCTCGAGAACATGTATTCGCACCCTAAAACTATTTAAAGGTAGACTGCTTTTCAGATTTTTCAAGTGTAGGTCATGAAAAGAATTTTCCCCCAACAGCCAGTTATTTTTCCTTAGTGGACTGAAAGCAACCAAATTCGAATCATAGACTTCCAATTTTATTAGGTTTTTTAAAATAGAAGAGTTAAAGTGCACATCACGGGTAAATTCAGGAGCAAGATCAATGTAATTCTCCTATTTTATATTAAACTTTGGTCAAATATCTGTCACATTTTTCATTTTGTGCAATTTTTTTACCTTGCGCAATACCAGAGAAATCCAGTTGAAATTAAGCCATTTGAGGCGAATTGGTCCACCTCTGAAAAAACTTTGCATTTGGATTTCCTGGCAAGCGTTGATTTTCGTGACGTCGCGTGCGGGACGCCTCCCTCTGAATCCTACGTCAGCGCTGGTTTGTTTATGAGAAAACGACCTGGTGGTTTTCTGCAAATTTCTTCAACGTTATCACGTAATTATTAAAATGGTTAACAGATGTATTGTAGAAGGGTGTAGCAACACCAATCTTGATGGGATTAGTACTCATCATTTTCCAAAAGACCGGACAACGAGAGAGAAATGGGAGCGCTTCATGTGAGGCACCCAGAAAAATTGGCTACATGCTACAGACTACAGCATTATTTGCGGTGCTCGCTTCACAAGGCCCGACGACTTTGAGAACTATTTGCAGTGGGAAATGGGCTTCACAAGGCAACCTGATCTGAAAAAAGATGCAGTTCCATCTGTCAGAATGCTCAAAGCAACACCGTCTCCATCTGTGTCAGCGTCACCAAAAAAGCCAGCCGTGTTCCTCTCCCATGACAGAAGGCAAAGTGCCACATCCACTGAGGCCCTCGAAGCCAAGGACCAAGCAGAGCCAAGAAAAAGACCAAGAAAATCGTCAATTCACAAGTTGACTGTTGCCAGGGTAAGAAATAATTCTGACATCTCATTATATTCTTCATCCAAAGGTGAAGTAACATTGCACTCAGGTGACAATTCCATATTTCAATGCAAAATCGCTAGCTGCTAAACCTGGTCTACACAGGCTGTGCACTGAAACTGTGCAAGCACTCGCAGCCTGCTGGCGCTTCCGCAGGTGATGTCACGAATCTGGCTCCAGACTCCTATGGGATTTTTCCAGACGTGTTTTGTTGTTTTATTTTTTTCTGCTGTAGACAGATGGCCTTGTGCAAAATTACCCTTCTGGATAAGTGTGTAAAGGGACAGACTTTCATATAAAAAAACACGAAATTGGTCCAGGATATGCACTTTAATGAATTTATCTTCATGAGGCCCTAAATCCTCTGACATTTTTTCCTGCTTCATCATGACCCAATTCAAGTTACTACATCATGTATGACATGGTGGGCTTTCCCCGTTTGCGCAAGGCATTGTGGGATACAAATTTGAAACTGGAGAGAAAAATGGAGGACATGAGTGTGTGAATGAAACGTGAAAAACTGACTACAGTAACGGAAAGCAAGAAGAAAAGACGTTATATATGAAGGAAAGGAAACGCAGGACCAAGCTAATAAACATCAGCGGTCAGCGAGCACCTTGGTGTGATCAGCTGTTCGTTTAGCAACAGAATGACGGAACTGTCAGTGCACGCTCAAAGGTAAACCTGTAGATGTGCACACGGACTTCCTCTGTCTGTTTGACTGCACAAAGTGAGCAATTTCATGCAAATTATTTGCTTTAATCCACTCAAATTAAATAACTTCCCAGCCACAGAATGGCCTGTTTTTTTTCTTGAGATATTGCCAAAATAAACACATCACAAAGGCCTATGTCACGTCTCACAAGACATCTCATTATCTCTAGCCGCTTTATCCTGTTCTACAGGGTCACAGGCAAGCTGGAGCCTATCCCAGCTGACTACGGGCGAAAGGCGGGGTACACCCTGGACAAGTCGCCAGGTCATCACAGGGCTGACACATAGACACAGACAACCATTCATACTCACATTCACACCTACGGTCAATTTAGAGTCACCAGTTAACCTAACCTGCATGTCTTTGGACTGTGGGGGAAACCGGAGCACCCGGAGGAAACCCACACAGACACGGGGAGAACATGCAAACTCCGCACAGAAAGGCCCTCGCCGGCCACGGGGCTCGAACCCAGACCTTCTTGCTGTGAGGTGACAGCGCTAACCACTACACCACCGTGCCGCCATCTCACAAGACATGAGTAATAAAATCAACTCATACGCAACCTCGTGTTATAATGCTTGGCATCAAACGCTCTGACAGAGTCTCTAACCTGACTATATACCAACTCCTGGAGGTGGAGCCACTCATTAACATCGCCAACTGTCCTTCCTCAGTCAACAACTTCGTCTGAACACAGACGAGCCAGCAAGGACATATGCCTTGTATGTCCCACAACACGGCAAACGAAGGCCTGGTAGACAAGCCAGCTTATATCCAACCTACATCCGGAATGTCATGAGTGAAAGATATGATCTCATTTCCGACAAGGAAATTGAATCCCTTGCCAACGACAAGCTGAAATGGAGGAAGCTAGTGGTTGCCTGCTCTGCAGCCGAATGATGATGATGAAGGCTGTCTAGCTTTAAAATAAATCCACATAAACTGTCATCCATGAAGATGAGGTTCAAATAGGTATTTTAACCCAAAGCCTGGTTGTATCTGCCAAGAGGTTACAATTTGGCGATGGAGGATTTTTTAACAAGATAATTATTATAAACTTGCATGCAAATTGAAATGGTTGGAGCAAACAAACAAAAAAATGTTATGCAATGGCTATCTTGGTCTGCAGATCCAAAGCAGGCAACATCAAACAAGGAATATAACTACTGTAATTGAAAAACGAGGGAAACAAAATGAAAAACAAAACTCAGAGCTTAACACATTAGACATTGAAAAGATACTCAGATACAACAGAGTATAAACAGGCAAACGAATTAGTTAAGGGTTAAACACGAAACAGGTGGACACAGTCAGATAACAAGCCAATGCCAGGACATGGTTGGAGACAGGACTAGAACCAAAGAACAAGAACATGCACAAGAGTGTATACATTTTACCATCTGCGAAATGTAAAAACACAGCTTGTCCTGTTACCAAGACACCTCTGTCCCGAAGACTTTGCTGTGGCAGGAAACTGATAGCTGAGACTGGAGACTCCTTCCATAAATGTCTCCTTACAGAAGACTTCACCAGATCAGTTAGACATTTTTCCATAATAAGTAATGTCACTGGGGCGGCACGGTGGTGTAGTGGTTAGCGCTGTCGCCTCACAGCAAGAAGGTCCGGGTTCGACCCCCGGGGCCGGCGAGGGCCTTTCTGTGTGGAGTTTGCATGTTCTCCCCGTGTCCGCGTGGGTTTCCTCCGGGTGCTCCGGTTTCCCCCACAGTCCAAAGACCTGCAGGTTAGGTTAACTGGTGACTCTAAATTGACCGTAGGTGTGAATGTGAATGTGAATGGTTGTCTGTGTCTATGTGTCAGCCCTGTGATGACCTGGTGACTTGTCCAGGGTGTACCCCGCCTTTCGCCCGTAGTCAGCTGGGATAGGCTCCAGCTTGCCTGCGACCCTGTAGAAGGATAAAGCGGCTAGAGATAATGAGATGAGATGAAGTAACGTCACTGTAGAAACAACAACGTATTGGATACTGTGATAGAAATTACAGCCAGCACTGTGATGTAAAATAATAGTTTTGAAACATACAGTTCATCTGAACAAAACCCAGCTGTTTTCAGTGACTCACAGGAGGACAGAGAGAACCAACAACCATTGATCACCCCAACGATTCCCTAGGCCGTTCACACCCAGCCCCCAGTGACCCACACCAACAGGATGACTCAAAGACACCTTAGGATTGCTTTTCATCCATGAGAGGATAAATACCTGATACTCCCTGTTAGTCAGACAGAACTGAAGAAGCCTTTCGGATGAGAGGTGAAACGTCTTCAAGAATCTTCAAGCAAGTCCAGTTGCTTCTCTTTTACCACCCACAGCATACAGTTCATCAGTAAACTAAACCGTCAGCATATGAATGAGGCAGTTTGGAAAACAGGAAACATTACATTGGAAAAATAGAAGCTGTGTTCCTCTGTGCAGATGCTTGAGCCTGAAAAATCAGCCTCTTGCACCTGCTGGCATTTCCATGGCATTACAGAAGCTCTCCTTTCCAAGAACTGACACTGTTTGTATTTGTTTTGTCACTGTTTTGAAACAAAATTGAAAAGGGAATTAATTCCCCCACTGCGCCTGAACTTACGATCTTCATTCCCAAACCCTCCCAAAGGCCTATAGAGTCACAGGGACGTGACCAGGCTTCTAAACGTGTGTGTTTTGTTCTTAGCCTGATTTTTTTTTTTTTTTTCCCAGGAGTTATTCAAAATTGATAGTATTTCAGGGGAACCTTTGTTAGTTCTCAGTCATGAAAATTTTTGTAATTATGAGAATACTAATCGAACAAATTAGGTACATAGACACATAAAAACTCCAGCACTCTGTGTGTGTGTGTGTGTGTGTGTGTGTGTGTGTGTGTGTGTGTGTGTGTGTGTGTGTGTGTTGATATGATTCTGAAAAAGTGAACTGAGGGAAAAAATGGTTTTTACATTTTTGCTCATTTTTATAATTGAGACAATATTTTTTAAAAATTGCTAGCAACTGAAGACTTTACCATACCTATTCATGATATCTTTGTTCAGTGAAGGAAGCAGACTGAAAAAATATCAGCCAAAATACAGAACAAATATAGAGATCTTGCAGTCACGTGACCGGAAAGTACACAGCCGCCATCTTGTCGGTAAAAAACACCGCTGAATACTGCTGCACTCGTGTACAAAATGGATCAATTTCAACCGACGGACTACACGGCTCATTTTTCTAATGAACAGATAACTAGATATATGTCTAAAATAAACGACCTACAAATTAGTGACCCTTATCGCTTACCGGACGTAGTTTTCACGACCATGTCAGTGGATATGGAACTGCCAGAGGTGGAATACCCAGATGTGTATAATTACCTCATAAACTTTCCCTCGCTGTTCAGTGGTGAAGCACTGCGTGCTTATAAATCCCTGGACAGTTATCTTTACAGAAATTCAGGATTTGTCAGCCGCCCTTAGATGTGGCATCTTGCAAACAAGAAAATAACAATCCTCATTGGATGGGTAAGTCACTTAAGTATTGAGTACTAGTGCTGATACTAGATATATCAGTAGTATCTTAAAAGTATAAAATTATTTTACATCTAGAGACTACATTGAATGTCACACCACTAAAGACCCAATCCACCCCCCCCCCGCACCAACCCTTTTCTCAGGTTCCCACTTCCCGGAATTCTTTATTAGAGCAAGTCATAAACTTATGTTGCGAATAACTACATGGATATACTGAAATAAATACATGGCGAACCTGAGATGAAATGGTCACTGCACAGGCGCCATTGATCGTTCTTTCCAGTCGGTTCCCATGCCTTGTTCTTGTTGTTTGCATCGGCCCGGCTGATAGCAGCAATCCACTTTGCACGCCTGTCATGGTCCCGTGGCAGCCTATGAAACTTTCTTCCCGATTTCTGACCTCTCCTGTTTATCTGTGAAGAAACTCAGTCGTCCAGGTACATAGTAATCTGTGGTTGGTTGAAGAGAGCAACTGGACTTGCTTGACGATTCTTGAGTCCTCTCATACTCCCGCACCAGTCAAAGGGATCTCATCCCAAAGTGCGTAGAAACGTATCTGTGAAGAAACTCAGTCGTCCAGGTACATAGTTATCTGTGGTTGGTTGAAGAGAGCAACTGGACTTGCTTGATGATTCTTGAGTCCTCTCATACTCCCGCACCAGTCGAAGGGATCTCACTTTGGGATATTCAAAATTAGTTAATTAAGATCCACCAGTGTGCAATCAAAGTGTCACATGATCCATCACATGATGTCTGTATAAATCAACCCGTTCTGGAAGGACCCTGACTCTGCAACACTACTAAGCAAGCAACATGAAAACCAAGGAGCCTCCAAACAGGTCAGAGACAAAGTTGTGGAGAAGTATAGCTCAGGGTTGGGTTAAAAAAAATGTCCCAAACTTTGAATATCCCAGGGAGTGCCATTAAATCCATTATAGCAGAATGGAAAGAATATGGCACCACTACAAACCTGGCAAGAGAAGGCCCAGCCCACCAAAACTCACAGACTCAAACTCAAAGGAGGGCATTAATCAGAGATGCAACAAAGATAACACTGAAGGTGCTGCAAAGATCCTCAGCGGAGATGGGAGTATCTGTCCATAGGACCACTTTAAGCCGTACACTCCACAGAGCGGGGCTTTATGGAAGAGTGACCAGAAAAAAAGTAATTGCTTAAAGAAAAAAATAAGAAAACCTGTTTGGAGTTTGCCCAACAACATGTAGCAGACTCCCCAAACACATGGAAAAATATTCTGTGGTCAGATGAGACTAAAACTGAACTTTTTGGCAGTCATGGGAAATGCCATGTGTGGTGCAAACCCAACACCCTGAGAACACCATTCCTACAGGGAAGCATGGTGGTGGCAGTATCATGCTGTGGGGATATTTTTCATCTGCAGGGACAGGAAAGCTGGTCAGGACTGATGGAAAGATGGATGGCACTAAATACAGGGCAATTCTGGAGGAAAACCTGTTTAAGTCAGCCAGAGGTTTGAGACTGGGATGAAGGTTCATGTTCCAGCAGGACAATGACCCTAAACATACTGTTAAAGCTACACTGGAGTGGTTTAAAGGGAAACATTTAAATGTCTTGGAATGGCCTAGTCAAAGCCCAGACCTCAATCCAATTGAGAATCTGTGGCATAACTTGAAGATTGCTGTAGACCAACGCAACCCATCTAACTTGAGTTGGAGCAGTTTTACCTTGAGGAATGGACAAAAATCCCAGTGGCTAGATGTGCTAAGCTAATAGACACACACATACCCCAAGAGATTTGCAGCTGTAATTGCAGCCAAAGGTACCTCTACAAAGTATTGACTTTGGGGGTGAATGCGCACTCCAGATTTACATTACAAAGTAACTGTTTATGGAATTTTATGAAGCTGGACCTTCACAAATACTTTGAATAAAAGCATAGCAGTTGCTAACTGTGACCAAGCAAAATTGGTTGGGAACCAGCAAAATAAATTAAGTCACACATAGGTAAAGCAGATTCCTGTGAAAAATAATCTCTAATACTACAGCGTCTAAGACTGATGTTGTAGTGTGTGAGCTCCTTTTACGTACAGAGTAAAGGGCGGCTGACAAATTGTGCATATTAGTAGATGGGCTACAAAATAATAACAGGAAATATAACAGCCTGGATTGCTCATTTTATTTTTCATTAGTATGATTAGCCTCAATCAGCATCCACTGTGAACCAGGAATAAAAATTATACTCTGACCTGCTGATGATCTATAATATCTATAATACAGGCATGCCACAAAAAAGTGAATGTCAAGCCAGGGGGTGTGGGGGCAGGCTATGTCCCCACTGGGGTGCAGGGGCAATGCCCCACTGGGGGGTCTGGTGGCCGAAGGCCCCCAGAAGCCACGACCTTTTTGCAGAATTCATAGCACATATTTTAAAATTTGAGAAACTTTTAGAATAAAATGCATGCAAACTTTCAAATTACAAGAACATCATTTTTCACACTTTCAGGAAATCTCATGACCACTGAGGGGTATTTCATCTGACTGGCTCCACTCCTCTGACTAGTGGAAGGCTACTAAAATTTATTAAAAATGGAAATGATGCTTGATAAGTTTATTTTCAGTAAATATTACTGAAACATAGGGTGGCACGGTGGTGTAGTGGTTAGCGCTGTCGCCTCACAGCAAGAAGGTCCGGGTTCGAGCCCTGTGGCCGGCGAGGGCCTTTCTGTGTGGAGTTTGCATGTTCTCCCCGTGTCCGCGTGGGTTTCCTCCGGGTGCTCCGGTTTCCCCCACAGTCCAAAGACATGCAGGTTAGGTTAACAGACGACTCTAAATTGACCGTAGGTGTGAATGTGAGTGTGAATGGTTGTCTGTGTCTATGTGTCAGCCCTGTGATGACCTGGCGACTTGTCCAGGGTGTACCCCGCCTTTCGCCCGTAGTCAGCTGGGATAGGCTCCAGCTTGCCTGTGACCCTGTAGAACAGGATAAAGCGGCTAGAGATAATGAGATGAGATGAGGATAGAATTTTTGAAAATTACTTAATACAAAAACACAATGTACATTATTTCATAGTTCATAACTTTATTATATTGCTGAAAAATTACACATCATAAGTTGGCAGCATGCTTTTTCTTTTTCTTGGGTGGTTCACTGTCTGAATGGTTGTGATCTAATCATCTCCAGTGAACAGTCTTTCAAAGTTTTCCCCAGTCCATGAATCAGCTTGTAAGTTGCACTACTTCTTGCCATGTGAAGTGCATCCAAGGCTTTTTTTTATCTTTAGCTACTTCTTTACACAAGGCTACAAGATCTTCTACATCACTCATGGCCAGAGTTTTCTCTGCAGCAAATGCTAAGTTTAAAGCCTGAAAAAATAAGTTTTAAAAGTTAAAATCACAGTACATATCTGCTAATATCAACATGTACAATATTTAAATTCGAGAAGCATTAAACCACAACATTAACAGTTTCATGCAAAAGGATACAGGCCTATAGTCTATTAGATTCACTAATTGTTCTATTGTGTATTACGAAGACTCAAATGTACACTAAACTACATTTGATTAGTTAAACTTAGCCTGCAGTAGATCTAAATATTTAATAAGTTTTATCTGCATAAAATTACTTTAGTGAGGTAGTTTCATGATTTTGCAATTGTAACTCAAAACTAGATCTAAATGTCAAATCAGTAGCATTTCATTCTAAATTTGAAACTTTTCTCTATAATTAGGATACATTTATATTCTTTGCATTGTTTGACAGTTAAGAGGAAAGTGCCAAAAACGTTGGCAAAAAGTGGTTTCTTACCTCAATATGTGCTTTCCTGTCCACAAACGGTGTCAGACGCTTAGACTGTGTAGCTGCAGGCTTTTCCGAGGCCTGTAAGTAAACAGGGCTAATGCCATATGTCAAATCTTGTTTTTGTGCATCTTCCCAGCGACGAGTGAAAAAATTACTCGGCAGTTGATGATTTGACCATTTTTCATGCAGTTTCCATGCATGTGCTTTTGTTTTGATATGGTCGACCAGGGCAACACAACCACGATCAGCACAGTTAGTCTCTGCATCACGCAAGATGCGCCTGCATTTACCAGCAAGGTCAACTTTCCGGTAATATTCGCCCGCAGTGGTGTCCATTTCTTTATTGTTATAAATGACTCTTAACGGTTTTGAACACCATTCCCAATTCCATTTCACTCTGCACCCACTATCAACTTCCCTTGCTTGGTTTTCTATTTTTCGGTCAATAATTTTTGCCACTGTTCAAAATATTCACTTTCTAACTTCGAAATGCGGTTACCACGTTGTAAACAAGCAAGAACGAGCTACAATATATTCACGCCGCCGATTGGCTACATTACTAACGCTTGACACATTTTCTTCCAATCACGAACCTCGTTACACACGCATAATCGGAGTCAAAAGTCAGTCTATAAAACACAGAATGGGACATGGAATCTGATGCAAAATAGCAAATATTAAATTGCACATTTACCACAAGTCAACACCTCTCCCGATTTTTAAGTATTTTGGCATTTCACAAAATTTTCAAAATGTATTCAAATTCGTGGATTCGCGACCAAATAGCATGCCTGTCCTGGTGCAGGGTGGCACGGTGGTGTAGTGGTTGGCACTGTCGCCTGGGTTTCAGCCTAGTGGCCAACGGAGGCCTTTCTGTGTGGAGTTTGAATGTTCTCCCCGTGTCTGTTACCCCTTTTCCACCAAATCAGTTCCAGGGCTGGTTCGGGGCCAGTGCTGGTGCTGGTTCACAACTCGTTCAACTTGCGAGCCAGCTGAGAACCAGCTTGCTTTTCCATCGCTCGCGGTGCTAAGAGAAGACACGTCATTACGTCGCTGTATACGTCAGTTACGTCGTTGTATACGTCATTACGTCACTGTATACATCAGTTACGTCGCTACATTTGCATAAACCTTGGCATGAATATCGAAGCAAAAACAATGCGGAAGAAGCAGCAGCAGCAACAACAACAACAATAATAATAATGGATGACTTCACGTTTGTACAGCTGCTGCTTCTCGTCACTTAAAAATGGCGATCTTTCGCGGTCTTGTTGTTGGTCTTAACAACTCCGCCCCCCCGCTGACATAAGCGGTTCTTTCCTCTGGCCCAGCAGAAAGTTGGTGCTAGCCTGGAACCGGTTTTTCTGGCCCCAGAGCCAGTTCTTTGTCAGTGGAAACAGAAAACCCGGTTCCAAACTAAGCACTGGCCCCGAACCAGCCCTGGAACTGCTTTGGTGGAAAAGGGGCATGTGTGGGTTTCCTCCAGGTGTTTTGGTTTCCCCCACAGTCCAAAGACATGCAGGTTAGGTTAATTGGTGGCTCTAAATTGACCGTAGGTGTGAATGTGAGTGTGAATGGTTGTCTGTCTCTATGTGTCAGCCCTGTGATGATCTGGCGACTTGTCCAGGGTGTACCCTGCCTCTCGCCCATAGTCAGCTGGGATAGGTTCCAGCTTGCCCGCAACCCTACACAGGATAAGTGGTTATGGATAATGGATGGATGTCCTAGTGCAATATTATATATTTCCCCCAACATATTAGATAATGGTACAAGATCATGATATTTCACCAACGTCTCTCAAATCTTTTCCACTTTATAAGTTTTTACTTGCTTGTGTCTGTAAGGTCATAGTTAGCACTTCTTCTACTTTGACTGCTGTATCCTATAATTACTCAAACCAATTTTCTCCCTGCACAAGTTAAAACCATCCTTTATTCGTCTTTGGACCATTCATCAGTGAATAAGAGGTAAATAGGGACTTCCAGGAATCCGCCCATTCACTCAGAAATGGCCATTTGTCTACCACATCACTTAATGAATCATTGGTAAATTTCCATGATTCAGCCCATTCAGCAAACTTCACTGCATCACCTTCTCATTTTCCTTGGCTGACTTTGTACCTAGCATTACATTTTGGATGTCACTGACTCTTTGCTATTTATATGCATCAATCCATCATTTTACTTGTGGTGCAGTTTAGTCAATTTCAGAATACAAGTATCTTTTTCCCCTTTTGTCTTGATGTTTGCCTTTAGTTATCCCTGTTTTAATGTCAACCATCATGAACCTCCAGGATTCACCCCACTTTGGCAGTTTGGCACAATCCTGACTGAGGAAAGTTGGACTTGTTTCTTAACCAGAAAACCATGTGACGTGCAAAGAATGGGGATGACTCAGCTTGAAACCCTGAAACAATGCTTTGAGGTGGGTGAGGGTTTGATATCTTCCATGACCTACCCCATTTAGACTTACTCTCATATTGCACTACATCAGCCATTAAGTTAGTCTGTATGCATAATGAGTCAGGAGATTCACTTTGGAAAAGCTATGTGATACTACACATCCAGGAACTTGCAGAAGTTCCTTTTTAATGAGGGGTAGAAGTTCAGAGTCACGCAGTTCTTTTAGCTCAGACCTCTGTGTTTTCCATGATTTATTCCACTCCTGTAGGGGAAATGATTCCTTGATGGTAGGAGGCTCAAATGATCTACTTAAATTACATGACACACAATGAATCCACTTTCTAGCTTTGAATACTAGTGGTTCATACTGGTTAGGTTGGTGTATCACTCAGTTCTCATAGCAGAAACTGCAGAAGCTCCAGGAATCTTCCCATTCTGTCTTAGGTCTGTCATGATGGAACTGGTTAGTTAGAAATTGAGAAGTCTTCCAGAGATCTCATGTACCTAGGTTTCTACAGACTGGGTGAATGGATGTGTCTTTTGTATACCTTCTCTTTCCACACAGTGTTGTGGATCTCCAAGACTCACTCCATCCATGAGGCCCTGAAGATCTATTGCAAGGGGCTCTGTCACTCAGTGGCTCATTTTCTCAAAGCCCGTCTGACAGGTTTAGTTTGGGTATAAGCAGACCAACCTTGTTGCTAGAGATTGATGTTCAGGTTAACAATTAGGTTTGTGGACCTCGATGAATTAACCCACTCGTTCAGAGAAGGTTGTGCTGGTGGCAGTTTCCATGGTGAGAGGCATGTATTGACGTCTGCATTTGATTCTATCTTGTCTGAGTTGATGTTTCGATGACTTCCAGGAATCTTTCCATGATGAAATGCATGTTTCCTTGACCTTCAGCTCAAGCATCTTTGCAGGTTTATGCATCATTGGAATAGTTTCAAGTTCAACATGTTTTGCTGCAAGTCTTTAAACTTTGTTTCAACTGTTTTTTTTTTTTGTTAGTTTTAATTCACCTTCCTAGCATGGTGGTGTAGTGGTTAGTGCTGTCGCCTCACAGCAAGAAGGTCCGGATTCGAGCCCCATGGCTGGCGAGGGCCTTTCTGTACGGAGTTTGCATGTTCTCCCCGTGTCCGCGTGGGTTTCCTCCGGGTGCTCCGGTTTCCCCCACAGTCCAAAGACATGCAGGTTAGGTTAACTGGTGACTCTAAATTGACCGTAGGTGTGAATGTGAGTGTGAATGGTTGTCTGTGTCTATATGTCAGCCCTGTGATGACCTGGCGACTTGTCCAGGGTGTACCCCGCCTTTCGCCCATAATCAGCTGGGATGGTTCCGGCTTGCCTGCGACCCTGTAGAACAGGATAAAGCGGCTAGAGATAACGAGAACAAATGAGATTCACCTTCCATCATATTTTACATTGGTTGTTCCTTGTTGTCTGAAAAGGGTTGGTTTTTTTTTTTGTGACCTATGTTTGTTGCCCACATGGGTTTCCTCCGGGTGCTCCGGTTTCCCCCACAGTCCAAAGACATGCAGGTTAGGTTAACTGGTGACTCTAAATTGACCGTAGGTGTGAATGTGAGTGTGAATGGTTGTCTGTGTCTATTGCCGCTTCTCCACTACCAACGCGGCTGAGTTGGGCTGAGCCGTGCCGTGCTGAGTTGGGCTGAGTCGAGCTGAGCGGGGCTGTTGGAGTTGCATTTCGACTACAACCGCGATGAACCGTGCTGGCTGGAAGTGGGTGGACACATTGGGTGGAGTTAGCGAAAGTGGGTGGACGTCACGTGATGTCGTTAGGCGGCGCAAACAGTGACATCAGTGATCTTTTAAGCGGTAGTCTCACGACCTGGATAGTAAACAATAAACATGGAAGACATGGAGTCGTTAGTGTTGCTGGTCTTGGTGCTGTGGCTTGTTGTCACCAACAACGCCAACAGATACTGGCAAGAGCGTATAGATGAGGCGAGGCGCATAAGGCTTCAGAAATTCTCGTAATTCGTAATTATTCTTCTTCTGGGTTTACGGTGTTTACAGATCCCAGCGTGCTCGCGGGGCGTGTGAGGACACTCCTCCTCACCAATCAGTGCACAGGGGAGTGTCTCCTCACGCCCCTAGCCCCACTTGGCTCGGTTTGGCTCGCTTCAGCCCCACTCCAAAACCGTGCGAGTTTTGGGGGCTGAGCAGGGCTGAAGCGAGCTGAGTCGTGCTGTTCTGAGGTAGTCGAAACGCGAGCCGTGTCGGGCTGAAGTGAGCTGAAGCGAGCTGAAGTGAGCTGAAAAAGGGTAGTGGAAAAGGGCCATATGTGTCAGCCCTGTGATGACCTGGCAACTTGTCCAGGGTGTACCCCGCCTTTCGCCCATAGTCAGCTGGGATAGGCTCCAGCTTGCCTGCGACCCTGTAGAACAGGATAAAGTGGCTTGAGATGAGATGAGATGAGATGAGATGAGATGTTTGTTGCCATACAGATGGAAGCACATTTTTCTACTTGGAACTGGGAGCTCCACAATATTTTGTATTTTTCTTCTCTTGAAACATTCACTATTGGTTGGTAGATTCTAGGATCAAGTATTAAATTTTCTTGGGGTTCAGAGAGATTTGAAATCTTCTCTTGTTGCATTTGGGAGTTTGGTTTAGAAAGCATCCAAAAGTCTCCCCAACCAGACTGAAGAGATATTGATGCTGATTTTGACTTGCTGTGGAGTTGTTTCTTTAAATGCTTCCAAGATTCACCCAAGAAAATGTCGGACTCATTCTTATTTTCTTTAACGTTTTGGCTCTTATTCACAGACTTCAATGAGAAGTCATGATTTCTTCTTCACGTGGTTTCACTGATATCCAGGAGTTATTCCACTCAAATGATTGCCTTTCCTCACTGTGGCTTTGGGATTCCAGGAGCTTGCCTAGTTTGCCATTGCTTATATGTTTTGGCCCATTTCTTGCACTATTAGATTCCTTCCTTTGCTTTGTATACTTCCAGAGTTGCTTCCAGTCTGACATTGGCTTATTTTTGCTCAATTTGTTAATATTATTGTACCCATAATTTTCCTTCATTGTCTGGGTGACTAGGTCAAGATTTTCCACAGTTGACTCCAATCTGATGGATGCAGGAGAAATCTGTTCTGGTTGGGGCAAAGGCTGTGAGATCTTCCAAGCTTTTGTCCATATCTTCATTTCTGGCTGATATTCATTTAAGCTAAGCAACAGTACAAGGTTATCTTTTTTCATCCCATCTTTTTTGTGTTGTCGACTACTCACAAATCCATTCTGCCTGCCTAAAGCCAGTTGTTTGTCTCTATAAGTCTGCACAGGAGATTCCTCAGGGGGGTTGGCTATTCTTTCCAGCTTTCTTGGTTTCATCTTTTCAGACATGTGATTTTCCCAATCCTGATTAACTCTAAGAGGAAAAAAAATGAAGCTATTACTGTATACAAGCATGCACACTGTAATTGTTCATATATATTAATCATTTTAATTGTCTCGTGGCTGTATAGATTAGTCAGAACTGAAAAAAAGGATGTAATGATATTATTTAAGAGCTTCCTTATCCAGTGCATTTTTCCCAATCTTTCCATCTCCATGTTTAGCTTTAGGCTATACTCCCTGACTCTAATTTCCCAGACATTTTTCATAAGTGACACACCAGAAACTATCACCTCCAGATTTTTCTCCTTTTCTACATAACAGTTTAAAGCAAGCTGGACCTGCAAACTGCATGGGAGATTTCATACATAATAATAATAATAATAATAATAATAATAATAATAATAATAATAATTAGGCTTCATCTTTTCAGACATGCGGGTGTATGGGGTGTTCAGGGAGAGGTAGCACTTCTGATTGGGAGGTGCGTTGTACTCCTCCAGGAGTAGTCTGTCCGTCTTTGATCCCCACCTGACACCCAGCTCTCAACTGTGGCTCCCCATAATTGTTTGCATGCAACAGCGGTCACACCCCGGGCGCCAGCTTCGACTGGCCGGCTAAACCAGGTGAGGGTAGCTGATGGGTCTCAAACCCTCAGTGAATCCGGGATCTGCTCGTCCCAGCATGTGAAGTCTGTCTCAGCAGATCGGGCAGAGGAAATCCTTGTGGCTGTGAAATGGCTGTGAAAGCACTGTGGAGTGCTCAGGGCGCGATGGAGCACAACAGACTATGCAGCCATACACTGCAGTCGACGAAGTCTCCAGACGTAATGATTCTTCATGCCTCTGGACTCAGGCTTCCGAGGCCAAGAGAGTGGGTCTGTCTACGTGCAAAGGCCTTCCCACTATAAAAGCACTCACACACAGGTTTCGTTGTGCACACTCCAAGTCCTGCAGGGATGGAGGAGTGGCAAAGCAACAGGTAGAGTTGACCACTGGAAGTTAGAGTTACAATCTTCTGAAGACAGACGTTGCCAACATCTAGCTGCTGCACGTGAAAGCAGCCACCAATCTTGTGCCACGGACGGGTGCCCATTGCCCTGTGTGTAGTTGCATTTGTGCTTCGGCTTCCAGACTTCATAGCCACATGCGATCACACAAATGACAGCACAACGAGTCATTATCCTCGTCCTCAAGGGACTACCTACATTACAAGAAGAAGAAGGAGAGGGCTGAAAGTATGAAGTATGACAACTTTCATGGATTTTGTTCTGAAATTGATTTCATGTTATCTGGATTAGTCTGTTTCTTTCAATAACAGTTTGCTTGTTCAATCTGATTAAGCAAGAGCAGATAACTAAACACAAGAAGCCACTGCAGGGGGAAAAAAATGCATTTGAAAATGTAAGATGCAAAACCATTCTATATTAATTTTTTTTTTGCAATTAATTCTCAGATATGCTCCAACAAAATTATAGTAATTTTGTACGATTCTCTTCCTTTTTATGTAATTATAAAACACTATCTTCATTGTCTTTTAGTGGTAATATTCAACCCAATTTCATCTATGTGCATCAATTATTTATGCCACTAAATTAAGCGTAGTTTGTTAAATCTTAATAGAGGCCTACGCTTGCAGAAAATGTATTATGAAAAAAAAAGTTTTCTCACCCGTGTGACTTCCCATCCAAATCTGAGCCATTCTTCACAGGCTTTAGGGGCAGCTCTTATATATTGCCTACTGTTGTCTGTAATTAACTTTTAACCATGTGATTGAGACCCTTGGTTGTTCTATTTTTAACGTCGTGCAAGCAAGCTGGCTCCTGATCCCAATCATTCCTTACAGGCACCAAAATATTCTTTGGCTCAGGGATTTATGACGCTCTTAAAAAAAAAAAAAAACTGTTGTATATGTATTAGGTCTTTCCACAGGGTATCAGTGCATTTAAATTTGTCATCCTCTTCCATACACAGGTAAATCTCAGAGCACAGGGCTTGTTCTGGTGTAAATATCGCTGTTTATCATTCGTTTCAAGACGAAATTTAACTTTTGGCCGGTTATTTTGAGTAGGTTTGTGTGCTTTGGCTTGAATTTTGACTTTATTCTGTAAAACTGCATGAAGTTCAAGGTCACAGGTGTCTGAGTGACATGGTCAGTTTTAAGAAGTTGGATTTTCTGTATGTCTTGAATCATTCAGTATTCAGTATTTAAAAAAGTAAACCTAGCTCGCTTAAATTCTATGCACCGACAATGGTGTGATAGAGTGGCGTTTTATAACATTTCAAAACCTTTCAAGTGATTTCTTCACATTACCAGATGCACATATCCTAGATTGCACATCTCATTTGCATTCCATTCCCCGTTTAATGACTATGACTAATTCCATGCACTCTTATATAAGCATGACATAATAGAGTAAGTCCAGTATACTGAAGCCGCCTGACACCAGACCCAAATGAACTGTATGTCCATGACTTCTATTACAATGGCAATGTGAATGGCATTTGGCTTTCACATAATATATGAGGGGTATATCATGCTTAAAAAAGGAGTAAAAATAGCTCCGAACAAAGCGTTCTGCAATTGCGCCCTCATGTGTTTCACCTTTTTACTGTCTGACCTGCCCTAATAAATACCCCGACATGGCATACTGCCTCCAATTGGTAATAAAATAAGGCAATCACTGACATTTTTTTAATAGTAGATTAAGAGAATAAGGTTAAGCATGCAGCATTCACTGCAAAGACAGTGGGATGGATGGATGGATGGATGGATGGATGGATGGATGGATGGATGGAAACCAGAATACATAGAAATCAACATAAAAAAACATACTGCCAAGGAGTTGTAAGTTTTAATTGGGAAATGAGCTGTCACTCTGATCATCAGCATCATCTACGTCAGTCTTTGGCCCTGTCCACACGGCAACGGATTCAGGTGAATCTGATAAAATTTTTTATCGTTTCGGCCTGGCGTCCACACGGCACCGGCGTTTTGGGTGCCCCACAACGATATTTTTTGAGAACGTGTTCCAGAGTGGAAAAATCTGGCAACGGCGCCGTTGCGAAGTCGTCTGGATGAGTAGAAGGGATTTGTTTACGATGACGTCACAACCACATGACTAGAACAAGCAGCACTCTCGCGCGCATCATTCGTAACAACAACAGCAACAATGGATAAGAATCTTTATTCTTGGATAAGAATCTTTTGAAATTGTTTACACATTAACCTGACTGACCTGCCAGACAGACAATTTACACCTGCTTTGATGAACAGAAAGTACAGCCTTCCACACAAAGCAACAGTTACCTGACTATAATGGAGGCAGAGGGGAAAAGGGTCAGAAGACCCTTCAACAGACTGTTTTGTATGAACCACTGCATTGCGTTCACTTTTGTATATCTTTTAAATAAACAAGTAACTGAACCATTTCTTGAATTTCTTTTTTTTATTGGATAAGACTGCTTTTCAAAATGTTCACACACAATATAAAAAGTTATATAAATTATATAAAAATGCTTTTCAAAATGTTCACACACAATAAGAAAATTAAGTTATATAAAACTATGCACACTAATAAAACTAATTTGTACACACAGAAGGCACGATTTCCTCGTGTAGTCGCAGCCATCTTGTTGTTGTTGTTGTTGTTGTGTGTTTGTTCCTGTGAGTGCTTCACGCCGGGTAGAAGAAGGGGTTTATGCGCATGCGTCCTACTTCTTCTATTGTTCTGGTGTCTCCGATGGGACCGTCTTACAGCGCACGTAGAGGTGTGGCATGTGTATTGCATCGTTTTCAGCAAGCGTTGCATTGCCATATGTACACGGCAACGGATTCAGGTGACTCCGATACAATTGCTTATCGTTTAGGCCTGGCGTCCACACGGCACCGGCGTTTTGGGTGCCCAAAACGCAATCTTTTTGAGAACGGGTTCCAGAGTGGAAAGATCTGGCAACGTTGCCGTTGTGAAGTCGTCTGGATGAGTAGAACGGATTTGTTTATGATGACGTCACAACCACATGACTGTGAGTGCTTCATGCCGGGTAGAAGTGTAACGAACTCGATGCAAGTTGTCAACAAATCCTATAACTTGGTTCATGAAACGCGCTTACAAAATATTTTCACTGTGAATATTTATTGTGTAATGGTGCAAAGTGAGAGAGAGAGAGACTCTGCACTTAGGGCAGAGTCAATCCCGCCAGCAAAAATAGGGAAAAAAAAGGAGCGATCTCACCTCTTCAGATGTTGGTTTAAGTCCTACAATACATTCCTCAAAAAGGGCGTAGAAGAGCAAATTAATCCATCAACGTGTATCATTCAATTTATTCCGGACCATTAAAGACGCCGCCTTCCGCGTAGAATCATACGTCATCCTCGTCGCCATATTGGATAGGTCAAAGCGGAGAATAAAGATTCATGTGCTGCGTTTAACTGTACCAACAGGTTTACCATCCAAATGAGATCATATGGGATTACCTTTCACAGGTGAGAAACAACAAATTAATCCATCAACGTGTATCATTCAATTTATTCCGGACCATTAAAGACGCCGCCTTCTGCGTAGAATCATACGTCATCCTCGCCACCATTTTGGATAGGTCAAAGCGGAGAATAAAGATTAACTGCGTTTAACTGCACCAACAGGTTTGCTGTCCAAACGAGATCACATGGGATTACCTTTCACAGGTGAGACTGGAAAAATACTTTTCATTGTATTTGGTCATTATAATGTAATTTTACAAACAGATTTTCCTGACTTTGTGGCTAATATGAAGTCTCGCGCATAATAGTTTATGCGCATGCGTCCTTACTTCTTCTATTGTTCTGGTGTCTCCGATGAGACCGTCTTACAGCGCACGTAGAGGTGTGGCATATGTATTGCATCGTTTTCAGCAAGCGTTGTGTTGCCATATGTACCTGATATTTTACTGATCCGTTGCCCATGTGGACGCAATATGTTTTTACCCGCTAAAAAAAATCTCGTTGCCGTTGTCGTGTGGATGTAGCCTTTGTCTCATCACCGGAGGTAAAAGTCACTCTAAACACGTGTCTTCACTGGCCTGATTGTTCTTCATGCTAACATCCAATTGCTGGTTCATTTATGGCCCTTTTCCACTACCCTTTTTCAGCTCACTTCAGCTCGCTTCAGCTCACTTCAGCCCGACACGGCTCGCATTTCGACTACCGAAGAACAGCACGACTCGGCTCGCTTCAGCCCTGCTCAGCACCCAAAACTCGTACGGTTTTGGAGTGGGGCTGAAGCGAGCCAAACCGAGCTGAGTGAGGCTAGGGGCGTGAGCAGACACTCCCCTGTGCACTGATTGGTGAGGAGGAGTGTCCTCACATGCCCACACACGCCCCGTGAGCACGCTGGAATCTGTAAACACCGTAAACCCGGAAGAAGGAGAATTACGAATTACGAGAATTATGAAGCCTTATGCGCCTTGCCTCATCTATACGCTCTTGCCAGTATCTGTTGGCGTTGTCGGTGACAACAAGCCACAGCACCAAGACCAGCAACACTAACGACTCCATGTCCTCCATGTTTATTGTTTACTCTCCGGGTCGTGAGACTACCGCTTAAAAGCTCACTGATGTCACTGTTTGCGCAGCCTAACGACATCACCTGACGTCCACCCACTTTCGCTAACTCCACCCAATGTGTCCACCCACTTCCAGCCAGCACGGTTCAGCGCGGTTGTAGTCGAAATGCAACTCCAACAGCCCCACTCAGCTCGACTCAGCACGGCACGGCTCAGCCCGACTCAGCCGCGTTGGTAGTGGAAAAGCAGCATTAGGTGGTGGACACTTTGACAACTGGTGTCTGATTACAAACTGAATTGATTAGGCTTTCCTGTACTAGGAGAAAAAAGCACACCTAGCTAGCAAGGTTTTAGACTTCTTTAGGCAGACGGTAGTGTTGTAGTACTCAAGACCGGTCTCAAGTCCATTTTTTGAAGGTCTGAGTCTTGTCTCGGATTCAACCACATTTTTGTTTCAGACAAAGAGGACTTGAGATTTTATTTCAAGACCGGTCAAGACCACAACTGCGTGAATATCATTAAATTGCCTGTGCGTTGTCTGATCTATTTGTTAACGTTAGTTAGAGTGATTGGATGTAAAATTTCCTGCTTCAAATGCAACCAATAACGTGACCCTTGTAATTTGAAAATTTTCTTCCTGTTAATGGTTGTCACCCCTCCCTACCCCCTTTCACACACACTGGTCCTGGTCTTGACTCGGTCTGGCTCTACCTTGGTCTTGGTCTTAACTTGATCTCAACCCTTCAAAGTATTGGTCTTGTCTTGGTCTTGATACATTCTGGTCTTGGTCATGACTTGATCTCTGTTTAGGTGGTCTTGACTACAATACTAGCAGACTGACTAGCTCCTTACACAACATGATCTTTGCAGGCAGACAGCCAAGGCAAGGTTAGACAGAAGACAAAGTAAAAACATTTCCACATCATTCCACATCCACATATTTTAATTTCTTAGATTTCAAAATACCTCGGTCAAAACCTGACTTCCAATCTTTGATGGTTTCCAGATTTCAGCTGCAGGAACATCCATCAGGTTTTCCCGACTCACAAATGTTCTCTGTATGTCCTCAGTGGACATAAATCTTTGTGTTGACCCTGCAAGATGTCAGCAAAGAGGCTTACTAAATAATAAAGCATTCATTCCATAACACAATACTGCATTTCTTTTCTTCATTGAAGGCTGGTGTTGAAAACCTGACATCCTGATTTCTAAGCTTTTATGCAGTATGAGGAAAGTGCATTGTGAGTCACAGTAGAAGCTGCTCATTAGGGGGGAAAGTGTCAATTGTCTCTCTTCGGCTGTCATTTATTTGGTCAATTTTCCAAATAAAAATGGCATCGCTAATTAGCTCAGACCTTCTGATGCCTTTAGACTAAAGATGGCTGTGTGTGTACTCTTTGTTTCTTGGTAAGAATAGAAAGCTTTGTTTATTCTCAACTACTTTAAATGCATCTTAGAAAGGACAGGCAAAGTGCTGGTTTGCGGATTGCTGGTTGAATAATCATAATATGATTTGATGATCATTAGATCATTATTTCTATAAGACAGGACATTGCTTGCGAATAGAAAATGTTTATAAGTTAAATGAGCTATGTATCTCCTGTTTGATCACATTCTCGTGGATTTAGGTTTGAGGATTGGTGAGGAACCCATTGTCATGTTCATGGAACCAATTTGTGCTTTCTGACATGCTCAAAGTTGCCATTATTTGATGGTAAATTGTGGACCAAGTAAATATGTGCACCCCATAAACTGATGCACATAGTCAATAACAATACTCTGATAGTCTGTGGTATTCAAATGATGCTTGATTAATAAAGTATTAACATACCCAGTGTGTATCAAGAAAAAATTCCTCACACCGTTTCACCACCACCACCAGTAGCCTGAACTTTTGACACAAGGTAAGTGTGCTCCTTGGATTCATACTGTTGATGAATAAACTCTGATCCTACCATCTGTATGTACCAACAGATATCAAGATGCATCAGACCAACCGTCCACTGTAGCCTCGGATTCCTGGTCTTGGCTGGAAGAAGTGAAACTCAGTGTGGTCTTCTGCTACTGGATTCCATCAGCCTTGTCTTAATGTCTTGTGCTTCTTGAGATGCTTTTCTGCTCACCACAGTTGTAAACAGTGCTTGTTTTGACCATTCAAACCAGTTTGGTCATTCTCCTCTGGCTTCACTCAACAAGATATTAACTGGATTTGTTTTTGTTTTTTTGCACCATTTTGTGAAAACTCTAGAGACTGTTACAGAGACCAGAAGTTTCTTGAATGCTCAAGCCAGTCCGCCTATCACCAACAGCAATAAACATTATTGTTTATATCTGCGTGATCTTATGCATTGTGTTTTTATTAGTGCTGTCAAGCGATTAAAATATTTAATCGCGATTAATGTCGCGACTGTCATAGTTAACTCGCGATTAATCGCAATTTAATCGCACATTTTTGTCACATGAAAAACCATTGTAATTCTCTTATCAGCATAAAAAAGTGAATGGGCTTGCTCACCGTTCAAACTACGGGGGTACTCGGGGGATCCGAGATCCCCTGAAACAGACATGAGATCCCTTGAAAACATGATTTGGGAAATGTTGGGGGGTCTCTAAAATATTGGCAAAATGATGTTTATTGACATAGCAATCGTGTGTAACAGGAAGCATTTGCATATCCGAAGTGAGCGCGCGATGGAGATCCGCGCTCTGAGACAAGCGCAAGCACCCCCCCAAGGGAAAAAAAGGGACCCCCCGAAAATATCGGCATAGTTCGAACACTGGTTGTACCAATGTTTTTTTTTTTTATTGCAGAGCATAACACGTCTTGTCACAGCCACTGCAAAGTGGGGCTGGAGCCGCCGATGGGAAAACGAAACCTAAGCCGAGCACCGTGGCTCTTCGGGGGAGGGCAGAGGACTTTGGCTGTGCGGGGCGTGGCATCATGTCACAGAGCGTTAATCTCGCGATAAAAAAATTATCGCCGTTAAAATTGAGTCAAGTTAACGTGTTAATAACGCGACATTTTTGACAGCACTAGTTTTTATGCATTATTATTATTATTAAAGTCTTATATTTATTACATTCTGAAGTAATATTTTTTGTATCCTAGTTGTACAGTTTGTACTTTCCTCTGGCACTGTTCTTGTGATTTCATCATCTTACAATGTGTCCAGGTGAATAAAATAACAAGCTTGACCACTTGCTAAAATGTCAGTGAATGTTACCCTATAAATAATTTTCTGGCAGCTAACGAGACCTTATCTCAAAGTTAAACTAATTAAAAAAGAATGGCGTGGCAGACATGGCGTGTGGACCAATTAGGAGCCAGGGGGCTGCATTTGGGATTCTTAGCACAAGTGGAAGCTGCTGTGGTGTGGAAGAGCTGTTGCATTTATGTATTACTGTGAACACTACTGGTTTTATAAGTCACACGTTGGTTGGAACCAAACATGATTACAAGTTGTCACTCCAGAAGTTAAGGCAGGTGGGTTATCTGAAAGGCTGTGAGTTGAGATCTCGAAAATTGCAAGAAAGCCATTAACGGGTGCTTAACTCTCAATCGTATGTCCAAAATCTTAGGCATCCTATTTTTTTTATACAAACTTGATTTTTATTTTATGACCTCTACATTATCAAGTCAAAACATTTCAAAAACATTTTAGAGTTTCAAACGTTCACTTTCCAGCACACAATTAAAAAGAAAAAAAAAGTTTGGATCTGAGCAGCATATTACATGAGAGCACTTTTCAGATTAAAAAAAGAAAACATAATGAAGGCTACTGGGTTTTGGTGCAAAATTAAGAAGCGAGTGTGATAGTCAAAGTGTCCAGAAGAACTGTGGCTGGTTCTGGAAGATGCTCAGTAAAACCTACAGCTCATTTCCTTAAAAACTGTACTCACTGTACCTGAGACTACTTTTTTTTTAAGCAAAAGGTTGTCTCACGGGGCGGCATGGTGGTGTAGTGGTTAACGCTGTCTCCTCACAGCAAGAAGGTCCGGGTTCGAGCCCCGTGGCCGGCGAGGGCCTTTCTGTGCGGAGTTTGCATGTTCTCCCCGTGTCCGCGTGGGTTTCCTCCAGGTGCTCCGGTTTCCCCCACAGTCCAAAGACATGCAGGTTAGGTTAACTGGTGACTCTAAATTGACCGTAGGTGTGAATGTGAGTGTGAATGGTTGTCTGTGTCTATGTGTCAGCCCTGTGATGACCTGGCGACTTGTCCAGGGTGTACCCCGCCTTTCGCCCGTAGTCAGCTGGGATAGGCTCCAGCTTGCCTGCGACCCTGTAGAACAGGATAAAGCGGCTACAGATAATGAGATGAGATGAGATGGCTTACTGATTACTATTTATAGTATTTATTTTAATGCTGAAACATTTCATTTCATTATTTTAAGCCATTTTTGGTCTACAGCAGGGGTCATCAAACTCCGGCCCACGGGCCGACTCCGGCCCGCCACCCCCCTTTGACCGGCCCCCCAGCCCCTCTGCCCCCCACCACTTGAACCGGCCCTATGAGGCAATCCCCAAAAGTGGTCATGGCCTATTTTTTTAAATTGCTTTTTGGGACATAATAACATGTCTGCATCTTATATTTTGTTGATTTTATCAATTAAAATTGATATTTAGTTATAAAATGAACTATTCATATTTTCCGAATTTTCATCATATGCTCGCGATCAAGCAGTGACAGGCAGCGCACGCGCAGAGAACTGTCAGTGTTCAGGACAGCAAAATGGCTAGCGGTAAGCAAAAAGTTGACAGAGAGTGCAGAGTTTTTAAAGAACAGTGAACCACCGATTATTTTTTCATTCAGTGTAAGGACCGTGCAGTTTGTCTTGTATGTAAAGAAAGTGTGTCGGTTTTCAAAGAATATAATCTGCGTCATCACTACGAAACCCGCCACAAAGAGTATGCTAGTTTGCGAGGGCAAACAAGAGAAGACAGGATTCGGAGGATGAAATGCGGACTGGCTGTACAACAGAATGTATTCCTTCACCAAACCCAGATCAACCAGGCTGCTGTCCGAGCTCGCTATAAGGTAGCTCACCTACTAGCTACCCATGGAAAGCCGTTTACTGATGGGGACTTTGTTAAAGTATGCATGCTTGCTGTGGCCGAGGAGGTGTGTCCCGACAAGAAGGATGCACTCAACACGGTGAGTCTCTCCGCACCTACTGCAAACTGAAGATTTGGGGGACAACGTGTATGACCAGCTGAATGAGAAAGTGTCAAAATTTGAGTTTTTTGCTTTGGCCATGGATGAGAGCAATGACGTGCAGGACACAGCACAACTGCTGTGATCTATTGATCTATTGCTCATATTATTATAATTTCACTGTTTTTTAAAATGTATTTATTTTATAGGCCTATTTATTTGACCTTTATTAAGTGCTGCATACAATTATTATTAGTATTATTAATAATATCAACAGGCCTACCTACAATTTATAATTTTCCACTCACCTTTGCCAGTGTCAATCACCTCAACTAGGCAGATGTTTCTTACCGTGACAGCTTTGATGTTATTTTTATTAGAAAATAAATAAATGGAATATCTGTGGTATTTCAAATTAAAACAAAGTGTGAAGACTCGATTACTACTTTGCAAACCACTAGTAAAGATAAACAAATATGTGCCAGGAATCAAGTGTTGATATAGTAGTGTTGATATAGTAGTGGGGATGGCTGTGCCAGGCTAGTAATCTCTACTACACAATGAGGCCTGCTGGTGGTCATACAGTATTTGTCTGGGTCATACAATTCTATGTTATATAGCTGACCCGACCCCGGCCCCCCCATCACAGTCAGGAACGACAATGTGGCCCCCAGAGAAAAAAGTTTGGTGACCCCTGGTCTACAGCATTTCTTCACATGTGCCTAAGACTTTTGCACAGCACTATATAGACTGGAATTGTATGTTTGTCTAAGGTGGGGTTTACATTAGACCGTATCAGCGGATCATCAGATTAACGTTTTTTAAACGATTAGCGTGCACACAGCAACGCCAATACACGATTCGCGTGCACACAGCAACGCCAATACACGGATACGCTCGGCTCCGCAGGCATCATGCGCTCCAAATCACTCCGCCCTGAACAGCGAGTGCCCTCTGGAGGGTGCGCACTCCGGCCCTGCGCAACTCACAGAGCGTGTGAGTGAAGCGCACGAGCAGTGATTCGGGACTGAGCCGCTGTGTGTGTGATCCCAGTGCATATCGGGCATGCGCGTCACTTACCACTTGCAAGTGGAAGGATGGCAAGCCTAAAGACAATCATAACTACACAATGGGCAGTATTTGCATCAGTATTTGCAGTATTTTCATACTTTTATACTCTTTAATGAAAGGTGATACAAGGCGGAAGTCCGCGCCGTTTTTCAGCAGTCGCGTCACATGACCAACGCCAGCGAATCAGGAAGGTGGATGTCACAGTGACATTGTCCAATGACGACGCCAGCTAGAGCTCAGCACAGCGTATCCGCGTATTCTCAATGTTTACACAGCACCGGACCAGACACGATCTGGATTGGATACGTGGACCCTGGCGGATTCCCGTTTCCCGGCGTTTCCAGGCGTTTTAATGTAAACGGACACTGCATCCGCGAAGAAAACGAGACAGATACGGTCTAATGTAAACTTGGCCTAAATAAAGCATCTGCCAATCATGTGGTTTTATCCCTCTGACTCTAAGACGCTTTTAATTTCACGATGAAGGACAACTTTTAGTCCAAAATATTGACCAAAAAGTCTCAGCCCTTCCCTTTATTTGTATGAGCTCTGATCAAATGACAAGCAATCGATTCCGTTCAGCCTCTGCTTTAACAATTATATTGACATTCATTTTTTTCAAACATGGGCATTATGAAAAGCTTAATCTGTTGAGATATCTTGAACAAACGGTAGATCCGAGTCTGCCTCTTCGCTGTAATTACCTCCATATGCTTCTGACAGGAAACATGACAGGCCGTCAAACACAAGTGCACCTGAGAGCAGGCTAGAAACATCACCTTTCAATTCGATCCATTTCTGTCACAAAGCCCCAAGCCTCCAGTCACTCAGTAAAGACATGGGGGCTGCGCAGAGACATCCCTGACCTTGGATTAGGGGAACAAAATGCCCTAATCGCTTCCTGATCAATTATCAAGCTTGATTCACCATCATTCATCATTCCAGTTCATCAGAATTTTACCATCAATAATTAAGCGCAATCATCTCTCTGTCAAAAGCACAAAATGGACTGATTCAACCCTCCTGTGCTTTTTCCTGTCCTGCAGATAAGCCTGGCCTGCTCCATTTGGCCACATTCATAATAGTGCAATCATGAACATAATTCATACCCATTAGCTAATTGCAGGTTGTGTTAAATAGCATATATAAATCTTCCCATTTTGACACCATTGACTGAAAGACTGATGAGGGGATTTGTCTAACTTTGAAGGTCAGCAACTACTGAGTATGTAGTAGGAGTAAAATATTATTTAAAAAAATACATGACGGCGCTGTTGACCGCTTGAGTCTGTTAAAAATTCAATGATTAATTATCAGTAACCGCCAGCTATAATTCAAATCACAGGTTTATATAAACACGCTTTTTCCAATACAGGTATATCATCGTTTCCATAGTAACGATTCATTCACAGAGACTCCTACGGACGACACACCATTATGAGGCTTTCAATAAGGAGACGTTTATTCAAAATGTACAGAAGGAGCCTCCAGTATCAGTACCTTGTAACAGTCAGTAGGTTTTCCTCCATAGGAAAGTCTTCAGGACCTTGCGAGAAATTTAAAATGATGTTTTTCATTTTATATTTGGAAATTATAACTGTTATGTTATGTTTCCCATTTAAATTGCACAGTATTTTTGAGTTGATTGGAGTGTGGAGGAACTTTTAAGCTGTAATCCATGACTTCCTGATTAATTGGGGTACAAATATGAGGAGACAGAGGCCAAAATCCCTTATTCGTCCATCAACATGGGAAAGATACAAGAACACGCAAACCAAATGAGGGAGACGTGTGTTGACCTTCATAAGTCAGGGAATGGTTATAAAGCAAATAGTTAATCACCTGAAATGTCCATTTCTACTGTTAGGGCAATAATATAAAAAAAAATGGACACCAACTGGAACTGTTACACACTTGCTTGGAAGAGGACCCAAGTTTATTTTGCCCCCATGTACAGTGAGGAGGATGGTAAAAGAGGCGAAAAATCCCCAAGGATCACTGTTGGTGAATTACAAGAAAAAGTTAAATCTTGTGGTTTCCAAGTCTCCACAGCCACCATCAGATGACACCTCTATGCCAACAGATTATTTGGAAGGTCTGCCAGATAAAAATCTTTGTCTGTCAGTTAACCATAAACGTGAGCCCATGAAGTTTGTGAAACGCTACTCCAACTTTGACTGGAACTGTGTTCTATGGTCTAATTAAACAAAAATTGAGTTTTTTGGCAACAAACATTCAAGGTGGGTTTGGTGTAAAAAGAAAGATGGCTATAATGAAAAGAACCCGATCCCAACTGTAAAATATGGTGGAAGTTCTGTGATGTTTTGGGGCTGTTTTTACTCCAAAGGTCTTGGAAACCTTGTTAGGGTACATGGCATCATCCATATGGACTCCATGACATTCCAGGACATTTTTAAATCAGAATCTGGCTGGCTCTGCCAGGAAACTCAAACTGGGCCATTATTGGATCTTCCAGCAGGACAATGATCCGAAGCATATGTCCAAATCAACACAAAGATGGTTAACTGAGCACAAGCTTCTACCATGGCCATCTCAGTCCCCTGACCTGAACCCCATTGAAAACCTGTGAGGTGAGCTGAAGAAGAGAGAGCACAAGATAGGGTCCAGGAACCTGGATGATCTGGAGAGATTCTGTAAAGAGAAACGGTCTCAGATGCCCTGTTCTGTATCTCCAACCTTATAACATGTTATAGGAGAAGACTCAGTGCTGTTTTACTAGCAAAGGGAGGCTGTCAAGTCAAAGTCCCTCTCATGCCAGAATCTGGTCTTCCCAGGCAGTCTCCTGTCCCAGTACTAAGGCGTATGGGTGCAGCACTGATCTCCATTTCGATAGCCCTCAGCCTCTCACCAATACAATTAGGGTTACAGTGGGACAGCTAGTCCTCTGGTAACTGCGAGAGTTTGACTTCCCCACTCGCATCTGTATTGCAGCGTGCCTTGCCAGATGGTAGTAGGTACAATTTTTATGATGGTCTTTGGTATGACCTGACCGCAAGTAGAACTCACGATCTCCCACGCTAACCACTAGGCCAACTCACGGTCAAAGGGAGGCTATACAAAGTATCAAATTCAGGGGGTGCCAATAATAGTGGCACATGTGTGTATATACACGTTCATGCAAACTTCTGATCGCAACTATATATACTATGTATGAAAAAACATTAACAATTCAAAGTGACTAGATAATTATCATGACGTTCAAGTCTTTAGATGATGTTACTGATGATGCTTTTAATTAACAAATATCAGAAAGAACCGTGTCACGAAACCATTCCCAGTGACAATTAGAGGAATGCAATGAATTTTAACACCTTTAAAAGAGAAATGCTCCCCATAGCAGTGTTTCGCTGGGAAATGAGAAATGCATCGACCCAAGACACATAATTTGCATTTAATTTCTTTTTCAAAAAGGGTTCATTTTCAGTCCCAGTTGAAATTGCGACCAATTAAAGAGATTTGAAACACAGCAAGCCATGGGTAAAAAAGGAAGGAATCAAAGAAGGCGAAGAGGGAAAAAAACATGCCAAACATCATTTTTCAGACAACTCTTTTATTTGGTGATTCTATTTATTCAGCAGTGGAGCAAACATAAGTGGGCACATTTAAACAGTTCGGATATAAAAAGGGGAATATTAAATGTTGTAGGCAAATGAAGACAGAAGTTTAAATCAACTTGTTAAATAATAATAATATATTACAGTTCTGTGCTGCCTTTATCTCTGCACAGCCCTCATTTCTTCACTAACTAGAAAGATTGAGAGCAAATGGATGCTCAAGTGACTAAATCTGTCTGATTTCTTTGGGTCTTCTTAATGCTCTCACTGTGAGGCGATACAGATGCTGGAGCCAAATATCGGGTGAGAAAAATTAGCTAAAACATGTCACTACAGCTCATTACATTTTTTAAATGAAGTGCTCAAACGTCACACTTCAAATTCAGAGTACAGTATTATTATTGCGTTAATTACAAAATGCTACAATAATCAAATCAGTGTGTGGTAGTGAATTACAGATATGACAAAATAGCATATTCTATCAATTGGTTCATGGTGTATATACATCGGTACAGTGGGGCAAAAAAGTATTTAGTCAGCCACCAATTGTGCAAGTTCTCCCACTTAAAAAGATGAGAGAGGCCTGTAATTTTCATCATAGGTACACTTCAACTATGAGAGACAGAATGGGGGGAAAGAATCCAGGAAATCACATTGTAGGATTTTTAATGAATTAATTGGTAAATTCCTCGGTAAAATAAGTATTTGGTCACCTACAAACAAGCAAGATTTCTGGCTCTCACAGACCTGTAACAACTTCTTTAAGAGGCTCCTCTGTCCTCCACTCGTTACCTATATTAATGACACCTGTTTGAACTCGTTATCAGTATAAAAGACACCTGTCCACAACCTCAAACAGTCACACTCCAAACTCCACTATGGCCAAGACCAAAGAGCTGTCAAAGGACACCAGAAACAAAATTGTAGACCTGCACCAGGCTGGGAAGACTGAATCTGCAATAGGTAAGCAGCTTGGTGTGAAGAAATCAACTGTGGGAGCAATTATTAGAAAATGGAAGACATACAAGACCACTGATAATCTCCCTCGATCTGGGGCTCCACGCAAGATCTCACCCCGTGGGGTCAAAATGATCACAAGAACGGTGAGCAAAAATCCCAGAACCACACAGGGGGACCTAGTGAATGACCTGCAGAGAGCTGGGACTAAAGTAACAAAGGCTACCATCAGTAACACACTACGCCGCCAGGGACTCAAATCCTGCAGTGCCAGACATGTCCCCCTGCTTAAGCCAGTACATGTCCAGGCCCATCTGAAGTTTGCTAGAGAGCATTTGGATGATCCAGAAGAGGATTGGGAGAATGTCATATGGTCAGATGAAACCAAAATAGAACTTTTTGGTAAAAACTCAACTTGTCGTGTTTGGAGGAGAAAGAATGCTGAGTTGCATCCAAAGAACACCATACCTACTGTGAAGCATGGGGGTGGAAACATCATGCTTTGGGGCTGTTTTTCTGCAAAGGGACCAGGACGACTGATCCGTGTAAAGGAAAGAATGAATGGGGCCATGTATCGTGAGATTTTGAGTGAAAACCTCCTTCCATCAGCAAGGGCATTGAACATGAAACGTGGCTGGGTCTTTCAGCATGACAATGATCCCAAACACACCACCCGGGCAACGAAGGAGTGGCTTCGTAAGAAGCATTTCAAGGTCCTGGAGTGGCCTAGCCAGTCTCCAGATCTCAACCCCATAGAAAATCTTTGGAGGGAGTTGAAAGTCCGTGTTGCCCAGCGACAGCCCCAAAACATCACTGCTCTAGAGGAGATCTGCATGGAGGAATGGGCCAAAATACCAGCAACAGTGTGTGAAAACCTTGTGAAGACTTACAGAAAACGTTTGACCTCTGTCATTGCCAACAAAGGGTATATAACAAAGTATTGATTTGAACTTTTTTTATTGACCAAATACTTATTTTCCACCATAATTTGCAAATAAATTATTTAAAAATCAGACAATGTGATTTTCTGGATTTTTTTTCTCATTTTGCCTCTCATAGTTGAGGTATACCTATGATGAAAATTACAGGCCTCTCTCATCTTTTTAAGTGGAAGAACTTGCACAATTGGTGACTGACTAAATACTTTTTTGCCCCACTGTATATAACTTGGAGGACTATGAGTGTATAAATGAGGACGTGAGAAAGCTGGACTGATTGAAGGACTAAAGTGCCGCTGCATCACTCTCTTTAGATCGATAGACTAGGTCGATTTTCAGATAATGTGACACCCCCAGGCATTTTTGAGTAAAAGTTGGCAAACAAACTTTTCTAAAAATATTTTTTGTGCTGAATCCATTTTTGCTGTTTGCCAAGCTGTATCTCTTATGTGGAAGTCTGTAGAGCACAAAATCTAAGACAACCTCTAAAATTTCAGTAAATTCCGTTTTTTTTATTTTACATCATGTACAACAATAATGATCAAGTCTAGGAGGTTTATTTGTAGTGAGAATTATGGTACTTGTATGTGACAAGGACAATTGCACTTTCATTTCTTATTGTTGTCCTGAATATGTCTTCTTTTATCCCTATATTTCAAGCAGACAAATAGAAAATCTTACATTCCTGAGTCATTTCATTGAGGATGCAAGGAAACTGTTGCCATCACATCAGAGTTTGTAAATTAACTTCAAACTTATCCACAAGAACTTTAATTCAAAATAAAATCACTTTTTGCCATCATTTCTATTTCCATACAGTGTTTAAATATTGCTAATCATAGGGCTGGGCAATATATTGATATTTAAGATGTATCGAGATGGACAAGTATCTCAATATGGATTTTGAGATGTCGAATTAATCGAGAAAAAAAATTACTTTTTGGAATTACAGAGGTTTGGTCACCCTATCACTCTGTAACACCTCAAAACACTGTTAGTTGAAAGATAAGTAGCATTTAATATTGTGCAGTAGCATTTACTTGATTGTGTTTTCACATATTTCCACTGCATGCCTTCGGTTGGGTACTCCAGCGACTTCACTCAGACTGCCCATGCTTCGATCGCCCATGCTGCAGTAGGCAAACATCTTACTGCGGAGCAGCAGCACAGACAGTTTTGTCCCACAGCAGTTTAAAAACTGATACAGTCCTGTCCCTACTAGCAGAAGTTTTACTTATTTTTAATTTATTTAGGGGGATTTGAAAATATCGAGATATATATCGTATATCGAGATATAGAAGAAATCGAGATATGTTTTTCCTCCATATGATCAGCTGCAGCTGCACCTCAAGATGTATGAGTGCACGATGTATGTGCAAAAAGTCCCATTTACGTTGCTCTGCTGCATGTAAGTGTAAAACAAGTGATGCAGAATGTAGCAATTGCTGAATTTTAGTTTAGTTAACTTCATTTTAAGATCATTGGCCAGGCATGATATCACAGTCTGTGGTATTTTTGCTGTTTTGTGAAAATTAGTCATATTGGAGAATCTTGTCATGTTGTTGTTTATGGTTTTATGTTAATATATGTTTATATGTTAAACCATCACCCTAGTTACATTACATAGTTACAGATCATTTATGTACATATGATTTTGATGTTTCTATATGGATGCATTCAAGTAAAAAAAAAAATCAAAGTTCTGGAGGCGCCGTGGCTTGGTTGGCTGGGATGCTGTAACATAAATCCGGGGACCCAGGTTTGAGTCTGACCCAAGGTCATTTCCCGATCCTTCCCCATCTCTCTCTCCCAATCATTTCCTCTCGCCCTCTAAATGTCCTACATAAAGGCAAGAAAGACCAAAAAAAAAAAAATACATATATATATATATATATTAAAAAAATGGATAAAAAGTTCAGTGTTCACCAAAAATATTCTGAGATAAATATTATGTATTTTAAATATTAGCCTATTTTTTTTCTGTACCCAATAAATCTTCTGTCGCAATTTAAGATTTTATTTTTGAGCCAGAGCTGAGAAATTTGTTTATTTTTTTAGCCTATGAGACTGCCACTCTACTGAGTTACAAATAAAAAGACTGCCTAAATGGATTCAGCAGAAAGAATTACCCTTTATATAGTCTATTATATAGTCTATAAACTCAAGACCACAAATTTTATAATTTAATATGGTAATTTGGACCACACACACTACCTAAAGTCTGTTTTTGAGAGTTCCTTTCACCCAATTGAAGCCAAATTTGGTACTTATTTAGCCAAGAGGTATATGCAACTTTCTGCTATTTTACTTTTTTCATACTGTACAACATTGAAGAGTTTTATATTGAAATACTCGAAATATGCAAATTATATGCAAATGTGCCCTCTACTGGGCTCCACGTATGAGATACAGCTTGGCAAACAGCAAAAATGGATTCAGCGCAAAAAATACCTTTAGAAAAGTTTGTTTGCCAACTTTTACTCACAAATGCCTGCAACTCCTTATTTAAGCCCCTTTTTGCAATTCTGACCTAGTCTACGAGATGAATTCCTGAAACTAGACCAACGAAGGATGAAAAAACTAATCAGAAAGTAAATCTTTTACACAACTGAACATCACATCATCATGTCAACACTGGAATCGGCGTCTAACTACAACAGAACACAGCGAGAACAATCCTCACACACCACAGACTCTGTCCCGTTCACATTCACCCTCATACTGATTGCACACACCTTGACTCAATCACACAGCATTGCTAATCTTTGCAAATTATTTGCTCAGTGTTCCTGTCAATGTTAAGCCTTATTATTGTTATATATTGTTCATTGTTGTTTTTCTGCTTTTTGTTTTGGTTTTTTATCTTTGTCTTGCCTAGGTTATGTTGCATGCACATTGCCTGACCATCACCTATTTCCTGATTCTGTTTTCGCCTATTGTCTTGGATTTGTCTGAAAGCTTTAATAAAGCTTTATTGTACCTGCACCTGTGTCCTCTTCTGCCTGTGTGACACAAATATTGATTATAAATACTGATATGCAAGGTGTCCTGGGTATTTTTTTTCCTAAAAACTGCTTTTGTGGAACTACAGTGTTATGTGAATAGCGCATAATTACATGAAGTTGTCTCACAGATGCTTTTATTCCCTTATAGAAAGCAAATGCAAGATTTCACAACCTAGTGTAACAAAAAACATTCAGTAACCAAAACAATCAAAGGCAATCATATACGTGTGCAAACAATATGATTCATTTTTCAAATAAAACCACAAGAAGCATAAACAGCCATGTTTATCTCTGCCAACTTTGTTGGATGAGGTTATGGTTTTGCCTCCATTTGTTTGACTCTTCCCAACGTAACTCAAAAACTAGTGAACGGATTTTAATGAAATTTGGTGGAAAGGTGAGCCACGAGCCAAGGAACAACTGCTTAGATTTTGATGCAAATCCGGATATGTATGTGGATCCAAGATCCAGATATGTATGTGGATCCAGGATTTTTTTTTTTTTGGTCTGTTCCTAACATCACTCAAAAAGCAGTTAACGGATTTTGATTAAATTTGGTGTACAGCTTTAGTATTATCTTGCGTTCAAGTACTTTAATTTTGATATTGATAATATGTGGCTTGGTGGAGATATGCACTCTACCGTGTGCCCTTCTAGTTCTCTCGTGTGTCACACGTAATTTGACACAGACATTTAAAGACCCACTGACACAACTTTTTACACCACGTAATATGTATATTTATTGTTTTATTGCTGTATTGTGAAATAAAATATCCAAAACTCAACTTGAATAAAGGGTCGTCTTTGTAGAAATTCAAGAATTTCAGAGCCGATTTTGTGTTTTTTGCCCCGGCTTCTACAAGCGCCATGAGCCATTTGCCCGTTTTTGCCGCTAGGGTGAGTGACGTCACATCAGTGTATGTCGATCTGGATTGCATGAAAACAAAACATGGCTCATGTCGAAGACGATCACTTCTCTTATATATTATATATATTATATTATCTCATCTCATTATCTGTAGCCGCTTTATCCTTCTACAGGGTCGCAGGCAAGCTGGAGCCTATCCCAGCTGACTACGGGCGAAAGGCGGGGTACACCCTGGACAAGTCGCCAGGTCATCACAGGGCTGACACATAGACACAGACAACCATTCACACTCACATTCACACCTACGGTCAATTTAGAGTCACCAGTTAACCTAACCTGCATGTCTTTGGACTGTGGGGGAAACCGGAGCACCAGGAGGAAACCCACGCGGACACGGGGAGAACATGCAAACTCCACACAGAAAGGCCCTCGCCGGCCACGGGGCTCGAACCCAGGACCTTCTTGCTGTGAGGCGACAGCGCTAACCACTACACCACCGTGCCGCCCATATATTATAGATATTATATATTCTCTTATATATTATAGTCTGTCAGTATTTCGATTTCTATAATAAGACACGGAGGAGGGGGTGATGAAAGGAATTTGTTGTAATTTTTTTTCTTTTATGGTATAGGAAAAAACATGCCGGATGACATCTTATATCTATCACTCCACACATATATCATGTATATTATCCTAACTAAATATATGAAACAAGGTATTGGCCTTTCAGTTGTTGTACATTACTGGTATTAGCTGCTTTGGCCTATTGATAAGTAATATGCAATGGTATAAGACGCATTTGTGACATTACAACAAATTTTAAACAACATACATGTATTGAATAACAACACATAGCCACGTGCCCTGGCTCGTTCTCTTTTGGCAAAGGCACCACCGGACTTTCGCTTTTTGACTGCCCCTTCGGGGGGTCTGCTGTCATCTGTTTCTCTTTTGACAGATTGATTCGGCCCGGGCCTATCAAACAATGTCGGCACAGCTGACTCCTCCAACGCCAGTGGATAAGTTGGATCAAACGTTCTTCGAGTTCTGGACGACAAAGTGAAACAGTGCTCCTCGAAATGTGCTGAACAGAGACGTGACCATTTTGTTGACTTCCAGTTCGCACGTGTTTTAGAAACGTTTCTTTCCCACTCTTTTGCTATTTCAGGGTGTTTTTTCCAAGGAAAGGAATGGAGTTTCACTCCTTCCAACGTGGTGTTAGAACACCCGTAAGCCACACATATAATCCCTTTTCGGTTAGACGCCATTTAACTTTTTCACGCAAGGAAATCACAACAAAACCACAGCTCAGTATCACAAGACTTGTGAGAACTGAACCAACATAGTGACTTGTAAACAAAAACGACACACTGATGTGACGTCACTTCCGGCATCTCTGAATGAGCCCAGTTCATATCCAGGTCAATCTCCCTGCGCGAAATTTAAAATTACTTCTGATGTTTAAAACGGACAGTTAAACCAAGAATTAAAACCAGAATTTATCTTTAGAGTCATATATTGTTTGTTTAAAAATTAATACGAAATGACTGTCAGTGGGTCTTTAAGAATTACATACAGTAGCTTTGTTTTTAATAAATGAATTAAGGTATTACTTTTATATCAAGCATAGCAACAGCAATGAATAAAAACTCGCATATTAAGGCCCGGTCCCACTGGCCGATGGACACAAAACGTATGCAAAAAGGACACAGCGGACGAGCAAAATTTCGGGGGTGGCTCTATCCGTTTTCATCCGCCCCAGAAATGGACAAAATTGGCGAAAATTTGCGAAAACAGAACGGAAAAGAACGGTCGTGGGTAGTATATAGCGGGGATGTTAAACGCATGTTCATAGGAAGCCTAGTGGATGAAAGCGGATGGAAGTGGATGACAGCTCCGAAGGGGTTACCGGTGATAACTGAGAAGCGGACGCATAGCAGAAAGAGCGGATGCATAGCGGATGAAGGGTATGCATCACGTACGCCTAACGGAAACAAAGGGGATGTTGCACGGATGTATATCGGATGCAGACCGTTCACTGCGCTAGGTGTCCTTCTACATACTCTAGACATACTCCAGACATCCTAAATATACGAGATACATCCCAGATATAAATGCTTTGTCCGTTTTGAAAACTTTATATACGAGATGCATACGCTTACATCCTTTCTATTTCCGTGCTACTAACGACGAATAGACGTTTCATGTACCTTATCTTTCCTCCCTCTTTCCGTTTTCAGCTGCAGCGGATGTGAGTTGCGAGGATGCCCAGAGGATGCAGAGAGGATACAGCAGACGTTTAACGGATGATGACGGACATAGAACGTGTGTTGCTCGTATATGTCGTGGATTTACATCGTACACGGCGGAAAGTTCATCCGTTCTAAAAGTTTTGTGCAGCTCAAAACTTTTTGCGCGGATGAAATCACAGTGGACGGATGCTCGATGGATAGAGCGTATGAAGCACGTATGCAATGAGTACACAACAGATGCATAGCGTTTTCCAACGGATGGCAAAGATTTTTTTATGTTTTACATCCTCTTTGCATCCGTAAGTGCAGTGGGACCGGGCCTTTAACTATCTACTGCATTTGGCTGCTGCTAATACTTCTCAGTTAGCATTAGCTTATTCACTTAGACAATAAATTAGCAGAATGAATGAGCTATGATTTTCAGTTATCTGCTACATTTGGATGGAAACATACCACAACACAGTCATAGTCTTTACATGTAACCATAATAGCTGTAGTTATTACCATCTTCACCACAGTTTTCTAGGTTTTATTTCGGAAATGAAATGACCGTGTTGTATTGTTTGATGCGCTACATCACAAAGGTAGAGGAATGAGTAATTTACTGCTCAGGCAGGCTTAAGGACGCGTTTCTCATTTATAACATTTGAGACAGAATGAAAAGTTACAACAACATACAGTACTAGCATCATAGTACTAAGTAGTAAGCCAGTGGTATGTTATTTCGAATGTATGTACATTGTTTGCAAGCTATTTTAGCATACTGTTTAGTGCAAGAGTGGGCTATGTTGTTTTGGACCAAGCTAAAATGTTATTATATCGAGGTATCTTTGTCAAAGTGGAAACAATCTTGTTCACATATGGGAAACTGGATACAGGGGTTAAGGATGAATAGTATAAGTATTATAGGCCATTTTGAACACATAACTAACTAAGAAAAGGGACTGGACAACAAGGTAGGCTGGCAAAGCAACTACGAGATCAGAGCAAGAATTAATAGTCAGAACTAAGAAACAAGAATCCATGGATGCATCGGAGAACAGTAAATGTGTTTGCATTGTCTCTGTATGTATGACCTCACAGGGACACACAGTGCAAACGAAAAGGGATAAACACACCATTAATTACAGGTGTGGAGCGTTTATAGGGGGTATCTCAAGGTGGCGCAGGAAAAACCAGGAAGTAAACAGGAGGGCTCTTCAACACCTATGCAGTATGTCTGAATTTAACAACTCCATACATCAAATTTATTCCTGTGTATATCTTCAGTCATGGTTACATGACTTTTTAATCTTTTGTTGTATTTCAGTATATCACAATGAAGTACCAATATATACAGTACTGTGCAAAAGCCTTAGACACATGTCAAGAAATGCTGTCGACCAAAAATGGCGACATAAAATGTTTCGGCATTAAAAAATTACTATAAACAGAAATCAGTAAGCCATAATAAATGAAACAAAGTCAATATTTGGTGTGAGATGACCCATAGGGTGCCTAAGACTTTTGTACAGTACTGTACTGTACTGTATATAATGTCCTAATTCTGAAAAAATAAAATAAAATAATAATAAATCATCCCAGAATTGAAGTCATCAGTTTCTATGAAAGAGATATCAGTTTTAAGAGTGTTTTCTGTATAGTTTTAAATACCAAACTAAGTACGGTATGTTCCCTTCCCTCTGGAAGATGTTTGGTTGCTAATTAGCAAGAAGTGAATAATAGTTGATGATCCAAAGTTTCACTTCATGTGTTTGATGGCAACATCACACCACAGTTTTAATTTGCACATGCAGCTGGAAGTGGTTCACTTGGAAATGTAGCTGCAGCAACAAACTAAATCCTAAAATTAAATCACAGGTCTTGTGTTCTTGGTTGTAATCAAGTGCTTCATGGCCCATTTGGCACATCATCATGTCACCAATCACTCACTCTGAAAGCTTTAAGTCTGCATGCTTAATGACTCTGTATGATAAATGTTGATACAAAAAAAATTAAAGATGGATGAGAAGTTTTGCAGACAACTAACAGAGAAGTTCTCTAGTCTGTTCATTACAGCACTGCGAAGTATTTACTACCTTCTTCTTCTTCTTCTGTCTTTTTCCCACTTCTATATGGGGTCCATGTGGATAGGTTGAGCCAATAGGGTTAAGGGCCTTGCCTAGGGGCCCAAGTTTCATCATTCTAAATACTTTTGTCTGAAAAAAGGAATAAAATGCAGATCATTTAAACTGGTATGTTTAATTTGAAAATACTTTTAGCATAAGGCTGACAGACTTTTCATTTTAATGATGCGGAGATTAAAATAAATATAGCCTGTGTCGATTGGTTGTGGGGTTTTTTTTTAATTAAATCTGCAACTTTATTTTCTCTCGGTGTATTTTTTATTACATATGATAAACATATTATATACTATTATACTTTTATACCATAGTATACAATATGCTATTATTCCACACCATTATATTATATTACATATTTATTCTTGAATTTAATTTCGTATTTCTATATTTTTTGTGTTTATGATTTGTGTTAGTACCATGAGTGGAAAAAGTCCTACTTTTTCCACAATCTGGTGTTTCTTTTTGCATTTCACATAGAACCATGTTCTAATTTTTAAATAATTTAATTTCATTTTTTATTATTTGTATTAATTAAAAGATACTTCATGTCTTAAAGTAATGATGGATGTTGTTTCTCTTTACTTCGTTGAGCGGTTCTTGATATAATATGGATTATGACAGTTGTCGAATGAATAGGGCTACACCTGGGTATAAAAATATTATTTACTATTTACTCTTGTGTGACTACTTCATGAAGCTGGTTAAGATAAGGCCAATAGTGTGCAAAGTGTCATCAAGATAAATGCTGGCTACTTTGATGAATCTAAAATATGAAACGTTTTGTTTTTATCACTTTTTTTGTTGTTGACCACATAATTCCATATATGTTCAAGATGGTTTTTCATAGTTTTGATGTCTTCAGTGTTGTTCTACAGTGTAGAAAATTGAAATATCAAAAATACAGAAAAACCTACAGTGGTACTTGAAAGTTTATGAACCCTTTAGAATTTTCTATATTTCTGCATAAATATGACCTAAAACATCATCAGATTTTCACACAAGTCCTAAAAGTAGATAAAGAGAACCCAGTTATACAAATGAGACAAAAATATTATACTTGGTCATTTATTTATTGAGGAAAATTACCCAATATTACGTATCTGTGAGTGGCAAAAGTATGTGAACCCTTGCTTTCAGTATCTGGTGTGACCCCATTGTGCAGCAATAACTGCAACTAAACATTTCCGGCAACTGTTGATCAGTCCTGCACACCAGCTTGGAGAAATTTTAGCCCGTTCCACCATACAGAACAGATTCAACTCTGGGATGTTGGTCGGTTTCCTCACATGAACTGCTCGCTTCAGGTCCTTCCACAACATTTCCACTGGATTAAGGTCAGGACTTTGACTTGGCCATTCCAAAACATAAACTTTATTCTTCTTTAACCATTCTTTGGTAGAACGACTTGTGTGCTTAGGGTCGTTGTCTTGCTGCATGACCCACCTTCTTTTGAGATTCAGTTCATGGACAGATGTCCTGACATTTTCCTTTAGAATTCGCTGGTATAATTCAGAATTCATTGTTCCATCGATGATGGCAAGCCATCCTGGCCCAGATGCAGCAAAACAGACCCAAACCATGATACCACCACCACCACGTTTCACAGATGGAATAAGGTTCTTATGCTGGAATGCAGTGTTTTCCTTTCTCCAAACATCACGCTTCTCATTTAAACCAAAAGTTCTATTTTGGTCTCATCCACCCACAAAATATTTTTCCAAAAGCCTTCTGGCTTGTCCACGTGATCTTTAGCAAACTGCAGATGAGCAGCAATGTTCTTTTTGGAGAGCAGTGGTTTTCTCCTTGCAACCCTGCCATGCACACCATTGTTGTTCGGTGTTCTCCTGATGGTGGACTCATGAACATTAACATTAGCCAATGTGAGAGAGGCTTTCAGTTTCTTAGGCTACGTTTACATTACGTCGAATCAGCGGATCATCAGATTAACGTTCTTAAAACGATTCGCGTTGACACTAAAACCGTTAGCCGTGCACACAGCAACACCAATACGCGGATACGCTCGGCTCCGCAGGCATCCTGCGCTCCAAATCACTCCGCCCTGAACAGCGAGTGCCCTCTGGAGGGTGCGCACTCCGGCCCTGCGCAGCTCACACAGCGCGCGAGTGAAGTGAACAAGCCACGATTCGGGACTGAGCCGCTGTGTGTGTGATCCCAGCGCATATCACTTATTACTTGCAAGTGGAAGGATGGCAAGCCTAAAGACAATCATAACTACACAATGGGCAGTATTTGCATCAGTATTTGCAGTATTTTCATACTTTTATACTCTTTAATGAAAGGTGATACAAGGCGGAAGTCTGCGCCGTTTTTCAGCAGTCGTGTCACATGACCAACGCCAGCGAATCAGGAAGGTGGATGTCACAGTGACGTTGTCCAATGAGACGCCAGCTAGAGCTCAGCACAGCGTATTCGCGTATTCTCAATGTTTACACAGCACCGGAGCTGATACGATCTAGATTGAATACGTGGATGCTGGCGGATTCCCGTTTCCCCGCTTTTTCAGGGGGGTTAATGTAAACGGACAGTGCGTCCGCGAAGAAAACGAGACAGATAGGGTCTAGTGTAAACGTAGCCTTAGAAGTTACCCTGGGGTCCTTTGTGACCTCGCTGACTATTACACGCCTTGCTCTTGGAGTGCTCTTTGTTGGTCGACCACTCCTGGGGAGGGTAACAATGGTCTTGAATTTCCTCCATTTGTACACAATCTGTCTGACTGTGGATTGGTGGAGTCCAAACTCTTCAGAGATGGTTTTGTAACCTTTTTCCAGCCTGATGAGCATCAACAACGCTTTTTCTGAGGTCCTCAGAAATCTTTGTTCGTCCCATGATACACTTCCACAAACATGTATTGTGAAGATCAGACTTTGATAGATCCCTGTTCTTTAAATAAAACAGGGTGCCCACTCGCACCTGATTGTCATCCCACTGATTGAAAACACCTGACTCTAATTTCACCTTCAAATTAACTGCTAATCCTAGAGGGTCACATACTTTTGCCACTCACAGATATGTAGAATGGGGTAATACGCCCCCGTGGGGTAAAAGGCCCCCGGCCTGTTTTACCCAAAATAACCACCAGATGGCACAAAGTTACATTTCTATTGTTGCTATGGACTGGCTTGACAACGGGGATATACAAATATCCACTGTGGATCGCATATCAGCAACGCAGTGGAGAGAAATCAAATTTCATGGTAAGTGATATAATTTTCAGATATCAGTAAAACTGTATTTAGATAGCTGCTATTTCGTCAGATATCACAGCTGTGTATGTGGTATGAGTAGACAAGTCAGTACGTTAAAAAAAATACATTAGGTATAAAAAGTTGAATCACATTTTGAAAGTAAGACCCTTTTTTGTAAAAATGTAGTCTGTGGGGTAAAACGCCCCCTTAATGGCGGGGTAAATGGCCCCCAGGGGGCATCGTTTCCTTTTATCATAATTAGAGTAGAGTGGGGGAAAAAGCCCCCCTTAAGGAAAATTCAGTTTTTCTCCAAGTTGAAATGCACCATGTGTTTAGTTTTAATCATAGTTTTGACAACAGTGACATGAACAATAATGCCACCTAAAGTTTGCCTAAAGTTAATACTTAATTTTTTTTTTAACAAAAACAAACATTGTGCCAAGGGGGCCTTTTACACCCCCCCCCCCCCCCCCCCCCGTGGGGTAAAAGGCCCCCTGAGGTGGGGCAATAGGCCCCCTCACTCAAAAAAAACAAGAAAATATCCCTGAATTAATGAATAGCTTGTTCTTTGTTAATTCATGTTCAATCCACACAAAATTATATTGAAATTAAAATGCAAAATATAATAAAATAATGCATCTATTCATTAATTCAGGGATATTTTCTTGTTTCTTTCACATTATAGGCTTAAGTAAACACTTTTGCTATCCAAACAGCTTTTTTTGAATGAGGGGGCCTATTGCCCCACCTCAGGGGGCCTTTTACCCCACTGGGGGGTAAAAGGCCCCCTTGGCACAATGTTTGTTTTTGTTAAAAATAAAATTAAGTATTAACTTTAGGCAAACTTTAGGTGGCATTATTGTTCATGTCACTGTTGTCAAAAACTATGATTAAAACAACACATGGTTCATTTCAACTTGGAGAAAAACTGAATTTTCCTTAAGGGGGGCTTTTTTCCCCACTCTACTCTAATATTGGATCATTTTCCTCGATAAATAAATGACCGAGTATAATTAATATCTTTGTCTGATTTGTTTAACTGGGTTCTCTTTATCTACTTTTAGGACTTGTGTGAAAACCTGATGATGTTTTGGGTCCTATTTATGCAGAAATGTAGACAATTCTAAAGGGTTCACAAACTTTCAAGCACCTGAAACTTTTGACTGATACTGTAGAAATCTGTATCTTTATTTCTATGTGCATTTCTATACAGTATGAGTAAGAGTCGATACTTGAGGGAGCTCAGGCTGAACAGCCGGAACTCTTTCTCTTTGCATTTCGATATTTCCATAATTTCCGGCGCTGCCTGTGTGTGACCTCATACATGTCTATAGAGCCGGAGGGGGTGGGGCTTACAGGTGTGAACTGCGCGTGAGGTGAATACTCAGTGAGCGCTCGGTATTGGTCGAGCCAAACGATCAACAACCAATCAGGATGAAGAGCGCGGGGTGTGTGAGTGTTGTAGTGACGTCATAGGGACTGCAAGAAGGAGGTTGAAGAATGCTTGGAGAATAAAACTAGCAGTGAGGTTTTTACTCTGCACTTTTTAAAGGACAAAGTTGTCACAGTGGGCTTTTCTTTTCTTTTTTTTTTTTCTTCACCCGAACAGGAATGAATAATTTACTGCTCAGGTAAGGATATGTTTCTCATTTGTTTTTGCAAACCTCCAGTCACTACAGTATGTAAGTATTATAATTGGGTACACTACTTGTATAGTAATGTGTTGTTTTGGACTAACCTAAAATGTCCTCATATTACTTTTGACAAAACACTATGGTGGGCTTCCCCCCCCCCCCCCTTAAAATATTAATATACTAGTTTGGTATCCTGCTTTAATAAAGTACAAAAGCATAATTCTTACAGTAGTGTGTAATTTGGACTATTTTTGCATACTAGTTAGTACAGTAGTATTGTATTTTGTACATGTTACCATATTATTTTGGCATACTTTTTAGTATGGGCGGCACGGTGGTGTAGTGGTTAGCGCTGTCGCCTCACAGCAAGAAGGTCCTGGGTTCGAGCCCCGGGGCCGGCGAGGGCCTTTCTGTGTGGAGTTTGCATGTTCTCCCCGTGTCCGCGTGGGTTTCCTCCGGGTGCTCCGGTTTCCCCCACAATCCAAAGACATGCAGGTTAGGTCAACTGGTGACTCTAAATTGACCGTAGGTGTGAATGTGAGTGTGAATGGTTGTCTGTGTCTATGTGTCAGCCCTGTGATGACCTGGCGACTTGTCCAGGGTGTACCCTGCCTTTCGCCCATAGTCAGTTGGGATAGGCTCCAGCTTGCCTGCCATTCACACCGACGGTCAATTTAGAGCCACCAATTAGCCTAACCTACATGTCTTTGGACTGTGGGGGAAACCGGAGCACCAATATGCAAACTCTACACAGAAAGGCCCTTGCCAGCTGCTGGGCTTGAACCCAGGACCTTCTTGCTGTGAGGCGATAGCACTAACCACTACACCACTGTGCCACCCTGTGATATTATTATCTCATCTCATTATCTGTAGCCGCTTTATCCTGTTCTACAGGGTCGCAGGCGAGCTGGAGCCTATCCCAGCTGACTACGGGTGAAAGGCGGGGTACACCCTGGACGAGTCGCCAGGTCATCACAGGGCTGACACATAGACACAGACAACCATTCACACTCACATTCACACCTACGGTCAATTTAGAGTCACCAGTTAACCTAACCTGCATGTCTTTAGGGGAAACCGGAGCACCCGGAGGAAACTCACGCGGACACCATGTAAACTCCGCACAGAAAGGCCCTCGCCGGCCACGGGGCTCGAACCCGGACCTTCTTGCTGTGAGGCGACAGCGCTAACCACTACACCACCGTGCCGCCCCTGCTATTATTATTTGATATGTACTGTAAATATCCCAGAAACTATAGAGTCTAGCAAATGTTATAGTCATGTTGTCTGTTGTTGCCCAGATGAGGATGGGTTCCCTTTTGAGTCTGGTTCCTCTCGAGGTTTCTTCCTCATGTCGTCTGAGGGAATTTTTTCCTTGCCACCGTCGCCACAGGCTTGCTCATTGGGGATAGATTAGGGATAAAATTAGCTCATGTTTTAAGTCATTCAAATTCTGTAAAGCTGCTTTGGGACAATGTTTATTGTTAAAAGCGCTCTACAAATAAACTTGCCTTGACAAATGAGACAGATTAGATTAGATTAGATTATCTCATCTCATTATCTCTAGCCGCTTTATCCTTCTACAGGGTCGCAGGCAAGCTGGAGCCTATCCCAGCTGACTACGGGCGAAAGGCGGGGTACACCCTGGACAAGTCGCCAGGTCATCACAGGGCTGACACATAGACACAGACAACCATTCACACTCACATTCACACCTACGGTCAATTTAGAGTCACCAGTTAACCTAACCTGCATGTCTTTGGACTGTGGGGGAAACCGGAGCACCCGGAGGAAACCCACGCGGACACGGGGAGAACATGCAAACTCCGCACAGAAAGGCCCTCGCCGGCCCCGGGGCTCGAACCCAGGACCTTCTTGCTGTGAGGTGACAGCGCTAACCACTACACCACCGTGCCGCCCCTAGATTAGATTAGATTAGATTAGATAAAACTTTATTGATCCCTTTGGGAGGGTTCCCTCAGGGAAATTAAAATTCCAGCAGCATCATTACAGAATAAATAGAAAATAGAGAAAAACTTCTAGATAAATTAAGTATTAACATATACAAATATAAAAAAATTAAATATAAAAAAAATCTAGCAGGAGAGGTATTGCACATTATATTGCACATTGTCCGGTATTGCTTTTTGCCAGGCTAGGCTACTGCTCCTTCCCGTCCTCTGTCCTCCTGTTACTCCTCCTCCCCCCCAGAGAGGAGTTGTACAGTCTGATGGCATGAGGGACAAAGGAGTTTTTAAGTCTGTTAGTCCTGCACTTGGGAAGGAGCGTTCTGTCACTGAACAGACTCCTCTGGTTGCTGATGACGGTGTGCAGAGGGTGACTGGCATCGTCCATGATGTTCAGTAGTTTGTCCATAGTCCTCTTCTCTGCCACCGTCACCAGAGAGAACAGGCTTAATGTTGAGCAATATAAGATTTATTCCTCAAAATCTGAATGAGAAATTTAAAGGTATGTAGATTTCATGAACGATTTCACAAATTTTCAATATTCCCGCCGCCTGAGACACGGACACACGGACAGCCTTCCTCTTTGAGCTTTTTGTGCCGTGTCCAAATCTGCGCTGCAGTTGGAGCATTTTTAGAGAATTCTCTCATAAATGCACGCTGCAGTCTTGTTTGACTGTGTTCGAGCGTACTCTAACTCACAAAACGCCTTTTCTTTTCCAGCGAATGACATTTTTACACCTAAAAAGATAAAAACATTAAACATAACATTTTGACCTGTTGACACATTTTGACACGCTTTTAAAATTTGAGGTCAATTGAATAGATTGGGGGGCAGCACGGTGGTGTAGTGGTTAGCGCTATCGCCTCACAGCAAGAATGTCCGGGTTCGAGCCCCGTGGCCGGCGAGGGCCTTTCTGTGCGGAGTTTGCATGTTCTCCCCGTGTCCGCGTGGGTTTCCTCCGGGTGCTCCGGTTTCCCCCACAGTCCAAAGACATGCAAGTTAGGTTAACTGGTGACTCTAAATTGACCGTAGGTGTGAATGTTTGTCTATGTGTCAGCCCTGTGATGACCTGGCGACTTGTCCAGGGTGTACCCCGCCTTTCACCCGTAGTCAGCTGGGATAGGCTCCAGCTTGCCTGCGACCCTGTAGAACAGGATAAAGCGGCTAGAGATAATGAGATGAGATGAACAGATTGGCAAAGTTATTAGATTGTAAAATGATATCAAATTTTTTGACATGCCCTGTATAGATTAGTACACAAACTCTGTGAATTTGGCTCTAACACCTTTCGTGGATCTCCACAGGGTCCTGCTGTGTGCAGCTTTGGCCTGCCAAACAGTCACACTGGGATCGGGTAATGTACTGTACCTTCCGGCCATTTCCGTCGGCATCTGTTGTTTTTATACAGCAGGTGGTTTGTTTTATCGGAACCGATTCCCATTCCTAAGACAGCCATGTTTTTCCTCATCCAGGTTGTGAAGGAGTAGGATGTGGGAATGCTAAGGTTTCAGGAAGGCGTGATCAACACGGCGACGTGCAGAATCAGTTTAATGAAATGAACGCGCCGTCTGCAGCTGGCCAGCACCGGGGCTCTGGAGCTGTGTTACCTTTTATTGGACTCACTGGAAGTAAGTGATAAGCCTTGTGTACTCGTGGTAATGTCATAAATAGCACAAGTCTTGTTCTGGATGTCCAACGTCCAAGCACAGTTTAGCGATTCCCTACTGGTTTATACTGTAACTAATGAGCTGGATCAAATGTATTTGAGCCAAGAAAGCTCCAAACTCTGCAGGACTCAAACTTTTTTTTTTGAAGTTAATCAATTTATTTTTTGTGCTCAAGGGCTAGATTCATTCAAACTTGTTTTGGGTTATGTTTTGTGCAGTTCTTAATAATATCATATTTGGTTTTATGTGGTTTTTTTTTTTTGGTTTTCTTTTTTTTTTGCCATATTGCACACCCTAATTAGGAGCTGAAATAAACACAAAATCTGATTGCTTTGCCGTCCCTAAGGATCTTACAACTAAGTGTGTCAGGGAATCTTAAAAAAAAAAAAATAAGTGCTTTAACATCTTCGAGCTGTGGAATGTTGAACAGATCCACACACGTTAATGCATCATTGCTAACAGATGTATGAGTAACGACTGTTTAGTTCTGTGCAAATCTAGAAGTCTCATCTCATTATCTCTAGCTGCTTTATCCTTCTACAGGGTCGCAGGCAAGCTGGAGCCTATCCCAGCTGACTACGGGCGAAAGGCGGGGTACACCCTGGACAAGTCGCCAGGTCATCACAGGGCTGACACATAGACACAGACAACCATTCACACTCACATTCACACCTACGCTCAATTTAGAGTCACCAGTTAACCTAACCTGCATGTCTTTGGACTGTGGGGGAAACCGGAGCACCCGGAGGAAACCCACGCGGACACGGGGAGAACATGCAAACTCCGCACAGAAAGGCCCTTGCCGGCCCCGGGGCTCGAACCCAGGACCTTCTTGCTGTGAGGCGACAGCGCTAACCACTACACCACCGTGCCGCCAAATCTAGAAGTGCAATAAAAAAACAACAATAATTCATTCATTTATACTTCTTTATATTTTATTTTCCTGAAGGTGCTACACAGAGTAGAAACTGCTGTAAGAACGGCGGGACCTGCATTCTGGGGAGTTTTTGCGCTTGTCCGAAGCATTTCACCGGGCGGAGCTGCGAGTATGACGAACGTGTCAGGTGACCGACTCGCCCGCTATGTACAGCTTAAATAAAACATTAGTACTACTGTCATGCAGAATTTAACAGTTGGGTTTGGATTGTTGTCCTTTCACAGGAACTGTGGGGTTATACCTCATGGAGAATGGGTTCAGAAAGGCTGCTCGTACTGCAGATGTGGATATGGAGTGTTGCACTGCTTCCCTCAGGTCTTTCATGGTGACTGTGGTAAGCACAACGATGATACGCTGATCACGCAGGATCAGGACACTTCGTCCAATAGTTGAGACGTTTCATCCAAAGCCTTTTTCATACACACTCTCAATGATTTTCTATTTCAGGTATTTGTTAGAAAAAGAAGGATTCTCAATAGAATTTGACGGAAGCGGAAAACATTTTTGTAAAGCAATCGCTGTAAGATTTAATACGATCCAGGCGGCTTCAAAAATGAATAACTCGGCCGACGGAGCTCACAGCGAAGCCAAATTTTACAGGCACCTCCCTCTAAGCCTCCCCCTACGAAAGAGCACGATCTCGGGTCGGTAGGACCGTGCCTCGGCCTGGTATTCGCGAACGAAGCCCCTTTAAGAGTGCTGCTCCACGCCTGAAGATTTAATATGATCCAGCCGGAAACATAGACATGCAAGCGAGCAACCTGCAATGACAAGGGAGTTAAACTCATCCCAGGGTCAGCAAGTGGCACAAGCCGACATGGTTACACCTCTTAATACACTCTTTAGTGTCGAAGCGCACGCACTATGGCACTCGTTTGCTTTACAAAAATGCGTTTTGCTTCAGTCGAATTCCATTGAGAATTCCTCCTTTTTTCGAACAAATACCTGAAATATAAAATAATTGATAGCGTGTATGAAAAAAGCTTTGGACGAAATGACGTGCATTTGATCACACTGGTGCTCTTTCATAGTGTACTGCCAGTATAGTACAGTAACATCCAAATAGAACGGCAGAGTGATAATAACATGAGAATATTTTGACTTGTAAGTACCAGATAGCATATGTATCAGAAAACAGAATCCAGGGACACATGTCGGCCCGGGGGCATTTTGAGTTATTGACAGATTCAGAAAGTACAGTTTCTAAGCTTTCCAATGATGCCTTCCATGTGGAGATCTGACAATATTTGAAGAATGTGTGGCCTTTTGAAAGTGTATACTTCTTAAAACAGAAAAGGGAGAAAATCGCCCTCAAAGTTTTCCATCTCAGCTACTCTGGGTGTAGGGCGGGCACATAATGGTGCTCATTTGCATGATATTAAGGAAAGCCCTACCCCCTACGAGCTAGCGCGATACTACTTTCATGTAAACAAAGATCACCACGTCAATTTTCCTTCCATGCAAAGTATGCCCAACACAATTATGAAGTACAAAAATAAGTCCTAAAGTATACTTTAACGTTTTGTGGTTGAAAAATTACTCACACCGTAAGAAAGAAAGATAGCACGATGATGACACAACTAACACAACGCTAGTTTCATGTAAAGCCTCGGTCACAACCGGCCGTACGTGCTCCTACGTGGTCTACATGCAAAAAACGCAAGAAACGCACGAGATCGCGCATGAAACGCACGAGAGCGCGCATGTGACGTGCTGATTTTCGAGCCGCAGACCGGCCGCAGAGGTTCTTTGTCATGTCAAACAAACACTACAGGCGCTTACGTTTTTTCAGGTTGCAAGACAAACTTACGGCCAACGCGCGTCTTTCTCCATGAACAAAAAAAAAAAAAACGCAGCGATTTGGGAAACGCCAAAAATCGCACGGCCAAAAAATCGTACGTCCGGTTGTGACCTAGGCTTAACCAAACCACAACACTCTCCGTTACATGCAAAAATAACCACACAGCCTTAGATTAATAAACTCACCCCATCAGAAAGAGAAACGGCGCCTTGCACACACCAATGCCTCCGATGGAGTGTAATCCTAGAACGGTCCGTGTATCATCCGATCATTCAAGTATTCCATTCAATCTGGAAAACGAGGTTGCGTTTTTTTTGCTAGAAATGGTGATCTCCGATGTAAATACCGTGTGTCTGTTTGCGTCGCGGTGTTTCAGCTCCTCTGCGCTCTGTTTAGCTTGCTCATTCCATAGTGAAATCACACGCCTGTATGCAGCTTAAGTAGCCATGCGCTCAGCTCGTATCATACAGCTGATTCGCGAAAAAAAAAAAAGACTTAAATCATCATGTGAATGGCCCATATGGTAATTTACCCACACCCCCCAGCAGGCTACAGTCCTGACAAAAACGAGACAATTTGCAACAAAAAATGTATGCTTTTCCAACAAAACAATCTATTATCTGAAATACTGATTGCATTCTTCAAGATCTCAACTTGCACATGATGGAAAAAAAACAAAAATCACAAATTTAGAAAAAAATGCTTCTTTTGCGATTATCTCGGATTCGTTTCGGCCGACATGTGTCCCTGGATTCGGTGAGGGGTCACATATAATGTATGCAAACAGTCTGTCAAAAAAAACCCACTACTGCTACAAAATCACCACGTTAAAACGTACGCCAGTATAACAGGCTGGTGTTTGGGCTGCATCTTAAAGTGCATATCACGGATAAATTCAGGAGCAAGATCAATGTAATTCTCCTATTTTATATTAAACTTTGGTCAAATATCTGTAACATTCTGCATTCTCTGCAATTTTTTTACCTTGCGCAATACCAGAAAAATTCAGTTGAAATCAAGCCATTTGAGGCGAATTGGTCCGCCTCTGAAAAAACTTGGCGTTTGGATTTCCTGGCAAACATTGATTTTCATGACATCGCATGCGGGACGCCTCCCTCTGAATCCTACGTCAGCGCTGGTTTGTTTTTGAGAAAACGACCTGGTGGTTTTCTGCAAATTTCTTCAACGTTATCGCGTAATTATTAAAATGGTTAACAGATGTATCATAGGAGGGTGTAGCAACACCAATCTTGATTAGATTAGTACTCATCGTTTTCCAAAAGACCGGACAATGAGAGAGAAATGGGAGCGCTCGGTCTACACAGGCTGTGCACTGAAACCGTGCAAAGCTCTCTCAGCCTGCTGGCGCTTCCGCAGGTAACGTCACGAATCTGGCTCCAGACTCCCTTGGGATTTTTCCAGGCGCGTTTTGTTATTTTATTTTTTTCTGCTGTAGACAGATGGCCTTGTGCAAAATTACCCTTCTGGATGAGTGTGTAAAGGGACATACCTTTCATATTAAAAAAAAAAAATGAAATTGGTCCAGAATATGCACTTTAAACACCGTACTGTTGTACAAGAGAGTACGCTGAAATAGTAGACAATTTGCTTCAGTCTAAAACAACACACAAGGCCTACTGTTTAATACGATATGAAATCGTATTGTAACTTTTTGACGAACAAAGTCTTGTTCTGGATGTCCAACGTCCAAGCATAGTATGCCAGTATTGTATGACAGTTTGTCTACATCATACTAGATAGTATGCAAACAATTAAAATAAGTCTAAATCAGAATACTACTAATAATAAGATTTAAGACTAAAGAGTATGGCAAAATAGTATAGTATAGTATAGATTTTGGCTACATCTGCTGTACTAAGCAGTATGGCGAAATTAACGATAGTATTTTAGCCAACGTATCTTAGTACTTTATTAAACACGATCCACAATTTACCCAAGTCTAAAACAATGCACTCTTGTAACCTATTGATTTATCATTCATTACTGCATTAATAATAGAGTGCGACAGTTTTGGCTCCATGGAAAACCTCGTACGTGCCAAACACTGAGATGAGAAATGGTTTGTATATAATGGGATGTATATTCGACTTCCTTTCTCAGTCCCGCTGGATTTGTGCTGTAGCGATGCATATTTTGAGCTTCACTACCTTACTGGTTTGCTCCAAGCTCTCCATGCCAGACGTTTATCTCGCTCATTAATATCCTGATAAGCAAGAGAGTCCTCCTCGGAGCCGAGCCGCTCTTTATCAGCGATTGTCTGGAACAGGAATAGGCTGCGAAAAAAAGGTCTTCACACCTCATTCACTGGCCAAATAGAGTTGCGAATCCCCACTGGCTGGCACTTAATTCCAGAGAACCCTTACAGGATTAGTCAGCAGGGGCTTGTTTTTCAGGTCTAAGCATGTGTTAATGGTCCCATTTCCCCTCAACATGCATCTCAAATGCTTGGTGTGTGGGTGTGGGTGTGCACATGCACTGATTGTGTGTCCCTTTCATTCTGGCTTGCAGACGATTCTCAGGAAGTACGCTGGTTTCGTTCGAACGCCCAGCGAACACTACTGACCTCCAGTTTCCTGTGTCTGGTGCTGCTTCTTTCATTTCTGCTTTGAAGTTGACTCCAGAACTTGTTTGAATATTCCCCTTAGTCTTTTGGGCTCAGAAGTTTCCAGGAGAGGAGAGAAGGATGAGGAACAGACCATAAGAGAAGAAAGATGTTTTATGAATATATATTTGTGTGTGTGTGTGTGTGTAGCTCTCTGTCACTCTCTCATTTTTGTTGTTGTAGTTGTTCTATGCGGCATTTAATTGCAGCACTATTTTTTTTTCCTTCTTCTTCTTCTTCCAGTGGAAGCTAAGCCTCTAGCTGTGTTCAATACAACTGTTTTTACTGTGATAGACCCATGTATAAAGGATTTATATAGGAAATTTATTGTGCTTGTCAGTGTGAATTTTGCCCATCGAGCTGTATGTTTATGAGGAGTTGTGGTTTCTCTCGCTCGCTCGCTCTCTCTCTCGCTCTCTTTTCTCCCCATGATCTGATTTTAATATTCATGTATCCTGCCATACAGCAAATACATCCTCTCTTGATATAGGGTCAGAATTGTTTGTTTGGCACCACTCTTGATTGGGAGAGAGTGCGCTAAGATAACCTCAGTTTGTTGACCTTTCCATTATTTTTCCCCCCCTTATCTTACACAAACAATTGCTCAGGCCAATCAGTAACACTGGCCACTTTGGCCTGTCAAGCTGACCCAATAGATCATGGAAGGGATGTACTGTATGTGTCTGTTACCGAAGCAATGAAATCGTCTCACGGAATTAATTTTCTCATCGTTAACTCCGACGAAGGATTATTTACCGGTTTTAATTTAGCTGAAAACCAGAACATCATTGTAATCAGTCCTGGTTGTGAATTCAGATCGGGCAAATAAAAATATGCAATGTGCAATAAAAAAAATATACGAATATAATTTTTTAAAGCATTTATAATGTATTATATGGTTATAGTCATGCTTCTGTTTAGTTTAAAATTATAACAATGATTCAAGGTCTTGTATGTTGTTATTCGGATAAACAAAACAATCCAGAACAACATGATATATGAATATATGAACGGAATAATCGATTGTTTCTCAGTATATCATTATATTCCACGGTGCTGTTGTGGTCTTGATTCTGATTGGTCTGAATGTGTTTTATGCATTTTCTTTAACAGCAGCTCTGACAGTAATGTTTGCCATAATTCAAATCACAAGTTTGTATTAATGTACTCCTTGTAATATTGCAATCGTTTCTATAGTAACAGCTTACCCAGGGACTTGGATCTTGTGTAGCGGATGTGCTACATAACCTAAGCCTAATAATAAACAGGTTTCAGCAAATGTTTTATTAAAGAAAGCAAAGCATACTGTATGATTTACGACGTCTCCAGTTTCAGTGAGTTGTAATTTTTTTTTTTTTTTTTTTGCGACAGGATTCTTTCTCAGTAACTTGAAAAGCTGTGTGTGTTGTTGTCATCATCGTTGTTGATGTTTTTTTTCATGAGGGTTGTGATTGAATGAATGACTGACTGTTTACATCACCTGTAATGTAACTGATAACCGGAAATAACCTGTTTTGCAGACCAGTTAAAGTAACAATAAACTGCTAAAAATTATTGTCATTGTTCAATTAATTTAAAAAAAATACATACTTGTTGGTAAATTGTTGTGATGTAATGCCACGTCATGCCACATCACACCACCCCACCCTAGTCGATGATGATTAGCTCATTCAGCCAACAGGTGATGTGTCGTCTGTCGTCCGTCCGGTGTCGTCCACATTTCATAAAAATCACTTCTTCTCTCAATTCTTCACCCATTTTTATTCTTTTTGGCAGGAAAGTAGGTCTGCCTGCAGTGCATGTGGCTTCTAGTCAAATTTGTATAATTGCAATTAATAGTGAAGATATGGAGTAATTAAGCTTTAACGAGCAGTTTCCACACAAATTGCTTCTTCTCCCTCAATTCTTCACCGATTTTGATTCTTTCTGGCATGAAGGTAAAAATTACAACCCCGATTCCAAAAAAGTTGGGACAAAGTCCAAATTGTAAATAAAAACGGAATGCAATAATTTACAAATCTCAAAAACTGATATTGTATTCACAATAGAACATAAACAACATATCAAATGTCGAAAGTGAGAAATTTTGAAATTTCATGCCAAATATTGGCTCATTTGAAATTTCATGACAGCAACACATCTCAAAAAAGTTGGGACAGGGGCAATAAGAGGCTGGAAAAGTTAAAGGTACAAAAAAGGAACAGCTGGAGGACCAAACTGCAACTCATTAGGTCAATTGGCAATAGGTCATTAACATGACTGGGTATAAAAAGAGCATCTTGGAGTGGCAGCAGCTCTCAGAAGTAAAGATGGGAAGAGGATCACCAATCCCCCTAATTCTGCGCCAACAAATAGTGGAGCATTATCAGAAAGGAGTTCGACAGTGTAAAATTGCAAAGAGTTTGAACATATCATCATCTACAGTGCATAATATCATCAAAAGATTCAGAGAATCTGGAAGAATCTCTGTGCGTAAGGGTCAAGGCCGGAAAACCATACTGGGTGCCCGTGATCTTCGGGCCCTTAGACGGCACTGCATCACATACAGGCATGCTTCTGTATTGGAAATCACAAAATGGGCTCAGGAATATTTCCAGAGAACATTATCTGGGAACACAATTCACCATGCCATCCGCCGTTGCCAGCTAAAACTCTATAGTTCAAAGAAGAAGCCGTATCTAAACATGATCCAGAAGCGCAGACGTCTTCTCTGGGCCAAGGCTCATTTAAAATGGAAGGCCTTGCATTTTCCAACATGACAATGCCAAACCACATACTGCATCAATTACAGCATCATGGCTGCATAGAAGAAGGGTCCGGGTACTGAACTGGCCAGCCTGCAGTCCAGATCTTTCACCCATAGAAAACATTTGGCGCATCATAAAACGGAAGATACGACAAAAAAGACCTAAGGCAGTTGAGCAACTAGAATCCTACATTAGACAAGAATGGGTTAACATTCCTATCCCTAAACTTGAGCAACTTGTCTCCTCAGTCCCCAGACGTTTACAGACTGTTGTAAAGAGAAAAGGGGATGTCTCACAGTGGGAAACATGGCCTTGTCCCAACTTTTTTGAGATGTGTTGTTGTCATGAAATTTAAATTCACCTAATTTTTCTCTTTAAATGATGCATTTTCTCAGTTTAAACATTTGATATATCATCTATGTTCTATTCTGAATAAAATATGGAATTTTGAAACTTCCACATCATTGCATTCCGTTTTTATTTACAATTTGTACTTTGTCCCAACTTTTTTGGAATCGGGGTTGTACTATCATTCTTTAATTAATTAAAAAAAACATACTTGTTGGCAAATTGTTGTGATGTAAGAGGAATAAACCTGGGGTGCATATAGCTTCTACTGAAATCTGGGCCGGCGTGAGCTACACCGTCGTTGACGGTCTCGTTTTCCTCTAACAGCACACCCATGCCCATATTGCCTTATATTTCTTTTCTTTTATTTCTCTTATTATTCCTTGTATACTGTTACAACATGACTTTTCTCCACCATCAGCAGCAATACATTATTCCATTAATATCTGATTAGCCGAGGGACAGCTTTGCATTTTTCTCTCTGAGTAGTAAAGTTAGAATATTACATTACGAATCAGGAGGAGAAATAGGACCCTATGAATTAAATGAATTGAATTGACAAACAACGTGGACAGCTTTATTTTATTTTATTTTAAATTAACTAAAGGCGGTGGCACGAATGCTTGTACAGCATTTGAATTTACAGTTAAGGAGGAAGGAGATAGCCAAAGGCTAATGCAGATGGCCGGGTCAGGATTTTTTTTTTCTTCCTGCTCTGTATAAAGCTCCAATACATGCAGCTTGAATGGAGTGTTATTTTTCAACACTGTCCTTACATGTATGCTTATAATGTCCGGTGACGAGGTTATTTGTGCAATATTAAATGTTAGCCTTAAAAGGAAATGAAATCTATAAAGCATTAAATGCTACAATTTGATATTAATATACACTCACTGGCCACTTTATTAGGAAAATGCACACACCTGCTGTTTATTTTATGCAGTTCTCTAATCATCCAATCTATTGACAGCAGCACGATGCATAAAATCATGCAGATACAAATCAGGGGCGTAGCTAGGATTTTTCAAAGCGGGGGTCACACACTGACTGGCAGCCTGAGTACATGATGTAACAAAAAATAATTACCATTGCTAGTTTTAGGCAGCTTAGAAACCGGCTCTTCCATTATTGCTGTTTCTTCTACGTTTTCTTGATGATGTGTTCTAGAAACGTCACACTAAAACTTAGCTTCAATGCCACAAAATGCAATTTTGATGGAAAAAAATATATAATGAATTGCTTACCTGTCTTCACGTCGAAAGAAGGAGGAAAGTTTCGCTTGTTTTGACATGGCGAATTATTAACATGAGGAAATACTTGTAATTCGCAACTAAAAAGACTGCAGCGACACTGGCAGCTTGACCATGCTTTCTAGTGCGATCGTGTTGCGCTTGCACAGAACTGTGTCAGTCCTGCGTGCCTTGGGCTGCGCGCGCGCCTAACGAGCTCCGGAACACGCGCCATTAACAAAGAACACCTGTCTTTAATCAGTGAACTACATTTGGGCTATTTAAGGGCTGCGCCCATGCAAGGACAATGCAAAGTATTACACCACGTCTAGTGTGCCTTACTGAGCCTTGTTTCCTGTCCCTGTTGACCTCCTGGTTTTTCAACTCCTGTTTCTCGTCCGTTGATCTTGTATAGTTTTGCCTCTGATATTCTGTCCGCGCCTCGATTGACCTCCTGCCTGTTTCTTCGATTACGACTTTGCCTGCTGTTTCGGACTGTTTGCCTGTTGTGTGCATTTAACGCACTGTGTATTATTTAACATATCAGCACTTACATCCGCCTGTCCCGCACACACTCTGACAAACTGGGTTTTTGTGCCCAAACCACAGGAAGTCCATACAAGGTTATAGAAACCCTAATGAGGCTGAGGTGACAATCTAGTTTAAAAAAAAAATAGTTAGAAAAATTACAATGGGCGCTTTTCTAATATTCTTATGCGGCTACTGAAAAAAATATATGGTCCGACAAGGGGGGGGGGGGGGGGGGTCTTGGGCAACCCAGGACCCCTCCCTAGCTACGCCCCTGCAAATCAAGAGCTTCAGTTACAGTGGGGCAAAAAAGTATTTAGTCAGTCACCAATTGTGCAAGTTCTCCCACTTAAAAAGATGAGAGAGGCCTGTAATTTTCATCATAGGTACACTTCAACTATGAGAGACAAAATGAGAAAAAAAAAATCCAGAAAATCACATTGTCTGATTTTTAAAGAGTTTATTTGCAAATTATGGTGGAAAATAAGTATTTGGTCAATAACAAAAGTTCATCTCAATACTTTGTTATATACCCTTTGTTGGCAATGACAGAGGTCAAACGTTTTCTGTAAGTCTTCACAAGGTTTTCACACACTGTTGCTGGTATTTTGGCCCATTCCTCCATGCAGATCTCCTCTAGAGCAGTGATGTTTTGGGGCTGTCGCTGGGCAACACGGACTTTCAACTCCCTCCAAAGATTTTCTATGGGGTTGAGATCTGGAGACTGGCTAGGCCACTCCAGGACCTTGAAATGCTTCTTACGAAGCCACTCCTTCGTTGCCCGGGCGGTGTGTTTGGGATCATTGTCATGCTGAAAGACCCAGCCACGTTTCATCTTCAATGCCCTTGCTGATGGAAGGAGGTTTTCACTCAAAATCTCACGATACATGGCCCCATTCATTCTTTCCTTTACACGGATCAGTCGTCCTGGTCCCTTTGCAGAAAAACAGCCCCAAAGCATGATGTTTCCACCCCCATGCTTCACAGTAGGTATGGTGTTCTTTGGATGCAACTCAGCATTCTTTCTCCTCCAAACACGTCAAGTTGAGTTTTTACCAAAAAGTTCTATTTTGGTTTCATCTGACCATATGACATTCTCCCAATCCTCTTCTGGATCATCCAAATGCTCTCTAGCAAACTTCAGACGGGCCTGGACATGTACTGGCTTAAGCAGGGGGACACGTCTGGCACTGCAGGATTTGAGTCCCTGGCGGCGTAGTGTGTTACTGATGGTAGCCTTTGTTACTTTGGTCCCAGCTCTCTGCAGGTCATTCACTAGGTCCCCCCGTGTGGTTCTGGGATTTTTGCTCACCGTTCTTGTGATCATTTTGACCCCACGGGGTGAGATCTTGCGTGGAGCCCCAGATCGAGGGAGATTATCAGTGGTCTTGTATGTCTTCCATTTTCTAATAATTGCTCCCACAGTTGATTTCTTCACACCAAGCTGCTTACCTATTGCAGATTCAGTCTTCCCAGCCTGGTGCAGGTCTACAATTTTGTTTCTGGTGTCCTTTGACAGCTCTTTGGTCTTGGCCATAGTGGAGTTTGGAGTGTGACTGTTTGAGGTTGTGGACAGGTGTCTTTTATACTGATAACGAGTTCAAACAGGTGCCATTAATACAGGTAACGAGTGGAGGACAGAGGAGCCTCTTAAAGAAGTTGTTACAGGTCTGTGAGAGCCAGAAATCTTGCTTGTTTGTAGGTGACCAAATACTTATTTTACTGAGGAATTTACCAATTAATTCATTAAAAATCCTACAATGTGATTTCCTGGATTCTTTCCCCCCATTCTGTCTCTCATAGTTGAAGTGTACCTATGATGAAAATTACAGGCCTCTCTCTTCTTTTTAAGTGGGAGAATTTGCACAATTGGTGGCTGACTAAATACTTTTTTGCCCCACTGTAATGTTCACAATGTTCAAACATCAGAATGGGGAAAAAACTGTGATCTCAAAGTGTGACTTTCTTTCACTGTGGTATGGGTGTTGGGTTGAGCCGGCTGGACTGGTTTGAGTATTTCAGAAACTACTGATCCGCTGGGGTTTTCACACACAACAGTTTCTGGAGTTTACACAGAATGGTGCGATAAGCAAAAAACATCGAGTGAGTGAACGACAGTTCTGTGGGTGGAAACTAATGCTTTGTTGATAAGAGAGGTCAGAGGGAAACGGCCGAGTTTCCCAAAAGCATCGTAGCACAAAGATCATCATTAAATGGTCGAGTGAGCAACACAATGAACACTCTCTCTCCTAGTTAAGATGCTCTTAGTGTTAAGAGGCTTTTGGGAAACCCACCACAGATTGGTTCGAGCTACCAGGAAGGATATAGTAACTCATAGCAACTCTTTACAACCATGGTGAGCAGAAAAGCATCTCAGCATGCAACAGCAGAAGAGCACACTGGGTTCCACTTCTGCAGCCAAGAACAGGAAACTTGGAATCAAGAACAAGTTCCTATTAACGTGGCCGGTGAGTGTAAATTAAAGGAAGAGGTTCAGACGCAGATTAAACACTAATGCTGATTCTGTATTAGAAATCCTATACTATAGAGTAAATAATAAACATTAATGACAGTATGGGTTTTTTTTATTTGCTAAAACCTTGTGGATGGGTATGGGTTTGCATGTTAAACGTCAGTATGAAGTCTCTAAAGTCTCTCTTCCTGCTAAAGACTGTATAGTTCCTGAGTGAATGTGTCGCTCAGTAGTGATCACTCTCTTTCTATTGGAATGCATGATGCAGCCTCTTTTATTCTGGTAACAAGGGCAGGATGGGGTAAAGTGCTCAGAATATTTTCAAGTCCTGCAACTTCCCCATCACTTTCAGCACTGACAATGATCTCTTTCTGATTCTTCAGTGTGCTTCTTCTTCTTTTTCTTTTTTTGTTCTTCACATTGGTTTACGAATGTGTTGCTCCTTTACCTCAGGAGCCTTATTCATGTTAAATGACTGAGCTTAGAGAAAATCGCAGTGCGCCAACTGCAAAACATGTTCTGTTACATTTATATTAAGCAAGTAAGTCGAGTGTTGTGTCGAACACGACGCTGTTGGTTTCTTTCAGGAACAGGTTTGACATTCTCAGTCGTCTTAGCACGACAGGCAATTACATACTAAATTGTTTAATCCTTTACCCAGAAGCGCCTTTTCTCAATAGATTTGGTTCACTTCGAACCTCCAGGCACCTACATCTCAAAACAATCCTTTTTGTTAAGGAAGGTTTTTTTTTTCCTGCTGATCTCCTTAACCTAAGTCTCTGAAGCTTCTGTAGTGTGCAGAGACGCTCTGGGGACAGAGGCGAATGCAAAATCATTACTGAGAACAAAAAGATAATGTCTCATCTCATCTCATTATCTGTAGCCGCTTTATCCTTCTACAGGGTCGCAGGCAAGCTGGAGCCTATCCCAGCTGACTACGGGCAAAAGGCGGGGTACACCCTGGACAAGTCGCCAGGTCATCACAGGGCTGACACATAGACACAGACAACCATTCACACTCACATTCACACCTACGGTCAATTTAGAGTCACCAGTTAACCTAACCTGCATGTCTTTGGACTGTGGGGGAAACCGGAGCACCCGGAGGAAACCCACGCAGACAACATGCAAACTCCGCACAGAAAGGCCCTCGCCGGCCACGGGGCTCGAACCCGGACCTTCTTGCTGTGAGGCGACAGTGCTAACCACTACACCACCGTGCCGCCCCAAAAAGATAATGTGTTCTAAATATATATAAATAGGAGGCTCAGGATTGGTGTGTTTTTGTTTTTTTGTTTTTTAAACAGCTTGCCCAACCAGGGCATCTGGTTGAGAATAAAGGTAACCATTGGGAACTGGATTCTCACATCATGCGGACAGAAGGTTTTTTTCTTTCATGCGGTTAGATATGAAGCTCGTAGGAAGAAATTTGATATTAAATAACGTGAATGTGAGTCACGGTGATGCATTTAGCATCCGTTCATTCATCTTTAGTAGCTGCCTGGTCAGGGTTATGGTGGTTTGAATGACTAGTTTGTTTCTATTTTAGGAACTACAACCAATTACATTTGAGGTACAAACCAGTATAATAACTGTGTGACCAAGATTAAAAACAGTCTAACAGTTCAGTGCACATCTCTTGATTGATGTAACTGTGGTTGAGAAACTGCTTTTATTCCCCCATGGTCATAGTGGTAGGGTTTATATTATTATTATACTATATATTTTTAAAGAAAGCAGTAGTTTAGGTTATACCAACTTTGGGCTTAAATCCAAACACAGATATAGATATGAATTAGAAGGGCATTCTGTAGAGTGCATACCTCCGCTAAGCCACATGCTTGGATTTGCATCAAAATCTAATGAATTGTTCCTTGGCCCATGGCTCACCTTTCCTCCAAATATCATCAAAATCTGTTCACTGACTTTGAGTTTCATTGGGAACACACACACAAAAAAAAAATCTTGGATCTGCATACATATACGGATTTGCATCAAAATCTAATCAATTGTTCCTTGGCCCATGGCTAACCTTTCCACCAAATTTCATCAAAATCCATTCACTACTTTTTGAGTTACATTGGGAACACACACACAAAAAAGCCTGGTTCTGCATACATACAGTATATGGAGTTGCATCAAAATCTAATCAATTGTTCCCTGGTCCATAGCTGACCTTTCTTCAAATTTTCATCAAAATTCGTTCACTACTTTTTGAGTTACGTTGAGAACAGTAAAAAAAAATCCTGGATCCGCATACATATCTGGATGTGTCCATATACGTAGATGGATTTGCATCAAAATCTAATCAATAGTTCCTTGGCCCATGGCCTACCTTTCCTCCACATTTCAACAAAATCCGTTTACTGATTTTTGAGTTACATTCGGAACAGACAAAAAAAAAATCCTGGATCCACATACTTAGTCAGATTTGCATCAAAATCTAATCAAATGTTCCTTGGCCCATGGCTCACCTTTCCACCAAATTTCATCAATCTGTTCACTACTTTTTGAGTTACACTGGGAACACGCACAAAAAAATCCTGGATCTGCATACCTATATGGATTTGCATCAAAATGTAATCAATTGTTCCTTGGTCCATAGCCGATCTTTCCTCAAACTTTCATCAAAATTTGTTCACTACTTTTTGAGTTTCGTTGGAACAAACAAACAGAGGTGAAAACATAACCTCCTCCAACAAAATTGGCAGAGGTAATAACTAGTTGGAGGACTACACAGAGCCCCTAAGAAGCTCACTATCAGTCTGGAAAAGAACCAAAATTCACAAAAATGTCGTTCTGATGGGGGGAAAAAATAGGATTCATTAGTGAGTTGAGAGAATGATACTCTCAGGGTTTTTTTTTAGTAACTCCCACTTGCCCTCCTCCCACCATTAGTCTATCCTCTTATCCTACTGCTCCCCACTGACACAATGCGACCCTTTCAACATTTCCAGTTCTTATGCACAAGCTCCATCAAATCCTCTTTGATAGAAAAACCTGGCATGTGGGTTCCGCTGGGCTGAACTGACACGGCAGGATCCACTGAAATGAAAAGCTCGGATGTCTAGGATTACACACAGGAAATCTGCCACTCTTTTGTACAAAAGGAGTGGACATCTCGCTCTGAGGGAGCCACAGTCATCTCCTCTGTCATGTCTGACTCCAATTAGGCTCACTTGGATGAGCTTTGTCAGACATCTCGTCCTTTATCTGTTCAACGAGATCACCTTCGCAGGAAAAAAGGACGATTACACAAATATGCAATGTGGGGGGGAAAATAATAGTAATAATAAAGCTCTGGAGATTTCAAATGAGATCCATTTCCTCTCTCGGCAGGTGTTCTTTGTCGTCCACATTCCTCTGTAGGAGGGTTTCATTCAGATTTAATGCTGATGCTGACAGCTGCAGATTTGCAGCTCAATCTCAGCATAATGAAGCGGTGCTCTGAAAAAGTGCTGGCCCTTTCCTGATTTTATCCATTATTGTATTGTGTTTTATTGTGCAGCCTGATACTTCTTTCAGTATCATTCCATATCACAACAAATTATAGTCCAAAGCTTATTTCGTCAATAAAAAAAATACAAGCAGGTGTTCAGCCATACACTGCTGATCTCTGGATCTCCACTACCTCTAACAGCATTGCTCTAAAACTTTTATTCTTTGGTGTTTTTTTCTTTTAATCCATTCTGCTGTAGACCTGCCTTTGTGTTTTAGATGACTGTCTTCCTGGACGACCCACAAAGCTTTCTGCTTAGCTCCAGCTCATGGCCAGACGATCAGAATTGCATTTTTCAATATCTTCTTGCAGAATGTATTGTTCATCCAGTTCCGCACGCTGTCTTCTCATTTAGCACCGAGAGATACTTAAGCAATAGATACTTAACTGGATCCGCAGAAGATCATTTGCTGAGCAGACACCGAAGATGGGGCGGCACGGTGGTGTAGTGGTTAGCGCTGTCGCCTCACAGGAAGAAGGTCCGGGTTCGAGCCCCGTGGCCAGCGAGAACCTTTCTGTGCGGAGTTTGCATGTTCTCCCCGTGTCCATGTGGGTTTCCTCCGGGTGCTCCGGTTTCCCCCACAGTCCAAAGACATGCAGGTTAGGTTAACTGGTGACTCTAAATTGACCGTAGGTGTGAATGTGAGTGTGAATGGTTGTCCGTGTCTATGTGTCGGCCCTGTGATGGCCTGGTGACTTGTCCAGGGTGTACCCCGCCTTTCACCCGTAGTCAGCTGGGATAGGCTCCAGCTTGCCTGCAACCCTGTAGAACAGGATAAAGCAGCTAGAGATAATGAGATGAGAATGAGACACCGAAGATCAATACATCATAGTTATTAATCTTTGGGCGTGTGAATATTAGAGATGAGTTCTGAAAGCTGAGGAGATATGAATAGGGAGCCTGTGTTTGGCTGAGAGAGAGTTCTTGATTTAGAACACACACACACTTTGAGTACTTTATGGCTGAACATAGGGCTGAAATAAGAAGAAACGTGTGGGTATTTCAAGTCAGCAACAAAATTCAGAGGTCATGAATGAAATATTGAAGTAAATATTCTAATGCATTATTGTTTCCACAGTAACAGCTCATTCACAGGGACTTGGATGTATATCAACTGCTCAACACTTTTCCAGAACTATTAATAAATGTATTAAAAGGTGTGTCTACAAAGAAACAATGAAAAACATCTCATTCTCATCTCATTATCTCTAGCCGCTTTATCCTTCTACAGGGTCGCAGGCAAGCTGGAGCCTATCCCAGCTGACTACGGGCGAAAGGCGGGGTACACCCTGGACAAGTCGCCAGGTCATCACAGGGCTGACACATAGACACAGACAAACATTCACACTCACATTCACACCTACGGTCAATTTAGAGTCACCAGTTAACCTAACCTGCATGTCTTTGGACTGTGGGGGAAACCGGAGCACCCGGAGGAAACCCACGCGGACACGGGGAGAACATGCAAACTCCACACAGAAAGGCCCTCGCCGGCCACGGGGCTCGAACCCGGACCTTCTTGCTGTGAGGCGACAGCGCTAACCACTACGCCAACGTGCCGCCCCTGCTTTATTTATTTATTTATTTATTTAGCTATGATAAACTCTAAGGATGAGTACTGTACTTTATTTCCATCTTATTAACATCAAGAGCGAAGAAAGAGAACCCGGTGAGGAAATAATTGTTTGCAGCTGCTGAATGGTAAGTACTTGTTTTGCAGAAGGTCCAACACATAATATAATGTAACTATAAAAGGATTTTAAAAATTCTTTAAAATTGTTAAATCTGTAATAAATAAATAAATAAATAATGTAATTAATTTAAAAAATAACTCAAAGAAAGGTGAACACATGCCCATGCTGAATCACAGGGTGGCATCACATGCTCAGAGGAAAGCGCTATCTGCCCTCTTCCTCATACGTCAGTCCACAGGCGTTTACGATTGGCTAATGTCGCCGTGATTGACAGGGGAGACAGAGTAAGCCCCTCCTACCCAGAGAGCTTAATTAGAATAAACTGTCTGCCTTGTCATCTTCTTAGCTGGTTTCTAATTTGACTCAAATTTTTAACTTTCTGTCTTTCACTGTCACGATTCTTAAAATGTAAGAGAAGTCGATAAAAGGAGCCCACATTCATTCAGAATTTTTATTCACCCACGAAGATGAAAACAAAAGTTGAGGAACTGTACGACTTGTTATGAACAATTATACACGGTAATGTGTATAGTTGAGTTGTTTGAGTTGTTACGAACTGGTTATTAAATAAATAAATAAAAAGTCATTGCTTACAAATTGCCGTGGTATAAAAGGAATAAAGCATATCAATGACTTGCTTTGAATGGAAAATAAAAGTGACATTTCTTTTTTTGTTTGGACATACTGTCAAAAAAAATATACTTTCACGAATGCCCAGTTCACATTTTCACAAAAGGCGAACAAACCGACAACTCAGATGAGTGTTATATGATATACAGTTATACAGAATTTCTCCCTTCACAGCACTTTCTATCTTTCTGCTCCTGCATGACCCCCATTTTTTGTCCATCTCCAACTGAAGAGCCACGAGCGCTGACCTTAATTGAAGCCAAAGAAGTCTGCAGCACTGCACTCATGGAGAAACTTTGCCAGACTGACCAATCTTAAGAAGATTCATTGCTTGCTTCAAGTGTTCTCCTTCGGGAGACCGTGGTTTAGTGGGACTTAAAAAAATGGCGCTGTTGCCCTTTTCAGCATGATAGTTCTCATATCATGGGCTGCTCTGGGAATTTCTTTTGATTGTGGGATTTTGGTAAGGGTCAGAATAAATAAGGCGGAAAGGTGGACACTGAGCAGAGCTGGCTGTAATCAAGCCTGGCTTGTGTTCGCTCAGCTGACTCTAATGATTAATTTAATTGGGTTGATTTAACATGCGGACAATCGGTTTGAGGCAAATTGTTGTTGGAGTACGTCACTCATTAAATAAATAAATAAATAAATAATCACTGATTTCTTCATGGGCGGCACGGTGGTGTAGTGGTTAGCGCTGTCGCCTCACAGCAAGAAGGTCCGGGTTCGAGCCCCGTGACCGGCGAGGGCCTTTCTGTGTGGAGTTTGCATGTTCTCCCCGTGTCCGCGTGGGTTTCCTCCGGGTGCTCCGGTTTCTCCCACAGTCCAAAGACATGCAGGTTAGGTTAACTGGTGACTCTAAATTGACCGTAGGTGTGAATGTGAGTGTGAATGGTTGTCTGTGTCTATGTGTCAGCCCTGTGATGACCTGGCGACTTGTCCAGGGTGTACCCCGCCTTTCGCCCGTAGTCAGCTGGGATAGGCTCCAGCTCTCCTGCGACCCTGTAGAAGGATAAAGCAGCTAGAGATAATGAGATGAGATGAGATGATTTCTTCATTCAGGGTGGTTTTCTGGTGCAAAATTAAGAAGCGAATGTGACAGTCAAAGTGTCTAGAAGAACTCTGGCTGGTTCTGTAAGATGCTCAGTAAAACCTACAGCTCATTTCCTTATAAAACTGCACTCACTGTACCTGAGACTACTATTTTTATAAGCAAAAGGTCGTCTCACACCACATATTGACTTTGTTTCATTTATTATGGCTTACTGCTTACTGTTTATAGGGTTTTTTTTTTAATGCTGAAACATTTCATTGTTTTTTAAGCCATTTTTGGTCTACAGCATTTCTTTACATGTGCCTAAGACTTTTGCACAGAACTGTGTATCGATTATACACTATATATAAATATACAGTATATCATGCCATTCTGACAACAATACAGTATTCGCCCCCCCCCATTCTCTCTTTCTCTCTCTCTCTCTCTCTCTCTCTCTCTCTCTCTCCCTCCCCTTCTGGACTGCAGCTCCAGGATGCTATTCCACAGTGGCAAATGTCTCTGCTCTATGGCAGTAAACAATGGTGGATGGGGTAAACAAACCCTTGTGACCCTCCCTAACAGTGTGGGAATGGAAGGTTAGCAGGATAGTGCTGTCTGACTTGCACTCACACATCGAACAATACCATATATCACACCAGCCAGAGACATATTTACCTTTAACAAGCATGCGGGGGAAGGAATTGGAGGTTCATCGACCTGGTATAGCGCTGAAGCAGCAGGCTGCTGGTGTTGAACAAATTTGTTAATTGTATAAATGCAACAGTAATCGTACTAATGCTATGTTAGTTAGAAAATCTGGTTAGTAGAAATAACTATTAGCAATTTTCAAACTTAAGCACTCTCTGTTCATTCTCATCTCATCTCATTGTCTCTAGCCGCTTTATCCTGTTCTACAGGGTCGCAGGCAAGCTGGAGCCTATCCCAGCTGACTACGGGCGAAAGTCAGGGTACACCCTGGACAAGTCGCCAGGTCATCACAGGGCTGACACATAGACACAGACAACCATTCACACCTATGGTCAATTTAGAGTCACCAGTTAACCTAACCTGCATGTCTTTGGACTGTGGGGGAAACCGGAGCACCCGGAGGAAACCCACGCGGACACGGGGAGAACATGCAAACTCCACACAGAAAGACCCTCGTCGTCCACGGGGCTCGAACCCGGACCTTCTTGCTGTGAGGCGACAGCGCTAACCACTACACCACCGTGCCACCTCTGTTCATTCTGCTAGTTTAAAACCATTGTTCACAAATTGGGTTCCTGGGACATCCAGTAGTCCATGAAGCATAACCAGAAGTAGAAGATGCAGATTAGTATTGTACTAAGCAAATCAAAACTGCGAGTTGGCCTGTTGGTTAGCGTGTCCGCCTCTTGACCGGGAGATCGCAAGTTCTACTTGCGATTGGGTCATACCAAAGACCATCATAAAAATGGTACCTACTACCATGAGTGGGGAAGTCAAACTCTCATGGTTACCAGAGGACTAACCCCCCACTGTAACCCTTGCTGTATAGGCAAGAGGCCAAGGGCTATCGAAACGGAGATCAGCGCCGCACCCATACGCTTTAAAGAGTTGGTTAGTACTGGGACAGGAGACTGCCTGGGAAGACCAGATTCTGGTGTGAGAGGGACTTTGACTTGAAGCAAATCAAAAGCAAAAGAAAGCTATGTACTATATTGCGGAGTCCAGCCTATAGGAATGTGGCCTGAACACGTGCTACAATGGAAGATACCAGTAAAAGACTCAAGGAAATGCTAAAAAGTTAAAATGTTTAACATCAAAATGAAAAACTTGCTTAAAATTTAAACAGTGATCTAGAATCTCCAGGCGATCTAGACCTTGAATATTATTTATCTTAATACAGACATCTCAAAAGTTCTCTGTTTTGTTCCCTACAGTATATGTACAGTCTAGTATAAAGCATATCCACAACTGAGTTAAATAAATCTTTAGTGCAGGACTAACTATTGAAATTTTTTTTTTCAAATGACATTCCGAAGATATCAGTAATTAAGAGCAATGCTAAGAATGAAAAAAATCGTACAGCTACTCCAATAAAAACCTTGCACAGGGTCACCGAGAGTATCAGCATACATATTCTAGGAGATTTGCTCTTGCCCTTCATAACCACCTTGATTACAGCCAGTGCTGCACTTGATTCTTGATTAGTCTTTCCTTTTCATCTTCCACTTTCATATTCTCCTTTTTCACCTTATTCTCACTTTCACCTTCTTGATCAGTGTTGGTGCCATGCACCGTTCTTCCTTCCTGTCTGTTCATTCCTACATCAGAGGCTTCTCTGCTTATCTATTGGGCAGTGTGTCAATAGCACAGACCCTGCAGATACCTCCCAGGCCATCTGGTTTCCACACCGCTGCCAAACTCCAGAGCAGCAGCTGTGCACAGGCTGTGAGCGGTAACAGTCCTATAAAGAACCCCAAATACCAATTATGTTCCAGTCTTATCTTAACAGGCCGAGAGTCCTGACCCCGGAACACATTGCCAAAAGCCAGGTTAACAGAGCCAACGGGAACCTGATTGCCTCCAGAATGGAATGTACAATGTTTCAGCCCAACGGCATTGACAATTTCAGGGCAATAAGTCTCATCATTACCCAAAAGACAGCTCGCATTGGGCAAATGACAACTTGATTAATAGAGTAGGCGATGAAGTGTGTGGCCCAAACATACTCATCTTCCTGTCTCCCAAAAGTCCAATGAATGAATGATCCAAAGCCCAAAACAGACTTCAAAACTGAATCTGATCAACTACAAGACTATTTGAGTCAACCTTGGACTTCGTAACTGAGTCCGTGTTATTATGTCAAATTCATAAGCAACCAATGGTTAAAATTTTGATGTAAGCTGTAACTTTGGATAATATAAATTCCGACCAATTTTGGATTGTGTGAACCATGTTACAATAGTACACTAATGATAGTGATAATGGTACCAAACTGTACTTTTTCTTGTTGCTGGAAAATGGTACAACTTTCATAGCTTATTTAGAGTAACTTTTACATGGGAAGAAGTATGTTGTGTACCTTTGGTTGCATTTAGAGTTAAGCGTTTATCTTTTACAATAACCAAATTACACCCATTGACCATATTTAGGTTGGAAGGAAGAGATAGCAAGTGATCTTGTTTTGTGGGAACCATCAGATGGATATACCAACACGGGAAGAAGAAAAAGAAATTACATTAATAATTTGCAAGAAGGGGCGGCACGGTGGTGTAGTGGTTAGCGCTGTCGCCTCACAGCAAGAAGGTCCGGGTTTGAGCCCCGTGGCCGGCGAGGGCCTTTCTGTGCAGAGTTTGCATGTTCTCCCCGTGTCCGCATGGGTTTCCTCCGGGTGCTCCGGTTTCCCCCACAGTCCAAAGACATGCAGGTTAGGTTAACTGGTGACTCTAAATTGACCGTAGGTGTGAATGTGAGTGTGAATGGTTGTCTGTGTCTATGTGTCAGCCCTGTGATGACCTGGCGACTTGTCCAGGGTGTACCCCGCCTTTCGCCCGTAGTCAGCTGGGATAGGCTCCAGCTTGCCTGCGACCCTGTAGAACAGGATAAAGCGGCTAGAGATAATGAGATGAATTTGCAAGAAGATACTGGAATGGATAGTACAGGAGAACTCAGAATGTTAATGATGGATAAAGAGAGGGCAGCACGGTGGTGTAGTGGTTAGCGCTGTCGCCTCACAACAAGAAGGTTCTGGGTTCGAGCCCAGCAGCTGACGAGAGCCTTTCTGTGTGGAGTTTGCATGTTCTCCCCGTGTCTGTGTGGGTTTCCTCCGGGTGCTCCGGTTTCCCCTACATTCCAAAGACATACAGGTTAGGCTAATTGGTGGCTCTAAATTGACTGTAGGTGTGAATGTGAGTATGAATGGTTGTTTGTCTCTATGTGTTAGCCCTGTGATAATCTGGCGACTTGTCCAGGGTGTACCCCGCCTCTCGCCCATAATCAGCTAGGATAGGCTCCAGCTTGCCTGTATAGGATAAGCGGTTACAGATAATGGATGGATAAAGAGCAATGGAGGGCATGTGTAGAGGCAGTTGGGTGAAAGATAGATAGATAGATAGATAGATAGATAGATAGATAGATAGATAGATAGATAGATAGATAGATAGATAGATAGATAGATTGATTGATTGATTCCAGGGTGGGGCGTAAATACAAATCACTATGTATAGAAAATAACAGAATTTATTCTATCCACATCCACTGGATATGAGCAATCGCATGCTCTGATTAGCTCATATACGGTGAGTAGAGAAAAACAAAATGGCGGCGCATTTTGTTGAACCAACTGAGGACAAAATAAAAACAAAACAAAAAAAAGCAACAAAATTTGGAATGAAAGTATTTGCTGGTAAGAATGTATCTTTTATTTTTCAAGAATTATTATTATAGCATTTTTCACAAATTGCTCCTGTCATTTTGCAAGTTTGTTTACATTCTAAGCAGAAATGATTTTGTCGGACGTTTTGTATAAAGTTTTAATTATCGAATTTGCAGAAAATAAAAATAAAATGCTGTGTTTCTCAAAATCCAGTGAATGTGGATAGAATAAAGCGGTTATTCCACTCAATCTCGTCGTACATTAATTATAGCTGTGTCAGGTCATGTACGACTCCATTTCGTTGAATAACTGTTAAGTAGCTATCTGTGTATGGCCTCAGTAGTATTAGTTAGATATAAAATGCACACACCTAAAGAACATTTGTTTATCATCTAGGAAGCTAGAAAAAAGGTTATAACTGACATAATATACTCAACAAAAATAAAAACTTTACACTCGTTTCAAAGTCAATAATTTGAACATTTTGGAAAATAGGTTTGAAATAACGATTGTATTCAATTATCTTGTCATTAAAGATGCTATAGCATACAGATCATGTTTGTCATGGAATCGGTTCCACCGGAAATGCGACGACAATGTTCATGATCAAAAACTGTGAGTCACAACTTAATGAAATCATGTCAATATCGGGTGTGTCCTCCATGGGCATTCACAACTGCGATACAACGTCTCCTCATGGATTGGATGATGCGTCTGAACACAGCTTGGGGAATGCGCCGCCATATTTGTACCAACATGGCACCAAGCTCCTGCAAGTTCTGTGGAGGGTTCCTTACAGTCGGCTGTGGTGCCAGTTTGATGGAGACGTGTCTGGAGATTATGGATGGTCTGTCGACTGCATTCCATAACCCTCGCAACGTCAGTGACGGATGTTCCCGTATTCAGCATGCCAATGGCACGTTCACGCTGAATGTTTGACAGTCGTGGCATTGCAAATTAACGAATAATTAACCATAAAACCTTGTTTTTCTGAGATGACACTCTACTCTGCTACCGTGAGATCAATTGCACGTGTATCAATAGGTCAAGTCACTTGTGTCACGTGGAAACATGATTTTAGCGTGCAGTGCTCTCGCACGTGCTACGTGGGCCCGACCAGTAGAATGAATGTGTGACGTAATGCCCTTGACAATGCATTTAACCATAATCACAAGAACTCTTTCAAGAAAAGTTTCTAAACACTATTTAAAAAATAATGAGTGTCAAGTTTGTATTTTTGCTGAGTATACTTGGCAACACCTAATGTTACAAATTCTATATCACTAGCTAATGGTAGCTAATAACAAACTGAGGAAATCTGACATTATGGCTCCAAATAATGTGGTTAGTAGCACTCGGGAATAGTTTGCTTCTGGGTTAGCTAGTTAAACATGCATGCGATGACATTCCTTGAGATTGGACAATGGACAAAATTTCCATTATTATCAAACCAGTTCAAACCATTTGACACTGGCAACAACAATGATTATTATGAATAGTCATTATGATTCCACTGATAATAATGTCTTGCTGGGGTGATCATGCTACACCCATGTTTAAAAGTTCATCAGTGGTCCTTTAATGTGTCTTAAATTATTTTTAAAGGTATGCTACAGTAAAGCTACACTAATATATATATATATATATATATATATATATATATATATATATATATATATATATATATATATATAGGGGAGAGCGGGGTAAGATGAGCCACTTTTTACATTTTTCATCATAACTACATTTTAAAGCCATTTTTGCTTCCAGTCTACACACCATACCAAATTTCAAAGTGTACTGTTACTATCTGAGCAAAAAATAATTGATAAGCTCTTATGGTTAGAGTGATATTACCTCTTGAAAAAAAAATGTCAAGTGGCTCAACTTACCCCATGCACGGGGTAAGATGAACCACTGTGTGGGGTAAATTGAGCCAACACAAAACATGTTAGGTTAACAAAGTAAACAACTTTTATTATTTGAAGTGCAATCAATGAATCAAGTCAAGTCAATCAAGTGGGGGATAGGGCCGTTGCATAGAGAAGGGGAGATGAAGAGAGAGGTGATAGAACGAGATGGGATAGGGAGGGATAGATAGATGGATAGAGAGAGAGAGATGCGTAGATAGATAGAAAGAGGGATGGTTAGAGAGGGAATGAGAGATATACTATATTATAGAAATTACTAAAACAGTAGAACAGTGCCAAAAGAATCTTATTTCTTTCAGTAGGTTAAAACATTGCTAAAACATGCAGCAATCATTCCATCAATCATTCAATCATTTCATCATTATTCAATGTTCCAAGCATTCAAATTGCAAGGGAACACCATTTGCCTCTCCCTCCGTGCTGTCCCACCAACAGTAAAGGGGCGGGGCAATTTTTTCACAATATCCTGTCTTGACAGGAGAGCCTCATCTTTCTCTTTGAAGACAAAGGTTGGCTTTCTTGCAGAGCCATGGCATGACCGGCTTCTTTTGACAAATCTTGCCTCTATTTCGAAGACATCCAATTTGATTATCTGGCCAATGAAGAAATGCACTTTCACCAACTTGGTCTCTACCTCTCCATTCTTTATCTTTTCAATGAACCTAGTCAGAGTCATCCTGTCCAAATGCATATCCCTCGCCACAGCCCGAAAAGGCCTGCCTTTCCTGACTTCCTCTGCGGCTCTCTCCAAAACTGCACGGGATTGTGCGGCCCTGTCTGTTTTTCTTTTGTATGAGTGTGGCATCATGCACACCTGTAATAACAGAGGGCATTATTTTATTTATTAAAAACCTTTTAAACACATTATTTATATTAACATATTATTTATTTGTTTATTTGTTGTTGTTGTCATATATGACCAGTAAATGTGAAAACTTAAGTGTCATCCATATTGGGTAAGCTCAGCCACCAATGGGGTAAGTTGAGCCAGTGGCTCAACTTGCCCCATATCTAATGGCTCATCTTACCCCGTGGCCACCATTTTGTAGAAAAATGCTAATAAAGGGGATTAGGCTAATCAAAATTATTTTTATTAGCATTCATATCATAGCTTAGAAAGCCACTAACTTAACCCTAATGTGTCTAAATATTATTCTACTTTTGTCTTCTCTAAATCATCTTCACTGTGGACAAACATGGAATTGACTTAGAAAGCACAAAAACACATTTTTATAAATATCTCCCTCACCTAGTTTGACATGTGGTGCTCCTCTCCACAAGTAAATGGTCCCGCCCCCCTTTGAATGTGGTCACATGGTCACATTTGTTTACTGTTTCTTAGAAACAGGGGGTGGCTCATCTTACCCCCTGGCTCATCTTACCCCGCTCTCCCCTATATATATATATATATATATATATATATATATATATATATATATATATAGTGCTCAGCGTAAATGAGTACACCCCCTTTGAAAAGTAACATTTTAAACAATATCTCAATGAACACAAACAATTTCCAAAATGTTGACAAGACAAAGTTTAATATAACATCTGTTTAACTTATAACGGGAAAGTAAGGTTAATAATATAACTTAGATTACACATTTTTTTCAGTTTTACTCAGATCAGGGTGGTGCAAAAATGAGTACACCCCACAACAAAAACTACTACATCTAGTACTTTGTATGGCCTCCATGATTTTTAATGACAGCATCAAGTCTTCTAGGCATGGAATGAACAAGTTGGCGACATTTTGCAACATCAATCTTTTTCCATTCTTCAACAACGACCTCTTTTAGTGACTGGATGCTGGATGGAGAGTGATGCTCAACTTGTCTCTTCAGAATTCCCCAAAGAAAATAATTTCTTTACACCACAAAGGTGAAGGCTACAAGAAGATCAGCAAAGCTTTACTTCTCAGTCAGAATACTGTAGCAAAAGTGGCACAAAAATTTAAGAAAGACGGAACTGCAGCCATCTCACAGACACGTCCAGGTCGTCCACGGAAGTTAACACCTCAACAGGAGCGTCTTCTGATGAGAAGGGTTGAAGAAAATCGGCATGACAGTTCACTGCAGTTATCTAAAGAAGTAGAAAGCCAAACTGGGGTGACTATTTCCCGTGACACAATACGGCGTACACTGCAGAGGAATGGCATGCATGGATGCTGTCCACAAAAGAAGCTCTCCTAAAGCCCAGGCACAAAAAAGCCCGCCTAGAGTTTGCCAGGGCCCATGCTGACAAAGATGAAGACTACTGGGACTCTATACTCTGGAGTGATGAGACCAAGATAAATGTTTTTGGAACTGATGGCTTCAAAACTGTATGGCGTTGCAAAGGTGAGGAATACAAAGAAAAATGCATGGTGCCTACAGTGAAACATGGTGGTGGCAGAGTCCTTATGTGGGGCTGCATGAGTGCTGCTGGTGTCGGGGAGCTGCATTTCATTGATGGCATCATGAATTCACAGATGTATTGCTCTATACTGAAAGAGAAGATGCTACCATCACTCCGTGCCCTTGATCGTCGTGCACTTTTCCAACATGACTAAACACACATCTAAGGCCACTGTTGGATTTCTGAAGAAGAACAGGGTGAAAGTGATTCAGTGGCCAAGTGTGTCTCCTGATCTGAACCCAATCGAACACCTATGGGGAATTCTGAAGAGACAAGTTGAGCATCACTCTCCATCCAGCATCCAGTCACTAAAAGAGATCATTGTTGAAGAATGGAAAAAGATTGACGTTGCAAAATGTCGCCAACTTGTTCATTCCATGCCTAGAAGACTTGGTGCTGTCATTAAAAATCATGGAGGCCATACAAAGTACTAGATGTAGTAGTTTTTGTTGTGTGGTGTACTTATTTTTGCACCACCCTAATTTGAGTAAAACTGAAAAATGTGTAATCTCATTTATATTATTAACCTTACTTTCCCGTTATAAGTTAAACAGATGTTATATTAAACTTTTTCTTGTCAACATTTTGGAAATTGTTTGTGTTTATTGAGATATTGTTTAAAATGTTACTTTTCAAAGGGGGTGTACTCATTTACGCTCAGCACTGTGTGTATATATATATATATATATATATATATATATATATATATATATATGGTGGTGTAGTGGTTAGCGCTGTCGCCTCACAGCAAGAAGGTCCGGGTTCGAGCCCCGTGGCCGGCGAGGGCCTTTCTGTGCGGAGTTTGCATGTTCTCCCCGTGTCCGCGTGGGTTTCCTCCGGGTGCTCCGGTTTCCCCCACAGTCCAAAGACATGCAGGTTAGGTTAACTGGTGACTCTAAATTGACCGTAGGTGTGAATGTGAGTGTGAATGGTTGTCTGTGTCAGCCCTGTGATGACCTGGCGACTTGTCCAGGGTGTACCCCGCCTTTCGCCCGTAGTCAGCTGGGATAGGCTCCAGCTTGCCTGCGACCCTGTAGAAGGATAAAGCGGCTAGAGATAATGAGATGAGATGAGATATATATACACACACAGTGTAATGTGTAATGATCCATTAGTCTTCATTTTTCCAACATTAGATTTGACTCCTTTCATTATTCTGGTACACTCTCCGAAAAAGACTACTATCGTGTTCCTTTAATTGTCACTTGGGTGGTTCCTTTATCTCTTGTATCTTCACCTAGAAACATGGATATAGTGTGCCTTTAAAAAAAAAAAAAGCTTTAAGGTACATAATTGGACCATTAAGCTTTAAAGCTACACTATACGGACACATAATAAAGGTACAACAGTTATATGCTTGATGGTACCATACCAACGAAAAGGAAAGGTAGGCTAGTTTTTACGAAAGGTACCATTTTTTTCTGAGTGTATTCCCTTGTTATCCTCATTCTACCTTTATTAGCTTGTTAACCCTAACAATAAAACAATACAATCAATGATTCCTAGATATTGCTCACAAGAACTGGATAGCAAGAGTCAACCATGCAAAGAAATTTGTTCTCATGTGTGAGGGATCATCAATTATAAATAAATCTGAAAAATGATTTTAAAAAAAACACTACATGCTGCATTTTGATGGATAAATATAGTTGTTTATAGTTGTCAAAAGAAGTCTTTCTTTAGAACTAATTATGATATAAGACAAATACAGGGTGCATGAAGCTATTCAAAGATTTGAAGACCTTACAAGGGTGTAACAAATGAAAACACGAGAGAGAGAGCGAGAGAGAGAGAGAGTAATAGAAGGAAAAATTGAGTTATTGAGACGGCTCAGTGGGAGAGAGCTCCGTGTGGGCTTGTGGGATTGACGCTAGGGCGAATAGATGGGAGGAGGAGGTTTTAGGTCAGAGCCGAGGAGTGATTACTCCAGCAGGAGAGGACTGATCCTGTGATTCATCACTCCTCCATGTCCTCCCTTCCCCTATCATCATGCTCTCGCTCCTTCCTTGGGATTACATACAAGCCAAATGCACCTCGATCCCCTCTAGGCTGCTGTTACTTCCTTAGCACTAGAGACTACAGCCACTTCATTAAACTGCAGTGTTAGTCCATGAATCAGGCAGGTGGCGACGAAGTTGCTTTCCTTCTTGTGCTTCTTGGGGGATTTTTTAATCAAGCACTCTGGATGAGGGCTTATTACAGTGCCACGGCTCCTTTTCATGGTGTTCCAGTCAGGCCAATTATTCTCCCTCATTTCAAGTCCTCTAGTGAGGCTTCGAAATATGGAAAACACATCACTTTTTATCTAACATCGCTTGACAAGACAGCGTCTGAGTTTGAAAATACCTTCATTTAGAAATAGGAGCAGTTCATTACTTACTGTAATCCATGATAGTTCTTCATAATGTATGAAAGTAATTGTTTAACCTTTTTAATTATTATTATTATTATTATTATTAATCTGGTTTTTTTTGTTTGCTTTAAATTAAGTCAAAGTCCCAGAAAAACATGTTGGTTACCTCTGCCAACTTTGTTGGCGGAGGTTATGTTTTCGCTTCTGTTTGTTTGTTTTCCTGTTCCCAATGTAACTCAAAAAGTATTGAACAGATTTTGATGAAATTTGGTAGAAAGATGAGCCATGGGCCAAGGAACAATTCGTTTGATATTGATGCAAATCTGGAGATGTATGTCGATCCAAGGTCCAAATATGTATGCGGATCCAGGATGTTTTTGCCTGTTCCCAACGTAACTCAAAAAATAGTGAACAGATTTTGATGAAATTTGGTGGAAAGGTGAGCCATGGGCCAAGGGACATTTAATTTGATTTTGATGAAAATCTGGAGATGTATGTCGACCCAACGTCCAGATATGTATGCGGATCCAGGATTTTTTTTTGCCTGTTCCCAACGTAACTCAAAAAGTAGTGAATGGATTTTGATGAAATTTGGAGGAACGGTGAGCTATGTGCCAAGGAGCACTTGATTTGATTTTGATGCAAACCCGGATATGTATGTCAATCCAAGGTCGATATGTACAGTGGTGCTTGAAAGTTTGTGAACCCTTCAGAATTTTCTATATTTCTGCATAAATATGACCTAAAACATCATCAGATTTTCACACAAGTCCTAAAAGTAGATAAAGAGAACCCAGTTAAACAAATGAGACAAAAATATTATACTTGGTCATTTATTTATTGAAGAAAATGATCCAATATTACATATCTGTGAGTGGCAAAAGTATGTGAACCTTTGCTTTCAGTATCTGGTGTGACCCCCTTGTGCAGCAATAACTGCAACTAAACATTTCCAGTAACTGTTGATCAGTCCTGCACACCGGCTTGGAGGAATTTTAGCCCGTTCCTCTGTACAGAACAGATTAAACTCTGGGATGTTGATGGGTTTCCTCACATGAACTGCTCACTTCAGGTCCTTCCACAACATTTCGATTGGATTAAGGTCAGGACTTTGACTTGGCCATTCCAAAACATAAACTTTATTCTTCTTTAACCATTCTTTGGTAGAACGACTTGTGTGCTTAGGGTCGTTGTCTTGCTGCATGACCCACCTTCTCTTGAGATTCAGTTCATGGACAGATGTCCTGACATTTTCCTTTAGAATTCGCTGGTATAATTCAGAATTCATTGTTCCATCAATGATGGCAAGCCGTCCTGGCCCAGATGCAGCAAAACAGGCCCAAACCATGATACTACCACCACCATGTTTCACAGATGGGATAAAGTTCTTATGCTGGAATGCAGTGTTTTCCTTTCTCCAAACATGACACTTCTCATTTAAACCAAAAAGTTCTATTTTGGTCTCATCCGTCCACAAAACATTTTTCCAGTGGCCTTCTGGCTTGTCCATGTGATCTTTAGCAAACTGCAGACGAGCAGCAATGTTCTTTTTGGAGAGCAGTGGCTTTCTCCTTGCAACCCTGCCATGCACACCATTGTTGTTCAGTGTTCTCCTGATGGTGGACTCATGAACATTAGCCAATGTGAGAGAGGCCTTTGGTTGCTTAGAAGTTACCCTGGGGTCCTTTGTGACCTCGCCGACTATTACATGCCTTGCTCTTGGAGTGATCTTTGTTGGTCGACCACTCCTGGGGAGGGTAACAATGGTCTTGAATTTCCTCCATTTGTACACAATCTGTCTCACTGTGGATTGGTGGAGTCCAGACTCTTTAGAGATGGTTTCGTAACCTTTTCCAGCCTGATGAGCATCAACAATGCTTTCTCTAAGGTCCTCAGAAATCTCCTTTGTTCATGCCATGATACACTCCCACAAACATGTGTTGTGAAGATCAGACTTTGATAGAGCCCTGTTCTTTAAATAAAACAGGGTGCCCACTCACACCTGATTGTCATCCCATTGATTGAAAACACCTGACTCTAATTTCACCTTCAAATTAACTGCTTATCCTAGAGGTTCACATACTTTTGCCACTCACAGATATGTAATATTGGATCATTTTCCTCAATAAATAAATGACCAAGTATAATATTTTTGTCTCATTTGTTTAACTGGGTTCTCTTTATCTACTTTTAGGACTTGTGTGAAAATCTGATGATGTTGTAGGTCATATTTATGCAGAAATATAGAAAATTCTAAAGGGTTCACAAACTTTCAAGCACCACTGTATGTGGATCCAGGATTTTTTTTTTTGCCTTTTCCCAGTGTAACTCAAAAAGTAGTGAATGGATTTTAATGAAATTTGGTAGAAAGGTGGACCATGGGCCAAGGAACAATTTATTAGATTATGATGCAAATCCAGATATGTATGCGGATCCAGGATTTTTTTGTCTTTTCCCAATGTAACTCAAAAAGTAGTGAACAGATTTTGATGATCTTTGGAGGAAAGTTGGGCCATGGGCCAAAGAACAATTGATCAGATTTTGATGCAAATCCAAATATGTGGCTTGGTGGAGGTATGCACTCAACTGAGTGCCCTTCTTGTTCTTTTGTTATTTGGAGATCATTAAATATATGCAATAGGAAACACATTTATATAATATGAAAATAATATAAAACAAAAAAGATACCACTCTTTTATAAAACCACAAGCTATAATACTTCTAGCTTACCTATTCGGCTTAGAGAACCCTGATATTACGAATGTAATACATATAGTGTTTCCGAAAACACTTGACAACTGCCTACAACAGATTAACAAATAAATAACTTACTTGAAGATTAACTTCAAACACTAATTCAACAAACATTAACATACAACATAATCTAACAGATAAACCTGACACTAGTTATCCTTACCCTATACACAACCCTTTCTTTTTTAACACACACAATGCTTTACATTACACCTTTGCATTATTGTAAAGTCCAAAGTTGAAAATCAATCCCACAATTCTTCAAGCAAAGCCAGATTGCACCCACTTTTTTTTCTTCAGGAAAACACTAAAACATCTCAGAATGCCTCAAAATATTACTTATGGTAAATTCATGATACATGACTTTATTTTGCTTTTATAGTGTTTTAAAGACATCTCACCTGTTGACCTGAACCACAAAGGAATGCAATGACAAGGAAGGTAGCACTTGTCATTCAAAATAAGAGGAAATAAGAACTTTTATTTGTGTAGCTACTTCAAAAGCTTGGATACAAAGTGCTTTAAAAATGAACACAGTAAAAATGAAGCTGTATAGTATAAAGCAGTAAAAAAAAAAAACGCAGGCGGAACAAAATGTGTATAAAACAATAAAGCACAGCACAGCGAGGTAATAAAAACAAATCAAATGCACACTTTAATCTTGACTTCTTCAGATGCAGACGCAGGGTACGCACTTGGAAAATGTTTACAGATTCTATTTTTTTTTAAAAGTAATGTGTTGTCTTAAGGTTTTCATAACTATAGAAACTATAGCCTTATCAGAAATGTGTTTAGTACCAAATACTTTTCATATCGGGCGGCACGGTGGTGTAGTGGTTAGCGCTGTCGCCTCACAGCAAGAAGGTCCGGGTTCGAGCCCCGTGGCCGGCGAGGGCCTTTCTGTGCGGAGTTTGCATGTTCTCCCCGTGTCCGTGTGGGTTTCCTCTGGGTGCTCCGGTTTCCCCCACAGTCCAAAGACATGCAGGTTAGGTTAACTGGTGACTCTAAATTGAGCGTAGGTGTGAATGTGAGTGTGAATGGTTGTCTGTGTCTATGTGTCAGCCCTGTGATGACCTGGCGACTTGTCCAGGGTGTACCCCGCCTTTCGCCCGTAGTCAGCTGGGATAGGCTCCAGCTTGCCTGCGACCCTGTAGAACAGGATAAAGCGGCTACAGATAATGAGATGAGATGAGATAAAAGCTGCAGCTTTTGTGAAAAATAAATTTAAAAAAAATGTCCTTGTGTACCAACAGTCAAATATCCTTATCATTCCTGAACCCATTCAGGATATAAACTCGTTCCTACATACCCAGAAAACTTTATAATCTGAACTTCTCCAGACACAAGTCTGTAAAATATTCTATTTTTTCCTCTAAAATGAATACAGTTTTTTAAACACAATGTGTTCTCTCGTGATTATATTCTTCTTGTGTGTGTGGATTTGAGGAAAATTGAAACGCCATATGTAAACACACACACACACATTTTTGTACTTCTATCATTATGGGGACTCTCAGTGACATAATGAATTCTCTAGCCCCTTACCCTAACCTTAACCATCACAACTAAATGCCTAACCCCAATCGTTACCCTAACCCTAACCTAAACCTCATTCTAACCTGAATCCTAAAACTGAGTTTTAACCCTCACACCCTTTGAAGAAGTGAGGACCAACCAAAATATCCTCACTTCCCAAAAATGTCCTCACTCTGATGGTAAAAAACATATTCCGGTCCTCAGTATGTAGCAAGTACACACACACACACACACACACACTGAAAGATCTGTAATCTGGATTTCTCCAGACATGGGATAGAGTCTACTCAGTTGGAAGTTGGTAGAAACTTCACGTTGCTGTCAGCACACTGGGTTGGAAATCCTGTACAAACCTGACAAATCTCCACTCTCCGCTCTCCAAGTCTCTCCTCATGAATCTGAAATGCCCTGATGCATGAGCAAACTGTCGATAATAAGCCTGCACACGGTGCCTGAGTAGTGTGTGTGCTCAGAGAGAGAAAGTGAGAGATTAACATATGCTAAATGTCTATGGATTCATTCTCTCTCTCTCTCTCTCTCTCTCTCTCTCTCTCTGGTGCCTGGGAATCGATGGAACTCGGCCATCATTAACTCCTTGTCTGAGTCACGGGTCATTGCACTTCATCCAGCTCTCTTTTCTGCCTCAGTGCGCCTAAATTTGATCAATCCTTCAGCAGCGTATGACACCATCATCTCAGCTAAGACTGATTTATCGGGACTGTGAGCACCAGAGAGCATTAAAAAAAACAACAACAACAACAACATATAAGTATTTTTCTAGAACAACAATGAAATGGTATGAAAATTTAATGGCATAATAAGTGCAGAGCTCAATATTACAGTATTTATATCACAGGTTTTATTTCTGCACCGAAGCATCTGTGGGAAATTGTAGCAGGATTGTGATCGAATCTGTTCGATATAGATCTAGCTTATGTTCAGATGTTCAGCTTAAGTGTCACTTGGTGATGATTTAACACGTAATTTCAACATACAAATTCAGTAGTAAATACAGTACAACAGCAAAATCGATAATTCAAGAGATTAATTCGATGAATATTGTGGCACTCTGGAATTCTCAAATCGGGACAGCTCGAATACGTTATTGTTGCTATAGTAACAGTAATTCACAGAGAGTCATATGGCAGATATTCTCCGTTAAGCTAAGACTAATAATAAACAATGTATTGTTATTGAACAACAACAACAAAAAAAAAAGCATAAAATTGTTAATATGATGAAAACAAAATGTCTGGATGGAAACTTTTATGCAAGGAATCTCAAGTATCAGCGCTTGGATGGAAATGGACCATAAATTTTCCACCAATTTTCCAATATAAGTGATAATACACAGAGGTGGACAGTAACGAAGTACATTTACTTGAGTCCTGTACTTAAATACACTTTTTGAGTATCTGTACTTTACTTGAGTATTTTTTTTTTTGGAAACTTATGACTTTAACTTCACTACATTTAAAAGGCAAATATCATACTTTTCACTCCACTACATTTCTATCAAGGTCCTCGTTACTTGTTACTATTAAGTGGCTTTGAAAGTGGATGCTTTTTTCTTTTCTTCTTTTCTAAAACGTGATTGGTTTTTTCACAGGTGACACCGAGACAGTCTATCAGTAATCACTAGGGTCACGTCACGTCCATAGACTGGATAAAATCAATCCAATGATTTCTCCACAGCATTATTTAACACGACTAGTTGATGGCAGAATGGAAGCAGACAGTTCTTCTGGAGAATGCATGCACTCCATGACTATAGCTAGAACCCATGTTTCAGTTTTCTGAAAGGAATAAAGAGTCATTTCATTTTAAATGTTTGTTTTGTTTGCCTAAAACGAACCACATCACGGCCTACAAAAACTTGCCGTCCAACCTGCGGAAGCATATTGAGGTATGTAAACATTTTATTCCAAGAGAAAGCTTGCAATGAAGTTGTCTGTGCTTTTAGAGCTAGCGATAATGTTGCACATAGCTATGCAGTCTGGTTAGTCAAACGACTTTCTATGGATTTGGCCACCAAGCTGCCGTAGCCTTGTCCACAGCTAACGTTAACACATAGCTAGTTAACTTGGACACTGTTAGTTAGCATGTAAAAATGGAGTTACGCTAACATGAATAACATTAACTTATCTGAAGTGCTTTCAGAAATGTTTTAGCATAATCTTGCCAAATAAACAGAATGTAGAAATCTTTCTTTTCCAGTAATGTTAGCTACCCAATATGATTTTGAGTTTGAAAAGAGTTTGCTAGCATGTCAGGTGGAGCTTCACTGACTAGCTAGCTTAACGTTAAACCACCATGATTCCACAGGCAGATTCATATGTGCATGAATACATTCACTTACGTGCACACTCTCACACACACGCGTGCGCGCGCGCGTGACCTGTGAGATGGACAGTATTGTACTAGGTGTTTATTCTACAGGTTCTACAAGTTAGTCAGTAAATCCAGTCGGTTGCTTCAGAGGCATTAGGTTTTGTAAGCCTTGTGGCAATAATATAATGTGTTGACAGAAAATGTACTTTTAATACTTAAGTATTTTTAAAAGCAAATACTTCAGTACTTTAACTTAAGTAAAAATTTGACTGTACAACTTTCACTTGTATCAGAGTCACATTTGACCAGTGGGATCTGTACTTTGACTTAAGTAATGAAGTTGGGTACTTTGTCCACCTCTGATAATACAGATATTCTACATTCAATTTAAATAGAAATGGACAAAAAAAACATAAGATGTATCATCTATATAATAAGCAGCAAAGTTTGTTTGTTTGTCTTGAGCTAACGTTGCCAATTCTTGATGGATTTTCACCAAATTTGGCAAGTAGGTCCAGGGATGACCCGGAATTTTGCAGATATAAACTAAATTCATGTACAGGCCCCAGGGAGGTCCATGGGGGGCGCAACATCCACCGACCCCCTCCCTCAATGCCTTTCACGTTACATTTATCAACACAAACTCTCAAAAGATCTTCATTAAACTTGGCACGTAGGTACAGGAGATAGCCACAATTTGGCAGAACTCAGAAATTCCATATTTGGATCCCAGGGGTTCCCTGGTGGGCCCCTGGGTGGTGGATATTTGGATTTTTGTTTGTCTTGGGTTTACATCACCATTTCTTGATGGATCTTCACCAAATTTGATATGGAAGTCTGGGGGCAACCCAGAATTTTGCAAAACCCAGGCAATGCCGGGCAACCTGCTAGTTCATTAATAAAAATCACACTGGCCCATTATTGATTATTTTTCTTATAACAACATGCCCTATTGTGATTTATTACATGACCAGTACCAGTCAAAAGTTTGTACACCCCTACTCATTCATAGTTATTTCTGTTTCTATCTTCTACATTGTACAACAATACTGAAGTCATCAAAACTTTGAAATCACATATGGAACATATAAATGGGATTATGTATTAAAAGAAAGTGTTAAAAACAACAACAACAAAAGATGTTTCATATTTTAAATACTTCAACGTATCCAGCGTTTACCTTGATGACGCTTTGCACACTATTAGCATTATCTTAACCATCTTCATGAGGTAGTCACCTGGAATGCTTTTCAATTAACAGATGTGCCTCATCAAAAATTAATTAGTGGATGAGTTTCTTGCCGCCTTAATGCATTTGAGCTCAAACGGTAAATAGTAAATAATAAAAAAAAAAAATACCCAGATAACCCTATTCAACAACTGCAGTAATCCATATTATGTCAAGAACCACTCAACTAAGTAAAGTCTAAGGGATCAGAGATCTCAGGTGTTCAGCTTAGGCTTGAGCCCTTGCCCTTTACACACCAAAATTACTCCAGATTCTTTGAATCATTTAATAATCCAGCATTATGCACCATAGACGGTGAAATATCCAAATCAAAGACTATCTCTTTGCTCCTCAAAGACTAGGCCTTTCCCAGATACTGATTTTGTCCTGAATCATGATTACGATCACCTGTTTCAAATCATATCACTATGTAATTGTTTTAACTCATTATTAGCCCAATATTACCCTGTCCCAGGTTTTGTTTTGTTTTTTTATTTGTTGCTCAGAACTCAGAATGGGGCGGCACGATAGTGTAGTGGTTAGCGCTGTCGCCTCACAGCAAGAAGGTCCGGGTTCGAGCCCCGTGGCCGGCGAGGGCCTTTCTGTGCGGAGTTTGCATGTTCTCCCTGTGTCCGCGTGGGTTTCCTCCGGGTGCTCCGGTTTCCTCCCACAGTCCAAAGACATGCAGGTTAGGTTAACTGGGGACTCTAAATTGAGCGTAGGTGTGAATGTGAGTGTGAATGGTTGTCTGTGTGTCAGCCCTGTGATGACCTGGCGACTTGTCCAGGGTGTACCCCGCCTTTCGCCCGTAGTCAGCTGGGATAGGCTCCAGCTTGCCTGCGACCCTGTAGAACAGGATAAAGCGGCTAGAGATGATGAGATGAGATGAGATGAGATAATGAGAGAGAGAACTCAGAATGCTTCAGTACTTTAGGCACACAGTATCTAAACATATTCAAGCCACTCGGTTTATATAAGACGTGCAAATGACTTCCAGTATGTGATGAGAAAATACACTCAAATTACACAGATGTGCCATTATCCAAAAGCAATGTGAAATCATATTAATGGATTCTCGTGCCAAAATTACTGTTGTAGTCCATGTAGAAAAGGAGAAAATATCCAGACATGGAATGTCCCTGTTTAAATGGACTCCACTGGGGTCCTGGAGCTATTTGAGATACTATGTGAGTGTGTTAAACTCGTTTGTTAGAATATGGTGCAAAAAAAAAAAAAAAAAAGAGTAAGAAGAGGAATATAAGTGGTTGCCTCCACACCACCAGAGGGCAGTGTGATTTTAAAAATAGTTAGGAAGAAATGTTTATGTATTAGATAGGCAGGTTTGTCCATGTTCTTGTGTCTGCTTGTTGATGTAACTGAAGTAAAAAAGTTAGTGGCTAACTGTAGAAGCCATGGCCTAATGGTAGCTTTGGGACAAAAAGGTTGCAGGTTTGATTCCCTGGACCAGCAGGAATGGCTGAAGTGCCTTTGAGCAAGTCTTATAAAAGCAGACCTCTTAGTAAAACTAACCTAAAACAAAAACATATCAGTGGAGCTGTTTGTTTTTGTTTTTTTTAAATAATGTAGCTATTTCCAGGGGCGGCACGGTGGTGTAGTGGTTAGCGCTGTCGCCTCACAGCAAGAAGGTCCTGGGTTCGAGCCCCGGGGCCGGCGAGGGCCTTTCTGTGTGGAGTTTGCATGTTCTCCCCGTGTCCGCGTGGGTTTCCTCCGGGTGCTCCGGTTTCCCCCACAGTCCAAAGACATGCAGGTTAGGTTAACTGGTGACTCTAAATTGACCGTAGGTGTGAATGTGAGTGTGAATGGTTGTCTGTGTCTATGTGTCAGCCCTGTGATGACCTGGCGACTTGTCCAGGGTGTACCCCGCCTTTCGCCCGTAGTCAGCTGGGATAGGCTCCAGCTTGCCTGTGACCCTGTAGAAGGATAAAGCGGCTAGAGATAATGAGATGAGATGAGATGAGTAGCTATTTCCGCTAATGTGTAAATTGCACTATTTTTTTTTCAAGGCTGAAGCACCTCTAGCTATCAGCAAAGTGGATGCTGCTGTAAAGCTGGAAATGTTCTCAGGAGAACGCATCCTAAGGGAAGACATGCTCTTTCTGTTGGAGCTATGAAGCTGTCACCGCACTCCTGCCATCATTTCTGAACACACCACTGCTTGAGTTGTGCTGGGAGAAAGCACGGGCATCTGTCAGCATATTTGGTGTCTTGACTATTTGACTAAGAGAAAAAAAAACCACTCCTGGGGAACATGTGCAAAAAGTTCTTCCCTGAAGGAATGTAAAGATGGAGGGAGGAAACCCGGCGTTAATGTGGTCCTGCTGTTATCTGGAAATGGCAGTGATCAGCATTTATGAGGAAGCACGAAGGAAGTGCAGGGCGTGACTCACAGGAACCTGCTGCTGTGCTCTTTGAAGGGACGACAAAGTGAAGTTCAGGATTTGAAAAGGAATCAGTTGAGGAAGATGGAGAGAAATGTAACACTGCCATCTAGGGGATGGATGAAAAGTGTCTACATGCAAGCATTTGGAGGGAGATTAAGGAGTTATGTTGCATATTCGATGTAAATGAGAGATCGCATGCCAGTAAGGAGGCGCCCGGATGCCCTTGAAGTCTCTCTATTGGGAGTTACAGGAGCATGAGACAAAGCTGCAGACCCAAAAGTGCAGAGGCACAGTGACTCGTCTCTGCGACAAAACAGGAGGAATCAGAGAGAAGGAACAAAAGGCTGAGACAGAAATGTAGAAAAAAAAGGAGAGGGGGTGGAAGGGGGCAGGAAGAGAGGGAGGTGAGATGACAAAAGAAGGAGACAGGTAAGAGGAAAGGAGAAGGCAGCAGAAGCAGGATAAAATGTTTAGAGTGAGAAAAGGGGAAGGACTATAATCGAAAGGGACTGCAGGGGAGAAAAACTGAGGCAGTGACAGGGAAAAAGAGGAATGTGAGACAGCAAGGGAAGGAGAAAGACAGGCAAGTGGAAAGGGGAGAGAAAAGAAGGCAAGCGACAGAGTGGGCAAGAGTGAGAAAAAGGCGAGGAAGGAGAAAGAGATGAGTAGAAGGAAAGAGAAAATGAGTATGAGAGAGACTGAGAGACAAGAGATGAAGATGAAGGTGGGACAGCGAGGGAGACAGAGGGGAAGGTGAGACAGCGAGGGAGACAGAGAGGGAGAAAGAGAAGAAAGTAAGACGGTGAGGGAGAAAGATAAGGAAGGTGAGACAGCGAGGGAGAAAGACAAGAAGGTGAGACAGCGAGGGAGAAAGAGGGGACGGTGAAACAGGAGAAAGACAAAGTAGAAAGGTGAGAGAGAAGAGTGCAAAAGATAGACATGTCTAGAGAGAGTGAAAAAAGTGCGAAGGAGCAGGAAAAAGAAGGTAAAAGAGAGGTAGAAGGAAAGAGAAAATGAGTGTGAGAGAAAGCAGGGGAGAGAGAAGGAAGGAAGACATGAGACCGTTAATTGGAAAAGTGAGAGGGTGGAAGATGGTCAGAGTGAGAAAAAGTACAAGAGAGAGGTAGCAGGAGAGAGATAATGAGTATTTGTGAGAGACAGAGCGACAGAGAAAGAGAGGAAGGCGAGAGACAGGAAAGTGGAAAGGCAGGAGAGAAGAACGGCAGGCAGTTGATGGAGGAGAGAGACTGGGTGGGAGTGAGAAAGGGGGAGGAATGTAGAAGAAAGAAAATGAGAGTGTAAAAAAGAGAGAGAAGGAACACAAAGTAGGACAGAGAAAGAGAGAGAGAAAATAAACAGTAAGCGTGAGAGAAAGAGAGGAGGCAGAAGAGAGTGAAGAGGAGCTGATGACATTTTTGTCAGTAAAAACAATTGCGATTAATTGCCCTGGAAGCACATTTGTCGAATAAATAATGGAACGATGATAAATTTGAGGTTTTCATTCTCTGTTGTCAGTAAATGACCGTATCCAGCTTCAGATTAAAACATGTTCTGCTTTTATTTATGGATGACAAATGTGTCCATTAACTACAGCAAATGAGAACTTAGGACTTGCCCAATTTTATTAACACGCGCATCCACTCTGTCCAGACATCCTGCTGTAAATCCGTCTTAAAGAAATGTCACACGACCAGGCGTTTAAAGAGCTGATAAATGGAGACATTTAGGTTTTATAGGAAATAATTCTGTCATATGCCTTATTCAGATAATGTAATGTCTGGAGTATTTCTTAGATTTTAATCTGTCATTTTTCAGCCATTTTTATAAACTCTGCATTCCCAGGTCTGGAAAGATTAAGTCGTGTTTACCAATCGGTATATATACATATATATCACAAGGGTGTCCAATTTATTTAAGGCAATGGACCACCAGTATTGAGTGAATCTGACCAAGAAAATATCAGTTTAGTGACCATTAACAATAACACATCACCAACTCTTCTTCATGTTCACATGTTCATTCATCTGAAAGGTCCATTCTGAATACACAAAGTGGATTGAACACCGACAAAAACACATGACCCTCAATGACTTTGGTAATGATTTCATTACCAAAACCCACATTTTACAATTTACACCTTTACCTTGTACTAATGCTGTAGTCAATACTACCTAAACCGAGACCAAGTCATGACCAAGACCAGAGTGTATCACGACCAAGACTTTGAGGGGTTGGGATCAAGTTAAGACCAAGACCAAGGCAGGGCGAGACCGAGTCAAGACCAAGACCAGACCAGTGGGTGTGAAGGGGTGGGGGAGGGGTGACGGTAATAAAAATTTCAAATTAGCCGTGAATCACATTATTGGTTGCGGGAAGTTTTACATCCAGTCACAGTAATGATGTTAACAAATAAAACAGACAATGCACAGGTAATTCAGTGAAATCCCCATAGTTGTGGTCTTGACCGGTGTTGAAATATAATCCTAAATCTCTGTCCGAAACCTTCAAAAAGTGGCCTTGAGAGAGCAGTCCTGAGACCAAGAATGGTCTCAAGTACTACAACACTACCTTGTACACTATGGCTAGTCACCTGTTCATCACACCTATATGTGCTTGTTGATCATCCCATTCCAGGTTTCCCACTCTTCTGGGAAGTCTACACATGACACTCAAGTTCTTCCACTCCAACTTTGGGAAAACATGTCTTCCTGGAGCTTGTTTTGCATACAAAGGCATTGAAATGCTCGAACAGGTTTGGACCTCTTAGTTCCATTGAAGGGAAACTGTAATGTAAAGTATTACTGTATAACATTAGCACATTGAGTTTACTGCTCTATTTTGCCCCACAGAGGCGATTTTTCTCACCAGGCAAGCCAATCAGCTGCTTGGGGCCCCCACCAGGTGGCGACAGAGAGTCAAAATTTGCACAGCAGTTGATAGAGAAATTTGCGAGTTGAGAGTGAAGAAGAATCGAAATTTGCGTTTTGAAAAGTCATTCACTGAGTCTGACTCTCACGGGTTTCCCGTTTACAATAAGCTGTTGGGAGGAACAAAATGCTAAGCAGCCAATTGTGTGACCACATTTTTGAGTGACAAAAGTCTTCAAGCAATCAGCGCTTGCAGTCTGCAGAGGGATCCCTTCCTGCGCGTGCAACCACATGTTTGCACAAATCGGAAACCCTGTAGGCTATTAACGTGCACATATTGCGTGTTGGTAGACCTCCATGGCTAAATTATTATGAAGAGAAACTATCCATCCGGGAGTGAAAAAAGAAAGAAGAAAAAAGAAGACGAGGGGAGAAGAAAGCAAGATGGTGGTAAGTCAGTAGAAATAATAATGAACAGAGACAATAGTATTTTTCCCTACCGTTGATAATGAATGATGTAGTGCAAATGGTGCTAGTCTTGTTTCACTCGCGCTAGCATGACCATACTTTATTTATGTTGTTTTTTTTTGTTGTGGGCAGGCGGTGGTGGGGCCCCCCAATGAATTTCTGATTGGGGCCCCACTAGACCCTAGAATCGCCACTGTTGCCCCATACCTGCTAATAACTGCTATTATAAAACTGTATTATGAACATGGATTCTAAATTCTTTGGCGAGCCAGTCCTGGTCCATAGGCAGTATGTTTGACACTCCTGATACTCATATATCCCATCCAAATTCACAAGGTTCTATTATATACTGTAGAAAAAGTGTTTTTCTGCTTTTTATTATTATATCGAGACTTCCAGGAAGCGATCTTTAATATAATAAAACAACCAGTTTGCATTTGCATTTATCTGAGGTTGCGTAATACATACTTCGTATACAACTTTGTATCGATCAGGAACAGCAGCAAAGCTGGGTTTCTAACACCTCAGAAGAGAACAAGTCCACTAATCAAAAATGAAAAATCTCTGTCCTTGAGCAAACACTTTTCCGCTAGATAGCATGATATGCTAACAAATTGGTGTCATTTTGTCAGTACTGTAATGAAGGGCGCTTGGGCTGGTTTGAGTATTTCAGAAACTGCTGATCTCCTGGGGTTTTCGCACACAACAGTCTCTCGAGTTTACACAGAATGGTGCGAAAAACAAAAAACATCAAGTGAGTGAGCGACAGTTCTGTGGGTGGAAATGTCTAGTTGATAAGAGAGGTGGTTCGAGCTGCCAGGAAGGATATAGTAACTCAGAGCAACTCTTTACAACCGTGGTGAGCAGAAAAGCATCTCAGCATGCAACAGCAGAAGACCACATTGGGTTCCACTCCTGCCAACCAAGAACAGGAAACTAGGAATCAAGAACAAGTTCCTGTTAAAGTGGCCAGTGAGTGTATATATAAATGATCAGTGCAAAATGTTTTGGCTTGGAGAGCTAAAGAACTAAAGCGCCACTGCATTGCTCTCTTTAGGTAAAGATGAAGCAAGGGCACAGGTAGTTGAACTGCATTGTGGATAATGTTGGAACCCAAAGTGACACCAAAGTGAAAATAGACCAATATCTCATCTCATCTCATTATCTCTAGCCGCTTTATCCTTCTACAGGGTCGCAGGCGAGCTGGAGCCTATCCCAGCTGACTACGGGCGAAAGGCGGGGTACACCCTGGACAAGTCGCCAGGTCATCACAGGGCTGACACATAGACACAGACAACCATTCACACTCACATTCACACCTACGGTCAATTTAGAGTTACCAGTTAACCTAACCTGCATGTCTTTGGACTGTGGGGGAAACCGGAGCACCCGGAGGAAACCCACGCGGACACAGGGAGAACATGCAAACTCCGCACAGAAAGGCCCTTGCCGGCCACGGGGCTCGAACCCAGACCTTCTTGCTGTGAGGCGACAGCGCTAACCACTACACCACCGTGCCGCCCAAATAGACCAATATGCTGAGGGGAAAAAAAACAGTTCAAATCTTTACAATGAATATACACATCATTCAGGATGGATTTTAGGATCCTGAGCACTGGGACTTGCACATTTAACAAAGCAGTTTGTAATGTCAGATCACTGGGTATAAACCTCAGATCAAGGCATGCATTCATATCCATCCTTAGACATAGTGAAGCTGTAGTGCAAAATGTAAAAGCATTGAGCCAGAGCTCAACAACGCTGCCCCCTTGTGGTCATTAAATGAAAAGGAAGTTAGAGTTTGTCCTTGCACAAATTTAAGGGGTGGCCTGTAATCCCAGGTTCTCAATCCAAATTCCACACACAAACACACAGATTTATTTTAATGTTTTTAATAATTTAAATACTTCCACACACCTCTACATGGTTTCATGTCTCTATTGGTTTTGTGTCTACTCACTCTGGGGTTTTTTCCAGTTCTGTCCTTTATAGTGTGCCTGGGAGCCCACTATCAGTACTGGCTGATCAACCCTATCAGTCCTGACTCTGCAGGTACTGTGACCTGTTAGAGATAGACAACCTCTCTCTCTCTCTCTCTCTCTGTCCTGCTCTGTAGTGTCCAGAGGAGAAGCTCCAGGAAAGCATCAGGGGTCCAAGCATCAACTCGGTATCTGAGTTCCTCACAACGAAAGTAAAATTTTGTGGAATTAATTTCCATAGTGGCTCAAAGCAGCTTTATGGAATCCAGGATGTCGATTTAGATCTCTAATGAGCAAGTCAGAGGTGACAGTGACAAGGAAAAACTCCCTGAGACAACATGAGGAAGAAACCATGACAGGAACCAGACTCGGAAAGGTGTCTCCAGATAGTGGGATCACAAATCATTACTTTTCTACAAAGCCAAACAGTAGTAAGAGTGTTGAAAGGATGTTCAGGATGCTCTTCATACTGCTAGTTGTTATTGGGTTACACTCTATTAAAGACTTTCAGCCTGATTTCATTCCTGCTAATCCTCCTCTCTTTGTTCACTCTTGCTTTCTGTGGGAGGTTGGAGTTTTTCCTTCAACTTGTTCTCATCATGTTTCGCCGAGAGCCATTTGATGATGATGCTTAAGTCTCTGGGTTGAGTAGAGATTTCCTTTCATTCGTTTTTGGAAAACAAACCATTAAATTGTGTGTTAGGTGGCATAATAAAGAAGGAATAAAACCCAATTGTGTTTATATACCTAATAAAAAGCTTTATGGTTGGAAAATTGCTGTGGCGTAAGAGGAATAAAACATTCTGTAGCATGCTCATCTCATCTCATTATCTCTAGCCGCTTCATCCCTCTACAGGGTCGCAGGCAAGCTGGAGCCCATCCCAGCTGACTACGGGCGAAAGGCGGGGTACACCCTGGACAAGTCGCCAGGTCATCACAGGGCTGACACATAGACACAGACAACCATTCACACTCACATTCACACCTACGGTCAATTTAGAGTCACCAGTTAACCTAACCTGCATGTCTTTGGACTGTGGGGGAAACCGGAGCACCCGGAGGAAACCCACGCGGACAACATGCAAACTCCGCACAGAAAGGCCCTCGCTGGCCACGGGGCTAAAAACCCGGACCTTCTTGCTGTGAGGCGACAGCGCTAACCACTACATCACCGTGCCGCCCAATTTCATCATCTCATCTCATCTCATTATCTGTAGCCGCTTTATCCTGTTCTACAGGGTCGCAGGCAAGCTGGAGCCTATCCCAGCTGACTACGAGCGAGAGGCGGGGTACACCCTGGACAAGTCGCCAGGTCATCACAGGGCTGACACATAGACACAGACAACCATTCACACTCACATTCACACCTACGGTCAATTTAGAGTCACCAGTTAACCTAACCTGCATGTCTTTGGACTGTGGGGGAAACCGGAGCACCCGGAGGAAACCCACGCGGACACGGGGAGAACATGCAAACTCCGCACAGAAAGGCCCTCGCTGGCCACGGGGCTCGAACCCGGACCTTCTTGCTGTGAGGCGACAGCGCTAACCACTACACCACCGTGCCGCCCAATTTCATCATATAAATGATATTTCACCATAGATATTTTTGAATCCATTTACGTGAAGCATCCATCATGCAAGTGTATAGTGTATTAGCTAATGTGTATGAGAACGAGCGCATTAATACTGTACAAAGTATCTGGGGTCCATGTATATAAAACAAATCAACACCTTATGACCAATCAGAATGGAGAATTCGACAGCGCTGTGGTATAATGAGTAATGACATATCATGCTCGAGGTAATGCAGACAGGCTGACATTGCATACACGAGTGGCATAATGATTAATGAATACTTCGTTTTCAGTTACATCAGTTGTCGTTGGTGATATGAGACTGTGTGAAAAAGGTCAATCACTGTTTTGGCCTGCGAAGTGCTAAAATCAGCCAACGTTCCTTTGGATTTTAGTGCAAGGAAACTTTGCAGTTGCTGTCATCATCCGTAGTTAGATGTGGTGTCACCTATCAGAGACGGAAGCTAGGCAGGGAGTTTGGTGTGTGTGTGCGTGTGTGTGGTCTCTTGTGAAACAGCATTTTAATTGGGCCATAATGAATTCCCCATGCATCATAAATCCAGAGCTATATCCTTATACAAATCCCACAGCCGGCTTACCATCTCTGCAGACACTCAAGCAGAACCTTGAACCATGAACACATGATTTCCTCAAGCTGGCTCACCAGCACTATTGGTCACGCTCGAGAGGAAGTGAACCAGCACTCGTGAAGTCAAAAGAATGAATGTGAATCCTCATTTTATGCACATCCTCATTAAATATGACCCTATCTGACTTACATTAGTGATGGACTGATATTCAAAATATATATTTATATATACAGTATTTATATATATTTAACAACAGGAGTGTACAGACGCGGTCACAGACTGACCCTGGCTTCTGCTTCTCACACCCAGGAGGACATCCACCAAATCCACTCAGGCAGCTGACTATCCAACTCTTGACACATCAAACAACGGTTTTGTCATGCCTTCTGGCTGATTAGTCTCACTTTGGAACTAAGATAAAACAGACGAGTGCAAATGTGAAAATATCATAGCTGACTCCTCCAGTGGGATCACGTACAGTCACTCTGAGAGGATTATATTCCCTAAAAGAGAAAGTATTACAATTAATATGCAAATGTGAATCAGAATAGGATGTGACATGATCAAAAAGGTATCAGACAAACACTACAGAGTGACAAAAGTTCTGACACACATTCACTGGTAAGATGAATTTGTTCGATTTGCGCTTGTGGCATATTGGATATTGTTTCCCATTGTGGACGGTCTACAACATTCAATGTATAACATGCAATAAATGGATAAAAATGTATGCATGATGTGCTGTTGTTTAACAAAAAAAATTTGGCAAATTGCTGAGGTCCAAGAAGAATAAAACACTTAGGACTGCGAAAGATAAAGGGATAAACTGATGCACAATCATTTATAATTAAAGTATGGGGGCAGCACGGTGGTGTAGCGGTTAGCGCTGTCGCCTCACAGCAAGAAGGTCCGGGTTCGAGCCCCGTGGCCGGCGAGGGCCTTTCTGTGCGGAGTTTGCATGTTCTCCCCGTGTCCGCGTGGGTTTCCTCCGGGTGCTCCGGTTTCCCCCACAGTCCAAAGACATGCAGGTTAGGTTAACTGGTGACTCTAAATTGACCGTAGGTGTGAATGTGAGTGTGAATGGTTGTCTGTGTCTATGTGTCAGCCCTGTGATGACCTGGCGACTTGTCCAGGGTGTACCCCGCCTTTCGCCCGTAGTCAGCTGGGATAGGCTCCAGCTTGCCTGCGACCCTGTAGAACAGGATAAAGCGGCTAGAGATAATGAGATGAGATGAGATGAATTAAAGTATGGACATTTTTTTATGATGATCAAACGTTAGTCAAATTTTACGACCACAAGCTTCTGTTCCAAGCTGTTAAGACTCCTGAAAAGTACTTTCAATATTTTTAAAAACGAATCTTTTCAGTTTCAATTATGAATCTGTTTTTGGCTGTGAAACCACCACCACACACAGATGTTTCAAACAAGGCTTCTGGTTTTAAGCCTTTCTACTTCCCCTTTGCTTGACTCTGAGGCTTGAGATCAGATTAATAGTCGGAGTTTGTAATGGTGCCGTATACATGACAGTGTTTTATATGCATTAACTTAATACTATCTTCACCAGAAGAGGAAAATTGTTAAGTAATTGAATTTCATTAAGACAAGATAAGAAGACCTTTTATTATCCCACAATGGGGAAATTTCTTGTTTGCAGCAGCAGAGGAGGACATATCAAGCCACACAAGTAAACATATACACACACACACACACACCGTGGTGCTTGAAAGTTTGTGAACCCTTTAGAATTTTCTATATTTCTGCATAAATATGACCTACAACATCATCAGATTTTCACACAAGTCCTAAAAGTAGATAAAGAGAACCCAGTTAAACAAATGAGACAAAAATATTATACTCTGTCATTTATTTATTGAGGAAAATGATCCAATATTACATATGTGAGTGGCAAAAGTATGTGAACCTCTAGGATTAGCAGTTAATTTGAAGGTGAAATTAGAGTCAGGTGTTTTCAATCAATGGGATGACAATCAGGTGTGAGTGGGCACCCTGTTTTATTTAAAGAACAGGGATCTATCAAAGTCTGATCTTCACAACACATGTTTGTGGAAGTGTATCATGGCACGAACAAAGGAGATTTCTGAGGACCTCAGAAAAAGCGTTGTTGATGCTCATCAGGCTGGAAAAAGGTTACAAAACCATCTCTAAAGTGTTTGGACTCCACCAATCCACAGTCAGACAGATTGTGTACAAATGGAGGAAATTCAAGACCACTGTTACCCTCCCCAGGAGTGGTCGACCAACAAAGATCACTCCAAGAGCAAGGCGTGTAATAGTCGGCAAGGTCACAAAGGACCCCGGGGTAACTTCTAAGCAACTGAAGGCCTCTCTCTCATTGGCTAATGTTAATGTTCATGATTCCACCATCAGGAGAACACTGAACAACAAATGGTGTGCATGGCAGGGTTGCAAGGAGAAAGCCACTGCTCTCCAAAAAGAACATTGCTGCTCGTCTGCAGTTTGCTAAAGATCACGTGGACAAGCCAGAAGGCTATTGGAAAAATATTTTGTGGACAAATGAGACCAAAATAGAACTTTTTGGTTTAAATGAGAAGTGTTATGTTTGGAGAAAGGAAAACACTGCATTCCAGCATAAGAACCTTATCCCATCTGTGAAACATGGTGGTGGTTGAATCATGGTTTAGGTCTGTTTTGCTGCATCTGGGCCAGGACGGTTTGCCATCATAGATGGAACAATGAATTCTGAATAATGCCAGTGAATTCTAAAGGAAAATGTCAGGACATCTGTCCATGAACTGAATCTCAAGAGAAGGTGGGTCATGCAGCAAGACAACGACCCTAAGCACACAAGTCGTTCCACCAAAGAATGGTTAAAGAAGAATAAAGTTAATGTTTTGGAATGGCCAAGTCAAAGTTCTGACCTTAATCCAATGGAAATGTTGTGGAAGGACCTGAAGCAAGCAGTTCATGTGAGGAAACCCACCAGCATCCCAGAGTTGAAGCTGTTCTGTACAGAGGAATGGGCTAAAATTCCTCCAAGCCGGTGTGCAGGACTGATCAACAGTTACCGCAAACGTTTAGTTGTAGTTATTGCTGCACAAGGGGGTCACACCAGATACTGAAAGCAAAGGTTCACAGATATGTAATATTGGATCATTTTCCTCAATAAAGAAATGACAGTGTAATATTTTTGTCTCATTTGTTTAGCTGCATTCTCTTTATCTACTTTTAGGGCTTGTGTGAAAATCTGATGATGTTTTAGGTCATATTTATGCAGAAATATAGAAAATTCTAAACTTTCAAGCACCACTGTATATATATATATAAAATTATATTTAATAATAATATATATAATTGTGGCGGCACGGTGGTGTAGTGGTTAGCGCTGTCGCCTCACAGCAAGAAGGTCCGGGTTTGAGCCCCATGGCCGGCGAGGGCCTTTCTGTGCAGAGTTTGCATGTTCTCCCCGTGTCCGCGTGGGTTTCCTCCGGGTGCTCCGGTTTCCCCCACAGTCCAAAGACATGCAGGTTAGGTTAACTGGTGACTCTAAATTGACCGTAGGTGTGAATGTGAGTGTGAATGGTTGTCTGTGTCTATGTGTCAGTCCTGTGATGACCTGGCGACTTGTCCAGGGTGTACCCCGCCTTTCGCCCGTAGTCAGCTGGGATAGGCTCCAGCTTGCCTGCGACCCTGTAGAAGGATAAAGCGGCTAGAGATAATGAGATGAGATGAGAAAAAAAGAGAAAAAAACCACGTTCCTGCATTTCAGGCCTGTAACCCATTCCAAAATAATACTTAAGTATTATTTTGGCATATTTATTCTTTACTTGACTATTGTTGAAATTGAATAATTGTACTCCTATGTAATACTTAATTTTTACTCCTCAGATTTTAATTTAAACCTTCAAAAAACTTGTTACAAATCGACAAGGTCCCTTCTTCTTTCATATAGTCAATGATTATATACTGTAGTGTGATATACAAGTACAACCTCAAATCAGAAAAAGTTGAGACGGTATGGAAAATCCAGATTAAAGGGAAAAAACGGTGATTTCTAAATGTCTGAATTTACTTTGACTTGTATTTCATTGCAGACAGTATGAACTCAAGATATTTCATGTTTTGTCTGGTCAACTTCATTTCATTTGTTAATATACATCCGTTCCTGCATTTCAGGCCTGGAACACATTCCCAAAGAAGTTGGAACTGGAGCAATTTAGAGCTAGTAATGAGGTAAAACAAATAAATAATGATGCGATTTGAAACAGCTGATGTCAACCGGTGATTATAATATTTATTTATTTTTAGAAATTGAGTATCCAGGAAAGGCCTGGTCTTTGAGGAGAAAACATGAGCCAAGGAGCTCCAGTTTGTCAACAAATCCATGAGAAAATTATTGGAATATTTAAAAACAATGTTCCTCAAAGAAAAATATGAAGGGATTTTGATACATCACCCTCTATGGTGCATAATATCATTAAACAGTTTAAGGAATCTGGAGGAATTCCAGTGCATAAAGGGCAAGGGCACAAGCCTAATCTGAACATCTCTGATCCCTCAGACTCGACTTAGTTGAGCAGTTCTTGATTGACATTAAGGATGACTATACTATCTGAGCTATAGTAGTTGACCTGTAAATAATTGTAAAAGAAATGAATCTCCCTTTTTTCTTTTTTCCTTTTTGATATGCTGTTTTTTACTTCTTTGAAATAATTTACAAGTGCAATTATTTTTAAATGAAAACCCAATCAACAAAGTTTCCAAAAAGGATCATTTCTCAGTACTTTGTCTACTTGGGTATAATATCTCAGTACTTTGTCGAGTAATCTTAACTGAAAAAAAAACCCATCTTGAGAATAGACAATATTTAAAGGCCAAGGCGAGAGAGAGCGAGAGAGAGAGATTGTCTGAGAGAGAGAGAGATTGTCTGCAAGCCTGAAGGGACCAGCCGTGTTCCGTTTAATCCTCCTGTCATCAGGAGATGTTCTGTGGCACAGCCTGGTTGGCAACCCTGGCATTCCGCTTGGTCGCTCATGTCCCTGACTCTGGTGGGTCCGGCTTGGCATTACTGTTTTGTAACAGGTCCAAAAACCTGCCTGTCTCTGACCCGTGTGGATAGACACACATACACCCGATGTCTTTCTAAGATCTCTGTGCGTCATCCTTTTTTTGTTTTGTCTTCTGAGCCAAATGTTGTATTGGGTTCTTTCTGGACTCTGCATCGCATCAGTGCACTCGGACCCTGGTGAAGATTAGCACAGGGGTAGGTGTCATGTCTTATCAGTAAGGTTCTATTTTACACTAAATGGTCACAATCGTAGCTCAGTGGTTAACGTGTGTACTAGTGACTGGAAGCTCATCCACCACTTTAGAGCCGCTATCAGACTCTTGAGCACGAACCCTAGCCTGTAAGAGATCAGCTGTGTGCTTGGATTGGATTGTTGAAATCAGCTGTTGAACAAATTAATGGCACCGTTTTACAATAAGGTTTACAGTCAAGCATGCACCCAATGGCCACTTTATTAAGCATACCTATAGCTGTAGATTCAATGACTCAATTATCCAATCTGCCAGTGTTGCTACCAGTTTGAGGATTGGAATATGAGTAAAATAGGTGTGGTCTTCGTCCACTGTAGCTCATCTGACTCAAGGTTTGACATGTTGTGTATTGTGAGATGCTTTTCAGCTCACCATGGTTGTAAAGACTAGTTGTTTTTCATTTGAGTGTTATTTGTAATATTTGGCTTAACCTACATTGTGTATAAATGGACTGTTAATAATCTAAAGAATCTTGCAAGTCACAGTATAAATGAATCAAATGAGTTATTTTATATGAGTCATAACATATACACCTTGTGCTAAAGATTAGTGCACTTATTAATTCAGTATGATGAAAGCATTACTGTTAATACTGTACATGCGTACTATAGTACAGATGCTAAGTCACTTTTTATGGTTTAAAATTTTTTGGAAAGGGTTTAGTTTCGTCATATTTATTTTAGTTTATTTTATTATTCATTTACCTGGTATATATACCGGTAAGGCCAGAGCAGCTCCTGAGGCATTATGGCCGCTCGACAGCATCAAACGCTCCGAGCCATAGCATTACAGCAGGGCTTGAGGGGCCTTTGTATGTCTATCAATCATCGTAAACTCTTCTGCTCCCATCCATGCAGGCAATGAATTTGGCTCGGATTCATGACAAACAAAAGCTAAAGAAATTTTGGGAGCAGAAAATAGAGAGACATCATCAAATGACTAGGAATGAAGAAGCCAGAATGAAGAGGAGCGCTTTATCAAAGTACGTACGCCTGCCACATCAAGCACCGGCTCAACCTAAATGGCTTTCCGTGGGGAGAAATGGTTCTTTATCAAAACGGATTCTTTGTTTCTGTCACAGAGACTTTTTTTTCAGGGCTTATTATTGTCTGGCAGGGGTGATTACCAAGAAAACCCCTGTCTATTAAATCAAAATTGGAGATTATTGTGAAAAATGACTCGGTGTCAAGGAGCCATATGCGCAGTGAAGGAATACATGTTTAAGACTGTAAGGGAAGAAGGAAAGGGATGATCAGATTTAGCATTTTTTATATCAAAAGCAGATTTTCAGTAGATTCTTGTTTCCATTTAGACTTATGACTTGATTATGCATTAGGCTACTGGGTTCACTGATGAACAGAACCTTTTATATACTGCTTGGGAAAATATAGGTACCTTTTTGGCCCTAAAAAGGTACACATAGTTACCTTGAGGTCCAATAATTAGCCCTAAAGGGTACATTAATGTAGACTGTACCATGGGGAACAGAAATGGACTCCTACTGTACTGACAGTGTAGCTTGAAAAGGTACTAGGCATGATGCGTACAATTTATGAGAATGAAAGATACGTAATTGAATTGTATTCAGAACATCAGGTTGATCCTGAAAAGAAGAGGAGGAATGCATATTATTATCCATCCAGCCATCCATCCATCCATTATCCATAACCGCTTATTCCGTGCAGGGTCGCGGGCAAGCTGGAGCCTATCCCAGCTGACTATGGGCGAGACCACAGCACTGTTGAATGCTCCATTCTGATTGGTCCATTATATTTATAAAAGGAGTCTCTAGTGTCAGGGCTTTGTAACAGTCACGGTTTTCCACCACAGGAAAGTCTTCATGACAAATCGGCAAATTGCTGTGTTATAAGACGAATAAAACTACCAGACATGCCGTTACTGGAAAATATTCCACTTCTCAGTGATAGTAACTTTGCTTTGTGTCAGGTCAACTCACACAACTTCACTGCTCATTATTTATCTAATAACAGTGTACTTTTTTCTGTACTTGTGTATGTTAGTATCCTTAACCTGCTCAGTATTTCTAGATTATTTCTAGCAACTTTACTCGGATGTTTGTAGATACAATTCTCTATTTGGCCCTTTCACCATCTCTCTCTTCCATAAGGCCGGTATGGACCGCGAGTTGGCCTAGTGGTTAGCGTATCCGCCTCTCGATCGTGAGTTCTACTCACGGTCGGGTCATACCAAAGACCATCATAAAAATGGTACCTACTGGCAAGGCACGCTGCAATACAGATGTGAGTGGGGAGTCAAACTCTTGTGGTTACCAGAGAAGTAGCCCTCCACTGTAACCCTAGCTATGTAATAGGCGAGAGGCCGAGGGCTACGGAGCTTGGCGCCGCCCTATGCGCCACATGGCGCGGGAAGGACTTTGATTTTCAATAAGGCCGGTATGGATTAACACATGCAGTGTTACAAACACACACTAATCCTCTTGCTGTGGTCCTCTTGCTCATAATTGTGAACGTGTTGTTCAAGGACAGATACAGATAGCCTACATGTGTTGCTCTCAGGGCCTGGAATGAATGTAGAGATAGTTTATACAGACCCAATACATCTTGTTTCAGGGCAAATCCTTTAACTTTACACATGAAACTGACTTTAGTTCGGGGTCAGAATATGATCTCCAGAACCATGAGATAAAAAAATACCAAGAAGTTCAAAATAAATTGTGAATGTATATCACAGCAAAGCAGCAATCCAAAACGTAAGGAAACTCAACAGAACAATAGTTTCCAAATCCTGCTTACTGAATTAATATAAAGAAGGCAGTGGTGGGAAGGGGGGTGCAAACTTTTGAGAGCATGTGTTTTCCTCTTTCAACTTTCCACTGGTAAAATTATAATAGGTATCGTTTGGCCGTTTTGTTACACATGATAACAGCCTATAAATATCGTTGCTATAAATTAATTTTGTCATTTTGCTTTAATGTTAAACTTTTTAAACCATTCATAGCTATTCATCTAATTTTGACAATTCTTGTGGCACAGAATGCTAAGATTGTGACTCTCCACAGGTTACAGAAGGAGTGGATCCAGAGGCTGCGGATTCGGAGCCATGGCGTGAATGGAAAAATGAATGCAGAGAAAATGAAAAAGGATTGAAGACGGAGGATAGAAAACTCGATTCTTCTCCCATCATAGATGCATTCAGTTCACTCACGTTTGCTTTTTGCCCCACTGAATATTAATAAAATATAGCATAGGCCTAAATTTAAATTGTGTTCACGTGTACCTTGATTAGGATGTAGCTATGTGATGGAATTTAGTTTTGTAACAGTGTTACAGAATGACCACTAGATGGCCTGCACCATCTCATCTCATCTCATTATCTCTAGCCTCTTTATTCTGTTCTACAGGGTCGCAGGCAAGCTGGAGCCTATCCCAGCTGACCACGGGCGAAAGGCGGGTACACCCTGGACAAGTCGCCAGGTCATCACAGGGCTGACACATAGACACAGACAACCATTCACACTCACATTCACACCCACGGTCAATTTAGAGTCACCAGTTAACCTAACCTGCATGTCTTTGGACTGTGGGGGAAACCGGAGCACCCGGAGGAAACCCACGCAGACACGGGGAGAACATGCAAACTCCGCACAGAAAGGCCCTCGCCAGCCATGGAGCTCGAACCCGGACCTTCTTGCTGTGAGGCGACAGCACTAACCACTACACCACCGTGCCGCCCTGGCCTGCACCATTACCAGTGAAGTGACCGTAGCCTGATAGCTCTGGACTGCAATGACTGACACGTGCCACATTGTAACTGTTAAAAAGAGCATTTCAAGAGCTTTCAAAAAGACACCAGACCCACACCATACTTTTATGCAAAAGACGCCATGGAAGTCAGACAGTTTAACCACTTTGGAGCTCTAACTGCAGCTCAAATTACTCCTCCGGCACTGTTACGAGCTCATTAGGTTGCAGCTAGTCATTTTCAGTGACTCCTGCCCCTGTTAGCATGAACAGCAATCGAAACTCCTCATCCAGCTCATTGGTTCATTCCCGTAGGCTTGCGGAAGCACTTCAGGGGTCTCTGTTGCCAATCACAAATGCTTGTGCAAATCACAAATGCACGTTGTCCTAAAATGTGTGTAATACAGGTCCTTATATTTCACCCCGTCCCGATTCATTACATGGTAAAGTCTTGCGTAGGCAGAGCCAGAGTGTGACACTGCGTTAAGTTTGTTGCTTTCCAATCCAGCACTAACGTCAGCTGCATACGGTACAAGCAGAATTGATGGTGAACCATCAGTAGATTAACACCATCATGAAGAAGTCAGGTTACCAGAAACATAAAGGGGGGGTAATATTATATTCTTTCATAGGGCCCAAAATTTCTAACGGCACCCCTGGTTGGCAGCACGATGTCATGCAGTATACTGGCTCATGAGAGTTACGGCTTACTCCTGGTGCACACGCTTGACCTTGCTGCACTCTGTTCATTCCCAAAGGAACAGTCTCAGAACTTTTTGATCAGCTGTCTGTTCTATGTATGCTGGCAAAGGTTATTGTTTCTCATTTTGGATGCCATTTTTGGAACTGAGCGATGGCACAGATTGTACAAACAACAATTATTAGGGGACATGTGCCTTCTATATGCTTTAACTCTATGGATCCTACCCAGTGCCATGTTGGCACAGCAGATGGTGTTGATGCCTCACAGCTCAAGGGTCCCAGGTTCAATCCTGGGTTGGCAGAGTTTCACACATACTCCCCATGTGCAGGTATTCTCTGGTTGTATCCCATTTCCTAAAAAGGGGATAGGTGGATTGTCAATGCTCAATTGCTCTGGTGTGCATGAACTGGCATTCCATTCAGGGTGTATTCCTGTTTTGCATCAGTGTTCCCGGGATAGGCTCTGGATCCCCCATGACACTAATGAGACAATTATTTCTGCTTCCATATTAAGTTCATTTAGACATTACATTATATCTACATGCCATACTTGCATAAGTATTCAACCCCCCCTTAAACTTCCATCCATTCATTATCCATAACCGGTTATCCTGTGCAGGGTCGCAGGCAAGCTGGAGCCTATACCAGCTGACTATGGGCAAGAGGCAGGGTACACCCTGGACAAGTCGCCAGGTCATCACAGGGCTGACACATAGAAACAAACAACCATTCACACTCACACCTACAGTCAATTTAGAGCCACCAATTAGCCTAACCTGCATGTCTTTGGGGGAAACTCATGCAGACACAGGGAGAACATGCAAAGTCCACACAGAAAGGCCCCGTCAGCCACTGGGCTCGAACCCAGGACCTTCTTGCTGTGAGGTGACAGTGCTAACCAATACACCACTATGCTGCCCCCTTTAACCTTTTCCTCATTATATAAAGTTACAAATTAGAACTAAAATAGTCTTCATTAGTATTGATGTGGGAGGGAGTTATACAGTTTACAAACTTATAAGTAATGTTATCTTGATGTAAGTTAGTTGAAAAGTACTTGTGATTTTTATCTATGTGACTTCTGATGATTGATTGATTGATTCTGAACAGTAAAGAAGATATAAAAAATAAAAATAATAAAAAATGCAATAATCAAAACATAGTTATAAACCAACAGAATAGTGTAGCCACAAGGCAGTAACATAATGATGTTCGGAAAGGATTAGGAAGAAGTAAATAACTTATCAAATCCTAACCCTCTATACCACCACTAATCAAACGTCACTTTCCGCCATAATAAACCATATATACAAAAGAAAACAAAAGCAACAAACAAAAAGAAAACATACCAACATACCAAGACATACCAACATGGTATAATATCAACCAAATCAAATCATATACACACATACAATACATATATACAGTCAGGGCTGTTGACAGCTTTGGCTGGGCCCGGGACAAAATAATCTGAGTGGGCCCCCCCCCACACACACACACACACGCGCGCACGCACATCGCCACACAGCAACCACCCACACCCAACCCCTCTTTTCACAGTCTCCATTCACTCCAACCCTTAAATAACAGGTATTCCAAGCCCATTATAACAGTCAACCATTTTATTTCAACATTTCAACATACTTACAGTTTGAACATTTCCTTAGTCTGCAACTATTCAGGTGCGAAATGCAATGCGCCGGACTTTTGCTGTGGCAAAGTCGTCAATAAGGTCATTGAAGTCCAGCTTCTTTGCAAGTTCGCGCTCTATAGAGAGCATAGCCAGCCCATTGAGCCTCTCCTGTGACATGTTTGAGCGCAGGTAGTTGATAAACCAAAATGATTGTTTACGGGATGGAACTGGGCCTCAATGAGAACGGAGTTATGGCTTTCCCAAAATCTGAACATAGAAGCATCACCACTAGTGATGTGTACAGTGAGTTTTTCAGTGTAGTTTTTTGTCTTGTTTTTCATAAATGTCCTTTCCGTACTCGATTTAGAATGTTACAAAAAAAATTGACACCCTCCCAACCACGTAACATTAGCCTATCTGACCTGGGGGCTGACACGTTTATTACGGATAAACCAAAAGGATTACAACGTTCCCTGGATATAGAACTGGACCGAGAAGATTTCAAAATCTTAACGTGTAAGCAACAACAATAAAACAGAGGTTGTTTTATTCATTTAGGGCTTATTAGGCTACTTTCATTAATTGCGCTTTTCATACAGGCCTATCATTTTTCACTTGAGCAAGGGAATTGTTTGAAGAGTATCCAGTCTAAGCGAAAGTTTAATGTTTTGCAACAGACTAACCTCAAAACACCCCATTTATAGCCCATTCGTTACATTAAACTCTATCTAGCTGGCAATTTCACATGCCGTCGTATCTACACGGGATGATTTCCAACAAAATAAGGTTTAATTAACAAGAGGCAGCGTTCCACGGGCTTTCAGCTAACCGGAGTCCAGCTCAGCAAGCGTGCCTAAAACATTTGGATATGATTGCGGGCCAATGCGCTATTCTTTGCTTCATTGAGATATATGCAACACAGTGTTATTAAACCGATATGTTTATGAAATAATTCAATGCCCTGTGCATTTCAGTGTTCACTCAGTGTACCCTGCTATCCCCTACTTTATAATTATGAATGGCGCGTCGCGCGTGCTGGGGTTACATTACGGGGCTGGAAAAAAGTTATCTGTGTCTTACCTGGCTCAGCTGCCCCACTGCCTTCACCACCTGCTGCATCATCTGAATCTTTTCTAAAATATCTATGCAGTGAGCCCCTGAGGCTCTTGGCTTCTTCATCTCTTTTTCTCTTTTCTTTGCTCCTGACTTGTGCATGTTGGCAAACGGGCTCGCACGCTTATTGTCGAAGCGTTATGATGGAATAGTGCCGTGTTATTTGGCGCCTTAATCAAAGACCAAACCATTTCTGCATTAGGGGTGGTAGGTGGGTTCTTGAATCTATTTTCGAAGACAGTAAAGGCAAAAGAACCAGAAATCATTCATTGAATGCAAATATAGCACATTTTTCTCCCCCAAATCAACACATTTTGAAATGAAACAGAATGATTAATGGCATCTTCATGAGGGACCAGTTCTGGGCCCCCCCTCATGCCTGGGCCCGGGACAAAATACCCGGTTGTCCCCCCCTGTCGACGGCCCTGTATACAGTACATACATGTACAAATAATTATACACATATCCATACGTACACAGACACCCATAATATCATAATTATGCATATACACACACACACACACACACATATATATATATACATACACACAATACTCATTATGATATAAATATATATATCCGTACGTACCCATACCCACATATATTATCAATAGAATGTTATTGTAATTCCTCCTCCCTATACCTCATAAAGATCTGTTCCTTATACCTTTTTTTGAACTGGGTTATAGTTGTACATTTCATGAGCTCCACATTCAAACTGTTCCATAGCTTTACTCCACAAATAGAAATACTGAACATTTTTAACGTTGTCCTAGCACTGCGAATTTAAAATTTCAATTTCCCCCTAAAATTATAGCCCCCCTCTCTATCCGAGAACATTGTTTGGATATTCCTTGGTACTTTATAATTCCTTACTTTGTACATTATTAAGGCAGTTTTATATTCTATAATATCCCTGAATTTTAAACATTTTGAATTTAAGAATAGTGAATTAGTATGATCTCAGTAACCAGCACTATGAATTATTCTTATAGCTCTTTTTTGAAGTATAGTTATTGCATGAACATTTATACGCATTTCCCCACACCACTGAGCAATAATTTAAGTACAGTAAAACCAGGGAACAGTAAAGAATGCGGAGTGAATTATAGTCCAGGACGTGCTTAGCTTTATTCAACACAGATATGCTTCTTGATAGTTTAATTAGTACGTATTTTATATGTGATTTCCAAGTAATTCTATCATCTATTATTACCCCAAGAAATTGATTATTAGAAACTCTTTCAATACCAACACCATCTACCTGTACATTTATTGCCTTATTTATTTTATAATTATTAAATAACATGATTTTTCTTAGGCAAGGTGGCTGAGAGGTTAAGGTGATGGCCTGTTAATCTATTGTGCTCTGCATACATGAGTTTGAATCCCACCCTTGTCACATGCGTGTCATTTAGGGGATGGCACGGTGGTGTAGTGGTTAGCGCTGTTGCCTCACAGCAAGAAGGTCCGGGTTCGAGCCCTGTGGCTGGCGAGGGCCTTTCTCTGCAGAGTTTATATGTTCTCCCCATGTCTGCGTGGGTTTCCTCCGGGTGCTCCGGTTTCCCCCACAGTCCAAAGACATGCAGGTTAGGTTAACTGGTGACTCTAAATTGACCGTAGGTGTGAATGGTGGTCTGTGTCTATGTGTCAGCCCTGTGATGACCTGGCGACTTGTCCATGGAGTACCCCGCCTTTCACCCGTAGTCAGCTGGGATAGGCTCCAGCTTGCCTGCGACCCTGTAGAACAGGATAAAGCGGCTAGAGATAAGGAGATGAGATGAGATAAGGATATGAGATGAACAGTTTAGGACCCAATACTGACCCCTGGGGGACACCACAATCAATATTCAAACGAGTTGAGACAGAGTCACCCAACTTCATAAATTGTGTCCTGTTGCTCAAGTAACTTCTTATCCAATTTAATACAACTCCCCTTATCCCATATTGTTCCATCTTATTAATTAATATATCATGATTAATAGTATCAAAAGCTTTTTGAAGATCAATAAATATCCTAGCGACATATTTTTTTATCATCTATAGAGTTACTGATTTCTTCAATTGATCCCATTAGTGCCATCTCTGTTGATCTATTTGCTCTAAATCCATATTGACTATCACTGAGTAGTGGGGATTTGACAGCACATGCTGGGGATGAATTCTTATGCAACTGCAACTTTTGCTTTTTTTTAAATTTGCAAATTATCATGATTTTCCCCACTTCACTATTAAGTCTTTTTTTCAGTAGATTTATGACCTATAAATCAAAAGTAGTTCATTTCAGTAGCAGGTTGCAACACAACAAAATGCAGAAAAGTTCAAAGGCAGGTGAATACTTATGCAAAGCACTGCATATAGACCTAAACTCATTATGTATACTGGATCAGTTTCAGATGTGCTTGTATTTTGTAAGCACGGTGCTATAGGAAGGTCCTCACAAACAGAAAAAAGGCTGCAAAATTAGAACATGTGACATTTATTTTAGGAAACCAGGAAGAAAAATATGAGAAAAAAAATGTTTCAAAGAAGCTTCTTCAGCAAAACTGACTGAGAAGTTTCTCTTATGTAAAGTGAATGTTGACAAGGTTGCAGAATGCACTAGAAACAGGAACTTGGTCACTGGAAAAAAAAAATCAAGGAACCACTCATAGCACACATTCAAAGCACTGCCAGAATAAATAAAGAAAGAAAAATAGAAAGAAAGAAACCTTCTACCTGCTCAAGATGCTTGATACAGCATGCTTGAACCAGGTATATATTTATCTTGTGGTGCCACCCAGTGGATAATGCAGAAGACAAACAGAAGTCAAGTCTTGCTCAATGCATTAAGAAATCGAGTCCTGTACACACTCAGTGGCTATTTTCAGAGGAACTTGTTCTTGCTTCTAAGAATCCTATGTAATGAGTGCCATTTCTGTGGGTGGAAATGCTTTGCTGATGAGCGAGGTTAGAGGAAAATGGTCAAACTTGTTTGAGCTGACAGGAAGGCTATCGTAACTCAAGCATGGTAAGCAGAAAAGCATCTCAAATTGCACAACATGTCAAACCTTAAGGCAAATGTGCTACAAGAGCAGAAAACCACATCAGGTTCCACTCCTTTCAACAGCATAAGAAAGGAAAAAATCCTTCAGTCTTTTTTCAAACCTTTAATGGTCTCGCTTGTCGTACACTGACGCACTGTAA